>NC_138205.1:61673572-62981072 GCF_964194415.1 Vipera berus | reverse complement strand
CTGAAAGAGCAACATGCGGCTCTGGAGCCATGGGTTGCCGACAAAGAAGCAGGGTCACGTTATTTACCAAGCACCAGACAGCAAGACAAGAAAAAATAGCTGACCCTGCTTCTTTGTGTCAGCCCCTCAAATGCTGGAATACTGCTATCATCTCCTATTTCTTCTTTTCTTTAGACTAGCGAAACCCAAGTGCCTCAGCCATTCTTTGTATGTTTTAGTCTCCATGGCTTTAATCATGTTAGTTGCTCTTCTCTGAATTTTTCCAAACTCTCAACATTTTTTTGTGACACGACCACATTCTCCACATTAAAATTAATTTTGTTGGATAGGGCCCATTGTTCAATTTGTCAAGATTTTTTTGGATCCTAATAACACCCCTCTGGGGTGTTGGCTATTTCTGCCAGTTTGGTGTCATCTGTGAATCTGATGAGTTCCCCTTCATTTTCCTCATCTAAGTCATTGATGAAGATATTGAAGAGTACTGGGCCTAAGACGGAGCCTTGTGATACCCCACTGCTTACTTCTCTCCATGTAGATGTAGTGCCATTGTGGACTACTCGTTGAGTTTGGTTTGCGAACCAACTACAGATCCATCTGGTGGTGATGTCATCTATTCCACCTTTTTCTAGCTTACCAAGGAATAGATTGTGATCTACTTTATCAAATGCCTTACTAAAATCTAAGTATACTGCATCCACAGCATTTCACTGATCTACTAGTTTAGTCACTTTATCAACAAATGAAATAAGATTGGTTTGGCATGATCTGTTTTTAACAAACCTGTGCTGGCTACTAGTTATAACTTTGTTTGCTTCTAGTTGTTCACAAATCTGTTTTTTGTTAGAGCGTGCACAGTCTTATTGCACAAAGAGTACACCCAGGAGTAAATACAGTAAACAGTGGCCTATATTAAATGGTGGTTTATCTTACACTATTTACAATATCATACACCAGGAACAATATACATACATGTGCTAATTCAGCAGGATCCAACAAACCACAGTTACAGCAGGAAATGGAAGAGAGAGAAAACATCAGCAGAACCTTCCCTTTATACAAAGATTCTTAAAAAGACACAGACTCTGCTGAGTCATTCCCATCATTACATCTTAAATCTTACATTATATAAGCTGGTTAGCTGTTAAATCTATACCTTGACACTCCTCCCATTTAAAGCTAAGCTGTTAACTGAAATGCTTTTATATACTCTTATTTGTCTAGACATAAACCATATTGTTTTTGCATCCTTTTACACAACTGATGACCTTTTAAACATGGGTGATTCAAGCACTGCACAGATTATACAATACAATTGCTGGATAATGATAGCTAATACTGGAACATTAAAGAGAGTTTGAGTGTCTTCATGAAACCATTGTCATCATTTTGGCATCATGCAATGGTTCAGATCATACTTACAGCATACCAATTTGACTACATAAATCAGCTGTTAATCACAACTGCATATTTTTCACTCTTATGTTAACTTTGCTTCTTTGTAGGGGTGTGAGAGAGAGAGGATTCCTTTTTTTAACCTGTTGGATGAGAGGATTCTTTCTATCTGTGATGATAATCTTTTATGAACAGTCTGTTAGACCCCCTTTTGTCCTTCCGTAAATCTCATACGGGTAAACACCTGATGCACATTCATAGTGTCTATTTCTCTGTCCATAGCCTCCTTCCATTTATCCTACTTTAGGCAATGATAACATTTATTGGTAATTACAGGGTTCATACCTTACACTATATGCTCTAATCCCACTTGCTGAGAACCACTCAGGAGGTACGCCTTTACTGCTACATTCAGACCTCTTCGATATCATCTGTTCCTGTGTTTCTGTTACTTCTCTCTTTACCTCAGGTCTATCTTCTTCTATTCCTACTATTTCTGACCTGCTATTCTGTTCTTCCTTCATTGGGCTTTGTGTAGTCTCTCCTTCCTGAGAACTAGCATTATGTGTTGGCATGAACACCTTGGTGTTAGCATGCACCCTGTTCCAATTGTTTTGTTCTGCAAAACTAGCAGACCTTGAAATCACAACCTTCTTTGTTCCATCTGTGAATCTATCCCCTTTGGAACCTGGCTTATATCCAACAAACCTGTTTCCTGGCCTTCTTTTTTTTTGTCCTTTCCTTCTGGTTCTTTTGGGAATACGCACCCAGGCATAACTGCCAAATGTCCTTAGGTGAGTCAATGAAGGTTTCCTTCCATATAACAGGTAATATGGAGTTTCATTGATAGCAACACTCCATACCCTGTTTACTAGATATTTGGCTGTTTTCATGGCTTCCACCCAGTACATCTGCCAACAGTGAGTCTTTCATGGTTTGTAATATGCCATTTCTCCATTCAGCCACTCCATTTTCTGCTGGTGAGTACAGATTCATACATCTATGCCTTATGGGTTAGGTTCCTCAGTTACTTTTGGAAATTGTCAGACGTGAACTCTGTTCCCCTGTCTGTTTGCAGCTGGCATACTTTATGGCCATATCTTTGCTCTACAAAGTTCACCCATTGCTTGAACTGTTGTAGAACTTCTGGTTTGCTCTTTAGTAAACAGCAGAACCCATATCTGGTGTAGCCATCTACTAAGACTAGTACATACCTAGCCCCTCCTAGAGTGGGTGCCATAGGACCAATTAAATCAGCATGCACTAACTGCAAAACTGTTTATTTACCTTGAGCTTTTCTTACCTACAGGATAAACTCTGGACTATGACTCCTTACAAATAGTGCAATCTAAACATGTGTTGCATTGCTTAATGTATAGTCCTTCATCTAGGTCTGGCATCCTTTGCAGCACTCTAAAACCTGCATGACCTGTGTAATAAATGTAAGCAATTATCATGTGTGGGAGTGTTTGTAAGTATTCATGCACAACCATCCTGCTTCTTTCCTAACACATGTAAATTATCCAGCTTAACACCTTGTACACAAATCCTCCCACTTTTCCTGATGGTGTATTGACCCTTTGCAATATGGGGTACTTCATACCCCATATTATCCAAGCTTGAAATACTGAGTAAATTATGGTCTAACTCTGGTACATATAATACATTATCCAATGTTTCTGCAATACTAGGTACATGAACTTTACCTTCCCCTTTAACAGCAGACTGTTGTCCATTAGCCAAGCTAACAAATGTTTGTTTAGCTGGTCTTAGGTTTGAAAACATTTGTGAGTCCTTTGCAATATGATAACTCGCCTCACTATCCAACAGCCAAGTGTTTTTTTCAAATTTTTTTTTAAATTCCATTTATATCCCGCCCTTCTTCGAAGACTCAGGGCGGCTTACAAGCTTAGCAGTAGCCTTCATTCTATGTATATGCCTGCTTATTAGGGCTTTCACACACACACAACCCAAGTGGCATTATTACAAAGTCAGCTTATTGCCCCCAACAATCTGGGTCCTCATTTTACCTACCTTGGAAGGATGGAAGGCTGAGTCAACCTTGAGCCTGGTGGGATGCGAACCAGGCAGCTGGTGTTACTTAAGGAGGCATTAGCCCACTGCTCCACCAAGGCTCAATTAATGTTGCTACCAGGGAAAATATTGGTTGTGTAACTTTATGACCTTGTTTTGCTGCTCCTCTGTTTTTCCTCTTAGGGCAGAATCTCTGGAGATGCTCTGTAGAACCACACATGAAGCAATGTTTCACCATGCAAATGTTCTTAGCTGCGCTACTGGCACCTTCGGATGTTGCAGTTTTAGGCCTGTTCTGTGGTTGTCACCTCCTCTCTGCTGCCTTTCCAGCCATTTCTGTTCCTCCTCCAGCAATTGGCTGGTCAAATAACTCATGGTTAAGTCCCTCTCTTGCATGGACTCTAAACTGGCCACTAGGACATCCCATGAAGTATCCAATGAACTGAGCACCACATACACCTTGTGTGCCTAGTAAAAGTCATTCCTCTTTCTTCTAACTCTAGGAATGTCTTTCTCATGGACAATGAGTAGACATGCTCTCTCCCAGTTTCAGCTGGGCCCTATATAGTTTTCTTGTCAGCATTACTTTGCTGCTCACAGTCTCTTTCATATACACACTGTGCAAAGCTTCTTAGCATTCTTTAGCAGACTGGAGTCCCCTCGTGTATCAGTTGGCTATCCTCTGAACTCAGGATTTTGCTGGCCAATGCTTTCTCATTCTTTCTTTGGTCCCCATCATCCAGGGCTGCAGGTGGATCAGCAACTATCATCCATAACTCCTCCCTTCACAGGTACATCTCCATTTTCTGACACACAGGAGAGGAAGTTTGAAACCTCCTCCCATTATGCTGACAGAGTCCATGTTGCCTGCTACCACCACAAACCACCACAAACCACTACTCTTAACTCCTCTGGCTCTGGGTCAAGCTCTCACTGGGTTTCTCCTCTCTCTGGGCCCATAACCTGTCAGACTGTGCACAGTTTTATTGCACAAGGACTAAACCCAGGAGTAAACATAGTAAACAGTGGTCTATATTAAATGGTGGTTTATCTTACACTAGCTACAATATCATACACCAGGAACAATATAAATACATGTGCTAATTCAGCAGGATCCAACAAACCACAGTTACAGCAGGAAACAGAAGAGAGAGAAGACATCAGCAGAGCCTTCCCTTTATATAAAAGCTCATAAAGAGACACAGACTCTACTGAGTCATTCCAATCATTACAACTTAAATCTTATATTACATAAGCTAGTTAGCTGTTAAATCAGTACCTTCACATTTTTTATTATCTTTTCTAGGATCTTCCCAAATATTGATATTAAACTGATTGGTGTGTAGTTTCCTGGGTCCACTTTTTTCACTTTCTTGAAGATGGGAACCCCATCAGCCCCTTTCCAATCCTCAGGTTCTTCCCCGGTGCTTCAGGATTTATGAAAGATGTGGTGCAATGGTTCTGAAATAACATCTGCCAGCTGCTTCAGAACTCAGGGATGTAATCTGTTGGGTCCCAGTGATTTTGCCAGATAAATATGGAAATATCCTTAAGCCATTTTTTTTTTCAAATAATGAAAAAGGTTTTTTTCTTTTTTTTGGTGGGGAATTAGCTTTCTAATTTAAATTCCATCCTGGAACCAAGGAACTTCCCAATGTTCTAGCTCTTGTTCCCATCTTCACAGGCTGTCTTTGGTTTGTTTCCAGCTTCTTTTTTCCATCGTCCTTCCTAAGTCTGCATTTTTTCAAGGGTTGCTCTTTATAGCAAGACTGATATAGTTCTTTTCCATATTTCTCCATAAAATCATGAGCTATATCCACTGAATTCAATCTAAACTATTGATTTGAAAAGTGAAGATAATTTCTTCCAGTTTGTCCCACCAAAAGACACTATTATTCTGATTTAAAGTTCCATCAAAAATAAGTATTCTCTTCTCTTCCTAGGATTTGTAGTTGGAATCTCTCTAAACCTCTTTCCACAAATTATGTTTGTTCATAATTCCTCAAGGTGGCATCAGGTGGCAGCGTTGATGAAATACTTTTATGATTTTGACATTTTGTTTTATTTTCTGTGATTCACAGACCTAAGATGAGCTTCTGAACATCAGTGTCAGGACTTACTTCAAGCCCACATCTTAAGAAAGCAGAACTCTTGGAAACAATTTCTTCCAAGCAGGAACTTTTATTAAGAGTAGGTGATAGCAGGCATAATAGACAGGATCTGAGATTTCCCGCACAATGCAGTAGATTATAATATCCCCAAGCAGGACCCCACCCCATAGATAGACTGTTTGATCTGGGATAGCCAATCCCTAAATGTTAAGTCCGTTGTGGGAATCAGGGAGATAACATCGGCCCATTTCTAGGTCATGCAGCAAGGGTCGATGACTTCTTCACACCTTTCTCTGAGAGCATAGATATAAACTAGGCACTGAGGTTACATTCCTTATTTCCTCCTTTGTTCTTAACTGACAGTTTGAAAGATAGAGTTCAGAGAGAGAGATAATGCAGGAAACAGGATACAGACCCAATAAACAAGGTAAAGGATTATACAGTATTGTAGCAAAGAGGAAGTGAAAGTAATATCCCTGCAGGCACATCCCCCCTCCCCCTTGGAAGTATGGCAAAACCCAGGAAAAAGTGGAATGAAATAGAAATGAAATGAAATAGGAATGGATTTTGACATCCTGCTCCCCTTAAAAATAGGAGAGATCCACCTGTAGAGAAAACAAAACAGGTATAGAGGTTAGTCTGGTTTGTTGAGATATTCTGTCTGAAACCTCTTTAGCAGTTTGGGTGCTCTGATGTGACATTTGAGGACCCACTCATTTTGTGAGGAGGGAAGGTGTTTCCAGGCTACTACGTATTGGGTTGATACTTCCTAGAATCTAAGATTTCTTTTATCTCAAAGTTTTGTTCTCTTTCAACCATGATTGGAGGTGGTGGAGGGGGGAGTTTTAGCTGTAAGGGTGACTGTTGTTCTCTTTTCAGCAAGCTGCAGTGAAATTGGGTGTATTTGCCTGAAGTTTTTGGGTAGTTCTAATTCTACTGTTACTGGGTTTATGATTCTTTTAATTGGAAAAGGTCCTATGTATTTTGGATCAACTTTTTTACAGAGCTGTAGAGATTTTAGGTATTTTGTAGACAAATATACCATTTCTCCTACAATAAATGTCTTTAGGTTCAACTCTCTTTTTATCTGCTTGTGCTTGTCTAGCTTCATCCAGGGCTTTCTTAACCACTGGCCAGGTGTTTTGCATCCATTCTTTCAGTGATGGGATTGCCGGTTCATTTGGGGTTAGTTCTGGCATAGGGTTGAATCGTTGACCGGTGGCTACTTGAAAGGGAGTGTAGCCTGTGCTAGAGTGGACTGCATTATTGTAAGCAACTTCTACAAAAGGGAGTAGGTCTCTCCAGTTCATTTGCTGGAAATTAATAAAGCATCTTAAGTATTGCTCAAGTACTGAGTTCAAACATTCTGTCTGACTGTTACATTGAGGATGATGACTAGATGACAGTCCCTTAATGGTCCCTAAGAGGAATAAAAATTGTTTACAGAATTCTGATGTAAATTGCACTCCCCTATCTGATATGATGCATTGGGATGCCCCGTGCAGTCTATAGATATGCTGCACAAAGAGTTTCACTAAGGTTTTTGTAGTGGGGATCTTTTGGCAAGGGATAAAATGCACTGGCTATTCATCTGTGGCTTTATTTTGGCTTGGGCCCTGGTGGTTACTAGTGCTGCCAGTTGTGGTTCAGGCATGAGTGGTTTAGAATCGGTGGTTCACGTGCTGTTATATTGGGGCATGCAAGACAATGCGTCTGTCAGGAAGTTCTTTTCCCCTGGCAAGTGTTTGAGCATGAAACGGAATTGGTGAAAGTGCTGGGACCAGTGGGCTTACTTAGGAGTGAGCTTTTTGGTTATTTTTAGTGCTTTCAAGTTTTTGTGGTCTGTCTAGACCTGAAAGGGGATTTTATTCCCTTCAATAAAAGGCACCACATAAGTAACAACCACCTCACAGCGTATGCTTCCTTCTCCCACACAGCCCAGTATTGTTCCATTTCAGTGAGTTTCCTTGATGTATACGCACACGGTTGCAGTGCCCCATCGTCATTTTCTTGTAATAATATAGCCTTTATTACAAAGGATTTATCCAGCTCCGGGTGCCTCAGTACAGGTTCAGAGGCAAAAAGTCTCTTTAACTTCTTGAATGCTGCTTGACATTCCATTGTCCATTTCAGTGGCTGGGTGGGTTTCACTGAGGGCCCCCCTTTAACAAGTTCATGAGGGGCAGGGCTATTTGGGCAAACAAAGGGATGAATTGGCAGTAGAAGTTTGCAAAACCCAGTAAACTTTGTAATTGCTTCCTTGTGTGAGGTGGTGCTCATTCTAGTACTGCCTTGACCCTCTCAGGGTCCATTTCGATGCCCTGTGGGGATATGTGATAACCCAGGTAGTCTATTCTTTCCTGGTGGAATTCGCATTTCGATAATTTGGCATATAGGTGGACAGCTCGCTGTTTTTTTTAAAACCACTCTGACTAGGTTGACATGCTCCTCTTTGGACTCAGTGAAGATAAGGATGTCATCTAAATAAACCAGGACCCCCTTAAATAAGTGCTCCATTAACACTTCATTGATTAATTGCATAAATACTGCGAGGGGGGCTTGTAGTCCGAATGGCAAAATTTGAATTGGTAGCATCCCATTGGACAATTAAATGTGGTCTTCCATTCATCTCCTTCCTTAATCCTAACATGGTAGTACACATCTCTTAGGTCTAGTTTGGTAAAAAAAAATCCTTCCTTTCAATAGATGGGATAACATGTCCTTCATGAAGGGTAGGGGATACAGGTTACTTTCACTGATTGCATTCAGGGCATGGTAATCCATACACAAATGCAAAGTGCCATCCTTCTTCTCCCTAAAGAGGACTGGGGTGGCTACTTTGGGTTGGTAGGTTTGATAAATCCCCTTTCTAGATGTTTTTTATGAATCTTTCCATCTCTTTGGGGCTCATGGAGTACAGTCTGGGCTTCAGGAGTTTTGCCCCAGGTTTGATTTCTATAGCACAGTCTGTGGGTCTGAGGAGGGAGCTCAACCGCCCGTTCCTCACTGAAAACTTCAGCAAGGTCTTGGTATTCTTCTGGTATTCCTGGTAAACCCTTCTCTTCTCCCACTGATGCTTTCTCCACTCCTAGGATTGGTGGGGCCCTTTGAGGTGTTAAGTTCGCATGATCCCCCTCTGGGAAATTGAGCTCTGCCATCCTCCAATTTACCCAGGGGTTCCATCTCTTTAGCCACTCCAACCATAGGATCATTGGGCTTTCCATGCCTGGGGTCACTACAAATATTATGTCTTCTTCGTGTTCCCCCAGGGATAGATGGATTGGTAAAGTGGCTAGGGTAGCTGGCACTCCCCCTGCTATGGACCCATCTAACTGAATGAATGAGATCGGCTGTCTCAGCCTCCTCAATGGGATGCCCAAGTTCCCCACTAGCATCAGGCTAATGAGGCAGCGGGTGTAGCCAGAGACTATTAAGGCTTTTACTTTGACAGTTTCGGCCATGGAGAGGACTAATATAGTCACTGTCTTGAGGATGGGCACGATGGATCCACTTACCAGGGGTCCACCTTCTGAGTTTTCATCCGAGATATCTGCCACCCCTGCAGATTAGGCCAGAGTTCCCTGCCCATGCATAGCAGATAGTGGGGACTCTACAGCCTCTGTTGCCCTGGTGGGTTCTCATGGCTTGGCTGGGGACTTCCCTGATTTTCTGGCTGGTGATCGGTCTAGGTTGTGTGGAGGGACTTTCAAGCAGCACTCAATGGTGTGATGTCCCTCTCTCACACATTTGAAACAACCTGTTGATTTCTTGGCCATGGCTGGTGATTTTGCTGGTTTGTGCAACGGCTCTGGAGGTGAGTGGCCCCATGGTTTTCCTCAGTGGTGTCTCTTCAGTAAATCGATTTCTGCTTCCTCTGCTAGGACGTACCATTTGTTGAGTTGGCATGGGTCTCCTCTAGGCAGGCAAGCATCAAACAGGTCATAGTTTAGATCATCTTTGAAATGGCTAAAGAGGATGTCTTCTGGCGAGCTTGTTGGCAATGGCCCAGAATATGTGTATTTGGCTACTGGGCATCTCCCCTGCCTCATTGTTTTGATTCTTTCGCAGGCTTTTCAGTCAGCCATGGGGTCCTCAAATCGCCTTCTCTGAGAGGACATGAAGTGGTTGAACTTGTGGAGCTCTGGGGTGTTGGAATCATGCAGGTTCACCATCCAGTCTGCAGCCACCCCGTCCAGAGTGGATTGCATGATACGGATACGGGCTTTGTCACTGGGGATGTCTCATCCATACTCTTCCATGTAGCTCAGGACTTGGGTTAGGAAGAACCCCAAGCGTTGCAACTCTCCCTGAATTTCACGTCCAGCAGTGGGGATTTTGGGATGGATCAGTATCTTCACTGCCGGCAGTGTTGTCTCCCATCCGAAATGGCAGTTGAGGGTCGGCAGGTAGTGGGGGCCACCAAGGTGATGCTGCTGCCTGAATGGATGTCCCCAGGACTTCAACTTCTGATTCCCCCTCAGTGTCTCTCTGGCTGCAGTCCAAGGTAGTGCGGTGGTCACAGGGTTCAGGTTTCTTATCCCCAAGAGAGCCGAGGGCTTTCCTCATCAGGTCAATAGCTTTATCTAGGATCCAATTTGAGTGCTGCGCATGATCTTTTTCCTCTTCACTAAGATGAAGGGATCTCTCCATTTCTTGCTTCCATCTGGGTTGGTGGCTGCCACGTCTCAGGGTCACCTTCCTTGTTCTCTTCTCCCACTTGTCTTTCTTCCCAACGCGCATCAACCACTGAGGTTTGTGACTGTGTGTATCTCCCACTTCTTTTTCTGAGGAATAGGATGTCTCAAATCCTGACAGCTGGCAAGGTGCCAGCCAGAGGGAGGGTTCCCTCTTTGCAGTGAGTTTCTTTTTCCCTGCCTTGGTATTTGACACTGTAGTTTTTGCAAAGTCCCCTAGTAAGGGTCTTCCTTGCAAGCTGATTATTACTGCAGTTGCTGTCTATTGTCAGGACCCATTTGAAGCCCACATCTTATGTTCAGAGAGAGATAAAGCAGGAAACAGGATACAGACCCAATAAACAAAGTAAAGGATTTCATTGTAGTGAACAGAGGAAGTGAAAGTAATATCCCTGCAGGTACATTCCCCCCTCCCCCTTGGAACTATGGCAAAACCCAGGAAAAGGTGGAATGAAATGAAATAGGAATGGGTTTTGATAATCAGACAACTTTCTAGGAATATTCCTCCTCTGATTTCTCCTGTCCTTGCAAATGTGGAAGAAAGCTGTATGAATATTCTGATTGAAAGAGCAGTGGCTCTCTTCAACAGCTGGAGAAAACAAAGGAAACAAAAGCAGTGCAGGAGAGAAAAGTGTGGAGGCATCCTTGTCAGATGAGAAAAAGAGGGGTCAGGACTCCACTCCTTTCATTTGACCTAACAAACCTGCATTCACTAATAAATAAAATGATTGAGCTGCTTCTTTTAAATCGAAAGAACCCAATTTTTCTAATTTAGCAGTTCTTTGCTTTACAGAGACTTGTTTCAATCAGGCCACAGAGGACAATATATTAGAGATTCCAGGGTTTCATATTCAATGGCAGATAGAGTTACAGAGACATCTGGGAAAAAGAAAGGAGAGGGAATCTACTTCTGTATTAATAACCACAGGTGCACGGATGTTACAGCACTAAAGAAATTTTGCAGTGTGGACTTATTCATCAATTGCAAACTCTTTTATGCTCCACAAGAGTTTTCCTCATTCATTTCCTCTTTCATTTCCTCATTCATCCCATGCTTGCATAAGCAGTACACTGCAAACCTTAGCTGACGAAATTCTATGCACAGACTTCCGGATGACAAGGCATCGCCGGAGGCAGCCATTCTTAGGCTGTCATCCCTGCGGCTCCGTAGAGCCGCTGAAAACAGCACCGATCAGCTCCCCTCCTTGGGAGAAGAGGAGGGGGTGAGTGCCCGGGTAGGGGTAGAGCTCTCCAGGGCCGCCAGAACTTAAAGTTTTGGCGGCTGAAGGATTGAGCCCCCCCGAAGCCTGGGCATGCTCCGGACTGCGAGGCGCTTCTGCTCTGGGCTTTTTGGAGCAGAACAGGGCGTTTGCAACCATCCCTGCTAGCAAGAAAGAACTTTGGAGAACGAGGATGCAGGCAGAGCGATACAGGAGATTCAGGTGAAAGTGGTCTTTTGATCTTTAACTCAATGGACTTTGCTGAGCTTGAAAGTGGAAGTGCGTAGCAGACAATAGTGGGTGAAAATGGCGGCTACATCTCCTAAAGTTCCTGCTCCAGTGCAGCAGTCTTCGTTGCAAGCTTTATTGCCCCCTGCACCCGTATTTGTATCAGCCCTTCCAGTTAAAGATTTGCAGAAGATTATGGAAAAGCAATTGCAACAATTAGCTGAGATAATGGATGAAAAGCTGGAGGAGAAGTTAACAGAAAAACTAGCTGAGGTTATGAAAAGATTACAGAGAAATTAACAGAAATAAGAGCAGACATCTTATCTGCATTTCAAGGCATGGCTATACGTATTGAGCATTTGGATGAAAGAGTGGAAGATCTCAGTCAAAATAATACTAGATTAGAAGTAAAAATGACAGAAACAAAAAATGTGGTGGAGAAAATTTATTGTGATTTGGCCTTGGTACAGTATCATCAGATGGAGTTTGCCGTGAGAATCAGAGGCTTAAAAGAAGATCCTAAAGAAAATTTGAAGAAAATAGTTTCTGAGGCTCTGGAAGGGGTGCTGGGGCGATCAGCAGATGAAATAATGGAAGATATAGATAAAATTTTCTGTGTTAATTCGTGGATTGCAAGACAAAGGAAATTACCCAGAGATGTGGTGGTTTATTTTACAAAGAGAGCGATTAGAAATGAGGTTATTCAAGCCTCCTACAATACTAAATTTGCAATTGCTGAGCAAGAAGTCTTGATTTTAAAAGAGATCCCTCCAAGAATTTTAAGTATAAGGAAGGAATTTGCTTTTTTGACACAAGAATTAAGACGACGTGATATCAAGTTCAGATGGGAGATACCAGTGGGTATGGTGGTGACCTATGAAGGTATGAGGCATCGTCTTACTACGGTGATTCAGGCACGTGATTTTTATAGTAATGTTTTAAAAGCAGCCCCCATACCACTTTTGGAATCTACAAAGAAGAAAGGTGAGGGAGAGTCTCAACGACACAGAGAGAATCTACAAGGTGCTGAAGGCATAATGCAGACAGATGAGAAAGTTACAGGAGTGGATCAAATTTCAGTGTCACAGGAGGAGGCCAGAAATTGGAGGAGGCGTGCTGCTTCTAGACGAATGAGATGAGCCTGAAGATTTAGTTGTAGAACTGAAGGAGATAATAATGTAATAAGGATCATAAAAGGTGGTTTTAGAAGAGTAAATGGGAATTGAAATTGTTAAAAGGGTTAAATATTTGGGGATATATTTTTCACCCTCAAATGTAGAGTTATATAAAATAATTATGTTTTGTAATATTTTATGTTGTTTTAATTTTAAGATAATTATGAAAACTTAATTGGGAAGAATTGTAGTAGTGCTTACTGAAATTTTGAAGGTCATGATTTGTTATTTGTTTGGTATGTATATCTATTGTGTGATAAGAAGGTGGATAATGTGTTTAAGGTATATATTTTAAGACATGCTCTGTTGTGAGTTTGGGAAAAAGTATAGATGAAAGTTATTATTATTATTATTATTATTATTATTATTATTATTATTATTATTATTATTATTATTATTATTTATTGAATTTTTATACCGCCCTTCTCCTGAAGGACTCAGGGCGGTGAACAGGGCATATAAATAGAAATACAAAAGTTAAAAAAGATTAAATAATTGCCCAATTAAAACAATCAAAATGTAAAACCCATTAAAACCCTAAGGTTCCCCCATCAGGCCAGGCCAGCTTGTTCGAATAAATGGGTCTTTAACCCGCGCCGGAAGGAGCGAAGATCCGGTGCCATCCGGAGCTCAACCGGCAGTTGGTTCCATAAAGCCGGGGCGCCCACAGAGAAGGCCCCCCCCCTGGGGGCCGCCAGTCGACATTCTCTGACCGGTGGCACCCTGAGGAGGCCCTCTCTGTGGGAACGCACAAGGCGGAGGGGAGTCGACGCCGGCAGCAGGTGGTCCCCGAGGTATTCCGGACCCATGTTAACTTGTAAGCTACTTTTATGGGCAATAATGAAACACGTAATAGAAAATATAAAAATGATGTGATTACATATAAGAAAATTTTAAGTTTGGAAAGTAATGTATGGTACTTGAAGCTGTATAATATCTTAAGAGAAGGAAAGATTGTATAAACTTGGTTTTAGTATGGAAAATTAAAGACCAGGTGGAAAGATTAGAAAATTGGTTTTTTTAATGATTGATGTAAATTTGTTCTGTCTGTAATTGTTCTTATTGGGTATTTTTATTGACACTACTGTTATGGATATCAAGCGGATGTTGAATTTAACTACGGCAGTAAGACTTTTAGTAGGGCAATACTGGAAGAAGGAAGAACTGCCGATTATAGAAGAATGGACTGTAAAAGTTCCCAACTTGGAGGATATGGCAAAGATTTTAGTGTACCTGAAAGACTATTTGCAACAGAGAGATACTGTGGAGTAAATATGGGACTAAAAAGTATTATCCAGCATTTGAATAATTATTGATGTGATATTTATACTGTTTGGAGTTAATTTACATGAGTTAAAGTGCGATAGTTTTAATAGTTTATGGTTGTTTGCATAAGGTAGATTATGATTGTTTGTATTCTTATACCCTGTACTTAGCTCTGGGAAGTCGGGGAGGGGGGAGGGGGAAGGGAGGGAGGGGTTGGGGAGGGTTGGGGAGTGGGAAGGGGGTGGGGTGGGGTTGTGTTTTGTTTGTTAAAAATAAAATGTATTGCAAAACTTTTTAAATAAAAAAAAGAAATTCTATGCACAGAACAGAAATATCCAGTCTCTCTACTCATTGTTTTAAGGAATTTTAGCACTGCTAATTTCTGTCATGAGTTGCCCAGATACACTCAGCATGTCAGCTATCTCAGAAGAGGCAAAACTTATTAGATCACTGCTACTCCACATTAAAAGGTACTTATCACATTCTCCCAAGAACAGTTGTGGATCTCTTTGATCATTGTATTATCCATATCAGTCTCCGCCTATATATATATAGAAAGTAAAAACCTGTGTTCAAAGCAGGGAAGTCTTGGACTAAGGAGGTAAAATTAGTTTCAGGCTTGTTTCAATTGCACAGATTGAGGTCTTTTCAAAACTGCCTTAAGCAGACATGGATGAACTCACTGATACTGTGACATCATTTGTTAGCTTTTGTGAGGACATATGTCTGTCTACCAAGAGCTTGTGCATATGTAATAATAATAAACCTTGGTTCACAGCTAAGCTCAAGCACCTACATTGTGCTAAAAAAGAGGCCTATGGGAAAGGAAATAAGATTTTGTACAATCAAGCCAGGAATGTATTAACAAGGGAGATCAGGTAGCAAAGAGAAATTATTCTGGAAAGCTGAGGAATCAGTTTTCAGCTAAAGAACCACCAAAGGTGTGGAGAAGCCTGAAGAATATCATTGGCTACAACAGATCTCCTCCCTTAATGAAGAGAATTTGTCAACTGGCAGATGATCTGAATGTGTTGTGCTATAGGTTTGAGAGGAGATCACTGTCAACAAACAAACCCCAAACCACATCTTAGGAAAACAAAAACTCTTGGAGTCAGTTCTAGTCCAAAAGGAATTTTTACTAGGACATGTTTGGTTGTGGAAATACAAGACAGGACCTAGTATTGTTTTACAGATTGAAACTTTATAAAGAGTTCCCGGTTCAACCCCCCTTCCCTCAACCCCATTTGGTCAGCCCCCCCATCATTACTTCATGTCATCCCTTTCGTGGGAAAAAGGGAACTTTGGATCTTTTACGGTTATTGCCTTCTTCCTTTACAGATTCAAATGGAGACACAGGCCAGATGCCTTCTTCCCTAACCCTCCCCTTTGTTCCCCCAGTTCAAAAGGTTTCCCTTGGTCTTTGAAATAACCTAAGGCAGGCTGAATCCACCTCCGCTCCTCCTTCCTCGGGAGATGGCAGAATCCGGGGGCGGGATAATGTTTTAAACATACATTTATGAATGTGATATAAATGGATTCTGACAGATACCTTCCCCACATCAGATACACTGACAGTAGCCAAATCTCCTACACTTATCTTTATCGTTCTGGGCCCCCAGTTCTAGTGCTCTTAGAAAAAGATCTGCAAGGTCTATATCATAGACAAATAATTGGGAAAACCCCAGACCTAGACAGATTAATTCCTTCTTGCTTGAAAATGTGTACTGAACAACTGGCTCTCATCCTCACCTGCATCTTTAATAAATCACTGGAGATATGTTATGCCCATTCTTGCTTTAAATGCTTGACTATCATCTAGTTCTCAAGAAACCCTCCATCAGGGACCTGAATGACTTCAGACCAGTTGCTCTGACATCTGTAGTCATGAAGACCTTTGAAAGGTTAATGCTGGCCCATCTGAAAATCATCACGGATCCAGTGTTAGACCCCCTGCAGTTTGCCTACCAAGCAAATAGATCAGTAGATGATACTGTCAATCTGACACTACAATGTATCTTGCAATATCTTGAATCCCCAGGGACCTATGCATGGGTCCTTTTTGTAGACATCAGCTCAGCATTCAGTACCATCATTCCAGGAACTCTTGAATCTAAAGTGATTCAGTTAGCTCTGTCTGTCCATATTTATAGGTGGATCATTAGCTTTTTGACATATAGGAAGCAACAGGTGAAGCTAAAGAAAATCAAATGAGCACCTGGACAATTAGCACAGGCTCTTTCTCCATTGCTCTTCTCTATATACTAATGACTGCATCTCTAAGGACCCTTCTGTCAAAGTTCTGAAGTTTTCAGATGATACAACAGTCATTCAAGTGGTGATAAGTCTGCATATAGATGGGCAGTTGAACAACTGGCCCTAAGGTGCAGCTGGAACAATTTGGAGCTGAATATGCTTAAAACTGTGGAGATGACATTATTCTACCACCTCTTACTAAATTTAACAGCACAGTATCAGCAGTAGAATCCTTCAGGTTTTGGGTTTTATAATCTCCCAGGATTTGAAATGGACACCTAACATTAGAACTATCATTAAAATGCACAATAAAGAATGTTCTTCCTTTGTCAACTTAGGAAGTTCAGACTGCCCCAGGAGCTCTACAGATGAATTATTGAACCTGTCATTTGTACTTCTATAACTGTCTGGTTTGGTACAGCAACTTAACTTTTAATCTGTATTAATTTATTACGGGCATCGTTGTTTAATTACTTTTAATAATTTTTAATTTTTGTATCTTGTTTTTATTATGTATTGCCCTGTTCACCACCCTGAGTCCTTCGGGAGAAGGGCGGTATACAAATTAAATAAATAAATAATAAATAAATAAACTAAACGGGACAGGCACAAAGTACAATGAATAGTTAGGACTGCAGAAAAAAAACAGTTGCAATCAGCCTGCCTTCCATCGAAGACCTGTATATTGCATAGGTCCAGTGGCGTAGCGTGGGGGGTGCAGGGGGGGCCGGCCGCACCGGGCGCAACATCTGGGGGGGCGCGCTCGCACTCGCAACTCTCTGCCCCTGCCTGGCTCACTCACTCTCTCTCACTGCAGTGCTGGCTGTGCGAATCTGATCCGAGCCGCCGGGTCGCCGCCCACTGTGGAGGGGGGGTGCCAGGCGTGCTGTTAGGGGGCGCAAATTACTTGCCTTTCCCCGGCTGCTGACAACCCACGCTACGCCACTGCATAGGTCAGAATGAGTGCTGAGAGAGTAATTACAGACGGCTCACACCCTGGACATAAACTGTTTCCACTCTCTTGGAATGCCACTGTATATATATAATTTACATGCCACAACAATAAGACAGTTTTTTCCCCCATGACATCACTCTGCTGAACACCTAATCCACACAGTATTGTTTTATGTCTAAATATATTCATCCATATTTATTATTATTATTATTATTATTATTATTATTATTATTATTATTATTATTATTATTATTATTATTATTATTATTTTGCTTTACATGTACACTGAGAGCTTCTGCACAAATTCCTTTTGTGTCTAATCACATTTGGCCAAACAAACTATTTTACATTTTCTATATCTAATGTCTTGTGAGGTGATTCCAGGATGATCATTCATCAAACCCATTTGCTAAAAATTCCAGCTTTGACAGCAAGACCAACTGTCTGTCAGTGGTGCAAAAGGAAAAAGGGAAAAAGACACCATTGATTAAGACATCATTTTCTTAAACCTTTGTAAATTTAGAAAATAGATGGTTTCATTAAGTGACTAAAATAAAGTCAAGCTTTTTTTATTCCACCAAAAGAAAATAATTTTCTTGCATCCACAGATTTGTATGAATAAAGGGGATCTACACAAATGTTAGCATGTCCAATGGGTCCAGAAATCAGGTCAGATTTGTTCAGAGTCATTTCAGAAGACAAGAAAACTGCATTTAAAATTACATAGAAGTAGATTTTGATTGGACATAAGAAAAAAGTGTTCCTGACAAGAGATGTTCAATGATATATCAGACTGCTTTGGAAGGTACCATGCTCTAAATCAGGGCTTTTCAACCTTTTCACCCATTGTACCACTTTTAGGATATGGCAACATCCAAGTACCACCAGTCGCCTAGCAAGGTGTCAAAAACCTGACCAAAAAAAAGGAAAAAAGTGATGAAGTACAGGTAGTCCTCAACTTACAACAGTTTGCTTAGTGACTGTTTGAAGTTACAATGGCACTGAAAAAAGTGTCCCCCAAGCCATAGCCGAGCAAAACACCTGCCTGCCCACCTGGCAGCGCTCTTCCTCCTGTCTCAGGTTTTCATTGTTGTGAGCATTTCTGTTGAGGATTGGCAGTGGGGTTGGGGTGGGGGGTATGTTTGGTTTTTATTCCCTCCATCTGCTGGGTGATTGCAGCAACTTTTGGTAACTTCACATGACCCTGGGACACTGTGCCTATCATAAATATGAATCAGTTGCCAAGCATCTGAATGTAAATCACAAGGCCCTGGGGATGCTGCAACATTCCAGGTGATTGGCACTTCTTCTGGGCTCAGCAGAAGTGCCAGGATCTGCACCGAGCTCCAGCTGGAGCCTGGTGCTGATCCTGGCACTTCTGCTGAGCCCTGACAGCCATGAAGAAGCACTGATCCTGGCACTTCCGCTGAGCCCTGACAGTCCTGCAACTCCAGCCATCTCTTGCTCAAGCTTGTGTGATGCTGCCACCAGTTCAGCTCATTCCCCTCCCCTGCTACTTTTCTAGGAAGGTTGCGTACCACCTGCCAGGTGCCAATGTACCACAGGTAGTACCTATACCACTGGTTGAAAAGCCCTGCTCTAAACCGACCCATTCTGTACATCTATTAATCTATGCACATAAAAAGGAATGGGTTTTATGTCTCTTTTCTTCTCTTCCTCCAGATTATATGAAGGTGCTTTTTAAAAAATCATACTACACTGCCCTCACAATTTTAATTTAAAATTCAATGTCAAGGGATTTTTTTAAATTATTAATCACTTAACGTATCATTGCACCAGCTAAATATTGGAAGCAGATTATTCAAGAATAACTTTAGATCATATTAGTCCCCAGTAAAGTTTCCTAGCTATGCAATTACAAAAGCAGTGGTAGTAAGAGTCATGTTCATTCAACATATTATTTTCAAGTTAGGAATTTTTTTTCCTAAAACACTGTTTGTGCTTTATTTTATAAAGCTTAATAGAATTGATGATATTTATATGCAGAGAGAAGGGCTGAGGTACACAGGCAATTCCATACTTAGATAACAGTCAGCCTTTTCAGACAAAGTCAGGTGGGTTAGGACGCTGAGCTTGTCGATCAGAAGGTCGGCAGTTTGGCGGGTCGAATCCCGAGTGCCGCGTAGCAGAGTGAGCGCCTGTTACTCATCCCAGCTTCTGCCAACCTAGCAGTTCGAAAGCATGTAAAAATGCAAGTAGAAAAATAGGGACCACTGCGGTGGGAAGGTAACAGCATTCTGTGCGTCTTTGGCATCTAGTCATGCTGGCCACATGACCACGGAGACGTCCTCGGACAAGCGCTGGCTCTTTGGCTTTGAAACAGAGATGAGCACCGGCCCCTAGAGTCGGAAACGACTAGCATGCATGTGCAGGGGAACCTTTACCTTTACCTTTACTTAAATTAAAAATTAGACTCAAGACTAGGTCCTTGATATACTCTTCCTCACAGTTCCATAAGTAAAGTAACAGTTTATTTTTATCCCTTTTTAAACTAATGTCTCACATCTACATGGTAGTGTCAGAACCACTTCAGCCCACATTTTAAGAAAGAAGGACTCTTGGAGACAAGGTTTTCCAAGCAGGAACTTTTACTAAGAAATAGGAGATAGCAGGCATAATAGACAGCATCTGAGGAATCCCCTCAGAGATCGATATTTTTAAAGTGTCCCCAAGCAAACCCACCCCACAGTTCATTTGGTCAGTTCCAGATCAACCAAGCTTCAAGTGGTAAGCCCCTTGTGGGAAAAGAGAGACAACAGTCCGTTCATAGCAGGATCATTACCACCCCCTCACATTTCATCTGGAGAAACAACCCAGATTCCAGAGGCTTTCATTCCTCCCTTTCCACCCCCTTTCCTAGTTGCCTGCAAGATTAGAGGGAAATGCCTAGTGAGGGAGTAATTGATTATATTGTGATGGATAGCAGGCAGGTGGAATAAACAAAAGGTTGCATTTAAAGAAGGAAGTGAAAGCAATAAAACCCCATGCTTTTTCCCTCTCCTCCTTGGGAATGGCAGAATCCAGGGGAGGATGAGATTTGGGTTTTGCACAGAAGAGTTAGAATTGACATCCTGCCCTCCTTTAAAAATAGGAGAGATCCACCTGTAGAGGAAACAAAAATATAGATGTTAGCCTGGTTTGCTGGGATATTCTGTATGAAACCTCTTTAGCAACTTAGGTGCTCTAATGTGGCGTTTATTGACCCACTCATTTTCTGAGGAGGGAAGGTGTTTCCAAGCTACTAGGTATTGAATTGCTCCATGGTACTTTCTAGAATCTAGGATTTCTTTTATGTCAAAGTGTTCTCCTTCAACCATGATAGGAGTTGGTGGTGGTGGCTGTAAGGGTGACTGTTGTTCCCTTAGCAAACTGCAGTGAAAGATTGAGTGTATTTGCCTCAGATTTTTGGGTAGTTCTAATTCTACTGTTACTGGGTTCATGGTTCTTTTAATTGGAAAAGGTCCTATATATTTTGGTTCACGTTTTTTACAGGGCTGTAAGGATTTTAGGTATTTTGTAGATAAATATACCATCTCTCCTATCCTGAATGGTGTGGGATCGACTCTCTTTTTGTCTGCCTGTGTTTTGTATGCTTGCCTAGCTTCATCTAAAGCTTTCCTAACAATTGGCCAGGTGTTTTGCAATTGTGCAATCTAGCAGGCAGGTGGAATAAACAAAAGGTTACATTTAAGGAAGGAAGTGAAAGCAATAAAACCCTATGCTTGTTCCCTCTCCTCCTTGGGAATGGCAGAATCCAGGGGAGGGTGAGATTTGGGTTTTGCACAGAAGAGATAGTTAGAATTGAAATATAAATGGATTCTGTTATGTATTTAATGTTATACTGTTATGTTCAGTAACACATGTCAGAAATGTATAATCTGTGAGGTAAAATTGATGACAGGAACACACGCGGCAGCTGACAGCTCTTAGCTGTCAGCCCAGCTGCCTACAGCGCAAGCGCAGCTGCAGCTGATAACTCCAAGCTGTCAAACCCAGCCGCCACCGATTGGACCCAGCTTTCCGGCGGGAAGAAGACAACGCACGGATTGGACAGCCAGCCACTGGCTGGGTATAAAAGAGCGGAGCCACTGCCCTTTCAGCTGTCTGGTGCCTCTGAATAAACATGTCAACCTGAGCCAGCTGTCTCCGCATGGTCCTTGCCCTTTGAGCCACTTCACTGGGGATGAGGGTGGGATCTGCTTTGCAGAGCTGAAGTCATGAAGCCGAGAAAAGTGAATCTTTCCATCGGCTAAGAGCTAGTCACCGCTCAAGTCACTAAGCGGAGAAGTTATAACTTCCACCAATGCTGCGCAGCAGTACTCCGAACCTAGACAGCATGGCCAACCTCGGACACATCCGAGAGTTTGACATTCGTTACCCCGAGCGCTGGGAGTCGCATTGGGGACAGGTAGAGGGTTTCCTGCTGGTCAATAAGATCACGGAGGACCGGTCCAAGGTGGCAGCACTTCTGTGCCTAAGTGGCCCAGCTGTGTACGACATTGCTGTTGGCCTCTTCAGCCCGGAGCCGGTGGCAGAAATGCCCTACGCTGAGCTGACGGACAGACTCTGCAAGCACTTTATGCCAACTCGCTCCAAGCTATTCTGGCAGGTAAACTTCGCATGTTGGCGCTGTTGTGATTCAGGGTCATCCTGTGGGTTCGGCATTTGGGTCGGATGATTCAGAGGAGGAGGAGCGGGTGTTGGAGAGGTTGCTGAGGGGGTTGGAGAGCTTGCTGATGAGAGCCCTCAGCCAGGCCCCTCCCACCTGGTTACGATGCAGACCCAGCTGTGTGAGCCTGACAGCGTGGATGAAGATGACCCACAGCTGGCCCTGTTCAAGGACGCCTGACGCAGGAGGCAGTCAATCAGGAGTAAACAGAGGAAGGCAATGGGGCACCTCAGAAGGAAGCAGAGAGAAGCCACGCCCTGAACTGTTTAAAAGGGGAATGCGTGGGAGGGCTGGTTTGCTGAAGGCAACCGTTTGAATAGCTCCTGTTTCATGGTTCGTGTCTTGTTTTGCTCTATTTGCTTTTGTGTTCATAAATTTGGCAGGCTTAGTTCCAGCCTCTTGCCTTCTTGTAAAAGGGGTTGTCCCTGCCTTATCTGCAGGGCCGGTAGTAAGCTGATACAGAACAGGCACCAGCTCCCAGACGAATCGGCAACCGACTTCATCGCAGGAGTCTGTCACGCCGCCCGAAGGTGCCATTTCCCAGATCTGGAGGACCGGATCCGTGACCAAATCGTCATAGGGCTCAGGGACAAACACCTTCAAAGGAAGATCATTGCAAAGCCCTCCTTAAGCCTGGCAGAGGTCACCATGGAAATACTGGCATATGAAGACAGCCACCAAGAAAACCTCTCGCAGACCAGTAATGGACCCCACGGTTCTGTCCACCAAAACGACATAACCCACAGCGACAATGGGGAATGCGAAGACTTGACCGACATGGACGCCATTCAATGTCGGTTTGAAAAACTTCAGACCCGTTGCAACGATCGTGGGGGAACGGCAAGCAACAAAAACGCCAACTACCCTAGAAACAACCCCAAAGAACCGTGATCCGTTTGTGCCAGCTGCAGGGGAAGCCATCCCAGAGCCACCTGTTGGTTCCGTAATGCCAAATGCCATGGCTGTGGCAAGACCGGGCACATCTGAACCGTATACCAAAGCCGGAACCTTGAGAACCTACATGAACTTGAGGCAACATCCTCAGGTATGAGACCTACATCGGCCTCTAGCAAAAAGCCCCCGGGGTCCCTAGTACAGGCTGTAGACAAGGACAGGGGACCACAGGGAGTCCACCAATTATTGAACCCCAAAGTCAAAATCAAAGCCCGGCTACAAGGGGTTCCCTGTGAAATGGAGGTAGATTCTGGCTCTTCGGTCTCTCTCATTTCATTAAAAACTTTCAGGGAAATTTGCCGCCATAGCCGGAGGCGAATTCCATTACAACCCCCCCAGATACACCTGGCTGACTACCAAAAAGCCCCTATTCAATTTAAAGGGAAGGCCAAAATAATGGTGGAATTTAAACAATTCCAAGGACTGCTAACCATTCTAGTTACCCAGGGAAACCGAACTAGTTTAATTGGCCTCGACTGGTGTAAGGCCTTGGGTATCGCTATAACGGGAGTCAATACAACCCAGGCTGCAAGCCTCGAGGCCATCTGCAACCAATTCCCAGACGTCTTGGACAGCTCGCTGGGGAAATACACATGACCCCCAGTCTCCTTAAAATTCAACCCCGAAGTCTTACCCATAAGAATCAAGGCCAGAAGAGTCCCATTCGCCCTCAAAAACAAAATTGAGGACGAACTGGACCATCTGGTACGACTAGGAGTCCTTGAGCCAACCGAAGGGGGAACATGGGAAACCCCAATAGTCACCCCGATTAAACCAAACGGCCAAATTCAGCTCCGTGTGGACTATAAGGCCACCCTCAACCGAGCATTAAATTCACATGCTTACCCGGTCCCTGCAGTGAAAGACGTCCTCTCTTCTATCCGATCTGGCACCATCTTTGCCAAGTTAGACTTTGCGCAAGCATACTTGCAACTCCTGGTCACTCAGGAAACCGCAGATGTGCACACCATCGTAACCCACCGCGGGGCTTTCAAAGTAAAGCGCCTGCAGTTTGGCATATCTGCTGGCCCAGGCATATTCCAAGAAATAATGGAAAAAAGTTGAAGGGGATTCCTGGGGTCTGCCCATACTTTGACAATGTACTAATCACCAGCGAATCAGAAACAAATTTAGCAGAAAGATTAAAGGCTGTACAAAGCAGATTCAGAACAGCCGGTCTTAAACTAAAAAAAGAAAAGTGTTCTATAGGGGTATCATCCACTGAATTCCTAGGGTATAGGATCGATGCCCAAGGAATTCACCCTACCAACTCCAAAATTAGCGCTATTAAATCTGCCCCCACTCCAAAAAACAAACAAGAATTACAAGCCTTTCTAGGGCTTCTGAACTTTTACCACTCACTCTTGCCCCACAAGGCAACCATAGCTGAACCCTTACACAGACTGCTGGATAAGGGAACCCCCTGGACCTGGTTGCCACAACATGACACCAGCTTCCAGCACCTAAAACACCTGCTTTGTAAAAGCTCTACTGTCACACTTTTCAGGGAAGATCTGCCCCTATGCATCGCTTGTGACGCATCCTCTTACGGAATTTGGGCAGTTCTTAGCCACTTAACGGGAAATGGAATACAAAAGCCTATCACATTATATTCCAGGAGCCTGTCTAAAGCTGAGCGAAATTACGCTCAAATTGACAGGGAGGCTTTAGCAATTGTCACCGGCATGAAGAAATTTCACAACTACCTTTATGGGCGACATTTCACGATCTTTACAGACCACAAACCCTTTTTGGGGATATTCACTTGGGATAAACAAATGCCCCAAATCCTATCATCTTAAGATGGTCTACCTTTTTATTGGCTTACTCGTACAGAGTAATTCACAAGCCCGGAAAGGAAATGGGTCATGCAGACAGGCTCAGCAGGATTCCCTTGCCATGCAAAGACCCTGACCCAGCCCACGCAGGGAACATCCTAGCAATCACAGAACTACCCGAATGCCCCTTATCCACAAAGGATATCGCTTCTGCCACAGCTAAAGATAGGACCATCAGTAGAGTGTTAAATTGGGTAACCTCCAGGTGGCAAGCCAAATACCCTGGACAGGAGTTCCAGGCATATTTCGCCAGGAGGCAGGAACTGTCATCCCATCTGGGATGTGTGCTGTGGGGCAACCGGGTTGTGGTTCCTGACAAACACAGTCCACAAACATTACACACGCTGCACGAGGGACACCCAGAAATGGTTAAAATGAAAGCACTAGCTAGGAGCTACATTTGGTGGCTGGGCATCGATAAAAACATAGAAGACCATGTAGCAGGATGCTACACCTGTCAGCTAGCAAGGCCAGTAAAACCACATGCCCCAATCCATAGATGGGAAGCAACCAGGAATCCATGGTCCCAGGTACATTTAGATTTTGCAGGACCCTTACAGGGGCAGGTATTCCTAATTGCTGTAGATAGCTATTCCAGATGGCTGGAAGTCATCCCGGTTAACAGCACCACTACGGTCGCCACCGTGCAGGTACTTAGGGGGCTTTTTGCCACACATGGCCTTCCTGACGCCTTGGTCTCAGATAACGGCCCCCAATTTACTTCTCGTGAATTCCAGATATTCACCATGGAGAACTCTATTAGGCATGTCACGTTGGCTCCGTTCCATCCCTCATCTAATGGTCTGGCTGAAGTCATGGTGAAGTCAACAAAGGATGCCCTCCGAAAAATCATCAAGGGGAACTGGCACCGTCGGTTAGCCCAGTTCCTGTTAGCCCAACATGCCACCCCCTGCACAGCCACGGGAAAATCACCAGTGGAACTGCATTGGGGGCGACGCCTCATAACCAGGCTAGACAGAATGCACCCAGACAGAGCAAATGCCGAGCCAGAGCAACCCCTCCCGCAAAGATCCCTGGAGAATGGACAGACTGTTTGGGCAAGGAACTATGGGGGGGGAAATAAGTGGGTGCAGGGGGTTGTCATTGAACAAACGGGTCCCTTGTCTTATATTATAGACATCGGCACAGACTGCCACATTCAAAGGCACATCAACCAATTGAGGAAGTGAAGCCCTCAAAACCCAACAGAACTAATCACCAGAGTACCAGAACTCACAATTTCGTCTTCAGGGGCAGAGGCTTCCCCTCACGCTACCCCACCGTGGCCCGTACAGCAAGACACCAGCCACATACTTCCAGGGACCATCCCAATGCTACCATCCTTTCAGCCAGAACAGGGGGAAGGGGAGCCGGTTGTCAAGACACCTCTCTGTCGCTCCGGGTGAACGAGGAAACCCCCAGCCTACCTAAACGACTACGAATGGTCTATCAACAAATAACAAACGGATGGTGGCAAACACCAGTTCAGGGGAAGGGGAAGGGGTGTTATGTATTTAATGTTATACTGTTATGTTCAATAACACACGTTAGAAATGTATAATCTGTGAGGTAAAACCGATGACAGGAATACACGTGGCAGCTTTTGATAGCTGTCAAAAGCTGCCGCAGGCTACTGCGCACGCGCAGCGGCTGACAGCTCTTAGCTGTCAGCCCAGCCACCTACAGCACAAGCGCAGCCGCAGCTGATAACTCCAAGCTGTCAAACCCAGCCGCCACCGATTAGACCCAGCTTTCAGGCGGGAAGAAGACGACGCACGGATTGGACAGCCAGCCACTGGCTGGGTATAAAAGAGCAGAGCCACCGCCCTGTCAGCTGTCTGGTGCCTCTGAATAAACATGTCAACCTGAGCCAGCTGTCTCCGCATGGTCCTTGCCCTTTGAGCCACTTCAGATTCTGACAGGTAGTGAGGACTGAGAAGAAATAACAACCTGAACTTGGTTTTCTGCCACAACATGTAAGATAATTTTGTTTGATTAGAGGGAATACATTAATTTTGAATAAAATATTCCAACATTTTATCTGATTGTTTAAAATGCAGATTTCAATTTAAAAGGTTCAAAAAGTCCTGCTGCAAGCTTGACTACATACTATGTGGAAAGTTCAATGTTTCCTCCACTGAAATGTGGTAGCAATAAACATATTGCAGTGGAATACAATCTCTCACACTGGGTCATAATGACATTTATAGACCACCAGAATGAACACAATGACCTAGAACTAGTTATTCTAAATCTCTTAAGATAATCTAGTACAGAAAAAAAATAAATGGTACTGTGAAGGGATAGTGAATAAGTACATTGGCAAAGCAGAAAAATGAGGGGTTCAATTAACTTTTTATAGTTATCTGTATCTCACCATCTCAACAAAACCACTAAACCCCAATTCCTAGGAGGGGAAACATTTATCTGAAATGGGTGAATATCTAAAGAAAAAATTCCAAACACTACATTGAACACATGGTCAGCGGATGTTATGGCAAAACTAAGAAAATTTGTAGAACTTCAAAACTTTGAAGGATCAAAACAAAGTGATACTCTTCTGAAAAATATATTCAAATAATGTTCTTTGCTCCTCACCTTTCCCAATATTGGGATGATCATCAAAGGGATTTGGCTTTTTATTTATCATTACCTATTAGCTAAAACTAGGGAAGGAAGGAAGGAAGGAAGGAAGGAAGGAAGGAAGGAAGGAAGGAAGGAAGGAAGGAAGGAAGGAAGGAAGGAAGGAAGGAAGGAAGGAAAGAAAGAAAGAAAGAAAGAAAGAAAGAAAGAAAGAAAGAAAGAAAGAAAGAAAGAAAGAAAGAAGGAAGGAAGGAAGGAAGGAAGGAAGGAAAGGAAGGAAGAAAGAAAGAAAGAAAGAAAGAAAGAAAGAAAGAAAGAAAGAAAGAAAGAAAGAAAGAAAGAAAGAAAGAAAGAAAGAAAGAAAGAAAGAAAGAAAGAAAGAAAGAAAGAAAGAAAGAAAGAAAGAAAGAAAGAAAGAAAGAAGGAAAGAACCTAACTAGGATCTTCAGAGGTTCCTGTGATTGTTGAAAAGTTTAGGTCAGTTTTTTCATAGCCACATGGATAATTGTTATTAGGACCAAACTTGAATAAGTAACATCCTCTGTATGGTTAGCTTCTATGATTCATTGCTATTCATTTTGCAAATGTTGCCAAATTATGGGATCAATTATAATCATAAAAGTCAATGAAGCAATCTGTTCTTTGTTGATTGTTGATAGATTTGGAGGAAATAGAACCAAACTGGAAACCAGAAAAAACACCAACATAGACTTATTTGATGAAAATTTATTTTCCTAATTAGTAGCAGCACCTGTAAAACTGGATCAAAAACTGAAGACACAGACAATGTTTTTAATAAACACTAACTTTTAGCATCTAGACTAGGTTTGTAATTTAAGTGTCTTGAAAATTAGTTCTGACTGTCATGCAAAGAAAAATAATAATTAAAAGAACCTAACTTCGAAAGAGTGTAAGTGTCAGAATCCATTTATATCATATTCATAAATGTATGTTTAAAACATTATTCCATGGATTCTGCCATCTCCCGAAGAGAAGAGAATGGATGTGTATTGAACCGGTATTAGGCATTTCAAAGGAAAGGAGAAGCCTTTTGAACTGGGGAAACAAAAGGGAGGGCTAGCATCTGGCTTGTGTCACGGAAGAGAGCAATGAACATGAAAGGTCCTAAGTTCCTTCTTCCCACGAGAGGGATGATACGAGATAAAGGATGGGGGACTGACCAAATGGGGCTAAGGGGGGTTAAACCGGTTAAAACATACATAGAATGAAGGCTACTGCTAAGCTTGTAAGCCGCCCTGAGTCTTTGGAGAAGGGCGGGATATAAATGGAATTAAAATAAAAAATAAAAATAAAAATAAAACTTTATATAAGGGTTTAGTTCATGGAATAATATTAAGTCCTGTCTCATTTCCTACAACCAAGCATGTCATAGTAAAGATTCTTTTTGGAATAGATTTGACTCCAAGAATTTTGTCTTCCTAAGATGTGGTTTGGGGTGGGTCCTGACAGTAAGGACCCGCTTCAAAACCTCTTCCCAAGAAAGCAGGACTCTTCTATGTCCTACAGAATTGGCCTGAATTTTATATAACATTACCACATGGATATTTTTAATTAATTAAAGATTAATTTTCTTGAGGCCACAAGGTTAAAATCCTGTTCATATGATTAGCAGCATATGGAGAATTTATATAGAAAAATCAAGAACTTTCATGACTAGCTGGCAGGAGCTTGTAAAAGTGCTCTTCAAGTGCTAAATATCATTCATAGGGTAAGATGTGCTGCTTTGCAATGAGGTGGGCAGCAAAGAAATTTAATAAATAAATAAATAAGTATAGCAACAAGAGCCCTTATGTAGTTATCAGTTAAACTTCTTGCCAAGGTTCTGACTGTCGAACCTAATGAAGCAAGCACCGTTGAGACAATCAAGTCTCTAATGTAAAACTTTATTGAGTAAACCATTTCAGCACAAAAGAAAGTAAAACCAACTCTGATGCTAAATTTCACTGTATTAAAAGCAATTAATCTCCCCCCCCTTTGTTCAACTGGTCACATTGTTCAATAGGCCATAATACATTTGTTTTGAGAAAGTTTCCTCAGCTCGCAGGAACCAGCATTCAGGTGATCTTGGTTTCCACAGGCTGACAGTTCGCTATCAGAAGTATGCATTCTAGTCAGCCCTCCCCTCCCCCTGAATCTGTAGGCAAGCTGCAAAGCAAAAGATGGCAGAAACAGCAAAGGATCTTTCATTACTTGACAGACTGACCCCCCTAGAAATTGGAAAGGACCTGAAAAACAATAAACATAACTTACTCGTTATATACCTGCCTATGTTACCGGCCCCAGCTTTTGTAGACATTTGCTGTGAAACTTTCTTATTAAGCAATCTGCCTTCATGTGATGAGCTTTGGTCCATCTAGCTTCTGAGATCAAGTAACCTCTCCATTTCACTAGGTACTGTAATTTCCCTTTATGGATTCTAGAATCTAAAATTTGTTTGATCTCATAATGTATCTCATCTCCCACCATGATTGGCCCAGGGGCTTCCTTCTCCACCAGAGCCCTGGAATGGCATTAACAGACTGCAATGGAACACTGGGTGTACCTTTTCCAATATTCTGGGCAATCCTAAGTAACCAAGTTAATGATTTTCATGATTGGGAAGGGACCTATGTACTTAGAATCTAGTTTCTGCAAGGTTGTTTCAATTTTAGATACTTTGTTGAGAGATACATTCTATCTCCTACATGAAATGTTCCCCTGGAGAGCTCATTTTTTATTTGCCTCTTTTCTGACTCTCAGTTGCCTTGTCAAGTGCTTTCTTCACATTGCTCCAGACATTTTGGAATGAGCCTATCCACTCAGTTAAATTCCCCAAAGAAGGAGCCCCCTCAGGGCATGAGTACAAATTCCAGCCCTGTGGCTATCTTTTTTTATAAATGTTTTATTAATTTTCTGTTTTCACAAACAAGTGCTCAATAGACAATGTGATGACTGAGTCCACTAAGAATTTGGTGATACATATAAATTTTTCCAACTAGGTCCAATGTTACACCCACCAGTACATCCACTCTTCTTCTGGTAATAACAATTTTTCTGCATTAAGCAAATGCAATTCATCATTGCTAGTAAACATACAATTACATATCAACATTTGTTACATTTTTCTAATAATATCAATAATATCAGTTTAGAATATCTTTCCTAGCCAAAACATATCTTAATTGCATTTGCATTAAATTTCCACTTATTTAATCCATGACCTATTTTTGCTTTTTTTTTCAATTTTAGTTTCCTATCCATGTTCAAACTGTCCCAATCTTTTATAATTTCAAAACAAGTTGTATTTGGGTAACCAAAATAATCCCTTATTCAAATTTCTTAACATATTCCTATTTCCCTTTTCATACCAAGATATAATATTCTGATTACAAATCCTAGCTATCTAGTTATTATTGCTATTTCTAACAATCTATTCTTAACCATATTCAAACCTCTAATCAATAATATAGCATCCCCTCTATTAGGTCTAAGCTTCTGTTTCTTTCAATCTTACTCTAGCTTTCTTTCTTTGCAACTAAGTGAGTGCATTTGGATCATCAAATAATTCTTCATATATATATAAGAGGGACGCAGTGGCTCAGTGGGTTAGGACGCTGAGCTTGTCGATCAGAAGGTCGGCAGTTTGGCGGGTTGAATCCCGAGTGCCATGAAACAGAGTGAGCGCCTGTTACTCGTCCCAACTTCTGCCAACCTAGCAGTTCAAAAGCATGTAAAAATGCAAGTAGTATGTATGTATGTATGTAAGTATGTATATTTATATGTGTATATGTACATATATATATATATATATATATATATATATATGTGTGTGTGTGTGTGTGTGTGTGTGTGTGTGTGTGCACATATACACATACATATACATATATATATACATATATATATATATATATATATATATATATATATATATATATATATATATAGAGAGAGAGAGAGAGAGAGAGAGAGAGAGAGAGAGAGAGAGAGAGAGAGAGAGAGAGAGAGAGAGAGAGAGAGAGAGTCGGAAACGACTAGCACGCATGTGAGGGGGAACCTTTACCTTTTATATATATATAATATATTATTTGGAACAAGATAAACAATTTGGTTAAAATGTTTTTGGAAGAGCTAGCCTGTTGATATTCATTAAACTGCCTCCCTCCTTCTCTGGTACCCCACAGTTCTAATAATGACTTTATCTTCCATTCCATCAGCTGTGCTTCCTTGTCATCCAGTATGTTCTGAAAACTTGGTTTATAAAATATATTTTCTGTTTCCAATATTATCGTTATATCTTCCTAGTTTTCATTTACCTGAGTCTGGTCATTTGTTTCCTCCTTTGGATCATCAATGTTTGTGTCAGCATCCTCTGGGTTGCTGGTTCTTTTTCTGTAGTTGTCTTCTGATTTTGTAGATTTGAATTAGAAAATTTCTGGTTGGGATCTTGTGATGATGCAGATGCAAGAAGATGGGGCTCCATATTTTGCGTCTGGTTTCACCCTGCTAGGAGACCCTGGAAAGGGTCAAAGGTTGCCCTGTAGAAGCGGCAAGCAAGGAGGAGACTCTCATTGATCTTCGGGTGGGCAGCCCCTCATTTGATCCAAGGAAGCCCTCCAAACTGGCGGAGGAAAGACTGGCTGCATTCGTATAGCCAGTCCTAAGCTGCAGATGACAGAAGTCAACAAGCACCTTCAAGCAACTTTACAGCAATGTTAAGGAAACTGGGTGAGACCTGATCCTTTCTTCATGAATTTAAGACCTGTTCCTGCCCAAAGCATCTCTCCTCCCACCCCCGATGAAAGAAGGACCATTCAAGGTGCTGGTCCTTGCCTATAAAGCTCTACATGGCTTAGGCCCGGGATATTTGCAGGACCGTCTGTTGCCAGGAATGATTTCCCATCGCCCTGTGCGCTCACACAGAGAGGGCCTCCTCAGGGTGCCATCGACCAGACAATGTCATCTGGTGACCCCCAGGGGGAGGGCCTTCTCTGTTGGGGCACCTACTTTGTGGAATCAGCTCCCCCGGGAGCTCCAGATGGCCCCAGACCTTCAGTCCTTTCGTCGTGACCTTAAGACATATCTTTTCCAACAGGCCAACCTGGACTGATGATAATGGGATTTTTAATTATGGTTTAAATGTTTTTATTGGTTTTAGTGGGACTTCGACATAATTTAATTCTTTTTTAATATTTGTATTTATTGTATTTTATTGTTGTTAGCCGCCCTGAGTCCTTCGGGAGATAGGGCGGCATACAAGTCTCATAATTAATAAATAAATAAATAAATAAATAAATAAATAAATAAATAAATAAATAAATAAATAAATAAATAAATAAATAAATAAATAAATAAATTTCTGCCCCACTCCCTCAGAGAAGGAAAGCAGTGAATTAATACTTGTGGACACTGGCAAAACCTATAAGACTTATCTGGAATTAAAATATACTTACAGCTTGAAAACTTGGAGACCAAAAGGGTTTTTAAGAAATTTTTATTTATTTATTTTTAAAGAAAAAGACTTGAAAAGTTTAACAATATAAGTTTTGGATTTAAAAACTGGAAAGTGGCATTGATGACATCTAGTGGTGAACTATGGCACTACAACTTACTTATGCCTAAAAGAAACCTGGCTTGAAGACCAGAATTAGATAAGATTTTGGCTGGCCTTGGAACTATTTTATTATTGAGAATTACAGTTGAGGGGAAAAAGGAACAGGCTTGGGGCTGCTTATCTATGCAGCAGAGATGATAAACATTTTAAATTTGGCCTGTCTGAATTTTGAACATAAATACTGACTTTCAGAACTTCATTGTGGATATTATTATTTTTTTGAACACTTTGGATTATAAATCTTGATTGTTAAACAACCTTCAAAGATTCTTCTCTCTCCCTGGATAGAAAGGATGTATTTTTTATTGGACAGGAAAAAAAGAACTTTACTTATATCTGCTTAGGGGAGATTCAGGAATGAACAGTTGGTTGGATAAAGGCTATTTATAAAAGGCTATTTATAAAAATAAATAAAATAAAATAAAATGGATGTTTCATACTCAGCATTAAATAGTAAAACATCATCTTTAACATCTGTTCCCAGCAGCCTTAACTTGCCAAGAAAATACTGATGAAACACAGAAAGAAATTCTTTCTGTGCTGAAATCAATACAAAAAACAATTATCCTAGCTTGTGAGCACGTTACTAATAACACAAAGGAGATAAAGTACAATTTTATAATTCAAATCTGCAAACCCTGTGACTATCTTAAATGGGGTGTAGCCAGTGCTGCTGTGCACAACGTTACTGTAGGCTACTGTGTGTGCGTGTGTGTGTTTGTGTGTGTGTGTGTGCACGCGAGCACGCATGCTCAATGAATGTCCTTCATAAGGGGGAGAGGGTACATGTTCTCTACACACACACACACACACACACACACTGTTTATCCCATGGAAATCTATGCACAATCCCAACAACCCATCTTTTTTCCTCTTTAAATAACACTGGGGCTATTACTTGGGATTTTGCCACTTAGATAAGCCCCCTTGCCAAATTCTTATCAAGATAGTGTTTGTTGATCAGTTGAATCTTCTATCATAGTATTTGATTGTTCCACTTCTTCTATTATATTCTGTGTAGTTGATTCTTTAGTTGTAATCAGAGTTTGGGTTCATATACCTAGGCTGACATCTTGTTTTTTTCTGTAGCTTCTTATTTCATCAGAAGCTGCAAGAATAGTTTCATAAATTGCTTTCAACATAGAGAATCTGTTCCTGAACTTCATCCATGTTATCTTAGTAGTGTGTTAAATTAAAAGCTTTACAATGAAAGAATGAAAATAATTTTGTCATTGAGTATAATATCTGCCAAGGTTGCAAAAGTCTTATCTGTACTCTGGGCTTCAAGCCAAGCCTCTTTTAGGCGATAACAAGTTGTAATATCAGGTTTAGCCACAAGATGTCACCCATACCTTTTAAGATTTCTACCATTTTAAGATTATGTTTTTAAAATTTTTATAATCTTTTTTCCAATTTTACTTCTTTTTTGTAGGTGAAAACCCAAATCTTCAATAAGAATAAGAAATCTTTTAGTCCTTGAATTTTAGAAAAATAGAAATCCAATTAAAATCAGGTTATTCTTTCAGCATTTTAATCTCCCCTGGATAGTCAGTCACCACTGTTTTTAGAGGGTGGGATAAAATTTCCCTTCCCTCTCTCCACAGAGGGGAAAATACTTTGGGCAGCTTATACAGGTAATAAAAATAGTTAGGATTGAAGAGAGGTTTAGATCTCACCCAGACTTATCTGTGCTGCTTTATAAGTGCCTAGTGGTAAGTTTGACTTCAGCTGTTTGCAGCCTAGTGATGGGCCATATTTCTATGGCCGGTCTTTCATCCACCATTTTAGAGGACTGCCCCGAATTGAGCGGAAGGGCTACTGCTCTCCCACAATCAAGTGGGGATTACCTCCTTGCTTGTCACCCCTACAAGGCAACTTTTGACCCTTTCCAGGGTCTCCTAGGGGTGCAAAATCAGATATGGAACCTGGAGCTCACCTTCCAATATCTGCAGTGGCTGCGGTGGCAAACCAGAATCTGGTAAGATGTTTTTATAGAAAAATTTTGCCCCTTTGTATTCTTTGAAAATCTTTTCCTTTTTTCTTTCTGGATTTTATTTATTACTTTTTGTCTCTCAAGTTCTTGTAATTCTTCTGGCAAAATCCATTTTGCCAAATCTTTTTTCTTGTCCTAAAACTTACTTTGTAATCTTAAATTGTAGTTTGTCTTTTCCATGTCCAGAGTTTCCTGTACTTTTTTTCCATCTGGGTTAAGTCATACTTCCTTGTATTGTTAAATTTCATCTTGAAATCTTTCTTTTTTGTCTCGTATTCAGTTGTGTTTTTTAAGCTCAATCTCTATTTTTATTTTCTGAGAATTTTTATGTTGTAAAGTTAAATTGGAGATGTGTTCATTTATATTTTCAAGGTTATGTTTAATTTTATTGTGGTTTGAGATTATTGTTGTTTGGATTAGTTGTAGCATAGCATAGATCTCCTTCTGGAAAACAAATATTTTTTCTTGGTATATTCTTTCTGCAGATCTCTGGTTTTCCATGATAGCCAAAAATCAGGGTTTTCCTCTCTCTGCAGATGGCTTTAGAGTCACAGTTGAGTTAGTATCTGTAATCCAGAAAGGTCATTTTTTTTAGAGTTTATAATTCTCACTTTGTAGAAAGCCCAAGATGTTTTCTTTTTTCTTTTTGTCACAGTTGTTCTCTGTTATTAAGACATTGAAGTCATCAGAATCAAATTTATCTTTTTCTGGGCCTTGTCAGTCCCTGTAATAGAGCAGCTGTTGTTGTATATTTTCCTCCACCATTAGATGTCAGCACCAGTTCTTTCAGTAATAGACAATTATTTACTTCTATTTTCATGATATAAAAAGAAAATCTTAACAGATTTCACTGATTTCAAACTTGTCCAAATTAAGTCTTATATTCTTTTTATTTCAATATATTTCTGTTCTCGCTGCAAGGTTTAATTCACCACTTCCGTCTGCAGGAAGGTGGGGCAAAGGTCCCCCTCCTTCTCACTTTTGGAGGCTTTTTGCTTCTTTGAGTTTTTCTTTTTTTCCCCCAGGAAATCAATTTCCAAGTAAAAGAGAGAAAATCACTGTTCTTACCCAGTTCCAAACACATTGTTTACAATCAGCTTAAAGTAGTATTTTTGGACTTCAGTTGCTTGTAGCTTGGGCTAGACTCTGAAGTTAAGCTAGCTTCTTCTCCTGCTGGTTTCTGGAGTGCTTTTTCCAAACTGACTGGATTGACTGCCATCTCTCCACAATCGGCAGGACATCCCCCCTTCTATGTTGCCTCTGTGGGGCAACTTCAGGCCCATTTAGGTTCCTCTGGCAGGCAGAAATCAGCTGTAGGGTGCAGAGCCTCACAATCCCTTGGCTGCTGCACTACTGCACAAAATGAAGACCTGGAATAGGTCTTCAAGAGGACTCAGAAACAGGTTTCAATAGACTACAATGGAACACAGAACGGACTTTCCCCAAAAGCTGTGGAGGTTTTAACTCCATGGTAATGGGATTTATGATTTTGGTGATAGGAAAGGGACTCAGAAACTTTAGCCCCAATTTTTTGCTAAGTAACCTCAATTTCAAATGCTTAGTTGAAAGATAAACCTTTTCCCCAACATAAAATGTTCTTTGAGGGGAGTGTTTCTTATCATCCTGCTCCTTGTAAACCTTAGTGGCTTGGGTTAAGGCTTTTTTTACCAAACACTTTGAAAGGAGGTCACCCACTGATCCAAAGTTTGGGAGGCAGGTAGCTCTTGGGGGTACTCAGGCATAAGCACAAAATCCCTCCCAGTAACTATATTAAATGGTGTAAGACCAGTGCTACTGTGCATAGTATTGTTATAGGCTCTTCAGTGAAAGGCAGAAGATCTGCCCAGTTAGTCTGCTGGTAATTAACATAGCATTTGAGGTATTGCTCCACTATTGAGTTCGCATATTCAGCTACTTGGATGAAAAGCTGATGAGAGCCCCTGAGTAGACCTAATAAGCTTAACGAACTCCCTCCAGAACTTCACAGTGAACTGAGCCCCTCTGCCCAAAATAATCCACTTAGGAGCTCCATGGAGCCAATAGATGTGCTTCAAAAACATCTTGGTCAGTTTCTGAGCAGAGGGAAGCCCTAAACAAGCAATGAAATGAGATTGTTTGGAAAATAGATCAATCATAGTCCATATTACAGTATTTCCCTTACTCTCAGGCAGGTCCACTATAAAATCCACAGCTATTTCTTCCCAAGCCTGGGAAGGGTCACCTACCTGTGCAGGAGCCCTGGAGGCTTTCCAGGATGTTTCCCCCCATTTTTTCAACCTTATTCTAGCTTTCTTCCTTTGCCAACTAGGCTTCCATATCAGCCCATCAAATAAATCTCCCTTCATTCTTATATATGTTAGTTGAATTAAAGACGACCTTTTGATTGCCAGTTGTCTGGAAGACTTGCCCATTTGTATTCATTTAATTGTCACCCTGTTATTCCAGTCCCCCATGTTTGTTCTGATATATTTATCTTCAATTCAATCTGTTCTTCTTTCTCAAATTTCTTCTGATTTGTATACAAAGTCATTTCCATTTTCAGTGTTGTTACTTCCTTGTCTGGGTTTTTTATCAGCTGTACTTGTTGGTCAGTTGAGTCTTCTGTCTTAATATTTAATTGTTCCACTTCTTCTGTTGTCTTCTGCATTGTTGGTTCTTTGGTTGTAGTCAAAGTCTGGCTTTGTGGATCTAAGCTGGCATCTTGATTTTAGGTCTCATTTTATCACAAGCTGCAAGAATAGTTTCATGTATTGCCTTCAGCATGGCAAGAATTTTTTTCCTGGTCATCATCCATCTTTCATGTGTAAGCAATAGTCAGTAAAAGTTTATATTCACAGTTCAAGAAGGCCAATTTTACTGTCCAGCTGTTCTCTTACAATTGAATCTCTCACAGATATTGCCAAGGTCTCAAAAGTCTTATCTATGTTCTGGGCTCTGAACCAAATCTCTTTTTAGGAAATAACAAATTGCCATGCCAAGCTTCACCACAAGATGTCACTGATACCATTTATGATTTTCTTTTTTAAAAAAGAAAAAAAAGTCCAGAATTTTTCTAATTCTTTTTCCAGTTTTGTTTCTTTTTTGCAGATAGAAACAAAATCCTCCAGTAAAGATATGAAAATTTTTGATCCCCAAATCTCAGAAACATATGAATCCAATTAGTTTGAAATTGTTCTTTTAAAGTTTTGATTCCCCTGGGTAGTCAGACACCACCATTCTTAGAGGGTGGGATAGAAATTCCATTCTCTCCCTCTTCACAGGGGGAAGATATTTCAAAGAGCTTTCACAGGATGAAGGTACCTAGGGTAAAGAGAAGGTCAGATCTCACCCACTTTCATCTGTGTTGCTTTCAAAGTGCTTGGCAGTAAATTTGACTTCAGCTGTCAGCAGCTTAGTGATGAGCCATATTACTATGTCCAGTCTTTTCCCCAAGAGCTGCCACAGATCAAGCGGAAGGGCTACCACCCTTCCATAATCAAGTGGGGATGCTCTCCAGATGTTTGGGCACCATTTGTCGAGCCAGGCCAGACCCAGAATCACAGCCTCAGTCATTTTTGGGACCACTAAAAATGGATGATTTCCCAATGCTGACCCATTAAGACTGTGGGCAGATTAATTAGGCACCTGGTGCAACCTGAGTCTATTAAAATATTTAAACCCATTTGGGCCCCAGTCTTGGGTACCATTATCTTGGCAGGAATGGCAAAAGGTTGGATGGGCTGATTTACCATCGGTTCCTCCTCACCTTCCCCATCACTGTTGTAGGGCCCCAGCATCTGCTGTGGCTTGGACTGGGCTTTCGTCTTTAGCTCAGTAAGAGGGGAGGTCTCAAAACTAGGTCTTGATATGCCCAGTTTGACTTCTCTCTTCCTCCTCGTGGACCTTTTGTGGCTTTGCAGTGGCAACCGGCACATTTCTGGGTTGGGTGTTGGGAGCCAGGCACTCCACAGCACAGTGGCCCATTTGACTGCATCAGTAGCACTTGATAGGAGCCCTGGCTGGTGCTTGAGGGACAATGGTGGTAGTGGCTTGGAAACATCGACCAAAGAGACATTTCTTTTGGATATGCTGTGTCCTGGGTTTGGCTATGCTTGGCTTTCTGGTGCAGTCCAATTTGATGTCCAGCATCACTGCCATGCTGTACCACTCCTGCAATTGGTTGGAAATGCTGGGGCATAGATGTAGGCTTGGAGCAAGTCGCAGTCTAGCCCCTGCTTGAAGTAGATGATCAACAATCATTCTGGCCACTGTCCCAGCCAACCAGCAACTCTTCTGAATTCTTGAATGTATTCCTTAGCAGGGTGGCCTCTTTGCTTCAAATGATGGTCTAGGATTCATCTTCAAAATGGCCTCTTAGTTGCTCCATGATTAGGTTAGGAGCCCCTTCATCATGGAGGTTGGTCACCCACTCGGCTGCTTCTCCCTCTAGATTGGCCACTACAGCATTCACCATCATGGAATCATCCAGGTAGGCATAGCAATCTAGATGAGCCCACACTTGAATTAGGAAGGATAGCTTCTTGGGGTCCCCATCAAAGGTTGTCAGCATACATCACCCCATGCCAGTCCTTAGGGATATAGCAATAGCACTTAGATTTATATAACACTTCACAGTGCTTTACAGCTATAGGTGGTTTACAGAGTCAGCATATTGCCCCCAACCAGTGCTTTTTTTCCTTAAAAAAAAAGGTGCCGGAACTCTTATCTTGTTAATCTGGCATGGACGTGGCCTACTATGTGGGCATGGCCAGCTCAACGTCACTTGCATCAGGGGCACTTGTTCAGAGCTGGGCAGGACTGGGGCAAATCTGAGGGTCTCCGGCGGAGTGGGGATGAGACCAGGGCGAGCGCCGGGTCATGGTCCACTGGAGGAGCCTCATTGATATTAAAGTGGGTGGGGAAAGACATGATATTAAAGGGGGTGGGGGTAGAGATATTAAAGGGGTGGGGGAAGACATGATATTAAAGGGTGGGGGAAGATGGGGTGAGCAACTTCAGCAGCTGGGAAACAAGGAAGGGGCTGTCGCCTTAGTGGAACCTGGCTCTGGGAAGCTGCAAGTAACTGCTTTGGGTAAGAAGTGGAAGGAGGCACCGCCTATCCCCAAATTTTTTACACATTCCAAAAATTATGTCACAAGTGATATATTTATTATAGGTATATAATTGACAGTACAATTGGCAGTGCAGACATGCCAAATCCTTCTAAAGTCAGAACCAAAATACATATATGCACAATTTTTTCTCCCCTAAATTTTCAGGTAATGTATCTGTTCCATATAAATATAAAAGCATGATAGGCTCTGTATTTGTACAAATGGCCAATTATCTCAGTGTGCAGAAACGTGGATAACTACAATCAGAAGTTGCAAGCCTTCTCCTTTTCACTGCATGGGAATTCAGACCCAAGATGAACTGGGCTGACAGATCTAGTATCTCATATAATTATTTATTGACTAGCAGTCTATTTTATAACTGTGTAATAATATCAGATACAGGTATGTGATATGCTGTCCAATTCAAAGATTAGTTTTGGATTCAAAGAAATAAGAAATACTGTCAGACTATCTATCTGGATTCTTTACTGACCCAGATCTGTGTATTTGCATTGTGTGTTATCAGTAACTCTGATCACCAGGAAGGAGATGCATGATTCTGCCTCCTGGCCAAGGATTTAGTTTATGAAAAGTGAGCATCTGTAAACTTTAGTCTGGCTCTTAAAGCTCCACTGATTGATACAGGCCATAAAATTAGAAACTGAACACTCCAGAAGGTATAGGTCAGCCAGTGATTCATTGTGATCTAATGTGCTGGGCAGCAGCTCTTTGTGGTCAAGTAACAGGCTGTGTGAGGAACGGAAGGGTGGGAGAATGGAAAGGGATCAAGCCACACTGCTGAGCAAAGCAAGAACTAGTTTGTTTTCCACTGTCTTGACCTTGAAAAGTAATAATTGGGACCCACATTCTGCGGCTCGCTTGCTGCCGGCTGCTCCAGCTGAGGGACCTCTTGAGGCTCTCTAGTTGGGCCCTCCCTGACAGGCGGGAAGATTTTCACGGGAAGACGTTCATCCCAGAGGTGCCCACCAGTGGCTGGGTGGTGGGCCCATTCCAGCCAGCCCCAGCCCCGCTGCTGTCACCCTTGACAACCCGGCCAGAGAAGGTGAAGCAGCCTTCATGGTCTGGTCATGTGCACAGTGGCAGCGGATCACACAGGAGCAGCCCCGGATGCACAACTCAGAGATCTCCAAGTGGCTGGGTGCCTCCTGGCAGCGCCTCAACACCGCCCAGAAGCAGCCCTTCACCGAAGAGGCCAAGCTGCTCCGGGTGCACCACATGCTTGACTACCTGGACTATAAGTAGTGGCTGAGGCAGAGGAGCTGGGCCGGCCGGGAACCAAGTGGACATACCCCACTTGTCTGCCAGGGCCGTCCGCACCCCTCAGATAGATGCCCGTCTGTGCCGGCTCACCCGACACACTCTGCAGGACCACCGGCCATGCGGGGCTGGCCACGGGCAGTGGCTGCATGATGGGGGCCATGGCAGTGTCCTGCAGCAGTCTCGTCTACAGCACGACAAGCCCCCTGCCTTTGCCACCATGCCAAGGAAGCTGGACACTGGTCTTCAGCACCTGCTTGGGGACTTCCCAGAAATTGTGGCTATTTATGGGCTGCAGTGCTGTGAGGTGTCTGACAAAGCCACCCCGGGCTGCCTCCCTGAACCCCAGCCCTTGGGGTTCAGCTGCACTGCCCACTTGGCCCCCCCCTTTAGCAATGATGCCAGCTGCAGCTCCGTGTCTGGGTTTCATCACACAAGGAAGGCACAGCCAGGAAAGACCAACGTGGACATAGTTTGGAGACGCATGCTAACCAACCCCCAGGTCCAGCACTGGGTAGGCCACCAGCCTGGCTGATAGGTGAGCACAAAACCACAAAACCCACCTCCCACTCCTTGCCCTCTCTTACTTAACTAGTTGAGATGGTGTAGTCGGGCAGCAGGGAGTGGTGCAAAGTTCCTGACAACTGGCCTTCGCTGCAGACAACTTCCCTGTGCAAAGTTTGCTGGCCAGAACTTTTGGTGGGCTCAGCAGCAATTCCTATTGGCTTTTGAAAGTAGCACAGCTTATGCAAAAGTTGTTTTTTTGTGTGTGCAAAATAAAGGTGCCAGAATGCCATTCTGAGCATTTTATGAGAAAAAAAGCCTTGCCCACAGTAATCTGGGTCCTCATTTAACAATCTTGGAAGGATGATAGGCTGCATCAGCCTTGAGCTGGTGAGAATTGAACTGCTGGCAGTCACCAGAATTAGCTTGCAATACTTCATTCTAACTACTATAACATCATGCCTCTGTAATCCATCAGGTCCCAGTGATTTGAACTCATCTAGAGTGGACAGAGGTTTCTTACCATTTTCTTGCATTCCTAGTCTATCTTTTACTAGTATGATTTCGATAGGTTGGGCTGTATTATCATTTTGCATGAAGACAGATGGGGGAAATGAATTAATTAGCTTTGCTCTCTAACTATTGTCTGTTACTTCCTTCTCATCTTCTCTAATTAATAAACTGATTGTTTCCTTGACATTTTTCTTGTTTTTTATATATTGAAAAAAAATTAAAAAAATATTTTTGACATTTGTTTCAACTCTTACTTCAATTTGAGCCTTAATTTTCTGGATTTCATCTTTACAAGTTTGCACTATTTTTTGGTATTCTGCCTTAGTTATGTGTCTGTCAGATCCCTCTGGAATGCTGCCATAAGAAAGAGGAGAGGAAACATGAATATGTGTGGATTGAAGATGTTTCTGTTTTGCTAGTATTTGTTTCTGCTTTTGCTTTGATGTGTATTCACATGGGAATTAGGGAGGAAGGAATTAGCAAGAGGAAATGCCCTGGGGCCACCTGTGTTCACTCCTACTGACTGGCACCTTGGAAAATAGTTGCTTATCACCTTTTCAACTCAAAGTTCTCATAACATCTTTGCCCCAGTGGATTGGCTCCTGATGGACTGGGGCACTGTGTGGGGCTTAACACTTTTGCACGCAAATTTCAGATTCTGCCTTTTTACTCTGCAGTCACTTTCGCTCAGTAAAAGATCCTCTTTGAAACAGTGCTTGTTTTCCGAGTGTGCTTTCCTGGGGGGAATAGCTGAAGCAGGTCTTTACATTAGGTGGAATCTGAAATGTGAGCTATACAAAGAAAAAATTGACTTCCTGGGACATTGAATCTCCCATGAAGGCCTCAAAATGGACCCAGAGAAGGTGCGGACAGTACTAGAATGCGTACCTCCCCAAACCAGGAAACAGCTGCAAAGCTTCCTGGGGTTTGCCAATTTTTATCAGCAGTTTATCCGTTCATTTGCTCAAATAACCCTCCCCATCACCAACTTGCTAAAAACAAAACGAAGGAGACAAACCAAAACCCAGCCAATCCTTGAAATGGACTATGGAATGCCAGACAGCATTCCAAAAGCTTAAAAGATTGGTTTCTGTTGAGCCAGTGCTGAAACACCCAGATCTGGGAAAAACTTCTGTCATCCAAGCAGATGTCAGTGATGTAACAGTGGTGGCTGTGCTGTTGCAAGAGAATGAGAAAGGAAATCTGTGACTTTGTGCTTATACATTGACTGAAACAGAAAAGGAGGGGGAAAGGAGGCTTTTGCAGTTAGATGGGCTCTCCTTACATGGAGGCACTTCCTAGAAGGTAACAAAATCCTGTTCCAGGTCTGGACTGATCACAAAAACCTGGAAGCTCTGAAAACCCCCAGAAATTATCTCCAAAGCAGGCATGGTGAGCTCAATACTTCCAGCACTTCAACTTTACCCTGTGCTACCTACCTTGACTGAATTCTCTATCAAGAATGTTGCAATACAACAATTCCAGGGTGAAAATAGTAAAACCTCTTCTTTTTGTAAATCAGCTGGCAACTTAAGTAACCACCAGAGCCCAGCAGAAAGGGAAAGCATCTATGGACAATGTTATCACAGCCGAATTTTAAAAAGCCTTGGAAACAAAGTAATGGTTCTGCAGCCACAAAAACCTCTGATCCATGCAGGAAGGACTGGCGTGGGTAGATGGAAAACTGAATGTGTGAGGTAATCAAAGACTAAGGACTATACCAATGTGCCATGATTCAAAAGTAGTGAGACATTTTGGATTTGGGAAGACTACACCTTCTCAAAACGTAGTTCTGGTGGCCCTCACTCAAGAAAGACATTGAAATTTCCAGCTTCCCCATTTGTTTCAGCAAAATGGAGGCAGGGAAAAACACATGGGCTACTCCAAACAGTAGCTGAAACCTCAGCACCCTGGAGAGAGATTTCCATGTATTTTATTGTGGAGGTCCCCGAAAGCTCGGGAAACACTGTAATTTGGGTCATGACCAACATATTCTCAAAGCAGGTCCACTTCATCCATTGCCAGAAAATTCCTCAACTAAAGCATTGGCAAAGATGTTCCTACATCACATCTACTGCCTACATGGGGCACCACATAGCATTATTTCAGTGAGAGGGGTTCAATTCATGTCAAAGTTCTGGAGAGCTTTTCTGAACCTCTTAGGAACTGGCCAAGGTCTCAATTCTAGTCACCATCTTCAGACAAATGGCGGGACAGAACAATCCAACTCAGCACTGGAACAGTACCTGTACTGTTTTATTAACTATCAATAAGATGACTGGAGAGAGCTCTTGCCATTTGCTGAAATGGCTTATAATAGTGCTGTGCACACCAGCACAAGCTTCACACCATTTCAAGTGGCAACTGGAAAAGATTTTAATCCAATGCCTGAATTACCAGCCCAGGAGCTCATGATCCCTTCTTTAAAAGAGTGGATTAATCAATTGAAAATCATATGGCCTGAGGTGTGCAATGCCTTGGCAGATGCCCAGGCAGCTTACAAAGACCAAGCTGACAAAAGAAGAGTAGAACCAAACCAATCCACATTGAGGACCATGTACACCTGTCCACCCGGTTCCTACAGTCCTTACAACGATCAAAGAAGTTAGGCCTAAAATATATACTGTAGGGCCTTTCCCTATAAAACAAATTATTAAGCCAGTTACAGTAGAATTAGAATTGCCAAAATCATAGAAAAATCCACCCAGTGTTTCACTGCAGCCTTCTTAAACCAGAAGTGATTTTGCCCTTAAGGATTTATTTATTTATTTATTTATTTATTTATTTATTTATTTATTTATTTATTTATTTATTTATTTAATGGGACATACGCCGCCCTATCTCCCGAAGGACTCAGGGCAGCTAACAACAATAAAATACAAATAAGATGCAAATATTAAGAAGAAATTAAACTATACCTAGCCCCAACTAAAACCAATAAAATGTTAAAACTATATTAAAACCCCTTATCATCAGTCCAGGTTGGCCTGTTGGAAAAGAAGTGTCTTAAGGTCACGACGGAAGGACCAGAGGTCAGGGGCCATCCAGAGCTCCAAGGGGAGCTGATTCCACAGGGCAGGTGCCCCCACAGAGAAGGCCCTCCCCCTGGGGGTCGCCAGCCGACATTGTCTGGCCGACGGCACCCTGAGCAGGCCCTCTCTGTGTGAGCACAGGGCGATGGGAAGTTGTTCCTGGCAGCAGATGATCCTGCAAGTATCCCGGGCCTAAGCCATGAAGGGCTTTATAGGTAAGAACCAGCACCTTAAATCTCACCCGGAGAGCAACCGGTAACCAATGCAGCTCACGCAGGAGGGGTGTAATATAGGAGTATTGGGATGCTCCCATCACAACCCGCGCAGCTGCATTCTGCACCAGCTGAAGTCTTCGGGTGGTCTTCAAGAGCAGCCCCATGTAGAGAGCATTGCAGTAATCAACATGGGAGGTAACGAGCGCATGAGTGACCGTACATAAAGCATCTCTGTCCAGATAGGGGTGCAACTGGTGCACCAGGCGAACCTGGGCAAATGCCCCCCTGGCCACAACTCCTATATTATCTTCTAAACTGAGTCGTGCATCCAGGAGGATGCCTAAGTTGTGCGCCCTATCAACGGGAGGTAACACCTCTCCCCCCATAACCAAAGGTGAAATATCCTGAACTGTACGAGATGCCGGTACGTAAAGCCACTCGGTCTTGGCCGGGTTGAGTTGGAGCCTGTTCTTCCCCATCCAGATTCATACCGCTTCCAGGCAATGGGACATCACATTGAGGGCATCACTGGGTTGGTTCAGGGTGGAAATGAAAAGCTGGGTATCATCAGCATATTGATGATACCTCACCCCGAAACCACGGATGATCTCACCCAGTGGCTTCATATAGATGTTGAACAGAAGGGGAGAGAGGACCTGGGGCACCCCACAATCGAAAGGCCTCGGGGTTGACCTCTGCCCTCCTGCCAACACCGTCTGCGAACGGCCTGAGAGGTAGGAGGAGAACCACCATCCCGAGCCTATCATGGTGAAGGGCAAACAGCATTTTGAGATCAAAGAAATCCTAGACTCACGCACACACCAGTGAGTAACCCAGTACTTAGTAACACGGAAAGATCTCCCTGGGGCTCAGCCTGAATGGGTGCAAAAGAAACATGTAAAAGCTCCTAGCTTTCATGAGCAATACCCTGATAACTACTGTTTCTTTTTTCCCTCTTTGTTATTTTTCTCTTCTCCAGGTGGATGTTTCTTTCTTTTGCGGGGGGCAGAATGTCAAGTCCCTCTGGAATGCTGCCATAAGAAAGGAGAGAAGGAGCACAAATGGCTGTGGATTGAAGATGTTTCTGTATTGCTCACATTTGTCTCTCCTTTCGCTTTGATGTGTTCACATGGGAATTAGGGAGGGAAGAATTAGGGAAGAGAAAATTACCTCAGGGTCATCTGTGTTCACACCTGCTGACCAGCACCTGGGAAAATGTTTGCTCATCACCTTTTCAACTCAAAATTCTCATAACATCATCGTGCCAGTGGATTGGCTCCTGATGGATTGGGGCACTGGGGTAGGGCTGACAAAACTGGACTTTTAGCTTAATGCTTTTGCATGCAAATTTCAGATTCCTCTACAGTCACTTTCTATCAGTAAAATATCATCTTTAAAACAATGCTTGTTTCCTGAGGGTGCTTTCCTAGGGGGAATAGCTGAGGCAAGTCCTTACTTTTTTGATAGGTTGGGCTGTATTATCATTTTGCATGAAGAGACATGCAAAAAATGAATTAAATAGTTCTGCTTTCTCTCTGCTGCCTGTTACCTCCTTCTCATCTTCTCTAATTAGTAAACTGATTGTTTCCTCAACATGTTTTGTGTTTTTTTATATGTTGAAAGATTTTTTTAAAAATATTTTTGACATTTCTTGCAACTCTTACTTCATTTTGAACCTAAGTATCAATGCTGCTAACATCGAATGTTATTGCTTAACAAGAGATTTAGTTTAAGGTTGGGAGGGGGGACAAGTAGGATTGCACCTTTCAAGGCCATCTCTAATTAGAGAAGATAAGACCTTGGTGGGTTTTCTAATGGAAGGGAAACTGATTCTTTAAATTATTGGGAGAATATGATAAATGACAAAATTAGAAAGGTGGAGAATTGCATTTTAATATATTGTGCAAGGGGGAGAGATTTCACATTCCAGCTTCCTTCGAGCAAGCATTTGCCGGTGTATTAGGCTAAAAAAGGACTTTTAAGGTAAACAATGCCTCAGAGTCCCTTGAAAAACCCATACGATGGAAACTTGACATCAAGCTGGAATCTACACTACTTTTTAAACTAATTAGGGAGTCCCAGCCTCCCATCGCTGTCTCCAAGTTTGGGAGGCAGTCTGGCAAAGAGTTCGGGAAGATCCCATAATGGAGGAGTAAAATTGCCTGAAGCCAGCTCTCTGGCACCAGTAGCCACCCCAGTGGGGGAAGGGCCAGCGAAGAAGCCTCTGAGCCTGTCCAAGCTAATAGAAGCCTTGCAACAGCTGGGGGTGGTGCAGAAGCCTGGAGATCAAGAGCTGATGGGAGGACAACAGCAAGGGTAGCAGCAGCAGGACCCAAACATGCTGCTGAATGTACAGCAGGACCAGTGGGGCCAGCAGCAGGAGGGGGCCTGGCAGCCATTAAATCAGCAACCAGAGTGGGGCCAGCAGCAACTGGAGACACAACCACAGCAGGGGGGGCTGGCAGCCAGTGAATCAACAACCAGGAGGGGGCCAGCAGCAACTGCGGGCACAACAAAAGCAGTGGGGACCCCAGCAACCATTGATCGAACAACCAAGTGGGGGACAGCAGCAATGGGGGCGCCAGCAGCTGTTGAACCAACAACCAGGGTGGGGCCAGCAGCAATGGGGGCCCCAGCAAGCAATGATGAGCCCACCCTTCAGAGCAACTTTCGATGGGGACCCAGAGAAACTGATTTTTTCCACAACCAAGTACGTTCTCACTTGAATCGCTGGAGTCACTCTTACCCAGACCCGGGTGCGATGTTCAATGTGATTGCATCCAACCTAGAGGGAGAAGCATCTGAACAATTTATTTAACAAGCAGGCCCATGAATGGGAGGACCCCCACCTTTTCCTCCTGGGGCTGAGGGAAAGATTTGAGGCAGCACGAATATGACCGACCACATAAAACTGGTCAGAGAAGTGTTAAAGAAACTATTTAATGCCAAACTTTATGTCAAATTGTTGAAATGTGAATTTCACCAAACCTGATTAGACTATCTTGGCTATAGAATTTCTAATGAGGGTATCGAAATGGACCCAGCCAAAGTAAAAACCATAATTGAATGGCAGCCCCCAAGAACCCGCAAACAGTTCCAGAGCTTCCTAGGGTTTGCCAACTTCTACCGTCAATTTATTCCCTTTTCTGCTGAGATTGCTCTACCTCTTACAGAACTACTCAAAACAGGCAATGGAGGGGGAAAACCGCGACCTGGCCAACCGCTAGCATGGATTATGAGTTGTCAGAAAACTTTTGAGAATTTAAAAAGACTATTTGCGGCTGAACCGGTCTTAAAGCACCCCTGCCCAAAGGAGCCCTTCGTAATTCAGGCAGACACCAGCGACATGGCAGTTGGAGTGGTGTTATTGCAAAAGTGGGGTGCTGCAACCTTGTGCTTACACCTTCAAGAAATTTATTGAAAGCGAGAGGAGATGGACAGTCTGGGAGAAGGAAGCCTTCGCTATTATTAAACTGGCAGCACTACTTAGAAGGGAGCAAGGTGCCTTTTGAAGTATGGACAAATCACAAAAATTTAGAGGCACTAAAAACTCCCCGCAAATTCTTCCCAAAACAAGTATGATGGGCACAGTACTTCAACCGTTTTAACTTTACTCTAAAGTACATACTAGGAAGAAAAAACTTCCTAACTGATGCACTCTCCTGATTGCCACGGTACAAAAGTGAGCGTGAAGAAGTTCACAAGGCAATTATCCCAGGTCCACAAACTGTGGCCCAACTCACACCTGATGCCCCTGGGGTAAAGAAAATAAAATGAGAACTCCTCACTGATCAATGGTTTAAAGACAATCAGACATCCCTAACATGAAGGGATGGTCTGGCTTACAAGGGAGGGGAAATTGTTCTTGCCTGAAGCTCTTCGTCATAATGCCCTCAAACACAGCCATGATGTCAAACAGGCTGGACATTTCGGATATCTAAAAACTCTACATCTCACTCGCTGGCAATTTTGGTGGCTGGGACTAAAACAAGATGTAGAAAACTATGTCAAGAGCTGTACTGTATGTACCACCATGAAAAGAATCCCAGGAAAGACCCCTGGGTTACTGCAACTGGTGGCCGAACCTTCTCAACCATGGGAAGAAATAGCTATGGAGTTTATAGTAGACCTACCCAACAGTAGAGGAAATACTGTCATTTGGACTGTGATAGACCTATTTTCAAAACAGGCTCACTTTATCACCTGCAAAGGACTTCCATCAGCTCAACGCTTGACTAAGTTGTTCCTAAAACATATCTATCGACTACATGGCACCCCTAAGCAAATAATTTCGGACTGAGGGGTGCAGTTCACAGCGAAATTTTGGAAGAACTTTCTTAAATTAATTGGATCATCTCAAGGCCTATCAACTGCTTTTCACCCGGCTACTAACGGAGCTGCAGAATCTGCCAACAAAATGGTGGAACAATACCTTAGATGCTACATCTCTTACCAACAAACAAACTGAGCTGACCTCCTCCCTTTTGCAGAGGTGGCTTACAATAATTCAGTACATAGCAGCACCGGCTAAACTCCTTTCAGTGTAGCCACAGGGAAAGAATTCAACCCCATACCGGAATACCCTCAGTTACCCTCCGCTTCCCAGACTCTTGACCATTGGGTGAGAGGTTGGGAAGAAGTTTGGAAAAATACAAAGGTGGCCTTTAAAAAGACTTTTGAGACCTACAAAAAGCAAGCTGACAAAAGAGAGTTCCCTAAAGAACATTCCAAGTTGGGAAAAAGGTATATTTGTCGACCAAATACTTATGCCTTAAACTACCCAATAAGAAATTGGGACTGAAATTCTTGGGGCCTTTCCCCATTGTGAAAATCATCAACCCAGTCACAGTAAAATTGAAACTATCCAGACTTTTGGGGAAAATTCACCCGGTGTTTCATTGTAGCTTGCTGAAACCTTTTTGAACCTCCACTTTAAGACCTCCCCCTAAGAAAGCACCTGGACCCCTCATAGTAGCAGGCCAGACCCAGTAGCAGGCGGTGGAGTGGCAGTTGTTGTGAGGGAGACCTTATGTCCGCGGGAGGCCACCATAGTCCAGATAGCCGGGTGTGAGTCCCTCCTCCTGAGATGTGGTCCCAGAGCTCAGTTGGGCTTGCTGTTGGTGTATATTTCACCTAGACACGTGGCAGCAGCCCTGCCTGAGCTTCTCGATATCCTCTCAGGGTTGGTGGTTGAGTTCCCCAAACTTAACCATCTGAGTTAGCTCGGGAGTTCATGGCTTCCATGACGGCCATGGACCTGAAGCAGGTTATTCTGGGCCCAACTCACGGAGGGGGTCACACGCTCGATCTGGTTTTTCTATCTGGACGGTAGTTAGATGATCTTGGGGGGGGTTCCCCAATTAATTCACCCCTGTCATGGACCGATCATCATCTCCTGCGGATGGTCTTCCGTTTTGCCACTCCCTGTCGTGGGGTTGCTGAGCCAACAAGATGGTTCCGCCCTAGGCGCCTTATGGACCCTGAGCGGTTCCAAACGGCGCTTGGGCCCCCACGTGCCTCCTTTGCTCACAGCTCGGTCGATGCCCTGGTGGAAGCCTGGGAAAGGGCAGCCACAGAGGCACTCGACCAAGTTGTACCCATGCGGCCCTTGACCCGACGCAGATCCCAACGGGCCCCATGGTTCTCCATGGAGCTCCGCGAGATGAAGCATCGGAGACGGGGCCTAGAGAGCTGTTGGAGGTCCAGCCGATCCGAATCCGACCGGTTACGACTAAGGTCGTTTACGAGAACTTATCTCGCAGCATTGAGGGTGGCTAGGTCTAACCACTTTGCCACCCTCATTGTATCCGCAGAGAATCGCCCGGCCGCCCTGTTTAGGGTGACTCGCTCTCTCCTTAATCAGGAGGTGAGGGAGGAACCCTTGCAGGGTCGAGCCGAGGAGTTTAGTCGATTTCTGTCGGACAAAATCTCTCGGATCCGGACCGGTTTGGACTCCGACTGGGCAGAGTCTGACGAAGAGGATACGGGCGGTCTTGTCGATTTAATCTGGGAAGAGTTCGATCCTGTGACCCCTGAAGAAGTGGACAAGATCATGGGGAAGCTGAGCTCCACCACGTGTTTGTTGGACCCGTGCCCCTCCTGGCTGACTTATGCAGCCCGGGATGGGACACGAGGCTGGCTCCAGGCAGTGATTACTGCTTCTTTGAGTCAGGGTAGTTTTCCCGCCGCCTTGAAGGAGGCGGTGGTGAGACCCCTCCTCAAGAAGCCTGCCTTGGACCCAGCAATTTTAAACAACTATCGTCCGGTCTCCAACCTTCGCTTTTTGGCGAAGGTTGTTGAGAGCGTGGTGGCGCATCAGCTCCCTTTGTTCTTGGAGGAAGCTGACTACCTAGACCCGTACCAATCGGGTTTCAGGCCCGGGTACAGCACGGAGACGGCATTGGTCGCGCTGGTGAATGATCTCTGGCGGGCTCGGGACAGGGGTTGTTCCTCTGTCCTAGTCCTTTTAGACCTCTCAGCGGCTTTTGATACCATCGACCATGGTATCCTGCTGCGACGTCTCAGGGGGTTAGGAGTGGGAGGCACGGTTCTCCAGTGGTTCTCCTCTTACCTCCTGGGACGTTCGCAGTCGGTGTTAGCAGGGGGGCAGAGATCGACCCTGAGACCTCTCATTTGTGGAGTTCCTCAGGGATCGGTTCTCTCGCCTCTCCTGTTCAACATCTATATGAAGCCGCTGGGTGAGATCATTCGTGGTTTTGGAGTTGGGTATCACCAATATGCTGATGATACCCAACTTTTTATTTCTACCCCAAACCACCCCAGCAATGCCCTCGACGTGATGTCCCGTTGCCTGGAGGCGGTCCGGGTCTGGATGGGGAGGAACAGGCTTCGACTCAACCCTGACAAGACTGAGTGGCTGTTCGTGCCGGCATCCCGGGAAATTCCGATTATCCCATCATTGGCCATGGGGGGTGAGCTATTACCCCCCGTAGATAGGGCCCACAACTTGGGGGTCCTTCTAGATTCACAGCTCTCTTTGGAAGAGCATATTGGAGCTGTGACTAGGGGGGCCTTTGCCCAGGTTCGCCTGGTGCGCCAGTTGCGGCCCTATCTAGACTGGGATGCCTTGCGCACAGTCACTCATGCGCTCGTGACCTCTCGTCTAGACTACTGTAATGCTCTCTACATGGGGCTGCCCTTGAGGTCCACCCGGAGACTCCAGCTGGTGCAGAATGCAGCCGCGCGAGTCGTTTTGGGAGTTTCCCGATACTCCCATGTTACACCTCTGCTCCGCGAGCTGCATTGGCTACCGGTTGCTCTCCGGGTGAGGTTCAAGGTGTTAGTTATGACGTACAAAGCCCTTCATGGCATGGGTCTGGATTACCTACGGCAACACCTGCGACCGGCATCAACTTCCCTCCGTCCAGTGCGCTCCCACAGAGAGGGCCTCCTCAGGGTGCCGCCGATCAAAGAATGCCGATTGGTGACCCCCAGGGGGAGAGCGTTCTCTGTGGGCGCGCCAGACCTTTGGAACAGCTTACCGGTTGAGCTCCGGACGGCCCCCGACCTTCGCTCCTTCCGGCGCGATCTTAAAACATTCTTTTTCGAACAAGCTGGCCTGGTCTGACGGGACGGGGTTGGGTTTTTAAAATTAGTTTTTAACTTAATATGTATTGATTTTATGGGCATGATGTTTAATGGTTTTTAATGGTTTTTAATTTTTGTATCTGATTTTTATTGTGTATTGCCCTGTTCACCGCCCTGAGTCCTTCGGGAGAAGGGCGGTATAGAAATCAAATTATTAAATTAAATTAAATTAAATTAAATTATGAAGTGAAACGTATTCTTGACTCTAGAATCTTTAAGAGAAAATTGCAATACCTAGTACAATGGAAGGGATACCCATTGTCTGAAGCCATTTGGGTAAAATCTAATGATGTGAAAGCTGACAGACTTATCAAATGTTTTATGAGAAACACCCCAACAAACCAAAAGCCAGTTCCTAACTTGTGTTTTGTTTACATTACAGGATCTGTCCTTTTTGTAAGGGGGGGGGCGGATGTCAATGCTGCTAACATCGAATGTTATTGCTTGACAAGAGATTTAGTTTAAGGTTGGGAGAGGGAATGAGTAGGATTGCACCTTTCAAGGCCATCTCTAACTAGAGAAGATAAGACCTTGGCGGGTTTTCTAATGGAAGGGAAACTGATTCTTTAAATTATTTGGAGAATATGATTAATGACAAAATTAGAAAGGTGGAGAATTGTGTTTTAATATTTTGTGCAAGGGGCGGAGATTTCAGATTCCAACTTCCTTCGAGCAAGCATTTGCCGGTGTATTAGGCTAATAAAGGACTTTTAAGGTAAACAATGCCTCAGAGTTACTTGAAAAGCCCATACGTCGGAAACTTGACACTAAGTTTTCCTGACTTCATCTTTGCAAGTTTGGGCTATTTTTTGGTTTTTTGCCTTGGTTATGTGTCCCTCTTCTTCTCTGTTAGTACGAACCAGGTCCAATATAGCTGTCCCTCTAGTTTCTTCCTCTTTCTTTTGGATGAAAAAGTTGTCAGCTAGGATAGTCAGGAACCTGACCAATCTCCCACTTGATGCAGAATTTGTTTTCCAGTTGATGTCAGAGTAGTTTAAATCATCCATTACTACTGGTGTGTGTTTCTACACACATTTGTTAACTGGTTAGCAAAAGATTTGTCTATTCTATTATCTACTTTGTGCTATGGACCATTTAGGAGTTGAGAATGGATCAGAAAGGCAATGTGTACTGAAGGGAGAAAGTAAATTTTATCAAAAACACCAGTGAAAATTAGGACTAAGACTGAGCTGCAGCTTAATATTTCCAAATTAGACTATTCTAAACATTCTAAGAGTATTTGCTGACAGACTAGATAAATATCAGTACAAAGAATCTAGATTACACATAGTTTCCACATTCAGCAAATTCATTTCATTAATGTTTAAAGAAAAAGGCCAAGATTCGAATGTGGACTGATGTTTTTAGAGATGAAGCTCATGTCTACAAACAGCTGCTATCAATAGCTGATTACTCTCCTTATGAAAAGTCAGGACAGGTAATCTTTGCTCTTAGAAAATAATCATATTGCTTTATTTGATTGATTTGGACACACATCTTGTGGCAGAAATCTCTGGGCAGCTAGCAATAATGATAAATTCATAAACAACGATAAAACGAAAACTGAAGAAAAACTATGTCCATCCCATCATTTGTTCAAACCCAGTTTATCCCATGCTCCAACTTTACTGCACAAAACTTTGGGGAAAAGCCAGCTTTTTATGGCTTTTTAAATGTTTAAGTTCTCAGTGATCTACATGTTGGCAGCTCTCGCTGGTCACAAGCCTTCTGTGTAATGTCTGTGCTTTCAGCAACTGTAAAAAGTAAGGAAAACAATCTTGACAGTATTATGCAGGAACTTTTACCTAAGGAAAATTGACTGAGGCATTTTTAAGTCCAGATTTACAAGAAAACATTTGCTAGCAAATCTGGCAGATGCCTCCATGATTCACTGAATGAACTATAAGGAGGAAGAGGAAAGAGGAGGAAGTGGAGGTACAGCATTATCAAACTTGCAAGACTATGTTATTAGAGCTTTAACTCTCCAATGGGCTTATTTTTCTTATCTGTCTATCTAATAAGGCTGAAATCATGATTCAAAGATTACAAAAAAAACCCACTGTAATATTTATTATTATGTATTCATGTTTGAACAGCGTTCCATGCGCCTTTGGCATCTAGTCATGCTGGCCACATGACCACGGAGACGTCCTCGGACAAGCGCTGGCTCTTCGGCTTTGAAACGGAGATGAGCACCAGCCCCTAGAGTCGGAAACGACTAGCACGCATGTGCAGGGGAACCTTTACCTTTACCTTTTATTCATGTTTGAAGGAGTATAAGCATATGCACCAGCAAAGATATTGATATCTTCCCAGTATCAATACAACATCTAGTTTGCAATGGCATTTTCAGCACAGAGGCACATGGACTTCAAATCTACTGTACTATAATAAAATTTCATGAAGGTCATCATAAATTCAAAGCACATATCTTCTACTGTATATCTAAACACTTCCTGCTTAACTCAGGAAAAAAGCTGGTAAAATTTGCCAGAACTGAGCAACTAAAAATGTGCATTTCTATGCAATCTGCAATGGAAGTACATTATAGGGAGATTGGATGAGATTGCCATATAAGAAATAAGGAAAGCAGAATATTGGGGTGGGGCATGCACTCTTTTTTTCTTAAAACTTAGCAAGGTTGGAGCTAGTCTAATTTTATAAGGTAAAACATTCCATAGGAGATGGTCTTTACAAATCTCTTTACACAAGTACATAGTAAACAGCTGAAAAATAGAATGTCACTGGCAATATTGGCACTTTCCACATAAAGACCCCAAGTATTCTAATTGGAATTTTCAACCTCACTGTAGAGGTCTGTGATGAAAAACAAACTACCTGTTTGCTTTCATTTAAAGCAAAGTACACAGGATGCAAAATATCACGTAGTGAAAGAGCAAGAGAAATGTTTATGGATGTTTGTTTGAGGTAGTATTATATCTTCCTTATTCCCACCCTTCAACCTTGACATTACTTTAAACAAATAAAAATGATGAACATCTGGGCCACTAGGTTATAGTGTAACATGTTCTGACCATAACTGGATGGGTGTTCCTTCTGAACTGCTCTCATATATCTTCTGAGTCATAGAATTAAAATTAACATATTGGGTTTTCTGCCAGTATTGTGATATGTTCCAAAAACATAGATATCCTTAGAATATATTTACATATGGAGACCATACTCATCTATACCCCATTTTGGTTGATCTCCTGAGTTCCCAATATTTTCAAAACTATTATTCCATTCTTTAATGTTATTAAGAAAGGAAACATTTATGGCAAAGAGATGATTTTTTAAACTTTCCAGCGGGATGCTAGGTAAGAAAACTCAATGTAGGATAAAACAAAATTAAGGCTGCAATATTAAAATACTTGGAAATCTATCCTAATAAAGTCAGTGGGAGTTGGTTTTAAGTACAATAGATTTGTGCAAACTTAATAATATGCCTTGTAGAGTATATTATCATATTATCATGTGATTAGCATTACATAAATCCAATCAAATAATTCTATAATAAAATATTTTTAGAAATATTAGAATATAAAATGTAAAATAACAGGATTGCAAAGTACCTTGGAGATCTTCTAGTTGAACACCCTGCTGCAGTAGGAGACCTTAGAATAGAATATAGCTGGAAGGGACCTTGGAGGTCTTCTAGTCCAGCCTCTTGCTCAAGCAGGAGGACCTATACCATCTCAGACAAGTGATTGTACAGTCTCTTTTTAAAAACTTCCAGCGATGGAGCGCCCACGATTTCTGGGGGTAAGCTGTTCTACTGGTTGATTATCCTCACTGTCAGGAAGTTTCTCCTTAATTCCAGGTTGCTTCTCTCTTTGATTAGCTTCCAACCATTGTTTCTCATCCTTCCCTCTGGTGCTCTGGTAAACACCCTGTCCCCCTCTTCTTTGTGATAGCCCCTCAGATACTGGAATACTCCTATCATGTCTCCCCTATTTCTTCTTTTCTTTAGACTGGCCAAACCCAAGTTCCGCAGCCGTTCTTCATACATTTTGGTCTCCGGGCCTTTGATCATCTAAGTTACTCTTCTCTGAATTTTTTCCAGACTCTCAACATCTTTTTTATGATATGGTGACCAAAATTGGCTGCAGTATTCCAGGTGTGGTCTTACTAGGGCTTTATAAAGTGGTAGTAGTACTTCACATGATCTTGATTCTATGCCCCTGTTTATACAACCCAGGATTATATTAGCTTTTTTGGTTGCTTCTGCACACAGCTGGCTCATAGTCAAGTGATCATCCACTAGGACTACAAGGTCCCTCTAACAGTCACTGTTTTTAAGCCAGGTCTTGCCCAATCTGTATTTGTAACTTTTGGTTTTTCCTGCCTAAATGTAAGACTTTGCTTTTCTCCATATTGAAACTCATTTTGTTGGATAGGGCCCATTGTTTGAGTTTGTCAAGATCTTTTTGGATTCTGAGTTTGTCTTTTGGGTGTTGGCTACTCCTGAGAGTTTGGTGTCATCTGCAAATCTGATGAGTTCCCCTTCAATTCCCTCATGTTCTGCTACGGACACGTTGTGCTCGTGATTTTAATTCCTTGTTGAGACACTTATTTGGTCTGTTTAAGCGAATTTAGTCACATTTAATGGCCCTTCACAGACAGTGAACTCATAAAGCCCCTGGTTCATCTGAAATACCTTTATTTTGCATGTAGAAGGTGGTTACAGCAGAGAAGGTGCGGTCAGTTGAACGTGGTCGGAACTTTAAGGTCAAAAGACAGTAACAGGATTACTGTCTGCATGGCTTGTGTTCAGATGTTACAATGGAGGATGGAACACAAGGGAGCAAGGAGAAGGAGGAAGTCCAACCCAGAAGGGGTGGATCCTAGTACAGCATCATGAGCAGGACAGGAAATACATCACAAAGGGGGAAGGTACTGGCAGACCCAATTAGCATATTGGTAATTTCCCAAGAACAGCCACGTGGTGGCAGCACACTCCCCGTCTGGTATTTCATAATACCACTATATAAATCCCTATATAACAGTTATCACTATATAACTGGAATAACAGGCAGGTTTGGCCTTGGAGTACAAAATGAAGCAGGGCACAGGCTGATAGAATTTTGTCAAGAGAATACGATGGTCATAGCAAACACTCTTTTCCAACAACCCAAGAGACGGCTTTACACATGGACATCACCAGACGGTCAACACAGAAATCAGATTGACTATATGCTCTGCAGCCAAAGATGGAGAAGCTCTATACAGTCAGTAAAAACAAGACCAGGAGCTGACTGTGGCTCAGACCATGAGCTTCTTGTTGCAAAGTTTAGGCTTAAATTAAAGAAAGTAGGGAAAAGCGCTAGGCCAGTCAGGTATGAATTAAATCATATCCCTGTTCAATATACAGTAGAGGTGACAAATAGATTTAAGGAATTAGATCTGATAGACAGAGTGCCTGAAGAACTATGGACAGAGGTTCGCAACATTGTACAACAGGTAGCAACCAAAACCATCCCAAAGAAAAAGAAATGCAAGAAAGCAAAATGGCTGTCTGAGGAAGCTTTGCAAATAGCTGAGGAAAGGAGGGAAGCGAAAGGCAAGGGAGAAAAAGAAAGATATGCCCAATTAAATGCAGAATTCCAAAGAATAGCTAGAAGAGATAAGAATGCCTTCTTAAATGAACAATGCAAAGAAATAGAAAAAAACAATAGAATAGGGAGGACCAGAGAGCTTTTCAAGAAAATTGGAGAGATGAAGGGAACGTTCCATGCAAAAATGGGCATGATAAAGGACCAAAATGGCAGGGACCTAACAGAGGCAGAAGAGATTAAGAAGAGGTGGCAAAATTACACAGAAGAACTATACAAGAATGAGCTTAATGTCCCTGATAATCACAATGAGGTGGTCACTGACCTCGAGCCAGACATCCTAGAATGTGAAGTGAAGTGGGCCTTAGAAAAGCTGAGCAACAACAAAGCTAGTGGAGGTGACAGTATTCCAGCTGAGCTATTCAAAATCTTAAAAGACGATGCAGTAAAAGTGCTACACTCAATTTGCCAGCAAATTTGGAAAACTCAACAGTGGCCACAGGATTGGAAAAGATCAGTTTACATTCCAATTCCAAAGAAAGGCAGTGCCAAAGAATGTTCAAACTATCGCACCATTGCACTCATTTCTCATGCTAGTAAAGTTATGCTTAAAATTCTACAAGCTAGACTCCAGCAGTATGTGGATCGAGAACTACCAGAAGTACAGGCAGGATTTCGAAGAGGCAGAGGAACTAGAGATCAAATTGCTAACATATGCTGGATCATGGAGAAAGCTAGAGAGTTCCAGAAAAACATCTACTTCTGCTTCATTGACTATGCTAAAGCCTTTGATTGTGTGGATCATAACAAACTCTGGCAAGTTCTTAAAGAGATGGGCATACCATACCATCTTATTTGTCTCTTGAGAAACCTATATGTAGGCCAAGAAGCAACAGTGAGAACTGGACACAGAACCACTGATTGGTTCAAAATTGGGAAAGGAGTCCGGCAAGGCTGCATACTGTCGCCTTGCCTATTTAACTTATATGCAGAGCACATCATGAGAAAGGCAGGGCTAGATGAATCAAAAGTTGGAATTAAGATTGCCGGAAGAAACATCAACAACCTAAGATATACAGATGATACCACTCTAATGGCAGAAAGTGAAGAGGAACTAAAGAGCCTCTTGTTGCGAGTGAAGAAGGAGAGTGCAAAATGTGGGTTGAAACTAAACATTAAGAAAACCAAGATCATGGCATCTGGCCCTCTCAATTCCTGGCAAATAGATGGGGAAGAAATGGAGGTAGTGACAGATTTTATTTTCCTGGGCTCCAAGATCACTGCAGATGGGGACTGTAGCCAAGAAATTAAAAGACACTTGCTCCTGGGGAGGAAAGCCATGGCAAATCTAGACAGCACACTAAAAAGCAGAGACATCACCCTGTCAACAAAAGTGCGTATAGTCAAGGCTATGGTCTTCCCAGTTGCAATGTATGGCAGTGAAAGCTGGACCATAAGAAAGGCTGAGCGCCAAAGAATTGAAGCCTTTGAACTATGGTGCTGGAGAAGACTCCTGCGAGTCCCTTGGACTGCAAGGCGATCAAACCGGTCAGTCCTAGAGGAGATCAACCCTGACTGCTCTTTAGAAGACCAGATCCTGAAGCTAAAACTCAAATACTTTGGCCATCTAATGAGAAGGAAGGACTCACTGGAGAAGAGCCTAATGCTGGGAAAGATTGAGGGCAGGAGAAGAAGGGGACGACAGAGAATGAGGTGGCTGGATGGAGTCATTGAAGCAGTAGGCGTGAGCTTAAATGGACTCCAGAAGATGGTAGAGGACAGGAAGGCCTGGAGGAACATTGTCCATAGGGTCGCGATGGGTCGGACACGACTTCGCAACTAACAACAACATAAATCCCATAATGGTAGTTATGCAAATGCAAACACGTTTGTGGTTTGTTGTTGTCAGAGAACATCTAAGAAGTATAGGTAATACATCTGAGAAAATATATAAAAATAAACATGCATACATATAAATGTAAACTTGCTGGATTAGAGAATGGGTAATCTTGAGAAATAGAAGACTATTAACTTTAGAGGGTCACGATTTGCAATATGGCTGGCATGCTTTCCTATGGACGGAGAAACAAGGTCTTTTCTCGCATTTTCAAAGACACCGGATCAGGCAAGCGCTACTTAATACTTGGAAAAAAATTAGATCTCACAATTACACCAAAATACCGGTCTGGCTATCCACCCTTGAAGCGATAGTTTACCCAAATCTGTTTGATTTGGGTAACATAATCTCATACAAGGATATTCTGAATGAGGAGGGGGAATTGAAACTTAGGAATGAACTAGAATTACAAGGTATAAAACTCGATTGGTGGGCCTACTTACAAATCCAATCGAGATTTAGGAAGGATAAAAATGAATGGGGGATATATACCTCTGAAACAGCATTGGACAAAATATTATTGGGACCGGACTCTAAACAAATAAGGAATTTTTATAAATTACTTTTGGGATATAAGCTGTTTGAAGAGCAAGTGAAAGACCCCATGTTGACCTGAGCTAACAATTTAGGACATAACATCGACCTAGATACTTGGCAAACAATTTGGGATAGGAATAAAAGGATAACACTGGCCTCATCGTATAAAGAAAATTTATTTAAAATGTTTTACCGATGGCATCTTCCCCCAGCCCGCTTAGCAAAAATGTACACAACAGCATCTCCCAAATGTTGGAAGTGTTCTGAAGAGATAGGCACATACTTCCACACGTGGTGGTCTTGCAGTAAAACACAAAAATTTTGGAGAATGATTTGGATTTGGCTGAAAGAAATATTGAAACAAGATCTGGAGTTTAGTCCAGAACTTTTCTTGTTGGGAATCACGAAAGAGAAATATCCTAAAGATGTGCTATACTTAACGATCCATATTATCACAGCAGCTAGAATATCATTTGCGCAAAAATGGAAAAAGAATGAGATCCCAGGACAAAAAGAGGTTATTAGGAAAATTTGGGATTGCGCTGAAATGGACAAATTAACTTTGGAATTAAAGAATAAAGATCAATCAGACTATTATAGAATTTGGAACAAATTGTATCTTTGGATGGATAAAAAGAAAGGTCTCTATTAGGTTTTACAGACTAGCTCACTGTTTTAAATATTGTGGTATTTCACCGATTTGTAATCTAAGTGTATTTAAGTGTATTTTTGATGTACATATATACATGTATATATATATATTTAAACATTGTAGACAAAAAGGTTTGTCAGCTCGCTGGTACTGTGTCCAATGTTTTTAAATAATAAATTTAATAATAATAAAAAAATAAATGTAAACTTGAGGGATATACAAAAAATAAACATGATATTTGAGGCATAAAAACCTGAGAGATATAAGAGGTAAACATGCGTCCATATAGGACATAAAACCTGAGATATATAAGTAAACATGCATACATATTGCAATAATAAAACTGCCATTTCAGGCTGAGGTTTTGCTTGTAGCGTTCAAGACCTGAAAGATATAAAAGAACATGCATATATATTGCAACAATAACAATTGCCTTTTCAGGCTTCAATAGCCTGAATCAGGTTGAAGGCACTTTTCTTCTTGAAGGCAGGATGCAACAGGGAAAGCAACGAGTTCAGTCTTCAAGAGGTAGAAGCAGAATGAGTTCTGTAATGGGTCTGATGAAGGTTTTTATGGTGCCTTGCTTTGCGACCCTTACTTCCACTTTACGTACCTTCCCATCGTCGCTGAGAATGGCCTTCTCGATAAGTCCCATGGGCCACTCAATTCTTTGAACTTGTTGGTCTTTGAGCAGAACAAGGTCTCCAACTTGAAGGTTGGGGTATTGATTTTTCCATTTTCTGCGACTTTGCAAAAGAGAAAGATATTCCATCTTCCATCGATTCCAGAAGCAGTTGGCAAGGTGTTGTACTCTCCTCCATTGATCATGATACAGAGTTCCTTTTCCGAAATCTCCAGGTGGAATAGGAACAGATCCGAGCTTTTGAGTGAGAAGAGTAGCTGGAGTGAGGATGGTCGGGAATTCTGGATCGGTAGACACTGGTACTAGTGGGCTTGAATTGATTATAGCAGACACTTCTGCTAATAAGGTGGTCAAGACCTCATGAGTAAGCCTTGTGGAGTTCAAGTCCATTAACATAGTCCAATATTCTACGTGTAATTCCTATCATTCTCTCCCATGAGCCGCCCATGTGGGAAGAGTGAGGAGGATTAAAGATCCAAGTGCAGCCCTTTCCAGCTAAAAAGTCCTGGACTGACTTAGAATTGATGTCTAATTCTCTGCAGGCTCCAATGAAATTAGTTCCACAGTCAGATCTTAATGAGTTTACTGGTCCTCTTATGGCAAGAAATTGCCTTAGAGCATTAATGAAACATGAGGTATCCATGGATTCCAAAACCTCAATGTGTACTGCACGTACGCTCATACAAGTGAATAGGACTGCCCAACGCTTGTTATTTGCTTGACCACCACGTGTCCTACGTGCTGTTACCGACCATGGGCCGAAAACGTCCAGACCAACATGAGTGAATGGTGGGTCAGTGCTTAGTTTGTCGGTTGGCAGGTCTGACATTTGTTGTTGCTGATGCCTTCCTCTTAATTTACGGCATTGCACACATCTGTGCAGTATAGCTGCAATCTGTCTTTTTGCTCCTACAATCCAAAAGCCTGCCGCTCTTATGGCACCTTCTGTGAAATGTCTGCCTTGGTGCTTAACCTCTTCATGATGATGGTGTATGAGCAAGGTACAGAGATGATGACGACCAGGTATTATAAGAGGATGCTGTTCACGCTCTCCCAAATTGGCCTTATTTAAACGTCCGCCAACCCTTAGCATGCTGTGAATGTCTATGAATGGGTTCAGGTTAGCGATTGGACTGTTTTTTGAAATGTTCTGTTTGTCCCGGATGCATTTGAATTCTGCGCTAAAGACATTCTGTTGTACACAGCGTATGATGAGCAGCTCACTGCTAGCGATGTCTTTTGCTGATAGAGGGTTTTTACACAAGTGCCAGCCTTGACATTCAATGTCATCGGACTTGGTGTGATAACATCGTGCGATGTGGACTAACCTTGCGATGGTGCGTACAAGCTTTTTCCACTCGGAGAACCGTTCAAAGCGTTGACAGTCCATGATGGTTCTTCGTTCAAATCTGGTAAGAAGAGTCTTGATTTCAGAACGAATCTCTGGATCATTGTCCGGATCTTGAAGATCGAAGGATTCGACTGTGCTTTCTTCTGTATGATCAAGCAGGAACTTAGGACTTGTTAGCCAAGAGGAACTTGTAAAAGCACTTGCCGATAGTGGTCTTGTAGTGTGATCTGCAGGATTAAGTTCTGATGGAATGTAATGCCATTGTTCAGGCTTAGAGGATTTTCTGATCCGTTCTACACGATTGCTGACATAAACATAAAAGCGTTTTGTCTGGTTGTGTATGTAGCCTAAAACAACCTTGCTGTCTGTATAAAATTTAATGTCATGTATGTGAATGTCCAGCTCACGCAATATAAAGTCTACAATTTCAACAGCTAATACGGCCCCACAAAGTTCAAGTCTAGGGATTGTGTGCTCAGGCTTGGGTGCCAACTTGGCTTTGCCAAACAAAAACCCAATGTGGGTCCGATTTATAGAGTCTTTAACCTTGAGATAGGCAACAGCTGCTATGGCTTCAGTGGATGCGTCTGAGAAAATATGAATTTCCCTGGTCTGACTTGCTGTAAGGGAGGCTGGAGTGTAGCAGCGTGGTATGTTGATTCCATCTAAGGCATGTAGAGATTGTTTCCAGGACTCCCATTTTGGGAGCTTGTCTCTTGGTAATGGTGTGTCCCAGTCTTTAGTGGACTCTGAAAGCTGTCGTAGTAAGGATTTACCTTGTATGGTGATGGGAGCTACGAAACCAAGTGGATCATATAGGCTATTCACTACTGACAAAACACCACGTTTGGTGAATGGTTTATCGATAGAGCTGACATGAAAGCCAAAGGTGTCGTTAGATAAGTTCCATCGTAGACCCAAACCTCTCTGTTCGGGGGGCATGTCCACTCCCAAGTTAAGGTCCTTAAATCCTTTGGCATAATCACTGGACTGGAAGGCTTTCATAACTGCAGCACTGTTTGAGGCAAATTTGTGGAGTCTAAGATTAGCTTCATAAAGCATACTTTGTGTCCTTTGGAGTAGGTCTATGGCTTCTTCGTCTGTGGGTAAGGATTTGAGTCCATCGTCCACATAGAAGTCCCTTTCGACAAAATGTCGAGCATCTGCACCATAGTCTTTTTCACCTTCTAGAGCGGTCCTTCGTAGACCATATGTTGCAACAGCAGGTGAGGGACTGTTTCCAAAGACATGTACTTTCATGCGATATTCGGTGATGTCATTGTCCATGTTGTTGTCACGGTGCCACAGAAACCTTAAGAAGTTCCTATGGTCTTCTCTTACTTTAAAGCAATGAAACATTTGCTCGATGTCAGCTGTTATGGCGACGGGTTCTTTTCTGAACCTCATGAGTACACCTACGAGGTTGTTGGTTAAGTTTGGACCAGTGAGAAGGGCGTCGTTCAGGGACACGCCTTGATATGGAGGTTTTAGTGCCTTTCGATTCTTGAGCTCGTTGGTCCTTAAACAGAACAAGGTCTCTAGCTTGGAGATTGGGTGAAGATGAAACATTGGTGACTGGAGCATGACTTTGATGCTCCCCGCCATGCTGCTCCCCGCCATAACGTGAAGCAGGGTTGGATACAGGTGGTTGCTGTGGATTGCCTGGAAGTGGATCAGGATGCGTAGCTGTATCGTGTTTGTTGCTGCCACATTCTGTGCACTTGATGAAGGCTTTCCAATTTTTAGCAAAATGGCCATATGAAGCACAGCACCTGTAGCGTATTCGTCCCCACCACCTGAATTGCTCCATTTAGGAGGAGGTGGTACAGGATGTGAGTTGCCACTGCCTGAATCACTCCATAGAGGAGGAAGTGAGATGTCCATCTTTCTTGTAGACACAGCTCCACATGAGTCTCTGTGTTGAGCTGCTGTGTTGTCATACCTTGGTGATGGTAATGGAGCAGGCACACTGGATTCAGCGAAGTCGAAGCTGGGTTCATTGTTCGTCCAGGCGTGATGACTTATAAACCTGCAAAAATATGAGAATAGGGGAAAGGAAAAGAGTATGTCGAGTTCCTTTCTGGTGGTAAGGTTGAGATCACCAACAACAGCTTTGAAAGTTGTTTTCCAGGATCTGAAGTCTTCTGGATGGTCATTAAACTTTGAGAGGCTATTGGCGGTGGGCTCTCGACGATTGGCGTGTTTGGCGTACTCAGGAAGGTCTGGTCTCTCACTCTTTGATGCTGAAGAAACTTGTGGAACCTCTTGGGTGTGAGGGTTCTCTGGTGAATAAGGATCAGGTACACCAGGATAAAATGATGTTGCAGGAGCATTTAGCTGTGGTGTAATCTCTAAAATTTGTGCTGGTTGTTGATTCAACCATTGATCATTGCTGGAAATTATGTTGTCACTGGCAAGAGGTAATGCAATTTGAGGTGTTGGCGCACCTGTTTCTGGGCGTTGAAGAGGTGCTGGCCTTGGCAGGCTTGGGGCTTCTGTGCTGTCTGTAGGAAGCACAGTTGATGCACCTGTGCTGCTTTGAAGAAGAGGTGTAGGCCCTGGCAGGTGCGGGGCTTCTGTGCTGTTTGGCGGGAGCACAGCTGACCCACCTGTGTTGCTTTGTTGAAGAGGTGTTGGCCCTGGCAGGCACAGGACTTCTGTGCTCTTTATGGGAAGCACGGTTGACGCACCTGTGTTGTTTTGAAGAAGAGGTGTAGGCTCTGTCAGGCGCGGAGCTTCTGTGCTGTTTTGAGGGAGCATAGCTGATGCACCTGTGTTGTTTTGAAGAGGAGGTGTAGGCCCTGGCAGGTGCGGGGCTTCTGTGCTGTTTGGTGGGAGCACAGCTGACGCACCTGTGTTGTTTTGGAGGAGAAGTGTAGGCCCTGTCAGGTGCGGGGCTTCTGTGCTGTTTGGTGGGAGCACAGCTGACGCACCTGTGTTGTTTTGGAGGAGAAGTGTAGGCCCTGTCAGGTGCGGAACTTCTGCGGTGTTTGTGGGAAGCACAGCTGACGCACCTGTGGTCTTTGACTGGTGAGTGGGAAGTGCCGAAAATGCACTTGTGCTGCGGTGTTGAAGGAGTGCAGGCCCTTGCAGTTCTGGGATCTCTATGATGTTTGTGGTAAGTGCAGAAGATGCACTTGTGCTGCGGTGTTGAAGGAGTGCAGGCCTTTGCAGTTCTGGGGTGACTGTGATGTTTGTAGGCAGTGTGGAAGATGGCTTTGCATCGTTGCAAACATTTTGCTTTAACACATATTGACTGGTGCGCTCCATCGGAGCCTTCACTTCTATTGGGATGGAGCACTCCGCATCGGTGTTTTTCTTCGCTGCTTGTTCATAGATCTTCAGCTTTGCTAGGGCAACGGCTTCTTCTCCTTCAATTCGCAGAATCTTTATTTTGGCTGCCATCTCTGCTTGACGGGGTTTCTCCTTTGCTTGACGGGCTTTCTCCTGTGCTTCCATCTCTGCTTGACGGGCTTTCTCCTGTGCTTCCATCGCTGCTTGACGGGCTTTTTCCTGTGGTTGACGGGTTTTCTCCTGTGCTTCCATCTCTGCTTGACGGGCTTTCTCCTGTGCTTGACGGGCTTTCTCCTGGGCTTCCTCCTTTGCTTGGAGGATTTTCATTTCAGCTTCCTTTCTGGCTAAGGAAAGAAGCACGCCCTTTTCTTCTACAAGCGCACGGGTCTCTAGTATCTTGCGATATATCGTTGAAGACCTGGAACGAGAGGATCTAGCAGGGTGTACTGTGTGTCTACTTGATGTGGACCTATGAGATCTGGTCTTTTGCAGGTCAGCAATACGGTCTACTGTGTGTCTACTTGATGTGGACCTATGAGATCTAGTCTCTTGCAGGTCAGAAATATGGTTTTTTTTGGACTTCCGGTGGCGGCGCGGCGCCGAAGATAGCCGTTTCGGGCTGTCCGCTTCACAGCTGAGTTTTTCCACCTAAAACAGCGCCTATCAGCTGTTTAGGTGGATTTGAAGCCCCCTCCTCAGGAGAAGAGGAGGGGGTGAGGCCCCAGGTAGGGGTTGAGTTCTCCGGGGCCGCCTGAGCTGAAAGCTTGGGCGGCTGAAGAATTGAACTCCCCCGTAGCCTGGGTTGCTCCCAGCTGTTTAGCGTCTCTGCTCCGGGATTTTTGGAGCGGAGCCAGGCGTTTGCGACCACCCCTGCCAGAAGGAAAGACTTTGGAGTAAAAGGAGCAGGCAGAGCGGTACAGGGGGTTAAGGTGAAGAGGACTTTTATTCTTACTCTCTAGCTTAATGGACTTTATAAACTTAAAGTGAAAGTGCGCAACAAGTGAAAGTGAAGAAAGATGGTGGCTAAATCTTCCTCTAAAGTTCTTCGGAGTGCGGGAACTTCCCCGGTGCAACAGACATCGTTGCAAGCTCTGCTTCCTCCTGCACCTCCTGTGGCATTGACGCTTAAGGACTTACAAGATGCCTTTGCAAAACAATCCCAGGTAATGTCAGAAATGCTGGATGATAAGATGGTAAAGTTGGAGGAGAAGATGGAGAAATTGGAGGAGAGGATGGAAGAGAATCTTAACGAGAAGTTTAGTGCAATGAGGCTAGACATCTTGTCTACAGTGGAAAGCGTGGCTGAATGTGTGCAATGTTTGGAAGAAAAAATGGAGGATCTTAGTCAAAAGAATACTATATTAGAAGTAAAGGTACTGGAGAATGAAAATTTAAGGGATAAAATGGACGGAGAATTGAGTCTTGTCCAGTATCATCAGATGCAGTATGCTATTAGAATCAGGGGCTTAAAAGAGAATCCTAAAGAAGACCTAAAGCAGCTGATTTCTAAGGCTTTGGAAGCAGTATTGGGCCAGCCAGCATCTGAAATAGAGAGATGTATGGATAAAGTTTTTCGTGTAAATTCATGGATTGCAAGGCAGAGGAAGTTACCTAGAGATGTGGTGGTCTATTTTACAAAGAGAGCAACTAGAGATGAAGTTATTCAAGCTGCTTATGATACTAAAGTGGTGGTTGCTGAGCAAGAAGTGCTGGTTCTAAAAGAAATTCCTCCAAAGATTTTAAGGAGAAGGAAGGATTTTGCATTTCTCGTACAGGAACTTAAGCAACGTGATATTAAGTTTAGATGGGAGATTCCAGTTGGATTGGTGGTGATGCACGAAGGTAAAAGATATCATCTGGTTACTGTGATTCAGGCGTGTGATTTCTACAACAATGTTTTAAAAGCAACCCCTCTATCACTCCTGGAAGCTGCAAAGGGATCTGGAGAGGGAAAACCTCAAGAGGCTGAAGGTGGACAGACAGAGGAGAATGGTGCTGGAGGGGATCAAATTACAGCTTCATTGGCGGCTGCTGGAGAGCAGAGGTTGACGTGCGCCGCTGTAAAACGAGCAAGACAAGTACAAGAGCAAGACCAGCAGAAGTTTATGGAACTCTCAAAGCATACTTATAGTGAAGCTGTGTGAGGAGCGCGGCCCAAAGAAAATATAGGGGCTATTAAAGATGTGCTCCAAAAGCTTCGGGATGCCACGCATGGCGACTAAATTCCTAACCTGGAATGTCAATGGATTAAACTCACCACAGAAGAGAAAGAAAGTTTTTCAATATTTAAAACAATTTAAGATTGATGTTATATGTTTGCAAGAAACGCATATTAGGGTTATGGACCAAAAGTATTTATCGAACTCAAGGTTGGGCACGCAATTTGTTGCTTCTGCGATGAATAAGAAAAATGGAGTGGTTGTCTACGTTAAAAGTACTCTAACAGTGGAATTAATTGAAGTAGATAAGCAAGGAAGATATGTCATGATAGATTTGTTGTTAGAAGGTAAAAAAACGCTTTTAGTTGGACTGTATGCTCCTAATCAACAACAAGCTGATTTTTTTAGTTCACTTCATACAAAGCTTACTCAATTGGATTACAAATCGTTTATTTTTATGGGGGACTGGAATGGTGTATTGGATGTACAGATGGACAAGGCTGGTTCTTTTAAGCGTGCTCCGAGTCATGCCAGATTGCCTAAATCTTTTTTTGAAGCAAGACCAGCAGATAATTATGGAATCTCCAAAGTGTATTTACAGTGAAGATGTGGGAGGGGCGCGGTCCAAAGAAGTTTTGGGGGTCATGACAGACGTGCTCCAAAGGTTTTGGGGCGTTAAGATTGCTGATTAAATTTTTAAATTAGTATCTTAATGGATTAAATTTATCATAGAGGAGAAAGAAAGTTTTTTTTAATATGTAACACAATTTAAGATGGATGTTATTTGCTTGTTAGAAAAGTATATTAGGGTTATGGACTTAAAGTGTGTGTTGAACTAAGAATGGGTATGCAAGCTCCTAATTAACAACAAGTTGTCTTACAGACTGCTTAACCCTTTTTTTTTTACTCTTTTTATTTGAACTCAAGGATGACCTGGAACTGCGAGACATTTGGTGTGATACATGCAAGAATTATTTTTGATTATGGTTTAGTTTGGTTGGAGATTATTAAGGTTAATAGATAGGCGCTTTTGGCGCGTAACTGAGAATTTGTTTATTTTTTTTTCTTTGAAATTAATATGAATAAGGACTGGGATTAAGAAAATCTATTCTGAGTAAAGCTCTTTTTTGTTTTTCTCTTTTTCTTTTTTACTTTATTTGTAATATTAATATTGTTTGTATTCATTTTACATGAGCTAGAGGGAGATAGAACTAATAGTTTATTGCTGATAACATAGGGGTGCTTATGTTTGTTTTTTGATTTTATACCCTGTATTTAGCTCTGGGAAGTCGGGGGGGGAGGAGGGAATGGGGGGAAGGGATAGGGAGGGTTGGGTGGGGGTGGGGGAGGGGGGATTAAAGTTAAAATGTATTGTAAAACTATTTAAATAAAAAAAAGAAATACGGTTTTTTGCCTTATTCTTGGCCTCTTGCACCATGAGATCTCTTTGCTGGTTCAGATCCTCCATTTTAATTAATTCTGTTGAGGAATCATCTTCATTAGAGTCCTTTAAGAAAATTGTGTATTTTGCAGACAGCCGCTGGTAACGTTCATAAGCTGCAGATAAGCGATCTATAGAGTCTCTTAATACAGCAGGATTACCATCAACACTGAGCAAAATTCTCATGGCGTATGCCGTTCTGTCCCATCGCTCTGACAGATTAGTGGAAAATTCATCTTTCATTGTCTCATAAATTTCTCTGAGTATCTGGGTTAGGTTTATTGTGCGCTTGGGTCTTCCAACTTCTTGATGCAATTCAGGGTTGTCTGGCTAAACCGGTTCTTCAAAATCAATGAGACATTCTGCCATGGCTAGGACAGATACAGAAATTTTCTAGATATTTTCTGATTAAATTCGGTGAACTTTGCTATTTGACCACCAGGGGGCGCCTTCTGTGTGGTCAGAAACTTCAGGGAAGTTCGCCTGTTGGTCACTAGGGGCACTTTTTGTGTGGTTAGGGACTTCAGGAAAGTTCACCCTTTGACCACTAGGGGCACTCTACACGTGCCTGAGGACAAGCCTTTTAATTGCTGAGCAGCCACTGGAATGCTGCTTGTGTAGGTGAGTACTCCAATGAACTTCACCTCTTGACCACTAGGGTCGCTGTTTGGATGCAAGCCTGGTACCTTCCCTAGCTTAAGTTGGGACATCAAGTGAAGCAACTGCTCTGCCCTATGACCACAAGCTGTGAGCCGGTTTGAAACCCTTGGAGGAACTGCCTCTCCATGTTGAGAGCTAAACCGTAGGCTGTAACTTGTCACTGACAGAGGTTAATTGCTCCCTCGTTCCTTTGTTTAAGCTAGTGGGCTGGGTAGGATGGTTTGCTTGCTGAATGATCTCCTTTTGGAGGTTTAAAACACCTATGTAGGATTTTAGATCATTTTCCTATCATATTAAAATGCTTGCATAGCTTGCTATAAGTATGAATCAAAGTCTCTCTCTGTATACAAGCTTTCAGATGCGTTTCAAATTTGCAGACAGTTTAAGCGTTTTAGATTGGCCACGAGGTTACTTGGCAACTAAGTGCTTAATGGCCCTTTTATTGTTGTTTCTCAGCAATCTTTATTTTGCAAAAGAGAGAGGAGGAAGAAAAAAAAATTGCTAGCTGGCAAACTTTTTGTTGGAGCTCAACTTTAAAACCAATGGCTAATAGCACAGGATGATCTCTGTAGAAATGCTTGCATGGCTAGTCATAGATTTCATTTGCAACTGGCAAAATTTTGTTTGAGAAAAATTCAACTCTGAAGACAATGGCTATCAATTAATGCTTTTCTCTCTGTATAACATTCAAGCTTACAAGCTGTTGCACAGCTCGCATTCCTAAGGTGGGGGTCTCCTTCACTGAAGAGCCAGTTACCAAGGCAACACATTACTTTATTGTCTATCCTTATGGTCAGTAATAGCTTAGCCAGAGAAGCAGAGTTCTTTTTCAAAGGTAAATCTCTGAAACTTTTAGAGAAAAACTATTTGAAAAAGGCAGGCAGGAACTTTCTTTAAACTTTCCTTTGGTTTCACAAACTTGAAGGTTGCAAACAGTGATTCTAAATTGCAGGCAATAACTGGCAAAGAGGCAATGAGATGTTTACTAGCCTTTTCAAACAAAAGCTCACAGGATGTTATCTCCAAATCCTTTGTTACCTCTGCCTTGCTCAGCAACAACATGCACATGAGAGATGCAGAGAGAAGGAATTCAGATTGCATTTCCTGACTGTTTAAACTTGATTGTAGAAACGTTACAGACTTTAAATTGCAGATTTTAGAAATTAAAACACATTTCTAACTGGACTTTAAACTTGATTGAGATAAACACATGCAGCCAGTAAGAGTAATTGTTATCCTTGACTTCTTACTTGTAGACAACATGCACAATGCAGCTAGTTAAATTGATCACTGATTTTTCACTTAAGCTTTGCAGATAACATGCATACACAATGGATTGCAGGCAGTAAAAATTAATAATTGTCTTTTGACTGTTCTGCTACGGACACATTGTGCTCGTGATTTTAATTCCTTGTTGAGACACTTATTTGGTCTGTTTAAGCGAATTTAGTCACATTTAACGGCCCTTCACAGACAGTGAACTCATAAAGCCCCTGGTTCATCTGAAATACCTTTATTTTGCATGTAGAAGGTGGTTACAGCAGAGAAGGTGCGGTCAGTTGAACGTGGTCAGAACTTTAAGGTCAAAAGACAGTAACAGGATTACTGTCTGCATGGCTTGTGTTCAGATGTTACAATGGAGGATGGAACACAAGGGAGCAAGGAGAAGGAGGAAGTCCAACCCAGAAGAGGTGGATCCTAGTACAGCATCATGAGCAGGACAGGAAATACATCACAAAGGGGGAAGGTACTGGCAGACCCAATTAGCATATTGGTAATTTCCCAAGAACAGCCACGTGGTGGCAGCACACCTCATCTAAGTCATTTATGAAGATATTGAAGTGTACTGGGCTTAAGACAGAACCTTGCTTACTTCTCTCCATGTGGATGTAGTGCCATTGAGGACTACTCGTTGAGTACGATTTGTCAGTCAGCTACAGATCCAACTGGTGGTGATGTTGTCTATTCCATCTTTTTCTAGCTTACCAAGGAGTAGGTTGTGATCTACTTTGTCAAATGCCTGACTGAAATCTAGGTATACTACATCCACTGCATTTTGCTGGTCTACTCGTTTAGTCATTTTATCAAAGAATGAGATCAGATTGGGCTGGCATGATCTGTTTTTAACAAACCCATGCTGGCTGCTAGTTATGACTTTGTTTGCTTCTAGTTGTTCGCAGATCTGTTTTTGCTTATCTTTTCTAGGATCTTCCCAGGTATTGATGTTAAGCTGATTGGTCTGTAGTTTCCTCAATCCATTTTTTTCCCTTTCTTGAAGATGGGGACCACATCGACCCTTTTGTCAACGCTGCAAACATTGACATGTTTTTGCACTGACAATATAAGAGACAGCCTTTTGTTTAAACTGCTTTGCTTTGAATCTTGAAGGGAGGGAAATGTAACAGCTATTTTGAGAAGATAAGAGTAGCCGCGTACAGAATGGGAAGTGAAACTTCATATGTAAAATTAATTGGATAATGTGATTTATGACATGTAGATAATGGTGGGAAATGTGTATGTTATGATGGGTTTGTGGGGAGGAGATTTCAGATTCTGGCCTCTCTCCATGAGTGCCGATGTTTTGTTTCATTATTAAGACCTTTTAGATAAACAATGCCTGCATTTTGTTTGAACTGTCTCATTTATCAGAACCGTGACATCATGCCAGAATCTATTTTCCTTCCAACAACCTGCCGTTGTCTCTGGGCTTGAGAGAAGTTGGCAAAGATTCAGGAGAGAATCTTTATCATGGGCAAAGAGAATCGGCTTGGAGACAGAGACTTGGCAGCTGCCGACAGTGCAGAGCAGGATTTAACAGACAGCATGCTGTGGGAAGATGAGTTTTTGTAGGACTCCCATTTGGGGGCAGAATCTGAGCAGTTACCAAAGGTCAGCTGGTCATCAGGCTGGAACCATTCCAGTGGAGACTACACATGCCTTGAGACTGTACTACTGGAGCCCTGAAAAGCAGAATGGTGGAGAGCTGCCAGAAAATCTACCACTGAGATTCTGGGTGAGTGGAAAATCCTGTCTGCAGACCAGACTGCCTGCCAGACCCAGGAGTCCCCTGCCAAGCCCTCCAGACCCATAGAGACAGAGGACCCCAGCCTGGGGCCTCTGCAGCAATGGGAGGTTGGGGAACCCTCACAAGTGAAAGGCCAACAATCTCTGAGCCTGTCCAAGCTAATAGAAGCCTTGCAACAGCTGGGGGTGGTGCAGAAGCCTGGAGATCAAGAGCTGATGGGAGGACAACAGCAAGGGTGGCAGCAGCAGGACCCAAATGTGCAAACCCTGAATATACAGCAAGACCAGTGGGACCAGCAACTCTTAAATCAACAAACAGAGTGGGGCCAGCAGCAACTGGAGACACAACAACAGCAGTGGGGACCCCAGCAACCATTTAACCAACAACCAGGGTGGGGCCGGCAGCAATGGGGGACCCAGCAACCAATGATGAGCCCACCCTTCAGAGCAACCTTCTATGGGAACCCAGAGAAACTGATTTTGTTCCTCAACCAAGTACGCTCTCATTTGAATCGCTGGGGTCATCTCTACCCGAACCCAGGTGCTATGGTAGATGTGATTGCGTCCAGCCTAGAGAGAGAAGCATCTGAATGGTTGAACAATTTATATAACAAACAGGCCCCTGAGTTGGAGGACCCCCACCTTTTCCTCATGCAGCTAAGGGAAAGATTTGAGGACCCATCCATTGCCCTCAAAGTGGAAGAAGAAATTCATAAGATAAAGCAAGCTGGCCTCCCTGCTCTAGAGTACATGTGGGAGTTTTGAAAGATGGCTGGTCAGATAGAGATATGGCCTGAGCAATCCATAATTCATCTTTTTAGAGGTGTTAGATGACCACCTTTCTAAGGCATGTATCTACTGAGCTGTGCCTGACCAGCTGCATGAATGGTACCAGGCAGTGATAAAATTAGATATTCAGCTCACCCTCTATAAGAAACCTCTCCTTCCTGAAGCTGAGCTAAGGTCAGAACAACCTGAATGGCAATCACCCCCACAAAAATCTCCAGCTACTGTGATGGCTGAAAGACCCAGGCCACCTGTAGGCCCAGCATTTAAGTGTTTCTGATGCGGATAGCAGGGTCATTGAGCAGCAAAATGCCCAGTCCCCTTCCCCCCACAGCAGAACAGACCAGGACCAGTAGTGAGAAAGAAACCTGCACAGTGGCTAATGGGAGAGAAATCCAACTAGATGATGCAGGAACCTGTTGCTCAGGTCACATCCCCCATGCGGGAGGATGCTGGAACTCAGGCTGAACCCACTGCTGTTCTACCCTCTTTCGACAGTGATGACGAAGGAGAAAATGACCTGATGGTGAGCCAACATGTCCCACTTTTCTCGCTATCTGCCAAGGTCATAATCCCTAAGTCGGGTACACAGGTAGATTTATAGATGCTAATTGATTCTGGATGCTCCCGATGCATCATTAGCTTGCCATTTGCCATGAAACTGGGCATACAAGCAAAACTGCTCCCCTGTGAGGTTCAAGCAAGCTGATGGCTCCCTGATGGGAGGCACTTTAGTCATGCAATTAACGGAGCCCTACACCAGTTATGGCAAACCTTTTAGAGACCGAGTGCCCAAACTGCAACCCAAAACCCACTTATGTATCATTGGGTGCTGGGTGGGTGTGGCCCATTGGCTGGGTGTGGCCCATTGGGTGGGGGTGGCCCATTGGGTGGGTGTGGCTGCAGTAGTAACGGCAGACTGGATGGGACTAAAAAGTTCAATCAATCGATTCCAACTTTGCAAGATATTTTTTTCCCCGTGAGAAGTTGAAATTGATTGATGGAACCTTTTTGTTGTTGGTCTTTGCACACGGCAGCTGAGGCCTAAAGCAAAAAGGTTTTATAAAACCCACCTGAAGGCCTAGGACTGCAGCAACAGCACACGTGCCCACAGAGGGGCTCTGCATGTGACCTGTGGCACGCATGCCATAGGTTCGCCCAGTGCTTTTTTTTTCTAAAAAAAAAAGGTGCTGGAACTCAGAGGTGCTGTCACTGGGAGCGATGCCAGTGTCTTGCTACGGTGTTGCCACCCATCCTTTGCACCCCGCCCCTGCGGCTCGGAGCCACATGCCACGGAGATTCCCCTCACCACAGCTGCTGTGGGGATTCCCCTCCCCACATTTGCCATGCCGCAGCCCATGCTGAGCCCCCACCCAGAGCTGCTCCGAACCCTGACCCAGAGCTGTGTTCCTCATGGCAGTGGTCTCCAGTGCCAAACAGCTGATGGCCTCTGGCACCAGCACTTGTTCACTTACTGCCCCGTTGCTTCCAAATCCAGTAAGTGAGTGAGCGCGCAAGTGGCATTTGGAAGCGTTTGGAACCGATGGGGCAGTAAGTGAGTGAGTGAATGAGCAAATGGTGTTTGGAAGCATCGGGGCAGTAAGTGAGTGTGTGAACGAGCAAATGGCATTTGGAAGCGACAGGACAGTAAGTGAGCGAGCAAGCAAGAGGCCTTTGAAAGAGATGGAGTGAGTGGGGGAGAGACTGAACAAGGTGCCTTTGAAAGAGATGGAGGAGTGAGTGAGAGTGACTGGAGGCTTTTGTGAGCAAAGTGTGAGTGAGTGGGGGGGCTTTTGCAAGCGAAGGGAAGGGTGAGAGAAAAAGGGAAAAGAGAGGGGGAGAGGGGAAAAAGAAAAGGCACTGACTTCTGACTTCCTCTGTTACAGGAGTAGAAGGAAGCATTAACATTGAACCTCAACTTTTTGCTTTTCTATAATATTATAAACTAGCCATTTCTATAACAATAAATGAATCTAACCAATGAAACCCAAAATACCCCCCCTTTTTTAAGTCATTGAGTTTTTGACACCTTGTTAAGCACTGGTGGTGCTTGACTATTGTCATGTCCTAAAAGTGGTACAATTTCTGAAAGGGTTGAAAAGCCCTGATGTAAATGCAGCCTAAATTGTTTATTGCCATCCTATTTGCAAATAATATCTTACTTACCTAGTTGAGATGGTGTGGTTGGGCAGCAGGGAGAGGTGCAAAGTTCCTGCCTTCGCTGCAGACAACTTGCCTATGCAACGTTTGCCAGCCAGGTCTTTTGGCACGCTCAGCAGCAATGACTATTGGCTTTTGAAAGCCAATAGGCCAGGTGTAGGCAACCTTGGCTCTTTTATGACTCATGGACTTCAACTCCCAGAAGATATTACATAACATAACATCAACTGGAAGATGTTAAACTGTCCTTCTGTTTCTTTCCTTTCCAAAAATTGTGTTAAGCTCTGCTGATTAGCTTGTCCTGGATTGTTTTGCCGCAAAGCGGAACGGTTTGCAAGTTGCAGTTCAGACAGCCCATCTCATTTTAGATATATCACATATAATTGAAGATTGTAATTAGTTGCATGTGGACGTTCAGCAAGTGTGATGTATTTGTGCTGGCATTTCTAGACCTCTTTCCAACAACATCCAGAAAAAATTGTAACAAACATTGGAATTCTCAAAGCCATGTTTGGTATTTCCCAGCAATCTGTTACTGGAAGGAAAAAGCAATCCCTACTGCGTCACTGATCCCAGAGAAGCATTTGCATGTATACAGATATCCATAGTTATGGATGAGAAATATTGGTTGCAAAGTTGGCATTTCTGGATGTAATACAGATATTTTGGACTTATTTTTGTTTCCTTGCATGTTTGATATTTTTAAAAAGGCATAGGCTACTGACTACGCTTATAACATCTTTTGCTAGATTACATGACCACTGCTTATCCAGAATGTGAAAAGTGAAAGATTGTGACTAAACAAAATTTTAATGTACAGATAATACCTCCAGAAATTATTTTAGCCTTTTTAAAAAATGTTGTTATTGATGTTAAGCTCACCATGGAAAACATCATATATTGTTATGTATATACTAGATTAATTATTTAAAGACTGAAGTGCAAAATAACTAGATTCTAAATAATCTATTTTTCAAAACACACAACAGTCCAAACAGTAAAAGTAAAGTCCAAATTAAGAATATTTCATTCTCAACAATTGTTTAAGTTAAAGTGGTTTAGTTGTAATAGAATATGTACAAAAGATACTATTTTTTCTAGCATCAGCTAAATTAGAAATATTACATTGAGAAAAATGTTTCTCATTTCTTTCCTGTTACCTTTATTGATTTCATTGCAGAGATGTTAACATACAAAATAGATTATTTTGTTATCTAACTTTACCTTCCAAAAGACAGAAGCAGACGAAAAATGTGAGGTTCTTTCCTGTTGGCTTTTTTGAATTAGCTGTTTTAAATTCTAAAAGTTTAGTTCCTAGAGAAGTAACCTTGTAAATAATTGTAATGTCCTCCTCTAGTGCAGGGTTGGCAACCTTGGCTCTTTTATGACTCAAGGACTTCAACTCCCAGAATTCCTGAGCCAACATGGCTCAGCTTGGAAACCTCTCCCTTTCCCCTAAGCATGGCTGGCTCAGGATTTCTGGGAGTTAAAGTCCACGAGTCATTAAAAAGAGCCAAGATTGCCTACCACTGCAATAGGCTTTTGAAAGCCAATAAAGGGAGCTTTTTTTTCAAAAAAAAGGTGATGGAATGCTGTTCTGAGCGTTCTATGAGAAAAAAGCCCTGGGTTTGCCACCATGGCGCTATGCCTAGAAATACATGAGCACTGGGAATTTATTCGCTTCCTGGTAGTTCCAAAAATGGCTGAGGCTGTGATTCTAGGATTAACCTGAATGGACAAATGGAAACCATTTATCTGGTGGGAGAAAGAATTGAGAACCTTGAGATTACCCATAGGGTCTGATCCCCCCCATTGACTTAACAGATGTTACAAGGGATTTTAGCCCACCCAATGAGCAAGTGCACATGGCTACTTCATGGCCACCAGGTGAGCCACTCAACCCCAGTTAGTACTGGGACCTAGCAGAGCCATTTAGTGACAAAGAATGCGATACCTTGTCTCCTCACCGGCCCAATGATTGTTCCATTGAACTATTGCCAGGTGTCAAACCTCCACGACCAAGAATGTACACTATCTCCTCCTTGAAATGGAGGAGATGCAGCAATATGTGGATACAAACCTAGCTAGGGAATTCATTGAATGGGCCAAGTCTACTGTGGGAGCCCCTGTGCTGTTCAAAGAGAAAAAAGATGGGTCTCTTCATCTCTGTGTAGGCTATAAGGGCCTAAACGCTGTGAGTGTGGAAAATAAATACCCTCTCCCCCTCCTGAAAGACTTACTAACCCACCTGGCGAAGGGGAATATCTTCACCAAGTTAGACCTGAGAGACGCATATTACCAGGTGAGAATAAAGGAGAGGGATGAGTGGAAAATGGCATACAACTGCCCCTTGGGAAGCTACCAAATTAAAGTTATACCATTTGGACTGCAGGGGGGGCCAGCTGTATTTATGCAGTTGATTAATGAGGTCCTACATGAACATTTATACAAAGGGGTTCTAGTGTATCTTGATGACATTCTGATATACAGTACAAATATGACTGATTGCATAAGACTGGTCAGAGAAGTGTTAAAGAAACTATTGAATGCCAAACTTTATGTCAAGTATGAATTTCACTAAACCCAATTAGATTATCTTGGCTATAGAATTTCCGATGAGGGCATCAAAATGGACCCAGCCAAAGTGAAAACAATAATTGAATGGCAGCCCCCCAAAACTCACAAACAGCTCCAGAGCTTCCTAGCGTTTGCCAATTTCTACTGTCAATTCATTCCCTCTTTTGCCAAGATTGCTCTACCCCTTATAGAACTACTCAAAACAGGTAAGGGAGGGGGGAAAACGCAACCTGGACAACCACTAGAATGAACTATGAGTTGTCAGAAAGCTTTTGAGAAATTAAAAAGACTATCTGCAGCTGAACCAGTCCTAAAGCACCCCTGCCCCGGGGAGACCTTTGTAATTCAAGCAGATGCCAGCAACATGGTAGTTGGAACTGTGTTACTACAAAAGAGTAAGAGTGGAGTCCTACAACCGTGTGCCTACACCTCTAAGAAATTCATGGAAGGCGAGAGGAGCTGGACAGTCTGGGAGAAGGAGGCCTTCGCAATTAGGTGGGGGCTATTAAACTGGCAACACTATTTAGAAGGGAGCAAGGTGCCTTTTGAAGTATGGACAGATCACAAAAATTTAGAGGCACTAAAAACTTCCCACAAATTGTCCCCAAAGCAAGTGCAATGGGCACAATACTGTACTTTAACCATTTTAACTTTACTTTAAAGTACATACCGGGAAGAAGAAACATCTTAGCTGATGCGCTATCCCGACTGCCACAGTACAAAAGTGAACGTGAAGAGGTCTACAAGGCAATTATCCCAAGTTCACAACCTGTAGCACAATTTGCACCTCACAGAACCCCTAATCCTGATGTCCCAGGAGTGAAGAAGATAAAACGAGAGCTCCTTACCGATCAATGGTTCAAAGATAATCAAACCTCCCTAACATGCAGGGATGGTTTGGCATACATGGGGGGGGGAATTGTATCTACCTGAAACCCTCCATCTCAATGCTCTCAAACACAGCCATGATGTAAAACAGGCTTGACACTTCAGATATTTAAAAACTCTACACCTCATCCGCTGGCAATTTTGGTGGCCAGGGCTAAAATGAGATGTGGAAAACTATGTCAAGAGTTGTACCATATGTGCCAACATGAAAAGAATTCCAGGGAAAACCCCTGGGCTACTGCAGTCAGTAGCTGACCCTTCTCAACTATGGGAAGAAATAGCTATGGACCTTATTGTAGACCTACCCAAAAGTAGAGGAAATATTGTCATCTGGACTGTGATAGATCTGTTTTCGAAGCAGGCTCACTTTATCACCTGTAAAGGACTCCCATCAGCACAATGACTGACTAAATTGTTCCTGAAATATATCTACCGACTGCATGGCCCCCCAAGTGAATAATTTCAGATGTTGTTAGCTGCAAAGTCGTGTCCGACTCATCGCGAACCAATGGACAACGTTCCTCCAGGCCTTCCTTTCCTCTACCATCTTCTGGAGTCCATTTAAGCTCACGCCTACTACTGCTTCAGTGACTCCATCCAGCCACCTCATTCTCTGTCGTCCCCTTCTTCTCCTGCCCTCAATCTTTCCCAGCATTAGGCTCTTCTCCAGTGAGTCCTTCCTTCTCATTAGGTGGCCAAAGTATTTGAGTTTTAGCTTCAGGATCTGGCCTTCTAAAGAGCAGTCAGGGTTGATCCCCTCTAGAACTGACCGGTTTGATCACCTTGCAGTCCAAGGGACTTGCAGGAGTCTTCTCCAGCACCATAGTTCAAAGGCCTCAATTCTTTGGCGCTCAGCCTTTTTTATGGTCCAGCTTTCACTGCCATACATTGCAACTGGGAAGACCATTGCCTGGACTATACGCACTTTGTTGACACGGTGATGTCTCTGCTTTTTAGTGTGCTGTCTAGATTTGCCATGGCTTTCCTCCCGAGGAGCAAGCGTCTTTCAATTTCTTGGCTACAGTCCCCATCTGCAGTGATCTTGGAGCCCAGGAAAATAAAATCTGTCACTACCTCCATTTCTTCCCCATCTATTTGCCAGGAATTGAGAGGGCCAGATGCCATGATCTTGGTTTTTTTAATGTTAAGTTTCAAGCCACGTTTTGCACTCTCCTTCTTCACCCGCAACAAGAGGCTCTTTAGTTCTTCTTCACTTTCTGCCATTAGAGTGGTATCATCTGCATATCTTAGGTTGTTGATATTTCTTCCGGCAATCTTAATTCCAACTTTTGATTCATCTAGCCCTGCCTTTCTCTTGATGTGCTCTGCATATAAGTTAAATAGGCAGGGCAACAGTATACAGCCTTGCCGGACTCCTTTCCCAATTTTGAACCAATCAGTGGTTCCGTGTCCAGTTCTCACTGTTGCTTCTTGGCCCTCATATAGGTTTCTCAAGAGACAAATAAGATGGTATGGTATGCCCATCTCTTTAAGAACTTGCCACAGTTTGTTATGATCCACACAATCAAAGGCTTTAGCATAGTCAATGAAGCAGAAGTAGATGTTTTTCTGGAACTCAATAGCTTTCTCCATGATCCAACGTATGTTGGCAATTTGATCTCTAGTTCCTCTGCCTCTTCGAAATCCTGCCTGTACTTCTGGTAGTTCCCGGTCCACATACTGCTGGAGTCTAGCTTGTAGGATTTTAAGCATGACTTTACTAGCATGAGAAATGAGTGCAATGGTGCGATAGTTTGAACATTCTTTGGCACTGCCTTTCTTTGGAATTGGAATGTAAACTGATCTTTTCCAATCCTGTGGCCACTGTTGAGTTTTCCAAATTTGCTGGCAAATTGAGTGTAGCACTTTTACTGCATCGTCTTTTAAGATTTTGAATAGCTCAGCTGGAATACTGTCACCTCCATTAGCTTTGTTGTTGCTCAGCTTTTCTAAGGCCCACTTCACTTCACATTCTAGGATGTCTGGCTCGAGGTCAGTGACCACCTCATTGTGATTATCAGGGACATTAAGCTCATTCTTGTATAGTTCTTCTGTGTAATTTTGCCACCTCTTCATAATCTCTTCTGTCTCTGTTAGGTCCCTGCCATTTTGGTCCTAATTGGATCATCCCAAGGCTTATCATCTGCTTTTCATCCAGCTACCAATGGGGCTGCAGAATCCACTAACAAAATGGTGGAGCAATACCTCAGATGCTCAGTTTCCTACCAACAGACAAACTGGGCTGACCTCTTCCGATTTGCCGAGGTGGCCTACAATAATTCTGTTCACAGCAGCACTGGCTACACGCCTTTCAGAGTAGGTGCAAGAAAAGAGTTCAGCCTGATGCCTGACTATCCTCAGGTGCCCTCTGCTTCCCAGACACTTGATCAATGGGTGAGGGAGTGAGAAGAGGTTTGCAGAAACATGAAAATGGCATTAAAAAAGACTCCTGAGACTTATAAAAAACAGGCTGACAAAAAGAGGGCTCCCCAAAGAACATTCCAAGTGGGGGAAAAGGTTTATCTGTCAACTAAATATTTATGTCTCAAATTACCCAGCAGGAAATTAGGACCAAAATTCTGGGGGCCTTTCCCCATTGTGAAAATCATCAACCTGGTTACAGTCAAATTGAAACTCCCCAGACTTTTGGGGAAAATTCACCCGGTGTTCCATTGTAGCTTACTGAAACCTTTTTGAGCCTCCACTTTAAGACCTCCTTCTAAGAAAGCACCTGGACCCCTCATAGTAGCGGGTCAGACCCATTATGAAGTGAAATGTATTCTTGACTCTAGAATCTTTAAGGGAAAATTGCAGTACCTAGTACAATTGAAGGAATACCCATTATCTGAAGCCATTTGGGTGAAATCTAGTGATGTGAAAGCTGATGGACTTATCAAAAACTTTTATGAGAAACACCCCAACAAACCAAAAGCCAGCTCCTAACTTGTGTTTGTTTACATTACAGAATCTGTTCTTTTTGTAAGGGGGCCCGGATGTCAATGTTGTAAACATTGACATGTTTTTGCACTGACAATATAAGAGACAGCTTTTTGTTTAAACTGCTTCGCTTTGAATCTTGAAGGGAGGGAAATGTAATGGCTATTTTGAGAAAATAAGAGTAGCCATGTACAGAATGGGAAGTGAAACTTCATATGTAAAACTAATTGGATAATGTGATTTATGACGTGTAGATAAGGGCGGGAATTGTGTATGTTACGATGGGTTTGGGGGGAGGAGATTTCAGATTCTGGCATCACTCCATTAGTGCTGATGCTCCAGTTAGTGCTGATTTCATTATTAAGACTTTTTAGATAAACAATGCCAGCATTTTGTTTGAACTGTCTCAGGAGCCTTGGTGGAGCAGTGGGCTAATGCCTCCTTAAGTAACACCAGCTGCCTGCAATTAGTGCAGGTTCGCATCCCACCAGGTTCAAGGTTGACTCAGCCTTCCATCCTTCTGAGGTAGGTAAAATGAGGAGCCAGATTGTTGGGGGCAATTAAGCTGACTTTGTAATAATGCCTCTTGGGGTGTGTGTGAAAGCCCTAATAAGCAGGCATATACATAGAATGAAGGCTACTGCTAATCTTGTAAGCCGCCCTGATTCTTCGGAGAAGGGCGGGATATAAATGGAATTAAAATAAAAATTTTAAAAAAATTATTGGAACCATGACACCTTTTTGAAGATGGGGACCACATCAGCCCTTCCCCGGTGCTCCAGGATTTATGTAAGATGTGGTGTAACATTTCTGAGATAACATCTGCCAGTTCTTTCAGAACTCTGAGATGTAATCTGTCGGGTCCTAGTGATTTGTATTCATCAAGATTGGATAGGTGTTCTCTTACCATTTTCTTGCTTATTTTGATTTTTGTTTCTAGTATGTCTTTCGCAGTGGTTTTTTTTTCTGGTGTGTTTGGCTATGGTTTCTTTTTGTGTGAAGACTGATGCAAAGTATGAGTTAAGTAGCTCAGCTTTCCTGCTGTTCCCTGTAATTTCTTTGCCATCTTCTCTCTTTGGTGGGCCTACAGTTTCCTTGACTTTTTTCTTGTTGTTAATGTGTTGGAAAAAACTTTTTTTTGTCCTTGATTTCTATTTCTATTTCTAGTCTCTGTTTGTTCTGAGCCTTTGCTTTCCTGACTTCTTCTTTGCATGTTCTGGCTATCTGCTGATAATCAGCCTCGGTTATGTGCCTTTCTTTCCATTTTTTTGTATTTGTCCTTTTTGTCTTTTAGTTTGTTAGTGAGATCTTTGTGCAGCCATGCTGGTTTCTTCCTGGATTTCTTGTTTTTCTTTCTCAATGGTATTGTGCTGATATGAGCTTTTGTGTTTGTGTTTTTCAGGGTTTCCCATGCTTCTTGGGTTGTTTTCCACTTTAGGATTTTCATCCATGAGATCTTTCCTGGTTTCTCTCTGAACTTCTCAAAGTCGGCTGTTTGAAGTTGGCTGGACATTGGCTGGATTGTTTTCTATTGCTAGTGTTTGCATTATATTAAATTCCAGTATGACGTGGTCACTTTCACTCAAACTAGACTAGTTTGAATCACTAAAGCACGGGAGGAATTCAACCCAGATGTTTTGAGAAGATAAGAATGCACTTCAGAAGGTCCGGTGGCGGCGCGGCGCCGAAGACAGCCTCCCCTGGCTGCCCGCGGCTCAGCTGTTTGTTTTTTCGCCCGAAACAGCGCCTATCAGCTGTTCGGGCGAAATTGAAGCCCCCTCCTCGGGAGAAGAGGAGGGGGTGAGGCCCCAGGTAGGGGTAGAGTTCTCCGAGGCCGCCTGAGCTTGGAGCTTGGGCGGCTGAAGGATCGAACTCCCCCGAAGCCTGGGTTGCTCCCAGCTGGCCGTCGTCTCTGCTCCGAACTTCTTGGAGCAGAGCCAGGCGTCTGCGAACCATCCCTGCCTGAAGAAAGGACTATGATTTAAAGGAGCAGGCAGAGCGGTACAAGAGGGAAAAAGGTGAAGAGGATTATTTTACTATACTCTCGAACTTGTTGGACTTTTTAAACTTTAATTGAAAGTGCGTCATAATTGAGGATTAAAAGATGGCGGCTAAACCTCCCTCTAAAACTCTCCGGAGTGGAGGATCCTCGCCGGTGCAACAATCATCACTACAGGCGTTGCACCCTCCTGAAGTGCTGACATCGAAGGATTTGCGAGATGCTCTGGATAAACATGCCCAGGTACTTTTGGAATCAATTAATCAATCAATTGCTGATAAATTTGCACAGATGGAGGAGAAATTGGAGAAATTCGAGGAAAGAATGGAAGAGAGGATGGAACAGAAGTATAGCGTGATGAGGGTAGACATTTTGACTTCAGTGCATAAAGTGGCGGAATGTGTGGAAGATTTAGATGAAAAAGTGGATGATTTGGCTCAAAGGAATGCTATATTAGAAGTAAAAGTACGGGAGAATGAAAATGTAAGAGGCAAATTGGAAAGGGAGTTAAGCCTTACCCAATATTACCAGATGCAGTTTGCTGTCAGAATCAGAGGTTTAAAAGAGAATGTTAAAGAAGATTTAAAGCAGCTGATCTCTGAGGCTCTCGAAGGGGTATTGAACCAGCCAGCATCTGAAATAAGAGCAGCTATGGACAAAGTGTTTCGGGTGAATTCATGGATTGCTAGACAGAGAAAATTGCCTAGAGATGTGGTGGTTTATTTTGCAAAAAGAGAAATTAGAGATCAAGTTATACAAGCTGCCTATGATGCTAAGGTCGTGATTGCTGAACAAGAAGTCTTGGTTTTAAAAGAAATTCCTCCAAGGATTTTAAGGGGAAGAAAGGACTATACATTTCTTGTGCAAGAGCTTAAGCAAAGAGATATAAGGTTCAGATGGGAGATTCCAGATGGGCTGATGGTGATGTATGAAGGTAAAAGGTACAGGCTGATTACTGTGAAACAAGCGCGTGATTTCTACAATAATGTCTTAAAAGCAACCCCATTAACGCTTCTGGAAGCTGGAAAGGGATCTGGAGAAGAAGAACAACAAGAGGAGGAAACAGAGGAAAATGGTGCTGGAGGAGATCAAGCTACAATTTCTTTGGATGTTCCTAGAGAGCAAAGAGTGACACGTGCTGCTTTAAAACGAGCAAAGAAAATAAAAGAACAAGATCAGCAAAAGCCTTCAGATTCTTCACAACGCATTCATAGCCAAGCTGTGGGAGGAGCACGGCCTAAGGAAGCTAGTCCTATCAAAGCTGTGGTCCAAGAGCTTTTCGAGGATATACATGGCAACTAAGTTTTTAACCTGGAATGTTAATGGACTAAACTCACCGCAGAAGAGGAAGAAAGTTTTTCAATATTTAAAACAATTTAAGATAGATGTTATATGCCTGCAAGAAACGCATATTAGAGTTTTGGATCAAAAGTACTTATTGAACTCGAGGCTGGGTACGCAATTTGTTGCTTCTGCAGAGAATAAGAAAAATGGAGTGGTTGTTTATGTTAAAAGTGCCTTAACAGCGGATCTAATCGAAGCAGATAAGCATGGAAGATATGTTATGATCGAGCTGTTGTTAGCAGGTAAAAAGACGCTTTTAGTTGGATTATATGCACCAAATCAACAACAAGCTGACTTTTTTAGTTTACTTCATACAAAGCTTACCCAGTTGGATTATAAATCCTTTATTTTTATGGGGGACTGGAATGGAGTTATGGATGTACAGTTGGATAAGGCTGGAGCCTTTAAGCGCATTCCAAGTCACGCTAGACTGCCTAAATCTTTTTTTGAAATGAAGGATGACCTGGAATTGCGAGATATTTGGCGTGAGAGACATCTGCAGGAGAAGGATTATACTTTTTATTCTGATAGACACCAATCTTTTTCGAGGATTGACTTTATTTTGTTGACTAATGATTTTATTTTGAGAACTAAAAAGGTGAAGATCTGCGCAAGAATTATCTCTGATCACAGTCCAGTGTGGTTGGAGATTGATAAGGAAAAAGGAGATAGGCGCTCATGGCGCGTAAATGAGAATTTGTTTAGAAATCAGAGAAATGTGGAAGAATGCAAACAGCGGATGAAGGATTTTTTTGAGATTAATATGAATAAGGGTACCTCTATGGATATGGTTTGGGATGCTAGCAAGGCCTATATGAGAGGGGTGTTGATATATATGAATAATAGACATAGACGTGCAGTGGAAACTAGAAGGAAAGAACTGGAGAATGAAATAAAGGAAAAAGAAAAGGCTTTGATTTTGAACCCAGAGGATGTGAAGATCAAGGAGGCTATTAGACTGTTAAGAGGACAATTTGATAAATTAATGGCTGATCAAGTGGCGACCAATCTGCGGTTTGCTAGGCATAATACTTTCTGCAATGCTAATAAACCAGGCAGATGGTTAGCTTATAGACTGAGGAAAAAACAAAGGGCATCTAATATAGATAAGATTGAGTATAAAGGAAGGGTTGTGTATCAACAGAATCTTATTAAGGATGCCTTTGTGGATTTTTACTCGAAATTATATACTAAAGAGGACATTAATGCAAAAGATATTGATAAGTATTTGGAGAAGGCTAGCATCCCGGTTCTTACGCAAGTACAAAAAGAGGGGATTAATCAACTGATTACAGAAGAAGAAATTTTTATAGCTATTAAGGAACTGAAGGTGGATAAAGCACCAGGCACGGATGGCTTGACTGCGGCCTATTATAAAAACTTACAATTAGAGATGATAAAACCGTTAAAGGAACTGTTCCAGACAATCCAGAGGGGGGGAAAGGTGCCTCCGTCTTGGAGAACAGCTTTTATCTCTTTGATTCCGAAGGAAGACCAGGATGCTACTTTAGTTAAAAATTACAGACCGATATCGCTTTTAAATACAGATTATAAGATATTTGCTAAGATTTTGGCTAATAGACTGATGAGGGTTCTGCAACAGGTGATTCATGGGGATCAAACGGGGTTTATTAGTGGTAGGCAAATGGAAAATAATGTGAGACATATAGTTGATGTGTTAGAGTTTTTGGAAAGGCACAACCAGATCTCTGCAGCGCTAATTTTTTTAGATGCTGAAAAGGCCTTTGATCAATTGAATTGGCAATTTTTGTTGAAAGTTTTAGATAAAATGGATTTTGGGGAAAATTTTTTACAGCCGATTAGGGCATTATATCAAAAACAAACTGCCCGAATCATAGTTAACAATAGCCTGACAGTAGCATGTAATATTGAGAAGGGCACAAGGCAAGGGTGTCCGTTATCGCCCTTGTTATTTGTGTTAACATTAGAGATACTATTGGTTAAGATTCGGAACTCGGAAAAAATTAAAGGGATACAAGTTGGGGATCAGGACTATAGATTGAGAGCATTTGCAGATGATCTGGTTGTTACAGTGACCCAGCCAGAGAACTCTGTTGTGGACCTGATGGAGATAATAACACAATATGGGAAGGTTTCTGGATTTAAAGTAAATATACAGAAAACTAAAATTTTGGCTAGAAATATGACAGTTTCACAGAAGGCTCTCTTAGAAGGATTAACTGGATTTGAGATTGTTAAAAGGGTTAAATATCTGGGGGTGATTTTGTCGCCCTCTAATACAAAGCTATATAAAAATAATTATGAAAAACTATGGGGGAAAATTCAAAAGGAATTGGAGAGTTGGCAAAAATTGCAATTGTCTTTGCTGGGACGGATTGCAGCAGTGAAAATGAATGTCCTGCCCAAATTTTTATTTTTGTTTCAAATGATACCGATTCTTAAGAAAGATTCTAATCTGGAGGAATGGCAGCGAGGTATCAATAAATTTGTGTGGGCAGGGAAAAAGCCACGAGTTAAACTTAAGATTATGCAGGATACTCGTGAGAGAGGTGGCCTTAAATTGCCTAATCTTAAATTATATTATGAAGCTGCTGCATTAGTAGGAATAAGTGATTGGATTAATTTGACGCAATTGAGGTTATTAAATCTTGAGGGCCATGATTTGTTGTTTGGCTGGCATGCATATTTGTTGTATGATAAGAAGGTAGATACTGTGTTTAGGATGCATATTTTAAGACAGGCATTGCTGAGAGTCTGGAAGAAGTATAGACATAAGCTAAGCAGCAAGATACCATTGTGGGCAATTCCAAAACACGCAATAGAAAATATACATGCTGGTTTCAAACATGATGTGACTACGTACAAGGAAATTTTAAGCCTGGAAAGGAATGTTTGGTGTTTGAAATCATATAGCCTCTTGCGAGAAGAGAAGGTTGTTCAATCTTGGTTTCAATATATTCAATTACAGGCCAGGTGGAAAGAAGACCAGAAAAATGGATTTACAATGACTGATGGAAATTTGATAAAGCAGATTAGAAATCAGGGGTCAGCACATATTAAACGGATATATCTTGCATTGATAGAGATTGACTCGGAAACAGAGCTTGTTAAGGATTGTATGATAAAATGGGCCCAAAATATCCAGGAAGTTATTACAATGGACATGTGGGAAAAGATTTGGGTGAGGAACGTAAAATTTACTCAAGCTCAAAATTTAAGAGAGAACTTTTACAAAATGTTTTATAGATGGCATCTAGATCCTAAAAAGCTTGCAAGTATGTATCCGAATTATCAGCCTAAGTGTTGGAGGTGTGGTGATGAAGATGCAACGTATTTCCACATATGGTGGACATGTAAGAAGGTTAAGGCTTTTTGGATAAAAGTCTGGTGGAATATGCAGAAGATTTTTAAACAGAGGATAAAGTTTTGTCCGCAACTTTTTTTGTTGGGAATAATTGCAGACGCTACAGTTGTGGACACTAAGCTGATGTTGAACTTAATTACGGCGGCAAGACTTTTGATAGGCCAATATTGGAAGAAAGAGGAACTGCCGACCATAGAAGAGTGGACTTTAAAGGTTTCCGACCTGGCAGAGATGGCGAAGATTTCGGCTTATTTGAAAGATCATTCGCAAGAACGCTATATTATGGAATGGAGAAAATGGATTGAGTTTATCCAGAACAAGTATAGGGTTAAAAAGTTTTATGTAGCATTTGAATGAGTCTTCTTTCTTTTTTTCTTTTTTTCTTTTAGTTTTTTTTATATATATTCAATATTACTAAGGTTTGTTTTATCCTATATAAGCTAGAGAGTGATGGATTTTAGAGTTTATGGTTGTTAGTATATGGTTGTTTATGATTGTTTTTTTTATATACCTTGTATTTAGCTCTGGGAAGTCGGGGGGGGAGGGGGGGAGGGGGGAGAGGTAGGGGGGGAGGGAGAAGGGAGGGGGAGGGGGGGTTTTAAAGGAAAATTGTATGTTAAAACTTTTCAATAAAAAAAAACATTATTCATTATCCCAGGGCATATCTCTCATTTGTTAGGAAAAAGCCCTTATAGTGTGAAAACTGAAAACTGTAGATAGAGCTCAAATTCGAAAAAAGAACACATATTCATGTTCCACAAGCTAAGGAAAACAAAAAAAACATGGGTTTTGGAGATCTCATGTGTCCCTGTAAAGTTAGGGAGATTCTGTATGATATGATGTGTTAAGGGGAGGAGAATTCAGATTCTGGCATCCATCCATGAGTGCTGATGGGTCCATAGCAGGGGGGGTACCAGCTACCCTAGCCACCTTACCAGTTTACCTGTCCCTGGGGACCCATGAGGAAGATATAACATTTATAGTGACCCCAGGCATGGAATTCCCAATGATTTTATGGCTGGAATGGTTAAAGAAATGGAACCCCTGGGTAAATTGGAGGACAGCAGAACTCAACTTCCCAGAGGGAGATGGTGCAAACTTAAAACCCAAAGGCCCCCACTAACTCTATGAGAGGAGAAAGCATCAGTGGGAGAAGAGAAGGGGTTACCAGAAATACCATAAGAATACCAGGACACTCCTGAAGTTTTCAGTGAGGAACGGGTGGATGAGTTCCCTCCTCACTGACCCATGGACTGTACTATAGAAATCAAACCCAGGGCAAAACTCCCGAAGCCCAGGCTGTACTCCATGAGCCCTAAAGAGATGACAGAGATGGAAAGATTCATAAATAAAAACTTAGAAACGGGATTTATTGAAACTGCCAAACCCAAAGTGGCCACTCCGGTCCTATTTAGGGAGAACAAAGATGGAACTATGTGTTTGTGTGTAGATTACCATGCCCTGAATGCAATTAGTGAAAGTAATCTGTATCCCCTACCCCTCATGAAGGACATGTCATCCCACCTATCGAGAGGAAGGATTTTTACCAAACTAGACTTAAGAGAAGCATACTATTGCATTAGGATCAAGGAAGGGGACGAATGGAAGATTGCATTCAATTGTTCAATGGGTTGTGACCAGTTCAAAGTTCTGCCATTTGGACTGCAAGGGGCCCCCACAGTTTTTATGCAATTAATGAATGAAATGCTAAGAGAGCACCTATTTAAGGGGGTCCTGGTTTACTTAGATGACATCCTTATCTTCACTGAGACCAAAGAGGAGCATATCAATCTAGTCAGAGCAGTTAATAATAATAATAAAGTTGGAAGGGACCTTGGAGGTCATCTAGTCCAACCCCCTGCTAAGGCAGGAAACCTTATACCATTTCAGGCAAATGGCTGGCCAGTCTCTTCTTAAAAACCTCCAGTGTTGGAGCATTCACCACTTCTGGAGGCAGGTTGTTCCACTGGTTAATTGTTCTAACTGTCAGGAAGTTTCTCCTTAGTTCTAGGTTGCTTCTCTCCTTGACTAGTTTCCATCCATTGCTTCTTGTCCTGCTTTCAGGTGCTTTGGAGAATAGCTTGACTCCCTCTTCTTTGTGGTAGCCCCTGAGATATTGGAACACTGCTATCATGTCACCCCCTCACCCTTCTCTTCATTAAACTACACATACCCAATTCCAGCAACCGTTCCCTATATGTTTTAGCCTCCAGCCCCCTAATCATCTTTGTTGCTCTTCTCTGTACCCTTTGTAAAAAAAATTGTTGGCCACCCATCTATATGCCAAATTATCGAAATACGAATTCCACCAGGAAAGAATAGACTACCTGAGGTATCGCATATCCCCGCAGGGCATCAAAATGGACCCCAAGAAAGTCAGGGCAGTATTAGAATGGGCACCACCCCGCACAAGGAAGCAATTGCAAAGTTTTCTGAGTTTTGCAAACTTCTACCGGCAATTCATCCTTTCGTTCTCCCAAATAGCCCTGCCCCTCACAAACCTGTTGAAAATGAGGGGTGGGGCTCAGTGAAACCCAGCCAGCCACTGAAATGAACACTGGAATGTCAAGCAGCATTCAAGAGGCTAAAGAGACTTTTTTCTGCTGAACCCATACTGAGACACCTGGACCCTGATAAACCTTTCATAATACAGGCAGACGCAAGCAATGTGGCCGTGGGAGTTGTATTATTATAGGAAAATAATGAGTGGGGATACTGCAACCAATTTTGGATACCACACTACAAAAAAGATGTTGAGACTTTGGAAAAAACTCAGAGAAAAGTGTCATGGTTCCAACAGATGAAACCCATCAAAAGAACTTCCAGGCAAAATTCTTCCTTAAAGAACATTTTATTTGGGAAACAAAGTATCAGCACTACACAGTTGAACCTGAAAACTAAATCCCTTCCCCCAGATACAAAGTAACAAAGTGCAATTTCCACTCCCAATAAATTGTCATAAATCACATTCCCCAATTAGCTAAAAGAGCAGTCTTTCTCCCCAGCTCCTCAGCTTGCTAAAACGTTATTAGCTTGTCCTTGGGTTCCCACAGCAGCATTAATATTATAGCTAGCTGAACTTTCATTCCAATCCCCCCTGCTGCACCTGATTTATAAAAGCAAGAAAATGTTCTGTTCCAGCCTACGACCATCCCAGTTTACTTAAAGGACAACCCCTTTTTTCTTTTTAAATCAATAGGCTGGGGAAAAAACAACTCAAATTTATTTACAGTTCCAAATAATAAAGTCCTTCAAACAAAAAAGCAGCAAAATATTTTCCTTAACAAAAAATAAATGATTCAAACCTCAAACAAGAGTCAAACAGGAAGATTAGCAAGAATAGACCAGGATTTTCTTTAGATTTCTACAAACGGTTGCCTTCAGCAACCAGCACTGCCCACCTTCCCCTTTTATTAACTTCTCAATGCCTTCTCCATGGCTTCTAAATGCCTTCTCCTCCTTTTGCTGAGTTGTTTCATAGACTTCCAATGCCTGCATCAACCCCTGCCAGAAATGGGCTATAAATTGGGCCCCTCTATCGGACACGACCCTGTCAGGGAGGCCATGCAGCCAAAACACCTGCTGGATGAATATATAACAGGTGGCGTGGGCTGATGGTAAACCACGGCATGGGATGAAATGCGCCATCTTGGTCAGCATGTCCACCACCACGAACACCATCATGAATCCAGAAGATGGAGGTAAATCCATCAGAAAGTCCATGGACACAGCCCCCAGGGGTCTTTTGGGTGTTGGCAAGGGCTGCAGTAATCTGGACAGGGCCCCCATTGCTAACCTGGCCTGCCTACATGGACGTGACATACAGGATGCCTGGATGTCATGTCGGACTCAGGGCCACCAGAAGGTACAGGAGACCAAGTTCAGGGTCTTGAACAGGCCAGAATGCCCCGCCACCAGATTATCATGACACTGGCTAGGATGAGTCCCCTGAGTGGCCCTCCCAGAACATAGAGCCAGTCACAATAGTGTAAGAGTCCATCCATGACCATCTATGGGGAATCTGGCCCCACCTCCTCCTTCTGCTGAGCCACCCACACATTCTGCTGCTGGGCCTCCTGAATCTGAGCCTGTATATCTATCAGCTCCAGCACCACAGCAAAAGACTCAGTGGGGAGCACTGTCCTGGGCAGAAGCTTGTCTTCCACTCGGGAATATTTGGGCTTCCTGGACAGAGCATCTGCTCTTTGGTTGCAACCACTGGGTATGCACGTTACATGGAAAATGAACCTTGCACAGAAAAGAGACCATTGAATCTGGTGTTGCTTCAATTTCCAAGTGGTCTGCAGGCTTTCCAAATTCTTATGGTCTGTCTGGACCTCGATTTGATGCCACACCCCTTCCAGATGATGCCTCCAGGCCTCAAATGCCACTTTGATGGCCAGTAGCTCCTTCTCCCGGATGGTATAGTTGTGCTCTGCCAGGTTCAGTTTCCATGAATAGTACACGCAAGGGAAGAGAGCACTGCCGGGCATCATCGCCTGGAGTAACACCGCCCTAATGGCAATGTCGGAGGCATCCACCTCCATGACAAATGGCCATTGCGGGTCAGGATGCTTCAAAATGGGCTCCTCCTTCCTTCAAAGCCTGGAAAACCCATTGTTTTGGAGCATCCCTCTGAAACTGAGTCTTTTTCTGCAGGAGCCGAGTGAGGGGGGCTGTCATGGTAGCAAACCCAGGGATGAAAGCCCGATAGTAGTTGTCAAACCCAAAAAATCGCTGAACATCCTTCACATGACGCGGGGGTTGCCAACTCTGCAAAGACTCAACCTTACTCGGCTCCATGAGTTCGGGGATGAGGCCATTGGGTATTGATTGCGCACCGTGATGGCGTTTTATTTCCTATAATGGCACCAAAGCCGCAATTTGCCAGACTTCTTTTTGACAAAGACCATGGGTGCAGACACTGGCGAGGACACAGGCCTAATGAAACCCCTAGCCAAATTCTTGTCCAGAAAGTCCCGCAATGCAGCCAACTCAGGGTCCGATATGGAGTACAAACGCCCCACTGGGAGAGACATGTCAGGGACTAAATCAATGGGGCAATCATAAGGCCTGTGCGGGGGCAATTTATCTGCCTCTGTCTTTCTGAACACATCAGCATAATCAGTCAGATCTGTGCCGGCCAGGTGGAGGGTCCCCCAGGGGTTTCCTTCCCCTGGGGGACCCTCCACCTGGCCGGCACAGATATGGCAGGTGTGGTCCATGCACTGTAAGCTTGGGAAAGTGATCAAGTTCTGTGACCAATATATCTGTGGGTCATGTGTCCAGAGCCACGCCAGTCCCAAGACCACAGGAAAATGCAGATCTGAGGTGATATAGAACTGGATGGCCTCCTCATGAGAACTGATGGCCATACATAACAGTTGCATGGTGGCCTTAATTGGCCCAGACAGGAGCACTCAACCATCGATAGTCATCACTAACATGGGTGGTTCCACCAGGCACTGGGGAACAGCCCATTTGGCCACAAATGCTGAGTCCATAAAATTTGTGGTGGCCCCAGAGTCAATTAAGGCACTGGAATCCCCTTCGGCATTCTGGGGAGGATCGGATGTGCCTCCAATATCAGATGCTGTGGAGTCCACAGACAGCATCAGAAGGACATCGCTTGGTGTTGTGGGGCATCCGACCTAACAAATCTTTTAGATCGGGCTCAGGCTGTTTCCTGACAGAGAAGAAGGTGGCTTTCTTGGTGCAGACTTGGTCACTGAAGCCCTTCATCATTTCTTGGGGCCGAAGGCAGCCAAATGCCCAGGGTCCCCACAGTAAAAACACAACCCCCCCAAACATTGTCTGTTCATTTCTGCCACTGATAGACGAGAACTGGCAGCACCTAACTCCATTGGCTCCTCCCTCTGAACCAGGGTCTCACGCACAACAGGAGCCACATGGGTCTCTGGGATGGCACGGTGACTCCTTCACTGCTGCAGCTGAGCGTCGATCCACAGACAGAGATGGATCAGCCCATTGAGGTCTGAGGGAATATCAACACGGGCCAGTTCATCCAACATCTCCTCCGACAATCCATCCTGGAAAGTGTCCATGAGCACAGCATCATTCCAAGCTGAATCCTGGCTAAGCAACTGAAAATCACTGATATAACCCTGTGGGGGATGTCAGCCCTGCCTCAGAGCTCTCAGACATTGGATAGCAGTCTGCGTCTTAATGGGGTCCTCATACGTCAGACGCATATGATTAGAAAACCCCACAAAGTTCTCCAACAATGGACTAGGTTGGGCTAGCAGGGGTGTGCCCCAACGAACTGCAGCACCAGAGAGAAGGCTTAATATAAACCCCACTTTATCCTGATCAGTGGGGAAATCAGCTGCTCTCATGCTGATAAATAGCTGGCATTGTCTCAGGAAAGCAGGAAAGATATCTGGATTGCCATCAAATTTGTCTGACATCGCAACTTGGCAACTTTTCTCCTGGGTGGTGGTGGTGGTGGTGGAGCAGCAGGGATGTAACTGAGCCACCTGAGCTGCCAACAAAGCCAGCTGCTGGGAGAGCTGGGCATTCTCAGCACATAGCTGCTCCATAATAGTAAGGGGTGGGAGGCTGAAGGCAAACTGTTCTGTTCCAGCCTACGACTGTCCCAGTTTACTTCAAGGACAACCCCTTTTTTCTTTTTAAATCAATAGGCTGGAAAAAAACTAACCCAAATTTATTTACAGTTCCAAATAATAAAGTCCTTCAAACAAAATAGCAGCAGAATATTTTCCTTAACAAAAATAAATGATTGAGACCTCAAACAAGAGTCAAACAGGAAGATTAGCAAGAACAGACCAGGATTTTCTTTGGATTTCTATGAACGGTTGCCTTCAGCAACCAGCACCGCCCACACCTTTCCCTTTTATTAACAGCCCCAAGGCATGACTTCTCAATGCCTTCTCCTCCTTTCACTGAGTTGCTTCATAGACTTCATCTTGTCTACTCTGCTCAACTGCCTTCTGCTTCTAGCATCTCTAAACAGATTCAGCTGTGACTTCTCTGATTATGAACCCTCCTCCTCACACAGCTGAGCCTCATAATGAACATGACAAGTGACAAAACTAGTGGATCAGAGGAATGCTGTAGATATAATTTACTTGGACTTCAGTAAGGCATTTGATAAAGTAGATCACAACCTACTACTTGATAAGATAGAAAAATGTGGGTTAGATAGCATCACCACCAGATGGATTCGTAGCTGGCTGACAGGCCGTACTCAGCATGTGGTCCTCAATGGAACTGCATCTATATGGAAGGAAGTGTGTAGTGGGGTGCCCCAGGGCTCTGTTCTGGGCCCAGTGCTCTTCAACATCTTCATCAACGATTTGGATGAGGGGATAGATGGGGAACTCATCAAATTTGCAGATGACACCAAGCTGGCAGGAGTAGTCAATACTCCAGAAGATAGGCTTAAGATACAGGAGGATCTGGACAGACTCAAACACTGGGCACTATCTAACAAAATGAAATTCAATTGTGAAAAAAGTAAGGTTCTACATTTAGGCAGGAAAAATCAAATGCACAGGTATAGTATAGGTGGTACCTTGCTCGATAGTAGTAACTGTGAGAGAGATCTCGGAGTCCTAGTGGACAATCACTTAAATATGAGCTAGCAGTGTGCTGTAGCTGCCAAAAAAGCCAACACAGTGCTAGGCTGCATTAACAGAGGGATAGAATCAAGATCACATGAAGTACTAATACCACTTTACAATGCCTTGGTAAGGCCACACCTAGAATACTGCATCCAGTTTTGGTCACCACAATGTAAAAAAGATGTCGAGACTCTAGAAAGAGTACAGAGAAGAGCAACAAAGATGATTGGGGGACTGGAGGCTAAAACATATAGGGAAGGGTTGCTGGAATTGGGTATGTGTAGTTTAATGAAGAGAAGGGTGAGGCGTGACATGATAGCAGTGTTCCAATATCTCAGGGGCTACCACAAAGAAGAGGGAGTCAAGCTATTCTCCAAAGCACCTGAAAGCAGGACAAGAAGCAATGGATGAAAACTAGTCAAGGAGAGAAGCAACCTAGAACTAAGGAGAAACTTCCTGACAGTTAGAACAACTAACCAGTGGAACAACCTGCCTCCAGAAGTGGTGAATGCTCCAACACTGGAAGTTTTTAAGAAGAGACTGGCCAGCCATTTGTCTGAAATGGTATAGGGTTTCCTGCCTTAGCAGGGGATTGGACTAGATGACCTCCAAGGTCCCTTCCAACTTATTATTATTATTATTATGACTGGATGGGCCAGGCTCATCCTCCAACTGAAGTCTTACAATGCATCAGAGCTACCTCCAACAATGAAGGCTCTCCAAACCCCTCCTCCTCAGATCCCTCGGACTCAGCTGCTGGGAGCACAAGCTGACACGGAATCAGAACAGAAAAAGGAGAAGCAAAAATGGCTGCATTTTCATCAGTTGTCAAAGTGGGAATATGCAATGTTAGCAGCGTTGACACTGAGCAACTGAGATGATCAAAGGCCCAGAGACTAAAGAACAGCTGTAGGATTTGGGTTTGACTAGTCTAGAGAAAAGGGGTGATATGATAGCAATGTTCCAATATTTGAAGGGCTGCCACAAAGAGGAGGGGGTCAATTTATTTTTCCAAAGCACCAGAGGGCAGGACAAGAAACATTTTTTTGGAAATTAATCAAGGACAGAATTAAAGCCTTACAGTGAGAACAATTAACCAGTGGAACAGCTTGCCTTCAGAGATCATGGGCACTTCATTGCTGGAGGGTTTTTTAGAAGAGACTGTACAGCCACTTGTCTGAAATGTTATAGGGTCTCCTACTTGAGCAGGGGGCTGGACTAGAAAACCTCCAAGATGCCTTTCAGCTCTATTCTGTTCTGTTCTGTTGTTCTGCTCTATTCTATTCTATTCTATTCTGTTCTGTTCTGTTCTGTTCTGTCCCATCCCGTCCCATCCCATCCCATCCCATCCCATCCCATCCCATCCCATCCCATCCCATCCCATCCCATCCCATCCCATCCCATCCCATCCTATCCTATCCTATCCTATCCTATCCTATCCTATCCTATCCTATCCTATCCTATCCTATCCTATCCTATCCTATCCTATCCTATTCTATTCTATTCTATTCTATTCTGATGCAGTAGGCGTGAGCTTAAATGGACTCCAGAAGATGGTAGAGGACAGGAAAGCCTGGAGGAACGTTGTCCATACTGTAGGGTCGCGATGGGTCGAACACGACTTCGCAACTAACAACAACAAAATTCTGTTGAAGGTTTTGTATATTCATTCTGAAACGTGAGGAGATTAATGTGATTGCTGTGGAGGGATGAATAATGAAAAATCCCAAGGAGGGATTTTCCTTTTCTGGTGATTAGATAAGTACCCAATCTCTTCCCATCCCCAGTGGATCAGGTGCTCACATTGAGCTCTGTTTGAGGACAAGTACCTCCCCAAGAAATTATCCCAAACAATTCTAGCTAATACACGAATTGACATTAGCTCCTACATGCTGTGCTCAGAAGTTACTAGATCTTAGGAGCTTTGATGACCTTCTGGAGGGTCTTTTGGTATGTCACTGTTCTAATCACTGCCAGCCACATGACAAAAATGAAACGAGAGATTTTTTATATCCCTTGTCATTGAAATATGAAGTCAACTCTTGATGCTTTGGGGTGAGAGAGTGGCAAATACTTCTCCTTCCCACCCCTCTCTTTTTTCCTTTTTTGATAGGCAAAAATGTAAAAATAAGTAAGAATGGAAAGGTCCTCCCTTTTCTATAGACATGTTTATACTTCCTGAAAAGGTTAAGAATGAATGGAATAGTGATAAATTATTGCAACACTTAATAAAGGGCAAAAAATAATTAAATAAGGGGGATGGGATACAAACCACCAATCAAACTCTGTTTTTATTTCCCTCCTCTTCAGATAATAGTTAACTTAGATTTAAAGATTAACAGATTCACAAGAAAGTGTATAAATGGCCCACTGTGGAAAATTCAGGACTAGCTGCATGGGAACGCTGAATAGCGTTCCCTTCCTTCTCTAATAGCAGCAGGCTCTTCTTTACGGCATCATGACTTACCCAGGCTTCAGCTGTCAGCTACTGCTCTTATTTCTTGGGCCTGCCTTCAGTGTGGGTGCTGCTCTCCATTTAGTGCATTGTGCCCCTTGTACTGAAGAAAAGCTCAGGCTCTGCCCACCACTGTCTGCCAGCTGCCCAGAAATATCCCGCCAACCAGGCTGCAGTTGCTGTCATAGCTGTGCCCTTCAGCTGGGGGAGCCTTGTGGAATATACACAGCACGGTGTAGCCGGGGGCTTAGTTGCCAGGTACAGGTAGATCAAGCTCGACCCCTTTATGTTCTCACTCAGGGGCAAGGTTCTTGCCTCCCCACTGCTGATAGGACAGAAACTGCAGGTAAGAAACATAACTTTCTGTACCTCTTTTTATTCATACTCAGAATACTGGCTGAGGCTGATGACTGGCAGAAAAAATGACCATGATTAGAGTGATCTAGTGCAAAGAATGAAATGTTAACTTATTCAAGCATGATTGACATTGAGAGATGATCTAACCATATGGTTAGTTTATGGGGTGGATTCAAAAACAAACATTGGGAGGTAGATACAAAATACTGTGAGAAAACACAGTTCAGAGCTTGCTATCCAATATCTGGCACTGAAGAACTGGTTCAGAGACTATAGAAATCAGATAATGGCCTTTTCAAAATAAGATCACTCCTAAAATCAATAGCACAGTTTCCTAGTTTGAACAGAGGACCAAGAAAGATAACAGGGTGAGGCTGACTGTCATGATTGTAAGAAAAATTTTAACAGTAAAAGGGAGGTTGCTTTGTTATCCATCTCCCAAAGATGGGAGGAGGCAACAACTTCTCAAAGTTTTGAGTACAAACCATTTGTGCAAACATGTTTGGTTTTAAGAGAAGATCATTTAGAAACTACCATCTCCCTTACATAGGGACATGTTAGTACTGCTAAGTAAATAGAAATGGAATAATATTTTTATAAAATGCTCCAACCCATTGATCCCCCTCTTAGTTATTTATGGTCTCATATACAGTGATTGAAAAGTTATTTAGTAAAGTTTCATCCATTTTGGTTTACAGATTAAATAGTAGAAACCCATAACTGTTATCAAGTCTGCAGATACAAATAAAATACTGTACATTTAGTCTCACCACCTCTGTATCATCTGATGACCAGTTACATACATGTATTTTCAGCCCTCATTAATGCATTTAAGTGTTGACATTTGTTAAAGAGACCATGCCTAAACTGAATTTTCAGCAAACTGAAACAAGGGAAGGAGCATTATTTTTGCAGTTACTAGAAACTTTCCTTCAACTCTCATTCTTAAAAACATCTCTGTTATCATTTGCACTTTTTAAAGAAAATGCTGAACCTTCTATAAAAAAAATCAGATGTTAGTATTTTGAAAAGCAGTTTGTGTGAGCTCCAAATTAACCAAATTCAGCATCAATAACCCATATATTGTGACAAGAAAAACAAAGTTTATAACTGCATCCCTTGTACATTTTCATTATATTTAACTGTGGAATTTTAATTCTGCAAACAGATACAAATGTGCTTCTTCCTGCAATGAGTCTCTCATTTTGCTCTCAGAGCAGAGCTAGATTATGATAGGATGGAGGAATTGACTAAAGGACACTGAACATCCAAATTCATTAACTCTAGTTTTAACTTAAACCATTAGGCTGAATGTATAATTAATTTTAATCTATGCTATTCTGATTTTGGATAGTCAAAAGGGAAATGTTTCACAGTAAAATGCTTGACTTGAAATGTTGAAAATGTATGCAGTTGAAAATGTATGCAGAAAATTATCTGATATGTAAAACTTCACTAGGTAGGCAAGACCACTGCATTTTATTGGCCTCTATCTGTTCTTGGAAAATTCCCCAAAATTTCAATGGGTGGCTATTTCAGGAATTTATAGTTTTCATTTATTACCAATGCACAGGTTTAAAAAGTATAAGGCTAAATGTTTTTTAAGAGTGTGAAAAACAAATCAAAATTAATTTAGGCTAGGAATCTCCAATATTTTTAGACATGGGGACATCTGTATTTTTTAGAGTATGTTGTGACAGTTCTCTCAAACTGTTACATGTTGTGGGTTGTTCTGAGAACATAAAAAATCTTTCATGGTGATGGGCTTGGCAGTGACAAAATGGCTGACTTAGTGAGCATAGCCGGTCACAAAATAGCCAAGCATTCAAAAAACAAACTGCAGAGGTTATTCCATATCACCTCTTTTTATTTCTTAGGATATTTTCATTTCAGCTGACCTTTGATTTGTTTTCGCTGAGTAGATGAGAAGACTTCAAAACTAGCTAGTTGGCTACAGTCTCTAGCGTTTAGCCATGACTATCTATGGGGAGATATTTGGGTACTAAAGGCATTTTTGAAAATGCTGAAAAGTTATGTTGTGTACTGAGTTCTCATTTCTTTTTCTTTTTTTAAATAAAAAGAATCTCTTAAACTTACAGTAAAATTAAAGTCAATAATAAAATAATAAAATAAACCTGCCAGGCACTAGTGGAGATGTTTGCATCCATCCTGATGCTTGTGGGATTTTGTTGGGAATTTTTGTTTTATTGGTTTTATTGTAATGTCTGTGTAACTATAGTGAGTTGCCTGGAGACTTGGGTAGCCTATAAGATTAAATAGATAATGGCTGGTTGTGCAATCAACTCTTTAGACTGAGCTTGACATTTTATTCATCTACTAAATCTTTCCCAAGAACCAGCAGATGCTTGTGTTTGAATTTGCTTCAGATTATTTGATAGTGTTAAAGGTATTATCACAGGATGTAATCTCTTCCAAGTAAAATAGTCTTTTGCAACTCAGACATAGTGATTTTGTCAATATGTTCAAGTAGTGTTTTAGATGTTTTGGGATTGCACCTTAAGCACCCACTAGCTTTGCTTTCTCTTGCACAGTCATTCTATTTCTATTTGCAGGTATTCATATTCTGTTATTTTTTCTAGTGCCCCAGTTGTTTTGAGATTGTACCCAAGGCCCTATGACTATTGGTACTACCTTTGCTTTCTTTTGCCAAGGTTATTTTATTTCTGTTTGAAGTTCTTTGTATTTTCTGATTTTTCCCAATCTCTTCTCTACTGCTGTCTTTGGGTACTGCCACATCTACTGCCACATCCACAGACTCTTTTTTATTGACACTTGCTAAGTTGGAGTGTATGTGGTAGGTGCCTGTTTGTTTAAATAACAAAAATATAATATAAATAACAAAAAAGTCAAGAAAACAGTGGTCCACTAAAGAGAGAAGATGGCACAGAAGTTACAGGCAGTAGAGAGAAAGCAGAAATGCTTAACTCATTTTTTGCATCAGCACTTTAGCTGCTTCATTTTCTATTACATTCTCTATTTTATGGTCCCATCCAGTTTTTTCTTGTTGATAAATGGTATTTCTTGCAGCTCTTCCAATGCACCCTTGTTGCTACTTTGTTGTTTGTAGGCAATTTTGTACAATCTTCTTGCAGCAGCTAACCAAATGCTGTTTCAGCTTCTTTAAAGGTAAAGGTTCCCCCGCACACGCATGCTAGTCATTTCCGACTAGGGGCCAGTGCTCATCTCCGTTTCAAAGCCGAAGAGCCAGCGCTTGTCCGAGGACGTCTCCATGGTCATGTGGCCGGCATGACTAGACGCCAAAGGCGCACGGAACGTTGTTACCTTCCCACCGTAGTGGTCCCTATTTTTCTACTTGCATTTTTACATGCTTTACATGCTTTTTACATGCTAGGTTGGCAGAAGCTGGGACAAGTAACAGGTGCTCACTCTGTTACACGGCACTTGGGATTCAACCCGCCAAACTGCCGACCATCTGATCGACAAGCTCAGTGTCCTAACCCAGTGAGCCACCGCAGAGGCATTATTTGCTGTCTGTTGTTATCTTCCCAGTTCTGGCTTTGTGTGCATTTGTTCTTAAGACTTAGTCTTTTACAGCCCTTGGCAGGGCCTGTTGTTATCCACATTGTCTGCAGATGTTGATATTTTGTGGTGTTAAAGATTTTCTCATAAGATGTAAGCTGTTTGAAATAAAGCAAAGCAAAGCAATTTGCTATTGATTAATGGTGAATTTGTCAATGTTGATGGTGTTTGAGTGGTGCTCTAGTTGTTTTGACTTTGTACCAAGGCACCTATTATTATTGGTACTCCCTTTGCTTTCTTTTGCCACAGTTGTTCTATTTATATTTGCAGGTCTTTGTATTTTGTTATCTTCTCCAGTTCCTTTTCTTCTGTTGTCTCCAGCTGCTGCCACATTCACCATCCAAACTTTTTTGTCTTTTTTATTGAAAATTATTAAATCTGGCATGTCATGTGGCAGATGCCTGTCTGTTTGAATTCCAAAGTCCCAGAACACTTTAGCATCTTCAGTTTTATTACTCTATTTTATGGTCTCACCAGTTCTTGCTTTCAGACAAATAGTATTTCTTGCAAATCTTCCAATGCACCATTATTGCTACTCTGTCTTCTTACTGTTTGTAATTGGTCTGTGCAATCTTCTAATAATAGTGGTTAGCATTATTATTTAATGTAATTTCTATATTTCCCTAGATCTATGGTATTAATGAACAAACAGAGATATTAGGTTCTGATGTCCCATTAAAAATTGCTATTGGACAACCTTAATTCATTTCCAATAAAGCTATGTTCTAGCTGAACTATCATACAATAGACTATTGTCCTGATTTCACCTTTTAGAATCTGTGGAACCAGAAGATATGCCCACTGAGGGTGGTGAAATAACAGCAGATCACTTGGTGAACTATGAGGTGGTGTTTTCAGCTGATCAAGATAAATCTGTCTCATGGGCTGCTAATAACATTTATGAAAGTTTGAGAGCAAAGAAAGTTGCTGAAGTTAAAAAGTGGAGGGAACAGGTAAGACCCCTCTATTATCACACCACAATTTCAAGTAATCTCAGATCTGCACATTCTGTGGAGGAGGCATTTATTGTGGAACAGGTGGCAGTTGTGGCACAACTTCATGTTGTGCACCAGTTGTGGTCTTTCCTGGGTCAGGAGTCCCTGCACTCAGGCATTCAGTCTCCAGTCATCTCATGGCTGGATTATCGTAATTCACTCTACATGGGGCTACCTGAACATTCAGAAGCTACAGCTTGTACAGAGTGTGGCAGCATGGGTAGTTTTGGGGGTCCTTAGAATGGCCCCTATAACACCATTGCCTCACAAGTTTAATTGGTTGCCAGCTTCCTGGTGCAATTCAAGGTGTCGATGATCACCTTTAAAGCCCTTCATGGCATGGGTCCAGGTTATTTGAAAAAACATCTCACCCCACTGGGATTGGCCCATGCCACTAATGCCAGCAAAGGAGGTATGCTGCATGCCACATCAGCCTGATTATTCTGGCTGGTGAGGTCCAGAATATCTTGACCCCTGATGTGAGGTTGGCTCCAACCCTCCTATCTTTTCATAAGGGTCTAAAGTCATGGCTGTGCCAGTTGGCTTGGACCTCAATGGGGAAACAGCATAATGGTTGGTTGAGTAATAACAGATCCCACCCAGTGCTGGGATTCAGCTGGTTTGAACCAGTTTGGTAGAACCAGTAGCTAAATTTTGCTGCCTTTGGAGAACTGGCTGGCTTCCAAAACCAATCTAGGCCTGGGAGGCCTGAGGAGGCCTCTTCTGGAGGCCTAGACTGGAGGAGGCCTCCGAGACCTAGAATGACCCACCAGAAGTGCGTGGATGCCACTTCTGGAAGTCTGTTCTAGGCCTGGGAGGCTTGGAGAAGGCCTCCAAGGCCTAGGATGGCCCACTGGAAGTGCATGGATGCCACTTCCAGAAGTCCATTTTAGGCCTTGGAGACCCAGTCTTGCATCAAATAAGAGAACTGATTGTTCAGGTATTTGAATTCCCCTACTGATCCCACCTCACCACACTCTCCCCCTGCCCTCCCCATGTGTTTTGGTTTTAATGTCTTTTTATGTTCTAACTATATACTGTATTTAACTGTAAACCACCCAGTTATCCTATGGTAAGATGGGTGGCCAATAAATTTTATAGATTAGATAGACATAGATAATTAGATAGATAGATAGATAGATAGATAGATAGATAGATAGATAGATAGATAGATAGATGATAGCCAGATAGATTAATAGACCATTAATAAATATTGGCTAATTCTAAATTAGAAGCATTAGGGACGCAGTGGCTCAGTGGGTTAGGACGCTGAGCTTGTTGATCAGAAGGTCGGCAGTTTGGCGGGTTGAATCCCGAGTGCCACGTAACAGAGTGAGCGCCTGTTACTCGTCCCAGCTTCTGCCAACCTAGCAGTTCGAAAGCATGTAAAAATGCAAGTAGAAAAATAGGGACCACTACGGTGGGAAGGTAACAGCGTTCCGTGCGCCTTTGGCGTCTAGTCATGCTGGCCACATGACCACGGAGACGTCCTCGGACAAGCGCTGGCTCTTTTGGCTTTGAAACGGAAATGAGCACCGGCCCCTAGAGTCAGAAACGACTAGCACGCATGTGTGGGGGAACCTTTACCTTTTTACCTAAATTAGAAGCAACCAATAATCTGACCTAACCTGAAGCCTTCCAGTTGTTGTGGGGCTACATCTGGATACTGTTCAGATGTATTGTAAGTGTAATACTTCAGTGGTTGCTCAGTGGATTAACTTGGACAAATCACAGTTTATAGACTGAACTATATCATGTTCTCCCTGAAATATGGGGAATTATTTTCAGCATTCAGAACAGCTGTTCTGAACTCAGGACATTTCAGACTTGGAGTGTTTGCACACTAGTATTTCCAGGAGGGGGTTTTAGAGTGAAATAGAATCAGAATGCCAATGACATTTTATTCACCATCTCATCTAAGCAAGGTACTGGAAGTGTTCATCTGATATTTAGTTGAAAAGGAGAGGAAAGTAAAAAGAAAAAGAGACTTTCAAAACAGACTGGAGTTTCTTATTAGACATTTTGCTGAAAAATAGGGTGCAATTTGTTTTGAAAAGCATGGCATTTTCCTCAAAGGGGAAAATCTGAAAATTCTGGTAGAACCATTTTTTTCATTAGTGACCAAAGAATTTGTTTTGGTACAAAGCAACAACTGCTTCATCAGCAAAGGCTCTTGCTGGATGCAAATTAGGTAAAGGTAAAGGTTCCCCCACACATGCGTGCTAGTCGTTTCCAACCCTAGGGGCCGGTGCCCATCTCCGTTTCAAAGCCGAAGAGCCAGCGCTTGTCCGAGGACGTCTCCGTGGTCATGTGGCCGGCATGACTAGATGCCAAAGGCGCATGGAACGCTGTTACCTTCCCACCGTAGTGGTCCCTATTTTTCTACTTGCATTTTTATGTGCTTTCGAACTGCTAGGTTGGCAGAAGCTGGGATGAGTAACAGGCACTCATTCTGTTACACGGCACTCAGGATTCAACCCGCCAAACAGCTGACCTTCTGATCAACAAGCTCAGTGTCCTAACCCACTGAGCCACCGCATCCCTTAGAACAGTTTAATTTGAAGGCAAAAGGATAAACATTAACATCTGTCTGCAACTCCTAAATTCAAATGCATCTTTTCTAGGAATCAAATGCAACTTGATACATGATCCTGGGAAAAGTCCAGCTGTTTTAAGGATTGCAATCAAATGTTGTGTTTGTACCTCCATGTATTTCAAAGTACCTTTTTGCTTTCAAAAGACTTCGCTCTTTTTGCCGGGACTTAAAAACCTGGTTGTTCGAATTGTCTGGCCTGGACTGAGGGATTTTAAATTTTAAAGTATTTAATTTAATTTAATTTAATTTAATTTAATAATTTGATTTCTATACCGCCCTTCTCCCGAAGGACTCAGGGCGGTGAACAGGGCAATACACAGTAAAAATCGAATACAAAAATTAAAAAACCATTAAACATCATGCCCATAAAATCAATCCATATTAAAATTAAAACTAGTTTTAAAAACCCAACCCCATCCCGTCAGACCAGGCCAGCTTGTTCAAAAAAGAATGTTTTGAGATCGCGCCGGAAGGAGCGAAGGTCGGGGGCCATCCGGAGCTCAACCGGTAAGCGGTTCCAAAGGTCTGGTGCGCCCACAGAGAACGCTCTCCCCCTGGGGGTCACCAATCGGCATTCTTTGATCGGCGGCACCCTGAGGAGGCCCTCTCTGTGGGAGCGCACTGGACGGAGGGAAGTTGACGCCGGCCGCAGGTGTTGCCATAGGTAATCCGGACCCATGCCATAATTATATTAAATTATATTAAATTAATTTTAAAACTTAATTTTATTGTTATTAGGAATTGTGGGCCTAATGGGGGAAAATTCAAAAAGAACTGGAGAGTTGGGAAAAATTGCAATTGTCTTTGTTGGGACGGATCGCAGCAGTGAAAATGAATGTCCTGCCCAAATTTTTATTCTTATTTCAAATGATACCGATTCTTAAGAAAGACTCTAACTTGGAGGAATGGCAGCGTGGTATCAATAAATTTGTGTGGGCAGGGAAAAAGCCACGAGTTAAACTTAAGATTATGCAGGATACTCGTGAGAGAGGTGGCCTTAAAATGCCTAATTTTAAATTATATTATGAAGCTGCTGCACTAGTAGGAATAAGTGATTGGATTAATTTGACACAATCGAGGTTATTAAATCTTGAGGGCCATGATCTGTTGTTTGGCTGGCATGCATATTTGTTGTATGATAAGAAGGTAGATACTGTGTTTAGGATGCATATTTTAAGACAGGCATTGCTGAGAGTTTGGAAGAAGTATAGACATAAGTTAAGCAGCAAGATACCATTGTGGGCAATCCCAAAACACGCAATAGAAAATATACATGCTGGTTTCAAACATGATGAGACTACTTACAAGGAAATTTTAAGTTTGGAAAGGAATATTTGGTGCTTGAAATCATATAGTTTCTTGCGAGAAGAGAAGGTTGTTCAGACTTGGTTTCAATATATTCAGTTACAGGCCAGGTGGAAAGAAGACCAAAAAAATGGATTTGCAACGACTGATGAAAATTTGATAAAGCAAATTAGAAATCAAGGACCAGCACATATTAAACGGATATATCTTGCATTGATAGAGATCGATTCAGAAACAGAGCTTGTTAAGGATTGTATGATAAAATGGGCCCAAAACATTCAGGAAGTTATTACAATGGACACGTGGGAAAAGATCTGGGTGAGGAATGTAAAATTCACTCAAGCTCAAAGTTTAAGAGAGAACTTTTACAAAATGTTTTATAGATGGCATCTAGATCCTAAAAAGCTTGCAAGTATGTATCCGAATTATCAGCCTAAATGTTGGAGGTGTGGTGATGAAGAGGCAACATATTTTCACATATGGTGGACATGTAAAAAGGTCAAGGCTTTTTGGATAAAAGTCTGGTGGAATATGCAGAAGATTTTTAAACGGAGGATAAAGTTTTGTCCGCAATTTTTTTTGTTGGGAATAATTGTTGACGCTACAGTTGTGGACTCTAAGTTGATGCTGAATTTAGTTACGGCAGCAAGACTTTTGATAGGTCAATATTGGAAGAAAGAGGAACTGCCGACTATACAAGAGTGGATTTTAAAGGTTTCCGACTTGGCAGAGATGGCGAAGATTTCGGCCTATTTGAAAGATTACTCGCAAGAACATTATATTATGGAATGGAGAAAATGGATTGAGTTTATCCAGAATAAGTATAGGGTTAAGAAGTTTTATCTAGCATTTGAATAAGTCTTCTTTCGTTTTCTTTTTTCTTTTTTTATTTTGTCTTCTATATATATTTAATAATGCTAAGTTTTGTTTGATCCTATATAAGTTAGAGAGTGATGGATTTTAGAATTTATAGTTGTTAGTATATGGTTGTTTATGATTGCCTTTTTATATATATATACCTTGTATTTAGCTCTGGGAAGTCCGGGGGGGGGAGGGGGGTTAGGGGGAGGTGGGGGGGGAGGAGGGAGGGGGGGAGGGGGGGGAAGGGGGGAGGTAGGGAGGGGAGGTAGGGGGGGGGAAGGGGGTTTTTTAAAGGAAAACTGTATTTTTAAAACTTTTCAATAAAAAAAAAAAAAAAAAAAAAAAAAAAGGAATTGTGGGCCTTTACTAATTTAATTCCATTTTATTGTTCTTTTTTGTACTGTTTTAATTGCCCTGTGAACCGCCCTGAGTCCTTCGGGAATAGGGCGGTATATAAATTCAACTAATAAATAAATAAATAAATAAATAAATAAATAAATAAATAAATAAATAAATAAAACCAAAGCATAGCACACTTTCATACCTGACATTTGGGGCAGAAAATTTTAATATCAGGTACTTTAGCCTGTCAGAACTTCGAATTCTAATTCTATATTACTATTATGCATTTATAAATATTTTAACTATCTAATAGCCATTGTAATTCTATTGATAGATAATTTGTAAAGATTATCTGTGATCATAAAGATGATCCTGCTACATTGTCTGGGTTCATAGTCCATTAAACCATAAACAAGTCAAATCTCATGATGGCTTAAGTAATTATCACTGTTTGTACCTTCAATGTTTTTTTCCTTTCTAACCATTCTCTCTAGTCATGGGTATAATATAAAGTATTACTGTCTCAGGCAGTATGCTATTTCCAGAACTGTATGCCATAATATGTTTGTAAATCTATAGGTGCAGAAGCTCTTTTGTTGCTATGATCAAATATGATAATATCTTTGAAAATGAATTATTGTAAGGAATGTTTGTTTGTACTCAGAAGAACCAGTTGGTGGCACCAAAGGCCTAAACGTGAATTAGAATACCAGAACATAATTGCACTTTATATGACTTGCCATATTAATTTTTCATGGTGCAGAAGTTCTAAATGTCATTTCCAAGTCTAATAACATATTACAGTCATATGGATTGTATTATATAGTCAGTCTATATGAACATAGAATTCACCAGCAAATTCTCTTGCTTTTATTTAAACAATATGCATAAATCATAGAATCAAGACAGTTGGAAATGATCTCAGAGGTCATCTAGTTCAACTCTCTACTTGATGCACTATCTACTATAGCAGGAATCCGCAACCCTCAGTCCTTAGACCGGTACCGGCCCACAGCATGCCAGCAATTGGTCCGCACAAACAAGCAAAGCCCCATCCGTGGGATACAGGCAGCACACAAAACCACGCACTGTCCGGTCCATGGAAAAACTGTTCTCCATAGAACCAATCCCTGGTGCCCAAAAGGTTAGGAACCTCTGTATTATAGCTTTTCAGGAAGATAACTATCCAATCTCCAGTGAAAAAATACCTACCTCTTCATGAGGCAAGCTATTCTACTGGTTTATAACTGTTTATAATGTGGAAATTCCTTCTTTCTATTTGGAGCTAATATTTACAGATATGATTAGTGTCTCTGCTCTGGTTATTATGGACAATTGATCACATGTATATTTACTCAGAAGAAAGAGCAAATGCATTCCAGTATTCTTATCTTAGAAATTTACCTGGGACATATATTTATTCATTCTATTCTATGTTGTCAAATTACCAGAAACTCACACTGGGGTACAACTAGCAACTATGAATTTATAATCCAATCACTTAAAACATTGCAAGAAATAAATTAATTATAATTAATAACATTTTACAACTGCATTAAGTCAATGCTTCCCAGAATTATGTAAAAGAGTTTTTCTTTGGATAATGGCAACAAACCCATTTCCTAATAACAACAGGGGCATTTAAATTGGTTTAAAGGAAAGGAAATGTTTGGGAAGCACTCCATTAAACAAAAAAAACAAACAATATGCCAAATATAACAGTAAGGACAATGTGCTCTGACATTATCGTCTCCTAGAAAGACATTAAAGAAATAGTCATCTTATTTGTAAGGCAATAGAAGACAGAGTTATTTTTAATTGATGCCACTTTTGGAAGAACTCAGAAGTAATACTGAATGTGTACAGGACTTCTAGCATGTCAGCCTTTGTTCTAATGCTTCACTGTTTTTGATCTTACTGTTCTTTCAGGGACCATGTCAAGAAGAACTGTACAAGGCACTGGATAAGTTGGCAAAAGCTCAACAAACAACTGGAGGACAGTTATACAGATTTTATTTACCCAACTGTAATAAAAATGGATTTTATCATAGTAAGCAGGTAATTTGGAGGGTAGGGACTGGGAATATTTCCAGGCTAATGAAGGATGATTATTTTATTCATTGAATGAAACCTGCTCAGAAACCCTTACCTTGAAAATGATAGAAATCAAACCTCTGAATTAACACATGTTAATTCAGAAATGAAAACCTTTTTTTTTTTTTGATAGAACAAAAGCAGACTATTCAGAGTTAGATACCATTTCTAAGGACATTACATTTTTGAAGCAAAATGTCCATGGGTCACATGATACACCAGAACCAGATTTCAAAAGCAGAAATCTTTGATCTGCAACAAATCTCATAGACGATATAATATATAGCACTGTAGTACTATATTGTTATATTACAGTACTATAGTATTATGGTACTATAATACTATAATGATAACAGATGCAAATAGACTTTGGATAGAGTAGACTGTCTACTTTTTTTAATAAAAAATGAAGATGGAAGAACTAGAACAAATTTTCTGCTCTGAGGGACAATTTCAGTTGTATATTTTAAGCAGGTAATTTGGAGGGTAGGGACTGGGAATATTTCCAGGCTAATGAAGGATGATTATTTTATTCATTGAATGAAACCTGCTCAGAAACCCTTACCTTGAAAATGATAGAAATCAAACCTCTGAATTAACACGTTAATTAAGAAATGAAAACCTTTTCTTTTTGATAGAACAAAAGCAGACTATTCAGAGTTAGATACCATTTCTAAGGACATTACATTTTTGAAGCAAAATGTCCATGGGTCACATGATACACCAGAACCAGATTTCAAAAGCAGAAATCTTTGATCTGCAACAAATCTCATAGACGATATAATATATAGCACTGTAGTACTATATTGTTATATTACAGTACTATAGTATTATGGTACTATAATACAATAATGATAACAGATGCAAATAGACTTTGGATAGAGTAGACTGTCTACTTTTTTGTTAATAAAAAATGAAGATGGAAGAACTAGAACAAATTTTCTGCTCTGAGGGACAATTTCAGTTGTATATTTTAAGAAAAAGATCTGAATGAAGTAGAGAAGCTCCCATAAGGAGCACCGGTTCTCCACTGAGTAGGAGGAACAAAGTTCACAGAATTGTAAATGATCCTATGCATTTTTAAAGCAATTTATTTATAGTATGATAATGCTAAGTTAATATAAAGATCTGGCACAATGTTATACATATTACATGAACAATTAAAAATCATGATTATTCAGCTAAAAATCTTTAAATAGATTTGCTTGAAAATTTCCACATATGCATACACATACACAAAACTTAAAAATCCAACATTTATTTCTGAATAACTGTGTATATGATTCAACCTTATGGCCTAGTGGAATATCTAGTGTAAAGTCAACATGCACTTTTCATTTACATGAAATACCTTTCTTATTTTCAATCTTTTGGAAAGTTTCTCTGTATTAATTCAGCCAAGAAATAACAACAGAGCAAAGAATTGCCTTTTTAGAGACTAGACAAAGTACACTGATTTTCAGTGTCAGTTTGAGAATAGTTGGATTAAGTACAATAGAGATGAAAAAGATTGAACTACATATAATGTAAAAATGACAATAAATTTTACCTGAATAGGAACTGGATAAAAATTGTTTTCCAATAATTAAACTGAAAAACCCCCATATTTGCCTCTTTTAATATGCTTTTAAAAATCCCTTTAGTGTGAAACTTCACTTGATGGAAATTCTGCAAACTGCTGGTGTGTGTATCCAAAGAATGGAAAGAGGATTCCTGAGACTCCTGAAATGATGGGCAATCCTGAATGTGAACAATTTATTAGCTCACAAAAATAATGCAAAGAAATTGCACAAATATGTGTTGTGAATGCTAGCTTGCATTTCTAGGGTCAGAAACACCTTGGTTAACATAATTTTAAGCATGTGGTTGCTTTTTGTGAAGTCCCAGTGATCCCATTTGGGTTGATTCTGTTCAAAAATATTGTCAGATTTCCTGCTTTACAGTTCAGATTCAAAACACTTAATTCAAGGAACAAGAATCTAGCAGTTCTGAGTAATAATATTTATTAGAAGGAAGGTTAAGTTTATAACACAAGAATTTTAGTAAGTATGCAGCTTTCAAATAAGAAACCAATATTTAATATCAATCAGTGTTTCTCAACCTTGGCATCTTTTAAGTTATGTGAAGAGCTGGAAGCATATTTCTTTTTTATGAAAGTAGGGCATTTAGCATCTTGCATAATTTTGGTAATTGCTAGTCTTTTTATGAGTGGATAGAATAGTTGTGTTAAGATATTATAGCACTGTGGTCAGCATTACTGGTGGAATAGGGATTCTTGTATCTTATTGTATTCTTGAAAGTTAAGCAATAGTTAAGATAATAAAAGGGAGGAGATTATGGACTACACAATATGACGTTCAAGATATTATTGAATTATTTATTCAACATCCATTTTTATTTTGTGTATTAATTTATGGATCTGTATTCTTCAACACTTCAAATCTTGTATGAAAACATTTTAATATTTTCTCTAAGAATATGCAACGTTCTGTTTTCAAAGAATACAATATATTATTAACTTCATTTGCAAATATAGTGTATGAGGGTGACAGAGTTCAAGCATTTATTTTTAAAAGTGTGTATATGTGTATTATGTTGTTACTTTACTTCATATTGCTTCTCATTTCATCATCAAGGAGTTCTCACTCTGAATAATGTTATTAAGGAAATGTTCTTCAGAAATATAAAAGGCACCTTAAAGGAAAGTTGTTTCTGTTTAATAAACATTGTTCCTTTACAAACAAGTATAAACAAACTAAAAGAAACTGTAATGTACATTTGATGGATGTAAACATTTATAAGTCAGCTTTATGATATTATTTAAACATTTATTAAACAATTTTATTTGAACCCTATCCCTTTTTGTTCAAGTTTGGTTGACCCTAACTCAAAGTTTGTCCTTCAGAACTGTTTTGTTATAAACAGGTCTTTTTTTGCCTCCAAAAGAGGTACCAGGTCTTATTTCGGTTTCGGTGAAGGAGATTTCAGATTCTAACATCCCTCCATGAGTGCCAATGTTTTATTTCATTACTAAGACTTTTTTTGAAAAATAAAATGCCTGCAATTTGTTTGATTTGTCTAATTCATTGGAACCATGACAGATACATTATAATATACTTCCATTTTGCCAGTTTTAAGGGTTTTTTTAAGTAATCAAAATTTCTTTTTATTTCAGTATTTAATACTTCCTCTCTCTTCCTCTTTATATCTGCTATCACTTGCTTAAACCAATAATTTTTGTTTTTAAGGTTCCATATAGACATATTTATTACTTTCAATAATATGTTTTTAGCTTATCAACATTATTCATTACAATGACTGATGAAAATTTGATAAAGCAAATTAGAAATCAGGGACCCGCACATATTAAACGGATATATCTTGCGCTGATAGAGATTGATTCGGAAACAGAACTTGTTAAGGATTGTATGATAAAATTATTGTATGATAAAATGGGCCCAAAACATCCAGGAAGTTATCACAATGGACACAATGGATTTGGGTGAGGAACGTAAAATTCACACAAGCTCAAAATCTAAGAGAACTTTTACAAAATGTTTTATAGATGGCATCTAGATCCTAAAAAGCTTGCAAGTATGTATCCGAATTATCAGCCTAAATGTTGGAGGTGCGGTGATGAAGACGCAACATATTTTCACATATGGTGGACTTGTAAAAAGGTTAAGGCTTTTTGGATAAAAGTCTGGTGGAACATGCAGAAGATTTTTAAACAGAGGATAAAGTTTTGTCCGCAACTTTTTTTGTTGGGAATAATTACAGATGCTACAGTTGTGGACACTAAGTTGATGTTGAATTTTATTACGGCAGCAAGACTTTTGATAGGTCAGTATTGGAAGAAAGAGGAACTGCCGACCATAGAAGAGTGGACTTTAAAGGTTTCCGACCTGGCAGAAATGGCGAAGATTTCGGCCTATTTGAAAGATCGCTCGCAAGAACGCTATATTATGGAATGGAGAAAATGGATTGAGTTTATCCAGAACAAGTATAGGGTTAAAAAGTTTTATGTAGCATTTGAATGAGTCTTCTTTCTTTTTTTCTTTTTTTCTTTTAGTTTTTTTTATATATATTCAATATTACTAAGGTTTGTTTTATCCTATATAAGCTAGAGAGTGATGGATTTTAGAGTTTATGGTTGTTAGTATATGGTTGTTTATGATTGTTTTTTTTATATACCTTGTATTTAGCTCTGGGAAGTCGGGGGGGGAGGGGGGGAGGGGGGAGAGGTAGGGGGGGAGGGAGAAGGGAGGGGGAGGGGGGGTTTTAAAGGAAAATTGTATGTTAAAACTTTTCAATAAAAAAAAACATTATTCATTATCCCAGGGCATATCTCTCATTTGTTAGGAAAAAGCCCTTATAGTGTGAAAACTGAAAACTGTAGATAGAGCTCAAATTCGAAAAAAGAACACATATTCATGTTCCACAAGCTAAGGAAAACAAAAAAAACATGGGTTTTGGAGATCTCATGTGTCCCTGTAAAGTTAGGCCAGGGCATATCTCGCATATATTAGGAAAAATTACTTATAGCATGAAAAGTGCAAAAAGTGCAAACACATACTATAAGAAATTTTTCCTAACAAATGCAACATATAACCTGGGCTATCTCCGCAAGGAGACATCAGATCTGCAAAACATGGTTTTTTGTTCTTCGTTGAGCCGGGGGAACATGAATATGTGTTTGTTTTTCGAATTTCACCTCTATCTGCAATGGGCAGATAACAAATGCAACATATAACCTTGGCGATCCCCCACAAGGAGACATTACACCTACAAAACTCATGGTTTTTTCTTCTTCGCTAAGCCGGGGGAACATGAATATGTGTTTGTTTTTCGAATTTGAGCTCTATCTGCAATGGGCACTTTTCATGCTATAAGCAGTTTTCCCTAACAAATGCAAGATATACCATGGGCTGTCTCTGCAAGGAGACATCAGATCTGCAAAACTCATTGTATTTTGGTCTTTGAAGAGCCGGGGGAACATGAATATGTGTTTGTTTTTCGAATTTGATCTCTATCTGCAATGGGCACTCTTCATGCTATAAGCAGTTTTCCCTAACAAATGCAAGATATGGGCTATCTCCGCAAGGAGACATCAGATCTGCAAAATCATGGATTTTTCATCTTCCCTTTGCCCCCGGAACACGAATCTGCATTTATTTTCCAATTGAGCTCTATCTGCAATGGGCACTTTTCATGCTATAAGCAGTTTTTCCTAACAAATGCAAGATATACCATGGGCTATCTCCGCAAGGAGACATCAGATCTGCAAAACTCATGGTTTTTTTGTCTTTGGGGAGGCGGGGGAACATGAATATGTGTTTGTTTTTCGAATTTGAGCTCTATCTGCAATGGGGACTTTTCATGCTATAAGCAATTTTCCCTAACAAATGCAAGATATAGGCTATCTCCGCTAGGAGAAATCAGATCTGCAAAATCATGGTTTTTTCATCTTCCCTTTGCCCCCGGAACACGAATCTGCATTTATTTTCCAATTGAGCTCTATCTGCAATGGGCACTTTTCATGCTATAAGCAGTTTTTCCTAAAAAATGCAAGATATACCATGGGCTATCTCCGCAAGGAGACATCAGATCTGCAAAACTCATGGTTTTTTTGTCTTTGGGGAGGCGGGGGAACATGAATATGTGTTTGTTTTTCGAATTTGAGCTCTATCTGCAATGGGCACTTTTCATGCTATAAGCAGTTTTTCCTAACAAATGCAAGATATAGCATGGGCTATCTCCGCAAGGAGACATCAGATCTGCAAAACTCATGATATTTTGGTCTTCGGTGAGCCGGGGGAACATGAATATGTGTTTGTTTTTCGAATTTGAGCTCTATCTGCAATAGGCACTTTTCATGCTATAAGCAATTTTCCCTAACAAATGCAAGATATGGGCTATCTCCGCAAGGAGACATCAGATCTAAAAAACTCTTGGTTTTTTCATCTTCCATTAGCCCCGGGAACACGAATCTGCGTTTGTTTTCCAAATTGAGCTCTATCTGCAATGGGGACTTTTCATACTATAAGCAGTTTCTAGTAACAAATGCAAGATATACCATGGGCTATCTCCGCAAGGAGATTTCAGATCTGCAAAACTCATGATATTTTGGTCTTCGGTGAGCCGGGGGAACATGAATATGTGTTTGTTTTTCGAATTTGAGCTCTATCTGCAATAGGCACTTTTCATGCTATAAGCAATTTTTCCTAACAAGAGCAACATATAACCTGGGCTCTCTCCGCAAGGAGACATCAGATCGGCAAAACCCATGGTTTTTTGGTCTTCCGAGAGCCAGGGGAACATAAATCTACCTTTGTTTTCCAAATTGAGCTCTATGCAATGGGCACTTTTCATGCTATAAGCAGTTTTTCCTAACAAATGCAAGATATACCATGGGCTGTCTCTGCAAGGAGACATCAGATCTGCAAAACTCATTGTATTTTGGTCTTTGGAGAGCCGGGGGAACATGAATATGTGTTTGTTTTTCGAATTTGATCTCTATCTGCAATGGGCACTTTTCATGCTATAAGCAATTTTCCCTAAGAAATGCAAGATATGGGCTATCTCCGCAAGGAGATATCAGATCTGCAAAACTCATGATATTTTGGTCTTCGGTGAGCCGGGGGAACATGAATATGTGTTTGTTTTTCGAATTTGAGCTCTATCTGCAATAGGCACTTTTCATGCTATAAGCAATTTTTCCTAACAAGAGCAACATATAACCTGGGCTCTCTCCGCAAGGAGACATCACATCGGCAAAACCCATGGTTTTTTGGTCTTCCGAGAGCCGGGGGAACATAAATCTACCTTTGTTTTCATGCTATAAGCAATTTTCCCTAACAAATGCAAGATATGGGCTATCTCCGCAAGGAGACATCAGATCTGCAAAATTCTTGGTTTTTACATCTTCCCTTAGCCCCGGGAACACGAATCTGCGTTTGTTTTCCAAATTGAGCTCTATCTGCAATGGGGACTTTTCATGCTATAAGCAGTTTCTAGTAACAAATGCAAGATATACCATGGGCTATCTCCGCAAGGAGACATCAGATCTGCAAAAACCATGATATTTTGGTCTTCGGTGAGCCAGGGGAACATGAATATGTGTTTGTTTTTCGAATTTGATTTCTATCTGCAATAGGCACTTTTCATGCTATAAGCAATTTTTCCTAACAAGAGCAACATATAACCTGGGCTCTCTCCGCAAGGAGACATCAGATCGGCAAAACCCATGGTTTTTTGGTTTTCCGAGAGCCGGGGGAACATAAATGTACCTTTGTTTTCCAAATTGAGCTCTATGCAATGGGCACTTTTCATGCTATAAGCAGTTTTTCCTAACAAATGCAAGATATACCATGGGCTGTCTCTGCAAGGAGACATCAGATCTGCAAAACTCATTGTATTTTGGTCTTCGGAGAGCCGGGGAAACAGGAATATGTGTTTGTTTTTCGAATTTTAGCTCTTTCTGCAATGGACACTTTTCATGCTATAAGCAGTTTTCCCTAACAAATGCAAGATATGGGCTATCTCCGCTAGGAGACATCAGATCTGCAAAATCATGGTTTTTTCATCTTCCCTTTGCCCCCGGAACACGAATCTGCATTTATTTTCCTATTGAGCTCTATCTGCAATGGGCACTTTTCATGCTATAAGCAGTTTTTCCTAAAAAATGCAAGATATACCATGGGCTATCTCCGCAAGGAGACATCAGATCTGCAAAACTCATGGTTTTTTTGTCTTTGGGGAGGCGGGGGAACATGAATATGTGTTTGTTTTTCGAATTTGAGCTCTATCTGCAATGGGGACTTTTCATGCTATAAGCAGTTTTTCCTAACAAATGCAAGATATAGCATGGGCTATCTCCGCAAGGAGACATCAGATCTGCAAAACTCATTGTATTTTGGTCTTCGGAGAACCAGGGGAACATGAATATGTGTTTGTTTTTCGAATTTGAGCTCTATCTGCAATGGGCACTTTTCATGCTATAAGCAATTTTCCCTAACAAATGCAAGATATGGGCTATCTCCGCAAGGAGACATCAGATCTAAAAAACTCTTGGTTTTTTCATCTTCCCTTAGCCCCGGGAACACGAATCTGCATTTGTTTTCCAAATTGAGCTCTATCTGCAATGGGGACTTTTCATGCTATAAACAGTTTCTAGTAACAAATGCAAGATATACCATGGGCTATCTCCGCAAGGAGATTTCAGATCTGCAAAAGTCATGATATTTTGGTCTTCGGTGAGCCGGGGGAACATGAATATGTGTTTGTTTTTCGAATTTGAGCTCTATCTGCAATAGGCACTTTTCATGCTATAAGCAATTTTCCCTAACAAATGCAAGATATGGGCTATCTCCGCAAGGAGACATCAGATCTAAAAAACTCTTGGTTTTTTCATCTTCCCTTAGCCCCGGGAACACGAATCTGCGTTTGTTTTCCAAATTGAGCTCTATCTGCAATGGGGACTTTTCATGCTATAAGCAGTTTCTAGTAACAAATGCAAGATATACCATGGGCTATCTCCGCAAGGAGATTTCAGATCTGCAAAACTCATGATATTTTGGTCTTCGGTGAGCCGGGGGAACATGAATATGTGTTTGTTTTTCGAATTTGAGCTCTATCTGCAAAAGGCACTTTTCATGCTATAAGCAATTTTTCCTAACAAGAGCAACATATAACCTGGGCTCTCTCCGCAAGGAGACATCAGATCGGCAAAACCCATGGTTTTTTGGTCTTCCGAGAGCCAGGGGAACATAATCTACCTTTGTTTTCCAAATTGAGCTCTATGCAATGGGCACTTTTCATGCTATAAGCAGTTTTTCCTAACAAATGCAAGATATACCATGGGCTGTCTCTGCAAGGAGACATCAGATCTGCAAAACTCATTGTATTTTGGTCTTTGGAGAGCCGGGGGAACATGAATATGTGTTTGTTTTTCGAATTTGAGCTCTATCTGCAAAAGGCACTTTTCATGCTATAAGCAATTTTTCCTAACAAGAGCAACATATAACCTGGGCTCTCTCCGCAAGGAGACATCAGATCGGCAAAACCCATGGTTTTTTGGTCTTCCGAGAGCCAGGGGAACATAAATCTACCTTTGTTTTCCAAATTGAGCTCTATGCAATGGGCACTTTTCATGCTATAAGCAGTTTTTCCTAACAAATGCAAGATATACCATGGGCTGTCTCTGCAAGGAGACATCAGATCTGCAAAACTCATTGTATTTTGGTCTTTGGAGAGCCGGGGGAACATGAATATGTGTTTGTTTTTCGAATTTGATCTATATCTGCAATGGGCACTCTTCATGCTATAAGCAGTTTTCCCTAACAAATGCAAGATATGGGCTATCTCCGCAAGGAGACATCAGATCTGCAAAATCATGGATTTTTCATCTTCCCTTTGCCCCCGGAACACGAATCTGCATTTATTTTCCAATTGAGCTCTATCTGCAATGGGCACTTTTCATGCTATAAGCAGTTTTTCCTAACAAATGCAAGATATACCATGGGCTATCTCCGCAAGGAGACATCAGATCTGCAAAACTCATGGTTTTTTTGTCTTTGGGGAGGCGGGGGAACATGAATATGTGTTTGTTTTTCGAATTTGAGCTCTATCTGCAATGGGCACTTTTCATGCTATAAGCAATTTTCCCTAACAAATGCAAGATATGGGCTATCTCCGCAAGGAGACATCAGATCTAAAAAACTCTTGGTTTTTTCATCTTCCCTTAGCCCCGGGAACACGAATCTGCGTTTGTTTTCCAAATTGAGCTCTATCTGCAATGGGGACTTTTCATACTATAAGCAGTTTCTAGTAACAAATGCAAGATATACCATGGGCTATCTCCGCAAGGAGATTTCAGATCTGCAAAACTCATGATATTTTGGTCTTCGGTGAGCCGGGGGAACATGAATATGTGTTTGTTTTTCGAATTTGAGCTCTATCTGCAAAAGGCACTTTTCATGCTATAAGCAATTTTTCCTAACAAGAGCAACATATAACCTGGGCTCTCTCCGCAAGGAGACATCAGATCGGCAAAACCCATGGTTTTTTGGTCTTCCGAGAGCCAGGGGAACATAAATCTACCTTTGTTTTCCAAATTGAGCTCTATGCAATGGGCACTTTTCATGCTATAAGCAGTTTTTCCTAACAAATGCAAGATATACCATGGGCTGTCTCTGCAAGGAGACATCAGATCTGCAAAACTCATTGTATTTTGGTCTTTGGAGAGCCGGGGGAACATGAATATGTGTTTGTTTTTCGAATTTGAGCTCTATCTGCAATGGGCACTTTTCATGCTATAAGCAATTTTCCCTAACAAATGCAAGATATGGGCTATCTCCGCAAGGAGACATCAGATCTAAAAAACTCTTGGTTTTTTCATCTTCCCTTAGCCCCGGGAACACGAATCTGCGTTTGTTTTCCAAATTGAGCTCTATCTGCAATGGGGACTTTTCATACTATAAGCAGTTTCTAGTAACAAATGCAAGATATACCATGGGCTATCTCCGCAAGGAGATTTCAGATCTGCAAAACTCATGATATTTTGGTCTTCGGTGAGCCGGGGGAACATGAATATGTGTTTGTTTTTCGAATTTGAGCTCTATCTGCAAAAGGCACTTTTCATGCTATAAGCAATTTTTCCTAACAAGAGCAACATATAACCTGGGCTCTCTCCGCAAGGAGACATCAGATCGGCAAAACCCATGGTTTTTTGGTCTTCCGAGAGCCAGGGGAACATAAATCTACCTTTGTTTTCCAAATTGAGCTCTATGCAATGGGCACTTTTCATGCTATAAGCAGTTTTTCCTAACAAATGCAAGATATACCATGGGCTGTCTCTGCAAGGAGACATCAGATCTGCAAAACTCATTGTATTTTGGTCTTTGGAGAGCCGGGGGAACATGAATATGTGTTTGTTTTTCGAATTTGAGCTCTATCTGCAATGGGCACTCTTCATGCTATAAGCAGTTTTCCCTAACAAATGCAAGATATGGGCTATCTCCGCAAGGAGACATCAGATCTGCAAAATCATGGATTTTTCATCTTCCCTTTGCCCCCGGAACACGAATCTGCATTTATTTTCCAATTGAGCTCTATCTGCAATGGGCACTTTTCATGCTATAAGCAGTTTTTCCTAACAAATGCAAGATATACCATGGGCTATCTCCGCAAGGAGACATCAGATCTGCAAAACTCATGGTTTTTTTGTCTTTGGGGAGGCGGGGGAACATGAATATGTGTTTGTTTTTCGAATTTGAGCTCTATCTGCAATGGGGACTTTTCATGCTATAAGCAATTTTCCCTAACAAATGCAAGATATAGGCTATCTCCGCTAGGAGACATCAGATCTGCAAAATCATGGTTTTTTCATCTTCCCTTTGCCCCCGGAACACGAATCTGCATTTATTTTCCAATTGAGCTCTATCTGCAATGGGCACTTTTCATGCTATAAGCAGTTTTTCCTAAAAAATGCAAGATATACCATGGGCTATCTCCGCAAGGAGACATCAGATCTGCAAAACTCATGGTTTTTTTGTCTTTGGGGAGGCGGGGGAACATGAATATGTGTTTGTTTTTCGAATTTGAGCTCTATCTGCAATGGGCACTTTTCATGCTATAAGCAGTTTTTCCTAACAAATGCAAGATATAGCATGGGCTATCTCCGCAAGGAGACATCAGATCTGCAAAACTCATTGTATTTTGGTCTTCGGAGAACCGGGGGAACATGAATATGTGTTTGTTTTTCGAATTTGAGCTCTATCTGCAATGGGCACTTTTCATGCTATAAGCAATTTTCCCTAACAAATGCAAGATATGGGCTATCTCCGCAAGGAGACATCAGATCTAAAAAACTCTTGGTTTTTTCATCTTCCCTTAGCCCCGGGAACACGAATCTGCGTTTGTTTTCCAAATTGAGCTCTATCTGCAATGGGGACTTTTCATACTATAAGCAGTTTCTAGTAACAAATGCAAGATATACCATGGGCTATCTCCGCAAGGAGATTTCAGATCTGCAAAACTCATGATATTTTGGTCTTCGGTGAGCCGGGGGAACATGAATATGTGTTTGTTTTTCGAATTTGAGCTCTATCTGCAATAGGCACTTTTCATGCTATAAGCAATTTTTCCTAACAAGAGCAACATATAACCTGGGCTCTCTCCGCAAGGAGACATCAGATCGGCAAAACCCATGGTTTTTTGGTCTTCCGAGAGCCAGGGGAACATAAATCTACCTTTGTTTTCCAAATTGAGCTCTATGCAATGGGCACTTTTCATGCTATAAGCAGTTTTTCCTAACAAATGCAAGATATACCATGGGCTGTCTCTGCAAGGAGACATCAGATCTGCAAAACTCATTGTATTTTGGTCTTTGGAGAGCCGGGGGAACATGAATATGTGTTTGTTTTTCGAATTTGATCTCTATCTGCAATGGGCACTTTTCATGCTATAAGCAATTTTCCCTAAGAAATGCAAGATATGGGCTATCTCCGCAAGGAGATATCAGATCTGCAAAACTCATGATATTTTGGTCTTCGGTGAGCCGGGGGAACATGAATATGTGTTTGTTTTTCGAATTTGAGCTCTATCTGCAATAGGCACTTTTCATGCTATTGGTTTTTTCATCTTCCATTAGCCCCGGGAACACGAATCTGCGTTTGTTTTCCAAATTGAGCTCTATCTGCAATGGGGACTTTTCATACTATAAGCAGTTTCTAGTAACAAATGCAAGATATACCATGGGCTATCTCCGCAAGGAGATTTCAGATCTGCAAAACTCATGATATTTTGGTCTTCGGTGAGCCGGGGGAACATGAATATGTGTTTGTTTTTCGAATTTGAGCTCTATCTGCAATAGGCACTTTTCATGCTATAAGCAATTTTTCCTAACAAGAGCAACATATAACCTGGGCTCTCTCCGCAAGGAGACATCAGATCGGCAAAACCCATGGTTTTTTGGTCTTCCGAGAGCCAGGGGAACATAAATCTACCTTTGTTTTCCAAATTGAGCTCTATGCAATGGGCACTTTTCATGCTATAAGCAGTTTTTCCTAACAAATGCAAGATATACCATGGGCTGTCTCTGCAAGGAGACATCAGATCTGCAAAACTCATTGTATTTTGGTCTTTGGAGAGCCGGGGGAACATGAATATGTGTTTGTTTTTCGAATTTGATCTCTATCTGCAATGGGCACTTTTCATGCTATAAGCAATTTTCCCTAAGAAATGCAAGATATGGGCTATCTCCGCAAGGAGATATCAGATCTGCAAAACTCATGATATTTTGGTCTTCGGTGAGCCGGGGGAACATGAATATGTGTTTGTTTTTCGAATTTGAGCTCTATCTGCAATAGGCACTTTTCATGCTATAAGCAATTTTTCCTAACAAGAGCAACATATAACCTGGGCTCTCTCCGCAAGGAGACATCACATCGGCAAAACCCATGGTTTTTTGGTCTTCCGAGAGCCGGGGGAACATAAATCTACCTTTGTTTTCATGCTATAAGCAATTTTCCCTAACAAATGCAAGATATGGGCTATCTCCGCAAGGAGACATCAGATCTGCAAAATTCTTGGTTTTTACATCTTCCCTTAGCCCCGGGAACACGAATCTGCGTTTGTTTTCCAAATTGAGCTCTATCTGCAATGGGGACTTTTCATGCTATAAGCAGTTTCTAGTAACAAATGCAAGATATACCATGGGCTATCTCCGCAAGGAGACATCAGATCTGCAAAAACCATGATATTTTGGTCTTCGGTGAGCCAGGGGAACATGAATATGTGTTTGTTTTTCGAATTTGATTTCTATCTGCAATAGGCACTTTTCATGCTATAAGCAATTTTTCCTAACAAGAGCAACATATAACCTGGGCTCTCTCCGCAAGGAGACATCAGATCGGCAAAACCCATGGTTTTTTGGTTTTCCGAGAGCCGGGGGAACATAAATGTACCTTTGTTTTCCAAATTGAGCTCTATGCAATGGGCACTTTTCATGCTATAAGCAGTTTTTCCTAACAAATGCAAGATATACCATGGGCTGTCTCTGCAAGGAGACATCAGATCTGCAAAACTCATTGTATTTTGGTCTTCGGAGAGCCGGGGAAACAGGAATATGTGTTTGTTTTTCGAATTTTAGCTCTTTCTGCAATGGACACTTTTCATGCTATAAGCAGTTTTCCCTAACAAATGCAAGATATGGGCTATCTCCGCTAGGAGACATCAGATCTGCAAAATCATGGTTTTTTCATCTTCCCTTTGCCCCCGGAACACGAATCTGCATTTATTTTCCTATTGAGCTCTATCTGCAATGGGCACTTTTCATGCTATAAGCAGTTTTTCCTAAAAAATGCAAGATATACCATGGGCTATCTCCGCAAGGAGACATCAGATCTGCAAAACTCATGGTTTTTTTGTCTTTGGGGAGGCGGGGGAACATGAATATGTGTTTGTTTTTCGAATTTGAGCTCTATCTGCAATGGGGACTTTTCATGCTATAAGCAGTTTTTCCTAACAAATGCAAGATATAGCATGGGCTATCTCCGCAAGGAGACATCAGATCTGCAAAACTCATTGTATTTTGGTCTTCGGAGAACCAGGGGAACATGAATATGTGTTTGTTTTTCGAATTTGAGCTCTATCTGCAATGGGCACTTTTCATGCTATAAGCAATTTTCCCTAACAAATGCAAGATATGGGCTATCTCCGCAAGGAGACATCAGATCTAAAAAACTCTTGGTTTTTTCATCTTCCCTTAGCCCCGGGAACACGAATCTGCGTTTGTTTTCCAAATTGAGCTCTATCTGCAATGGGGACTTTTCATGCTATAAACAGTTTCTAGTAACAAATGCAAGATATACCATGGGCTATCTCCGCAAGGAGATTTCAGATCTGCAAAAGTCATGATATTTTGGTCTTCGGTGAGCCGGGGGAACATGAATATGTGTTTGTTTTTCGAATTTGAGCTCTATCTGCAATAGGCACTTTTCATGCTATAAGCAATTTTCCCTAACAAATGCAAGATATGGGCTATCTCCGCAAGGAGACATCAGATCTAAAAAACTCTTGGTTTTTTCATCTTCCCTTAGCCCCGGGAACACGAATCTGCGTTTGTTTTCCAAATTGAGCTCTATCTGCAATGGGGACTTTTCATGCTATAAGCAGTTTCTAGTAACAAATGCAAGATATACCATGGGCTATCTCCGCAAGGAGATTTCAGATCTGCAAAACTCATGATATTTTGGTCTTCGGTGAGCCGGGGGAACATGAATATGTGTTTGTTTTTCGAATTTGAGCTCTATCTGCAAAAGGCACTTTTCATGCTATAAGCAATTTTTCCTAACAAGAGCAACATATAACCTGGGCTCTCTCCGCAAGGAGACATCAGATCGGCAAAACCCATGGTTTTTTGGTCTTCCGAGAGCCAGGGGAACATAATCTACCTTTGTTTTCCAAATTGAGCTCTATGCAATGGGCACTTTTCATGCTATAAGCAGTTTTTCCTAACAAATGCAAGATATACCATGGGCTGTCTCTGCAAGGAGACATCAGATCTGCAAAACTCATTGTATTTTGGTCTTTGGAGAGCCGGGGGAACATGAATATGTGTTTGTTTTTCGAATTTGATCTCTATCTGCAATGGGCACTTTTCATGCTATAAGCAATTTTCCCTAAGAAATGCAAGATATGGGCTATCTCCGCAAGGAGATATCAGATCTGCAAAACTCATGATATTTTGGTCTTCGGTGAGCCGGGGGAACATGAATATGTGTTTGTTTTTCGAATTTGAGCTCTATCTGCAATAGGCACTTTTCATGCTATAAGCAATTTTTCCTAACAAGAGCAACATATAACCTGGGCTCTCTCCGCAAGGAGACATCACATCGGCAAAACCCATGGTTTTTTGGTCTTCCGAGAGCCGGGGGAACATAAATCTACCTTTGTTTTCATGCTATAAGCAATTTTCCCTAACAAATGCAAGATATGGGCTATCTCCGCAAGGAGACATCAGATCTGCAAAATTCTTGGTTTTTACATCTTCCCTTAGCCCCGGGAACACGAATCTGCGTTTGTTTTCCAAATTGAGCTCTATCTGCAATGGGGACTTTTCATGCTATAAGCAGTTTCTAGTAACAAATGCAAGATATACCATGGGCTATCTCCGCAAGGAGACATCAGATCTGCAAAAACCATGATATTTTGGTCTTCGGTGAGCCAGGGGAACATGAATATGTGTTTGTTTTTCGAATTTGATTTCTATCTGCAATAGGCACTTTTCATGCTATAAGCAATTTTTCCTAACAAGAGCAACATATAACCTGGGCTCTCTCCGCAAGGAGACATCAGATCGGCAAAACCCATGGTTTTTTGGTTTTCCGAGAGCCGGGGGAACATAAATGTACCTTTGTTTTCCAAATTGAGCTCTATGCAATGGGCACTTTTCATGCTATAAGCAGTTTTTCCTAACAAATGCAAGATATACCATGGGCTGTCTCTGCAAGGAGACATCAGATCTGCAAAACTCATTGTATTTTGGTCTTCGGAGAGCCGGGGAAACAGGAATATGTGTTTGTTTTTCGAATTTTAGCTCTTTCTGCAATGGACACTTTTCATGCTATAAGCAGTTTTCCCTAACAAATGCAAGATATGGGCTATCTCCGCTAGGAGACATCAGATCTGCAAAATCATGGTTTTTTCATCTTCCCTTTGCCCCCGGAACACGAATCTGCATTTATTTTCCTATTGAGCTCTATCTGCAATGGGCACTTTTCATGCTATAAGCAGTTTTTCCTAAAAAATGCAAGATATACCATGGGCTATCTCCGCAAGGAGACATCAGATCTGCAAAACTCATGGTTTTTTTGTCTTTGGGGAGGCGGGGGAACATGAATATGTGTTTGTTTTTCGAATTTGAGCTCTATCTGCAATGGGGACTTTTCATGCTATAAGCAGTTTTTCCTAACAAATGCAAGATATAGCATGGGCTATCTCCGCAAGGAGACATCAGATCTGCAAAACTCATTGTATTTTGGTCTTCGGAGAACCAGGGGAACATGAATATGTGTTTGTTTTTCGAATTTGAGCTCTATCTGCAATGGGCACTTTTCATGCTATAAGCAATTTTCCCTAACAAATGCAAGATATGGGCTATCTCCGCAAGGAGACATCAGATCTAAAAAACTCTTGGTTTTTTCATCTTCCCTTAGCCCCGGGAACACGAATCTGCGTTTGTTTTCCAAATTGAGCTCTATCTGCAATGGGGACTTTTCATGCTATAAACAGTTTCTAGTAACAAATGCAAGATATACCATGGGCTATCTCCGCAAGGAGATTTCAGATCTGCAAAAGTCATGATATTTTGGTCTTCGGTGAGCCGGGGGAACATGAATATGTGTTTGTTTTTCGAATTTGAGCTCTATCTGCAATAGGCACTTTTCATGCTATAAGCAATTTTCCCTAACAAATGCAAGATATGGGCTATCTCCGCAAGGAGACATCAGATCTAAAAAACTCTTGGTTTTTTCATCTTCCCTTAGCCCCGGGAACACGAATCTGCGTTTGTTTTCCAAATTGAGCTCTATCTGCAATGGGGACTTTTCATGCTATAAGCAGTTTCTAGTAACAAATGCAAGATATACCATGGGCTATCTCCGCAAGGAGATTTCAGATCTGCAAAACTCATGATATTTTGGTCTTCGGTGAGCCGGGGGAACATGAATATGTGTTTGTTTTTCGAATTTGAGCTCTATCTGCAAAAGGCACTTTTCATGCTATAAGCAATTTTTCCTAACAAGAGCAACATATAACCTGGGCTCTCTCCGCAAGGAGACATCAGATCGGCAAAACCCATGGTTTTTTGGTCTTCCGAGAGCCAGGGGAACATAATCTACCTTTGTTTTCCAAATTGAGCTCTATGCAATGGGCACTTTTCATGCTATAAGCAGTTTTTCCTAACAAATGCAAGATATACCATGGGCTGTCTCTGCAAGGAGACATCAGATCTGCAAAACTCATTGTATTTTGGTCTTTGGAGAGCCGGGGGAACATGAATATGTGTTTGTTTTTCGAATTTGATCTCTATCTGCAATGGGCACTTTTCATGCTATAAGCAATTTTCCCTAAGAAATGCAAGATATGGGCTATCTCCGCAAGGAGATATCAGATCTGCAAAACTCATGATATTTTGGTCTTCGGTGAGCCGGGGGAACATGAATATGTGTTTGTTTTTCGAATTTGAGCTCTATCTGCAATAGGCACTTTTCATGCTATAAGCAATTTTTCCTAACAAGAGCAACATATAACCTGGGCTCTCTCCGCAAGGAGACATCACATCGGCAAAACCCATGGTTTTTTGGTCTTCCGAGAGCCGGGGGAACATAAATCTACCTTTGTTTTCATGCTATAAGCAATTTTCCCTAACAAATGCAAGATATGGGCTATCTCCGCAAGGAGACATCAGATCTGCAAAATTCTTGGTTTTTACATCTTCCCTTAGCCCCGGGAACACGAATCTGCGTTTGTTTTCCAAATTGAGCTCTATCTGCAATGGGGACTTTTCATGCTATAAGCAGTTTCTAGTAACAAATGCAAGATATACCATGGGCTATCTCCGCAAGGAGACATCAGATCTGCAAAAACCATGATATTTTGGTCTTCGGTGAGCCAGGGGAACATGAATATGTGTTTGTTTTTCGAATTTGATTTCTATCTGCAATAGGCACTTTTCATGCTATAAGCAATTTTTCCTAACAAGAGCAACATATAACCTGGGCTCTCTCCGCAAGGAGACATCAGATCGGCAAAACCCATGGTTTTTTGGTTTTCCGAGAGCCGGGGGAACATAAATGTACCTTTGTTTTCCAAATTGAGCTCTATGCAATGGGCACTTTTCATGCTATAAGCAGTTTTTCCTAACAAATGCAAGATATACCATGGGCTGTCTCTGCAAGGAGACATCAGATCTGCAAAACTCATTGTATTTTGGTCTTCGGAGAGCCGGGGAAACAGGAATATGTGTTTGTTTTTCGAATTTTAGCTCTTTCTGCAATGGACACTTTTCATGCTATAAGCAGTTTTCCCTAACAAATGCAAGATATGGGCTATCTCCGCTAGGAGACATCAGATCTGCAAAATCATGGTTTTTTCATCTTCCCTTTGCCCCCGGAACACGAATCTGCATTTATTTTCCTATTGAGCTCTATCTGCAATGGGCACTTTTCATGCTATAAGCAGTTTTTCCTAAAAAATGCAAGATATACCATGGGCTATCTCCGCAAGGAGACATCAGATCTGCAAAACTCATGGTTTTTTTGTCTTTGGGGAGGCGGGGGAACATGAATATGTGTTTGTTTTTCGAATTTGAGCTCTATCTGCAATGGGGACTTTTCATGCTATAAGCAGTTTTTCCTAACAAATGCAAGATATAGCATGGGCTATCTCCGCAAGGAGACATCAGATCTGCAAAACTCATTGTATTTTGGTCTTCGGAGAACCAGGGGAACATGAATATGTGTTTGTTTTTCGAATTTGAGCTCTATCTGCAATGGGCACTTTTCATGCTATAAGCAATTTTCCCTAACAAATGCAAGATATGGGCTATCTCCGCAAGGAGACATCAGATCTAAAAAACTCTTGGTTTTTTCATCTTCCCTTAGCCCCGGGAACACGAATCTGCGTTTGTTTTCCAAATTGAGCTCTATCTGCAATGGGGACTTTTCATGCTATAAACAGTTTCTAGTAACAAATGCAAGATATACCATGGGCTATCTCCGCAAGGAGATTTCAGATCTGCAAAAGTCATGATATTTTGGTCTTCGGTGAGCCGGGGGAACATGAATATGTGTTTGTTTTTCGAATTTGAGCTCTATCTGCAATAGGCACTTTTCATGCTATAAGCAATTTTCCCTAACAAATGCAAGATATGGGCTATCTCCGCAAGGAGACATCAGATCTAAAAAACTCTTGGTTTTTTCATCTTCCCTTAGCCCCGGGAACACGAATCTGCGTTTGTTTTCCAAATTGAGCTCTATCTGCAATGGGGACTTTTCATGCTATAAGCAGTTTCTAGTAACAAATGCAAGATATACCATGGGCTATCTCCGCAAGGAGATTTCAGATCTGCAAAACTCATGATATTTTGGTCTTCGGTGAGCCGGGGGAACATGAATATGTGTTTGTTTTTCGAATTTGAGCTCTATCTGCAAAAGGCACTTTTCATGCTATAAGCAATTTTTCCTAACAAGAGCAACATATAACCTGGGCTCTCTCCGCAAGGAGACATCAGATCGGCAAAACCCATGGTTTTTTGGTCTTCCGAGAGCCAGGGGAACATAATCTACCTTTGTTTTCCAAATTGAGCTCTATGCAATGGGCACTTTTCATGCTATAAGCAGTTTTTCCTAACAAATGCAAGATATACCATGGGCTGTCTCTGCAAGGAGACATCAGATCTGCAAAACTCATTGTATTTTGGTCTTTGGAGAGCCGGGGGAACATGAATATGTGTTTGTTTTTCGAATTTGAGCTCTATCTGCAAAAGGCACTTTTCATGCTATAAGCAATTTTTCCTAACAAGAGCAACATATAACCTGGGCTCTCTCCGCAAGGAGACATCAGATCGGCAAAACCCATGGTTTTTTGGTCTTCCGAGAGCCAGGGGAACATAAATCTACCTTTGTTTTCCAAATTGAGCTCTATGCAATGGGCACTTTTCATGCTATAAGCAGTTTTTCCTAACAAATGCAAGATATACCATGGGCTGTCTCTGCAAGGAGACATCAGATCTGCAAAACTCATTGTATTTTGGTCTTTGGAGAGCCGGGGGAACATGAATATGTGTTTGTTTTTCGAATTTGATCTCTATCTGCAATGGGCACTCTTCATGCTATAAGCAGTTTTCCCTAACAAATGCAAGATATGGGCTATCTCCGCAAGGAGACATCAGATCTGCAAAATCATGGATTTTTCATCTTCCCTTTGCCCCCGGAACACGAATCTGCATTTATTTTCCAATTGAGCTCTATCTGCAATGGGCACTTTTCATGCTATAAGCAGTTTTTCCTAACAAATGCAAGATATACCATGGGCTATCTCCGCAAGGAGACATCAGATCTGCAAAACTCATGGTTTTTTTGTCTTTGGGGAGGCGGGGGAACATGAATATGTGTTTGTTTTTCGAATTTGAGCTCTATCTGCAATGGGCACTTTTCATGCTATAAGCAATTTTCCCTAACAAATGCAAGATATGGGCTATCTCCGCAAGGAGACATCAGATCTAAAAAACTCTTGGTTTTTTCATCTTCCCTTAGCCCCGGGAACACGAATCTGCGTTTGTTTTCCAAATTGAGCTCTATCTGCAATGGGGACTTTTCATACTATAAGCAGTTTCTAGTAACAAATGCAAGATATACCATGGGCTATCTCCGCAAGGAGATTTCAGATCTGCAAAACTCATGATATTTTGGTCTTCGGTGAGCCGGGGGAACATGAATATGTGTTTGTTTTTCGAATTTGAGCTCTATCTGCAAAAGGCACTTTTCATGCTATAAGCAATTTTTCCTAACAAGAGCAACATATAACCTGGGCTCTCTCCGCAAGGAGACATCAGATCGGCAAAACCCATGGTTTTTTGGTCTTCCGAGAGCCAGGGGAACATAAATCTACCTTTGTTTTCCAAATTGAGCTCTATGCAATGGGCACTTTTCATGCTATAAGCAGTTTTTCCTAACAAATGCAAGATATACCATGGGCTGTCTCTGCAAGGAGACATCAGATCTGCAAAACTCATTGTATTTTGGTCTTTGGAGAGCCGGGGGAACATGAATATGTGTTTGTTTTTCGAATTTGAGCTCTATCTGCAATGGGCACTTTTCATGCTATAAGCAATTTTCCCTAACAAATGCAAGATATGGGCTATCTCCGCAAGGAGACATCAGATCTAAAAAACTCTTGGTTTTTTCATCTTCCCTTAGCCCCGGGAACACGAATCTGCGTTTGTTTTCCAAATTGAGCTCTATCTGCAATGGGGACTTTTCATACTATAAGCAGTTTCTAGTAACAAATGCAAGATATACCATGGGCTATCTCCGCAAGGAGATTTCAGATCTGCAAAACTCATGATATTTTGGTCTTCGGTGAGCCGGGGGAACATGAATATGTGTTTGTTTTTCGAATTTGAGCTCTATCTGCAAAAGGCACTTTTCATGCTATAAGCAATTTTTCCTAACAAGAGCAACATATAACCTGGGCTCTCTCCGCAAGGAGACATCAGATCGGCAAAACCCATGGTTTTTTGGTCTTCCGAGAGCCAGGGGAACATAAATCTACCTTTGTTTTCCAAATTGAGCTCTATGCAATGGGCACTTTTCATGCTATAAGCAGTTTTTCCTAACAAATGCAAGATATACCATGGGCTGTCTCTGCAAGGAGACATCAGATCTGCAAAACTCATTGTATTTTGGTCTTTGGAGAGCCGGGGGAACATGAATATGTGTTTGTTTTTCGAATTTGAGCTCTATCTGCAATGGGCACTCTTCATGCTATAAGCAGTTTTCCCTAACAAATGCAAGATATGGGCTATCTCCGCAAGGAGACATCAGATCTGCAAAATCATGGATTTTTCATCTTCCCTTTGCCCCCGGAACACGAATCTGCATTTATTTTCCAATTGAGCTCTATCTGCAATGGGCACTTTTCATGCTATAAGCAGTTTTTCCTAACAAATGCAAGATATACCATGGGCTATCTCCGCAAGGAGACATCAGATCTGCAAAACTCATGGTTTTTTTGTCTTTGGGGAGGCGGGGGAACATGAATATGTGTTTGTTTTTCGAATTTGAGCTCTATCTGCAATGGGGACTTTTCATGCTATAAGCAATTTTCCCTAACAAATGCAAGATATAGGCTATCTCCGCTAGGAGACATCAGATCTGCAAAATCATGGTTTTTTCATCTTCCCTTTGCCCCCGGAACACGAATCTGCATTTATTTTCCAATTGAGCTCTATCTGCAATGGGCACTTTTCATGCTATAAGCAGTTTTTCCTAAAAAATGCAAGATATACCATGGGCTATCTCCGCAAGGAGACATCAGATCTGCAAAACTCATGGTTTTTTTGTCTTTGGGGAGGCGGGGGAACATGAATATGTGTTTGTTTTTCGAATTTGAGCTCTATCTGCAATGGGCACTTTTCATGCTATAAGCAGTTTTTCCTAACAAATGCAAGATATAGCATGGGCTATCTCCGCAAGGAGACATCAGATCTGCAAAACTCATTGTATTTTGGTCTTCGGAGAACCGGGGGAACATGAATATGTGTTTGTTTTTCGAATTTGAGCTCTATCTGCAATGGGCACTTTTCATGCTATAAGCAATTTTCCCTAACAAATGCAAGATATGGGCTATCTCCGCAAGGAGACATCAGATCTAAAAAACTCTTGGTTTTTTCATCTTCCCTTAGCCCCGGGAACACGAATCTGCGTTTGTTTTCCAAATTGAGCTCTATCTGCAATGGGGACTTTTCATACTATAAGCAGTTTCTAGTAACAAATGCAAGATATACCATGGGCTATCTCCGCAAGGAGATTTCAGATCTGCAAAACTCATGATATTTTGGTCTTCGGTGAGCCGGGGGAACATGAATATGTGTTTGTTTTTCGAATTTGAGCTCTATCTGCAATAGGCACTTTTCATGCTATAAGCAATTTTTCCTAACAAGAGCAACATATAACCTGGGCTCTCTCCGCAAGGAGACATCAGATCGGCAAAACCCATGGTTTTTTGGTCTTCCGAGAGCCAGGGGAACATAAATCTACCTTTGTTTTCCAAATTGAGCTCTATGCAATGGGCACTTTTCATGCTATAAGCAGTTTTTCCTAACAAATGCAAGATATACCATGGGCTGTCTCTGCAAGGAGACATCAGATCTGCAAAACTCATTGTATTTTGGTCTTTGGAGAGCCGGGGGAACATGAATATGTGTTTGTTTTTCGAATTTGATCTCTATCTGCAATGGGCACTTTTCATGCTATAAGCAATTTTCCCTAAGAAATGCAAGATATGGGCTATCTCCGCAAGGAGATATCAGATCTGCAAAACTCATGATATTTTGGTCTTCGGTGAGCCGGGGGAACATGAATATGTGTTTGTTTTTCGAATTTGAGCTCTATCTGCAATAGGCACTTTTCATGCTATTGGTTTTTTCATCTTCCATTAGCCCCGGGAACACGAATCTGCGTTTGTTTTCCAAATTGAGCTCTATCTGCAATGGGGACTTTTCATACTATAAGCAGTTTCTAGTAACAAATGCAAGATATACCATGGGCTATCTCCGCAAGGAGATTTCAGATCTGCAAAACTCATGATATTTTGGTCTTCGGTGAGCCGGGGGAACATGAATATGTGTTTGTTTTTCGAATTTGAGCTCTATCTGCAATAGGCACTTTTCATGCTATAAGCAATTTTTCCTAACAAGAGCAACATATAACCTGGGCTCTCTCCGCAAGGAGACATCAGATCGGCAAAACCCATGGTTTTTTGGTCTTCCGAGAGCCAGGGGAACATAAATCTACCTTTGTTTTCCAAATTGAGCTCTATGCAATGGGCACTTTTCATGCTATAAGCAGTTTTTCCTAACAAATGCAAGATATACCATGGGCTGTCTCTGCAAGGAGACATCAGATCTGCAAAACTCATTGTATTTTGGTCTTTGGAGAGCCGGGGGAACATGAATATGTGTTTGTTTTTCGAATTTGATCTCTATCTGCAATGGGCACTTTTCATGCTATAAGCAATTTTCCCTAAGAAATGCAAGATATGGGCTATCTCCGCAAGGAGATATCAGATCTGCAAAACTCATGATATTTTGGTCTTCGGTGAGCCGGGGGAACATGAATATGTGTTTGTTTTTCGAATTTGAGCTCTATCTGCAATAGGCACTTTTCATGCTATAAGCAATTTTTCCTAACAAGAGCAACATATAACCTGGGCTCTCTCCGCAAGGAGACATCACATCGGCAAAACCCATGGTTTTTTGGTCTTCCGAGAGCCGGGGGAACATAAATCTACCTTTGTTTTCATGCTATAAGCAATTTTCCCTAACAAATGCAAGATATGGGCTATCTCCGCAAGGAGACATCAGATCTGCAAAATTCTTGGTTTTTACATCTTCCCTTAGCCCCGGGAACACGAATCTGCGTTTGTTTTCCAAATTGAGCTCTATCTGCAATGGGGACTTTTCATGCTATAAGCAGTTTCTAGTAACAAATGCAAGATATACCATGGGCTATCTCCGCAAGGAGACATCAGATCTGCAAAAACCATGATATTTTGGTCTTCGGTGAGCCAGGGGAACATGAATATGTGTTTGTTTTTCGAATTTGATTTCTATCTGCAATAGGCACTTTTCATGCTATAAGCAATTTTTCCTAACAAGAGCAACATATAACCTGGGCTCTCTCCGCAAGGAGACATCAGATCGGCAAAACCCATGGTTTTTTGGTTTTCCGAGAGCCGGGGGAACATAAATGTACCTTTGTTTTCCAAATTGAGCTCTATGCAATGGGCACTTTTCATGCTATAAGCAGTTTTTCCTAACAAATGCAAGATATACCATGGGCTGTCTCTGCAAGGAGACATCAGATCTGCAAAACTCATTGTATTTTGGTCTTCGGAGAGCCGGGGAAACAGGAATATGTGTTTGTTTTTCGAATTTTAGCTCTTTCTGCAATGGACACTTTTCATGCTATAAGCAGTTTTCCCTAACAAATGCAAGATATGGGCTATCTCCGCTAGGAGACATCAGATCTGCAAAATCATGGTTTTTTCATCTTCCCTTTGCCCCCGGAACACGAATCTGCATTTATTTTCCTATTGAGCTCTATCTGCAATGGGCACTTTTCATGCTATAAGCAGTTTTTCCTAAAAAATGCAAGATATACCATGGGCTATCTCCGCAAGGAGACATCAGATCTGCAAAACTCATGGTTTTTTTGTCTTTGGGGAGGCGGGGGAACATGAATATGTGTTTGTTTTTCGAATTTGAGCTCTATCTGCAATGGGGACTTTTCATGCTATAAGCAGTTTTTCCTAACAAATGCAAGATATAGCATGGGCTATCTCCGCAAGGAGACATCAGATCTGCAAAACTCATTGTATTTTGGTCTTCGGAGAACCAGGGGAACATGAATATGTGTTTGTTTTTCGAATTTGAGCTCTATCTGCAATGGGCACTTTTCATGCTATAAGCAATTTTCCCTAACAAATGCAAGATATGGGCTATCTCCGCAAGGAGACATCAGATCTAAAAAACTCTTGGTTTTTTCATCTTCCCTTAGCCCCGGGAACACGAATCTGCGTTTGTTTTCCAAATTGAGCTCTATCTGCAATGGGGACTTTTCATGCTATAAACAGTTTCTAGTAACAAATGCAAGATATACCATGGGCTATCTCCGCAAGGAGATTTCAGATCTGCAAAAGTCATGATATTTTGGTCTTCGGTGAGCCGGGGGAACATGAATATGTGTTTGTTTTTCGAATTTGAGCTCTATCTGCAATAGGCACTTTTCATGCTATAAGCAATTTTCCCTAACAAATGCAAGATATGGGCTATCTCCGCAAGGAGACATCAGATCTAAAAAACTCTTGGTTTTTTCATCTTCCCTTAGCCCCGGGAACACGAATCTGCGTTTGTTTTCCAAATTGAGCTCTATCTGCAATGGGGACTTTTCATGCTATAAGCAGTTTCTAGTAACAAATGCAAGATATACCATGGGCTATCTCCGCAAGGAGATTTCAGATCTGCAAAACTCATGATATTTTGGTCTTCGGTGAGCCGGGGGAACATGAATATGTGTTTGTTTTTCGAATTTGAGCTCTATCTGCAAAAGGCACTTTTCATGCTATAAGCAATTTTTCCTAACAAGAGCAACATATAACCTGGGCTCTCTCCGCAAGGAGACATCAGATCGGCAAAACCCATGGTTTTTTGGTCTTCCGAGAGCCAGGGGAACATAATCTACCTTTGTTTTCCAAATTGAGCTCTATGCAATGGGCACTTTTCATGCTATAAGCAGTTTTTCCTAACAAATGCAAGATATACCATGGGCTGTCTCTGCAAGGAGACATCAGATCTGCAAAACTCATTGTATTTTGGTCTTTGGAGAGCCGGGGGAACATGAATATGTGTTTGTTTTTCGAATTTGAGCTCTATCTGCAAAAGGCACTTTTCATGCTATAAGCAATTTTTCCTAACAAGAGCAACATATAACCTGGGCTCTCTCCGCAAGGAGACATCAGATCGGCAAAACCCATGGTTTTTTGGTCTTCCGAGAGCCAGGGGAACATAAATCTACCTTTGTTTTCCAAATTGAGCTCTATGCAATGGGCACTTTTCATGCTATAAGCAGTTTTTCCTAACAAATGCAAGATATACCATGGGCTGTCTCTGCAAGGAGACATCAGATCTGCAAAACTCATTGTATTTTGGTCTTTGGAGAGCCGGGGGAACATGAATATGTGTTTGTTTTTCGAATTTGATCTCTATCTGCAATGGGCACTCTTCATGCTATAAGCAGTTTTCCCTAACAAATGCAAGATATGGGCTATCTCCGCAAGGAGACATCAGATCTGCAAAATCATGGATTTTTCATCTTCCCTTTGCCCCCGGAACACGAATCTGCATTTATTTTCCAATTGAGCTCTATCTGCAATGGGCACTTTTCATGCTATAAGCAGTTTTTCCTAACAAATGCAAGATATACCATGGGCTATCTCCGCAAGGAGACATCAGATCTGCAAAACTCATGGTTTTTTTGTCTTTGGGGAGGCGGGGGAACATGAATATGTGTTTGTTTTTCGAATTTGAGCTCTATCTGCAATGGGCACTTTTCATGCTATAAGCAATTTTCCCTAACAAATGCAAGATATGGGCTATCTCCGCAAGGAGACATCAGATCTAAAAAACTCTTGGTTTTTTCATCTTCCCTTAGCCCCGGGAACACGAATCTGCGTTTGTTTTCCAAATTGAGCTCTATCTGCAATGGGGACTTTTCATACTATAAGCAGTTTCTAGTAACAAATGCAAGATATACCATGGGCTATCTCCGCAAGGAGATTTCAGATCTGCAAAACTCATGATATTTTGGTCTTCGGTGAGCCGGGGGAACATGAATATGTGTTTGTTTTTCGAATTTGAGCTCTATCTGCAAAAGGCACTTTTCATGCTATAAGCAATTTTTCCTAACAAGAGCAACATATAACCTGGGCTCTCTCCGCAAGGAGACATCAGATCGGCAAAACCCATGGTTTTTTGGTCTTCCGAGAGCCAGGGGAACATAAATCTACCTTTGTTTTCCAAATTGAGCTCTATGCAATGGGCACTTTTCATGCTATAAGCAGTTTTTCCTAACAAATGCAAGATATACCATGGGCTGTCTCTGCAAGGAGACATCAGATCTGCAAAACTCATTGTATTTTGGTCTTTGGAGAGCCGGGGGAACATGAATATGTGTTTGTTTTTCGAATTTGAGCTCTATCTGCAATGGGCACTTTTCATGCTATAAGCAATTTTCCCTAACAAATGCAAGATATGGGCTATCTCCGCAAGGAGACATCAGATCTAAAAAACTCTTGGTTTTTTCATCTTCCCTTAGCCCCGGGAACACGAATCTGCGTTTGTTTTCCAAATTGAGCTCTATCTGCAATGGGGACTTTTCATACTATAAGCAGTTTCTAGTAACAAATGCAAGATATACCATGGGCTATCTCCGCAAGGAGATTTCAGATCTGCAAAACTCATGATATTTTGGTCTTCGGTGAGCCGGGGGAACATGAATATGTGTTTGTTTTTCGAATTTGAGCTCTATCTGCAAAAGGCACTTTTCATGCTATAAGCAATTTTTCCTAACAAGAGCAACATATAACCTGGGCTCTCTCCGCAAGGAGACATCAGATCGGCAAAACCCATGGTTTTTTGGTCTTCCGAGAGCCAGGGGAACATAAATCTACCTTTGTTTTCCAAATTGAGCTCTATGCAATGGGCACTTTTCATGCTATAAGCAGTTTTTCCTAACAAATGCAAGATATACCATGGGCTGTCTCTGCAAGGAGACATCAGATCTGCAAAACTCATTGTATTTTGGTCTTTGGAGAGCCGGGGGAACATGAATATGTGTTTGTTTTTCGAATTTGAGCTCTATCTGCAATGGGCACTCTTCATGCTATAAGCAGTTTTCCCTAACAAATGCAAGATATGGGCTATCTCCGCAAGGAGACATCAGATCTGCAAAATCATGGATTTTTCATCTTCCCTTTGCCCCCGGAACACGAATCTGCATTTATTTTCCAATTGAGCTCTATCTGCAATGGGCACTTTTCATGCTATAAGCAGTTTTTCCTAACAAATGCAAGATATACCATGGGCTATCTCCGCAAGGAGACATCAGATCTGCAAAACTCATGGTTTTTTTGTCTTTGGGGAGGCGGGGGAACATGAATATGTGTTTGTTTTTCGAATTTGAGCTCTATCTGCAATGGGGACTTTTCATGCTATAAGCAATTTTCCCTAACAAATGCAAGATATAGGCTATCTCCGCTAGGAGACATCAGATCTGCAAAATCATGGTTTTTTCATCTTCCCTTTGCCCCCGGAACACGAATCTGCATTTATTTTCCAATTGAGCTCTATCTGCAATGGGCACTTTTCATGCTATAAGCAGTTTTTCCTAAAAAATGCAAGATATACCATGGGCTATCTCCGCAAGGAGACATCAGATCTGCAAAACTCATGGTTTTTTTGTCTTTGGGGAGGCGGGGGAACATGAATATGTGTTTGTTTTTCGAATTTGAGCTCTATCTGCAATGGGCACTTTTCATGCTATAAGCAGTTTTTCCTAACAAATGCAAGATATAGCATGGGCTATCTCCGCAAGGAGACATCAGATCTGCAAAACTCATTGTATTTTGGTCTTCGGAGAACCGGGGGAACATGAATATGTGTTTGTTTTTCGAATTTGAGCTCTATCTGCAATGGGCACTTTTCATGCTATAAGCAATTTTCCCTAACAAATGCAAGATATGGGCTATCTCCGCAAGGAGACATCAGATCTAAAAAACTCTTGGTTTTTTCATCTTCCCTTAGCCCCGGGAACACGAATCTGCGTTTGTTTTCCAAATTGAGCTCTATCTGCAATGGGGACTTTTCATACTATAAGCAGTTTCTAGTAACAAATGCAAGATATACCATGGGCTATCTCCGCAAGGAGATTTCAGATCTGCAAAACTCATGATATTTTGGTCTTCGGTGAGCCGGGGGAACATGAATATGTGTTTGTTTTTCGAATTTGAGCTCTATCTGCAATAGGCACTTTTCATGCTATAAGCAATTTTTCCTAACAAGAGCAACATATAACCTGGGCTCTCTCCGCAAGGAGACATCAGATCGGCAAAACCCATGGTTTTTTGGTCTTCCGAGAGCCAGGGGAACATAAATCTACCTTTGTTTTCCAAATTGAGCTCTATGCAATGGGCACTTTTCATGCTATAAGCAGTTTTTCCTAACAAATGCAAGATATACCATGGGCTGTCTCTGCAAGGAGACATCAGATCTGCAAAACTCATTGTATTTTGGTCTTTGGAGAGCCGGGGGAACATGAATATGTGTTTGTTTTTCGAATTTGAGCTCTATCTGCAATGGGCACTCTTCATGCTATAAGCAGTTTTCCCTAACAAATGCAAGATATGGGCTATCTCCGCAAGGAGACATCAGATCTGCAAAATCATGGATTTTTCATCTTCCCTTTGCCCCCGGAACACGAATCTGCATTTATTTTCCAATTGAGCTCTATCTGCAATGGGCACTTTTCATGCTATAAGCAGTTTTTCCTAACAAATGCAAGATATACCATGGGCTATCTCCGCAAGGAGACATCAGATCTGCAAAACTCATGGTTTTTTTGTCTTTGGGGAGGCGGGGGAACATGAATATGTGTTTGTTTTTCGAATTTGAGCTCTATCTGCAATGGGGACTTTTCATGCTATAAGCAATTTTCCCTAACAAATGCAAGATATAGGCTATCTCCGCTAGGAGACATCAGATCTGCAAAATCATGGTTTTTTCATCTTCCCTTTGCCCCCGGAACACGAATCTGCATTTATTTTCCAATTGAGCTCTATCTGCAATGGGCACTTTTCATGCTATAAGCAGTTTTTCCTAAAAAATGCAAGATATACCATGGGCTATCTCCGCAAGGAGACATCAGATCTGCAAAACTCATGGTTTTTTTGTCTTTGGGGAGGCGGGGGAACATGAATATGTGTTTGTTTTTCGAATTTGAGCTCTATCTGCAATGGGCACTTTTCATGCTATAAGCAGTTTTTCCTAACAAATGCAAGATATAGCATGGGCTATCTCCGCAAGGAGACATCAGATCTGCAAAACTCATTGTATTTTGGTCTTCGGAGAACCGGGGGAACATGAATATGTGTTTGTTTTTCGAATTTGAGCTCTATCTGCAATGGGCACTTTTCATGCTATAAGCAATTTTCCCTAACAAATGCAAGATATGGGCTATCTCCGCAAGGAGACATCAGATCTAAAAAACTCTTGGTTTTTTCATCTTCCCTTAGCCCCGGGAACACGAATCTGCGTTTGTTTTCCAAATTGAGCTCTATCTGCAATGGGGACTTTTCATACTATAAGCAGTTTCTAGTAACAAATGCAAGATATACCATGGGCTATCTCCGCAAGGAGATTTCAGATCTGCAAAACTCATGATATTTTGGTCTTCGGTGAGCCGGGGGAACATGAATATGTGTTTGTTTTTCGAATTTGAGCTCTATCTGCAATAGGCACTTTTCATGCTATAAGCAATTTTTCCTAACAAGAGCAACATATAACCTGGGCTCTCTCCGCAAGGAGACATCAGATCGGCAAAACCCATGGTTTTTTGGTCTTCCGAGAGCCAGGGGAACATAAATCTACCTTTGTTTTCCAAATTGAGCTCTATGCAATGGGCACTTTTCATGCTATAAGCAGTTTTTCCTAACAAATGCAAGATATACCATGGGCTGTCTCTGCAAGGAGACATCAGATCTGCAAAACTCATTGTATTTTGGTCTTTGGAGAGCCGGGGGAACATGAATATGTGTTTGTTTTTCGAATTTGATCTCTATCTGCAATGGGCACTTTTCATGCTATAAGCAATTTTCCCTAAGAAATGCAAGATATGGGCTATCTCCGCAAGGAGATATCAGATCTGCAAAACTCATGATATTTTGGTCTTCGGTGAGCCGGGGGAACATGAATATGTGTTTGTTTTTCGAATTTGAGCTCTATCTGCAATAGGCACTTTTCATGCTATAAGCAATTTTTCCTAACAAGAGCAACATATAACCTGGGCTCTCTCCGCAAGGAGACATCAGATCGGCAAAACCCATGGTTTTTTGGTTTTCCGAGAGCCGGGGGAACACAAATGTACCTTTGTTTTCCAAATTGAGCTCTATGCAATGGGCACTTTTCATGCTATAAGCAGTTTTTCCTAACAAATGCAAGATATACCATGGGCTGTCTCTGCAAGGAGACATCAGATCTGCAAAACTCATTGTATTTTGGTCTTCTTTGAGCCTGGGAAACAGGAATATGTGTTTGTTTTTCGAATTTTAGCTCTTTCTGCAATGGACACTTTTCATGCTATAAGCAGTTTTCCCTAACAAATGCAAGATATGGGCTATCTCCGCTAGGAGACATCAGATCTGCAAAATCATGGTTTTTTCATCTTCCCTTTGCCCCCGGAACACGAATCTGCATTTATTTTCCAATTGAGCTCTATCTGCAATGGGCACTTTTCATGCTATAAGCAGTTTTTCCTAAAAAATGCAAGATATACCATGGGCTATCTCCGCAAGGAGACATCAGATCTGCAAAACTCATGGTTTTTTTGTCTTTGGGGAGGCGGGGGAACATGAATATGTGTTTGTTTTTCGAATTTGAGCTCTATCTGCAATGGGCACTTTTCATGCTATAAGCAGTTTTTCCTAACAAATGCAAGATATAGCATGGGCTATCTCCGCAAGGAGACATCAGATCTGCAAAACTCATTGTATTTTGGTCTTCGGAGAACCGGGGGAACATGAATATGTGTTTGTTTTTCGAATTTGAGCTCTATCTGCAATGGGCACTTTTCATGCTATAAGCAATTTTCCCTAACAAATGCAAGATATGGGCTATCTCCGCAAGGAGACATCAGATCTAAAAAACTCTTGGTTTTTTCATCTTCCCTTAGCCCCGGGAACACGAATCTGCGTTTGTTTTCCAAATTGAGCTCTATCTGCAATGGGGACTTTTCATACTATAAGCAGTTTCTAGTAACAAATGCAAGATATACCATGGGCTATCTCCGCAAGGAGATTTCAGATCTGCAAAACTCATGATATTTTGGTCTTCGGTGAGCCGGGGGAACATGAATATGTGTTTGTTTTTCGAATTTGAGCTCTATCTGCAATAGGCACTTTTCATGCTATAAGCAATTTTTCCTAACAAGAGCAACATATAACCTGGGCTCTCTCCGCAAGGAGACATCAGATCGGCAAAACCCATGGTTTTTTGGTCTTCCGAGAGCCAGGGGAACATAAATCTACCTTTGTTTTCCAAATTGAGCTCTATGCAATGGGCACTTTTCATGCTATAAGCAGTTTTTCCTAACAAATGCAAGATATACCATGGGCTGTCTCTGCAAGGAGACATCAGATCTGCAAAACTCATTGTATTTTGGTCTTTGGAGAGCCGGGGGAACATGAATATGTGTTTGTTTTTCGAATTTGATCTCTATCTGCAATGGGCACTTTTCATGCTATAAGCAATTTTCCCTAAGAAATGCAAGATATGGGCTATCTCCGCAAGGAGATATCAGATCTGCAAAACTCATGATATTTTGGTCTTCGGTGAGCCGGGGGAACATGAATATGTGTTTGTTTTTCGAATTTGAGCTCTATCTGCAATAGGCACTTTTCATGCTATAAGCAATTTTTCCTAACAAGAGCAACATATAACCTGGTCTCTCTCCGCAAGGAGACATCAGATCGGCAAAACCCATGGTTTTTTGGTTTTCCGAGAGCCGGGGGAACACAAATGTACCTTTGTTTTCCAAATTGAGCTCTATGCAATGGGCACTTTTCATGCTATAAGCAGTTTTTCCTAACAAATGCAAGATATACCATGGGCTGTCTCTGCAAGGAGACATCAGATCTGCAAAACTCATTGTATTTTGGTCTTCTTTGAGCCTGGGAAACAGGAATATGTGTTTGTTTTTCGAATTTTAGCTCTTTCTGCAATGGACACTTTTCATGCTATAAGCAGTTTTCCCTAACAAATGCAAGATATGGGCTATCTCCGCTAGGAGACATCAGATCTGCAAAATCATGGTTTTTTCATCTTCCCTTTGCCCCCGGAACACGAATCTGCATTTATTTTCCTATTGAGCTCTATCTGCAATGGGCACTTTTCATGCTATAAGCAGTTATTCCTAAAAAATGCAAGATATACCATGGGCTATCTCCGCAAGGAGACATCAGATCTACAAAACTCATGGTTTTTTTGTCTTTGGGGAGGCGGGGGAACATGAATATGTGTTTGTTTTTCGAATTTGAGCTCTATCTGCAATGGGGACTTTTCATGCTATAAGCAGTTTTTCCTAACAAATGCAAGATATAGCATGGGCTATCTCCGCAAGGAGACATCAGATCTGCAAAACTCATGATATTTTGGTCTTCGGTGAGCCGGGGGAACATGAATATGTGTTTGTTTTTCGAATTTGAGCTCTATCTGCAATAGGCACTTTTCATGCTATAAGCAATTTTCCCTAACAAATGCAAGATATGGGCTATCTCCGCAAGGAGACATCAGATCTAAAAAACTCTTGGTTTTTTCATCTTCCCTTAGCCCCGGGAACACGAATCTGCGTTTGTTTTCCAAATTGAGCTCTATCTGCAATGGGGACTTTTCATGCTATAAGCAGTTTCTAGATTTCAGATCTGCAAAATTCATGATATTTTGGTCTTCGGTGAGCCGGGGGAACATGAATATGTGTTTGTTTTTCGAATTTGAGCTCTATCTGCAAAAGGCACTTTTCATGCTATAAGCAATTTTTCCTAACAAGAGCAACATATAACCTGGGCTCTCTCCGCAAGGAGACATCAGATCGGCAAAACCCATGGTTTTTTGGTCTTCCGAGAGCCGGGGAACATAAATCTACCTTTGTTTTCCAAATTGAGCTCTATGCAATGGGCACTTTTCATGCTATAAGCAGTTTTTCCTAACAAATGCAAGATATACCATGGGCTGTCTCTGCAAGGAGACATCAGATCTGCAAAACTCATTGTATTTTGGTCTTTGGAGAGCCGGGGGAACATGAATATGTGTTTGTTTTTCGAATTTGATCTCTATCTGCAATGGGCACTCTTCATGCTATAAGCAGTTTTCCCTAACAAATGCAAGATATGGGCTATCTGCGCAAGGAGACATCAGATCTGCAAAATCATGGTTTTTTCATCTTCCCTTTGCCCCCGGAACACGAATCTGCATTTATTTTCCAATTGAGCTCTATCTGCAATGGGCACTTTTCATGCTATAAGCAGTTTTTCCTAAAAAATGCAAGATATACCATGGGCTATCTCCGCAAGGAGACATCAGATCTGCAAAACTCATGGTTTTTTTGGCTTTGGGGAGGCGGGGGAACATGAATATGTGTTTGTTTTTCGAATTTGAGCTCTATCTGCAATGGGCACTTTTCATGCTATAAGCAATTTTCCCTAACAAATGCAAGATATGGGCTATCTCCGCAAGGAGACATCAGATCTAAAAAACTCTTGGTTTTTTCATCTTCCCTTAGCCCCGGGAACACGAATCTGCGTTTGTTTTCCAAATTGAGCTCTATCTGCAATGGGGACTTTTCATACTATAAGCAGTTTCTAGTAACAAATGCAAGATATACCATGGGCTCTCTCCGCAAGGAGACATCAGATCTGCAAAACTCATTGTATTTTGGTCTTTGGAGAGCCGGGGGAACATGAATATGTGTTTGTTTTTCGAATTTGATCTCTATCTGCAATGGGCACTTTTCATGCTATAAGCAATTTTCCCTAAGAAATGCAAGATATGGGCTATCTCCGCAAGGAGATATCAGATCTGCAAAACTCATGATATTTTGGTCTTCAGTGAGCCGGGGGAACATGAATATGTGTTTGTTTTTCGAATTTGAACTCTATCTGCAATAGGCACTTTTCATGCTATAAGCAATTTTTCCTAACAAGAGCAACCTGGGCTCTCTCCGCAAGGAGACATCAGATCGGCAAAACCCATGGTTTTTTGGTCTTCCGAGAGCCGGGGGAACATAAATCTACCTTTGTTTTCATGCTATAAGCAATTTTCCCTAACAAATGCAAGATATGGGCTATCTCCGCAAGGAGACATCAGATCTGCAAAATTCTTGGTTTTTACATCTTCCCTTAGCCCCGGGAACACGAATCTGCGTTTGTTTTCCAAATTGAGCTCTATCTGCAATGGGGACTTTTCATGCTATAAGCAGTTTCTAGTAACAAATGCAAGATATACCATGGGCTATCTCCGCAAGGAGACATCAGATCTGCAAAAACCATGATATTTTGGTCTTCGGTGAGCCAGGGGAACATGAATATGTGTTTGTTTTTCGAATTTGATTTCTATCTGCAATAGGCACTTTTCATGCTATAAGCAATTTTTCCTAACAAGAGCAACATATAACCTGGGCTCTCTCCGCAAGGAGACATCAGATCGGCAAAACCCATGGTTTTTTGGTTTTCCGAGAGCCGGGGGAACATAAATGTACCTTTGTTTTCCAAATTGAGCTCTATGCAATGGGCACTTTTCATGCTATAAGCAGTTTTTCCTAACAAATGCAAGATATACCATGGGCTGTCTCTGCAAAGAGACATCAGATCTGCAAAACTCATTGTATTTTGGTCTTCGGAGAGCCGGGGAAACAGGAATATGTGTTTGTTTTTCGAATTTTAGCTCTTTCTGCAATGGACACTTTTCATGCTATAAGCAGTTTTCCCTAACAAATGCAAGATATGGGCTATCTCCGCTTGGAGACATCAGATCTGCAAAATCATGGTTTTTTCATCTTCCCTTTGCCCCCGGAACACGAATCTGCATTTATTTTCCTATTGAGCTCTATCTGCAATGGGCACTTTTCATGCTATAAAGCAGTTTTTCCTAACAAATGCAAGATATAGCATGGGCTATCTCCGCAAGGAGACATCAGATCTGCAAAACTCATTGTATTTTGGTCTTCGGAGAACCGGGGGAACATGAATATGTGTTTGTTTTTCGAATTTGAGCTCTATCTGCAATGGGCACTTTTCATGCTATAAGCAATTTTCCCTAAGAAATGCAAGATATGGGCTCTCTCCGCAAGGAGACATCAGATCGGCAAAACCCATGGTTTTTTGGTCTTCCGAGAGCCGGGGGAACATAAATCTACCTTTGTTTTCATGCTATAAGCAATTTTCCCTAACAAATGCAAGATATGGGCTATCTCCGCAAGGAGACATCAGATCTGCAAAATTCTTGGTTTTTACATCTTCCCTTAGCCCCGGGAACACGAATCTGCGTTTGTTTTCCAAATTGAGCTCTATCTGCAATGGGGACTTTTCATGCTATAAGCAGTTTCTAGTAACAAATGCAAGATATACCATGGGCTATCTCCGCAAGGAGACATCAGATCTGCAAAAACCATGATATTTTGGTCTTCGGTGAGCCAGGGGAACATGAATATGTGTTTGTTTTTCGAATTTGATTTCTATCTGCAATAGGCACTTTTCATGCTATAAGCAATTTTTCCTAACAAGAGCAACATATAACCTGGGCTCTCTCCGCAAGGAGACATCAGATCGGCAAAACCCATGGTTTTTTGGTTTTCCGAGAGCCGGGGGAACATAAATGTACCTTTGTTTTCCAAATTGAGCTCTATGCAATGGGCACTGATTTTTTTTTTTTTTTTTTTTTTTTATTACATTTATATCCCGCCCTTCTCCGAAGACTCAGGGCGGCTTACAAGCTTAGCAGTAGCCTTCATTCTATGTATATGCCTGCTTGTTAGGGCTTTCACACACACCCCAAGCGGCATTATTACAAAGTCAGCTTATTGCCCCCAACAATCTGGGTCCTCATTTTACCTACCTCGGAAGGATGGAAGGCTGAGTCAACCTTGAGCCTGGTGGGATGCGAACCTGCACTAATTGCAGGCAGCTGGTGTTACTTAAGGAGGCATTAGCCCTAACAAATGCAAGATATGGGCTATCTCCGCTAGGAGACATCAGATCTGCAAAATCATGGTTTTTTCATCTTCCCTTTGCCCCCGGAACACGAATCTGCATTTATTTTCCAATTGAGCTCTATCTGCAATGGGCACTTTTCATGCTATAAGCAGTTTTTCCTAACAAATGCAAGATATAACATGGGCTGTCTCTGCAAGGAGACATCAGATCTGCAAAACTCATTGTATTTTGGTCTTCGGAGAGCCGGGGAAACAGGAATAGGTGTTTGTTTTTCGAATTTTAGCTCTTTCTGCAATGGACACTTTTCATGCTATAAGCAGTTTTCCCTAACAAATGCAAGATATGGGCTATCTCCGCTAGGAGACATCAGATCTGCAAAATCATGGTTTTTTCATCTTCCCTTTGCCCCCGGAACACGAATCTGCATTTATTTTCCAATTGAGCTCTATCTGCAATGGGCACTTTTCATGCTATAAGCAGTTTTTCCTAACAAATGCAAGATATAACATGGGCTATCTCCGCAAGGAGACATCAGATCTGCAAAACTCATGGTTTTTTTGTCTTCGGAGAACCGGGGGAACATGAATATGTGTTTGTTTTTCGAATTTGAGCTCTATCTGCAATGGGGACTTTTCATGCTATAAGCAGTTTCTAGTAACAAATGCAAGATATACCATGGGCTATCTCCGCAAGGAGACATCAGATCTGCAAAACTCATGATATTTTGGTCTTCAGTGAGCCTGGGGAACATGAATATGTGTTTGTTTTTCGAATTTGACCTCTATCTGCAGTAGGCACTTTTCATGCTATAAGCAATTTTTCCTAACAAGAGCAACATATAACCTGGGCTCTCTCCGCAAGGAGACATCAGATCTGCATAACTCGTGGTTTTTTGGTCTTCGGTGAGCCGGGGGAACATGAATATGTGTTTGTTTTTCGAATTTGAGCTCTATCTGCAAAGGGCACTTTTCTTGCTAAAAGCAGTTTTTCCTAACAAATGCAAGATATAACATGGGCTATCTCCGCAAGGAGACATCAGATCTGCATAACTCATGGTTTTTTGGTCTTCGGTGAGCCGGGGGAACTTGAATATGTGTTTGTTTTTCGAATTTGAGCTCTATCTGCAAAGGGCACTTTTCATGCTATAAGCAGTTTTTCCTAACAAATGCAAGATATAACATGGGCTATCTCCGCAAGGAGACATCAGATCTGCAAAACTCATGGTTTTTTTGTCTTCGGAGAACCGGGGGAACATGAATATGTGTTTGTTTTTCGAATTTGAGCTCTATCTGCAATGGGGACTTTTCATGCTATAAGCAGTTTCTAGTAACAAATGCAAGATATACCATGGGCTATCTCCGCAAGGAGACATCAGATCTGCAAAACTCATGATATTTTGGTCTTCGGTGAGCCTGGGGAACATGAATATGTGTTTGTTTTTCGAATTTGACCTCTATCTGCAGTAGGCACTTTTCATGCTATAAGCAATTTTTCCTAACAAGAGCAACATATAACCTGGGCTCTCTCCGCAAGGAGACATCAGATCGGCAAAACCCATGCTTTTTTGGTCTTCCGAGAGCCGGGGGAACATAACTCTACCTTTGTTTTCCAAATTGAGCTCTATGCAATGGGCACTTTTCATGCTATAAGCAGTTTTTCCTAACAAATGCAAGATATACCATGGGCTATCTCCGCAAGGAGACATCAGATCTGCAAAACTCATGTTTTTTTTTGTCTTTGGGGAGGCGGGGGAACATGAATATGTGTTTGTTTTTCGAATTTGAGCTCTATCTGCAATGGGGACTTTTCATGCTATAAGCAATTTTCCCTAACAAATGCAAGATATGGGCTCTCTCGGCAAGGAAACTACAGATCGGCAAAACCCATGGTTTTTTAGTCTTCCGAGAGCCGGGGGAACATAAATCTACCTTTGTTTTCATGCTATAAGCAATTTTCCCTAAGAAATGCAAGATATCGGCTATCTCCGCAAGGAGACATCAGATCTGCATAACTCGTGGTTTTTTGGTCTTCGGTGAGCCGGGGGAACATGAATACGTGTTTGTTTTTCGAATTTGAGCTCTATCTGCAAAGGGCACTTTTCTTGCTAAAAGCAGTTTTTCCTAACAAATGTAAGATATAACATGGGCTATCTCCGCAAGGAGACATCAGATCTGCATACCTCATGGTTTTTTTGTCTTCGGAGAACCGGGGGAACATGAATATGTGTTTGTTTTTCGAATTTGAGCTCTATCTGCAAAGGGCACTTTTCATGCTATAAGCAGTTTTTCCTAACAAATGCAAGATATAACATGGGCTATCTCCGCAAGGAGACATCAGATCTACATAACTCGTGGTTTTTTGGTCTTCGGTGAGCCGGGGGAACATGAATATGTGTTTGTTTTTTGAATTTGAGCTCTATCTGCAAAGGGCACTTTTCTTGCTAAAAGCAGTTTTTCCTAACAAATGCAAGATATAACATGGGCTATCTCCGCAAGGAGACATCAGATCTGCATAACTCATGGTTTTTTGGTCTTCGGTGAGCCGGGGGAACATGAATATGTGTTTTTCGAATTTGAGCTCTATCTGCAAAGGGCACTTTTCATGCTATAAGCAGTTTTTCCTAACAAATGCAAGATATAACATGGGCTATCTCCGCAAGGAGACATCAGATCTGCATAACTCATGGTTTTTTGGTCTTCGGTGAGCCGGGGGAACATGAATATGTGTTTGTTTTTCGAATTTGAGCTCTATCTGCAAAGGGCACTTTTCTTGCTAAAAGCAGTTTTTCCTAACAAATGCAAGATATAACATGGGCTATCTCCGCAAGGAGACATCATATGTGCAAAACTCATGGTTTTTTGGTCTTCGGTGAGCCTGGGGAACTTGAATATGTGTTTGTTTTTCGAATTTGAGCTCTATCTGCAAAGGGCACTTTTCTTGCTAAAAGCAGTTTTTCCTAACAAATGCAAGATATAACATGGGCTATCTCCGCAAGGAGACATCAGATCTGCATAACTCATGGTTTTTTGGTCTTCGGTGAGCCGGGGGAACATGAATATGTGTTTGTTTTTCGAATTTGAGCTCTATCTGCTAGGGCACTTTTCATGCTATAAGCAGTTTTTCCTAACAAATGCAAGATATAACCTGGGCTCTCTCCGCAAGGAGACATCAGATCGGCAAAACCCATGGTTTTTTGGTTTTCCGAGAGCCGGGGGAACATAAATCTACCTTTGTTTTCCAAATTGAGCTCTATGCAATGGGCACTTTTCATGCTATAAGCAGTTTTTCCTAACAAATGCAAGATATACCATGGGCTATCTCCGCAAGGAGACATCAGATCTGCAAAACTCATGGTTTTTTTGTCTTCGGAGAACCGGGGGAACATGAATATGTGTTTGTTTTTCGAATTTGAGCTCTATCTGCAAAGGGCACTTTTCATGCTATAAGCAGTTTTTCCTAACAAATGCAAGATATAACATGGGCTATCTCCGCAAGGAGACATCAGATCTGCATAACTCGTGGTTTTTTGGTCTTCGGTGAGCCGGGGGAACATGAATATGTGTTTGTTTTTCGAATTTGAGCTCTATCTGCAAAGGGCACTTTTCTTGCTAAAAGCAGTTTTTCCTAACAAATGCAAGATATAACATGGGCTATCTCCGCAAGGAGACATCAGATCTGCATAACTCATGGTTTTTTGGTCTTCGGTGAGCCGGGGGAACTTGAATATGTGTTTGTTTTTCGAATTTGAGCTCTATCTGCAAAGGGCACTTTTCATGCTATAAGCAGTTTTTCCTAACAAATGCAAGATATAACATGGGCTATCTCCCCAAGGAGACATCATATGTACAAAACTCATGGTTTTTTGGTCTTCGGTGAGCCTGGGGAACTTGAATATGTGTTTGTTTTTCGAATTTGAGCTCTATCTGCAAAGGGCACTTTTCTTGCTAAAAGCAGTTTTTCCTAACAAATGCAAGATATAACATGGGCTATCTCCGCAAGGAGACATCAGATCTGCAAAACCCATGGTTTTTTGGTCTTCGGTGAGCCGGGGGAACATGAATAGGTGTTTGTTTTTCGAATTTGAGCTCTATCTGCAAAGGGCACTTTTCTTGCTAAAAGCAGTTTTTCCTAACAAATGCAAGATATAACCTGGGCTATCTCCGCAAGGAGACATCAGATCGGCAAAACCCATGGTTTTTTGGTTTTCCGAGAGCCGGGGGAACATAAATGTACCTTTGTTTTCCAAATTGAGCTCTATGCAATGGGCACTTTTCATGCTATAAGCAGTTTTTCCTAACAAATGCAAGATATACCATGGGCTGTCTCTGCAAGGAGACATCAGATCTGCAATACTCATTGTATTTTGGTCTTCGGAGAGCCGGGGAAACAGGAATAGGTGTTTGTTTTTCGAATTTTAGCTCTTTCTGCAATGGACACTTTTCATGCTATAAGCAGTTTTCCCTAACAAATGCAAGATATGGGCTATCTCCGCTAGGAGACATCAGATCTGCAAAATCATGGTTTTTTCATCTTCCCTTTGCCCCCGGAACACGAATCTGCATTTATTTTCCAATTGAGCTCTATCTGCAATGGGCACGTTTCATGCTATAAGCAGTTTTTCCTAACAAATGCAACATATACCATGGGCTATCTCCGCAAGGAGACATCAGATCTGCAAAACTCATGGTTTTTTTGTCTTCGGAGAACCGTGGGAACATGAATATGTGTTTGTTTTTCGAATTTGAGCTCTATCTGCAAAGGGCACTTTTCATGCTATAAGCAGTTTTTCCTAACAAATGCAAGATATAACATGGGCTATCTCCGCAAGGAGACATCAGATCTGCATAACTCGTGGTTTTTTGGTCTTCGGTGAGCCGGGGGAACATGAATATGTGTTTGTTTTTCGAATTTGAGCTCTATCTGCAAAGGGCACTTTTCTTGCTAAAAGCAGTTTTTCCTAACAAATGCAAGATATAACATGGGCTATCTCCGCAAGGAGACATCAGATCTGCATAACTCATGGTTTTTTGGTCTTCGGTGAGCCGGGGGAACTTGAATATGTGTTTGTTTTTCGAATTTGAGCTCTATCTGCAAAGGGCACTTTTCATGCTATAAGCAGTTTTTCCTAACAAATGCAAGATATAACATGGGCTATCTCCCCAAGGAGACATCATATGTGCAAAACTCATGGTTTTTTGGTCTTCGGTGAGCCTGGGGAACTTGAATATGTGTTTGTTTTTCGAATTTGAGCTCTATCTGCAAAGGGCACTTTTCTTGCTAAAAGCAGTTTTTCCTAACAAATGCAAGATATAACATGGGCTATCTCCGCAAGGAGACATCAGATCTGCAAAACCCATGGTTTTTTGGTCTTCGGTGAGCCGGGGGAACATGAATAGGTGTTTGTTTTTCGAATTTGAGCTCTATCTGCAAAGGGCACTTTTCTTGCTAAAAGCAGTTTTTCCTAACAAATGCAAGATATAACCTGGGCTATCTCCGCAAGGAGACATCAGATCGGCAAAACCCATGGTTTTTTGGTTTTCCGAGAGCCGGGGGAACATAAATCTACCTTTGTTTTCCAAATTGAGCTCTATGCAATGGGCACTTTTCATGCTATAAGCAGTTTTTCCTAACAAATGCAAGATATACCATGGGCTGTCTCTGCAAGGAGACATCAGATCTGCAACACTCATTGTATTTTGGTCTTCGGAGAGCCGGGGAAACAGGAATACGTGTTTGTTTTTCGAATTTTAGCTCTTTCTGCAATGGACACTTTTCATGCTATAAGCAGTTTTCCCTAACAAATGCAAGATATGGGCTATCTCCGCTAGGAGACATCGGATCTGCAAAACTCATGGTTTTTTTGTCTTCGGAGAACCGGGGGAACATGAATATGTGTTTGTTTTTCGAATTTGAGCTCTATCTGCAATGGGGACTTTTCATGCTATAAGCAGTTTCTAGTAACAAATGCAAGATATACCATGGGCTATCTCCGCAAGGAGACATCAGATCTGCAAAACTCATGATATTTTGGTCTTCAGTGAGCCTGGGGAACATGAATATGTGTTTGTTTTTCGAATTTGACCTCTATCTGCAGTAGGCACTTTTCATGCTATAAGCAATTTTTCCTAACAAGAGCAACATATAACCTGGGCTCTCTCCGCAAGGAGACATCAGATCGGCAAAACCCATGCTTTTTTGGTCTTCCGAGAGCCGGGGGAACATAACTCTACCTTTGTTTTCCAAATTGAGCTCTATGCAATGGGCACTTTTCATGCTATAAGCAGTTTTTCCTAACAAATGCAAGATATACCATGGGCTATCTCCGCAAGGAGACATCAGATCTGCAAAACTCATGTTTTTTTTTTTCTTTGGGGAGGCGGGGGAACATGAATATGTGTTTGTTTTTCGAATTTGAGCTCTATCTCCAATGGGGACTTTTCATGCTATAAGCAATTTTCCCTAACAAATGCAAGATATGGGCTCTCTCCGCAAGGAGACTACAGATCGGCAAAACCCATGGTTTTTTGGTCTTCCGAGAGCCGGGGGAACATAAATCTACCTTTGTTTTCATGCTATAAGCAATTTTCCCTAAGAAATGCAAGATATGGGCTATCTCCGCAAGGAGACATCAGATCTGCATAACTCGTGGTTTTTTGGTCTTCGGTGAGCCGGGGGAACATGAATACGTGTTTGTTTTTCGAATTTGAGCTCTATCTGCAAAGGGCACTTTTCATGCTATAAGCAGTTTTTCCTAACAAATGCAAGATATAACATGGGCTATCTCCGCAAGGAGACATCAGATCTACATAACTCGTGGTTTTTTGGTCTTCGGTGAGCCGGGGGAACATGAATATGTGTTTGTTTTTCGAATTTGAGCTCTATCTGCAAAGGGCACTTTTCTTGCTAAAAGCAGTTTTTCCTAACAAATGCAAGATATAACATGGGCTATCTCCGCAAGGAGACATCAGATCTGCATAACTCATGGTTTTTTGGTCTTCGGTGAGCCGGGGGAACATGAATATGTGTTTGTTTTTCGAATTTGAGCTCTATCTGCAAAGGGCACTTTTCATGCTTTAAGCAGTTTTTCCTAACAAATGCAAGATATAACATGGGCTATCTCCCCAAGGAGACATCATATGTGCAAAACTCATGGTTTTTTGGTATTCGGTGAGCCTGGGGAACTTGAATATGTGTTTGTTTTTCGAATTTGAGCTCTATCTGCAAAGGGCACTTTTCTTGCTAAAAGCAGTTTTTCCTAACAAATGCAGGATATAACATGGGCTATCTCCGCAAGGAGACATCAGATCTGCAAAACCCATGGTTTTTTGGTCTTCGGTGAGCCGGGGGAACATGAATATGTGTTTGTTTTTCGAATTTGAGCTCTATCTGCAAAGGGCACTTTTCATGCTATAAGCAGTTTTTCCTAACAAATGCAAGATATAACATGGGCTATCTCCGCAAGGAGACATCAGATCTGCATAACTCATGGTTTTTTGGTCTTCGGTGAGCCGGGGGAACATGAATATGTGTTTGTTTTTCGAATTTGAGCTCTATCTGCTAGGGCACTTTTCATGCTATAAGCAGTTTTTCCTAACAAATGCAAGATATAACCTGGGCTCTCTCCGCAAGGAGACATCCGATCGGCAAAACCCATGGTTTTTTGGTTTTCCGAGAGCCGGGGGAACATAAATCTACCTTTGTTTTCCAAATTGAGCTCTATGCAATGGGCACTTTTCATGCAATAAGCAGTTTTTCCTAACAAATGCAAGATATACCATGGGCTATCTCCGCAAGGAGACATCAGATCTGCAAAACTCATGGTTTTTTTGTCTTCGGAGAACCGGGGGAACATGAATATGTGTTTGTTTTTCGAATTTGAGCTCTATCTGCAAAGGGCACTTTTCATGCTAAAAGCAGTTTTTCCTAACAAATGCAAGATATAACATGGGCTATCTCCCCAAGGAGACATCATATGTGCAAAACTCATGGTTTTTTGGTCTTCGGTGAGCCTGGGGAACTTGAATATGTGTTTGTTTTTCGAATTTGAGCTCTATCTGCAAAGGGCACTTTTCTTGCTAAAAGCAGTTTTTCCTAACAAATGCAGGATATAACATGGGCTATCTCCGCAAGGAGACATCAGTTCTGCAAAACCCATGGTTTTTTGGTCTTTGGTGAGCCGGGGGAACATGAATATGTGTTTGTTTTTCGAATTTGAGCTCTATCTGCAAAGGGCACTTTTCATGCTATAAGCAGTTTCTAGTAACAAATGCAAGATATACCATGGGCTATCTCCGCAAGGAGACATCAGATCTGCAAAAACCATGATATTTTGGTCTTCGGTGAGCCACGGGAACATGAATATGTGTTTGTTTTTCGAATTTGATTTCTATCTGCAATAGGCACTTTTCATGCTATAAGCAATTTTTCCTAACAAGAGCAACATATAACCTGGGCTCTCTCCGCAAGGAGACATCAGATCGGAAAAACCCATGGTTTTTTGGTTTTCCGAGAGCCGGGGGAACATAAATGTACCTTTGTTTTCCAAATTGAGCTCTATGCAATGGGCACTTTTCATGCTATAAGCAGTTTTTCCGAGAGCCGGGGGAACATAAATGTACCTTTGTTTTCCAAATTGAGCTCTATGCAATGGGCACTGATTTTTTTTTTTTTTTTTTTTTATTACATTTATATCCCGCCCTTCTCCGAAGACTCAGGGCGGCTTACAAGCTTAGCAGTAGCCTTCATTCTATGTATATGCCTGCTTGTTAGGGCTTTCACACACACCCCAAGCGGCATTATTACAAAGTCAGCTTATTGCCCCCAACAATCTGGGTCCTCATTTTACCTACCTCGGAAGGATGGAAGGCTGAGTCAACCTTGAGCCTGGTGGGATGCGAACCTGCACTAATTGCAGGCAGCTGGTGTTACTTAAGGAGGCATTAGCCCTAACAAATGCAAGATATGGGCTATCTCCGCTAGGAGACATCAGATCTGCAAAATCATGGTTTTTTCATCTTCCCTTTGCCCCCGGAACACGAATCTGCATTTATTTTCCAATTGAGCTCTATCTGCAATGGGCACTTTTCATGCTATAAGCAGTTTTTCCTAACAAATGCAAGATATAACATGGGCTATCTCCGCAAGGAGACATCAGATCTACATAACTCATGGTTTTTTGGTCTTCGGTGAGCCTGGGGAACTTGAATATGTGTTTGTTTTTCGAATTTGAGCTCTATCTGCAAAGGGCACTTTTCTTGCTAAAAGCAGTTTTTCCTAACAAATGCAGGATATAACATGGGCTATCTCCGCAAGGAGACATCAGATCTGCAAAACCCATGTTTTTTTGGTCTTCGGTGAGCCGGGGGAACATGAATATGTGTTTGTTTTTCGAATTTGAGCTCTATCTGCAAAGGGCACTTTTCATGCTATAAGCAGTTTTTCCTAACAAATGCTAGATATAACATGGGCTATCTCCGCAAGGAGACATCAGATCTGCATAACTCATGGTTTTTTGGTCTTCGGTGAGCCGGGGGAACATGAATATGTGTTTGTTTTTCGAATTTGAGCTCTATCTGCTAGGGCACTTTTCATGCTATAAGCAGTTTTTCCGAACAAATGCAAGATATAACCTGGGCTCTCTCCGCAAGGAGACATCAGATCGGCAAAACCCATGGTTTTTTGGTTTTCCGAGAGCCGGGGGAACATAAATCTACCTTTGTTTTCCAAATTGAGCTCTATGCAATGGGCACTTTTCATGCTATAAGCAGTTTTTCCTAACAAATGCAAGATATACCATGGGCTGTCTCTGCAAGGAGACATCAGATCTGCAAAACTCATTGTATTTTTGTCTTCGGAGAGCCGGGGAAACAGGAATAGGTGTTTGTTTTTCGAATTTTAGCTCTTTCTGCAATGGACACTTTTCATGCTATAAGCAGTTTTCCCTAACAAATGCAAGATATGGGCTATCAACGCTAGGAGACATCAGATCTGCAAAATCATGGTTTTTTCATCTTCCCTTTGCCCCCGGAACACGAATCTGCATTTATTTTCCAATTGAGCTCTATCTGCAATGGGCACTTTTCATGCTATAAGCAGTTTTTCCTAACAAATGCAAGATATAACATGGGCAATCTCCGCAAGGAGACATCAGATCTGCAAAACTCATGGTTTTTTTGTCTTCGGAGAACCGGGGGAACATGAATATGTGTTTGTTTTTCGAATTTGAGCTCTATCTGCAAAGGGCACTTTTCATGCTATAAGCAGTTTTTCCTAACAAATGCAAGATATAACATGGGCTATCTTCTGCAAGGAGACATCAGATCTACATAACTCGTGGTTTTTTGGTCTTCGGTGAGCCGGGGGAACATGAATATGTGTTTGTTTTTCGAATTTGAGCTCTATCTGCAAAGGGCACTTTTCATGCTAAAAGCAGTTTTTCCTAACAAATGCAAGATATAACATGGGCTATCTCCCCAAGGAGACATCATATGTGCAAAACTCATGGTTTTTTGGTCTTCGGTGAGCCTGGGGAACTTGAATATGTGTTTGTTTTTCGAATTTGAGCTCTATCTGCAAAGGGCACTTTTCTTGCTAAAAGCAGTTTTTCCTAACAAATGCAGGATATAACATGGGCTATCTCCGCAAGGAGACATCAGATCTGCAAAACCCATGGTTTTTTGGTCTTCGGTGAGCCGGGGGAACATGAATATGTGTTTGTTTTTCGAATTTGAGCTCTAACTGCAAAGGGCACTTTTCATGCTATAAGCAGTTTTTCCTAACAAATGCAAGATATAACATGGGCTATCTCCGCAAGGAGACATCAGATCTGCATAACTCATGGTTTTTTGGTCTTCGGTGAGCCGGGGGAACATGAATATGTGTTTGTTTTTCGAATTTGAGCTCTATCTGCTAGGGCACTTTTCATGCTATAAGCAGTTTTTCCTAACAAATGCAAGATATAACCTGGGCTCTCTCCGCAAGGAGACATCAGATCGGCAAAACCCATGGTTTTTTGGTTTTCCGAGAGCCGGGGGAACATAAATCTACCTTTGTTTTCCAAATTGAGCTCTATGCAATGGGCACTTTTCATGCTATAAGCAGTTTTTCCTAACAAATGCAAGATATACCATGGGCTATCTCCGCAAGGAGACATCAGATCTGCAAAACTCATGGTTTTTTTGTCTTCGGAGAACCGGGGGAACATGAATATGTGTTTGTTTTTCGAATTTGAGCTCTATCTGCAAAGGGAACTTTTCATGCTATAAGCAGTTTTTCCTAACAAATGCAAGATATAACATGGGCTATCTCCGCAAGGAGACATCAGATCTACATAACTCGTGGTTTTTTGGTCTTCGGTGAGCCGGGGGAACATGAATATGTGTTTGTTTTTCGAATTGGAGCTCTATCTGCAAAGGGCACTTTTCTTGCTAAAAGCAGTTTTTCCTAACAAATGCAAGATATAACATGGGCTATCTCCGCAAGGAGACATCAGATCTGCATAACTCATGGTTTTTTGGTCTTCGGTGAGCCGGGGGAACATGTATATGTGTTTGTTTTTCGAATTTGAGCTTTATCTGCTAGGGCACTTTTCATGCTATAAGCAGTTTTTCCTAACAAATGCAAGATATAACCTGGGCTCTCTCCGCAAGGAGACATCAGATCGGCAAAACCCATGGTTTTTTGGTTTTCCGAGAGCCGGGGGAACATAAATCTACCTTTGTTTTCCAAATTGAGCTCTATGCAATGGGCACTTTTCATGCTATAAGCAGTTTTTCCTAACAAATGCAAGATATACCATGGGCTGTCTTTGCAAGGAGACATCAGATCTGCAAAACTCATTGTATTTTGGTCTTCGGAGAGCCGGGGAAACAGGAATAGGTGTTTGTTTTTCGAATTTTAGCTCTTTCTGCAATGGACACTTTTCATGCTATAAGCAGTTTTCCCTAACAAATGCAAGATATGGGCTATCAACGCAAGGAGACATCAGATCTGCAAAATCATGGTTTTTTCATCTTCCCTTTGCCCCCGGAACACGAATCTGCATTTATTTTCTGCTAAGCTTGTAAGCCGCCCTGAGTCTTCGGAGAAGGGCGGGATATAAATGGAATAAAAATAAAAAAAAAAAATAAATAAAATAAAAATAAAATAAAAATTTTCCAATTGAGCTCTACCTGCAATGGGCACTTTTCATGCTATAAGCAGTTTTTCCTAACAAATGCAAGATATACCATGGGCTATCTCCGCAAGGAGACATCAGATCTGCAAAACTCATGGTTTTTTTGTCTTCGGAGAACCGGGGGAACATGAATATGTGTTTGTTTTTCGAATTTGAGCTCTATCTGCAAAGGGCACTTTTCATGCTAAAAGCAGTTTTTCCTAACAAATGCAAGATATAACATGGGCTATCTCCCCAAGGAGACATCATATGTGCAAAACTCATGGTTTTTTGGTCTTCGGTGAGCCTGGGGAACTTGAATATGTGTTTGTTTTTCGAATTTGAGCTCTATCTGCAAAGGGCACTTTTCTTGCTAAAAGCAGTTTTTCCTAACAAATGCAGGATATAACATGGGCTATCTCCGCAAGGAGACATCAGATCTGCAAAACCCATGGTTTTTTGGTCTTCGGTGAGCCGGGGGAACATGAATATGTGTTTGTTTTTCGAATTTGAGCTCTAACTGCAAAGGGCACTTTTCATGCTATAAGCAGTTTTTCCTAACAAATGCAAGATATAACATGGGCTATCTCCGCAAGGAGACATCAGATCTGCATAACTCATGGTTTTTTGGTCTTCGGTGAGCCGGGGGAACATGAATATGTGTTTGTTTTTCGAATTTGAGCTCTATCTGCTAGGGCACTTTTCATGCTATAAGCAGTTTTTCCTAACAAATGCAAGATATAACCTGGGCTCTCTCCGCAAGGAGACATCAGATCGGCAAAACCCATGGTTTTTTGGTTTTCCGAGAGCCGGGGGAACATAAATCTACCTTTGTTTTCCAAATTGAGCTCTATGCAATGGGCACTTTTCATGCTATAAGCAGTTTTTCCTAACAAATGCAAGATATACCATGGGCTATCTCCGCAAGGAGACATCAGATCTGCAAAACTCATGGTTTTTTTGTCTTCGGAGAACCGGGGGAACATGAATATGTGTTTGTTTTTCGAATTTGAGCTCTATCTGCAAAGGGAACTTTTCATGCTATAAGCAGTTTTTCCTAACAAATGCAAGATATAACATGGGCTATCTCCGCAAGGAGACATCAGATCTACATAACTCGTGGTTTTTTGGTCTTCGGTGAGCCGGGGGAACATGAATATGTGTTTGTTTTTCGAATTGGAGCTCTATCTGCAAAGGGCACTTTTCTTGCTAAAAGCAGTTTTTCCTAACAAATGCAAGATATAACATGGGCTATCTCCGCAAGGAGACATCAGATCTGCATAACTCATGGTTTTTTGGTCTTCGGTGAGCCGGGGGAACATGTATATGTGTTTGTTTTTCGAATTTGAGCTCTATCTGCTAGGGCACTTTTCATGCTATAAGCAGTTTTTCCTAACAAATGCAAGATATAACCTGGGCTCTCTCCGCAAGGAGACATCAGATCGGCAAAACCCATGGTTTTTTGGTTTTCCGAGAGCCGGGGGAACATAAATCTACCTTTGTTTTCCAAATTGAGCTCTATGCAATGGGCACTTTTCATGCTATAAGCAGTTTTTCCTAACAAATGCAAGATATACCATGGGCTGTCTTTGCAAGGAGACATCAGATCTGCAAAACTCATTGTATTTTGGTCTTCGGAGAGCCGGGGAAACAGGAATAGGTGTTTGTTTTTCGAATTTTAGCTCTTTCTGCAATGGACACTTTTCATGCTATAAGCAGTTTTCCCTAACAAATGCAAGATATGGGCTATCAACGCAAGGAGACATCAGATCTGCAAAATCATGGTTTTTTCATCTTCCCTTTGCCCCCGGAACACGAATCTGCATTTATTTTCCAATTGAGCTCTACCTGCAATGGGCAATTTTCATGCTATAAGCAGTTTTTCCTAACAAATGCAAGATATACCATGGGCTATCTCCGCAAGGAGGCATCAGATCTGCAAAACTCATGGTTTTTTTGTCTTCGGAGAACCGGGGGAACATGAATATGTGTTTGTTTTTCGAATTTGAGCTCTATCTGCAAAGGGCACTTTTCATGCAATAAGCAGTTTTTCCTAACAAATGCAAGATATAACATGGGCTATCTCCGCAAGGAGACATCAGATCTGCATAACTCGTGGTTTTTTGGTCTTCGGTGAGCCGGGGGAACATGAATATGTGTTTGTTTTTCGAATTTGAGCTCTATCTGCAAAGGGCACTTTTCTTGCTAAAAGCAGTTTTTCCTAACAAATGCAAGATATAACATGGGCTATCTCCGCAAGGAGACATCAGATCTGCATAACTCATGGTTTTTTGGTCTTCGGTGAGCCGGGGGAACTTGAATATGTGTTTGTTTTTCGAATTTGAGCTCTATCTGCAAAGGGCACTTTTCATGCTATAAGCAGTTTTTCCTAACAAATGCAAGATATAACATGGGCTATCTCCCCAAGGAGACATCATATGTACAAAACTCATGGTTTTTTGGTCTTCGGTGAGCCTGGGGAACTTGAATATGTGTTTGTTTTTCGAATTTGAGCTCTATCTGCAAAGGGCACTTTTCTTGCTAAAAGCAGTTTTTCCTAACAAATGCAAGATATAACATGGGCTATCTCCGCAAGGAGACATCAGATCTGCAAAACCCATGGTTTTTTGGTCTTCGGTGAGCCGGGGGAACATGAATAGGTGTTTGTTTTTCGAATTTGAGCTCTATCTGCAAAGGGCACTTTTCTTGCTAAAAGCAGTTTTTCCTAACAAATGCAAGATATAACCTGGGCTATCTCCGCAAGGAGACATCAGATCGGCAAAACCCATGGTTTTTTGGTTTTCCGAGAGCCGGGGGAACATAAATGTACCTTTGTTTTCCAAATTGAGCTCTATGCAATGGGCACTTTTCATGCTATAAGCAGTTTTTCCTAACAAATGCAAGATATACCATGGGCTGTCTCTGCAAGGAGACATCAGATCTGCAAAACTCATTGTATTTTGGTCTTCGGAGAGCCGGGGAAACAGGAATAGGTGTTTGTTTTTCGAATTTTAGCTCTTTCTGCAATGGACACTTTTCATGCTATAAGCAGTTTTCCCTAACAAATGCAAGATATGGGCTATCTCCGCTAGGAGACATCAGATCTGCAAAATCATGGTTTTTTCATCTTCCCTTTGCCCCCGGAACACGAATCTGCATTTATTTTCCAATTGAGCTCTATCTGCAATGGGCACTTTTCATGCTATAAGCAGTTTTTCCTAACAAATGCAAGATATAACATGGGCTATCTCCGCAAGGAGACATCAGATCTGCAAAACTCATGGTTTTTTTGTCTTCGGAGAACCGGGGGAACATGAATATGTGTTTGTTTTTCGAATTTGAGCTCTATCTGCAATGGGGACTTTTCATGCTATAAGCAGTTTCTAGTAACAAATGCAAGATATACCATGGGCTATCTCCGCAAGGAGACATCAGATCTGCAAAACTCATGATATTTTGGTCTTCAGTGAGCCTGGGGAACATGAATATGTGTTTGTTTTTCGAATTTGACCTCTATCTGCAGTAGGCACTTTTCATGCTATAAGCAATTTTTCCTAACAAGAGCAACATATAACCTGGGCTCTCTCCGCAAGGAGACATCAGATCGGCAAAACCCATGCTTTTTTGGTCTTCCGAGAGCCGGGGGAACATAACTCTACCTTTGTTTTCCAAATTGAGCTCTATGCAATGGGCACTTTTCATGCTATAAGCAGTTTTTCCTAACAAATGCAAGATATACCATGGGCTATCTCCGCAAGGAGACATCAGATCTGCAAAACTCATGTTTTTTTTAGTCTTTGGGGAGGCGGGGGAACATGAATATGTGTTTGTTTTTCGAATTTGAGCTCTATCTGCAATGGGGACTTTTCATGCTATAAGCAATTTTCCCTAACAAATGCAAGATATGGGCTCTCTCCGCAAGGAGACTACAGATCGGCAAAACCCATGGTTTTTTAGTCTTCCGAGAGCCGGGGGAACATAAATCTACCTTTGTTTTCATGCTATAAGCAATTTTCCCTAAGAAATGCAAGATATGGGCTATCTCCGCAAGGAGACATCAGATCTGCATAACTCGTGGTTTTTTGGTCTTCGGTGAGCCGGGGGAACATGAATACGTGTTTGTTTTTCGAATTTGAGCTCTATCTGCAAAGGGCACTTTTCTTGCTAAAAGCAGTTTTTCCTAACAAATGTAAGATATAACATGGGCTATCTCCGCAAGGAGACATCAGATCTGCATACCTCATGGTTTTTTTGTCTTCGGAGAACCGGGGGAACATGAATATGTGTTTGTTTTTCGAATTTGAGCTCTATCTGCAAAGGGCACTTTTCATGCTATAAGCAGTTTTTCCTAACAAATGCAAGATATAACATGGGCTATCTCCGCAAGGAGACATCAGATCTACATAACTCGTGGTTTTTTGGTCTTCGGTGAGCCGGGGGAACATGAATATGTGTTTGTTTTTCGAATTTGAGCTCTATCTGCAAAGGGCACTTTTCTTGCTAAAAGCAGTTTTTCCTAACAAATGCAAGATATAACATGGGCTATCTCCGCAAGGAGACATCAGATCTGCATAACTCATGGTTTTTTGGTCTTCGGTGAGCCGGGGGAACATGAATATGTGTTTTTCGAATTTGAGCTCTATCTGCAAAGGGCACTTTTCATGCTATAAGCAGTTTTTCCTAACAAATGCAAGATATAACATGGGCTATCTCCGCAAGGAGACATCAGATCTGCATAACTCATGGTTTTTTGGTCTTCGGTGAGCCGGGGGAACATGAATATGTGTTTGTTTTTCGAATTTGAGCTCTATCTGCAAAGGGCACTTTTCTTGCTAAAAGCAGTTTTTCCTAACAAATACAAGATATAACATGGGCTATCTCCGCAAGGAGACATCATATGTGCAAAACTCATGGTTTTTTGGTCTTCGGTGAGCCTGGGGAACTTGAATATGTGTTTGTTTTTCGAATTTGAGCTCTATCTGCAAAGGGCACTTTTCTTGCTAAAAGCAGTTTTTCCTAACAAATGCAAGATATAACATGGGCTATCTCCGCAAGGAGACATCAGATCTGCATAACTCATGGTTTTTTGGTCTTCGGTGAGCCGGGGGAACATGAATATGTGTTTGTTTTTCGAATTTGAGCTCTATCTGCTAGGGCACTTTTCATGCTATAAGCAGTTTTTCCTAACAAATGCAAGATATAACCTGGGCTCTCTCCGCAAGGAGACATCAGATCGGCAAAACCCATGGTTTTTTGGTTTTCCGAGAGCCGGGGGAACATAAATCTACCTTTGTTTTCCAAATTGAGCTCTATGCAATGGGCACTTTTCATGCTATAAGCAGTTTTTCCTAACAAATGCAAGATATACCATGGGCTATCTCCGCAAGGAGACATCAGATCTGCAAAACTCATGGTTTTTTTGTCTTCGGAGAACCGGGGGAACATGAATATGTGTTTGTTTTTCGAATTTGAGCTCTATCTGCAAAGGGCACTTTTCATGCTATAAGCAGTTTTTCCTAACAAATGCAAGATATAACATGGGCTATCTCCGCAAGGAGACATCAGATCTGCATAACTCGTGGTTTTTTGGTCTTCGGTGAGCCGGGGGAACATGAATATGTGTTTGTTTTTCGAATTTGAGCTCTATCTGCAAAGGGCACTTTTCTTGCTAAAAGCAGTTTTTCCTAACAAATGCAAGATATAACATGGGCTATCTCCGCAAGGAGACATCAGATCTGCATAACTCATGGTTTTTTGGTCTTCGGTGAGCCGGGGGAACTTGAATATGTGTTTGTTTTTCGAATTTGAGCTCTATCTGCAAAGGGCACTTTTCATGCTATAAGCAGTTTTTCCTAACAAATGCAAGATATAACATGGGCTATCTCCCCAAGGAGACATCATATGTACAAAACTCATGGTTTTTTGGTCTTCGGTGAGCCTGGGGAACTTGAATATGTGTTTGTTTTTCGAATTTGAGCTCTATCTGCAAAGGGCACTTTTCTTGCTAAAAGCAGTTTTTCCTAACAAATGCAAGATATAACATGGGCTATCTCCGCAAGGAGACATCAGATCTGCAAAACCCATGGTTTTTTGGTCTTCGGTGAGCCGGGGGAACATGAATAGGTGTTTGTTTTTCGAATTTGAGCTCTATCTGCAAAGGGCACTTTTCTTGCTAAAAGCAGTTTTTCCTAACAAATGCAAGATATAACCTGGGCTATCTCCGCAAGGAGACATCAGATCGGCAAAACCCATGGTTTTTTGGTTTTCCGAGAGCCGGGGGAACATAAATGTACCTTTGTTTTCCAAATTGAGCTCTATGCAATGGGCACTTTTCATGCTATAAGCAGTTTTTCCTAACAAATGCAAGATATACCATGGGCTGTCTCTGCAAGGAGACATCAGATCTGCAAAACTCATTGTATTTTGGTCTTCGGAGAGCCGGGGAAACAGGAATAGGTGTTTGTTTTTCGAATTTTAGCTCTTTCTGCAATGGACACTTTTCATGCTATAAGCAGTTTTCCCTAACAAATGCAAGATATGGGCTATCTCCGCTAGGAGACATCAGATCTGCAAAATCATGGTTTTTTCATCTTCCCTTTGCCCCCGGAACACGAATCTGCATTTATTTTCCAATTGAGCTCTATCTGCAATGGGCACTTTTCATGCTATAAGCAGTTTTTCCTAACAAATGCAAGATATAACATGGGCTATCTCCGCAAGGAGACATCAGATCTGCAAAACTCATGGTTTTTTTGTCTTCGGAGAACCGGGGGAACATGAATATGTGTTTGTTTTTCGAATTTGAGCTCTATCTGCAATGGGGACTTTTCATGCTCTAAGCAGTTTCTAGTAACAAATGCAAGATATACCATGGGCTATCTCCGCAAGGAGACATCAGATCTGCAAAACTCATGATATTTTGGTCTTCAGTGAGCCTGGGGAACATGAATATGTGTTTGTTTTTCGAATTTGACCTCTATCTGCAGTAGGCACTTTTCATGCTATAAGCAATTTTTCCTAACAAGAGCAACATATAACCTGGGCTCTCTCCGCAAGGAGACATCAGATCGGCAAAACCCATGCTTTTTTGGTCTTCCGAGAGCCGGGGGAACATAACTCTACCTTTGTTTTCCAAATTGAGCTCTATGCAATGGGCACTTTTCATGCTATAAGCAGTTTTTCCTAACAAATGCAAGATATACCATGGGCTATCTCCGCAAGGAGACATCAGATCTGCAAAACTCATGTTTTTTTTGTCTTTGGGGAGGCGGGGGAACATGAATATGTGTTTGTTTTTCGAATTTGAGCTCTATCTGCAATGGGGACTTTTCATGCTATAAGCAATTTTCCCTAACAAATGCAAGATATGGGCTCTCTCCGCAAGGAGACTACAGATCGGCAAAACCCATGGTTTTTTAGTCTTCCGAGAGCCGGGGGAACATAAATCTACCTTTGTTTTCATGCTATAAGCAATTTTCCCTAAGAAATGCAAGATATGGGCTATCTCCGCAAGGAGACATCAGATCTGCATAACTCGTGGTTTTTTGGTCTTCGGTGAGCCGGGGGAACATGAATACGTGTTTGTTTTTCGAATTTGAGCTCTATCTGCAAAGGGCACTTTTCTTGCTAAAAGCAGTTTTTCCTAACAAATGTAAGATATAACATGGGCTATCTCCGCAAGGAGACATCAGATCTGCATACCTCATGGTTTTTTTGTCTTCGGAGAACCGGGGGAACATGAATATGTGTTTGTTTTTCGAATTTGAGCTCTATCTGCAAAGGGCACTTTTCATGCTATAAGCAGTTTTTCCTAACAAATGCAAGATATAACATGGGCTATCTCCGCAAGGAGACATCAGATCTACATAACTCGTGGTTTTTTGGTCTTCGGTGAGCCGGGGGAACATGAATATGTGTTTGTTTTTCGAATTTGAGCTCTATCTGCAAAGGGCACTTTTCTTGCTAAAAGCAGTTTTTCCTAACAAATGCAAGATATAACATGGGCTATCTCCGCAAGGAGACATCAGATCTGCATAACTCATGGTTTTTTGGTCTTCGGTGAGCCGGGGGAACATGAATATGTGTTTTTCGAATTTGAGCTCTATCTGCAAAGGGCACTTTTCATGCTATAAGCAGTTTTTCCTAACAAATGCAAGATATAACATGGGCTATCTCCGCAAGGAGACATCAGATCTGCATAACTCATGGTTTTTTGGTCTTCGGTGAGCCGGGGGAACATGAATATGTGTTTGTTTTTCGAATTTGAGCTCTATCTGCAAAGGGCACTTTTCTTGCTAAAAGCAGTTTTTCCTAACAAATGCAAGATATAACATGGGCTATCTCCGCAAGGAGACATCATATGTGCAAAACTCATGGTTTTTTGGTCTTCGGTGAGCCTGGGGAACTTGAATATGTGTTTGTTTTTCGAATTTGAGCTCTATCTGCAAAGGGCACTTTTCTTGCTAAAAGCAGTTTTTCCTAACAAATGCAAGATATAACATGGGCTATCTCCGCAAGGAGACATCAGATCTGCATAACTCATGGTTTTTTGGTCTTCGGTGAGCCGGGGGAACATGAATATGTGTTTGTTTTTCGAATTTGAGCTCTATCTGCTAGGGCACTTTTCATGCTATAAGCAGTTTTTCCTAACAAATGCAAGATATAACCTGGGCTCTCTCCGCAAGGAGACATCAGATCGGCAAAACCCATGGTTTTTTGGTTTTCCGAGAGCCGGGGGAACATAAATCTACCTTTGTTTTCCAAATTGAGCTCTATGCAATGGGCACTTTTCATGCTATAAGCAGTTTTTCCTAACAAATGCAAGATATACCATGGGCTATCTCCGCAAGGAGACATCAGATCTGCAAAACTCATGGTTTTTTTGTCTTCGGAGAACCGGGGGAACATGAATATGTGTTTGTTTTTCGAATTTGAGCTCTATCTGCAAAGGGCACTTTTCATGCTATAAGCAGTTTTTCCTAACAAATGCAAGATATAACATGGGCTATCTCCGCAAGGAGACATCAGATCTACATAACTCGTGGTTTTTTGGTCTTCGGTGAGCCGGGGGAACATGAATATGTGTTTGTTTTTCGAATTTGAGCTCTATCTGCAAAGGGCACTTTTCTTGCTAAAAGCAGTTTTTCCTAACAAATGCAAGATATAATATGGGCTATCTCCGCAAGGAGACATCAGATCTGCATAACTCATGGTTTTTTGGTCTTCGGTGAGCCGGGGGACCATGAATATGTGTTTGTTTTTCGAATTTGAGCTCTATCTGCAAAGGGCACTTTTCATGCTATAAGCAGTTTTTCCTAACAAATGCAAGATATAACATGGGCTATCTCCCCAAGGAGACATCATATGTGCAAAACTCATGGTTTTTTGGTCTTCGGTGAGCCTGGGGAACTTGAATATGTGTTTGTTTTTCGAATTTGAGCTCTATCTGCAAAGGGCACTTTTCTTGCTAAAAGCAGTTTTTCCTAACAAATGCAGGATATAACATGGGCTATCTCCGCAAGCAGACATCAGATCTGCAAAACCCATGGTTTTTTGGTCTTCGGTGAGCCGGGGGAACATGAATAGGTGTTTGTTTTTCGAATTTGAGCTCTATCTGCAAAGGGCACTTTTCATGCTATAAGCAGTTTTTCCTAACAAATGCAAGATATAACATGGGCTATCTCCGCAAGGAGACATCAGATCTGCATAACTCATGGTTTTTTGGTCTTCGGTGAGCCGGGGGAACATGAATATGTGTTTGTTTTTCGAATTTGAGCTCTATCTGCTAGGGCACTTTTCATGCTATAAGCAGTTTTTCCTAACAAATGCAAGATATAACCTGGGCTCTCTCCGCAAGGAGACATCAGATCGGCAAAACCCATGGTTTTTTGGTTTTCCGAGAGCCGGGGGAACATAAATCTACCTTTGTTTTCCAAATTGAGCTCTATGCAATGGGCACTTTTCATGCTATAAGCAGTTTTTCCTAACAAATGCAAGATATACCATGGGCTGTCTCTGCAAGGAGACATCAGATCTGCAAAACTCATTGTATTTTGGTCTTCGGAGAGCCGGGGAAACAGGAATAGGTGTTTGTTTTTCGAATTTTAGCTCTTTCTGCAATGGACACTTTTCATGCTATAAGCAGTTTTCCCTAACAAATGCAAGATATGGGCTATCAACGCAAGGAGACATCAGATCTGCAAAATCATGGTTTTTTCATCTTCCCTTTGCCCCCGGAACACGAATCTGCATTTATTTTCCAATTGAGCTCTACCTGCAATGGGCACTTTTCATGCTATAAGCAGTTTTTCCTAACAAATGCAAGATATACCATGGGCTATCTCCGCAAGGAGACATCAGATCTGCAAAACTCATGGTTTTTTTGTCTTCGGAGAACCGGGGGAACATGAATATGTGTTTGTTTTTCGAATTTGAGCTCTATCTGCAAAGGGCACTTTTCATGCTATAAGCAGTTTTTCCTAACAAATGCAAGATATAACATGGGCTATCTCCGCAAGGAGACATCAGATCTGCATAACTCGTGGTTTTTTGGTCTTCGGTGAGCCGGGGGAACATGAATATGTGTTTGTTTTTCGAATTTGAGCTCTATCTGCAAAGGGCACTTTTCTTGCTAAAAGCAGTTTTTCCTAACAAATGCAAGATATAACATGGGCTATCTCCGCAAGGAGACATCAGATCTGCATAACTCATGGTTTTTTGGTCTTCGGTGAGCCGGGGGAACTTGAATATGTGTTTGTTTTTCGAATTTGAGCTCTATCTGCAAAGGGCACTTTTCATGCTATAAGCAGTTTTTCCTAACAAATGCAAGATATAACATGGGCTATCTCCCCAAGGAGACATCATATGTACAAAACTCATGGTTTTTTGGTCTTCGGTGAGCCTGGGGAACTTGAATATGTGTTTGTTTTTCGAATTTGAGCTCTATCTGCAAAGGGCACTTTTCTTGCTAAAAGCAGTTTTTCCTAACAAATGCAAGATATAACATGGGCTATCTCCGCAAGGAGACATCAGATCTGCAAAACCCATGGTTTTTTGGTCTTCGGTGAGCCGGGGGAACATGAATAGGTGTTTGTTTTTCGAATTTGAGCTCTATCTGCAAAGGGCACTTTTCTTGCTAAAAGCAGTTTTTCCTAACAAATGCAAGATATAACCTGGGCTATCTCCGCAAGGAGACATCAGATCGGCAAAACCCATGGTTTTTTGGTTTTCCGAGAGCCGGGGGAACATAAATGTACCTTTGTTTTCCAAATTGAGCTCTATGCAATGGGCACTTTTCATGCTATAAGCAGTTTTTCCTAACAAATGCAAGATATACCATGGGCTGTCTCTGCAAGGAGACATCAGATCTGCAATACTCATTGTATTTTGGTCTTCGGAGAGCCGGGGAAACAGGAATAGGTGTTTGTTTTTCGAATTTTAGCTCTTTCTGCAATGGACACTTTTCATGCTATAAGCAGTTTTCCCTAACAAATGCAAGATATGGGCTATCTCCGCTAGGAGACATCAGATCTGCAAAATCATGGTTTTTTCATCTTCCCTTTGCCCCCGGAACACGAATCTGCATTTATTTTCCAATTGAGCTCTATCTGCAATGGGCACGTTTCATGCTATAAGCAGTTTTTCCTAACAAATGCAAGATATACCATGGGCTATCTCCGCAAGGAGACATCAGATCTGCAAAACTCATGGTTTTTTTGTCTTCGGAGAACCGTGGGAACATGAATATGTGTTTGTTTTTCGAATTTGAGCTCTATCTGCAAAGGGCACTTTTCATGCTATAAGCAGTTTTTCCTAACAAATGCAAGATATAACATGGGCTATCTCCGCAAGGAGACATCAGATCTGCATAACTCGTGGTTTTTTGGTCTTCGGTGAGCCGGGGGAACATGAATATGTGTTTGTTTTTCGAATTTGAGCTCTATCTGCAAAGGGCACTTTTCTTGCTAAAAGCAGTTTTTCCTAACAAATGCAAGATATAACATGGGCTATCTCCGCAAGGAGACATCAGATCTGCATAACTCATGGTTTTTTGGTCTTCGGTGAGCCGGGGGAACTTGAATATGTGTTTGTTTTTCGAATTTGAGCTCTATCTGCAAAGGGCACTTTTCATGCTATAAGCAGTTTTTCCTAACAAATGCAAGATATAACATGGGCTATCTCCCCAAGGAGACATCATATGTGCAAAACTCATGGTTTTTTGGTCTTCGGTGAGCCTGGGGAACTTGAATATGTGTTTGTTTTTCGAATTTGAGCTCTATCTGCAAAGGGCACTTTTCTTGCTAAAAGCAGTTTTTCCTAACAAATGCAAGATATAACATGGGCTATCTCCGCAAGGAGACATCAGATCTGCAAAACCCATGGTTTTTTGGTCTTCGGTGAGCCGGGGGAACATGAATAGGTGTTTGTTTTTCGAATTTGAGCTCTATCTGCAAAGGGCACTTTTCTTGCTAAAAGCAGTTTTTCCTAACAAATGCAAGATATAACCTGGGCTATCTCCGCAAGGAGACATCAGATCGGCAAAACCCATGGTTTTTTGGTTTTCCGAGAGCCGGGGGAACATAAATCTACCTTTGTTTTCCAAATTGAGCTCTATGCAATGGGCACTTTTCATGCTATAAGCAGTTTTTCCTAACAAATGCAAGATATACCATGGGCTGTCTCTGCAAGGAGACATCAGATCTGCAACACTCATTGTATTTTGGTCTTCGGAGAGCCGGGGAAACAGGAATACGTGTTTGTTTTTCGAATTTTAGCTCTTTCTGCAATGGACACTTTTCATGCTATAAGCAGTTTTCCCTAACAAATGCAAGATATGGGCTATCTCCGCTAGGAGACATCGGATCTGCAAAACTCATGGTTTTTTTGTCTTCGGAGAACCGGGGGAACATGAATATGTGTTTGTTTTTCGAATTTGAGCTCTATCTGCAATGGGGACTTTTCATGCTATAAGCAGTTTCTAGTAACAAATGCAAGATATACCATGGGCTATCTCCGCAAGGAGACATCAGATCTGCAAAACTCATGATATTTTGGTCTTCAGTGAGCCTGGGGAACATGAATATGTGTTTGTTTTTCGAATTTGACCTCTATCTGCAGTAGGCACTTTTCATGCTATAAGCAATTTTTCCTAACAAGAGCAACATATAACCTGGGCTCTCTCCGCAAGGAGACATCAGATCGGCAAAACCCATGCTTTTTTGGTCTTCCGAGAGCCGGGGGAACATAACTCTACCTTTGTTTTCCAAATTGAGCTCTATGCAATGGGCACTTTTCATGCTATAAGCAGTTTTTCCTAACAAATGCAAGATATACCATGGGCTATCTCCGCAAGGAGACATCAGATCTGCAAAACTCATGTTTTTTTTTTTCTTTGGGGAGGCGGGGGAACATGAATATGTGTTTGTTTTTCGAATTTGAGCTCTATCTCCAATGGGGACTTTTCATGCTATAAGCAATTTTCCCTAACAAATGCAAGATATGGGCTCTCTCCGCAAGGAGACTACAGATCGGCAAAACCCATGGTTTTTTGGTCTTCCGAGAGCCGGGGGAACATAAATCTACCTTTGTTTTCATGCTATAAGCAATTTTCCCTAAGAAATGCAAGATATGGGCTATCTCCGCAAGGAGACATCAGATCTGCATAACTCGTGGTTTTTTGGTCTTCGGTGAGCCGGGGGAACATGAATACGTGTTTGTTTTTCGAATTTGAGCTCTATCTGCAAAGGGCACTTTTCATGCTATAAGCAGTTTTTCCTAACAAATGCAAGATATAACATGGGCTATCTCCGCAAGGAGACATCAGATCTACATAACTCGTGGTTTTTTGGTCTTCGGTGAGCCGGGGGAACATGAATATGTGTTTGTTTTTCGAATTTGAGCTCTATCTGCAAAGGGCACTTTTCTTGCTAAAAGCAGTTTTTCCTAACAAATGCAAGATATAACATGGGCTATCTCCGCAAGGAGACATCAGATCTGCATAACTCATGGTTTTTTGGTCTTCGGTGAGCCGGGGGAACATGAATATGTGTTTGTTTTTCGAATTTGAGCTCTATCTGCAAAGGGCACTTTTCATGCTTTAAGCAGTTTTTCCTAACAAATGCAAGATATAACATGGGCTATCTCCCCAAGGAGACATCATATGTGCAAAACTCATGGTTTTTTGGTATTCGGTGAGCCTGGGGAACTTGAATATGTGTTTGTTTTTCGAATTTGAGCTCTATCTGCAAAGGGCACTTTTCTTGCTAAAAGCAGTTTTTCCTAACAAATGCAGGATATAACATGGGCTATCTCCGCAAGGAGACATCAGATCTGCAAAACCCATGGTTTTTTGGTCTTCGGTGAGCCGGGGGAACATGAATATGTGTTTGTTTTTCGAATTTGAGCTCTATCTGCAAAGGGCACTTTTCATGCTATAAGCAGTTTTTCCTAACAAATGCAAGATATAACATGGGCTATCTCCGCAAGGAGACATCAGATCTGCATAACTCATGGTTTTTTGGTCTTCGGTGAGCCGGGGGAACATGAATATGTGTTTGTTTTTCGAATTTGAGCTCTATCTGCTAGGGCACTTTTCATGCTATAAGCAGTTTTTCCTAACAAATGCAAGATATAACCTGGGCTCTCTCCGCAAGGAGACATCCGATCGGCAAAACCCATGGTTTTTTGGTTTTCCGAGAGCCGGGGGAACATAAATCTACCTTTGTTTTCCAAATTGAGCTCTATGCAATGGGCACTTTTCATGCTATAAGCAGTTTTTCCTAACAAATGCAAGATATACCATGGGCTATCTCCGCAAGGAGACATCAGATCTGCAAAACTCATGGTTTTTTTGTCTTCGGAGAACCGGGGGAACATGAATATGTGTTTGTTTTTCGAATTTGAGCTCTATCTGCAAAGGGCACTTTTCTTGCTAAAAGCAGTTTTTCCTAACAAATGCAGGATATAACATGGGCTATCTCCGCAAGGAGACATCAGATCTGCAAAACCCATGGTTTTTTGGTCTTTGGTGAGCCGGGGGAACATGAATATGTGTTTGTTTTTCGAATTTGAGCTCTATCTGCAAAGGGCACTTTTCATGCTATAAGCAATTTTTCCTAACAAATGCAAGATATAACATGGGCTATCTCCGCAAGGAGACATCAGATCTGCATAACTCATGGTTTTTTGGTCTTCGGTGATCCGGGGGAACATGAATATGTGTTTGTTTTTCGAATTTGAGCTCTATCTGCTAGGGCACTTTTCATGCTATAAGCAGTTTTTCCTAACAAATGCAAGATATAACCTGGGCTCTCTCCGCAAGGAGACATCAGATCGGCAAAACCCATGGTTTTTTGGTTTTCCGAGAGCCGGGGGAACATAAATCTACCTTTGTTTTCCAAATTGAGCTCTATGCAATGGGCACTTTTCATGCTATAAGCAGTTTTTCCTAACAAATGCAAGATATACCATGGGCTGTCTCTGCAAGGAGACATCAGATCTGCAAAACTCATTGTATTTTGGTCTTCGGAGAGCCGGGGAAACAGGAATAGGTGTTTGTTTTTCGAATTTTAGCTCTTTCTGCAATGGACACTTTTCATGCTATAAGCAGTTTTCCCTAACAAATGCAAGATATGGGCTATCAACGCAAGGAGACATCAGATCTGCAAAATCATGGTTTTTTCATCTTCCCTTTGCCCCCGGAACACGAATCTGCATTTATTTTCCAATTGAGCTCTATCTGCAATGGGCACTTTTCATGCTATAAGCAGTTTTTCCTAACAAATGCAAGATATACCATGGGCTATCTCCGCAAGGAGACATCAGATCTGCATAACTCGTGGTTTTTTGGTCTTCGGTGAGCCGGGGGAACATGAATATGTGTTTGTTTTTCGAATTTGAGCTCTATCTGCAAAGGGCACTTTTCTTGCTAAAAGCAGTTTTTCCTAACAAATGCAAGATATAACATGGGCTATCTCCGCAAGGAGACATCAGATCTGCATAACTCATGGTTTTTTGGTCTTCGGTGAGCCGGGGGAACATGAATATGTGTTTGTTTTTCGAATTTGAGCTCTATCTGCTAGGGCACTTTTCATGCTATAAGCAGTTTTTCCTAACAAATGCAAGATATAACCTGGGCTCTCTCCGCAAGGAGACATCAGATCGGCAAAACCCATGGTTTTTTGGTTTTCCGAGAGCCGGGGGAACATAAATCTACCTTTGTTTTCCAAATTGAGCTCTATGCAATGGGCACTTTTCATGCTATAAGCAGTTTTTCCTAACAAATGCAAGATATACCATGGGCTATCTCCGCAAGGAGACATCAGATCTGCAAAACTCATGGTTTTTTTGTCTTCGGAGAACCGGGGGAACATGAATATGTGTTTGTTTTTCGAATTTGAGCTCTATCTGCAAAGGGCACTTTTCATGCTAAAAGCAGTTTTTCCTAACAAATGCAAGATATAACATGGGCTATCTCCCCAAGGAGACATCATATGTGCAAAACTCATGGTTTTTTGGTCTTCGGTGAGCCTGGGGAACTTGAATATGTGTTTGTTTTTCGAATTTGAGCTCTATCTGCAAAGGGCACTTTTCTTGCTAAAAGCAGTTTTTCCTAACAAATGCAGGATATAACATGGGCTATCTCCGCAAGGAGACATCAGATCTGCAAAACCCATGGTTTTTTGGTCTTTGGTGAGCCGGGGGAACATGAATATGTGTTTGTTTTTCGAATTTGAGCTCTATCTGCAAAGGGCACTTTTCATGCTATAAGCAATTTTTCCTAACAAATGCAAGATATAACATGGGCTATCTCCGCAAGGAGACATTAGATCTGCATAACTCATGGTTTTTTGGTCTTCGGTGAGCCGGGGGAACATGAATATGTGTTTGTTTTTCGAATTTGAGCTCTATCTGCTAGGGCACTTTTCATGCTATAAGCAGTTTTTCCTAACAAATGCAAGATATAACCTGGGCTCTCTCCGCAAGGAGACATCAGATCGGCAAAACCCATGGTTTTTTGGTTTTCCGAGAGCCGGGGGAACATAAATCTACCTTTGTTTTCCAAATTGAGCTCTATGCAATGGGCACTTTTCATGCTATAAGCAGTTTTTCCTAACAAATGCAAGATATACCATGGGCTGTCTCTGCAAGGAGACATCAGATCTGCAAAACTCATTGTATTTTGGTCTTCGGAGAGCCGGGGAAACAGGAATAGGTGTTTGTTTTTCGAATTTTAGCTCTTTCTGCAATGGACACTTTTCATGCTATAAGCAGTTTTCCCTAACAAATGCAAGATATGGGCTATCAACGCAAGGAGACATCAGATCTGCAAAATCATGGTTTTTTCATCTTCCCTTTGCCCCCGGAACACGAATCTGCATTTATTTTCCAATTGAGCTCTATCTGCAATGGGCACTTTTCATGCTATAAGCAGTTTTTCCTAACAAATGCAAGATATACCATGGGCTATCTCCGCAAGGAGACATCAGATCTGCATAACTCGTGGTTTTTTGGTCTTCGGTGAGCCGGGGGAACATGAATATGTGTTTGTTTTTCGAATTTGAGCTCTATCTGCAAAGGGCACTTTTCTTGCTAAAAGCAGTTTTTCCTAACAAATGCAAGATATAACATGGGCTATCTCCGCAAGGAGACATCAGATCTGCATAACTCATGGTTTTTTGGTTTTCGGTGAGCCGGGGGAACTTGAATATGTGTTTGTTTTTCGAATTTGAGCTCTATCTGCAAAGGGCACTTTTCATGCTATAAGCAGTTTTTCCTAACAAATGCAAGATATAACATGGGCTATCTCCCCAAGGAGACATCATATGTGCAAAACTCATGGTTTTTTGGTCTTCGGTGAGCCTGGGGAACTTGAATATGTGTTTGTTTTTCGAATTTGAGCTCTATCTGCAAAGGGCACTTTTCTTGCTAAAAGCAGTTTTTCCTAACAAATGCAAGATATAACATGGGCTATCTCCGCAAGGAGACATCAGATCTGCAAAACCCATGGTTTTTTGGTCTTCGGTGAGCCGGGGGAACATGAATAGGTGTTTGTTTTTCGAATTTGAGCTCTATCTGCAAAGGGCACTTTTCTTGCTAAAAGCAGTTTTTCCTAACAAATGCAAGATATAACCTGGGCTATCTCCGCAAGGAGACATCAGATCGGCAAAACCCATGGTTTTTTGGTTTTCCGAGAGCCGGGGGAACATAAATGTACCTTTGTTTTCCAAATTGAGCTCTATGCAATGGGCACTTTTCATGCTATAAGCAGTTTTTCCTAACAAATGCAAGATATACCATGGGCTGTCTCTGCAAGGAGACATCAGATCTGCAACACTCATTGTATTTTGGTCTTCGGAGAGCCGGGGAAACAGGAATACGTGTTTGTTTTTCGAATTTTAGCTCTTTCTGCAATGGACACTTTTCATGCTATAAGCAGTTTTCCCTAACAAATGCAAGATATGGGCTATCTCCGCTAGGAGACATCAGATCTGCAAAATCATGGTTTTTTCATCTTCCCTTTGCCCCCGGAACACGAATCTGCATTTATTTTCCAATTGAGCTCTATCTGCAATGGGCACTTTTCATGCTATAAGCAGTTTTTCCTAACAAATGCAAGATATAACATGGGCTATCTCCGCAAGGAGACATCAGATCTGCAAAACTCATGGTTTTTTTGTCTTCGGAGAACCGGGGGAACATGAATATGTGTTTGTTTTTCGAATTTGAGCTCTATCTGCAATGGGGACTTTTCATGCTATAAGCAATTTTTCCTAACAAGAGCAACATATAACCTGGGCTCTCTCCGCAAGGAGACATCAGATCGGCAAAACCCATGCTTTTTTGGTCTTCCGAGAGCCGGGGGAACATAACTCTACCTTTGTTTTCCAAATTGAGCTCTATGCAATGGGCACTTTTCATGCTATAAGCAGTTTTTCCTAACAAATGCAAGATATACCATGGGCTATCTCCGCAAGGAGACATCAGATCTGCAAAACTCATGTTTTTTTTTGTCTTTGGGGAGGCGGGGGAACATGAATATGTGTTTGTTTTTCGAATTTGAGCTCTATCTGCAATGGGGACTTTTCATGCTATAAGCAATTTTCCCTAACAAATGCAAGATATGGGCTCTCTCCGCAAGGAGACTACAGATCGGCAAAACCCATGGTTTTTTGGTCTTCCGAGAGCCGGGGGAACATAAATCTACCTTTGTTTTCATTTTCCCTAAGAAATGCAAGATATGGGCTATCTCCGCAAGGAGACATCAGATCTGCATAACTCGTGGTTTTTTGGTCTTCGGTGAGCCGGGGGAACATGAATACGTGTTTGTTTTTCGAATTTGAGCTCTATCTGCAAAGGGCACTTTTCTTGCTAAAAGCAATTTTTCCTAACAAATGTAAGATATAACATGGGCTATCTCCGCAAGGAGACATCAGATCTGCATAACTCATGGTTTTTTTGTCTTCGGAGAACCGGGGGAACATGAATATGTGTTTGTTTTTCGAGTTTGAGCTCTATCTGCAAAGCGCACTTTTCTTGCTAAAAGCAGTTTTTCCTAACAAATGCAAGATATAACATGGGCTATCTCCGCAAGGAGACATCAGATCTACATAACTCGTGGTTTTTTGGTCTTCGGTGAGCCGGGGGAACATGAATATGTGTTTGTTTTTCGAATTTGAGCTCTATCTGCAAAGCGCACTTTTCTTGCTAAAAGCAGTTTTTCCTAACAAATGCAAGATATAACATGGGCTATCTCCGCAAGGAGACATCAGATCTGCATAACTCATGGTTTTTTGGTCTTCGGTGAGCCGGGGGAACATGAATATGTGTTTGTTTTTCGAATTTGAGCTCTATCTGCAAAGGGCACTTTTCATGCTATAAGCAGTTTTTCCTAACAAATGCAAGATATAACATGGGCTATCTCCCCAAGGAGACATCATATGTGCAAAACTCATGGTTTTTTGGTCTTCGGTGAGCCTGGGGAACTTGAATATGTGCTTGTTTTTCGAATTTGAGCTCTATCTGCAAAGGGCACTTTTCTTGCTAAAAGCAGTTTTTCCTAACAAATGCAGGATATAACATGGGCTATCTCCGCAAGGAGACATCAGATCTGCAAAACCCATGGTTTTTTGGTCTTCGGTGAGCCGGGGGAACATGAATATGTGTTTGTTTTTCGAATTTGAGCTCTATCTGCAAAGGGCACTTTTCATGCTATAAGCAGTTTTTCCTAACAAATGCAAGATATAACATGGGCTATCTCCGCAAGGAGACATCAGATCTGCATAACTCATGGTTTTTTGGTCTTCGGTGAGCCGGGGGAACATGAATATGTGTTTGTTTTTCGAATTTGAGCTCTATCTGCTAGGGCACTTTTCATGCTATAAGCAGTTTTTCCTAACAAATGCAAGATATAACCTGGGCTCTCTCCGCAAGGGGACATCAGATCGGCAAAACCCATGGTTTTTTGGTTTTCCGAGAGCCGGGGGAACATAAATCTTTGTTTTCCAAATTGAGCTCTATGCAATGGGCACTTTTCATGCTATAAGCAGTTTTTCCTAACAAATGCAAGATATACCATGGGCTATCTCCGCAAGGAGACATCAGATCTGCAAAACTCATGGTTTTTTTGTCTTCGGAGAACCGGGGGAACATGAATATGTGTTTGTTTTTCGAATTTGAGCTCTATCTGAAAAGGGCACTTTTCATGCTAAAAGCAGTTTTTCCTAACAAATGCAAGATATAACATGGGCTATCTCCCCAAGGAGACATCATATGTGCAAAACTCATGGTTTTTTGGTCTTCGGTGAGCCTGGGGAACTTGAATATGTGTTTGTTTTTCGAATTTGAGCTCTATCTGCAAAGGGCACTTTTCTTGCTAAAAGCAGTTTTTCCTAACAAATGCAGGATATAACATGGGCTATCTCCGCAAGGAGACATCAGATCTGCAAAACCCATGGTTTTTTGGTCTTCGGTGAGCCGGGGGAACATGAATATGTGTTTGTTTTTCGAATTTGAGCTCTATCTGCAAAGGGCACTTTTCATGCTATAAGCAGTTTTTCCTAACAAATGCAAGATATAACATGGGCTATCTCCGCAAGGAGACATCAGATCTGCATAACTCATGGTTTTTTGGTCTTCGGTGAGCCGGGGGAACATGAATATGTGTTTGTTTTTCGAATTTGAGCTCTATCTGCTAGGGCACTTTTCATGCTATAAGCAGTTTTTCCTAACAAATGCAAGATATAACCTGGGCTCTCTCCGCAAGGAGACATCAGATCGGCAAAACCCATGGTTTTTTGGTTTTCCGAGAGCCGGGGGAACATAAATCTACCTTTGTTTTCCAAATTGAGCTCTATGCAATGGGCACTTTTAATGCTATAAGCAGTTTTTCCTAACAAATGCAAGATATACCATGGGCTGTCTCTGCAAGGAGACATCAGATCTGCAAAACCCATGGTTTTTTGGTCTTCGGTGAGCCGGGGGAACATGAATAGGTGTTTGTTTTTCGAATTTGAGCTCTATCTGCAAAGGGCACTTTTCTTGCTAAAAGCAGTTTTTCCTAACAAATGCAAGATATAACCTGGGCTATCTCCGCAAGGAGACATCAGATCGGCAAAACCCATGGTTTTTTGGTTTTCCGAGAGCCGGGGGAACATAAATGTACCTTTGTTTTCCAAATTGAGCTCTATGCAATGGGCACTTTTCATGCTATAAGCAGTTTTTCCTAACAAATGCAAGATATACCATGGGCTGTCTCTGCAAGGAGACATCAGATCTGCAAATCTCATTGTATTTTGGTCTTCGGAGAGCCGGGGAAACAGGAATAGGTGTTTGTTTTTCGAATTTTAGCTCTTTCTGCAATGGACACTTTTCATGCTATAAGCAGTTTTCCCTAACAAATGCAAGATATGGGCTATCAACGCAAGGAGACATCAGATCTGCAAAATCATGGTTTTTTCATCTTCCCTTTGCCCCCGGAACACGAATCTGCATTTATTTTCCAATTGAGCTCTATCTGCAATGGGCACTTTTCATGCTATAAGCAGTTTTTCCTAACAAATGCAAGATATACCATGGGCTATCTCCGCAAGGAGACATCAGATCTGCAAAACTCATGGTTTTTTTGTCTTCGGAGAACCGGGGGAACATGAATATGTGTTTGTTTTTCGAATTTGAGCTCTATCTGCAAAGGGCACTTTTCATGCTATAAGCAGTTTTTCCTAACAAATGCAAGATATAACATGGGCTATCTCCGCAAGGAGACATCAGATATGCATAACTCGTGGTTTTTTGGTCTTCGGTGAGCCGGGGAAACATGAATATGTGTTTGTTTTTCGAATTTGAGCTCTATCTGCAAAGGGCACTTTTCTTGCTAAAAGCAGTTTTTCCTAACAAATGCAAGATATAACATGGGCTATCTCCGCAAGGAGACATCAGATCTGCATAACTCATGGTTTTTTGGTCTTCGGTGAGCCGGGGGAACTTGAATATGTGTTTGTTTTTCGAATTTGAGCTCTATCTGCAAAGGGCACTTTTCATGCTATAAGCAGTTTTTCCTAACAAATGCAAGATATAACATGGGCTATCTCCCCAAGGAGACATCATATGTACAAAACTCATGGTTTTTTGGTCTTCGGTGAGCCTGGGGAACTTGAATATGTGTTTGTTTTTCGAATTTGAGCTCTATCTGCAAAGGGCACTTTTCTTGCTAAAAGCAGTTTTTCCTAACAAATGCAAGATATAACATGGGCTATCTCCGCAAGGAGACATCAGATCTGCAAAACCCATGGTTTTTTGGTCTTCGGTGAGCCGGGGGAACATGAATAGGTGTTTGTTTTTCGAATTTGAGCTCTATCTGCAAAGGGCACTTTTCTTGCTAAAAGCAGTTTTTCCTAACAAATGCAAGATATAACCTGGGCTATCTCCGCAAGGAGACATCAGATCGGCAAAACCCATGGTTTTTTGGTTTTCCGAGAGCCGGGGGAACATAAATGTACCTTTGTTTTCCAAATTGAGCTCTATGCAATGGGCACTTTTCATGCTATAAGCAGTTTTTCCTAACAAATGCAAGATATACCATGGGCTGTCTCTGCAAGGAGACATCAGATCTGCAAAACTCATTGTATTTTGGTCTTCGGAGAGCCGGGGAAACAGGAATAGGTGTTTGTTTTTCGAATTTTAGCTCTTTCTGCAATGGACACTTTTCATGCTATAAGCAGTTTTCCCTAACAAATGCAAGATATGGGCTATCTCCGCTAGGAGACATCAGATCTGCAAAATCATGGTTTTTTCATCTTCCCTTTGCCCCCGGAACACGAATCTGCATTTATTTTCCAATTGAGCTCTATCTGCAATGGGCACTTTTCATGCTATAAGCAGTTTTTCCTAACAAATGCAAGATATACCATGGGCTATCTCCGCAAGGAGACATCAGATCTGCAAAACTCATGGTTTTTTTGTCTTCGGAGAACCGTGGGAACATGAATATGTGTTTGTTTTTCGAATTTGAGCTCTATCTGCAAAGGGCACTTTTCATGCTATAAGAAGTTTTTCCTAACAAATGCAAGATATAACATGGGCTATCTCCGCAAGGAGACATCAGATCTGCATAACTCGTGGTTTTTTGGTCTTCGGTGAGCCGGGGGAACATGAATATGAGTTTGTTTTTCGAATTTGAGCTCTATCTGCAATGGGCACTTTTCTTGCTAAAAGCAGTTTTTCCTAACAAATGCAAGATATAACATGGGCTATCTCCGCAAGGAGACATCAGATCTGCATAACTCATGGTTTTTTGGTCTTCGGTGAGCCGGGGGAACATGAATATGTGTTTGTTTTTCGAATTTGAGCTCTATCTGCTAGGGCACTTTTCATGCTATAAGCAGTTTTTCCTAACAAATGCAAGATATAACCTGGGCTCTCTCCGCAAGGAGACATCAGATCGGCAAAACCCATGGTTTTTTGGTTTTCCGAGAGCCGGGGGAACATAAATCTACCTTTGTTTTCCAAATTGAGCTCTATGCAATGGGCACTTTTAATGCTATAAGCAGTTTTTCCTAACAAATGCAAGATATACCATGGGCTGTCTCTGCAAGGAGACATCAGATCTGCAAAACCCATGGTTTTTTGGTCTTCGGTGAGCCGGGGGAACATGAATAGGTGTTTGTTTTTCGAATTTGAGCTCTATCTGCAAAGGGCACTTTTCTTGCTAAAAGCAGTTTTTCCTAACAAATGCAAGATATAACCTGGGCTATCTCCGCAAGGAGACATCAGATCGGCAAAACCCATGGTTTTTTGGTTTTCCGAGAGCCGGGGGAACATAAATGTACCTTTGTTTTCCAAATTGAGCTCTATGCAATGGGCACTTTTCATGCTATAAGCAGTTTTTCCTAACAAATGCAAGATATACCATGGGCTGTCTCTGCAAGGAGACATCAGATCTGCAAAACTCATTGTATTTTGGTCTTCGGAGAGCCGGGGAAACAGGAATAGGTGTTTGTTTTTCGAATTTTAGCTCTTTCTGCAATGGACACTTTTCATGCTATAAGCAGTTTTCCCTAACAAATGCAAGATATGGGCTATCTCCGCTAGGAGACATCAGATCTGCAAAATCATGGTTTTTTCATCTTCCCTTTGCCCCCGGAACACGAATCTGCATTTATTTTCCAATTGAGCTCTATCTGCAATGGGCACTTTTCATGCTATAAGCAGTTTTTCCTAACAAATGCAAGATATACCATGGGCTATCTCCGCAAGGAGACATCAGATCTGCAAAACTCATGGTTTTTTTGTCTTCGGAGAACCGTGGGAACATGAATATGTGTTTGTTTTTCGAATTTGAGCTCTATCTGCAAAGGGCACTTTTCATGCTATAAGCAGTTTTTCCTAACAAATGCAAGATATAACATGGGCTATCTCCGCAAGGAGACATCAGATCTGCATAACTCGTGGTTTTTTGGTCTTCGGTGAGCCGGGGGAACATGAATATGAGTTTGTTTTTCGAATTTGAGCTCTATCTGCAATGGGCACTTTTCTTGCTAAAAGCAGTTTTTCCTAACAAATGCAAGATATAACATGGGCTATCTCCGCAAGGAGACATCAGATCTGCATAACTCATGGTTTTTTGGTCTTCGGTGAGCCGGGGGAACATGAATATGTGTTTGTTTTTCGAATTTGAGCTCTATCTGCTAGGGCACTTTTCATGCTATAAGCAGTTTTTCCTAACAAATGCAAGATATAACCTGGGCTCTCTCCGCAAGGAGACATCAGATCGGCAAAACCCATGGTTTTTTGGTTTTCCGAGAGCCGGGGGAACATAAATCTACCTTTGTTTTCCAAATTGAGCTCTATGCAATGGGTACTTTTAATGCTATAAGCAGTTTTTCCTAACAAATGCAAGATATACCATGGGCTGTCTCTGCAAGGAGACATCAGATCTGCAAAACCCATGGTTTTTTGGTCTTCGGTGAGCCGGGGGAACATGAATAGGTGTTTGTTTTTCGAATTTGAGCTCTATCTGCAAAGGGCACTTTTCTTGCTAAAAGCAGTTTTTCCTAACAAATGCAAGATATAACCTGGGCTATCTCCGCAAGGAGACATCAGATCGGCAAAACCCATGGTTTTTTGGTTTTCCGAGAGCCGGGGGAACATAAATGTACCTTTGTTTTCCAAATTGAGCTCTATGCAATGGGCACTTTTCATGCTATAAGCAGTTTTTCCTAACAAATGCAAGATATACCATGGGCTGTCTCTGCAAGGAGACATCAGATCTGCAAAACTCATTGTATTTTGGTCTTCGGAGAGCCGGGGAAACAGGAATAGGTGTTTGTTTTTCGAATTTTAGCTCTTTCTGCAATGGACACTTTTCATGCTATAAGCAGTTTTCCCTAACAAATGCAAGATATGGGCTATCAACGCAAGGAGACATCAGATCTGCAAAATCATGGTTTTTTCATCTTCCCTTTGCCCCCGGAACACGAATCTGCATTTATTTTCCAATTGAGCTCTATCTGCAATGGGCACTTTTCATGCTATAAGCAGTTTTTCCTAACAAATGCAAGATATACCATGGGCTATCTCCGCAAGGAGACATCAGATCTGCAAAACTCATGGTTTTTTTGTCTTCGGAGAACCGGGGGAACATGAATATGTGTTTGTTTTTCGAATTTGAGCTCTATCTGCAAAGGGCACTTTTCATGCTATAAGCAGTTTTTCCTAACAAATGCAAGATATAACATGGGCTATCTCCGCAAGGAGACATCAGATCTGCATAACTCATGGTTTTTTGGTCTTCGGTGAGCCGGGGGAACTTGAATATGTGTTTGTTTTTCGAATTTGAGCTCTATCTGCAAAGGGCACTTTTCATGCTATAAGCAGTTTTTCCTAACAAATGCAAGATATAACATGGGCTATCTCCCCAAGGAGACATCATATGTACAAAACTCATGGTTTTTTGGTCTTCGGTGAGCCTGGGGAACTTGAATATGTGTTTGCTTTTCGAATTTGAGCTCTATCTGCAAAGGGCACTTTTCTTGCTAAAAGCAGTTTTTCCTAACAAATGCAAGATATAACATGGGCTATCTCCGCAAGGAGACATCAGATCTGCAAAACCCATGGTTTTTTGGTCTTCGGTGAGCCGGGGGAACATGAATAGGTGTTTGTTTTTCGAATTTGAGCTCTATCTGCAAAGGGCACTTTTCTTGCTAAAAGCAGTTTTTCCTAACAAATGCAAGATATAACATGGGCTCTCTCCGCAAGGAGACATCAGATCGGCAAAACCCATGGTTTTTTGGTTTTCCGAGAGCCGGGGGAACATAAATCTACCTTTGTTTTCCAAATTGAGCTCTATGCAATGGGCACTTTTAATGCTATAAGCAGTTTTTCCTAACAAATGCAAGATATACCATGGGCTGTCTCTGCAAGGAGACATCAGATCTGCAAAACCCATGGTTTTTTGGTCTTCGGTGAGCCGGGGGAACATGAATAGGTGTTTGTTTTTCGAATTTGAGCTCTATCTGCAAAGGGCACTTTTCTTGCTAAAAGCAGTTTTTCCTAACAAATGCAAGATATAACCTGGGCTATCTCCGCAAGGAGACATCAGATCGGCAAAACCCATGGTTTTTTGGTTTTCCGAGAGCCGGGGGAACATAAATGTACCTTTGTTTTCCAAATTGAGCTCTATGCAATGGGCACTTTTCATGCTATAAGCAGTTTTTCCTAACAAATGCAAGATATACCATGGGCTGTCTCTGCAAGGAGACATCAGATCTGCAAAACTCATTGTATTTTGGTCTTCGGAGAGCCGGGGAAACAGGAATAGGTGTTTGTTTTTCGAATTTTAGCTCTTTCTGCAATGGACACTTTTCATGCTATAAGCAGTTTTCCCTAACAAATGCAAGATATGGGCTATCAACGCAAGGAGACATCAGATCTGCAAAATCATGGTTTTTTCATCTTCCCTTTGCCCCCGGAACACGAATCTGCATTTATTTTCCAATTGAGCTCTATCTGCAATGGGCACTTTTCATGCTATAAGCAGTTTTTCCTAACAAATGCAAGATATACCATGGGCTATCTCCGCAAGGAGACATCAGATCTGCAAAACTCATGGTTTTTTTGTCTTCGGAGAACCGGGGGAACATGAATATGTGTTTGTTTTTCGAATTTGAGCTCTATCTGCAAAGGGCACTTTTCATGCTATAAGCAGTTTTTCCTAACAAATGCAAGATATAACATGGGCTATCTCCGCAAGGAGACATCAGATATGCATAACTCGTGGTTTTTTGGTCTTCGGTGAGCCGGGGAAACATGAATATGTGTTTGTTTTTCGAATTTGAGCTCTATCTGCAAAGGGCACTTTTCTTGCTAAAAGCAGTTTTTCCTAACAAATGCAAGATATAACATGGGCTATCTCCGCAAGGAGACATCAGATCTGCATAACTCATGGTTTTGTGGTCTTCGGTGAGCCGGGGGAACTTGAATATGTGTTTGTTTTTCGAATTTGAGCTCTATCTGCAAAGGGCACTTTTCATGCTATAAGCAGTTTTTCCTAACAAATGCAAGATATAACATGGGCTATCTCCCCAAGGAGACATCATATGTACAAAACTCATGGTTTTTTGGTCTTCGGTGAGCCTGGGGAACTTGAATATGTGTTTGTTTTTCGAATTTGAGCTCTATCTGCAAAGGGCACTTTTCTTGCTAAAAGCAGTTTTTCCTAACAAATGCAAGATATAACATGGGCTATCTCCGCAAGGAGACATCAGATCTGCAAAACCCATGGTTTTTTGGTCTTCGGTGAGCCGGGGGAACATGAATAGGTGTTTGTTTTTCGAATTTGAGCTCTATCTGCAAAGGGCACTTTTCTTGCTAAAAGCAGTTTTTCCTAACAAATGCAAGATATAACCTGGGCTATCTCCGCAAGGAGACATCAGATCGGCAAAACCCATGGTTTTTTGGTTTTCCGAGAGCCGGGGGAACATAAATGTACCTTTGTTTTCCAAATTGAGCTCTATGCAATGGGCACTTTTCATGCTATAAGCAGTTTTTCCTAACAAATGCAAGATATACCATGGGCTGTCTCTGCAAGGAGACATCAGATCTGCAAAACTCATTGTATTTTGGTCTTCGGAGAGCCGGGGAAACAGGAATAGGTGTTTGTTTTTCGAATTTTAGCTCTTTCTGCAATGGACACTTTTCATGCTATAAGCAGTTTTCCCTAACAAATGCAAGATATGGGCTATCTCCGCTAGGAGACATCAGATCTGCAAAATCATGGTTTTTTCATCTTCCCTTTGCCCCCGGAACACGAATCTGCATTTATTTTCCAATTGAGCTCTATCTGCAATGGGCACTTTTCATGCTATAAGCAGTTTTTCCTAACAAATGCAAGATATACCATGGGCTATCTCCGCAAGGAGACATCAGATCTGCAAAACTCATGGTTTTTTTGTCTTCGGAGAACCGTGGGAACATGAATATGTGTTTGTTTTTCGAATTTGAGCTCTATCTGCAAAGGGCACTTTTCATGCTATAAGCAGTTTTTCCTAACAAATGCAAGATATAACATGGGCTATCTCCGCAAGGAGACATCAGATCTGCATAACTCGTGGTTTTTTGGTCTTCGGTGAGCCGGGGGAACATGAATATGAGTTTGTTTTTCGAATTTGAGCTCTATCTGCAATGGGCACTTTTCTTGCTAAAAGCAGTTTTTCCTAACAAATGCAAGATATAACCTGGGCTATCTCCGCAAGGAGACATCAGATCGGCAAAACCCATGGTTTTTTGGTTTTCCGAGAGCCGGGGGAACATAAATGTACCTTTGTTTTCCAAATTGAGCTCTATGCAATGGGCACTTTTCATGCTATAAGCAGTTTTTCCTAACAAATGCAAGATATACCATGGGCTGTCTCTGCAAGGAGACATCAGATCTGCAAAACTCATTGTATTTTGGTCTTCGGAGAGCCGGGGAAACAGGAATAGGTGTTTGTTTTTCGAATTTTAGCTCTTTCTGCAATGGACACTTTTCATGCTATAAGCAGTTTTCCCTAACAAATGCAAGATATGGGCTATCTCCGCTAGGAGACATCAGATCTGCAAAATCATGGTTTTTTCATCTTCCCTTTGCCCCCGGAACACGAATCTGCATTTATTTTCCAATTGAGCTCTATCTGCAATGGGCACTTTTCATGCTATAAGCAGTTTTTCCTAACAAATGCAAGATATACCATGGGCTATCTCCGCAAGGAGACATCAGATCTGCAAAACTCATGGTTTTTTTGTCTTCGGAGAACCGTGGGAACATGAATATGTGTTTGTTTTTCGAATTTGAGCTCTATCTGCAAAGGGCACTTTTCATGCTATAAGCAGTTTTTCCTAACAAATGCAAGATATAACATGGGCTATCTCCGCAAGGAGACATCAGATCTGCATAACTCGTGGTTTTTTGGTCTTCGGTGAGCCGGGGGAACATGAATATGAGTTTGTTTTTCGAATTTGAGCTCTATCTGCAATGGGCACTTTTCTTGCTAAAAGCAGTTTTTCCTAACAAATGCAAGATATAACATGGGCTATCTCCCCAAGGAGACATCATATGTGCAAAACTCATGGTTTTTTGGTCTTCGGTGAGCCTGGGGAACTTGAATATGTTTTTTTTTTTCGAATTTGAGCTCTATCTGCAAAGGGCACTTTTCTTGCTAAAAGCAGTTTTTCCTAACAAATGCAAGATATAACATGGGCTATCTCCGCAAGGAGACATCAGATCTGCAAAACCCATGTTTTTTTGGTCTTCGGTGAGCCGGGGGAACATGAATAGGTGTTTGTTTTTCGAATTTGAGCTCTATCTGCAAAGGGCACTTTTCTTGCTAAAAGCAGTTTTTCCTAACAAATGCAAGATATAACCTGGGCTATCTCCGCAAGGAGACATCAGATCGGCAAAACCCATGGTTTTTTGGTTTTCCGAGAGCCGGGGGAACATAAATCTACCTTTGTTTTCCAAATTGAGCTCTATGCAATGGGCACTTTTCATGCTATAAGCAGTTTTTCCTAACAAATGCAAGATATACCATGGGCTGTCTCTGCAAGGAGACATCAGATCTGCAACACTCATTGTATTTTGGTCTTCGGAGAGCCGGGGAAACAGGAATACGTGTTTGTTTTTCGAATTTTAGCTCTTTCTGCAATGGACACTTTTCATGCTATAAGCAGTTTTCCCTAACAAATGCAAGATATGGGCTATCTCCGCTAGGAGACATCAGATCTGCAAAATCATGGTTTTTTCATCTTCCCTTTGCCCCCGGAACACGAATCTGCATTTATTTTCCAATTGAGCTCTATCTGCAATGGGCACTTTTCATGCTATAAGCAGTTTTTCCTAACAAATGCAAGATATAACATGGGCTATCTCCGCAAGGAGACATCAGATCTGCAAAACTCATGGTTTTTTTGTCTTCGGAGAACCGGGGGAACATGAATATGTGTTTGTTTTTCGAATTTGAGCTCTATCTGCAATGGGGACTTTTCATGCTATAAGCAGTTTCTAGTAACAAATGCAAGATATACCATGGGCTATCTCCGCAAGGAGACATCAGATCTGCAAACCCATGATATTTTGGTCTTCAGTGAGCCTGGGGAACATGAATATGTGTTTGTTTTTCGAATTTGACCTCTATCTGCAGTAGGCACTTTTCATGCTATAAGCAATTTTTCCTAACAAGAGCAACATATAACCTGGGCTCTTTCCGCAAGGAGACATCAGATCGGCAAAACCCATGCTTTTTTGGTCTTCCGAGAGCCGGGGGAACATAACTCTACCTTTGTTTTCCAAATTGAGCTCTATGCAATGGGCACTTTTCATGCTATAAGCAGTTTTTCCTAACAAATGCAAGATATACCATGGGCTATCTCCGCAAGGAGACATCAGATCTGCAAAACTCATGTTTTTTTTTGTTTGGGGAGGCGGGGGAACATGAATATGTGTTTGTTTTTCGAATTTGAGCTCTATCTGCAATGGGGACTTTTCATGCTATAAGCAATTTTCCCTAACAAATGCAAGATATGGGCTCTCTCCGCAAGGAGACTACAGATCGGCAAAACCCATGGTTTTTTGGTCTTCCGAGAGCCGGGGGAACATAAATCTACCTTTGTTTTCCAAATTGAGCTCTATGCAATGGGCACTTTTCATGCTATAAGCAGTTTTTCCTAACAAATGCAAGATATACCATGGGCTGTCTCTGCAAGGAGACATCAGATCTGCAACACTCATTGTATTTTGGTCTTCGGAGAGCCGGGGAAACAGGAATACGTGTTTGTTTTTCGAATTTTAGCTCTTTCTGCAATGGACACTTTTCATGCTATAAGCAGTTTTCCCTAACAAATGCAAGATATGGGCTATCTCCGCTAGGAGACATCAGATCTGCAAAATCATGGTTTTTTCATCTTCCCTTTGCCCCCGGAACACGAATCTGCATTTATTTTCCAATTGAGCTCTATCTGCAATGGGCACTTTTCATGCTATAAGCAGTTTTAACTAACAAATGCAAGATATAACATGGGCTATCTCCGCAAGGAGACATCAGATCTGCAAAACTCATGGTTTTTTTGTCTTCGGAGAACCGGGGGAACATGAATATGTGTTTGTTTTTCGAATTTGAGCTCTATCTGCAATGGGGACTTTTCATGCTATAAGCAGTTTCTAGTAACAAATGCAAGATATACCATGGGCTATCTCCGCAAGGAGACATCAGATCTGCAAACCCATGATATTTTGGTCTTCAGTGAGCCTGGGGAACATGAATATGTGTTTGTTTTTCGAATTTGACCTCTATCTGCAGTAGGCACTTTTCATGCTATAAGCAATTTTTCCTAACAAGAGCAACATATAACCTGGGCTCTTTCCGCAAGGAGACATCAGATCGGCAAAACCCATGCTTTTTTGGTCTTCCGAGAGCCGGGGGAACATAACTCTACCTTTGTTTTCCAAATTGAGCTCTATGCAATGGGCACTTTTCATGCTATAAGCAGTTTTTCCTAACAAATGCAAGATATACCATGGGCTATCTCCGCAAGGAGACATCAGATCTGCAAAACTCATGTTTTTTTTTGTTTGGGGAGGCGGGGGAACATGAATATGTGTTTGTTTTTCGAATTTGAGCTCTATCTGCAATGGGGACTTTTCATGCTATAAGCAATTTTCCCTAACAAATGCAAGATATGGGCTCTCTCCGCAAGGAGACTACAGATCGGCAAAACCCATGGTTTTTTGGTCTTCCGAGAGCCGGGGGAACATAAATCTACCTTTGTTTTCATGCTATAAGCAATTTTCCCTAAGAAATGCAAGATATGGGCTATCTCCGCAAGGAGACATCAGATCTGCATAACTCGTGGTTTTTTGGTCTTCGGTGAGCCGGGGGAACATGAATACGTGTTTGTTTTTCGAATTTGAGCTCTATCTGCAAAGGGCACTTTTCTTGCTAAAAGCAGTTTTTCCTAACAAATGTAAGATATAACATGGGCTATCTCCGCAAGGAGACATCAGATCTGCATAACTCATGGTTTTTTGGTCTTCGGTGAGCCGGGGGAACATGAATATGTGTTTGTTTTTCGAATTTAAGCTCTATCTGCAAAGGGCACTTTTCATGCTATAAGCAGTTTTTCCTAACAAATGCAAGATATACCATGGGCTGTCTCTGCAAGGAGACATCAGATCTGCAAAACTCATTGTATTTTGGTCTTTGGAGAGCCGGGGGAACATGAATATGTGTTTGTTTTTCGAATTTGATCTCTATCTGCAATGGGCACTTTTCATGCTATAAGCAGTTTTTCCTAACAAATGCAAGATATAACCTGGGCTCTCTCCGCAAGGAGACATCAGATCGGCAAAACCCATGGTTTTTTGGTTTTCCGAGAGCCGGGGGAACATAAATCTACCTTTGTTTTCCAAATTGAGCTCTATGCAATGGGCACTTTTCATGCTATAAGCAATTTTTCCTAACAAGAGCAACATATAACCTGGGCTCTCTCCGCAAGGAGACATCAGATCGGCAAAACCCATGGTTTTTTGGTCTTCCGAGAGCCGGGGGAACATAAATCTACCTTTGTTTTCATGCTATTAGCAATTTTCCCTAAGAAATGCAAGATATGGGCTATCTCCGCAAGGAGACATCAGATCTGCATAACTCGTGGTTTTTTGGTCTTCGGTGAGCCGGGGGAACATGAATACGTGTTTGTTTTTCGAATTTGAGCTCTATCTGCAAAGGGCACTTTTCTTGCTAAAAGCAGTTTTTCCTAACAAATGCAACATATAACATGGGCTATCTCTGCAAGGAGACATCAGATCTGCATAACTCATGGTTTTTTGGTCTTCGGTGAGCCGGGGGAACATGAATATGTGTTTGTTTTTCGAATTTGATCTCTATCTGCAATGGGCACTTTTCATGCTATAAGAAATTTTCCCTAAGAAATGCAAGATATGGGCTATCTCCGCAAGGAGACATCAGATCTCCAAAACTCATTGTATTTTGGTCTTCGGTGAGCCGGGGGAACATGAATATGTGTTTGTTTTTCGAATTTGAGCTCTATCTGCAATAGGCACTTTTCATGCTATAAGCAATTTTTCCTAACAAGAGCAACATATAACCTGGGCTCTCTCCGCAAGGAGACATCAGATCGGCAAAACCCATGCTTTTTTGGTCTTCCGAGAGCCGGGGGAACATAAATCTACCTTTGTTTTCCAAATTGAGCTCTATGCAATGGGCACTTTTCATGCTATAAGCAATTTTCCCTAACAAATGCAAGATATAGGCTATCTCCGCTAGGAGACATCAGATCTGCAAAATCATGGTTTTTTCATCTTCCCTTTGCCCCCGGAACACGAATCTGCATTTATTTTCCAATTGAGCTCTATCTGCAATGGGCACTTTTCATGCTATAAGCAGTTTTTCCTAACAAATGCAAGATATAACATGGGCTATCTCCGCAAGGAGACATCAGATCTGCAAAACTCATGGTTTTTTTGTCTTCGGAGAACCGGGGGAACATGAATATGTGTTTGTTTTTCGAATTTGAGCTCTATCTGCAATGGGGACTTTTCATGCTATAAGCAATTTTCCCTAACAAATGCAAGATATGGGCTATCTCCGCTAGGAGACAGATCTGCAAAACTCATGATCTGCAAAACTCATGATATTTTGGTCTTCGGTGAGCCGGGGGAACATGAATATGTGTTTGTTTTTCGAATTTGAGCTCTATCTGCAATAGGCACTTTTCATGCTATAAGCAATTTTTCCTAACAAGAGCAACATATAACCTGGGCTCTCTCCGCAAGGAGACATCAGATCGGCAAAACCCATGGTTTTTTGGTTTTCCGAGAGCCGGGGGAACATAAATCTACCTTTGTTTTCCAAATTGAGCTCTATGCAATGGGCACTTTTCATGCTATAAGCAGTTTTTCCTAACAAATGCAAGATATACCATGGGCTGTCTCTGCAAGGAGACATCAGATCTGCAAAACTCATTGTATTTTGGTCTTTGGAGAGCCGGGGGAACATGAATATGTGTTTGTTTTTCGAATTTGATCTCTATCTGCAATGGGCACTTTTCATGCTATAAGCAATTTTCCCTAAGAAATGCAAGATATGGGCTATCTCCGCAAGGAGATATCAGATCAGCAAAACTCATGATATTTTGGTCTTCGGTGAGCCGGGGGAACATGAATATGTGTTTGTTTTTCGAATTTGAGCTCTATCTGCAATAGGCACTTTTCATGCTATAAGCAATTTTTCCTAACAAGAGCAACATATAACCTGGGCTCTCTCCGCAAGGAGACATCAGATCGGCAAAACCCATGGTTTTTTGGTCTTCCGAGAGCCGGGGGAACATAAATCTACCTTTGTTTTCATGCTATAAGCAATTTTCCCTAAGAAATGCAAGATATGGGCTATCTCCGCAAGGAGACATGAGATCTGCAAAACTCATGGTTTTTTGGTTTTCGGTGAGCCGGGGGAACATGAAAATGTGTTTGTTTTACGAATTTGAGCTCTATCTGCAATAGGCACTTTTCATGCTATAAGCATTTTTTCCTAACAAGAGCAACATATAACCTGGGCTCTCTCCGCAAGGAGACATCAGATCGGCAAAACCCATAGTTTTCTGGTCTTCTGAGAGCCGGGGGAACATAAATCTACCTTTGTTTTCCAAATTGAGCTCTATGCAATGGGCACTTTTCATGCTATAAGCAGTTTTTCCTAACAAATGCAAGATATACCATGGACTGTCTCCGCAAGGAGACATGAGATCTGCAAAATCATGGTTTTTTCATCTTCCCTTTGCCCCCGGAACACGAATCTGCATTTATTTTCCAATTGAGCTCTATCTGCAATTGGCACTTTTCATGCTATAAGCAGTTTTTCCTAACAAATGCAAGATATAGCATGGGCTATCTCCGCAAGGAGATATCAGACCTGCAAAAGTCATGGTTGTTTGGTCTTCGGGGAGGCGGGGGAATATAAATATGTGTTTGTTTTTCGAATTTGAGCTCTATCTGCAATGGGCACTTTTCATACCATAAGCAGTTTTTCCTATCAAATGCAAGATATAGCATGGGCTATCTCCGCAAGGAGACATCAGATCTGCAAAAGTCATGGTTGTTTAGTCTTCGGGGAGGCGGGGCAACATGAATATGTGTTTGTTTTTCGAATTTGAGCTCTATCTGCAATGGGCACTTTTCATGCTATAAGCAGTTTTTCCTAACAAATGCAAGATATAAAATGGGCTATCTCCGCAAGGAGACATCAGATCTGCAAAACTCATGGTTGTTTGGTCTTCGGGGAGGCGGGGGAACATGAATATGGGTTTGTTTTTCGAATTTGAGCTCTATCTGCAATGGGCAGTTTTCATGCTATAAGCAGTTTTTCCTAACAAATGCAAGATATAACAAGGGCTATCTCTGCAAGGAGACATCAGATCTGCAAAACTCATGGTTTTTTGGTCATTGGGGAGGCGGGGGAATATGAATATGTGTTTGTTTTGCGAATTTGAGCTCTATCTGCAGTAGGCACTTTTCATGCTATAAGCAATTTTTCCTAACAAGAGCAACATATAACCTGGGCTCTTTCCGCAAGGAGACATCAGATCGGCAAAACCCATGCTTTTTTGGTCTTCCGAGAGCCGGGGGAACATAACTCTACCTTTGTTTTCCAAATTGAGCTCTATGCAATGGGCACTTTTCATGCTATAAGCAGTTTTTCCTAACAAATGCAAGATATACCATGGGCTATCTCCGCAAGGAGACATCAGATCTGCAAAACTCATGTTTTTTTTTGTTTGGGGAGGCGGGGGAACATGAATATGTGTTTGTTTTTCGAATTTGAGCTCTATCTGCAATGGGGACTTTTCATGCTATAAGCAATTTTCCCTAACAAATGCAAGATATGGGCTCTCTCCGCAAGGAGACTACAGATCGGCAAAACCCATGGTTTTTTGGTCTTCCGAGAGCCGGGGGAACATAAATCTACCTTTGTTTTCATGCTATAAGCAATTTTCCCTAAGAAATGCAAGATATGGGCTATCTCCGCAAGGAGACATCAGATCTGCATAACTCGTGGTTTTTTGGTCTTCGGTGAGCCGGGGGAACATGAATACGTGTTTGTTTTTCGAATTTGAGCTCTATCTGCAAAGGGCACTTTTCTTGCTAAAAGCAGTTTTTCCTAACAAATGTAAGATATAACATGGGCTATCTCCGCAAGGAGACATCAGATCTGCATAACTCATGGTTTTTTGGTCTTCGGTGAGCCGGGGGAACATGAATATGTGTTTGTTTTTCGAATTTAAGCTCTATCTGCAAAGGGCACTTTTCATGCTATAAGCAGTTTTTCCTAACAAATGCAAGATATACCATGGGCTGTCTCTGCAAGGAGACATCAGATCTGCAAAACTCATTGTATTTTGGTCTTTGGAGAGCCGGGGGAACATGAATATGTGTTTGTTTTTCGAATTTGATCTCTATCTGCAATGGGCACTTTTCATGCTATAAGCAGTTTTTCCTAACAAATGCAAGATATAACCTGGGCTCTCTCCGCAAGGAGACATCAGATCGGCAAAACCCATGGTTTTTTGGTTTTCCGAGAGCCGGGGGAACATAAATCTACCTTTGTTTTCCAAATTGAGCTCTATGCAATGGGCACTTTTCATGCTATAAGCAATTTTTCCTAACAAGAGCAACATATAACCTGGGCTCTCTCCGCAAGGAGACATCAGATCGGCAAAACCCATGGTTTTTTGGTCTTCCGAGAGCCGGGGGAACATAAATCTACCTTTGTTTTCATGCTATTAGCAATTTTCCCTAAGAAATGCAAGATATGGGCTATCTCCGCAAGGAGACATCAGATCTGCATAACTCGTGGTTTTTTGGTCTTCGGTGAGCCGGGGGAACATGAATACGTGTTTGTTTTTCGAATTTGAGCTCTATCTGCAAAGGGCACTTTTCTTGCTAAAAGCAGTTTTTCCTAACAAATGCAACATATAACATGGGCTATCTCTGCAAGGAGACATCAGATCTGCATAACTCATGGTTTTTTGGTCTTCGGTGAGCCGGGGGAACATGAATATGTGTTTGTTTTTCGAATTTGATCTCTATCTGCAATGGGCACTTTTCATGCTATAAGAAATTTTCCCTAAGAAATGCAAGATATGGGCTATCTCCGCAAGGAGACATCAGATCTCCAAAACTCATTGTATTTTGGTCTTCGGTGAGCCGGGGGAACATGAATATGTGTTTGTTTTTCGAATTTGAGCTCTATCTGCAATAGGCACTTTTCATGCTATAAGCAATTTTTCCTAACAAGAGCAACATATAACCTGGGCTCTCTCCGCAAGGAGACATCAGATCGGCAAAACCCATGCTTTTTTGGTCTTCCGAGAGCCGGGGGAACATAAATCTACCTTTGTTTTCCAAATTGAGCTCTATGCAATGGGCACTTTTCATGCTATAAGCAATTTTCCCTAACAAATGCAAGATATAGGCTATCTCCGCTAGGAGACATCAGATCTGCAAAATCATGGTTTTTTCATCTTCCCTTTGCCCCCGGAACACGAATCTGCATTTATTTTCCAATTGAGCTCTATCTGCAATGGGCACTTTTCATGCTATAAGCAGTTTTTCCTAACAAATGCAAGATATAACATGGGCTATCTCCGCAAGGAGACATCAGATCTGCAAAACTCATGGTTTTTTTGTCTTCGGAGAACCGGGGGAACATGAATATGTGTTTGTTTTTCGAATTTGAGCTCTATCTGCAATAGGCACTTTTCATGCTATAAGCAATTTTTCCTAACAAGAGCAACATATAACCTGGGCTCTCTCCGCAAGGAGACATCAGATCGGCAAAACCCATGGTTTTTTGGTTTTCCGAGAGCCGGGGGAACATAAATCTACCTTTGTTTTCCAAATTGAGCTCTATGCAATGGGCACTTTTCATGCTATAAGCAGTTTTTCCTAACAAATGCAAGATATACCATGGGCTGTCTCTGCAAGGAGACATCAGATCTGCAAAACTCATTGTATTTTGGTCTTTGGAGAGCCGGGGGAACATGAATATGTGTTTGTTTTTCGAATTTGATCTCTATCTGCAATGGGCACTTTTCATGCTATAAGCAATTTTCCCTAAGAAATGCAAGATATGGGCTATCTCCGCAAGGAGATATCAGATCAGCAAAACTCATGATATTTTGGTCTTCGGTGAGCCGGGGGAACATGAATATGTGTTTGTTTTTCGAATTTGAGCTCTATCTGCAATAGGCACTTTTCATGCTATAAGCAATTTTTCCTAACAAGAGCAACATATAACCTGGGCTCTCTCCGCAAGGAGACATCAGATCGGCAAAACCCATGGTTTTTTGGTCTTCCGAGAGCCGGGGGAACATAAATCTACCTTTGTTTTCATGCTATAAGCAATTTTCCCTAAGAAATGCAAGATATGGGCTATCTCCGCAAGGAGACATGAGATCTGCAAAACTCATGGTTTTTTGGTTTTCGGTGAGCCGGGGGAACATGAAAATGTGTTTGTTTTACGAATTTGAGCTCTATCTGCAATAGGCACTTTTCATGCTATAAGCATTTTTTCCTAACAAGAGCAACATATAACCTGGGCTCTCTCCGCAAGGAGACATCAGATCGGCAAAACCCATAGTTTTCTGGTCTTCTGAGAGCCGGGGGAACATAAATCTACCTTTGTTTTCCAAATTGAGCTCTATGCAATGGGCACTTTTCATGCTATAAGCAGTTTTTCCTAACAAATGCAAGATATACCATGGACTGTCTCCGCAAGGAGACATGAGATCTGCAAAATCATGGTTTTTTCATCTTCCCTTTGCCCCCGGAACACGAATCTGCATTTATTTTCCAATTGAGCTCTATCTGCAATTGGCACTTTTCATGCTATAAGCAGTTTTTCCTAACAAATGCAAGATATAGCATGGGCTATCTCCGCAAGGAGATATCAGACCTGCAAAAGTCATGGTTGTTTGGTCTTCGGGGAGGCGGGGGAATATAAATATGTGTTTGTTTTTCGAATTTGAGCTCTATCTGCAATGGGCACTTTTCATACCATAAGCAGTTTTTCCTATCAAATGCAAGATATAGCATGGGCTATCTCCGCAAGGAGACATCAGATCTGCAAAAGTCATGGTTGTTTAGTCTTCGGGGAGGCGGGGCAACATGAATATGTGTTTGTTTTTCGAATTTGAGCTCTATCTGCAATGGGCAGTTTTCATGCTATAAGCAGTTTTTCCTAACAAATGCAAGATATAACAAGGGCTATCTCCGCAAGGAGACATCAGATCTGCAAAACTCATGGTTTTTTGGTCATTGGGGAGGCGGGGGAACATGAATATGTGTTTGTTTTGCGAATTTGAGCTCTATCTGCAATGGGCACTTTTCATGCTATAAGCAGTTTTTCCTAACAAATGCAAGATATAAAATGGGCTATCTCCGCAAGGAGACATCAGATCTGCAAAACTCATGGTTGTTTGGTCTTCGGGGAGGCGGGGGAACATGAATATGGGTTTGTTTTTCGAATTTGAGCTCTATCTGCAATGGGCAGTTTTCATGCTATAAGCAGTTTTTCCTAACAAATGCAAGATATAACAAGGGCTATCTCTGCAAGGAGACATCAGATCTGCAAAACTCATGGTTTTTTGGTCATTGGGGAGGCGGGGGAATATGAATATGTGTTTGTTTTGCGAATTTGAGCTCTATCTGCAATGGGCACTTTTCATGCTATAAGCAGTTTTCTCTAACAAATGCAAGATATGGGCTATCTCCGCAAGGAGACATCAGATCTGCAAAACTCATGGCTTTCTGTTCTTCGGTGAGCCGGGGGAACATGAATATGTGTTTGTTTTTCGAATTTGATCTCTATCTGCAATGGGCACTTTTTATGATATAAGCAATTTTTCCTAACAAATGCAACATATAACCGGGGCTATCTGGGCAAGGAGTCATCAGAACTGCAAAACTCATGGTTTTTTGTTGTTCGCTGAGCCGGGGGAACATGAATATGTGTTTGTTTTTCAAATTTGAGTTCTATCTTCAATGGGCATTTTTCATGCTATAAGCAAATTTCCCTAAAAAATGCAACATATAACCTTGGCTATCTCCGCAAGGAGACATCAGATCTGCAAAACTCATGTTTTTTTCTTCACTGAGGCGGGGGAACATGAATATGTGGTTTTTTTTTTTGCGAATTTGAGCTCTATCTGCAATGGGCACTTTTCATGCTATAAGCAGTTTTTCCTAACAAATGCAAGATATAGCATGGGCTATATCCGCAAGGAGACATCAGATCTGCAAAACTCATGGTTTTTTGGTCTTCGGGGAGGCGGGGGAACATGAATATGTGTTTGGTTTTTGAATTTGACCTCTATCTGCAATGGGCACCTTTCATGCAATAAGCAATTTCTCCTAACATATGCCACATATAACCTGTGCTATCTTCGGAAGGAGACCTCAGATCTGCAAAACTCATGGCTTTTTGTTCTTTGCTGAGCCCGGGGAACATGAATATGTGTTTGCTTTTCGAATTTGAGCTCTATTTGCAATGGGCACTTTTCATGCTATAAGCAATTTTTCCAAACAAATGCAACATATTACCTGGGCTATCTCCTCAAGGAGACATCAGATCTCCAAAACTCATTGTATTTTGGTCTTCGGTGAGCCGGGGGAACATGAATATGTGTTTGTTTTTCGAATTTGAGCTCTATCTGCAATAGGCACTTTTCATGCTATAAGCATTTTTTCCTAACAAGAGCAACATATAACCTGGGCTCTCTCCGCAAGGAGACATCAGATCGGCAAAACCCATAGTTTTCTGGTCTTCTGAGAGCCGGGGGAACATAAATCTACCTTTGTTTTCCAAATTGAGCTCTATGCAATGGGCACTTTTCATGCTATAAGCAGTTTTTCCTAACAAATGCAAGATATACCATGGACTGTCTCCGCAAGGAGACATGAGATCTGCAAAATCATGGTTTTTTCATCTTCCCTTTGCCCCCGGAACACGAATCTGCATTTATTTTCCAATTGAGCTCTATCTGCAATTGGCACTTTTCATGCTATAAGCAGTTTTTCCTAACAAATGCAAGATATAGCATGGGCTATCTCCGCAAGGAGATATCAGACCTGCAAAAGTCATGGTTGTTTGGTCTTCGGGGAGGCGGGGGAATATAAATATGTGTTTGTTTTTCGAATTTGAGCTCTATCTGCAATGGGCACTTTTCATACCATAAGCAGTTTTTCCTATCAAATGCAAGATATAGCATGGGCTATCTCCGCAAGGAGACATCAGATCTGCAAAAGTCATGGTTGTTTAGTCTTCGGGGAGGCGGGGCAACATGAATATGTGTTTGTTTTTCGAATTTGAGCTCTATCTGCAATGGGCAGTTTTCATGCTATAAGCAGTTTTTCCTAACAAATGCAAGATATAACAAGGGCTATCTCCGCAAGGAGACATCAGATCTGCAAAACCCATGGTTTTTTGGTCATTGGGGAGGCGGGGGAACATGAATATGTGTTTGTTTTGCGAATTTGAGCTCTATCTGCAATGGGCACTTTTCATGCTATAAGCAGTTTTTCCTAACAAATGCAAGATATAAAATGGGCTATCTCCGCAAGGAGACATCAGATCTGCAAAACTCATGGTTGTTTGGTCTTCGGGGAGGCGGGGGAACATGAATATGGGTTTGTTTTTCGAATTTGAGCTCTATCTGCAATGGGCAGTTTTCATGCTATAAGCAGTTTTTCCTAACAAATGCAAGATATAACAAGGGCTATCTCTGCAAGGAGACATCAGATCTGCAAAACTCATGGTTTTTTGGTCATTGGGGAGGCGGGGGAATATGAATATGTGTTTGTTTTGCGAATTTGAGCTCTATCTGCAATGGGCACTTTTCATGCTATAAGCAGTTTTCTCTAACAAATGCAAGATATGGGCTATCTCCGCAAGGAGACATCAGATCTGCAAAACTCATGGCTTTCTGTTCTTCGGTGAGCCGGGGGAACATGAATATGTGTTTGTTTTTCGAATTTGATCTCTATCTGCAATGGGCACTTTTTATGATATAAGCAATTTTTCCTAACAAATGCAACATATAACCGGGGCTATCTGGGCAAGGAGTCATCAGAACTGCAAAACTCATGGTTTTTTGTTGTTCGCTGAGCCGGGGGAACATGAATATGTGTTTGTTTTTCAAATTTGAGTTCTATCTTCAATGGGCATTTTTCATGCTATAAGCAAATTTCCCTAAAAAATGCAACATATAACCTTGGCTATCTCCGCAAGGAGACATCAGATCTGCAAAACTCATGTTTTTTTCTTCACTGAGGCGGGGGAACATGAATATGTGGTTTTTTTTTTTGCGAATTTGAGCTCTATCTGCAATGGGCACTTTTCATGCTATAAGCAGTTTTTCCTAACAAATGCAAGATATAGCATGGGCTATATCCGCAAGGAGACATCAGATCTGCAAAACTCATGGTTTTTTGGTCTTCGGGGAGGCGGGGGAACATGAATATGTGTTTGGTTTTTGAATTTGACCTCTATCTGCAATGGGCACCTTTCATGCAATAAGCAATTTCTCCTAACATATGCCACATATAACCTGTGCTATCTTCGGAAGGAGACCTCAGATCTGCAAAACTCATGGCTTTTTGTTCTTTGCTGAGCCCGGGGAACATGAATATGTGTTTGCTTTTCGAATTTGAGCTCTATTTGCAATGGGCACTTTTCATGCTATAAGCAATTTTTCCAAACAAATGCAACATATTACCTGGGCTATCTCCTCAAGGAGACATCAGATCTCCAAAACTCATTGTATTTTGGTCTTCGGTGAGCCGGGGGAACATGAATATGTGTTTGTTTTTCGAATTTGAGCTCTATCTGCAATAGGCACTTTTCATGCTATAAGCAATTTTTCCTAACAAGAGCAACATATAACCTGGGCTCTCTCCGCAAGGAGACATCAGATCGGCAAAACCCATGCTTTTTTGGTCTTCCGAGAGCCGGGGGAACATAAATCTACCTTTGTTTTCCAAATTGAGCTCTATGCAATGGGCACTTTTCATGCTATAAGCAATTTTCCCTAACAAATGCAAGATATAGGCTATCTCCGCTAGGAGACATCAGATCTGCAAAATCATGGTTTTTTCATCTTCCCTTTGCCCCCGGAACACGAATCTGCATTTATTTTCCAATTGAGCTCTATCTGCAATGGGCACTTTTCATGCTATAAGCAGTTTTTCCTAACAAATGCAAGATATAACATGGGCTATCTCCGCAAGGAGACATCAGATCTGCAAAACTCATGGTTTTTTTGTCTTCGGAGAACCGGGGGAACATGAATATGTGTTTGTTTTTCGAATTTGAGCTCTATCTGCAATGGGGACTTTTCATGCTATAAGCAATTTTCCCTAACAAATGCAAGATATGGGCTATCTCCGCTAGGAGACAGATCTGCAAAACTCATGATCTGCAAAACTCATGATATTTTGGTCTTCGGTGAGCCGGGGGAACATGAATATGTGTTTGTTTTTCGAATTTGAGCTCTATCTGCAATAGGCACTTTTCATGCTATAAGCAATTTTTCCTAACAAGAGCAACATATAACCTGGGCTCTCTCCGCAAGGAGACATCAGATCGGCAAAACCCATGGTTTTTTGGTTTTCCGAGAGCCGGGGGAACATAAATCTACCTTTGTTTTCCAAATTGAGCTCTATGCAATGGGCACTTTTCATGCTATAAGCAGTTTTTCCTAACAAATGCAAGATATACCATGGGCTGTCTCTGCAAGGAGACATCAGATCTGCAAAACTCATTGTATTTTGGTCTTTGGAGAGCCGGGGGAACATGAATATGTGTTTGTTTTTCGAATTTGATCTCTATCTGCAATGGGCACTTTTCATGCTATAAGCAATTTTCCCTAAGAAATGCAAGATATGGGCTATCTCCGCAAGGAGATATCAGATCAGCAAAACTCATGATATTTTGGTCTTCGGTGAGCCGGGGGAACATGAATATGTGTTTGTTTTTCGAATTTGAGCTCTATCTGCAATAGGCACTTTTCATGCTATAAGCAATTTTTCCTAACAAGAGCAACATATAACCTGGGCTCTCTCCGCAAGGAGACATCAGATCGGCAAAACCCATGGTTTTTTGGTCTTCCGACAGCCGGGGGAACATAAATCTACCTTTGTTTTCATGCTATAAGCAATTTTCCCTAAGAAATGCAAGATATGGGCTATCTCCGCAAGGAGACATGAGATCTGCAAAACTCATGGTTTTTTGGTTTTCGGTGAGCCGGGGGAACATGAAAATGTGTTTGTTTTACGAATTTGAGCTCTATCTGCAATAGGCACTTTTCATGCTATAAGCATTTTTTCCTAACAAGAGCAACATATAACCTGGGCTCTCTCCGCAAGGAGACATCAGATCGGCAAAACCCATAGTTTTCTGGTCTTCTGAGAGCCGGGGGAACATAAATCTACCTTTGTTTTCCAAATTGAGCTCTATGCAATGGGCACTTTTCATGCTATAAGCAGTTTTTCCTAACAAATGCAAGATATACCATGGACTGTCTCCGCAAGGAGACATGAGATCTGCAAAATCATGGTTTTTTCATCTTCCCTTTGCCCCCGGAACACGAATCTGCATTTATTTTCCAATTGAGCTCTATCTGCAATTGGCACTTTTCATGCTATAAGCAGTTTTTCCTAACAAATGCAAGATATAGCATGGGCTATCTCCGCAAGGAGATATCAGACCTGCAAAAGTCATGGTTGTTTGGTCTTCGGGGAGGCGGGGGAATATAAATATGTGTTTGTTTTTCGAATTTGAGCTCTATCTGCAATGGGCACTTTTCATACCATAAGCAGTTTTTCCTATCAAATGCAAGATATAGCATGGGCTATCTCCGCAAGGAGACATCAGATCTGCAAAAGTCATGGTTGTTTAGTCTTCGGGGAGGCGGGGCAACATGAATATGTGTTTGTTTTTCGAATTTGAGCTCTATCTGCAATGGGCAGTTTTCATGCTATAAGCAGTTTTTCCTAACAAATGCAAGATATAACAAGGGCTATCTCCGCAAGGAGACATCAGATCTGCAAAACTCATGGTTTTTTGGTCATTGGGGAGGCGGGGGAACATGAATATGTGTTTGTTTTGCGAATTTGAGCTCTATCTGCAATGGGCACTTTTCATGCTATAAGCAGTTTTTCCTAACAAATGCAAGATATAAAATGGGCTATCTCCGCAAGGAGACATCAGATCTGCAAAACTCATGGTTGTTTGGTCTTCGGGGAGGCGGGGGAACATGAATATGGGTTTGTTTTTCGAATTTGAGCTCTATCTGCAATGGGCAGTTTTCATGCTATAAGCAGTTTTTCCTAACAAATGCAAGATATAACAAGGGCTATCTCTGCAAGGAGACATCAGATCTGCAAAACTCATGGTTTTTTGGTCATTGGGGAGGCGGGGGAATATGAATATGTGTTTGTTTTGCGAATTTGAGCTCTATCTGCAATGGGCACTTTTCATGCTATAAGCAGTTTTCTCTAACAAATGCAAGATATGGGCTATCTCCGCAAGGAGACATCAGATCTGCAAAACTCATGGCTTTCTGTTCTTCGGTGAGCCGGGGGAACATGAATATGTGTTTGTTTTTCGAATTTGATCTCTATCTGCAATGGGCACTTTTTATGATATAAGCAATTTTTCCTAACAAATGCAACATATAACCGGGGCTATCTGGGCAAGGAGTCATCAGAACTGCAAAACTCATGGTTTTTTGTTGTTCGCTGAGCCGGGGGAACATGAATATGTGTTTGTTTTTCAAATTTGAGTTCTATCTTCAATGGGCATTTTTCATGCTATAAGCAAATTTCCCTAAAAAATGCAACATATAACCTTGGCTATCTCCGCAAGGAGACATCAGATCTGCAAAACTCATGTTTTTTTCTTCACTGAGGCGGGGGAACATGAATATGTGGTTTTTTTTTTTTTGCGAATTTGAGCTCTATCTGCAATGGGCACTTTTCATGCTATAAGCAGTTTTTCCTAACAAATGCAAGATATAGCATGGGCTATATCCGCAAGGAGACATCAGATCTGCAAAACTCATGGTTTTTTGGTCTTCGGGGAGGCGGGGGAACATGAATATGTGTTTGGTTTTTGAATTTGACCTCTATCTGCAATGGGCACCTTTCATGCAATAAGCAATTTCTCCTAACATATGCCACATATAACCTGTGCTATCTTCGGAAGGAGACCTCAGATCTGCAAAACTCATGGCTTTTTGTTCTTTGCTGAGCCCGGGGAACATGAATATGTGTTTGCTTTTCGAATTTGAGCTCTATTTGCAATGGGCACTTTTCATGCTATAAGCAATTTTTCCAAACAAATGCAACATATTACCTGGGCTATCTCCTCAAGGAGACATCAGATCTGCAAAACTCATGGTATTTTGTTCTTCGCTGAGCCGGGGGAACATGAATATGTGTTTGTTTTTTGAATTTGAGCTCTATCTGCAATGGGCACTTTTCATGCTATAAGCAGTTTTTCCTAACAAATGCAAGATATAAGATGGGCTATCTCCGCAAGGAGACATCTCATCTGCAAAACTCATGGTTTTTTGGTCTTCGCTGAGCCGGGGCAACATGAATATGTGTTTGTTTTTCGAATTTGAGCTCTATCTGCAATGGGCAGTTTTCATGCTATAAGCAGTTTTTCCTAACAAATGCAAGATATAACAAGGGCTATCTCCGCAAGGAGACATCAGATCTGCAAAACGCATGGTTTTTTGGTCTACGGGGAGGCGGGGGAATATGAATATGTGTTTTTTTTGCGAATTTGAGCTCTATCTGCAATGGGCACTTTTCATGCTATAAGCAGTTTTCTCTAACAAATGCAAGATATGGGCTATCTCCGCAAGGAGACATCAGATCTGCAAAACTCATGGCTTTCTGTTCTTCGGTGAGCCGGCGGAACATGAATATGTGTTTGTTTTTCAAATTTGAGTTCTATCTTCAATGGGCATTTTTCATGCTATAAGCAAATTTCCCTAAAAAATGCAACATATAACCTTGGCTATCTCCGCAAGGAGACATCAGATCTGCAAAACTCATGTTTTTTTCTTCACTGAGGCGGGGGAACATGAAAATGTCATTTTTTTTTTTGCGAATTTGAGCTCTATCTGCAATGGGCACTTTTCATGCTATAAGCAATTTTTCCTCCCAAATGCTACATACAACCTGGGCTATCTCCGCAACTAGCTCAAATTCTAAAAATAAACACATATTCATGTTCCACTGGCTCGGCAAAAACGAAAAAAACAACATTTTTGCAGAACTGATGTTTGCTTGCAGAAATACCCCAGGTTATATCTTGCATTTGTTAGGAAAAAAAGCTTATAGCATGAAAAGTGTCCATTGCAGATAGAGCTCAAATTCGAAAAACAAACATTCATGTTCCTCCAGCTCACCAAAAAACCATGAGTTTTGCAGGTCTGATGTCTCATTGCGGTGATAGCCCAGGTTATATGTTGTATTATGTAGGAAAATTTGCTGATAGCATGAAAAGTGCCCATTGCAGATAGAGGTCAAATTCAAAAAACAAACACATACTCATGTTCCCACGGCTCAGCGAAGACCAAAAAACCATGAGTTTTGCAGATCTGATGTCTGCTTGCGGAGATTGCCTAGGTTCTATGTTGCATTTATTAGGAAAAATTGCTTATAGCATGAAAATTGTCAATTGCAGATAGAGCTCAAATTTGAAAAAAAACCCACATATTCATGTTCCCCCGGTTCAGCAAAGACAAAAAAACCCATGAATTTTGCATATCTGATGTCTTGTTGCCCAGATAAACCAGGTTATACGTTTCATTTGTTAGGAAAAATTTCTTATATCATGAAAAGTGCCAATTGCAGATACAGCTGAAATTTTAAAAACAAATACATATTCATGTTCACCCGGCTCAGCAAAGACAAAAAAAAAAAAACCGATGAGTTTGGAGACCTGATGTCTCCTTGCTTAGATAACCCAGGTTATATGTTTCATTTGTTAAGAAAAAATGCTTATAGCATGAAAAGTGCTAATTGCAGAGAGCTGAAATTCGAAAAACACATATTCATGTTCCCCTGGCTAAGCAAAGACCCAAAAACTATGGTTTCTGCAGATCTGATGTCTCCTTGTCGAAATAGCCCAGGTGATACGTTGCATCTGTTAGGAAAAATTGCTTACAGCATGAAAATGCCAATTGCAGATAGAGCTCAAATTCGAAAAAGAAACACATATTCATGTTCCCGTGGCTCAGGAAAGATAAAAAAACCATGGGTTTTGCAGATCTGATGTTTCCTTGCAGAGATAGCCCAGGTTATATGTTGCATTTGTTAGGAGAAATTGCTTGTAGCATGAAAAGTGCCAATTGCAAATAGAGCTGAAATTCGAAAAACAAACACATATTCGTGTTCCCCCGGCTCAGCAAAGAAAAGAAAACCATGAGTTTGGAGATCTGATGTCTCCTTGCCCAGATAGCCCAGCTTATATGTTTCATTTGTTAGGAAAAATTGCTTATAGCATGAAAAGTGCCAATTGCAGATAGAGCTCAAATTCGAAAAACAAACACATATTCATGTTCCCCCGGCTCAACAAAGAGCAAAAAACCATGAGTTTTGCAGATCTGATGTCTCCATGTGGAGATAGCCCAGGTTATATGTTGCATTTGTTAGGAAAAATTGCTTATAGCGTGAAAAGTGCCAATCGCAGATAGTGGTTAAATTCGAAAAACAAACACATATTCATGTTCCCCAGGCTTAGGGAAGACCAAAATACCATGAGTTTTGCAGATCTGATGTCTACTTGTGGAGTTAGCCCAGGTTATATCTAGCATTTTTTAGGAATAATTGCTTTAATATGTTACAGTTATGGAAGATAGACTATTATTGGCACTTATGTTGGGTAACATTTTTTTTAAAAAAACTGCACAGTATATCTCACAATTTAAGGGCTATTTTCTTGCCCATGATTTTCTTTTCTATTCTCTATTTAGGAACTAACTTTAAATCACATTTTGCAGTAACTTTATATCCATTAAAATCAACTGCATTTATTCATATGACTGGATTTGTAATACTCAAGAAGGACTGGGAGAAGTGCAAAATTTGAGTATAAGAAGGACAGAACACAAAACCTCACTAACTTCACTGGAACCAAGCATGCCTGATTCGAATACTAGAATCTAGCCTCAGTTGAAAATGATTTTTTTAAAAAGTTATTGGTTTTTTACAATAATAACCTTAGTGCCTGTTGTACAGTGTGTTGTCTTGGTTCATAATTTTTTAAAAAAAGAATATACAATTAATAATAGTTAATAAACAATCAATAGTAATTAATTTTTATATTTTCATAATTAGTATATCAATTAATAATATATTTCTTTGATCTTCTCTTCACTCAATAGTAATATTCTCCTACATTAAACAAATATAATTTGTAATATTTGATATTTTCTATATTTAAATGATTAGATAAAAACATCTTCTATATTAACAATAGTAGCGTCCATATATAGCATTTTTTTCTTATCAGCTTACCTTATTTTCATAAGAAACATCTTATTGATTCACCATGTAGCTTATTTTCATTAATCTTGTTTAAGATCAATTTCTCCATAATATTCCAATATTCTTGTCAATCATATTTTTCCCAGTATTAAACATCTAAATATTCAATTTTTCCATTTAAATATAACATCCCAGTATTTTCATATTTCATATATTATAGAGATACTGTCAGTGCTCCTAACATCAAATGTTCTTGCTTTGACAACAGATGGAAATGTAGCCATCTTTTCTTTTTTGCTTTTAGAGTTAGATGATGCTGGGAGGGGTGTGTGGATGAGAGTCCAGTTAGTCATAACAACAATAACTCAGCCGTGAGAATCAAGTTTATTGCACCCAGAGCTGATAAAGATTTGGTGGGCTGGAGAGCTGAGGAGAAAGCCGGTGCTCCAAGCTAATTGGGAAATGTGATTTATGACTGTTAATTGGAAGAGGGAATTGTGCTTTGATACTTTGTGCCTGGGGGGAGGGAATTCAGTTTTTGGCTTTAACTATGTAGCGCTGATACTTTGTTTTTCAAATAAAAGATTCTTTAAGGTAAACAATGCCTCGAAGTTCTTTTAAATATCTGTCAGAACCATGACATTAAGCCAAAAACTCCATTTTCCCCCTATCTTGGGGTCCCGAGCTCCAGTCACTGTCCCTAGAACAAGGGATAAGCCAACAAAGATTTGGGAAAGATCTCAGCATGGAGAAAGAAAGAGGACCTGAAACCAGCACCCTGGTGGTGGCTGCTACCCCAGAGGGGGGAGTGACAGCCACCGTGCCGGTGGAGAAGGAACTTTTCCAGGCCTCCCAGCTGGGGGCAAAGCCCAAGCTGCAAGGATAGCTGATCTGATTGTCAGAATGGACTCTATCCAGCAGAGACTCCAGACACCTCGAGACAGCCTTGCCACCATGGAAGTGATGCAGCCAGCAGGGGGTCAGCAACTGCTGCAAGCACTGCTGCAGCAGTGGGGCTGGCCGCTGCCTCCGAATATGCAGCAACCACTGAAGGGCCTGCAACCGATGGGGATCCAGCAACAACCATCTCTGGGGCCACAGGGGGGACTGCAGCAACTGGGGGCACCACAACCCCCCCACAGGCCAACAGCTGTGGGGGTGGCAACAGCCCGTGGGCATGCAGCAACCACTGGGAGGCAGCAAAAATTGGGGATGCAACATCCACATTAGGGAGGCCAGCAACCACTGATGGTGCCACCTCTTAGAGCCCCCTTTGATGGTGTCAGAACCCATACATTTCTTGCTTGCCTATATCTCCTATATTTCCTACAGGTCCTATTTTTCCCTGACCCAGATTCCATTCTCTTCTCTCTTTGGGTTCTGCCATACTCCTGAAGGGGAGGGGGGAATGCTTGTGGGTTTATTGCCTTGACCTCCGCTATCGCTACAATGTAACACTTGCTTTCCTGCATTATTTCTCTCTGAACTTTCTTCTCCCTAAACTGTCAGCTAGAAAGAGGGGGAGGAAGAAATGTATGTATGACTATCTATATGGATTTATCCTAAATGATTATTTACCTATATATATTTGATATGTATTTATAAATTTATATATATTTAGTTTATTAGCTTTGTCAAAGTTAGTTATAGTTAGTTATAATGGACTTGATGCAGTCTATAAAATTTTTGCTGCAGTTTACATCTTTTGCATACATTGGAACAGATATTTATTCCACATAATACATTTGTTGCATGCAAATAATATGTGATTTGCTTCATTTGTATGATATCATCAGCAAAATTTAAATACCCAACTATCTAGGTCAATGATTTATTGAGTGTATTACACAAGAGTTCATTAGTTTTTCAAAATATTTTCTCTTAAGAGTGGGAAGTACTCTTCCTGCTAAAAGTCACATATTCCTTGTGGTAGCTATTTGACAGTAATTTCATGAATCATCTGTATTTTCATAACTTAAAATGTTTTGAAAAGATCTTATTCCTAAATGGGTAAAAACAAATTATTTAAGTCTTATTTCTTTAATTCTTTAATTCTGTGCCGCTGGGGGGGGGGGAGCCCTAATAAGCAGGCATATACAAAGAATGAAGGCTATTGCTAAGCACATTTGATTTGTGCTTAGATTGTAAGCCGCCCTGAATCTTCGGAGAAGGGCGGGATATAAATGGGATTAAAAAAAAATATTCCCTTCCCACATTCTCTGCATAATTTTTTAAAAAATATTGTATACACTTAGAAAGACACAGAGAGGAAATTGGTTTCAGAATGGATTTTTAATAGAAAGATAGCATCTTTCCCTTCATTCTTTTTAATTTATTTCAACAACTTGAAGATATGAGCCAGAATTACTTTTCAATTCATGCAAGGGCTGGAATGAAATATTGAAGAGAGACGTCCTCATGAAGCAAGATGAAATGAACAATTCTCTTACTTACAATATCTGCAAGACACAAATCCATATTTTAAAAAATAACAAAACCCAATGTGAAGCATAAAATGTGTCAAGTGCTTCCTATTCAATAAAGAGTGCGTATGACTTATGACTGTAACTGGAACCAGAAATCTGGTCATAAGTCATAATAGTCATAAGTCAAAGCAAGCATGTAATTGGAAGTAATTTCCTGACATTTCTACAGGAGTGGGACAACTCGCCGTGGCCAATTCACCACGGGCCAACTTGCCGCAGCACAATTCAATTATTTAACATACTTTGAAAAATAATTTAATTTTTGTTATTCACATTTCATATTGTCCCTCATTTTGCATCCTTTCTTTAATAATAACAGAATAACATACTTGGAAGGGATCTTGTAGGTTATCTAGTCCAACCTCCCACCCAATTCTGACATATGGCAGTCCAGTCTCTTCTTGAAAGCTTCCAGTGATGAAACCCGCATAACATCTGAGGGCAAACTGTTCTATTGGTTGATTGTTCTGTCAGAAAACTTCTCCTTATTTCTAGGTTAAATCTCTCCTTATTCAGTTTCTATTCATTATTCCTTGTCCCGTCTTCAGGTGCTCTGGAAAGCAGGTTGATCCCCTCTGCTCTGTGATAGCCCCTCAAATATTGGAACATTGCTATCATGTCTCCCCTGGTCCTTCTCTTCACTAGACTAGCCATGCCCAGTTCCTGTAACCATTGTTCATACGTTTTAGCCTCTAGTCCCCTAATCATCTTTGTTGCTCTTCTCTGCACTTTTTCTAGTGTCTTAACATCTTTTTTATAGTGTGGAGACCAAAACTGGTTGCAGTTGTAGTCTTACTAAGACTTTATAGAGTGGCATTAGTACCTCACATGATCTTGATTGAACCCCTCTGTTAATGCAACTTAGGACTGCATTGGCTTTTTTTGGCTGCCACCGCATAGTTGACTCATACTGTATTTAATTAATTGTCCACTAAGACTCCAAGACCCACTCAGTTACTGCTATTAAACCTTGTTTCACCCAATCTATATGTGTATTTTTGGTTTTTCTTACCTAAGTGTAAGCCTTTACTTTACTCTACATTGAATTTAATTTTGTTAGATCGGGCTCAGTGTTTATCAAGATCCATCTGCATCTTGAGCCTATCATCTAGTATTCCTTCCAGCTTAGTATAATCTCCAAATTTGATAAGTTCCCCTTCTATTCCCTCAACTAAGTCCTTTATGAAGGTGTTGAAGAGTACTGGGCCTAGGACAGAACCTTTTTTTAAAAAAATCCCATTTATATCCCGCCCTTCTCCGAAGACTCAGGGCGGCTTACAATCTAAAGCACAAATCAATGTGCTTAGCAATAGCCTTCATTCTATGTATATGCCTGCTTATTAGGGCTTTCGCCCCCCCCAAGCAGCATTATTACAAAGTCAGCTTATTGCCCCCAACAATCTGGGTCCTCATTTTACCTACCTCGGAAGGATGGAAGGCTGAGTCAACCTTGAGCCTGGTGGGACTCGAACCTGCACTAATTGCAGGCAGCTGGTGTTACTTAAAGAGGCATTAGCCCACTGCTCCACCAAGGCTCAGAACCTTGTGGTTCCCCACTGCTTACTTCCCTCCATGTAGATATAGTACCATTAAGGACTACTTGTTGAGTACAGTTTGTCAGCCTGTTACAAATCCATCTGTTGGTGATCTATCCCACTTTTTTCTAGATTTCCAAGACGTAGGTTGTGGTCTAATTAATTATTTTATTTCACTATTTCTTCAATATTAATGAAAGGCTCTAATATTATATATAATTATATCTACCTAGATAATTAAACTGATTAAAAGACTAGCCAGAAAGGTACACTTACTACATAGTGCTTTTGTAGGGTTGACTTGTTGTCCTGCAAGGAGCTGGAGAAGTCTCTTAATGTCAATGCGTGCCTCAGCCATATTCATAGGGTCTCTTTCTGGAGTAGAATTTTGAGAATCATCCCAAGATACTAAAATTCAAAACAGAGAGTATTTTTTGTTATCTATACCCAGACTTGTAAGGTTAGCTCTAAAGAAATTCCACAAAGTTTAAAACATTATAATTAGCACCTCCTGAGATAAGAGCAACCTGGAAATAACCAAGTAGCTAATAAAGGTAGTCCTTGACTTATGACCACAATTCAGCCCAAAATTTATGTTGCTAAGTGAGACATTTATTGAATGTATTTTGCCTCACTTTATGACCTTTCTTGCCACAGTTATTAAGTGAATCATTCCAGTTGTTAAGTTAGTAACATGATTGTTAGGTGAATCTGGCTTTCCCATTGATTTTGCTTTTCAGTAGGTCACAAAAGCTGTTCACGTGACCGAGGGTCACTGCAACTGTCATAAATATGAATCAGTTGCCAAGCATCTGAACCATGGGGTTGCTGCAACAGTTGTGAGAAAAATAGTAATGTCACTTTTCTCAGTGCTGCTGTAACTTTGAATGGTCACTAAAGAAAAGCCTTGGTAGAGCAGTGGGCTAATGCCTCCTTAAGTAACACCAGCTGCCTGCAATTAGTGCAGGTTCGCATCCCACCAGGCTCAAGGTTGACTCAGCCTTCCATCCTTCCGAGGTAGGTAAAATGAGGACTCAGATTGTTGGGGGCAATTAAGCTGACCTTGTAATAATGCCGTTTGGGGTGTGTGTGAAAGCCCTAATAAGCAGGCATATACATAGAATGAAGGCTACTGCTGAGCTTGTAAGCCGCCCTGAGTCTTCGGAGAAGGGCGGGATATAAATGGAATTAAAATAAAAATAAATAAAAAATAAATGAACAGTTGTAAGTCGAGGACTACCTGTACTTCTCACAACAATTAATTCTATTGTTCAATAGTAGTAACTGTGAGAGGGATCTTGTAGTCCTAGTGGTCAATCATTAAAAATGAGCCAACAGTGTGCTGCAGCTGCCAAAAGAGCCAACACAGTGCTAGGCTGCATTAACAGAGGGATAAAATCAAGGTCACGTGAAGTGTTAATACCACTTTACAATGCCTTGGTAAGGCCACACTGCATCCAGTTTTGGTTACCACGATGTAAAAAATATGTTGATACTCTAAAAAGAATACAGAGAAAAGCAACAAAGATGATTGGGGACTGGAGGCTAAAATATATAAGGAATGGTTGCTGGAATATGTCTAGTTTAATGAAGAGAAGGACTAGGGGTGACATGATAGCAGTGTTCCAATATCTCAGGGGTTGCCATTCTCCAAAGCACCTGAAGGTAGGACAAGAAGCAACGGATGGAAACTAATCAAACAGAGAAGCAACCTAGAACTAATGAGAAATTTCCTGACAGGACAATTAGTGGAACAACCTGCCTCTAGAAGTTGTGAATACTCCAGCACTGGAAGTTTTTAAGAAGAGACTGGACAGCCATTTGCCTGAAATGATATAGGGTTTCCTGCCTGAGCAGGGGATTGGACTAGATGACCTTCAAGGTCCCTTCCAACTTTTATTATTATTATTATTATTATTATTATTATTATTATTATTATTATTATTATTATTATTATTACAACATATTGTATGATAAATGGAAATGATGGATACAAGTCAATTATCTAGCTCAGGCAACTTAAACATTTTTGCAAGATGAGAGAAGAAAATAGCTAAAATCAAGTTGTCACAACACATATTCTAAGAGGACTCTTTTCTATCTTTAACTCAAACTCTACTCTCTCTATAATTCTGGATTCTGCCATGCTCCTGAAGGGGAGCGGGGAAAGCGCTGGGGTTTATTGCTGTTTTCTTTCTATCGCTATAGTGTAACATTTTGCTGTTTCTGCATATTTTCCCTGAGAACTATCTCTCCCCTTGTTGTCAGCTAAAAAGGGGGGGGGGGAGAAGAAAGTAATGCGCCTCCGGCACTGGTTTATCTCTGCGTTCGGAAAGGGAGGTGTGAAAGCCGACATAACATTGCTGCAAGCCTGAGACAGCCTGGTGTTATCAGCTCTCTCCCACAACGGACTTAACACCTGGGGATTGGCCCATGTGAACTGACTGGATGAACTTTGGAGTGGGTTAGGGTTAGCCCTTACCTGGGGACTTAGTAAACCATGTCAGACACTGAAATAGAGAGAGAGGAACCTGCTGCAGTGGGGGAACCCTCCTGCTGGGAAGACCTCTGTAAACAATCCTATATCGGATCCTCAAGCTCTTCGGAAGAGGAGGTGGTGACAGAATGCTGCCAAGGCTAGGTGGTTGATGGGCATTGGGAAGAAGGACGACTGGGAGAAGAAAGCTAGAAAGGTGACACTCAGATGGGGCAGTCACCAACCAGGCTGGAGGGAGGAAATGGAAAGTTCCCTCCATCTTAGCGAGGACGAGGAGGATCGCTCAGGGCATTCCATCTGGATGCTGGAACAGGCAATCGGCATGATGAACATAGACTTTGACTCCATGAAGGAGGAGAAAGCCGAACACTACTGAGGCACCATCCACCTGGGATGCAGCAAAAAAGGAAATGGGGAGGGGGAGCCTGAACCCAAGGTTCCAGACCCATCCAACGGAAACATCGAACCTGCTGCAGTCGCTGCTGCTGCAGCCACCCCTCGTGGCATGGAAGCCACAGACAAAGATGGGAGATGACACAAATGCTCCATCCAGAAGTTCCTGCCACTAGACGTGAAGTTCTGTGGAGAGCCACAATGCCTGGGATTCTTCCTAACCCAGGTAGTAAACTACATGGAGGAATACGGTTGAGACATCCCCACCGACCGAGTCAGAATTCACATCGTGCAAGCCGCCCTTGATAGCATTGCAATAGATTGGGTCGTAGATCTCCACGACGCCCCAGACTTACTGAATTTCAACCAATTCGTGTTCTCCCTCAGGTGCAGGTTTGAAGACCCACTGTCTGACTGGAAAGCTCAAGAGTAAATAAAGACGGTGAAGCAAGGCAGACGGCCGGTGGCCAAATACACCCAAGAATTCCAAATCCTGGCCAGCAAACTGAACTAGCCAGAGGACATCTTGCTTAGCCATTTGAAAGATGGCATAAACTACAACCTCTGCCTTCCTCGGGGAACCCTCACCAGCTGCAAGATTGGTACGTCTTAACCAAGGAAGCCGTGATTGACTTAGCCAAAAGGCAAAACAGAGGAGGGAGACCATGGGGAAAGTCACTGCCAGAGCCAACCCGCGAGACAGCAAAGCAGCCATCGACCTCCAAAAGAACCACCAGGTGCTTCAAATGTGCCATGGCATTGTGCTGCCAAATGCCCCAGACCGGACCCCGGCCAGGAAGTCCAGAAAACAACCAGTGAAGCCAAAGGAGACAGCCATGAAAAGCACAGAGACCACTGAGTTCCCCGCCTCCACTCAGCGAGGAAAGGAACTCCGACCTACACAGCAGGAGCATCCAACTCATCCGATGACAACTCCGAGGGTGAACCCCTGATAAATGGACCCATAGCGCCCCTCACCAGAACAGTAACTCTGCTAGCCCACACCATGCCCGAAGCTGTAGAGGTTAGGGCATTAATAGACTCAGGGTGCACCCGCTGCCTTATCAGCCCAACACTAGTGGGGAATTTAGAAATATTGGTGAGGAGGCTGAAGAAACCAATTTCCTTCAGTCAATTGGATGGGTCCATAGCAGCTTCAACTCACCCTGGGGGACCACATACAGACTATAACGTTCCTGGTAATCCCTGACATGGAATGTCCCATAATCCTAGGCATGGCATGGCTAGCCAAATGGAACCTATGGGTGGACTGGAGAATGGCAGAATGTAGATTCCCAAAAGGGGAATCGATCAAAGAAACAGTTCAGCATCAATCAGGGGGGACCCTGACCGAGAAAGCTGCAAATGGGGGAGGGAGAAGGAATTACTCAAGATACTGGAGGAGTACAGAGAAGTTTTTAGCAAAGAGAAATCTGATGAATTGCCGCCGCATCGGCGCACGTATTGTGCAACAGAAATCAGACCCAGTGCAAAACTTCCAAAACCTAGATTATATGAGCCCACAGTAATTGGAGGAAATTTATTATTTATTTATTTATTGAATTTGTATACCGCCGTATTCCCGTAGGACTCAGGGTGGTTTACAGGGCATTTAAAACCATGAAATACAAAAATTAAAATCAATTAAAACAATTAAATTAAATTAAAGCCCTAAGAGTAAATCTAAAACCCAGTTAAATTAACAACCCCACAGTCTGGACCAAACAGATCAAAGAGCCAAGTTTTCAGGTCCTGGCAAAATGAGCGAAGGTTGGGGGCAGTCCTAAGATCCGTGGGTAGTTGGTTCCATAGGGCAGGCGCACCCACAGAGAACTCCCTTCCCCTGGGAATAACCCGCTGGCATTCATTAACCGGTGGTACCCTGAGAAGGCCATCCCTGTGGGGATGCACAGGACGATGGGAAGATGATGCCGGCAGCAGGTGTTCCCTTAGATAGTCTGGACCCAAGCCATTTAGGGCTTTATAGGTCATTACCAGCACCTTGAATCTCACCCGGAGGGCAACCGGAATCCAATGTAGCTCACGGAGAAGAGGTGTTACACGGGAGTATCAGGAAGCTCCCATCAAAACCCGCGCAGCTGAATTCTGTACCAGTTGAAGCCTTCGGGGGGTTCTCAAGGGCAGCCCCATGTAGAAGGCATTGCAGTAGTCTAACCGGGAGGTCACGAGCGCATGAGTGATTGTACGTAGAGCATCTCGGTGCAGATAGGGACGCAACTGGCACACCAGGAGAATCTGGGCAAAAGCCCCCCCTGGTCATGGCTCCTATATGATCTTCCAAACTGAGCTGTGAATCCAGGAGGATGCCCAAGTTGCGAGCCCTATCAATGGGGGGTAATACCTCATCCCCTATTGTTAATGATGGAGAAGGCTGGTCAGCCCAAGATGCCGGTATGAACAGCCACTCAGTCTTGTCAGGATTGAGACGAAGCCTGTTTCTCCCCATCCAAACCCGGACCGCCTCCAGGCAATGGGACATCACGGCAAGGGCATTACTGGGTTGATTCGGGGTGGAAAGAAAAAGTTGGGTATCATCAGCATACTGGTGATATCCCACCCCAAAACCACAAATGAGCTCACCCAGCGGCTTCATGTAGATGTTGAACAGGAGGGGAGAGAGGACCGACCCCTGAGGGACTCCACAAACGAGAGATCTCGGGGTGGACCTCTGTCCTCCCGTCAACACTGACTGCGAGCGGCCCAGGAGGTAGGAGGAGAACCACTGTAAAACGGTGCCTCCCACTCCCAGCCCCCTGAGATGCCGCAGTAGGATACCATGGTCGATGGTATCAAAAGCTGCTGAGAGGTCTAATAGGACTAGGATAGAGGAACAACCCCTGTCCCGAGCCCGCCAGAGATCATTCACCAGTGCGACCAATGCTGTCTCCGTGCTATGCCCGGGTCTGAAACCCGATTGGTACGGGTCGAGATAATCAGTTTCCTCCAGGAACAGAGGAAGCTGATGCGCTACCACACTCTCAACAACCTTCGCCAAAAAGCGAAGGTTGGAGACAGGACGATAGTTATTCAAAATTGCCAAGTCCAGGGTGGGCTTCTTGAGGAGGGGCATCACCACCACCTCTTTCAAGGCGGCAGGGAAAACACCCTTGCTCGAAGAAGCAGTTATTACTGCCTGGAACCAGCCTCGTGTCTTCTCCCGGGCTGCATAAACCAGCCAGGAGGGGCACGGGTCCAATAAACAGGTGGTAGAGCTCAGCCTCCTCATGATCCTGTCCACCTCATCAGGAGTCATAGGATCGAACTCAGTCCAGATAACACTCTCAAGACCGCTCGATTCCTCCCTGTCAGACTGTCCAGTCAGAGTCCAAGCCGGCCCGAATCTGAGCAAATTTATCCGCAAGATGACAACTGAACTCCTTGGCCTGCCCCTGCAAGGGATCCTCCCTCTCCTCCAGATGAAGGAGGGAGCGAGTAACCCGAAACAGGGCGGCCGGGCGATTATCTGCGGACGCAATGAGGGCAGCGAAGTAATTAGACTTCGCCATCCTCATTGCAGCGAGATAAGACCTTGTAAAGGCTCTTAGCCGCAATCGGTCAGGTTCAGATCAGCTGGATCTCCAACAGCACTTTAGACCCCGTCTCCGATGTTTCATCTCCCGGAGCTCCGAAGAAAACCATGGAGCCCACCGGGATCTGCGTCGGGTTAGGGGTTGCAAGGGGACAACACGATCGAGCGCCTCAGTGGCAGTCCTTTCCCAGGCATCCACTAAAGCGTTGGCCAAGCTGTGAGTGAGGGAGATAGGAACAGACCGAAGCGCCATCTGGAACCGATCAGGGTCCATTAGGCGCCTGGGGCAGAACCACCTGGTCGGTTCCGCAGCCCAGCGGTGGGGGGTGACATAGCGGAAGACCAGCCGCAGGAGATAATGATCGGACCATGACAGGGGGACAATAGTTGGTAAGCCCCCTCCCAGATCATCTAACCATTGTCTAGATAAGAAAACCAGGTCGAGAGTGTGACCCCCCCATGAGTCGGACCCTGAATTACTTGAGTCAGGTCCATGGCCGTCATGGAGGCCATGAACTCCCAAGCTAACTCTGACGATACTCCCAGAGAAGGCAGGTTGAAGTCACTGAGAACAATGAGTCTGGGGAACTCCACCGTCAACCCTGAGAGGGTGTCAAGCAGCTCGGGCAGGGCTGTTGCCACACAGCTGGGCACCAGGTATGTTAGCAACAGGCCAAACTGAGCCAGAGGGCCACATCTCAAGAGGAGGGACTCACTCCCGCCTATCTGTACAACGGTGGTCTCCCTCGGACATAAGGTCTCCCGAATAACCACCACCACTCCACCACCCCTGCCCTGAGCCCGCGGCCAGTGTAGTACACAGAAACCCAGAGGGCACAACTCAATCAGAGGGACACCGCCCTCTGGGCCCAACCAGGTCTCTGTAATGCATGCCAGATCCGCGTGTTCCTCCTCGATCAGATCACGGACGAGGGGAGCCTTGTTCGCAACGGATCTGGCATTAAAATACACAAGCCTGAGCCCAGGGTCCTGATCCCCATCAATCCCGGATAAAAGGGGGCCAACCGGAGGGTCGGAGCACGCCACCGCTCGAAGACAGCAGGGGCACGATCCCAGATGTCGATACGGCCCTCCGTGTAACTGCCTGCTGCCATTCCCCATCATCGTGGGGATTTGCAACCCCACCCCAGTACTAATGGAACCAAAAGTCCGTGCCCCCAACCCCATCTCACCGGGAACCGTTATAGGCCCAGACTGACAGCCGGCTGGAGAAACACAGCCCAATTCCCTCCCCTCCCTACCATTCTCCCCCTCCCTAACCCTTTAAAATAATTGGCTAAAAAACATACCAGGGGCCTCTTAATACATTTACACCAGAGGCCCCTATCTAAGCCCAACCACCTCTTGGGGTCCCAACAATTGGGGCCGTCCTTAAGGGAAGTAAGGGACATAGCAATAGGTCGTATCCAGGAGGGAGGAGCCCCCCTGAAAGCAAATAAGTCCATGCTAGAGTACTGAATACGGGTCATAGTATAATAAAAAACCGCATAGGGCAATAAAACCAAATGGATAGTTAGATGACAATAATGATGTTAAATTAAGTCCAGAATATATATCAGTCCACCAATTCAGTTCAACTCGGTTCTCACCCGAGTCAGCCAGGCAGAGCAACCGCAGCGGCTCTCTCACCGCCACTGAGGGAACCTACCTATGGTGGACTGAGCCCAAAGTACCGGGAAAAACCTATCCCACTGATCTCTCACATCAGTGGGTGGTTGATGACCAATCCAGACCGCCCTCTCACCGCGGACTGATCCTGGGACCATGCCGGACTGGCAATGGGAAGCCATAGGGGCAGGGACAAATGTTCATATTCTGCCCTTCTCCAACCAACCGGGCATTAAGGAGACAGTCTTGCATATCAAGACAGTGTAAGTCAGCCAATCTAGGGGGCTCAAACCAGGCCCCTCCCAACCAAGCAAAGTATGAAGGCCATGCCGCGGAGAGTTCACAAGCCATCTAGAAGGGAATCTCTGCGCCGTTGAAAATGGCGCCCACCTGCTTTTCATATCTCCGTGATGCAGAAAAGTGCCCAGCAGCAATTCAAACGGCAAGGCCATGCCTCTAACGATCTTCAGGCCGGCAGGCTTTCTGGAAGGAAATGGCAGCCTCTAAGCTGTTAAAAACGGCACCCGTCTGCTGATTACATGTTCGTGGTCTAGGAAAGCATCTGGCAGCAGTTCAGACGGCCAGGTCTCCACGCCACTCCAGGAAACCGCCCACTATTGCTGTCTCCGTAATGCAAAGCACCCGGAACGTCGGCGGCAGTTCAAACAGCACGGCCAGGCCTCGGCTGATCTTCAGGCCGGAGAGATTTTCGAGGGGGAGAGGAGAGCCTCTGCGCCGCTGAAAGCGGTGCCCAGCTGTTGCTAGCATCTCCAACCCTCTATTGGGTCACTACGCCGTGGTTGGGCTTCCCAAATATCCCATTTGGGGCCCATCGTGGAAAGCACGGAGCTCAGAAAACAACCGTCACCATCTTGGGCAAAAAAAATGCAGAAATTCATAGACAAAAACTTAGAAAGGGGGTTCATTCAGCCAGCAAAGCCAAAGATGGCCACCCCTGTATTATTTTGAGAGAAAAAAGATGGAACTCTTCGCTTCTACATAGATTATAGGGCTTTGAACACCATAAGCGAAAGCAATCTATACCCTCTCCCCCTCATGAAGGACATGCTATCTCACCTTTCAAAGGGGAAGATTTTCACCAAACTAGACCTCAGGGAAGCATACTACCAAATTAGAATTAAGGAAGGAGACGAGTGAAAAACTACTTTTAATTGTCCCTTAGGGTGCTACCAATTCCGAGTTCTACCCTTTGGGTTACAGGGAGCCCCTGCTGTATTCATGCACCTAATAAATGTCAAACTGGTCAGGGCAGTCCTACACAAACTGTGAGCATCCCACCTCTATGCCAAACTTTTAAAGTGTGAATTTCATAAGGACAAAATAGACTACCTGGGATACCACATATCTCCAGAGGGCATAGAAATGGACCCTGAGAAATTCCAGACAGTGTTAGAATGGGCACCACCCCGCACGAGAAAGCAGTTGCAGAACTTCCTGGGTTTTGCTAACTTCTATTGGCAGTTTATTCCCTCTTTTGCCCAAATAGACTTAAAAAGCTGTTTTCAGTGGAGCCGGTCCTAAGGCACCACCTTGACATCAACAAGCCTTTCCTGATTCAGGCAGATGCCAGCGATGTAGCAGTGGGAGCGATACTGTTACAAGAAAACAACCAAGGGGCATTACAGCCATGCGCGAACATATCAAGTAAACTCACCGAAACTGAGCAAAGGTGGGCGGTCTGGAAAAAGGAGGCATATGCAGTGCGCTGGGCTCTTTTCACACGGCGGCACTTTTTGAAAGGGAACAAAATTCCTTTCCAAGTGTGGACCAACCACAAGAACCTGGAGGCAGTAACGACACCCAGAAAACTTACCCCTAAACAAGCACAGTGGTCACAGCATTTCCACTGGTTCAATTTTCACATTGAAACATCTGCCAGGGGAAAAAGATTTCCTGGCAGATGCATTATCCAGAATGCCACAGTATAATAGCACTCGGGCTTGTGTAACAAAACTGCTCATGCTATAAATGCAACTGGCAGCAGAAGTAACTACCCGAGCACTAGCTAAACTACAAAAACTGCTAGGGAGCCAAGTGGGAATTGAATTCAGAAAAGCACTGGAAACCGATGAATGGTTCCTAGGATATAAGAGCTTGTGCACTATCACAAATGGCCTACCCTAGGTGGGAGAAAAACTATATATACCCAAAAGTCAGAGACTAGTATTCATCCAACTTTGCCACGACTCAAAATCAGCAGGGCATTTTGGGTTTGTCAAAACATTACATCTAGTTAAAATGCAATTTCGGTGGCTATCAATAAAAAATGACATTGAAAGCTATGTAGCCAGCTACCCAATTTGCGCATTAGCAAAAAGATTACAAGGGAAATCACCTAGGCTGCTACAGCCTTAGAAGGAAATTTCTGTGGACTTTATAGTGGAGTTAGCAGAGAGCAATGGAAACACTGTCATCTGGGTCGTAATGTACCTGTTCTCCAAGCAACTGCTCAAAAATCCCTACAGCAAAATTCCTACTAGTGAAACTAATTGTTCAACATATCTATCGCTTATATGGAGCCCCAAAGTGCATCATATCAGACAGAGGAGTGCAATTCACGTTGGGATTTTGGAAGGAGTTTCTGCCTCTTTTAGGGACCATTCAGGGACTGTCATCTAGTCATCATCTGCAAATGAATGGTGGGACTGAACGGTCGAACTCAGTACTAGAACAATATCTTTATTAATTACCAGCAGACCAACTGGACTGACCTCCTCCCATTGCCAAGGTTGCCTACAACAATGTCGTTCACTCCAGCATGGGCTACACTCCGTTCCAAGTAGCCACAGGGCAAAGTTTTAACCCAATGCCAGAATTTTCCCCTGCAGAACCTGCCATCCTCTTGTTGAAAGAGTGGATCGCACAACTAAAGAACAGCTGGCTGGTAGTTAGGAAAGCCTTGGATGAGGCTAGACAAGCATAAGACCCAAGCAGACAAAAAGAGAGTCGAGCCAAAACCTTTTACAATAGAGGAAATGGTTTACCTATCCACTAAGTACCTAACCATCTATATAACCCTATAACCATCTAAGAAACCTGGATCCAAATATGTAGGACCTTTTCCCATCATTAGAATTATAAACCCAGTAACAGTGGAATTAGAACTCCCAAAATCCCTCAGGCAAATCCACCCAATCTTCCACTCCAGCCTTTTAAAGCACGAGCAACAGTCACTATTAAGACCAGCTGCTGCTCCCCTCATTATGGTAGAAGGGGAACAACATTTCAAAATTAATGAAATCTTAAGACTCAAGGAAATACCGTGGTTCCACATAATACCTAGTGGCATGGAAACACCTCCCATCCTCCCAAAACAAGTGGGTTCATAAACACCACATTAAAGCTCCTAATCTGCTTAAGATTTCACACTGAATACCTGAACAAGCCTATGCATATTGTCTCTGCAGGTGGATCTCTCTCTTTTTTAAGGGAGGCAGGATGTCAGAACCCATATTCTAAGGGGACTCTTTTCTATCTTTAACTCAAACTCTACTCTCTCTATAATTCTGGGTTCTGCCATGCTCCTGGAAGGGAGGGGGGAAAGCGCTGGGGTTTATTGCTCTGTTTTCCTTCTACACTGTAACACTTTGATGTTTCTGCATATTTCCCCTGTGAACTATCTCTTCCCTTGATGTCAGCTTTTAAGGGGGGTGGAAGAAGAAAGGAATACACCTCCGGCACTGGTTTATCTTCGTGTTCGGGTGGGAAGGTGTGAAAGCCAACATAACATCGCTGCAACCCTGAGACAGCCTGGCGTTATCAGTTCTTTCCCACAATGGACTTAAAACCTGGGGATTGGCTGATGTGAACTGACCAGATGAACTTTGGGGTGGGGTTTGCTTGGGATGCTTTTAAACTATTGGTCTGAGTGGGAAACTGTTTCCACGAGTTCTGCTTTCTTAGGATGAGGTTTTGAGGTGGGCCCTGACAGATGCTTTGTCCTGTCTCTGTTTTCTCTTGTTTTTGGGTCAGGCATTATTTCAGCAGACATAAAATCCAGAATGTTTAAATGGTTCTAAGTTTTGAATGTAACAAAATCTGACCAGGACAAACGCTGGTTTCCAGAGGTTAGGATAGAGCCCAAAGAGCGACTTAAGGAAACGTAAAGCCATGGGCTTCCCTGAATGCTAAAAGGGGACAGAGTAAGCCACCTGAGGAAGAAGCAGAGGTGGAAAACTGTTGCAGGGTGATTGGTTTCACACACTAGCATCCGGAAACAAAACTTCGCAGGTGGCCCAGAGGAGCCTTGGTTACCAAGGTCGTACCCACTTGCACAAAGCAGCAGCCCATGTGGGCTGCTTCCGTCCAAGCCAGGAAAGGGAGAAAGGAGGCTTATGGTAACATCCTTTGCTTCACCAGGTGCTTAAGTCTTCCTTCCTTCCTTCCTTCCTTCCTTCCTTCCTTCCTTCCTTCCTTCCTTCCTTCCTTCCTTCCCTCCCTCCCTCCCTCCCTCTCTTCCTGCAGCGATTGCTGGTCTGAACTTTCTTACTGCCTGCATCGGCCTATGTCTCCCTTCTCTGTTTTAGAAATGGCAGCCCCATTTTCTGCCACTTTCCTCCCAGCAGAAGGGAAGAAAGGAAGGATGCTTTGTATGGAAGGATGCTAAGCTCCAGGAAAACTACAGCAGCTGGAGCTGGGTGGGGAAGGCCAGGCTCCCTTTCCATGATGGTTCTGCAAAGCCTTTGAAAAGTGGGTCTGCTTCACACAGGATTGGCCTCAGCACCCACTTTGGACAGCAAACAGATGAGCTTTGCTCTTTTTCTCCAGGAGACCCTTTGAAATTGTCCCCCCCCCCTTCGCTTTTCTGTCTTAAAATCCGGAGCAGACACGTTTTCCTCTTGATCAGCTGAGGATATCGTAGCTACCAGTATGATTTTTGTAAGAAGCTGACTGTACTGGTATGTGTGAGTCCAGCCCCCTTGGCACGGGCCAGCCCTGCGGGAAGCAGATCCACTTCTCAAGGGATCTGAACCATCAGGAAAAAGAACCCTGGCCTTCATCTCCTTGCCCAGCTCCAGCTGGTATAGTTTTCCTGGAGCTTAGCATCTTTCCATAAGAAGCGCCTTTCTTTTCCCTTCTCTGGAAGAAAACAGGGCCATTTCCAGAATGGAGAAGGAAGAGTGGGCCGATGCAAGGCAGCAAGAAAGTGCGGACCAGCAATTATTACAGAGGGAAGGAAGAAAGGAAGGAAGGAAGGAAGGAAGGAAGGCTTAAAGACACCTGGGGAGGTGAAGGAGCTACCATAAGCTTGGAAGGGAAATGAAAAGGAAGAGGCGGGCAGGCAGCTGGGTCATTGAACTGGTGGGAAGAGGTCACTGAGCAGGGAGCATAATGCAAACACAAGAAATACAAAATAATCCAACTTCAAAAGAGCTGATTTTAACAAACTCAGAGAGAACCTAGGAAAGATTCCATGGATGAAAATCCTAAAGGGGAAAACAACCCAAGAAGCATGGGAAACTCTGAAAAATGCAGTCATAAAAGCCCAGTTCAGCACAATACCACTGAAAAAGAAAAACAAGAAAGTCAAGAAGAAACCAGCATGGCTGCACAAAGTTCTCTCTGATAAACTGAAAGATAAAAAGGACAAATACAAAAAATGGAAAAAGGTGCACATAATTAAGGCTGATTATTAGCGGACAACCAGAACATGCAAAGATGAACTCAGGAAAGCAAAGACTCAGAATGAACAAAGACTTGCAACAGAAATCAAGGATAATAAAAAAATTTCTTTCAATATATTAATAACAAAAAAAGCCAAGGAAACTGTAGGTTCACTAAAGAGAGAAAATGGCAAGGAAGTAGCAAGCAGTAGGGAGAAAGCAGAGCTGCTTAATTCATTCTTTGCATCAGTCTTCACACAAAAAGAAATTATAGTACAACATACCAAAAAAACCTCCCGCAAAAGATAAACTAGAAACAAAAATTAAAATAAAATAAGCAAGAAAATGGTAAGACCTATCCGACCTTGACAAAAATATATCACTGGGACCTGACAGATTACATCCCACAGTTCTGAAGGAGCTGGCAGATGTTATCTCAGAACCATTGCACCATATCTTTCAAAAATCACTGGGAAAGTACCTGAGGATTGGAAAAGGGCTGATGTGGTTTCCATCTTCAAGAAAGGGGGAAAAACTTTTTTTGGCACTGGATAAAAAATAGGTTGGAAGAAATATTATTACAAAAAATTGATTTAAAACTAGAAACCTTCTTATTAGGGATTATTTATTATTTATTATTAATGATAAACTCAGCAAAGCATCTTTTTACTTACTATTGCACATTTTAACCGCAGCAAGATTGGCCTATGCCCAAAAATGGAAAAGAAAGGAAACCCCTACTGAAGAAGAAATAATAAATAAAAATTTATCCTGCACTGAAATGGACAGGTTAACTCTAGAGATTAAAAATAAAATTGAAAGAGAATACTATGAAATTTGGAAAAAATTGTACGATTGGTTAGAGATAAGGAGGAACGTTGAGATGACTATCGATTGATTAGTTGATAACATAAAAGACTTCTTAAAGGTAAAGGTAAAGGTTCCCCCGCACATGCGTGCTAGTCGTTTCCAACTCTAGGGGCCGGTGTTCATCTCCATTTTAAAGCCGAAGAGCCAGCGCTTGTCCGAGGACGTCTCCGTGGTCATGTGGCCGGCATGACTAGACACCAAAGGCACATGGAACGTTGTTACCTTCCCACCGTAGTGGTCCCTATTTTTCTACTTGCATTTTTACGTGCTTTCAAACTGCTAGGCTGGCAGAAGCTGGGACATGTAACAGGCGGCTCACTCTGTTACGCGGCACTCGGGATTTGACCCGCCAAATTGCTGACCATCTGATCGACAAGCTCAGCATCCTAACCCACTGAGCCACCGGGTCCCTTAAAGACTTCTTACTAGCACCTATATCAGGACACAATTGAAAGATATTTTAAGTACAACACTGACGATCGAAAGATGGTTTACCAGAAAATTTACAGATGTTACATGTACATTTTGTTATACTGTGTCCCATTATAGAATGTATTTTAATTTTCTGTTTTTCTTTCTGTCATATAAGGTAATACTAATGGCAATGTTGTAGCCAGGGAAGTTGAATCATGTCTACTTTTGTTTTTAAATATACATTTAATAAAAAATTTTCAAAAAAAAAGAAAGGGAAAAAAACAGATAAAGATAATTAAAAAACAGATCTGTGAACATCTAGAAACAAACAAAAGTTATAACTGGTAGCCAATACAGGTTTGTTAAAAATAGATCATGCCAAACCAATCTTATTTCATTCTTTGATAAAGTGACTACCGTAAATTAGTAGACCAGCAAAATGCCATGAACATACTATACTTAGATTTCAGTCAGGCATCTGACAAAGTAGACCACAACATACTGCTTAGTAAGCTATAAAAAGATGGAATAGACAACAACAACACCAGATGGATTTGTAGCTGGCTGACAAACCGTACTCAACGAGTAGTCCTCAATGGTACCACATCCACATGGAGAGAAGTAAGCAGTGGGGTACCACAAGGCTCCGTCTCAGGCCAAGTACTCTTCATAAATGACTTAGATGAGGGAATAGAAAGGGAACTCATCAAATTTGCAGATGATACTAAACTGGCAGGAATAGTTAACACCCCAGAAGACAAGCTCAGAATCCAGAAAGATATTGACAAACTTGAACAATGGGCCCTATCCAACAAAATGAATTTTAATATGCAGAAAAGCAAAGTTTTACATCTAGGCAGGAAAAATCAAAGTTGTAAGTAAAGATTAGGTGACACCTGGTTCAAAAAAGTAACTGTGAGAGGGACCTTGGAGTCCTAGTGGGTGATCACTTGACTATGAGCCAGCAGTGTGCAGCAGTAGCCAAAAAAGTTAATACAATCCTGGATAGTATAAAGTTATAAACAGAGGCATAGAATCAAGATCACGTGAAGTAGTAGTACTGCTTTATAAAACCCTAGTAAGACCACACTTGTAATACTACAACCAGTTTTGGTTACCATACTACAAAAAAGATGTTGAGACATTGGAAAAAATTCAGAGAAGAGCAACTAAAATGATCAAATACCAGGAGATTAAAACTTATGAAGAACGGTTGCAGGACTCGGGTTTGGGTAGTCTAAAGAAAAAAACAAATAGGGGTGACATGGTAGAAGTATTCCAGTATTCGAGAGGCTCCTACCAAGAAGAAGAGGTCAGATTATTATCCAAAGTGCAGAGGGCAGGACAAGAAACAATGGTTGGAAAATTATCAAAGAGAGAAGCAACCTGGAATTAAGGAGGAACTTCCTAACAGTGAGGACAATTAACCAGCGGAACAGCTTGCCCTCAGAAATTGTGGGTGCTCCATCACTGGAGGTTTTTAAGAAGAGACTGGACAGTCACTTGTCTGAAATGGTACAGGTTCTCCTGCTTGAGTAGGGAGCTGAAGACCTCAAAGGTCCCTTCCAGCTCTATTGTATTCAAGAGTAGCCTGGATACTGTGTGCCTGAGGTAAATGAGTGCGGGGCACATGGGACAGCTCCAGCCCCCCCCCCAAAAAAAATTAGACATTCCCTAAAAATAAGCCCTAGTGCATTTTTGGTGCCCCCCGAAATATAAGCTTGTGTCTGATTTTTAGGGAAACACGGGGTAGTGGTTCAGTTCTGATCTCAACCAAATCACAAAATTCCAGAAACTTTAACAATCTGTTGTAGTGAGTTGAATCAAGCCAATTCCACATCATTTAAAACACCTTTCTCTAAGCCAATCCAAATCGGTATTGTAATGCCAAGGTGGCTACTGTATTCACAGTAAGATCATGGATAACATTCAAGAGTATTGAACAAGATAATCTTCGTAGTTTCTGCAATTCTGTGATATGTAGTATAGTGCTATATGCAGATCTGAAGCACTCTCTTTTCAATGGGACTATATTCCCAGTAAAATACCTCTAGTCTCATTGTACTATTTCATTTCTAAACACCTGTGAAATCTCTCCTGGTCTGGAAAAAAAAAGTAAAATGCTTACCCCAGGGAGGATTTCCAAGGTCTTTAAAGCGAGTTGTAATACACACTAGATCAGTTTCTATTTTCAAATCCATCTCTCCATTTAGATTTGCTTCTATTACCTACATGGAAAGAAATCAGTTTTGGGAATCATTAATAACATTTTCTAGTTCATTCTGACCATATGCTTATGCATACAACTATACAGCATAAAAACTGCACTGAAACTTGAACTGATCATTTAGCATTTGTGGAGCTACTTTCAGCGTATACCAGTGATGGCGAATCTTTTAGAGAGCAAGTGCCCAAACTGCAACCCAAAACCCACTTATGTATCGTCGGGTGCCTGTTGGGCGTGGCCCATTGGGTGGGCATGGCCCATTGGGTGGGTGTGGCTGCAGCGGTAATGGCAGACTGGGTGGGACTAAAAAGTTCAATCAATGAATTCTAACTTTGCGAAATCTTTTTTTTCCTGCGAGAAGTTGAAATTGATTGAACTTTTTTTTTGCACATGGTGGCGTAAAGCAAAAAGATTTTATAAAACCCAGCTGAAGGCCTACTAGGACATAATAGCATACCATAAGTTTGCCACCACAGGCATATACTGCAGTTTTGAAGACAGAATTTCAAAGAATAAGTCTTGGTACTTTGAATAACCATAAAAAGCAGGGTTGCTAATTAAATAGATCTCCTCTTAACATAGATTATTGTCATCCTGGTAAGAGCTGTTTACTTTTAAAATAAGTCTTTTTCACCATCAATACACTCACCCCCTACTAACTAAAAGATTATATTAGTCCGAGCAGTCTGGTAAATATGCAAAAGAAAAAGGTATATATGGAATATTTGTAAGAATTGTAAAGCTGTATACTCTTAAGGTAAAGGTAAAGGTTCCCCCGCACATGCGTGCTAGTCGTTTCCGACTCTAGGGGCTGGTGCTCATCTCCGTTTTAAAGCCGAAGAGCCAGCGCTTGTCCGAGGACGTCTCTGTGGTCATGTGGCCGGCATGACTAGACGCCAAAGGCGCACAGAACGCCTACAGAACCGTAGTGGGAAGGTAACAGGCTCAGTGGGTTAAGACGCTGAGCTTGTCGATCAGAAGGTCGGCAGTTTGGAGGATCGAATCCCTAGTGCCGTGTAACAGAGTGAGTGCCTGTTACTCGTCCCAGCTTCTGCCAACCTAGCAGTTCGAAAGCACGTAAAAATGCAAGTAGAAAAATAGGGACCATTACGGTGGGAAGGTAACAGCGTTCCGTGCGCCCTTGGCGTCTAGTCATGCCTTCCATCCTTCTGAGGTAGGTAAAATGAGGACCCAGATTGTTGGGGGCAATAAGCTGAGTTTGTAATAATGCCGCTTGGGGGGGCGAAAGCCCTAATAAGCAGGCATATACATAGAATGAAGGCTATTGCTAAGCACATTGGTTTGTGCTTAAATTGTAAGCCGCCCTGAGTCTTCGGAGAAAGGCGGGATATAAATGGGATTAAAATAAAATAAAAAAAATGCCGGCCACATGACCATGGAGACGTCCTCGGACAAGCGCTGGCTCTTCGGCTTTGAAACAGAATGAGCACCGGCCCCTAGAGTCAGAAACGACTAGCACGCATGTGCGGGGGAACCTTTACCTTTATACTCTTAAGAGTATGTTTATTCTTTATTCTATTTTATTCTCTACCCCATTTCCAGGCAAGTCTACAAACATCAATATGCCTATTGGTTCCTTTCTATGTGCCTCCCAAGTTTTTGGATCATTTAATGTTAACTTAAATTCTTTTAATTAAATTTTTTATTATTTCAATTTTCTGTAATTAAGAATCATTTACCAAAAAATGGAGAGAGGAACTGGGTGAAAAAAGCACCAGTCACTAGGTTCATTTTATTTACACAATATAGCCTTCATAGCATTTTTAAAACATAAACTGGTTTTTTTGAGAGGATGCCCAGTTGCCTGGAAAAATAGATAAAAGAACTGAGAATAAAAGTGGGACTTCCGGTTTTGTTGTGCTGGCAGATGCAACCAAAGTTCCAGTTCCCACACTCGATTTCGGCCTGCTGTGGGTCCAAAAAGGACCAAAAGTCACCCCATAGAGGTGACTGACCAAGAGGGACCCTTGTAGATTGCAGGAAGGCAATAGCCAACCCACTTGATCCAAGGAGCCCTCCACAGCAGCAGGAGAAAGACTGGCTCCATCCACGTAGCCAGTCAGAAGCCACTGACTGCAGGGAGGAAAAGCAATTTATTATAAGCACAAGCAACATTTTCGACTGGGGTGAGGCTATTTGCCTTTTTTCCCTCTACAATTTGAAAACCTGTCTTCAGGAAGAAAAAAAACATCCAAAGCAATTTCCCAGAATTGAGGGGTGGGGTGGTCTATCCTCCCTTTTAAAAGGCGGCGGTTTAAGCATTTGGAGGAAACAGAGGAGTCTACAACGTCATTGTAAATACAACAAACAGAAACAGAAAAAGTCAAAGTTTGGGGATTTTTAACGTTTTTCCTCTTTTTTATATATTATTTTATATTACTTTTGGAGATTATTGGACTAAACTTGGTTTAAACTAACTGGAAAATTACAAAATGACATCTGAGGACATCTAGTGGCAAGAGCAAAGACCTACATTAAAATATTTACTGAACTTATCTATATTTTGTCTAGAATAGTAAAAGTTGGCTAGATGCCCGGACATCATTTGAAATTTAAACCCTTTGATGTTTGATGTTCCTGATCTTCGTAGTCCTGTGGATTACAGCTGAAAAGAGAAGGCTTTCTCTGGGCTGTTTTCTTTTTTCTTTTTGTTCTGCAGGATGGATTATAACTAAAAGATATAAACTACATTGAAACCATTTAGTCTTTTCTTTGGATTATAAGTACTGTTGGAACTGTATCTTTATAAGCTCAATAGTGTGGATTATAGTGTGGATTATAAATTTTTAACATCGGATTGGAGAACTATTTATGGACAATGGAAATAGTGAAAAACGTCTTGAAGAAGGCCTAATAGACCACTAATTCAAATAGTAGGTCTTGGTGGATTATAAATTTTGACTGAGGGCAACTTTGGATACAGAATATTTGTCTTTGGAAGTGAATCCTCTCCATTTAGATTATAAATATTGTTTTGAACTGTGATTATTACAGCTACTTAAGGATAGAGTGAGTGAAGGAACTTTCTATAAGCATGTTACTTTGGACTAATTTTTGGCACAGGAGTAAAGTTGGACCTTGGGACAATTTTTTTTTCTTTTTTTTCTTTTCTCTCTTCATTCTCCATCTCATTGGTTTGGGAGAGTCCAGTGGATTATAAATTATAAACATTGGTTTGTAGAACTACCTATGGACAGTGGAAGTTGAAATAGTGGAGAAGCATTTTGTAGAAGTTTTATGGACTATCAATTTAATCTGCCCTAATGGTTTTTGGAAATGGACTCTATCTTCAGAAGTGAACTATATTTTTTTTCCACTTGTTTGTTTTTGCTCACCTTTTTTCTGAGAGGACTTACAGATCTTGAGACTATAGATAAGGGTTATAAGAACTGTTTAAGATAATTTTCAAAGATATACTGTGTTGAATATAATGTTAATGGCTTGGGTGAAGGTGGATGTGGGGGAAAAGCCTTAGAGTTTGAAAAAGGAGTTTTCAATGATGATTTGGAAAGGAACTCAGAAAATACTAAGAAGGTCTATGAATAAATCTTTACTAAACGAGAAAGAATTTATACAAATACCAACAAAGAAAATGGAATTCTTTAAAAAAAAAGAAGAAATCTCCCTTCAAAATGTGTGGGATACAGCCAAAGCATACTTTAGAGGTTTGGCTAAAACATACATGGCAAAAAAGAATAAAGAAAAAAACCACAACATTTAAAACTACAGGAAGAACTTAAGAAATTAGAATCAGAACTACAAGCAGACCCACAAAAGAAAATACTTAAAAAACAAATGGAACTAATAAAACATAAAATAAACTTAGCAGAGGCCGAAAAATGGTGCAACAAATTAAAAGAGCCAAACAGCATTTTTTTGAAAATGCTAATAAACCAGGGACGTGGCTAGCATATAAATTGAAAAAAGTGAGAAAAAAGTGATAAATAAACTACAACAGAGCTTTTCAACCATTTCACTCATTGTACCACTTTTAGGATATGGCAACATCCGAGTACTACTAGTAGCCTAGCAAGGTGTCAAAAACTTGATGACCAAAAAAAAGGGGGAAAAATTGATGAAGTACAGGAAGTCCTTGACTTACAACAGTTCGCTTAGTGACTGTTCAAAGTTACAAGGGCACTGGAAAAAGTGCCCCCCAAGCCACAGCCGAGCAAGACACCTGCCTGCCTGCCCAGGGGCGCTCTTCCTCCTGTCCGAGGTTTTCATTGTAGTGAGCATTTCTGTTGAGGATGGGCAGCAGGGGTGGGGTGGGAGGTGTTTGGTTTTTATTCCCCCCCCCCCCGGCTGCTGGGTGGTGGCAGCAGGCTTTGGTCACTTCATATGACCCCGGGACACTGTGACCATCATAAATATGAATCAGTTGCCAAGCATCTGAATGTAAATCATAAGATCTTGAAGATCCTGCAACATTCCAGCTGATTGGTGCTTCTTCTGGGCTCAGCAGAAGTGCCAGGATCAGCACCAAGCTCCACCTGGTGCTTCCGCTGAGCCCTGACAACCCTGCAGCTCCAGCCATCTCTCACTCAGGCTTGTGTGGTGCTGCCACCAGTTCAGCTCATTCCCCTCCCCTGCTACCATTTTTCTAGGATGGTCATGTACCACCTGCCAGGTGCCAATGTACCACAGGTGGTACCCATACCACTGGTTGAAAAGCCCTCAACTACAAGACTCAAAAGGAGACTTACAGTTTCAAAATGATGCAATTAAAAATAATCAAAGACTTTACAAGATACTTTATAATACAGAGGAAACTTCACAAGAGAAAATAAAGCACTATATTAAAAAAAAGTAGATTTACCAAAAATTCCAGAGAATATGCAAAATATTTTAAATTAAAAAAAATCAATGATGGAGCTGACGGAGGCTATCGAAAGACAAAAAAATTGATAAGACTCCAACGGTTCACTTAGTATATCTTGTAGGTTTTTGTATAATTCCGCCGGTAGCCCATTTGAACCCAGTGTTTTTCCATTTTTTGCCTTTTTATGGCCTCTGATATTTCCATCATTGTAATTCTTTCCTCTAACATAGTTTTAAATGTCTCTGGGATTTTTGGAAGGTTATTTTCTTCTAAATATTGAACAGTTCTCTCTCTTGGGGTTTCCTCTATATCATACAGTTCCTAGTAATATTCCTTAATTATCTTTTTTATTTCTTCATTTTTAAATTGTAGACAGCCATTTCTATCTACTAAGCTGTATATCCTGGTTTATTTGCATTTTCAAAGAAATTCTGTTTTGCTCTCTTTATCTGCTGTGCCACTTTTTCTGAGTCTAATAAATTTAGTTTAGTTTATGTTTTATTATTTTATTATTTCTATTTCTCTTTCAGTCTTTTTCTTTTCCAGCCACATGGATGGAAGCAAACATCACTTTAATACCAAAAGAAGATTCAGACTTGGCACAGATTAAAAACTACAGACTGATTTTGCTGCTTAGTGTGGATTATAAAATTTTCACTTCAATAATGGCAGAGACTAAAAAAAATACGTAGTTTAATTCATACATCCAGACCAAACTGGCTTTTTACCAAAGAGATAAATTAAAAATAACTTAAGAGTGATAATGGACGCATTAGAATACTATGAATTATACCCAGGGAAACAATTGGCACTAGTATTTCTAGATGCCCAAAAAGCATTTGACAACATTTCCAGGCAATTTATAATTCAGCGATTACAAATAATGGACTATGGACAGAATTTTATAAATATGATAAAAACAATATATAACAAACAGACAGCCAAAGTGTTATATCTCTGGTTCCTTAGGCATTAAGTGAGACAAAGTGTTGAAACAGCTAACAAGTTTATTACTCAGAACAGAAGCAAAGCATTTGATAATCTAAACTGGCAATTCATGTTCTAGCAACTTGCCAAAATGGACTTTGGGGAAAACTTTATAAATGCAATCCATGCAATTTACGATAAACAGACTGCTAGAATAATTGTAAATGGAGACTATACAGAAAACTTTAATATTAAAAAGGGCACAAGACAGAGATGTCCTTTATCCCCACTACTATTTAAGTTTAAGTTAATTTTAAGTTTATTGAATTTATATACCGCCCTTTTCCCATAGGACTCAGGGCGGTTTACAAAGTATTTAAAAACGTCAATACAATACAAAAGTTAAAAACAGTTAAAATAATTAAATTTAATCCCTGAAAAAATATAAAAAATATAAAACCCCATTTAAAAACTCTCAGCCTGGGCCGGAAAGCTCAAAGAGCCAGGTCTTCAGGTCTCGGCGGAATGACCGAAGGTCAGGGGCAGTCCTAAGCTCCACGGGCAGCTGGTTCCAAAGGGCAGGCACACCCACTGAGAAGGCCCTCCCCCTGGGTGTTATCCGCCGGCAGTCTTTTACTGGCGGTACCCTGAGAAGGCCCTCCATGTGGGAGCGCACAGGACGAAGGGAACATGATGCCGGCAGCAGGTGTTCCCTTAAATATCCCAGACCCAAGCCATTTAGGGCTTTATAGGTCATCACCAGGACCTTGAATCTCACCCGGAAGCCAATGCAGCTCGCGGAGTAGAGGTGTTACATGGGAGTATTGGGAAACCCCCATCACAACTCACGCAGCAGCATTCTGCACCAGCTGAAGCCTCCGAGTGGTCCTCGAGGGCAGCCCCATATAGTAGCAGTAGTCTAACCGGGAGCAGTAGTCTAACCGTTGCAGTAGTCTAACCGGGAGGTCACGAGCGCATGGGTGACTGTGCGTAGGACATCTCGGTCCAGATAGGAGGTGCCCCTAGAGTCAGAAACGACTAGCACGCAGTGCGGGGGAACCTTTACCTTTACCTTTATCCATTAGATGAAAGGTTGTTTATTCAGCCTACCTGGAGGCCATCATCAAAGACCAGGGAAAGAACCTTTGAACTGAGAAGAACAAAGAAAGAGGGGGGTGGGAGAGATTCTGGTTTGTATCTCCAATTGGAATTTGAAGGGGAAGAAGCAAATGTTGTAAATGCATGGAAGATCCCTTTTTGACACCTGAAACTTAATTGATCTGGGACTGACCAAATGGAGTGAGGGGAGGGGGTTTTACTTGGGGACACTTTAAAAATATCAATCTGCGACACAGTTTCCAGATCCTGTCTAGATTATCCACTGACAATCATGTTTTAGTAAAAATTCCTGCTTGCACAATCCTGTCTCCAAGAGTTCTTCCTTCCTAAGATGTGGATTGGGGTGGGTCCTGACATTAGACAGGATCTTCATTAAGAGTCAACCTGGAAGGAAAAAACTTACCGGGGGACTTTGCAAAAAATACAATGTTTAACAATGAGGCAAGGGAAGAGGAAAGCCCAAAGGAAAGGGAGTTTTCCCCCCAAACGAAACCCCACCAAAGGTCGGAAGCTGAAGCATCATATTCCTCTGGGGAAGAGGTGGTGGAGACGCACAACCGCAAACCACGGTGGTCCATAGGCATTGGAAGGAAAAGCGAGTGGGAAAAGGCATCAAGGAAAGTGACCTTGAGGTGGGGCGGCCACCAACCTGAATAGAGGCAAGAGATGGAGAGCTCCCTGAACGTCAGTGAAGAGGAGTGGAACCTAGAGAGGTCTATTGACCTGATGAAGAAAACCCTTAGCTCACTAAGAGGGGAGAAAGTTGAATACCGCAGCCGCAGCAGCGCCTGGAGCTGCAACTGGAGAGTCAGTGGGGGGGATCCAGAACCTGCAATACCGGGGCCGTCTGCTGGACCAGGAGCTGCTGCCTCAGTAGCACCCCCCCAGAACCACAAACGGGGGTCAGGATGAGGGGCAATACCGCCTGCTGCACAGACAATGATCCATTCAAAGACTACCGCCCTGGAACCAAAATTCAGGGGAGGGCCACCACACTTGGTATTTTTCCTAACTCAAGTCCTCAACTCTATGGAAGAATACGGACAGGACATCCCCAGTGACAAAGCCTGCATCTGTATTGTGCAATCTGCAGACTGGGTGGTGAACCTGCATGACTCCAACGTCCCAGAACTCAACGACTTCAACCTATTTATGTCATCCTTGAGGAGGAGGTTTGAGGATCCTTTGGATGATCATAAGGTCCAGGAGAGAATCAAAACGGTGAGGCAGGGCAGATGGCAGATCCATCCTTCCGAGGTAGGTAAAATGAGGACTCAGATTGTTGGGGGCAATTAAGCTGACCTTGTAATAATGCCGTTTGGGGTGTGTGTGAAAGCCCTAATAAGCAGGCATATACATAGAATGAAGGCTACTGCTAAGCTTGTAAGCCACCCTGAGTCTTCGGAAAAGGGCGGGATATAAATGGAATTAAAATAAAAATAAAAATAAATGGCCAGTGGCTGAATATACCAAGAATTCCGAGCCATTGCCAGCAAGCTGAACTGGCCGGAAGACATCCTCCTTAGCCATTTCAAAGACGGGCTAAACTACGACCTGTATGATGCTTGCGTGCCTCGAGGAGACCCACACCATCTCAACGACTGGTATGTCCTGGCAGAGGAGGCGGAGATAGACCTACTAAAGAGGCACCGCTGGGGAAAACCATGGGCCCGCCCGCCACATGAGCAAACACATGAGGGGGAAAAACCACCATCCACAGCTAAGAAATCAACAGGCTGTTTCAAATGCGGGAGAGAGGGCCACCGCGCCACAGAATGCTGCTCAAAAGCCCCTCAGCATAAATCAGAGGCATCTCCCTCCAGGAGACCAGGGAGATCCCAAGGTAACCCAAAAGAACCCTCCATGAAGGGGACAGAGGCTGTAGAGTCCCCAACTACTGCCAAGGACTGGGATTGGATTCCGGCCTACACTGCAGGGGCAGTGGACACCTCATAAGACAGCTCGGAGGGAGAACCATTGGTAAGTGGATCCATTCCACCCAGACTTAAGACAGTGACTATATTAGCTTCCTCTATACCTGAAGCAGTCAAAGCAGGCATATACGTAGAATGAAGGCTACTGCTAAGCTTGTAAACCGCCCTGAGTCTTCGGAGAAGGGCGGGATATAAATGTAATAAAAATAAATAAATAAATAAATAAAATAAAAGTAAAAGCCCTAATAGACTCTGGCTGCACCTGCTGCCTCATCAGCCCGACGCTGGTGGGGAATTTGGGCATCCCAGTGAGGAGACTAAAACAACCAATCTCCTTTGGCCAGTTAGATGGGTCAATAGCGGGGGGGTCCCAGCTACCCTAGCCACTTTACCAATTCACCTGTCCCTGGGGACTCATGAGGAAGACATAACTCATGAGGAAGACAGGACTGGAATGGCTGAAGAAATGGAACCCCGGGATAAATTGGAGGACAACAGAACTCAACTTCCCAGAGAGGGAGCATAGGAGCTTAAAACCCCAAAGCATCCCCCAACCCGAAGAGAGGAGTCAGCATCAGTGGGGGAAGAGAAGGGGTTACCATAGATACTGGAGGAATACAGGGACCTTGCTGAAGTTTTCAGTGAGGAACGGGCAGAGGAGCTTCCCCTCCACCGCCCCACAGACTGTGCTATAGAATTCAAACCCAGGGCAAAACTCCCAAAGCCCAGGATGTATGCCATGAGTCCAAAGGAAATGGCAGAGATGGAAAGATTTATAAAGAAAAACTTAGAAAGAGGATTTATTGAGCCTGCCAATCTCAAAGTGACCGCTCTGGTCCTGTTCAGGGAGAAGAAGGATGGCTCTTTTCGTTTGTGCGTGGATTGCAGGAATTTAAACACAATTAGTGAATGTAATCTGTACCCCCTACTCCTAATGAAGGATATGCTATCCCACATAACGAAATGAAGGATTTTTACCAAACTAGTCCTGAGAGAAGCATACTACCGCATTAGGATTAAGGAAGGAGACAAAAGAAAGACTGCGTTCAATTGCCCAATGGGTTGCTACCAGTTCAAAGTACTGCCATTTGGACTGCAAGGGGCCCCCTCAGTTTTTATGCAGTTAATTAATGAAGTGCTAAGTGAGTACCTTATAAGGTTTACCTGGTTTACCTGGATGACATCCTTATCTTCACTGAGACCAAAGGGGAACATATTAACCTAGTCAGAGCAGTCCTGAAAAAGTTGTGGGCCACCCACCTATATGCTAAACTATTAAAATGTGAATTCCACCAGGAAAGAATAGACTACCTGGGATATTGCATATCCCCAGAGGGCATCGAAATGGACCTGGGAAAATCAGGGCAGTATTAGAATGGACACCCCTCTGCATACGGAAGCAATTGCAAAGTTTCCTGGGATTTGCAAACTTCTACTGTCAATTCATCCCTTTGTTTGCCCAAATAGCCCTGCCACTCACGAACTTGTTGAAAACGAGGGGGTGTGTGTCCCCAGTGAAACCCAGCCAGCCTCTGAAGTGGACAATGGAATTTGAGAGGCTAAAGAGACTTTTTTCTGCTGAACCTGTCCTGAGACACCCAGATCCCAATAAACCTTTTGTAATACAGGCAATGTTAACAATGGGAGCCGTATTATTACAGGAAAATGACGAGGGAGCATTGCAACCATGTGCATATACATCCAGGAAACTCACGGAGACAGAACAACATTGGCCCATGTGGGAAAAGGAGGCTTATTCTGTGAGATGGTCATTACTTACATGGTGCCAGTTCCTGGAAGGAAATAAAATCCTCTTCCAGGTCTGGACAGACCACAAAAATTTGGAAGCACTAAAAACACCCAGGAAACTCACTCCTAAGCACGTCCGCTGGTCCCAACATTTTCACCAATTCAATTTCACTCTCAAACACTTACTGGGGGGGGGGGGAGAATTTCCTGGCAGATGCATTATCTCGCATGCCCCAGTATAACAGCACATGGGCCACTGACTCTAAACCACTTATGCCTGAACAACAACTGGCAGCACCAATCACCACCAGGTCCCAAGCTAAAATGAAGCCGAAGGTGGATAGCCAAATTGGAATAGAATCCCGAAAGTCTTTGGAAAGTGATGAATGGTTCCAGAAAAATAGACATGTGTGCACAATTAAAGATGGACTACCCTGGGTGGGTGAGAAGTTATACATACCTGCTACCCAGAGGATCAATTTCATGCAACTGTGCCATGATACAAAATCAGCAGGACATTTCGGGTTTGTAAAAACCTTACACTTAACTAAAAGGCAATTTTGGTGGCCATCCATGAAAAAAGACATAGAAAGCTATGTGGGCAGCTGCCAAATTTGTGCGATGGCTAAGAGGCTGCAAGGGAAATCTCTAGGACTGTTACAGCCAGTGGCAAACCCCTCAGCCCCATGGAAAGAAATAGCCATGGATTTTATAATGGAACTACCAGAAAGGAACAGGAACACTGTAGTCTGGATGGTCACAGACCTGTTTTCCAAACAGGTGCACTTCATCCCTTGCCAAAAGATCCCCACCAAAAAAGCCTTAGCAAAACTTTTCGTGCAGCATATTTACAGATTGCATGGGGCACCACAAAGTATCGTATCTGATAGGTGGGTGCAATTTATGTCGGCATTTTGGAAAGAATTTTTTTTTTTTTATTGAAAAGTTTTAAAATACAATTTTCCCTTGAAAAACCCCCCTTCCCCCTCCCTCCTCCCCCCCTACCTCCCCTCCTCCCCCCTCCCTCCTCCCCCCCCTACCTCCCCCCCTCCCCCCCTACTTCCCAGAGCTGAATACAAGGTATATATATATAAAAAAAGCAAACCTAAGCAACCATATACTAACAACTATAAATTCTAAAATCCATCACTCTCTAGCTTATATAGGATAAAACAAACCTTAACAATATTAAATATATATATAAAAAAAAAACTAGAATAAGAAAAGGACACTCTCTAGCTTATATAGAATGGAACAAACCTTAATAGTATTAAACATATATTAAAAACAAAAAAAAGGAAAAAGAAAAAAAAAACCCTTCTCAACCCTATACTTATCCTAAATAAACTCCATCCATTTTATCCATTCCATGAGATAACATTCTTACAAATAATTTTCCAAATTAACCAAGGATCCCAAATCAAAAAACTTTAAAGTCAACTCTTCTGTAATCGACCGTTCCTCTTCCCGTACCACATCTATAATTATTCCAAACACAACAAAAAAGAAAAAAAAAAATTGCAAACAAAACTTGAACTTTAATCCAAAAAAGCTCACCCTTTCCACAAAACCACCAAATATAGAAATATATTGCGTCTACACCCAAATCTTTTCCCCCCTCCCCTACTTGACTACTTGACTATATCGTAAAAGTTCCAAAGACTTCTGCGATTCCTGCTACTTTCTCTTCTTAGATCGTTTTGCAGCAGCACGCGTCACCCTCTGTTTTATAGATTCATCCAACGAGGTTGTATCTTGATCTCCTCCAACACCGTTGTCTTCTATCTGACCATCTTCGGCCTCTTGATGCACTCCTTCTCCAGATCCCTTTCCAGCTTCCAAAAGTGTTAATGGCGTTGCATTTAAAACATTATTGTAGAAATCACGCGCTTGCATCACAGTAACCAAACGGTACTTTTTACCTTCGTGCGTCACCATCAACCCCACTGGGATCTCCCATCTGAACCTTATATCTCGTTGCTTGAGCTCTTGCACAAGAAATGTAAAATCCTTCCTTCTCCTTAGAATCTTTGGAGGAATTTCTTTTAAGACCAAAACTTCTTGATTAGCAATCATAACTTTAGTATCATAAGCAGCTTGTATAACTTCATCTCTAGTTTCCCTTTTTGCAAAATATACCACCACATCTCTAGGCAACTTCCTCTGTCTGGCAATCCATGAATTCACACGAAACACTTTGTCCATGCCTCCTTTTATTTCAGATGCTGGCTGTTTCAACACTATTTCAAAAGCCTCAGAAACCAGCTGCTTTAGATCTTCCTTAGTATTCTCCTTTAAGCCTCTAATTCTAATGGCAAACTGCATCTGGAAATATTCAGCAAGACACAGTTCCTTTTCCATTTTATTTTCATTCTCCAATACTTTTGCTTCTAATATAGCATTCTTTTGAGTCAAGTCTTCTAGCTTTTCCTCCAATTCTTCCACACACCGAGCCACTTTACACACTGAAGTCAAGATGTCTACCCTCATCGCTTTGAGCTTCTGTTCCATCCTCTCCTCCATTCTCTCCTCCAATTTCTCCAATTTCTCCTCCATCTGTGCAAATCTAATATTAATTGATTCCAAAATTACCTGGGTATGTTTTTCAAGAGCATCTTGTAAGTCCTTTGATGTCAATACATCAGGAGGATGCAGCGCCTGCAATAATGATTGTTGCACGGGAGAAGTTCCAGCACTCCGAAGAGTTTTAGGGGGTGGTTTAGCCGCCATCTTTTACCAAATATGACGCACTTTCACTTCAGATTTGTAATCCAAAAAAGTCCATCAAGCTGGAGAGTAAAACATAGTAATCCTCTTTACCATTTCCTCTTGTATCGCTCTGCCTGCTCCTTTAAATCATAGTCATTCCTTCAGGCAGGGGTGGTCGCAGACGGCTGGCTCTGCTCCAAGAATCAGGAGCAGAGGCGACGGCCAGCTGGGAGCAGCCCAGGCTACGGGGGAGTTCAATCCTTCAGCCGCCCAAGCCATAAGCTCAGGCGGCCCTGGAGAACTCTACCCCTACCTGGGAGCTCGCCCCCTCCTCTTCTCCCAAGGAGGGGGCTTCGGATTCGCCCGAACAGCTGATCGGCGCTGTTTCGGGCGAAAAAAACAACAGCTGAGCCGCGGGCAGCCCGGGAAGGCTCCCTCCGTCGCCGCGGAGCCACCGGAAGTCCGCATTTTGGAAAGAATTTTTATCCCTTTTAGGAACCACCCAAGGACTTACATCTAGTCATCATCCGGAATCGAATGGTCAATGTGAAAAATCTAACTTAGTGTTGTTGTTGTTGTTGTTAGTTGCGAAGTCGTGTCCGACCCATCGCGACCCTATGGACAATGTTCCTCCAGGCTTTCCTGTCCTCTACCATCTTCTGGAGTCCATTTAAGCTCACGCCTACTGCTTCAGTGACTCCATCCAGCCACCTCATTCTCTGTCGTCCCCTTCTTCTATTGCCCTCAATCTTTCCCAGCATTAGGCTCTTCTCCAGTGAGTCCTTCCTCCTCATTAGGTGGCCAAAGTATTTGAGTTTTAGCTTCAGGATCTGGCCTTCTAAAGAGCAGTCAGGGTTGATCTCCTCTAGGACTGACCGGTTTGATCGCCTTGCAGTCCAAGGGACTCGCAGGAGTCTTCTCCAGCACCAGAGTTCAAAGGCCTCAATTCTTTTGCGCTCAGCCTTTCTTATGGTCCAACTTTCACTGCCATACATTGCAACTGGGAAGACCATAGCCTTGACTATACGCACTTTTGTTGACAGGGTGATGTCTCTGTTTTTTAGTGTGCTGTCTAGATTTGCCATGGCTTTCCTCCCTAGGAGCAAGCGTCTTTTAATTTCTTGACTACAGTCCCCATCTGCAGTGATCTTGGAGCCCAGGAAAATAAAATCTGTCACTACCTCCATTTCTTCCCCATCTATTTGCCAGGAATTGAGAGGGCCGGATGTCATGATCTTGGTTTTCTTAATGTTTAGTTTCAACCCAACTTTTGCACTCTCCTTCTTCACTTGCAACAAGAGACTCTTCAGTTCCTCTTCACTTTCTGCCATTAGAGTGGTATCATCTGCATATCTTAGGTTGTTGATATTTCTTCCAGCAATCTTAATTCCAACTTTTGATTCATCTAGCCCTGCCTTTCTCATGATGTGCTCTGCATATAAGTTAAATAGGCAAGGTGACAGTATACAGCCTTGCCGGACTCCTTTCCCAATTTGGAACCAATCAGTGGTTCTGTGTCCAGTTCTCACTGTTGCTTCTTGGCCCACATATAGGTTTCTCAAGAGACAAATAAGATGTTCTGGTACTCCCATCTCTTTAAGAACTTGCCACAATTTGTTATGATCCACACAATCAAAGGCTTTAGCATAGTCAATGAAGCAGAAGTAGATGTTTTTCTGGAACTCTCTAGCTTTCTCCATGATCCAGCGTATGTTGGCAATTTGATCTCTAGTTCCTCTGCCTCTTTGAAATCCTGCCTGTACTTCTGGTAGTTCTCGATCCACATACTGCTGGAGTCTAGCTTGTAGGATTTTAAGCATAACTTTACTAGCATGAGAAATGAGTGCAATGGTGCGATAGTTTGAACATTCTTTGGCACTGCCTTTCTTTGGAATTGGAATGTAAACTGATCTTTTCCAATCCTGTGGCCACTGTTGAGTTTTCCAAATTTGCTGGCAAATTGAGTGTAGCACTTTTACTGCATCGTCTTTTAAGATTTTGAATAGCTCAGCTGGAATACTGTCACCTCCACTAGCTTTGTTGTTGCTCAGCTTTTCTAAGGCCCACTTTACTTCACCTTCTAGGATGTCTGGCTCGAGGTCAGTGACCACCACCTCATTGTGATTATCAGGGACGTTAAGTTCATTCTTGTATAGATCTTCTGTGTAATTTTGCCACCTCTTCTTAATCTCTTCTGCCTCTGTTAGGTCCCTGCCATTTTGGTCCCTTATCATGCCCATTTTTGCATTTGTTCATCTGTCCAATTTTCTTGAAAAGATCTCTGGTCCTCCCTATTCTATTGTTTTCTTCTGTTTCTTTGCACTGTTCATTTAAGAAGGCATTCTTATCTCTTCTAGCTATTCTCTGGAATTCTGCATTCAATTGGGCGTATTTTTTTTTTGCCGGCTCCAAAGATGGCAGACGCGCTGGGGAGAGCTCCGTAGCCCCCAACGGTAAGGCGTCCCCCCAGGAGCCCCCCAGGGATGTCAGCGGACCCCTGGGGTGGGGCCAGAAACTCGGGCAGATGAGCTGGGCAATTGTGCCGCCCACTGCCTCCCGAATCAGCTGCAGGGGTGCCGGGACATCTCCGCCTCGCCGGCTGGGCCGTTGGCAACCGTTATAAACGGGGGCCAGCGCCTCTGCCCTGCCTCTACCGCTTGTTCAAACTGCCGGGCAAGGGCGGCGTCTCCGCGGATCAGCTGTGTGGCGGAGGCGCCGGCGGCGAGGACGACAGCGGCGGCAGCGGCAACTCTCCATCTCCAGCCCCAGTCTGGTCGTCTACTCAGGGAGCCGTCAGCGACGGTGGCAGTGGCGGCGGGGCGTCTCCAGGCCCGCCCCTTGGACCACGACAGCCATCGAAGCCATCCAGGAGGGGCCGGAGGCTCTGCTCTGCCCCGGCCCCCTGATCAGCTCCCGGGTGGCGGCGGCACCTCTGCGGATCAGCTGTGCGGCGGAGGCGCCGGCGGCGAGGACGACAGCGGCGGCGGCAACGACTCTCCAGCCCCAGTCTGGTCGTCTATTCAGGGAGCCGGCAGCGACGGTGGCAGTGGCGGCGGGGCGTCTCCAGGCCCGCCCCTGGACCACGACAGCCATCGCAGCCATCCAGGAGGGGCCGGAGGCTCTGCTCTGCCCCAGCCCCCTGATCGGCTCCCGGGCGGCGTCGGCGTCTCCGGGCGATCGGTGGAGACGCCGCGGACCAGCTGGGTGGCGGAGGCGGCGGCATCTTCATCGGCGTCGGCGGTGAGAGCTCCGCGGGCCCTGGTCTGCGGTCTCCCACGATCCCGATCACCGGGCAAGGGCGGCGGAGACGCCGACGGCGAGGACGGCAGCGGCGGCGGCGACGACTCTCCAGCCCCAGTCTGGTCGTCTATTCAGGGAGCCTGGCAGCGACGGTGGCAGTGGCGGCGGGGCATCACCAGCCCGCCCCTAAGCCACCACAACCATTGCAGCCATCCAAGAGGGGCCAACATCTCTGCCCTGCCCCGACCCCCCCCTGTTCGACTCCCGGGCTGCGGCGGCGTCTCCAAGCGATCAACGGAGGCGCCGCGGACCATCTGGGTGGCGGAGGCAGCGGCATCGTCGGCAACGGCGACGACGAGAACCCCGCGGGGCCCTAGTCTGTCGTCTCCCCACGGGCCTGAACACCGGCGGGGGCAGTGGCGGTGGGGCGCCTCTGACCCGCCCCTGAGCCGCTGCAGCTGCTGCAGCCATCCGGAGTGGGGCCGGCGCTTCCACCCTCGGCCCCCTGTTATGCCTCCCTGGGCAACGGCGGCACCTGGGAAGATCAGGAAAGACCCCTCGGATCAAATGGTTCAGCTAGGCGGCGGAAAAGGCAGCCACAGCAACCGCCCTGAGCAGGACCGGAGTCGTTACTCTGCTTCGACCTCCTGGCCTGCTCCTGAACAACAGCGGCGTCTCCATGGGATCAAGGAGACGCCGCAGACCGGCTATGCGGACCCGATCGACCACCACCGAGGGGCCTTTGACAGCGGCGCTAAGCTTCTCCAGGCCCCGGTCAACCAACTCACCAAAAAACCCTCGACGGCAGCACTAGACGCGGCGTGGCGTCTCCGGCCCGCACCCTGGGTTCCGACGGTGTCTCCGTGCCGATCAACAACCTAAAGACGCCAGGATGCAGCTGACCAGTGGAGATGACGACGACTAGACCACCGAGGCCATCAGGATCTTGCCTCCACCAGCTCCGAACCCCCTGCCCTCCCTTGCCCCACAGGACATGATGGGCCTGGGTGTAAGCCACGGTGGCAGAGTGGCCTGTCCTACACCTGCAGCCCCATAGAGGTGAGAGCTCTATGGGGTATGCTTCACCCAGAGTGGGGCCTGGACCACCCCCAGAAGCAGAGTCACAACCCATCGTGAGAGGATGGGGAGTGGCCTGCTTCTGGGGTTCACCCAGCCAAGTGGCAGTGGCTGGATGACGGTCCAGATACCCACCTACCCGACTAGACCCTCCTTCCAATGCTCCACCCAGGGGACCGCCTTCCCAATGCTTCCCAATGCTCCCTATGCTTCTCCAATATTCAAGCATAGATATACTCGCCCTCAGGAGTTCCCCCCTCTCCTGGGTTCGTCCTGCCTTCAATACACCGAACCTCGATGACGGGCCCGACCATTGGGCCTCTGAGAGATGGCCAGGCAGGGTCAGGGGCCTTCATCACAAGACCAACAAGAGGCCCCTGGTTAAGTTTCTAGTCAAGTTTTTTGTCGGGTTAGGGAGGGGGGCGGGAAAAGAATATGGTTGCTCGGGAAAGGCAGGCCTTCCAGCTACCATAACGCAGGCCAGGCCTACGACCATTCGCGATGGTGAAAAACGAGGACCAGTCGCCGACAAAACCCAGTGGCGAACTGACGAACAGCCTATTCCCAGGATGGTGGGGAACGGCAGAAGGTGCACAAACAGAGGGCCGTATCGTCACCAGGAGTGTCATCTCCGCTCTGTACAAGCGGTGAGACGCTCTGACCCTCTGTACTTCCCCGGAGGACCCGGGAGCGAAGGTGTGCAGCCTCCTATGCTAAGGCTGGTCTACCTGAATGCCAGGTCCGTAGCTAACAAGGCTCACCTCGTTCGTGACCTAGTGGAGAGCGAGCACGCGGACCTGGCTTGCATCACGGAAACCTGGCTGGACCCAGAGGGTGGTGTCCCTCTGGTTGACCTCTGCCCGCCAGGTTTCCAGGTGCTGCACCAGCCTCGGACCCATGGGAGGGGCGGGGGAGTGGCAGTTATCATCAGGGAATCCCTTTCCCCGCGAGAGACCACCGTCCCTCAGATGGTCGGGTGTGAGTCTCTCCTACTGAGATATGGCCCGGGGGCGCAGTTGGGCCTGCTGCTGGCGTACCTACCACCTAATCGTGCAGCAGCAGCCCTGCCCGAGCTACTCGATGTCCTCTCAGGGTTGGTGGTTGAATTCCCAAAACTCATGGTCTTGGGCGACTTTAACCTACCGTCCCTGGGAGGATCGTCCGAACTGGCTCGGGAGTTCATGGCTTCCATGGCGGCCATGGACCTGTCGCAAATAATTTCTGGACCGACTCATGAGAGAGGCCACACCCCAGACTTGGTGTTCTTGTCTGGACGGTGGCGTGATGATATTGGTGGGGGTGCCACGACTGTTACGCCCCTGTCATGGACCGATCATCACCTCCTACGGCTAGACTTCCCCTTTGCCACCCCCCGCCGTGGGTGCACGGTGCCAACCAGATGGTACCGCTCTAGGCGCCTAATGGACCCTGATAGGTTCCAGGCAGCGCTTGGGGACGCATATGCACTCCCTGCTCACAGCTCGGCGGATGCCTTAGTGGAAGCCTGGGAAAAGGCAGCCACGGAGGCTCTGGACCGAGTTGTACCCCTGCGGCCTCTGACCCGGCGCAGATCCCAGCGAGCCCCATGGTTCACCGCGGAGCTCCGGGAGATGAAGCGTCGGAGACGGGGCCTAGAGAGCCGTTGGAGATCCAGTCGATCCGAATCCGACCGATTGCGATTAAGAATCCTCACCAGGTCTTATCTCGCTGCGATAAGGGTGGCAAAATCCAACTACTTTTCCACCCTCATCGCGTCTGCAGATAATCGCCCGGCTGCCTTGTTCAGGGTGACTCGCTCCCTACTGAACCAAGAGGTGAGGGAGGAACCCTTGCAGGGTCGAGCCGAGGAATTCGGTCAATATCTGCTGGATAAAATTGCTCGGATTCGAACCGGCCTGGACTCCAACTGGGCTGAGTTGGAAGAACAAGACATGGACAGTCTTGTCGACGTCATCTGGGAGGAATTTGATCCTGTGACTCCTAAGGAAGTGGACAGGATTATGAGGAGGTTGAGCTCCTCCACATGCTTACTGGACCCGTGCCCTTCCTGGCTGGCTTATGCGGCTCGAGAGGGGACACGAGGCTGGTTCCTGGCGGTCATCTCTGCTTCTCTGAGTGAGGGTCACTTCCCCACCGCCTTGAAGGAGGCGGTGGTGAGACCTCTCCTCAAGAAGCCCACCTTGGACCCATCCTCATTGAATAACTTTCGTCCAGTCTCCAATCTTCGCTTCCTTGCGAAGGTTGTTGAGAGCGTGGTGGCGCACCAACTTCCTCAGGTCCTGGAGGAAGCGGTTTATCTAGACCCGTGCCAATCGGGCTTCAGGCCGGGCTACAGCACGGAGACGGCATTGGTCGCTCTGAGGAATGATCTCTGGAGAGCCCGGGACAGGGGCCATTCCTCAGTCCTAGTCTTATTAGACCTTTCGGCGGCTTTCGATACCATCGACCATGGTATCTTGCTGCGACGCCTCAGGGGACTGGCAGTGGGAGGCACGGTTCTGCGTTGGTTCTCCTCCTTTCTCCAGGGTCGCTCGCAGTCGGTGCTGGCAGGGGGACAGAGGTCGACCCCGAGGCCTCTCGTTTGCGGAGTCCCTCAGGGGTCAGTCCTCTCGCTTCTCCTGTTCAACATCTACATGAAACCGCTGGGTGAGATCATTCGTAGCTTTGGAGTAGGGTACCATCAGTATGCTGATGACACCCAGCTTTTCATCTCAACTCCAAACAGCATCAGTGATGCCATCGACGTGATGTCCCGCTGCCTGAAAGCGGTCCGGGAATGGATGGGGAGGAACAGGCTTCAACTGAACCCGGACAAGACTGAATGGCTATATGTACCGGCAAGCCAGGATACTCAGAGCATCCCATCCCTTAACATCGGGGATGAGTTACTACCCCCTGTTGATAGGGCCCGCAACCTGGGTGTCCTCCTAGACTCACAGCTCTCCCTGGAAGATCACATAGGAGCTGTGACCAAGGGGGCCTTCTCCCGGGTTCGACTGGTGCGCCAACTACGGCCTTATCTGGACCTGGATGCCTTACGTACAGTCACCCATGCCCTTGTGACCTCTCGCCTAGACTACTGTAACGCTCTCTACATGGGGCTGCCCTTGAGATCCACTCGGAAGCTTCAACTGGTGCAAAGTGCAGCGGCACGGACACTTTTGGGAGCCTCCCGATACTCCCATATCACACCTCTCCTCCGTACGCTGCACTGGCTTCCGGTTGCCTTCCGAGTGAAGTTCAAGGTGCTAACAATGACATACAAAGCCCTACATGGCATGGGTCCGGACTACCTACGGGAGCACCTTCTGCCAATGTCAACACCCCACCGCCCTGTGCGCTCCCACAGAGAGGGCCTCCTCAGGGTGCCACCGCTCAAGGAATGTCGGCTGGTGGCCCCCAGGGGGAGGGCATTCTCAGTGGGTGCGCCAGCCCTCTGGAACTGCTTACCAACTGAAATCCGGATGGCCCCCGACCTCCGCACCTTCCGGCGCGAGTTAAAGACTTACCTATTCCAGCAGTCCGGCCTGGCCTGATAGCTCTGATAGCTCTAATTGGGGTCCCAGTTTGTTTTGTTTTGATTATTGTTTTCAATACTGTTTCATTATGTTGCCTATCTTACTCTGTACACCGCCCCAAGTCCCTCGGGAGAAGGGCGGTTTATAAAAACAAATAAATAAATAAATAAATAAATCTTTCTTTTTCTCCCTTGCCTTTCGCTTCCCTCCTTTCCTCAGCTACTTGCAAAGCTTCCTCAGACCGCCATTTTGCTTTCTTGCATTTCTTTTTCTTTGGGATGGGTGGGTGGGTGGAACCAACTAGATGGTACCGCCCCAGGTGCTTAATGGACCCTGAGAGGTTCCAGGCAGCGCTGGGATCCCCACCTGCCTCCTTCGCTCACAACTCGGCGGATGCCTTAGTGGAAACCTGGGAAAGAGCAGCCACGGAGGCTCTCGACAGAGTTGTACCCTTGCGGCCCCTGACCCGGTGCAGATCCCATCGAGCTCCATGGTTTTCCGCAGAGCTTCGAGAGATGAAGCGTCGGAAACGGGGCCTAGAGAGCTGTTGGAGATCCAGCCGATCCGAATCCAACCGATTGCGACTAAGAAACTACATTAGGTCTTATCTCGCTGCGATAAGGGCAGCGAGGTCTAATCACTTTGCTACCCTTATTGCGTCCGCAGATAATCGCCTGGCCGCCCTGTTTAGGGTGACCCGCTCCCTCCTTAATCAGGAGGTGAGGGAGGAACCCTTGCAGGGTCGTGCCGAGGAGTTTAACCACATGTTTATTGGACCCGTGCCCTTCCTGGCTGGTTTATGCGGCCCGGGAGGGAACACGAGGCTGGTTCCAGGCGGTTATATCTGCTTCTTTGAGTGAGGGTAGTTTTCCTGCCGTCTTGAAAGAGGCGGTGGTGAGACCTCTCCTCAAGAAGCCTAACTTGGACCCAGCTGTGTTGAATAACTTTCGTCCGGTCTCCAACCTTCGCTTTCTTGCGAAGGTTGTTGAGAGTGTGGTGGCGCATCAGCTCCCTCTGGTCCTGGATGAAGCGGATTATCTAGACCCGTACCAATCGGGTTTCAGGCCCGGGTACAGCATGGAGACGGCATTGGTCGCTCTGGTGAATGATCTCTGGAGGCCTCGGGACAGGGGACATTCCTCTGTCCTAGTCCTATTAGACCTCTCAGCAGCGTTCGATACCATCGACCATGGTATCCTGCTGCGGCGTCTCAGAGGATTAGGAGTGGGAGGCACGGTTTTGCAGTGGTTCTCCTCCTATCTCCTGGGACGCTCGCAGTCGGTGTTGGCAGGGGGGCAGAGGTCGACCTCGAGGTCTCTCATTTGTGGAGTTCCTCAGGGGTCGGTCCTCTCGCCTCTCCTGTTCAACATCTACATGAAACTGCTGGGTGAGATCATTCGTGGTTTTGGAGTTGGGTATCATCAGTACGCCGATGATACCCAGCTTTTCATTTCGACCCCAAACCACCCCAGTGATGCCCTTGACGTGATGTCCCGTTGCCTGGAGGCGGTTTGGGTCTGGATGGGGAGGAACAGACTTCAACTCAACCCCGACAAGACTGAGTGGCTGTGCATACCGGCATTCCGGGATATTCAGAACATTCCATCTCTTTCCATGGGGGGTGAACTATTACCCCCCGTAGATAGGGCTCGCAACTTGGGAGTCCTTCTAGATTCACGGCTCACTTTGGAAGACCATATAGTAGCTGTGACTAGGGGGGCCTTCGCCCAGGTTCGCCTGGTGCGCCAGTTGCGGCCCTATCTAGACCGGGATGCTTTATGTATGGTCACTCACGCGCTCGTGACCTCTCGTCTGGACTACTGCAACGCTCTCTACATGGGGCTACCCTTGAGGACCACTCGGAGGCTCCAACTGGTACAGAATGCAGCCGCCAGAGTTGTGTTGGGAGTCTCCCGATACTCTCATGTTACACCTCTGCTCCATGAGCTGCATTGGTTACCAGTTGTCTTCCGGGTGTGATTCAAGGTACTGGTAATGGTGTTTAAGGCCCTACATGGCATGGGTCTGGAGTACCTTAGGGAGCACCTGCTGCCGGCATCAACTTCCCTCCGCCCTGTGCGTTCCCACAGAGAGGGCCTCCTCAGGGTGCCACCGATCAGAGAATGTCGATTGGTGGCCCCCAGGGGGAGGTCCTTCTCTGTGGGCGCCCCGGAGCTATGGAATCGGCTGCCGGTTGAGCTCTGGATGGCGCCCGACCTTCGCTCCTTCCGTCGCGATCTGAAGACATTCTTATTTGAACAAGCCGGCCTGGCCTGATGGGGGATGGGTTGGGTTTTACTGTCATTTTTAATATTTGTATTTACTGTTTTTAGTCGGGCATATGTTTAATTTTCTTTTAACTTTTGTATTTTTGTATTTTTTATATTTGCCCTGTTCACCGCCCTGAGTCCCTCGGGAGAAGGGTGGTATATAAATAAAATTATTATATTATATTATATATTATATTATATACCTCTTGTACAATGTTGCGAACCTCTGTCCATAGTTCTTCAGGCACCCTGTCTATCAGATCTAATTCCTTAAATCTATTTGTCACCTCTACTGTATATTCAACAGGGATATGATTTAATTCATACCTGACTGGCCTGGTGCTTTTCCCTACTTTCTTCAGTTTAAGCCTAAACTTTGCAACAAGAAGCTCATAGTCTGAGCCACAGTCAGCTCCTGGTCTTGTTTTTACTGACTGTATAGAGCTTCTCCATCTTTGGCTGCAGAGCATATAGTCAATCTGATTTCTGTGTTGACCGTCTGGTGATGTCCATGTGTAGAGCCGTCTCTTGGGTTGTTGGAAAAGAGTGTTTGCTATGACCATCGTATTCTCTTGACAAAATTCTATCAGCCTGTGCCCTGCTTCATTTTGTACTCCAAGGCCAAACTTGCCTGTTATTCCGGTTATCTTTTGGCTTCCTACTTTAGCATTCCAATCCCCCATGATGATAAGGACATCATTTTTGGGTGTTAGCTCTATAAGGTGCTGTAGGGCTTCATAGAACCGGTCAATTTCATCCTCTTCAGCACTGGGGGTTGGGGCTTAGACTTGGACTACTGTGATATTGAATGGTTTGTCTTGGATTCGAACTTACAACTGTTCGCTTAGTGACTGCTTGAAGTTACAATGGCACTGAAAAAAGTCCCCCCCCAAGGCACAGCTGAGCAAGACACCTACCTGCCCGCCCAGCAGTGCTCTTCCTCCTGTCTAAGGTTTTCATTGTTGTGAGCATTTCTGTTGAGGATTGGCAGTAGGGGTGGGAGGTGTTTGGTTTTTATTCCCCCCCCCCCGTCTGCTGGGTGGTTGCAGTAGGTTTTGGTCACTTCACATGGCCCTGGGACACTGTGACCGTCATAAATATGAATCAGTTCCCAAGCATCTGAATGTAAATCACAAGACCCTGGAGATGCTGCAACATTCCAGCTGATCAGTGCTTCTTCTGGGCTCAGCAGAAGCACCAGGATCAGCGCCGAGCTCCAGCTCCACTGGTTCAGCTCATTCCCCTCCCCCACTACCACTTTTCTAGGATGGTCACATACCACCTGCCAGGTGCCAATGTACCACAGGTGGTACCCGTACCAGTGGTTGAAAAGCCCTGCCCTTGAGTGTGCACTCCATTATTCCCTGGAAAATACTGGTGCTACACTCACCCCAAACTGTAGGCACTTGACCTTGAAGGCCCCCTGATGGGTGACAATGGTTTGGGTGACTGTCGTGGCCTTGTCCACCGATAGCTGTTGGTAGGCCTGCGGCAAATCTAATTTGGCGAACATGCGGCCACCTTGCAATGATGCCAAAGTATGGCTGATAACTGGCACTGGGGTACGTGTGCTGTTGAAGTGCCCGGTTAATGGTGCACTTATAGTCAGCACATATGCGTACTTCTCCATTGGCCTTAAGTGGCATTACTATGGGGGTCTCCCACACCCCACTGTCTATGGGCTGCAATATCCTCTGACTGACCAGCTTGTCTAGCTCTGCATCAATTTTGGGTTTTAAAGGGAAAGGCACTTGATGAGGCTTGACCCATATTGGTGTTACCAGGGGATCAAGCTTGAAGGCTATCGGAGGGCCGTTGTACTCTCCTAGGCTTGAACTGAAAACATCCGCGAACTCTTGACAGACTGAAGACAAGTCTGCCACCTGTATTCAGTGAATGCCGGTTACTTGGATGCCCAATGTATCAATCTAATTGAGCCCTATGAGGCTTGTGCATTGGCCTTCCACCACAATATCTAGTAGGCCTGCAAACCCCTTGAAATTCACCAAAAGTGTGGCTTCGCCCTTGACCGCCACTCGGGAGTTTTGGAAGTCTGTGAGCAAAAGGTTAGATGGCTGAAGTTTGACCCATCTGTTGCTGCGGTTGCATATGTGCCAGAAGGTTCCTGTGGAGATGATGGACATGGGTGAGCCTGTGTCCAGTTCCATTTTGCATGGAACTCCCTAAAGCTTGACCTGAAGTCGAAGCTTCTGTTTAAGTGAGCGGTGAGCACCAGTGCGGAACACGCTCCTCTGGCTGGAGCAGAACCTTACTCAGTGTTGCCCTGGGCCCCCGGTACCTCTTATGACTGAGTCGTCCTGCGGACGGTCCGTCTGACGACCTCGGCAGATGGTGGCAATGTGACCTGGTTTGCCACATGCCCAGCACATTGCTGTTCAGAATTGGCATTCCACGCGTTGTTGGCGGCCTCCGCAGCCCATGCATCTAAGGAATGGAACTGCCTTCTCAGCTGGCCGCGGTCCCTTCTCCTGGTGCTTCTGTAGCTTGTTAACCTTGTAGTCAGAGTCGGTGTCTTCCATCCATTTGGCATCCTCGTGGTGGACGACTTCAGTTCTTGAAGTGCTTTTGGAGGGCTGTAGCACTTTAACAGCCCCTCCAGTGGCTTTGTCTGCCATGACCTCCTTCAAGGCCTCTTGTAGCGAGACAGTCTCCTTGGCGAACAGTTTTTGTTGGAGCTCTTGGTTCCAGAGTCCACAGACTAAGTGGTCTCTTAGTCTCTCCTCCAAATCCATGAAATTGCAGAATCGGGACGCTTGACGAAGAGTGGCAATGAATTCTGTGGCCGTCTCACTGGGCTGTTGCTCCTGCTGCTCAAAAGCATGCCTCCACACTATGACGGATAATTTGGTCTCGAAGTGGTCTCAGAGCTTTTTGTTCAAGTCCGCGTAGGTGATGGACTCAAGCGGCATTGGTGAGACCAGGTTCTTGGCAATGTCGAAGGTGGCTGGGCTGCACACCCAGAGGAGGGTTGCGGCCTTCAGCCCGTCTTCGCTGACCTGGTTGGTGCGGAGGTAATTCTTGACGCGGGAAATGTAGGACACCCATCTCTGTGGGTGTGTGACGTCAAACTCTTCGAGTTTCCCCACTTTTGCCATGGTGAGTTGCTTGCGATTCTTGTGCTCATGTTGCCTTGTGCTGCTTCTACATAGGCTCTAGGATGGATCCTTAGGGCGCGGTGGTCTCCAGCATGTCTTGCTGGCAGACCGAGAGGGGGGGGAACGCAGTCTCTGCCAGGCTTTATGCTGGCCTCACCCCCTAGTGACTTCAGACTCTTGTGTTGAAGCAGCACATCCCACTATCGTCGCCACTGTTATATCTCTGGTTCTTTAGGCATTAAGCGATACAAAGTGTTGAAACAGCAAACAAGTTTATTAATTCAGAACAGAAGCAAACCATAATGGCTGCTGCACAGCTATTTATACGGTTAGCCTCTAGGCAGTGACCAATAGGTTAAAGTAACAGTTTCCTGCCCCAAACCTCATTATCAGCCTGGAGACAGCAAGTCTGGCTTTCAGTAACAGCAACTGTTACATAACAGAGAAATCTAGGTCAGCCATTAAGCAAATGATCAGACATTAAGCAATACATTACATCAAGGATGTCCACTATCCCCATTGTTATTCATTTTCACTCTGGAAGTTTTAAACAGAAATATTAGACAAGATATAAAAGGCGAAACATACAAACTACAAGCATTTGCTGAAGATTTAGTATTTATCTTAGAAGAACCTTTGGAGATGATTTCTAAATTACTGGGAAAGATAGAATAGTATGGAGAAATGGCAGGACCAAAAATAAATAGAGAAAAAACTAAAGTAATAGTCACGAATCTCACAGATAAACACAAAAAAACCAAATTTCAGAAAAAATAGTTACAGATAGTGAAAAAAGATTAAATATTTGGGTATACATTTATTGGCAAGACGTTCAACAATAAAAGAAAATAATTACACAAAATTATTGAATCAAATAAAACTGGACTTGGAAAGATGGAAAAAAATTACAGTTGGGGTGGCATGCTTTTTTATGGCATGACAAAAACAGAGTTCATAAGTATTTCAAAATATATAAAAGTGCATTGTTAATAGTATGGGAAAAAATTAAAAGTAAAATATACCTGAAAATTCCAGGGTGGTTGTCAACTATGGAAACATTTGTACACCCAAACCTGGTGGACTTTGAAAAAACCTGGACATATATATTCTAAATGCTGAAGGGAATTTAAAATCTAAACAAGAACTGGAAAACTCCGGACGATTTGGAACTGCGAGATATTTGGCATGACACACATCTACATGAAAAGGATTATACTTTTTTCTCTGACAGACATCAATCTTTTTCCAGGATTGATTTTATCTTGCTGACTAATGACTTTTTTTCTAGGATTAAGAAGGTAAAGATCTGTGCAAGAACTATTTCTGACCATAGCCCAGTTTGGTTAGAGATCAATAAGGACAATAGGGATAGGCGCTCGTGGCGCGTAAATGAGAACTTGTTTAGAAATCAGAGAAATGTGGAAGAATGTAAACAGCAGATGAAGGATTTCTTTGAAATTAATATGAATAAGGATACCTCTATGGACATGGTCTGGGATGCTAGCAAGGCCTACATGAGAGGGGTGTTGATATATATGAATAATAAATGCAGACGTACTTTGGAAGTTAGAAGGAAAGAACTGGAGAATGAAATTAGGGAAAAAGAAAAGGCCCTTATTTTGAACCCATTGGATGTGAAGACTAAGGAGGTTATTAATCTATTAAGAGGACAATTTGACAAGTTGATGGCTGATCAAGTGGCAACCAATTTACGGTTTGCTAGGCATAATACTTTTTGCAATGCTAATAAGCCAGGTAGATGGCTAGCTTACAGATTAAGGAAAAAGCAAAGGGCTTCTAATATAGATAAAATTGAATATAAGGGAAAGGTTGTGTTTCAACAGGATCTTATTAAGGAAGCTTTTGTGGATTTTTATTCTAAATTATATGCTAAGGAGAAGATTAATGAAAAAGACATTGATGTATATTTGGAGAATGCTAGCATCCCGGTTCTTACGCAAGCACAAAAGGAGGAGATTAATCAATTGATAACAGAAGAAGAAATTCTTATAGCAATTAAGGAACTGAAGGGGGATAAAGCGCCAGGTACGGATGGTTTGACTGCGGCTTACTACAAAAACTTACAATTGGAGTTGATAATGCCGTTAAAGGAACTGTTCCAGACAATTCAGAGAGGGGGAAAGGTGCCTCCGTCTTGGAGAACTGCTTTTATCTCTTTGATTCCGAAGGAAGATCAAGATGCTACTCAAGTAAAAAACTATAGACCGATATCACTTTTAAATACAGATTACAAGATATTTGCCAAGGTGTTAGCTAACAGATTGATGAGGGTTCTGCAACAGGTGATTCATGGGGATCAAACTGGGTTTATTAGTGGTAGGCAAATGAAAAATAATGTGAGGCATATAGTTGATGTGATGGAGTTTTTGGAAAGGAACAACCAGATCCCTGCGGCGCTAATCTTTCTAGATGCTGAAAAAGCTTTTGATCAATTGAATTGGCAATTCTTGATGAAAGTTTTAGATAAAATGAATTTTGGGGATAAATTTTTGCAACCAATCAGGGCATTATATCAAAAACAAACTGCCCGAATAATAGTTAACAATAGTTTGACTGAAATATGTAACATTGAGAAGGGCACAAGACAAGGGTGTCCGTTATCACCTTTATTATTTGTTTTAACATTGGAGATATTATTGGTAAAAATACGGAATTCGGAAAGAATTAAGGGTATACAAATTAGAGATCAGGATTATAGACTGAGAGCGTTCGCAGATGATCTGGTTGTTACAGTGACCCAGCCAGAAAACTCTGTTGTGGACCTGATGGAGATAATAATGCAATATGGGAAGGTTTCTGGATTTAAAGTTAATGCACAAAAAACTAAAATTCTGGCCAAAAACATGACAGTATCGCAAAAGGCCCTTTTAGAAGGATTAACTGGATTTGAGATTGTTAAAAGGGTCAAATATTTGGGGGTGATTTTGTCACCCTCTAATACAAAGTTATATAAAAATAACTATGAAAAGCTATGGGGGAAAATTCAAAAAGAAATGGAGAGCTGGGAAAAATTGCAATTGTCTTTTTTGGGAAGAATTGCAGCAGTGAAAATGAATGTCCTGCCTAAATTTCTATTTTTATTTGAAATGATATTGGTCCTTAAAAAAAGATTCTAATCTGGAAGAATGGCAACGGGGTATCAATAAATTTGTTTGGGCAGGGAAAAGGCCATGAGTTAAACTTAAGATTATGCAGGATACTCGTGAAAGAGGTGGTCTTAAAATGCCTAATCTTAAATTATATTATGAAGCTGCTGCGTTATCAGGAATAAGTGATTGGATTAATTTGACACAAGAGAGATTATTAAATCTTGAGGGCCATGACTTGTTATTTGGCTGGCATGCATATTTGTTGTATGATAAGAAGGTAGATAATGTGTTTAAAGTGCATATTTTAAGACAGGCATTGTTGAGAGTTTGGAAGAAATATAGACATAAGTTAGACTACAAGATGCCGTTGTGGGCAATCCCAAAACACGCAATAGAAAACATAAATGTAGGCTTCAAACATGATGTGACTACGTATAAGGAGATTTTAAGCTTGGAAAGAAATGTCTGGTGTTTAAAGCCGTATAACTTCTTGCGAGATGAGAAGATTGTTCAAACTTGGTTTCAATATACTCAGTTACGGGCCAGGTGGAAAGAAGATCAGAAAATTGGTTTTGCAATGACTGACGAAAATTTGATAAAGCAAATTAGAAATCAGGGTCCAGCACATATCAAACGGATATATCTTGCATTGATAGAAATTGACTCAGAAACAGAACTTGTTAAAGATTGTATGATAAAATGGGCCCAGAATATCCAAGAAGTTATTACAATGGACATGTGGGAAAAGATCTGGGTGAGGAACGTAAAATTTACACAAGCTCAAAACTTAAGAGAGAACTTTTATAAAATGTTTTATAGATGGCATTTAGATCCTAAAAAGCTTGCAAGTGTGTATCCGAACTATCAGCCCAAATGTTGGAGGTGTGGTGGCGAAGATGCAACATATTTTCACATATGGTGGACTTGCAAAAAGGTTAAGGCTTTTTGGATAAAAATTTGGTGGAATATGCAGAAGATCTTCAAGCAAAGGATAAAGTTTTGTCCGCAATTGTTTTTGTTGGGCATAATTACAGATGCTACTGTTGTGGACACTAAGTTGATGTTGAATTTAGTTACAGCAGCAAGACTTTTAATAGGTCAATATTGGAAGAAGGAGGAACTGCCGACTATAGAAGAATGGACTCTAAAGGTTTCTGACCTGGCGGAAATGGCAAAGATCTCGGCCTACTTGAAAGATCATTCGCAAGAACGTTATATTATGGAGTGGAAAAAATGGATTGATTATATCCAGAACAAATATGGGACTAAAAAGTTTCATTTAGCATTTGAATAAGTCTTCCTTTCTTTTTTCTTTTTTCTTTTTTTTATATATGTAATATTAATATTGTTTGTAGTTATCTTATATGAGCTAGAGAGTGATAGATTTAAGAGTTTATTGTTGTTAGCATATGGAGGTTTATGATTGTTCTTTGTTTTTTATACCTTGTACTTAGCTCTGGGAAGTCGGGGGGGAGGGGGAAATGGTGGGGAGGGGTAGGGAGGGATAGGTAGGGGTGGGGGGAGGGGGGATTGTTAAAGATAAAATGTATTCTAAAACTTTTCAATAATAAAAAAAAGAACTGGAAAACTTGTCATGGTGGGCACATTTACAAATGCAAAATAGATATAAAATATGTTAAACTGTATGGATTTTATAAAGAACGAACAATATTTAATAAGATTTTGTTAATTTCAGAAGAGAAATTAATTAAGAAAATGTATAATTTTTTGTTAATTTTGGAAATGGAAAGTGAACAAGTTAAAGAAACAATGATAAAATGGGCAATTTTTTGGATATAATATAGAACTAGAAAAATGGCACAAGTTATGGGAGAGAAATTATAAATTGAAAATGTCAACTTCTTATAAAGAAAATTTTATATAAAATGTTTTATAAATGGCACTTGCCACCAGCAAGATTAGCAAAAATGTTTAAAAATATGTGAGATAGACGGAAATGTAAACATAATTCAGGCACGTATTATTATGTTTGGTGGACATGTGACAAAGCAAAGAATTATTGGAAAAAGATACATACTTGGTTAGAAAAGATGATGGGAGAACATGTAGACTTTAAACCTGAACTTTTCTTACTAGGTATAATACCAGAAAAGATTAACAAACAACGCCTATATTTGATTCTACACATCACAACAGCAGCAAGATTAATATTTGCACAATATTGGAAAGACAAAGGAATACCACCAAATGAAGAAATAATTAAAAAAATACTGGAATGCGCAGAGATGGACAGATTGACCATGAGATTTAAAGAAAAAGAAGAAACAGAATATTATCAAACTTTGGACTTATTTTATCGATGCCTAGAAGAAAGAATGAAGGATTAGGAATTAAATATGTATTAGCGTTTTAAACCCAGACAACACATTGGTTGAAAAATTATTATTGTATGTAAGAAAAAATTAATAAAATTTTGTAAAAAAAATGATAAGACTCCAGGCCCAGATGGATTATCTGCAGAGTTTTACAAATCTCTACAAGATATTTTAAATCCTATAATGGAAGAAGTATGTAATGGGTACCTTTAGAGGCTAAAACACCAAATACATGGACAGACAGTAATATTAATACCTAAAGAAGACTCAGGCTTAATGCAAATAAAGAATTATAGACCATTATCTTTATTAAATGTGGACTATACAATTTTTGCTTCAATAATAGCAGAAAGACTAAAGAAATTTTTGATTGAATTTATACATACAGATCAAAATGGATTTCTACCCAAAAGGGAAATAAAAAATAACTTAAGAATGATTTTAGACATTTTGGAATATTATGAACTCCACTCAGGAAAACAGATGGCATTAATATTTCTAGACGCACAGAAGGCCTTTGACAATATAAATTGCCAATTTATGTTTCAACAACTAGATGAAATGGATTTTGCAAATTTTTTAATAAATATAATTAAAACAATTTATTATACAAACATCCAAAGTAATTGTAAATGGAGATTTTACAGAAAATTTCAATATTAAAAAAGGCACAACACAAAGATGTCCACTATCTCCACTGCTATTCATATTAACATTGGAGGTATTAAATAGAAATATTAGACAAGATATGGAAATTAAAAAACTGAAAATAAAACTGAAAAATACAAATTACAAGCATTTGCAGACGATTTAGTTTTTATACTAGAAGAACCCCTTGAGACAAGCCTTAAGCTTATGAAAAAGATAGAAGAATTTGGAGAAGTGGCAGGTATGAAAATAAACAGAGAAAAGACCAAAACGTTAACTAAAAATCTTACAGAAAAACAAAAAAAAGTAGTTATCAGGAAAAACAGGTCTTCAAATAGTCAAAAAAGTTAAATACCTGGGAATCTACCTGACAGCAAGATGTGCAACAATAAAAGAAGATAACTACGTAAAACTATTAAAACAAATAAAACTAGATTTGGGAAAATGGAAAAAATATACAACTTTCAATGCTGGGGAGAATAGCAACAGTGAAGATGAATATTTTACAAAAAATACTTTTTTTGTTTCAAACCATACATCAACTTCTTTGATGAACTAAACAAATCAATATTAAAATTTATTTGGCAAGGAAAAAAAGCTAGAATAAAATTGAAAATGCTTCAAGAAGCAAAAGAAAATGGAGGATTTGGTTTGCCAGACTGGAGTTTATATTACCAAGCAGCTGTTCTAACATGGCTAAAAGAATGGATAACCCTTAAAGATAGAAGATTATTAAACTTAGAGGGACACAACCTGCAACTTGGATGGCATGCCTTTTTATAATACGGGAAAAATAAAATTCACAGATACTTTCAACATCATTACATTAAAAACGCACTTCTGCTAGAATGCGAAAAAATAAAAGTGAAAAACTATATAAAAATACCTGTATAGCTTTCAACAAAGGAACCGTTTGTTCACCCAAACTTAATAAACTATGGCAAAATTGTGACTTATAAAGACTTTTTTTACAAAGAAGGAAAATTAAAACATAGAGAAGAATTAGAAGAACAGGGTATAGACTTATCATGGTGGCCATATTTGCAAATCCAAACAAGATATGAAAAAGATGTTAAAATACCTGGGTTCTATAAAGAACAGAGAGACTTTGATAAGATATTACTGACATCAGATGAAAAATTAATTAAGAAACTTTATAAATATACCCTAAGCTTAAAGATAGAAGAGGAACAAGTCAAAGAAACAATGATAATGTGGGCAAAGAACTTTGGATATAATATAGAACTAGAAAAATGGCAAAATCTTTGGGAAAGAAACTTGAAAATAACAAAAGCGGTAGCATACAAAGAAAATTTATATAAAATTTTTTATAGATGGCATTTAACACCTGCGAGACTAGCAAAAATGTTTAAAGATGTATCGAACAATTGTTGGAAATGTAAACAAAAAACAGGTACTTATTGCCATCTTTGGTGGACATGCTCTAAAGCTAAAAGATTTTGGTTAAGAATACATACATGGTTAGAGAAAATGACAAAAAAACATATAGTGTCAAATGTCATGGTTCCGATTAATGAGACAGTTCAAACAAAATTCAGGCATTATTTTATCTAAAAAGTCTTAACAATAAAACAAAGCATTGGCACTCATGGATGGATGCCAGAATCTGAAATCTCCTCCCCTAAGCCCATCGTATCATACACAATTCCCACCCTTATTTACACATCATAAATCACATTATCCAATTAGTTTTACATATGAAGTTTCACTTCCTTTCTCTGCGCACGTTATTTCTTATTTTATTAAAACATCCGGTTGACATTCGTCCCCCCTTCAGTGATTCAAAGCGAAGCAGTTAAAGAAAAAGGCTGCTTCTTATATTGTCAGTGCAAAAACATGTCAATGTTTGTAGCATTGACATCAACGCTGCTAACATCAGATGTTCTTGCTTTGACAACAGATGGAAATCTTTCACTCTTAGAGTTAGTTGATGCTGGGAGTGGGGATGTGGATGAGAGTCCAGCTAGTCATAACAATAATAACTCAGCCGTGGGAATCCAAGGTTATTGTGCCCAGAGTTGATAAAGATTTGGTGGGCTGGAGAGCAGGGGAGAAAGCCCAGGCGCTTCAAGCTAATTGGGGAATGTGATTTATGACTGTTAATTGGAGAAGGGAATTATGCTTTGCTACTTTGTGCCCAGGGGAGGGGAATTCAGTTTTTGGCTTCATGTCATGGTTAAGACAGATGAAACTCTTCAAAAAAACTTCGAGGCATTGTTTACCTTAAAGAATCTTTTATTCGAGAAACAAAATATAGGCACTACATAGTAGAAGCCAGAATTATTTTTGTTAGGTATAATTGTAGGTGATTATGAGAAAGAGTGTATTTATTTAATTTTACATATATTAACTGCAGCAAGAATTGTATTTGCTCAATATTGGAAAAATGAAGAATTACCAGCAGAGGAAATGTTAATTAAAAAAATCTTAAGAGTGTGCAGAAATGGATAGATTGACATTGATAATGAAAGAGAAAGAAGATTCAATTTATTTTAGAACACAGAATACTTTTTTATAATTGGCTAGATAAACGAGGTAGAGAGAAAGGAACTTAATATATATTAGTAAATTAGACATTGAAGCCCAGACAATATGTTGCTGATAAATATTTTAAGCACCGTGATTACAAAAAAATCTTAATACAAATGTATGTAAAAAAGAACTGAGAATAAAGTTGAGTTAAACTGTCTAATAAGCCTTCCAATAAATGTTCTTAAGATGTACCATACTGATTATGTCAGCAGATCTTAGATGGAGAACACCCAAAATTCTTAGCATTTCACAATTTGGTTGCTAGTCCAAAAGTATAATGTGAAATCTGACTCTCCACAAATCATTTGGAACACTATAACCTTAGCCAATATGACAATTATCATAGAGGTGTGATATGAGTTCAAAAAATTGTGAAAAATAGCAAAACTCACTGTCCTTTCTTCACAATTGTTTAGGACTGGTGGGTCTCTCTATATATTTGTATGTTGATGCTACGCAGCACTTAAAATTCAAAGGTACTTCACAGTATGCAAAAGGCACTAATATACCATGAAACAACATCTTTCCCAGAATTGCAGGGCTGCCCTCTGCAGCATAATAAAGATACAATTAGTTTAAAGACGTTGCTAGCATGTGCAATTAGTGCAGGTTCACATCCCACCAGGCTCAAGGTTGACTCAGCCTTCCATCCTTCCGAGGTAGGTAAAATGAGGACCCAGACTGTTGGGGGCAATAAGCTGACTTTGTAATAATGCCGCTTGGCGGGGGCCGAATCAGCCTGTGTCATAACTTAAAGAAGAGAAAACAAAAAGATTAATAATTCACTATTCCCACCGTGGTCTAACTTGGAATGGATTTGCTTTATCTGTAATTCATTTTGAGAAAGTGATTTATACAATTACTGATTATATAAACACCATTTTAAAATAGTATGTCCAAAATTCTGCTATAATTAAGTAGAAATGCAACTCAATTATATTTATGTCTCCTGCAAATATGCCTTCACAAATATACTGTAACTTACAACAGAACTGCTGAGATTTTTCATTCTCTCCACAACACTTTTCATGGTTTTCAGCACAGGTAAATAAATACTGACCTGCAAAATAAGATCAGTAGCACTAGATGACCTACGAATATCTTAGTAGTAACACACTTTCCAGGATGATACATTATCCCATGGAGAATGAAGCTAATTTAGAATCAAGTGACATTCCTCAGTTTAGCACAGGATTGAATTGTATATGGTTTGGGGTGAATTTACCCAAATGTAGCTCAGTAAAAAATATATATACAGCTAAACTGTGAACCAGGTCATGCTGATAAAATATATCTCTTTCCTTCCTACATCATTCTTCAAATGGGGATTCTAGGTGTAAGGAAGGACAGCTAGCAGTGTTTAAAAGCCTTCTCTTGTGGCTTTAAAGAAAAGTGACTGTTTTAACTTTGCTTTATAAAACAGAAATTTTGGATGAATTTGTTCTGGGTCAAAGTAAGTAAGTATTTACATGTAAGTATTTACATGGCCTGAGTTTGGGCCAGCTCCTCAGAGAAGGATTCTACTTAGCTATCTGCATCAATTAAGCTGATTCTGGCTTAAGACTTGAGCCAGAATCAAGACTTGTCTCAATACTCCAAGAAACTATCTAGAACACATGAAGAAAAGAATCAGGCTGAGCACCTTGGCAATAAAGTCCATTCGAAAATGTTCCAGTTCTCGCTTAATAAGTATTAACTGTATTAAGACTAATAACTTAGTGAGATGAGGCTTAATGAACATCAACTGAGTAATGCAAGGGTTTCTATAGCCCATGTTTGAGAACTGGCTTGTGGTAGGGAATCTTGAACTTAAATGTAGTTTCTTCACTATCTGAGATATTTTTGTTTTGTTCTTTTGTCATAATCTTGACTATGATTAATTTTATGATTTCAAGCTACTCTTCAGTGTCACCTGTAATGTTTAATTAAACCTTGGTCTGCATTACAGTTTTACATTTGAAAGTACCTCTATAATCTGATGCATGGAACCAACGCATAAAAATCAATATGAAAATGACACAAAATACTGGAAAGAGTCCAGATAAAAATGTTCACTGGTATCAAATTGTACAATATAAATGCTAAGAACAAAAAAAGGATGCTTGTTTTAACAGCTATGTCAGAAACATAAGAAATTTGCTGCAGTAAAGCTTAAATTTGAGAAGAAACCAAATAAAACAGAATTTTTATTTGTAGTTTAAATTAAACTACCTTCAATTCTCTGAAAATCAAGTTACTTACATCAAAGTTGGGCACACTAGGTTCTCTGAAGTCATTCCACAACTTTCTGGGGATAACCCCTACAGGAATGTCATGAGTCACAAAGCGGCTACTGGTTGACAAGGAAGACTAGAAGAAAGAAACTTCACATGACCAAGAGTAATTTTGGCTACTGAAAGAATTTTCATATTTCACTGCAATCATCTATATCTATTTTACATCAGTAAGCAACTCCTTCATAACTGCAAGTAACACCATGACTTCAAGCCTGTCAAAATTGGTCCATAGTTATCTCTTCTCTCCAATTATATGTGGATAGTTACAATGAAACATGGTCACCGTTAATCAATCATTTCCTTCTCAAAGTTTGCTTGGGCCAGAGGTCTAGACAAATCTTTCAGCCAAATTTCCAAGAAATCAACTTTCAAAGTCCTGGAAATCAAATTTGGAATGATTGCTATCTGGAATCAGAATCAGAATCACAGAATTGGAAGGGACCTTGTAGGTCATCTAGTCCAACCCCCACCCAAGCAGATATTCTATATCATTTCAGACAGATGGCAGTCCAGTCTCTTCTTAAAAGCTTCCAGTGATGAAACCTCCATAACATCTGAAGGCAAACTGTTCCACTGGTTGATTGTTCTGTCAGAAAATTTCTCCTTATTTGTAGGTTGAATCTCTCCTTGACCAGCTTCCATCCTTTATTCCTTGTCTGGCCCTCAGGTGCTTTGAAAAATAGGTTGATCCCCTCTGCTCTGTGACAGCCCCTCAAATATTGGAACAATGCTATCATGTCTCCCCTGGACCTTCTCTTCACTAGATTAGCCATGCCCAGTTCCTGTAACCATTCTTCATGTTTTAGCCTCCATACCCCTAATCATGTTAAAATCAGCGCTTTTAAAACCTAAGACTCTGATATCATTATGTTCTATTGTTTGTGTTATATTGAATTATATTGAATACTAGTATGACATGGTCACTCTCACCCAAGGTTCCTGCAGTTTCAACTGCCTCTATCCTTTGTTCATGAGAATCAGGTCTCATATGGCTGTCCCTCTAATTCCCTCCACTACCTTTTGGACAACAAACTTGTCAGCTAAGTTGGTCAGGAATCTATTTGATTTCTCACTTGGTGCAGAATTAGTCTTTCAGTTGATGTCAGCGTAATTGAAGTCTCTGATTACTATTGTAGTGTGTTTCCTACATATATTGTTAATTGGTTAGCAAAAAGTACATCTATTTTTTCTGCTTGTTTGGGTAGCCTGTAGTATACACCTATGGCAATGTCATTCTTTTTTTTCTTTTATATTGACCCATATGCATTCTAGGTTTTCGTCTTGTGCATTTCTGTACAAATATAGCGGTCTTTCACATATAGTGCAACTCCACCTCCTCTTTTATGGGATCTGGTTTTTTTGTATCCTTCTATCAGTATGTCCCACTCATGGGTTTCATTCCACCAAGTTTTGGTAATTCCAATTATTTCATATCTACCTTCATGTATTAATAATTCTAGTTCACCCTGTTTGTTCCCCAAACTTTATGCATTTGTGCATGCTTCCTATGTCTCCTATTTGGTGTTTGAGTTTGTCTTCCTTCCCACCCCTCCTTACCTCATTATTTGATTTTTTTTCTAGGGGTTTTTGCTTGTAATTAGGTCCTGGAGATCCTAAAGATTGGTCACTCTTCCCCCTCAGTTTTAGTTTAAAGCCCTCCTGAAAAGTTGAGCTAGGTGTTTTCCAAAAACATTCTTCTCAGTTTTTGTGAGGTAAAGCCCGTCCTTGCTAAAAGTCCATCATGGTAGTAAAGACCATGGTCCAGGAATCCAGGAAACTTAAGAGGACACACAAATGTGCTTTGAACCCACTATTCACTTCTTCATAGCCCGAATATTCACATGCATATCTCTGTTGTTTAATAAATTAAATCATGCACAAATAAGTAGCAACAGATTTCCCTTGAGTATGTTGTCATTTTTATCTGGTTTCTGTGAACTGTAAAAAGCCTGAACTATTCCTAATTCAGAGGTAACATAGTACCATAATTTAGCTGAACTAAAAGTTATTATTTTCCTTTTATTTTGATACTATATAGTGAACATGGGGACTTCAAAAGAGCTAAAATGCCACAATAACAAGAATATATATATCAGAATGTTCAACAATATGAAGACTCCCCTGTGTAAGTTATGCTGAAAGAAGTTACTGTGTCATGAGCATTTACACAACTGTACATCTTATTAATGGCCAAACACTTGAATACATCACTATTCTCCTTTGATAAGACTGACATTAGACTTAGAATACTTCTCTACTCACCAGCTCCATGGCTACTGTAAGACAAGGACACTGCTTATTAGTCAATTTAATTTTCACTGTCTTGGCATTTTGGGCAGTTTTAAAAGCCCTGGAAAGGTTTTCAGGTGCCAGTTCTAAATAAATTTCATTATTTTCTGCAGAAACACCCTCCATCTGGAATTCATCAAAGAAGTTCATCTAGAACAATTTTAGAAAGCAGAGGTGCTGATAAGGCTAGTGCTATTAATACTGGGCTTTATTTAAATGTATTTTGTATGGTATTGGTTTTTCTTTTGCTCTCATAGGTAAGTACATATAAGTAAAGTTGCTGCTATAGTCATCAATGTAATCCTGCGACTTTACATGGTATGAACTATAAAACAAGTTCAGTATGGTCAAAAGCATTAACTTACATACATCTACAGACCAGATAGTAACAACCCACAGCATATAATAGCTAATTAAACAAACAATACACATGAAAAAAATCATTAACATTTTCATTTGTTAAAATCTTCCAACTCACAATAAAGTCTCACAACAAAATATTATATATCATGGCTGTAATTATTTCTATAGTTGAATAGAAGCTATTTTTTTTTCAAATAAAGCCTCCAGTTTGAATAAAAGGGAAGTATAATTTATATATTTTATTCAACCCTAAATATATAAAATGTTCACCTCTACTTTGCTGGAAGATGCATAAGTTAAATAAGTCTCTAGATTAGAAATGTATATAATGCAAGCCACTGACCATCAGCTCCCCTTTGAATTTTCTGCAGATGTGCTGCTAACCTGCAGTAACAAAATAAATGCTACCATCTGGAGAGAATTAAGAATGGGAGAAGAAAGCTGCTTTAAGTTCAACATTATGTTATCATTGCTTGCATGATTTACTGCTATGGACTCAGAATTTGTTACTATCACATAGCAGTTGTCCTGTCTCTCCAAATAAAAGAATAACAGAGTTGGAAAAGGCCTTTTAGTCAAAACTCTTTTAGTCAAAACTCCTGCTAAAGGAGAAGGCCCTATACCAGGGGTAGGCAACCTCGGCTCTTTTATGACTCATGGACTTGAAGTCCATGAGTCATAAAAGAGCCGAGGTTGCCTACCCCTGCCCTATACCATTCCAGACAAGTGACAGTCCAGTCTCTTCTTAAAAGTCTTCAGCGATTGACCACCTATAACTTTAAAGGCAAGCCATTCCACTGGTTAATTGTTTCACTGTTACAAAATTTCTCTTTAGTTGTAGGTTGGTTTTCTCCTTGATTAGTTTCCATTGTTTTTTATTTATTTATTTATTTATTTATTAGTTTTTATAAACCGCCCTTCTCCCGAGGGACTCGGGGCGGTGTACAGAGGAAGGAAGGTATACAGATCGAACAATAAAAATAATAAGAAACACTAATGAACACAAACTGGGACCCCAATTAACGCTATCATGCCAGGCCAGCCTGCTGAAACAGGAAAGTTTTTAAGTCGCGACGGAAGGTACGGAGGTCAGGGGCCATCCGGATTTCTGTTGGTAAGGTGTTCCAGAGGGCTGGCGCACCCACTGAGAATGCCCTCCCCCTGGGGGCCACCAGCCGACATTCCTTGAGCGGTGGCACCCTGAGGAGGCCCTCTCTGTGGGAGCGCACAGGACGGTGGGGTGCTGACATCGGCAGAAGGTGCTCCCGAAGGTAGTCCGGACCCATGCCATGTAGGGCTTTGTAAGTCATCGTTAGCACCTTGAACTTCACACGGAAGGCAGCCGGAAGCCAGTGCAGCGCACGGAGGAGAGGTGTGATATGGGAGTATCGGGAGGCTCCCAAGAGTGTCCGTGCCGCCGCACTTTGCACCAGTTGAAGCTTCCGAGTGGATCTCAAGGGCAGCCCCATGTAGAGAGCGTTACAATAGTCTAGGCGAGATGTCACAAGGGCATGGGTGACTGTACGTAAGGAATCCAGGTCCAGATAAGGCCGTAGTTGGCGAATTAGTCGAACCCGGGAGAAGGCCCCCTTGGTCACAGCTCCAATGTGGTCTTCCAGGGAGAGCTGCGAGTCTAGGAGGACACCCAGGTTGCGGGCCCTATCAACAGGGGGAAGTAACTTGTCCCCAAAGTTAAGCAGTGGGACGTTCTGAATCTCCTTTTTGGTGCTTTGGAAAATAGGTTTACCTCTTCTTTTTGGCAGCCCCACAAATATTGTAACACTGTTATCATGTCACCCCTAGTCCATCTTTTCACTAGACTAGACATACCCAATTCCTGTAATCCTTCATGTTTTAGCTTCCAGCCCCCTAATCATCTTTGTTGCTCTTTTCTGCACTCTTCCCAGAGTCTCTACATCTTTTTTATAATATGGTGATCAAAACTGGGTGCACTATTCTAAGTGTGGTCTTACTGGGACTTTATAAAGGGGTACTAATACTTCATGTGATCTCAATTCTATCCCTCCATTAATGCCTTAGGATTGTGTTGGCTTTTTTGGCTGCTGCCACACATTGCTATTTGATTATCCATTAGAACTCCGGGATCTCTCTCAGTTAGTGCTATTGAGCCAAGTTTCACCTAATCTGTACCTGCACATTTGGGGTTTTTTTGCCTAAGTGTAAAACCTTACTTTTTTCTATGTTGAATTTCATTTTTTTAGTTAGGGCCCAGTGTTCAAGTCTGTTAAAATTCATCTGGATCTTGAGCGATCCTCTGGGGTGTAGGGTTTTCCTGCCAGTTTAGTGTCATCTGCATTTTTTAAATTTAAATTTGTTTTTATGATAGAAAATAAAATACAAAACAGTAAAACAAAATGAAACAAAACAAAAACATACATTCAACCCTAACAACAACAAAAAATAGTGTACAACAAAGGAGGAAAAAGTGATCAATTAAATTTAACATTTAACAAGTTTTACAGGACTATATACATGAAGACCAGTGTGGCTTCTTATCTAAAAGACAATTAAAAGATAATGTAAGAGTAATTTTGAATATAATTGAACATTTACAACAATGTAGTGAAAAACAGGTTGCATTAATCTTTCTGGATGCAGAAAAAGCTTTTGACGGTTTGAACTGGGCCTTTGTGTTTATAGTGGAAAAGATGGTTTTTGGATTGGGCTTTATACAGGTTCTAAACAGTCCAGAAAGCTTAAATCATGTTCACAAAACCAGTTGAAATTTACAAAACTGATTTACAAAACCAGTTGAAATCCAAAAGGGTATTATCCCCTTTATTATTTATTCTAGTATTGGAACTGTTAAATAGAGATATTAAAGAGGATAACAGAGCAAAATGACTATGAATTAAAGCATCATCTGCAAATTTGATGAGTTCCCCTTGGATTCCCTCATCTAAATCATTTATGAAGATGTTGAAAAAGTACTGGGGCTAAAATGGAACCTGAGAGTACCTCAATGCTTATTTCTCTCCATGTAGATCAGGGGTGTCAAACTCTCCGCATCACGTGACGTGTCACAACGTATTGACTTTTTCCCCCTTGCCAGAGCTGGGATGGACGTGACAATCCGGCCCATGGGCCGGCAGTTTGATACCCATGATGTAGACGTTGTTCCATTAAGGACTACATATTGAGCACTGTTGTCAATCAGTTATAAATTCATCTGGTGATGCTGCTGCCTGTCCCACATTTTTTAAGCTTACCAAGCAGTAGGTTGTGCTCTATTTTGTCAAATGCCTTACTGAAATCCAAATATACTATGTCCATTGCATTTTGCTGGTCCATTAATTTAGTCACTTTGTCAAAGAATGAAATAACCTTTGTTTGGCATGATCTATTTGTTACAAACCCCTGTTGACGTCTGGTTAAAACTTTGCTTGCTTCTAGGTATTCACAGATCTGTTGCATATCTTCCCAGGTAACGATGTTAAGCTGATTGGTCTCTGGTTTCCTGGATCTATTTTTTTCCTTTTTTGAAGGTGGGAACTACCTCAGCTCTTTTCCAGTCCTCTGGTAGTTCCCCGGTTCTCCACAATATTTGTAAAATATGATTCAATAATTCTGAAATCACATCTGCTACTCCTTCAGAACTCTGGGATGTAAGCCTTCAGGCCCATTGATCTGAACTCATCTAGATCAGATCATTTTCTTCCTTATTTTAATTTGTATTCTTAAGTTTGTTTTTTACAGTTATGTTTTTGATAGGTAGAGCCATATTATCTTTATGCAAGAAAACAAATGCAAAGAATGAATTAAGAAGCTCTGCTTTCTCTCTGCTTCCCATTACATCCTTGCCATCTTTTCTCATTAGTGGAGCAATTGTCTCCTTGACATTTTTCTTGTTTTTTATATGTTGAAAGAAACTATATTGCCCCTCCCAGCACCTGGATTTCTTTTACAGCAGGAAGCACATCAGAAATTACTTTTGACTGCTGAGACTAGGATTCCAGCAATCTCCCCCTCTCTGCTTTACCTACATTCATACCGAGAAGCTTGCAAACAGAAAACAGCTATATCAAATATGGGTCAATTCACCTCTACTTATTTGGATGATATTGCACTAAGACAGATGCTAAGCTATTTAACTCTATTCTTCTATATCCCTTCTTAAATTATAACAATTTTCTAACTCTTCTTGAATATCTTTCAGCTCTTATGAGTCTTTAATTACCTCAAATTCAAGTTGAATTTTTGCTTGTCTTCTTTCTTGTTCATTTATTTCTATCTCTAATTTTGATATTTTGTAGGAACTTAGGAGAAACTGCTTATTATGTACAATACTGTACAGCACTTCATAGTTTGCTGTTTTTAATATTTTTGCCATTGGACTCTTACCTGGTTAAGCTCACACCACATGCTAACACCGCCATTTGCTACTTTGTCACTGAGGATGAAGTAAAGTTTATCCAAAGTAAGCCGCAGGGTACAGGTTTTAGTTAATTTGGCAATTGTGCTTATCACACCTGTCAAGACAGATTTTACAATAGTTTCCTTATCTCTCTGTATAATAGAATACCTTGAGTCACAGGAACAAAAATAGAGGGTGAAATTTCATTACCAAATAGGCATATTAAGGATTAGTTTGGAAGTTGCATTAAAAATTACCGGAGTCCAGTAATATCCCATCACTAAAATATTAACATCACTTCTGTAAGATTAACAAAGAAGCTTTGGCGCCAAAGTTCTAATCACTGTAATAGTTTTTCAACTATCTGCTTACTCATGTGCAATTGTGACTGAATTTTTATAACTGATTTTATTGACATAATTAACAAGCAATTCTTATCTCTCACTCCAAGTCATTGAGAAATAAAAGAAGGGTCTTTGAGTAACATAGTACTAATAGATTCATTACAAATAGGCTGCAACTTTTGAAGTATCCCTGTAAATGAACAACACCTTTTTCCACCTGTATATTTTTACCTCTCCAACAGCAAAATGAAAACATGACATTCTTCCTGTACTACATACATTGTCCGAGTATTCATATGGGTTATTTGAGCTTAGCACACTCTGGGAAGCAAATCACTGGAAAGAATATGTATCTGCTTGAATTAATCCAATTCAATTGGCATCTATGAATCTATCATCCCATTTAGCCTACTCGGTAGCGTGGAACAAACAGATGGACTGCCAAATAAATGAAGCACTTTATTTCATATAATCAGTAGCCACGTTTCTATTTCCATTCCCGGCAGAAGGCTTGGTATTTTCCTTGAAGACCCCTTTATCCTCACAGGAAGCACGCTCTTTTAATGGAAAAAGAAGCGCCGCTCCTTAAAATTTGCAAATCTGGCGGACAGTTGGTAAAAGAAACCACGGAGGGGAGGACAAAGCTGAGTATGCTCTTTCCAATGATTTTTTCTTTCCAGCTGAGCTGCAGGCTTTTTCACACGCTCTACTCACGACTGAAATGATTGAGACATCCAACGTCTATAATCTTAGCTCGAAACCGCATGACAAAAACGGCACCAGTATCAACCACCACCTCTTCTTCCCCCATAAAGAAAAAGGGACGCAAATGCACTTCCGGTTCCCGTTTAAGCGTCTTAGGAGCAGATCGTGAGGAGTTTGTACAAAAACACCACAGAGTTGTTGTCTCACAGTAGCTTTTTTCCCCGCTCCAAGTCGGCAAGTGGAGTCGGTTTTGTAATCTCTCATGGCCAGCCCAATTAAGTGGGAATCAGAAATGTCACAGATCTGAAAAAAGCCAAATTCTGATCCTACAAACATTGTTCATCATTTCTTCGATCTATGGTGAAACCCGGAAACCAAACCAAAGGGTCGCTGCTAACGATGCCTCCGCCCATTTTTGTTTCACTTCCCTTTATTTTGTTACTGGCGGTCCAGACAGGTTACACTTTAAAAGAAAGTGGGGGGGGGGGGGCTTGCAGGAAGCGTAACCTAATCAGTTCTTATTATGCCTATTAGCAGAATAATAAGTTGGAAGGGACCTTGGGGTCTTCTAGTCCAAACTCTTCTCGAGCAGGAAATCCTATATTATTTTACACAAATGGTTGTCCAATCTCTTCTTAAAAACCTCCAATGATGGAACGTTCAGAACTTCTGGAGACAAGTCGTTCTGTTATGACCCAGGTGGGTAAGACTAGGCAAGCCTCCAGAGAGTTTATTTCTCTTGGGAAGGGTTAAACAAATGGCTCTTCACCAACCAATCAGACTCCACACTCAGTCCTCCAAACAACAGGCCATAGATTACCTAACAAAGCCTCCAAGGCAGAAGTCCTGGCCTCAGAGCAAGGCAAAGGTCCAAGACGAGCAATTTCCAAAGGGCACAGTGAAACAAAAGACAAATGCAGTTCATAAAACAAGGGCACAGTTCAAACGAAAAGGCAAAGAGCACTTTTCAAAACAAGACAGGGGCCAAGGCAAGGCAGGTCTGAAGGGAGAATTTTCAGGGCAAGGCAAGAATAGTCCTCAAAGCAAGGCAAGAACAGTCTTCAAAGCAAGGCAAAAGTAGTCAAACCTGAGGGAGTGTAATCTGAAAACAAACATTCCTGGCAAAAGCCCCTCCACATAGCATCTCCTTAAATTCTACTGTCCAGTGAACCTCATAAGGAGGGGCAGGGAGCTCTCCTCCTTTGATATGTATAACCTTTTTACTATTGTTTGATCTGTATAACCTTTTCTCACCATTGTATCCGCTGAGAGATAGAGACATGTTAATTCTTAGGAAGTACTTAGCAAAACAAATGTAAACCAAAAGGTTTTTTTTTTGATGTACTGATTAGGCGATCTGGACAAGAATGTAACCTTTGAAGTCTTTCAAATGGACTGAAAGGGAGGGGAATGGGAAGGCTGCATGATAGGGATGTATATAATGCATTTGAGTGTGGTTTCTGTTTTTAGATGCTTCCTGTTGAAGTATCTCTGAGATTCACCACATTTTGCAAACTGCTTTTTCTATATTCTGCAGAATAAACTCTTTTCTTAACAATCCAATTTTGTTAGTGTTTTAAACGCACTTCTAACAAATTGGCTGCCCAACGTGGGGCATAGGGTGTTTGTTGGTGCATCTTCGGGAGGCGAAATCAGCTGAGGAAGGCATGCCCCATTGATTTCAATGGTCCAAGGTTGCAGTCGCAGGTCGAGGAGGCGGAACAGAACCAGGCCCACGAACCAAATAGTGATTGGAAAGAACTGAGAGAGGGGACCAGAGAATTACCAGAATAAGAACCGGGCAACTTCATGCACAAACCTAGGTGAGTAAAACTTGGGGTAAACCAAGGAGTAAAACCTAGGCAGTTGGGAGAAGGTTGGATAGGGCAGTTTGAGTCTGAGATCTGTGAGAGGTGTGTGTGAGATGCCCTGAGGGCCCTAAAGGCTGGCAAGGCGAAGCGAGAGCGGACTCCTGAGTACGCATTTCCATACCTCCGTGAGGAGATTGGTCAGAAAAGGAGGAAGTGGCTTGGTGAAGCGAATCATGGTCTCATTAGGTTGGTAAGGACAACAGAATTGTGCGGTAAACCAACCATGGGTAATTCGGGAGGGTCCCAGGAGAGGAAGTGTGTGAAAAAGATTAGGAATAACCCAAAACTAAAAATAGATCCCCACAGTCCATTAGGGAGATTATTAGAAAACGGGGGAAAACCACCATATATCAAACTGATCATTAAGTTAAATTTAACAAAAGAAGATATGGTAAATTTGTGCTGCTTCATATGGGAGGATGAAAAAATTGACTGGCCCCGATTAGGAACTAATGATTATTTCATCTGCTAGAACTTATATGATTACGTTAAAACTAAGGTTTGTAAATCCCTGGATAATGAGATACATTATTCCCTGGTCTGGAATCTGGGCAAATGGAGCAAATATATCAGAAAAAAGTCCTTATGTCTTGTTAGTAGATGAAGAAGAGGAGGAAGATGAAAAGAGAAAATATTTACCTCCACCATATAGTCCGGGTCCAATTAACATTGCCCAGGCTCCACCAGGTGCACCATCACCCCCAGGGAGCCCCCAAATAAGACAAAAAGTCAATCAGTATAAAGCCTTATGGAAAGAATTGGAACAATGTATAAAAATTATATAGAGGACTTTCTGTTTAAACCCATAGAGAAAAAGGATACAATGTTTCCCTTGAGAGAGGTTCCTAACGGAATAAACGGCCAAGGTCAACCAATAATAAGTTTTGTAGAGGATCCGCTCCGGGCATCAGAGCTGAGAGCTTTTAGGAAAGAAGTGAAAAAAATGATAGAGGATCCTTTAGGAGCAGCTGAACAGTTAGACAGTTTATTAGGACCAAACATGTATACAGTACGTGGGATGAGTTAATGGCTGTACAAAACACATTGTTCTTGGCGGAAGAGAGGCAATTGATCCAGACCGCTGCGATACGATTTTGGGAGCGGGACCATCCCCCTTCGAATAATAATAATAATAATAATAATAATAATAATAATAATAATAATAATAATAATAATAATAATAATAATAAAATATTTTATTTATTAATGGGATTTATATCTCGCCCTATCTCCCGAGGGACTCAGGGCGGCTAACAACAACAAAACTTAAAGGTCTCTGTACAGTAAATTAAAAATAAAAATTTGAAATAAATTAAAATAAATTAAAGAATAGAGTTAGAATTGTAAATATAATTAAAATCCCTGTCAGTCTAGGACAGCCAGGTGTGTTTTGAGGCTGCGGCGAAAGGACTGGAGATCTTGGGCCATCCGAAGCTCAGGGGGGAGCTGGTTCCACAGGGCTGGCACTCCCACAGAGAAGGCTCTTCCCCTGGGGGTCGCAAGCCGACGTTGTCTAGCCGACGGTACCCTGAGGAGGCCTTCTCTGTGTGAGCGTACTGGGCAATGGGAATTCGTTCCCGGCAGCAGATGGTCCTGCAAGTATCCCGGGCCTAAGCCATGTAGGGCTTTAAAGGTAAGAACCAGCACCTTAAATCTCATAATAATATAATATAATATAATATAATATAATACAATACAATACAATACAATACTATACTATACTATACTATACTATACTATACTATACTATACTATACTATACTATACTATACTATACTATACTATACTATACTATAATGGGAGGATAAAATTCCCATTGTGAGACCTAATTGGGATAATAACAATCAGGCACATAGGACAAATATGGAAGACATGAGGAACATAAGGGGAATAAAAGAGGCAGTCCCAAAAACACAAAATATGACAAAGGCTCTAAGCCTTGAGCAGGAAAAGGAGGAATCCCGTGCCGCCTTCTTGCAAAGATTAAAGGACACGATGAGAAGGTATTCAGGATTGGATCCTGATGATGATGCAAATGTGCCGATTATCAGAATCCAGTTTGTGACTAAGGCTTGGCCAGATATTTCAAGGTAATTGCAAAAAATGGAGAATTGGACTACCGAATCTATAGATGATTTATTAAAAGCGGCTCAGAAAGTGTATGTCGAGAGAGATGCAGATAAAGCGAAGCAGAAAGGGAGAGTGATGGTAGCCACAGTTAAAGAGGTAGTGAGACAGCAAGAACCCTCACCTCCCTGAGCTCTGGAAGGAGGACCAGGACATGGGAGAGCAGATTGAGACAGGGTAGGTTGGAATCAGGGATTCAGGGGAAGGACACAGGGAAGTAGGAATGGCACGGGTCGGGAGGAACGCATAAGGAGATGCTTTGGGTGTGGCCAGCCCAGACATTTTAAGAAAGATTGTCCCATGCAACAGAGGGAAATGCAAGTGTACAAGTTAATGGAGGGGGATGAGGAGCAACAAAGGGGCACTTTATATTTCAGTCCCATGGAGAGCCCTTGATAAATTACTGGTGGGACCCAGTGAAGAGGAATTAGTATTTCTGATAGATACAGGAGCAGCCCGGACTTCTGCTTCTGTATTAACTCCAGAAATGAAATTGAGTGGGCGGGTGATCAGAGTTTCTGGGGTGAAAGGGGAAGGATTTGAAGTCCCCAAAATTAATTCCCTGGAAATTAAAGTAAAAGATGGGGGACAGAAAATTAAGATTGAGATTTTATATATTCCTGAGACTGGAGTAAACCTATTAGGGTGAGACGCTCTGATGGCATTACAATTAAATTAGAATTCAAACCTGAGACATTCATGAGAAAACTGACTCAGGAGGAGGAGGATAAAATCAACCCATCTGTTGGGTGAAAGAGAGGAACCCGGGGGTGTGTGTGTTACAGATTCCCCCTTTGAAAATCAGCTTGAAAGAACCCAATGAAATAATTAGGCAGAAACAATATCCCATTTCAATGGAAGGAAGAAAAGGTCTACACCCAGTGATTGATGCCCTCTTAAAGGATGGTCTTTTGGAATCCTCTATGTAACCTTATAATACTCCAATATTACCAGTAAAGAAACCAGATGGAACTTTCAAAATGGTCCAGGATCTTAGGCTCCTGAACAGAATTGTTCAGACCTGGCACCCCGTTGTGCCAAATCCCTACACTTTAATGGGGAGAATTCCCCCAGACCACCAATGGCTTAGAGTAGTGGACCTGAAGGATGCCTTTTGGCCACATCCTCTAGATCAAGAGTTGAGACCCATGTTTGCATTTGAATGGGAGAATCCTTACACAGGAAGGAAACAACAGTACCAATGGCCTGTACTCCCTCAGGGGTTTACAAAATCTCCCAACTTATTTGGACAGGTCTTAGAACAAGTTTTGGAGGCTTTGCAGTTGCCCAAGGGGACCTGTTTAATACAGTATGTGGATGATCTTCTAATCTCTGGAAAAAAGAAAGCAGAAACTATTGATGCTACCAATGCATTACTAAACTTTCTGGGACAACAGGGACTAAGAGTTTCCAAAACCAAATTGCAATATGTGGAAAGGGAGGTGAAATACTTAGGACATTTAATTAGTAAAGGGAGTCGGCAAATCACCCCTGATAGAATAGAAGGGGTAGCCTCACAGCCCCTACCAAAAAACAAAAAGCAACTGAGAAAATTCCTAGGATTGGTGGGATATTGCAGGTTGTGGATTGAGGGATATGCAGATTTAACTAAATGCTTATATTCAAATCCTTATATTAATAGAAGCTGAACCATGGGATTTAAGATGGGAGGGCCATGAAATAAGTAACTTCGAAAATCTGAAGCAAGCTTTAGTAAAAGCTTCTGTGTTAACTTTGCCAAATTTAGAAAGACCCTTTCATTTGTTTGTGAATACAGAAAATGGAATAGCACAGGGAGTGTTGACTCAAAACTGGGCTGGGCAAAGAAAGCCAGTCGCTTTCCTCTCAAAGATTATGGACCCTGTAATAAGGGGGTGGCCCATATGCGTACAGGCAATAGCAGCCACTGCGCTTTTGGTTCAAGAAAGCAGAAAACTAACCTTTGGAGGAGCTTTTATTGTAAGTACCCCCCATCAAGTCAGAACAATATTTCAACAAAAAGCAGGAAGGTGGCTTACAGATTCTAGAATTCTAAAATATGAAACCATACTAATGCAAAGGAATGACCTGGTACTAACCACTGATCACAATTTAAACCCTGCCCAGTTTCTGGCCAACACTAGACAAACAGATCAAGAGGGTTTGGAACAGAGGTGATTGATTTGCAAACAAAAATCAGACCGGATTTGGAAGAGTACCCACTAGAAGGTGGGGAGGCATTATTTATAGATGGCTCCTCTCGAGTAGAGGATGGGTTAAAGAGAAATGGGTATGCAATTATAAATGGACAGGTAGAATCCGGTAGCCTGCCAAAGAATTGATCACCCAAACTTGCGAACTCTATGCATTAAATCAGGCCCTAAAATTGTTAGAAAACAAGGTTGGAACTGTTTATACGGATTCAAAATATGCCTTTGGGGTGGTCCATACCTTTGGAAAAATTTGGGTGGAAAGGGGAATGATTAACAGCAAAGGAAAGGAATTGATTCATGAAGGGCTGATCCAACAGATAATGGAAGCCCTCCCCTCCAGTTACCAAAAAGAATTGCCATAACCCATGTGAGTGCACATCAGAGGGGCAATTCTTTTGAAAGTGTGGGAAATAGGATTGTGGATGAAGAAGCCAAGAGGGCAGCAAATTAAGAAAGTATAAATGTCTTAATACCCATTGTAGAAACACCAGAAGAGATCCCTGTGTTTTCAGAAACAGAGGAAAAAGAAATAATGCAGATAGGTGGGCAACAAGGAGAGAAGGGTGAATGGTTTCTCCTGGATAGAAGGCAGGTAATCAATAAACCCATAGCACGAGGATTATTGGAGAAGTTACACGAAGGAAGCCACTGGGGGGTTCAGGCATTGGTGGATGAGCTCCTGAAACATTCTGGATGTATTGGAATTTATACCTTGGCCAAACAAGTCACTGAAAAATGTCTCACATGCAAGAAAACTGACAGACAAGCTATGAGAAAACAGCAACTAGGAGGGAGGCCACCTGCCCTAAGACTCTTTCAATGCATTCAGGTGGATTTCACCGAGCTGCCTAGAATAGGCAAACTGAAGTTTCTGTTGGTTATAACAGACCATCTAACCGGATGGACAGATGCATATCCTTGTAGTAATGCAACTGCCAAGGTTGTATCAAGAGTAATACTAGATCAGATTATTCCTAGATATGGGATGGTCACTCAAATTAATAGCAACCAGGGGAGCCATTTCACAGCAAAGGTATTGCAGAATATTATGGAAGTCTTGGGAATAAGTTGGAAATTTCATACAGCTTGGCTTGCAGCCAGCGGTGGAAAAGTTGAAAGGGCTAATGCAAAGATAAAGGAATCATTAACTAAACTAATTTTAGAGACCCACATGCCCTGAACTAAGTGCCTGCCACTGGCACTGTTAAGAATCAGGACTCAGCCACGAAACGACATAGGACTGTCTCCCTATGAATTATTATTTGGAGTTGCTTTTACCCCAGGACAAATTTGTATAGACTCACTCCAAACTCAAGACAGAGTACTGAAGCAATATGTACATACACTGTCCAGATATTTTGATTTTCTCAGGAAACAAGGATTGCTGGCACAAACACCTCCCTTGGAGTTTCCAGTCCACAGATTCCAGATCGGAAATTGGGTGCTGATCCGGAGTTGGAAGGACGAAAAGCTGGTTCCAGAGTGGGAAGGCCCTTTCCAGGTGCTGCTGAAATCCGAAACAGCAGTATGAATGGCAGAAAAAGGCTGGACACATTACACTCGTGTGAAAGGACCGGTAGATGTTCCAACTGAGTGGAGAAGTGTGCCTCAACCTGATCCTTTGAAGTTGGTAATAAGAAAAAGCAAAATATAGAGACATTAGAAAAAGAGGTTTTTATATGTTGGTTTTGTGACTGTACTGTTGATTGTACCCATTGCCCAGACTGTGCACCAACACACAGAGACTGCAGAGAGAAGTGTGATATAGTGATCATCGATGTCCTGAATACAGATCTCAGCCCCTGTTAAGTACTTTTCCAGGGCTGGACAGAATTGGGATAATGATAGACTTCTATATGGCTCTGGTTACAGGAGTAATTAAGATTTAGATGATAGTGGGAATAGTAGGATTTGGAAACACATGCAAAAGTCAAAGTACAGATAACCCTGATAATTGTAATGCTTGTGTCAAAATCACTAAAATGGATAATAAAATAACCAAAACTCTGACATATCATACTCAGATGAGCTGCAAGTTGGTGGTAGGAATGTATGTTCATAATACTACTCAATTTCCCCTTTGTAATGAAACAGGAAGGATTACATGCGTTGACCCCTCTAGTGTGGAATATCAGACAACCATTCAGGTATTTGCCCTTCAAAATGGAAGGAGCCAAAGTATTAGGACAAAGTACCAGTACCTCTGCAAATCACAGAAGTAGAATCTGCTTTGATGCCTGCTATGCCATGAAATTTAGTCCTTGGACCACCTGTGGTGACCTGAGTTGGCAGTGGAGTTACCTCACACAAAGGATATATGTTTACAGTGGGGTTTCCCAGACATATTGGTATTCCAATGATAAAGGTCCATCTAGAGTGTGGACAGAGAAGGGCAGTTGGTTTAATTTAACCAAGGGGGTCGGACAATCTGATTGTTTAGAAGACCATTGCACCCCCATCTGTTTATATTTTGTAGATCCCAATGAAGTGCTACAAGAATATGGGCTGGGAATTGAGATTGTGGGAAAGGACCCCAGCACCCACATCTCCATTAACATAACCAGGAAAAACCTGACCCCAATCGAAAGGAGGTTATTTCATTCCTTTTATGAGGAACTTCAAAAGGCCCATCACCCTGATACTCTGGGACTCACTTTTCTCACCAGAAATCTGTTTATAGATCTAGCTGAATGAATAGCTATGACCCTGGGAGTAAAGAATTGTTATGTATGTGGTGGGATGAATATGGGCAAACAATGGCCCTGCGAAGCCAAAGAGGTTGATATCCAAGATAGCAATATTACGTCTACATGGACTACTAAATTAGCAAAGAGAAGTCAAAAGTGGGCCCTAACTACATCCATTATAGGTTACTTCTGCTTTCAAAGAAACTGCTTCAAAAATCAGGAGGAAGTAGGAATTATGGTATGAGATCTTACAGGGACTCAAGTATTCAGAATTGGGGAACCATGCATAGTATTGATTATAATCCCTTTAATAATACAGTTTTACAGGGATTATTGAACAATGCATCCCAAGAATGGCCTGCTCCGCAAGGATTTTATTGGATATGTGGAAAGTTTGCATATACCAACTTACCTAACAATTGGTGTGGTTCATGTGTATTGGGAAATATAAAACCCAGCTTTTTCCTACATCCTGTTCCTCAAGGAGAAAAACTTGGAATAGCAGTATACGAGGATAAGGGAGCTAGGAAAAAGTGATCAGTGAAAATTGGAGAGTGGAAGGATAATGAATGGCCTCCTGAACACATAATAGCAGTCTACGGGCCGGCCACATGGGCTGAGGATGGATTATGGGGATATAGGACTCCCAATTTATATGCTAAATCGTATTATTAGGCTACAAGCAGTTTTGGAAATTATCACTAATGAAACAGCGCTAGCATTAAATAAGTTGGCTAAACAAAGTACCCAAATGATAACTGCAATTTATCAAAATTGAGAGCTTCCCGATACTCCCATATCACACCTCTCCTCCGTGAGCTGCACTGGCTTCCAGTTGCCTTCCGAGTGAAATTCAAGGTGCTAGTGATGACATACAAAGCCCTACATGGCATGGGTCCGGATTACCTACGGGAGTACCTACTGCCAGCATCAACACCCCTCCGTCCTGTGCGCTCCCACAGAGAAGGCCTCCTCAGGGTGCCACCGGTCAGAGAATGCCGGCTGGTGGCCCCCAGGGGGAGAGCATTCTCAGTGGGTGCGCCAACCCTCTGGAACTGCTTGCCTGCCGAAATCCGGATGGCCCCCGACCTTCGCACCTTCCGGCGTGACTTAAAAACCTACCTGTTCCAGCAAGCCGGCCTGGCCCGATAGATAGATTTGGGGGTTTCATTTGTTTTTACTATTGTTTTACTGTATACTTAGCTTGCTCTGTACACCGCCCCGAGTCCCTCGGGAGAAGGGCGGTATATAAAAACAAACAAACAAATAAATAAATAAATAAAATAGGTTAGCATTGGATTATTTAGTGGCAGAAGAAGGGGGAGTTTGTGGAAAATTTAATCTCACCAATTGTTGTCTAAAAATAAACGATGAAGGAAAAGCCATTGAGGAAATAACAAATAAAATAAGAAAAATAGCCCATGTACCAGTCCAAACCTGGACTGGAATACTTGATGATGAGGGATTCATGGGAGGATTTTTTCAGAATTGGAAACAAGCCTTATTTATGTTCAGGGCTTTTTTTCTAAAAAAAAAAAAAGTGCCAGAATTCTTATCTTGGCAGGCACAGGAGGCGGGGGGGGGGGCAGCGCTGCTGTGGTCATGGGCGTGAGGGGTGTTGGTGGTGGGCTGTCGCCCAGGGCCAGAGCCGACGTGGCTGGTGCAGTGGGAGCAGCGGGGCCCGCTCTATACGGTGGGGCTGTGCGGGGCGGGTGGCGGAGGCATGGCGGGCCAGGCGATGCAGGGCGGCCACTTAGGCGCACAGGGCGAAGCGACAGTGGCACAGGTCCAGCACTGGGTAGGCCACCAGCCTGGCTGACACAGGTGAGCACAAGGAAGGAGTACACATGGACTCGGCAGAACCCACCTCCCACTCCTTGTCCTCTCTTACTTACCTAGTTGAGATGGTGTAGTTGGGCAGCAGGGAGGGATGCAAACTTCCTGCCAACTCACCCTCGCTGCAGACAACTTGCTGGTGCAACGTTTGCAGGCCGGGTCTTTGGGCGCTCTCAGCAGCAATTCCTATTGGCTTTCGAGTAGCATAGCTTGTGGGAGGGAGGGAGTAGCATAGCTTGTGCAAAAGCTTTTTTTTTGTTTGTGCAAAAAAAAAAGGTGCCGGAATGCCATTCAGAGTGTCCAATGAGAAAAAAGCCCTGCTTTTATGTTTTAATCGTATGATTTTAAAAATATATATTTTTTCTATTGTAAGTTGCCCCAAACCTCGCCATGTGGATTGCATATAAATATTATATAATCGGTAAATAAAGGTAGAACATATGTTAAATATACATCAAATGATAATATGCTTCCCTACAAAGTCAATTCTTGCTCAATGACAGACCAAGGATTTAACTCGGAAAGGTAAGAGGAAAATCTAGAAGGGGTCTGTTCAACTTGTAGAAGGGAAAGGCCCACACTGATAAATTAAAAATCTTTGTGGTCTGCAAAGGAATGCTGGTGGGCTAATCAATGATTTGGTGACTAGAGGAGCATCTACAGTGTTGGAGCTCGTAGTCATGGTAAGCCATGGAAACACTAGGCAACATGACTTTTAGGGCAGTGGTGGTGATTTTATTACTTTTTTTTAAAAAAAAAAGTCTGTGCTCTGTCCAAGGGTGCTTGGCAGGCTGCATGTACAGGCCTGGTCTAGAATTTATTTTGGAACATTCAACTATCTAGAGCAGGTATGTCAAACTCATTTTGTTTGAGGCAACTCTTATAAAAGAATTGCCATTAATTTGTTTTAATAAAATAATTTAAATCAATTTTTCACTTGATTTCAAATTAAATGAATTATATTGGTTGACAATGAGATTTTTTTTAGTACAATTGCCAAATGCAATAAACTGGTTTTAGGTATATGTTACTAGAAGGAAAAAGCAATCCCTGCTGCGTTACTGATCCCAGAGAAGCATTTGGATGTATGCAGGTATCCTTAGGGTGCCATAGTTATGGATGAGAAATATTAGTTGCAAAGTTGGCATTTCTGGATGTAATACAGATATTTTGGACTTATTTTTGTTTCTTTGCATGTTTGATATTTTTAAAAAGGCATATGCTACTGACTACGCTTATGCACATATGTAACATCTTTTGCTAGAATACATGACCACTGCTTTTCCAGAATGTGAAAAGTGAAAGATTGTGACTAAACAAAATTTTAATGTACAGATAATACCACCAGAAATTATTTTAGCCTTTTTAATAAATGTTGTTATTGATGTTAAGCTCGCCATGGAAAACATCGTATATTGTTATGTATAAAAGTAAAAGGTAAAGGTTCCCCCGTACATGCGTGTTAGTCGTTTCCGACTCTAGGGGCTGGTGCTCATCTCCATTTCAAAGCCGAAGAGCCAGCACTTGTCCGAGGATGTCTCCGTGGTCATGTGGCCGGCATGACTAGACGCCAAAGGCACACGGAACGCTGTTACTTTCCTACCGTAGTGGTCCCTATTTTTCTACTTGCATTTTTATGTGCTTTTGAACTGCTAGGTTGGCAGAAGCTGGGATGAGTAACAGGCGCTCACTCTGCTACGCAGCACTCGGGATTCGACCCGCCAAACTGCTGATCTTCTGATCGACAAGCTCAGCGTCCTAACCCACTGAGCCACTGCGTCCCTTATTGTTATGTATATACTAGGTTAATTATTTAAAGACTGAAGTGCAACGTAACTAGATTCTAAATAATCTATTTTCCAAAACACACAACAGTCCAAACAGTAAAAGTAAAATCCAAATTAAGAATATTTCATTCTTAAGAATTGTTTAATTTAAAGTGGTTTAGTTGTAATAGATGGTTAGATTCAAAATAGTTTTCAATAGCACAAAATAGTACAAAAGATACTTTTTTTCTAGCATCAGCTAAATTAGACATATTACATTGAGAAAAATGTTTCTCATTTCTTTCCTGTTACCTTTATGAAATCATCATTGCAAAGATGTTAACATAGGAAATAGATTATTTTGTTATCTAATTTTACCTTCCAAAAGACAGAAGCAGATGAAAAATCTGAGGTACTTTCCTGTTGGCTTTTTTGAATTAGCTGCTTTAGATTCTAAAAGTTTAGTTCCTAAAGAAGTAACCCTGTAAATAATTTTAATGTCCTCCTCTAGTGCAGGGATAGGCAACCTTGGCTCTTTTATGACTTGTGGACTTCAACTCCCAGAATTCCTGAGCCAGCATGGCTCAGCTTGGAAACCTCTCCCTTTCCCCTCAGCATGGCTGGCTCAGGATTTCTGGGAGTTGAAGTCCACAAGTCATAAAAAGGAGCCAAGATTGCCTAGCCCTGAAATAGGCTTAGGAAAGCCAATAGAGGGAGCTTCTTCTTCTTTTTTTTTGCAAAAAAAGGTGCCAGAACGCCGTTCTCAGTGTTCAATGAGAAAAAAAGCCCTGTTTATGTTAATAGTAATATTAATAGGATTAATGTGCTTACCCTGCTTGATTCCTATAATACAAAGTATTGTACAAAACACTGTGGAAGGAATGATGAATACCATTAGCAAAAGTGACAAGCAAATGATGGTGTTACACAATGGAACTGAACATACTGCAAAAATTGATTTTGAGAATGCTGAGGAGATCCGGGAAAGTTTAAAATTATTTGAAAAACAAAATTTTAAAATTAGTGAAAAAATAGAAAAGGGTGAATTTGATAAAAAATACATTAGTTTAAAAATAAAATAGTTCTTTAAATCCATTCCTATCCTATGTTTCCTGGAGGAGAAGGGGGAAGAATGTATTGCATCCTATGCAAACTATTGTTTATTGCTCTTTGATATGTATAACCTTTTTTACTATTGTTTATTGCTCTTTGATCTGTATAACCTTTTTTCACCATTGTATCCGCTGAGAGATAGAGACTTATGTTAATTCTTAGGAAGTACTTAGCAAAACAAATGTAAACCAAAAGATTTTTTTTATGTACTCTGATTAGCCCCTTCATGGATTACTGCCTTGTCGTGGTGAAGGGGCTTGTGTAATTCAATGAAGCTATGAGCTATGCCCTGCAGGGCCACCCAAAACGGAAAGGTCATAGCAGAGAGTTCTGACAAAACGTGATCCACTGGAGAAGGAAATGGCAACCTACTCCAGTATCTTTGCCATGAAAACCCCATGGACAGTACCAAAAGGCAAAACGATATGACGCTGGAAGATGAGCCCCTCAGGTCGGAAGGTGTCTAATATGCTACTGGGGAAGAGCAGAGGGCTAGTACTAAGTAGCGCCAGAAAGAATGAAGCGACTGGGCCAAAGCTGAAAGGACGCTTAGCTGTGGATGTGTCTGGTGGCGAAAGGAAAGTCCGATGCTGTAAAGATTTTTTCTTCATAGGAACCTGGAATGAATCAAGGAAAGCTGGACGTGGTCAAACGAGATGACAAGACTGAACATGGACATCTTAGGTATCAGCAAACTAAAATGGACAGGAATGGGTGAATTTAATTCAGATGACCATCAGGTATACTACTGCGGACAAGAATCCCTCAGAAGAAATGGAGTAGCCTTCATAGTCAATAAAAGAGTAGGAAAAGCAATACTGGGATACAATCCTCAAAATGACAGAATGATCTCGGTTCGAATCGAAGACAAACCATTCAATATCACAGTAGTCCAAGTCTGCCCTAACCACCAGTGCTGAAGAGGATAAAATTGACCGGTTCTATGAAGCCCTACAGCACTTTATAGAACTAACACCAAAAAATGATGTCCTTATCATCATGAGGGATTGGAATGCTAAAGTAGGAAGCTAAAAGATAACCAGAATAACAGGCAAGTTTGGCCTTGTAGTACAAAATGAAGCAGGGCACAGGCTGATAGAATTTTGTCAAGAGAATACGATGGTCATAGCAAACACTCTTTTCTAACAACCCAAGAGACGGCTCTACACATGGACATCATCAGATGGTCAACACAGAAATCAGATTGACTATATGCTCTGCAGCCAAAGATGGAGAAGCTCTATACAGTCAGTAAAAACAAGACTAGGAGCTGACTGTGGCTCAGAGCATGAGCTTCTCATTGCAAAGTTTAGGCTTAAACTGAAGAAAGTAGGGAAAAGTACTAGGCCACTCAGGTATGAATTAAATCATATCCCTGTTGAATATACAGTAGAGGTGACAAATAGATTGAAGAATTAGATCTCATAGACAGGGTGCCTGAAGAACTATGGACAGAGGTTCGCAACATTGTACAAGAGGTAGCAACCAAAACCATCCCAAAGAAAAAGAAATGCAAGAAAGCAAAATGGCTTTGCAAATAGTTGAGGAAAGGAGGGATGTGAAAGGCAAGGGAGAAAAAGAAAGATACGCCCAATTGAATGCAGAATTCCAGAGAATAGCTAGAAGAGATAAGAATGCCTTCTTAAATGAACAGTGCAAAGAAATAGAAGAAAACAATAGAATAGGGAGAACCAGAGATCTTTTCAAGAAAATTGGAGAGATGAAGGGAACATTTAATGCAAAAATTGGCATGATAAAGGACCAAAATGGCAGGGACCTAACAGAGGCAGAAGAGATTAAGAAGAGATGGCAAAATTACACAGAAATACTATACATGCTTGTCATAACGTCCATGATAATCACAATGAGGTGGTCACTGACCTCAAGCCAGACATCGTAGAATGTGAAGTGAAGTGGGCCTTAGAAAAGCTGAGCAACAACAAAGCTAGTGGAGGTGACAGTATTCCAGCTGAGCTATTCAAAATCTTAAAAGACAATGCAGTAAAAGTGCTACACGCAATTTGCCAGCAAATTTGGAAAACTCAACAGTGGCCACAGGATTAGAAAAGATCAGTTTACATTCCAATTCCAAAGAAAGACAGTGCCAAAGAATGTTCAAACTATCTCACCATTGCACTCATTTCTCATGCTAGTACATTTTATGCTTAAAATCCTACAAGCTAGACTCCAGCAGTATGTGGATCGAAAACTACCAGAAGTACAGGCAGTATTTCGAAGAGGCAGAGGAACTAGAGATCAAATTGCCAACATACGCTGGATCATGGAGAAAGCTAGAGAGTTCCAGAAAAACATCTACTTCTGCTTCATTGACTATGCTAAAGCCTTTGATTGTGTGGATCATAACAAACTCTGGCAAGTCCTTAAAGAGATGGGAGTACCAGAACATCTTATTTGTCTCCTGAGAAACCTATATGTGGGCCAAGAAGCAACAGTGAGAACTGGACACAGAACCACTGATTGCTTCAAAATTGGGAAAGGAGTCCGGCAAGGCTGTATACTGTCGCCCTGCCTATATAACTTATATGCAGAGCACATCATGAGAAAGGGAGGGCTAGATGAATCAAATGTTGGAATTAAGATTGCCGGAAGAAATATCAACAACCTAAGATATGCAGATGATACCACTCAAATGGCAGAAAGTGAAGAGGAACTGAAGAGTCTCTTGTTGCGAGTGAAGAAGGAGAGTGCAAAAGTTGGGTTGAAACTAAACATTAAGAAAACCAAGATCATGGCATCCGGCCCTCTCAATTCCTGGCAAATAGATGGGGAAGAAATGGAGGTAGTGACAGATTTTATTTTCCTGGGCTCCAAGATCGCTGCAGATGGGGACTGTAGCCAAGAAATTAAAAGATGCTTGCTCCTCGGGAGGAAAGCCGTGGCAAATCTAGACAGCACACTAAAAAGCAGAGACACCCTGTCAACAAAAGTGCGTATAGTCAAGGCTATGGTCTTCCCAGTTGCAATGTATGGCAGTGAAAGTTGGACCCTAAAAAAGGCTGAGCGCCAAAGAATTGAGGCCTTTGAATTATGGTGCTGGAGAAGACTCCTGCGAATCCCTTGGACTGCAAGGCGATCAAACTGGTCAGTCCTAGAGGAGATCAACCCTGACTGCTCTTTAGAAGGCCAGATCCTGAAGCTAAAACTCAAATACTTTGACCACCTAATGAGAAGGAAGGACTCACTGGAGAAGAGCCTAATGCTGGGAAAGATTGAGGGCAATAGAAGAAGGGGACGACAGAGAATGAGGTGGCTGGATGGAGTCACTGAAGCAGTAGGCGTGAGCTTAAATGGACTCCAGAAGATGGTAGAGGACAGGAAGGCCTGGAGGAACATTGTTCATAGGTTCGCGATGGGTCGGACATGACTTCGCAGCTAACAACAACAACACTCAGATTAGGCGATCCGGACAAGAATGTAACCTTTGAAGTCTTTCAAATGGACTGAAAGGGAGGGGAATGGGAAGGCGTCACGATAGGGATGTATATAATGCTATGGATTTGAACATTTGAGTGTGGTCTCTGTTTTTAGATGCTTCCTGTTGAAGCATCTCTGAGATTCACTGCATTTTGCAAACTGCTTTTTCTATATTCTGCAGAATAAACTCTTTTCTTACCAATCCAATTTTGTTAGTGTTTTAAATGCATTTCTAACATCCTGAGTAGATGGGGCACCTTGCCCTGCCTTCTCTTCATTCTTCGCAGGGATTGGATGGGTAATGCATTTGCTCATCTTTGGTGCTCCTCTGCTCTGCTGCCTGCGCTATCTCCTCCCCACTTCCTCAGTTGCCTGCACCCTCTCTTCTTCCCTGCCTACTCTTCCAAAGCCTGAGGGACCTGGGACTGCTGCATCCTCATTCTCAGGTCATTCCATAGGGGCTGCACCATCCCCGTCCATCAGCCCTGGCTCCATCTCCTTCTCCTCCTTGGGCCTGGGTTCCGATGGGGCCATGACACATTCCACTGGTTAATTATTCTAATTATGATTTTAATTGCCCTGTAAACCGCCCTGAGTCCGACGGGAATAGGGCGGTATATAAGTCAAATAAATAAATAAATAAATAAATAAATAAATAAATAAATAAATAAATAAATAAATAAATAAATAAATAAATAAATCTTGGGAAATTTCTCCTTAGTTCCAGGTTGCTTTTCTCCTTGATTAGTTTCCATCCTTCACTTCTTGTCTTGCCTTCAGGTGCTTTGGAGAATAGTTTGACTTGCTCTTGTGGCAGCCTCTTAGATATTGGAACACCACTTTGCCTACACTAGGCAAAGAATCATCTAACCCAGGTTCACACTAATCAAAGCTAGCATGTTGTGTCCACACAGCTGGTCTGTGCATGTGGTTTTTCTCCCAGAGAATCGCACTCCATTCGAGCTGGGAATTCAGCCTCTGAGCTGCCAAAAGGACAGGGAGGAGGCAGCTGAACTCCAGAGGCTCCTGGCTGTGAGGAATAAAAATTCAACTCCAAGGGTGTTGGAAAACGAAACAAGTTTTATTAAAGCTTTGCAAAAGCAGTGGAATTCTTGGTAATGGCAAATCCCAGAGTCCACACTTGAATCAATTTTTGCATAGATTTTTTATACCCTGTCCCGTGCATCATGCCACATCCTTCCAAAGTGAGCCCAGTTGATAGGCCCACCTGGTCACATGCTTTCCGACTGCCTAGCAACCATTAAAATTACCAGACCCTCCAACTATTAGATCAAATGCCCCTTTTGTTCCTATCTTCACTCCCTTTTCTGTGATTTGTAACATCCTGCTAACTCGGGTATAGCCTTATCTACAAGGTGAACTGTTACCCAAACTGGATAATTGCAATTATAAAAGATTTATGTCTTCCCTTGTTTATCTATAAGAATGCCTGCTTTGCATCTAGAAGCTATGTGTGCAACAGAGTGTCAGGACCCAACTCAATCCACATCTTAGGAAATAAGAACTCTTGGATGCAAGTTTAGTCCAAAAGGAAAATGTTTACTAGGATGGAATCGATTGTGGGAATACAAGACGGAATCTGAGAAAAGTTACATTTCAATCCTATATAAACCATTCCCATTCCAGCCCCTCCCCTCATCCATTTGGTCAGGCTGTCGTCAGTTGCTAGGTGTCAGGTCCTTCCATGGGAAAGGGAACTCTCCTTGGTTTTATGGTTATTGCTTTCCTTTTCAGTTGTAAATGAAGATACAATCCAGACCTGTCTGTCCCCCCTCCCTTCCCCAGTAAAACATCCCCTGTTGTTTGAAAATCGCTTTAGTAACCATCCTCTCCCCCCCCCTCGGAGAGATGGCAGAATCCCCAGAAATAGCACGTTGTTCTACCTATACAATTATGAAATGTGATATAAATGGATTCTGACATTCGGCTCTCCTTTCAGAAAAAAGATGAGTCCATCTGTGGGGAAAGAAAACATATAAATGTTAGCCTGGTTTGTTTGAATATTCTGTATGAAACCTCTTAAGCAACTTAGGTGCTTTAACATGGAGTTTGTTAACCCACTCATTTTCTGAGGAGGGGAGGTGTTTCCATGCCACTAAATATTGTATCGTTCCATGGTGTTTTCTGGAATCTAAGATTTCTTTCACTTCAAAATGTTGTTCTCCTTCCACCATGATGGGTGGTGGTGGTGGTGGGATTTTTTCTTGTAGTGGTGATTGTTGTTCTCTCTTTAATAGACTGCAGTGGAAGGTTGGGTGTATTCGTCTAAGATTTTTGGGTAGTTCTAATTCAACTGTTACTGGGTTTATGATTCTTTTAATTGGAAAAGGTCCAATATATTTTGGTCCTAGTTTTTTACAGGGTTGGAGTGATTTCAGGTATTTTGTGGATAAATATACCATCTCTCCTACCCTAAATGGTGTGGGATCGGTTCTTTTTTTGTCTGCCTGTGTCTTGTATGCTTTTCTGGCATCTTCCAACGCTTTCCTAACGATTGGCCATGTATTTTGTAATTGAGCAATCCATTCCTTCAGATCAGGGATAACCGGTTCTTTTGGGGTTAGTTCTGGTATTGGGTTGAAACTCTGGCCTGTAGCTACTTGAAAAGGAGTGTAACCTGTGCTTGAGTGGACTGCATTATTATATGCTACTTCTGCAAAAGGCAGTAGGTCCGTCCAGTCGGACTGCTGAAAATTAATATAGCATCTCAGATATTGTTCAAGTATATTAAGTCTTTCAGAAGCTCCGTCTGTCTGAGGATGGTGACTAGATGACAGTCCTTGGGTGGTTCCTAAGAGGGATAAAAATTCTTTCCAAAATGCCGACGTAAATTGCACCCCTCTGTCAGATATGATGCGTTGTGGTACCCCGTGCAATCTGTAAATATGCTGTACAAAAAGTTTTGCTAATGCTTTTGCAGTCGGGATTTTTTGGCAAGGTATGAAATGTACTTGCTTAGAGAACAGATCTGTGACAGTCCAGACTACGGTGTTTCCATTACTTTCTGGCAGTTCTACGATAAAATCCATGGCTATTTCTTTCCATGGGGCTGAGGGGTTTGCCACCGGTTGTAACAGACCTGGCGGTTTCCCTTGCAGTCTTTTGGCCATCGCGCAAATTTGACAGCTACCCACATAGCTTTCTATGTCCTTTTTCATAGATGGCCACCAAAATTGCCTTTTAGTTAAGTGTAAGGTTTTTACAGGGTCCATTTCGATGGGTCCATTTCGATGCCCTCTGGAGATATGCGATATCCCAGGTAGTCGATTTTTTCCTGATGGAATTCACACTTCGATAATTTAGCATATAAGTGGGCAGCTCGCAACTTCTTCAGGACTGCTCTGACTAGTTTGATATGTTCCTCTTTGGTTTCTGTGAAGATAAGGATGTCATCGAGGTAAACCAGGACCCCCTTATATAGGTGCTCTCTCAGCACGTCATTAATTAATTGCATAAAGACTGCGGGGGCCCCTTGCAGTCCGAATGGCAATACTTTGAATTGATAGCACCCCATTGGGCAGTTGAATGCAGTCTTCCATTCGTCTCCTTCCTTAATCCTAATACGGTAGTATGCTTCCCTCAGGTCTAGTTTGGTAAAAATCTTTCCTTTCGATAGGTGGGATAACATATCCTTCATTAGGGGAAGGGGGTACAGATTACATTCACTAATTGTGTTCAAATTTCTATAGTCCACAACCAAACAAAAGGACCCATCCTTCTTCTCCCTGAACAGAACCGGGGCGGCCACTTTGGGTTTGGCAGGCTCAATAAATCCTCTTTCTAAGTTTTTCTTTATGAATCTTTCCATTTCTGCCATTTCCCTTGGGCTCATGGCATACATCCTGGGTTTTGGGAGTTTTGCCCCAGGTTTGAATTCTATGGTGCAGTCTGTGGGGCGGTGGGGGGGAAGCTCATCTGCTCTTTCCTCACTGAAAACCTCAGTCAGGTCCCTGTATTCCTCCGGTATCTCTGGTAATCCCTTCTCTTTCCCCACTGCTGCTGTCTCCTCCCTCTGGGTTGGGGGGGTGCTTTTGGAGTCTAAGTTCTTCTGCCCCCCCTTTGGGAAATTGAGTTCTGCTGTCCTCCAGTTTATCCCGGGGTTCCATTTCTTCAGCCATTCCAGTCCTAGGATCATTGGGCATTCCATGCCTGGGGCCACTATAAACGTTATGTCCTCCTCATGGGGCCCCAGTGATAGGTGGATTGGTAAAGTGGCTAGGGTGGCTGGTCCTCCCCCTGCTATTGTCCCATCTAATTGACTAAAAGAGATTGGTTGTTTTAGCCTCCTCACTGGGATGCTCAATCTCTCCACCAGCGTTGGGCTGATAAGGCAGCGGATGCACCCAGAGTCTATCAGAGCTTTTATTTTGGCTGCTTCAGGCATAGGGGAAGCTAATATAGTCACTGTCTTAAGTATGGGTGGAAGGGGTCCACTTACCAATGGTTCTCCCTCTGAGCTGTCTTCCGAGTTGTCCACCATCCCTGCGGTGCAGGCCGGAGTCCAGTCCCAGTTCCTGGCAGGAATTGTGGACTCTACAGCCTCTGTCCCCTTCATGGAAGATTCTTTTGTGTTGCCTTGGGGCTTCCCCGGCTTCTTGGAGGATGATGCCTCTGGTTTTCGGGGGGGGGGGCTTTTGAACGACATTCTGCAGCACGGTGGCCCTCTCTCCCGCAGTTGAAGCAACTTGTTGATTTTTTGGCTGTGGCTGGTGGTTTTTCCCCCTCGCGTGTTTGCTCGGGTGGCAGGCGGCCCCATGGTTTTCCTCTGCGGTGTCTCTTCAGTAGGTCTATTTCCACTTCCTCCGCCAGGATGTACCAGTCGTCGAGGTGGGGTGGGTCTCCTCGAGGCAGGCAAGCATCATACAGGTCGTAGTTCAGACCGTCTTTGAAGTGGCTAAGGAGGATGTCTTCTGGCCAGTTCAGCTTGCTGGCAATGGCTCGGAATTCTTGGGTATAATCAGCCACTGCTCGCCTGCCCTGCCTCACCGTTTTGATTCTCTCCCGTGCCTTACGGTCAGCCAAAGGATCCTCGAACCGTCGCCTCAAAGATGACATGAATCGGTTGAAGTCATTGAGTTCTGGGGCGTTGGAGTCATGCAAGTTCACCACCCAGTCTGCAGCCGTCCCGTCCAGGGCAGATTGCACAATTCGGATGCGTGTTTTGTCACTGGGGATGTCCCGTCCGTACTCTTCCATGTAGCTGAGGACTTGGGTTAGGAAAAATCCCAGTCGTGATGGCTCCCCCTTGAATTTGACTTCCAGGGGCGGGAGTCTTTGGCTGGAGTGTTGTCTGCGCCGTGGCCGGTATTGCTCCTCATCCTGGTCCCCCGTCTGTGGTTCTCTCCCCCCCTCGGAGAGATGGCAGAATCCCCAGAAATAGCACGTTGTTCTACCTATACAATTATGAAATGTGATATAAATGGATTCTGACACAGAGTTCATCCTTTGGTTAAACATGGCTGCACCTTGGTTGATAGTTATACTTTAAAATACTAACTCTAGACAGTTTTTTTTATAAAGAATAAGCCTTATATAAATTGAATAATGTTATTCATAAGATATATGCTATTCTACAATAGTGTGTATTATTCTAAAAGTATAAGTCAGTGTATGTAGTTTCTCTCTATTCCTCCAGCTTATTATATCTCCTTTCCTAAAAATACCTTAGCTGTGCCCCTATATGCCTATTCCTTTAGTAGAAATGGAAAATTGCAACATGTACACTTCTTGTATACTTCACATGGCCACCAAGGTCTGCCAATGGCCAACTGGGCTCTCCGTGCCCCTAACATCACCTCTGGACTCCCTGGTTGAGTACCTTAAGCAGACCTATTGCTCTTCTATTGCCCATGGGTTTTAGAGGATTTGAGAGTGTGAGCCTCTGCTTGGCCTCGGGAAGGTCAGACTGTGGGTCGGAGTCCTAACACTGGGAGCTTGGCTCTGGAACTGCAGGAACAGCCGAAGACAAGGAGGCCCAGGTTGATTGCATTAGCCGAGTTAAGAAAACAATGTAGCTGTGGTTACGTGATCAAAATTCAGATGCTGTCTCATATTTACGACAGTAGCAATCTCCTGGGGTCATGTGATCATAACTTGTAATCTTTCCAGCCAGCTTCTGAAAAGCAAAGTCAATGAGGGAAACCAGATTCACTTAATAACCTTGTGATTTACTTAACTGCAGTGATTTGTTTAGCATCTCTGGCAAAAATGTCATAAAATGGAGCAAAACTCACTTAACAATTGCCTTGCTTAGCAAAGGAAATTTTGGACTCAATTGTGGTCATACGTTGAGGACACCTATATCACAGCTATCACAGAAAGGAAGGAGCTTTGAGACCATCTAGACCAGGGCTTTCCAAACTTGGCAACCTCAAGACCTGTGGACCTCAATTGCCAGAACTCCTCAGTCAGGTGACTGAGAAATTCTGGAAGTTGAAGTTCACAAATCCCAAAGCTTGGAGACCCCTGATCTAGTCCATCTAGAATCCCTTCAGCACAAATCTGGTGGCTGGTTCACCTGACCATTTCAGACCATGGCCGGGCTCCCATGGCTCCTGCCAACTGCCCAGAGCATGACCAGCCCACTGAAATGAACAGGCAGATTCCCCAGGGCCTCAGTGCAAGGGGGCAGGGCCAGCCTTACTAAACCCCACAGGTTTCTCTCAGAAATGGAGCAAGCCCAGCCCAAATACCTGGAATTCCATCAGATCAGAAGCAGTCAGAGGATAAGCTGATGAAAGAGGAGAAGGTCAGGAGGTAATGAAGAGAAGGTCCAGAGGGACCCACTAGGAAAGAAAGCACCTACCCTCTGTGCCCGGAAAAACACTTAAAACTGAAGCCCCCCTTCCCAGATTTGGAGCATAATGATCTTGGAGTTTCTTGCTCTCTGCCTGACCTTTCATCTCCTTGGCAATATCAGGGCTGCTTTGAGGGATGCTTGTCAGCTCCACAACCCTGCCTGGAAAGAGGCATCACCTGGATTGGCTCTGCCATGCTCATCTACACAAGGCCAGGGAGAGCAGAGCTGCTTGGGCAGATTCAGGGCATGTCTAATGAGGCCCCAACCCCCAAAATCCTGTTTGGTCTGCTGTTTAAGGCATCAGGCTAGAAAGCTGGAGACGGTGAGCTCTAGTCCTATCTTAGGCATGAAAGCCGGCTGGGTGACTTTGGGCCAATCACCAGGAGATGGTGAGTTCTAGTGTCACCTTAGGCATGAAAAACAGCTGAATGACTTTGAGCCAGTCACTCTCTCAATCCAACATACCCCAAAGGATTGTGGGAAAAATACGAAAAAAGGAAGGAGTGGTGTATGCTCACCGCTTGAGTTAATAAGAAAGTTAATAAAGGCAGAATACAAAGGGGGGGGGAGAGCAATGATAGAGAGAGAGACAGACAGACAGACAGACAGATCAAAAGTCACAGCAAGCAAGGTCAGATGCAAGTTGTGCGTGAACCATTCTCAAGACCTGTTCTTTAATCACTTGGAACTAAGGCTTTGACTAAGGACACATGCTAAGACTGACTGTTTCAGGATCTTACTTGCAGGACCATTGGCAGAAAGAGCCTTCTGGTTCTGCCCAGCCCTGATGTGGAACAATTACATTCAAGAACAGGAGACCAGAGGAGGAAAATGCCCTTGACTTGGAGACACCGGTTGGATCATCGCTCCTAGCCTTGTTCAGGTCTCTCTGGGTGAGCCCAGGGACAGACGGACAAACTGGCCAAGCATCAGGAACCGGCTAACTGTTCCACCAGGCATGGTCATCCTCTGAAAGCAGGGAAAGGGGAAATAGGAAGCCAATTATACCAAGAGGATCTAGCCCACCTCACCAGAGAAGGGATGTGCTGAAGGTAGAGGGGGATTTTTGCTGAAGGAGATGGCCAGATGTGCATACAGTCAAGGTGGTCTGGGAGAATGCTGGGCAGGCCTATCTGCAAGTCAGGGTAGCAGCAAATCCAAGCACAGGAGCCCCCCTCCTGCAGCCCCCTTCTCAGGCTAGTATGTTGACAAAGGAAATAGACCCAGGTACACCCAGGTGAATGAAGGGATCCTACAGTCTAAATTGGGGCGCATGATTTTGTCAGGGTTGATGAAGACCGAAATGGACTTGTCAGGATTCTCAGTCACCAGCTGGTTATTGGGCTGGTTGGGGTCCCCACTGTAAAACTGAAGGAAAAGGATGCTGGTGGTATTGCCCCTCTGTTGGAGCCTTGATATGCTCAATGGCCATCTGAAGGTGCTCAGAGGGATCAGAGTGCACTGAGGACAACTTGCAGGCATGGAGCATGACTGTCTCCTCAGAGAGGTGCTCCAGCATGTTGCATTGGGGAATGAAGTAGTTGGGGAAGATCTTGTTCGCCAGGCAGTGCTCCAGGTCATTGATCATGTCACTGCACATTTTTTTTTGTTCTTCAGAAAAGTTCATTTCTAACTGTACATTTCCCCTGCTTTTTCACCCTGTGGTGATAATTTATCTGGTAACCATAGTGGATCCCATATGACCAGTTATGTTATGGTTTCAGACTGTTTAGTGCGCATGTCTAGAAAACGTTTCTCACAGTTATTGTTTATTGTCTTTCACTTTGCTGTTACTGTCTGTTACGTTAGGATGTAGTCAGCTAGCTCTCTTTATAATATATATTTAGTTTTTATATTTTTGTAATTAAAAGGTATTTAGTAAGATTATGCGTTGTGTTTTATTTCCTTCCTTCATGCACATCATGCATCCTCTGAAGCACGGTCCTTCGCCCTCTACTAAGGTGATTTATACCTTGACATTTGGTATCGAGGATGGTTTGATTTATGTTTTTAGAGATGCATGTTTCTGCGGCTGTTATCAGTTAGTTAGTGCTAGTGAGGCAGTGGTGATTAACTGCTGAAACATGTCAGGAAGGAAGCCACGGATGAAAAGGGAGGCTAGGAGCCTGTCTGTGGGGCATCTCCCTTCAACTTTACAAACTCCAATCACTTCAGCCACATGCCTTGGAGAAGACGCACCTGCTCCTGTCGACGATGCAAGGTCAGTCACTCCTTTTTCTACTTTTCCAAGCTCCCTGGCAGCTGTTTTTGAAAATGTTCACACTCCAGGGGCTCAAGATGAATTTCAAGGGCTTGGAGCGAAACCTAAAGTTAAGCCGAAGAGAATTCCTTCTGCTCCTTCAAGCCCCAAGCAAACTATGCGAGATAGGGCTATGCAAGGCTACTGTGAACAAATTGGGGTTTTTGAAAAGCGTTTGCAGCAGGCAAAGGAATATGTGTTAATGGTTCAGCAATATGAGAGGAGTTATGAGGAAGAACCGGCCATATTGCCACACCCACAAGAAGAAGCCATATTGCCTCCTTTCCCAAAGCCAAAGTCACACCCATCATTGAGTGTCATGCCAGATGAATGGGAACCGGAGGCTCCTATGTCACATGATTATGGGCTGTGCCAAAGGCCATACAGAGCCACAGTGATGCCTGAAGCAAATGTTATAGCACCATCTACTGCATTAAGACATGAATTGGAGCTCTCACTCTCGCAATTGTCCATGCAGGAGGAATCTTTGCTCAGAGATACAAGATTTCTGCCGTTATCTGAGGCTCCAGCCCCTGATGGTGCTAGGATTCCAGTTACTATTGCTTCTGTTAATATTGCTTCTATGCAAGTCCCTCTACCTAGCAGAGCACAGCCATACTGATTTATACCTTGACAGATCAGGACCAGCAGAAAGTGGGCAGTGTAATCCTGCAGCAGATAGTTGGGATACTGCACAGGTGACAGAGACTGGGCATGAGGGCAACTTGATGATGATGGCCTTGCAGGTCTAGTAGGCTTGCATGAGGCTACTGGAGACGCACTTCTTCAGCTGCACCCCTCTGCAGACAAAGGACAGGTGCCATTTTTCTTTCTAGCATTTGTACAAGCAAACAGAGACCAGGTAGAAGTCACTGATGATGTCCTCAGTAATCTTCCCATCCCAGAAGTGGTTCTCCATCAGCCACAACCAGACAGCCCTTGAATGTCACCACAGGCATGATGTTGTACAATTGCTCAACCCCAGGATGATGGAGATGAGGGTGCCGTTCTGCTCCACTGTTGACAAAGAAACCATCATCAAGTTGAGATGCTCCATGTTAGTGCAACAGTCCTTTCACTTGCTTATGGTTTGTCAAAGACTCACAAGCTTAGCCAGGAATGACATAAGGCGGAGTGGCGCATGTCCAGGGTGACAGGCTAGTTTTGGTTGTGGAGCTTCAGGGCTGGCACAAGCAGGGTGAAGTCCATGTCATAGTTAGTGCCATGAGCATAGAGGTTCAGTTCATCCAGATCAAGGTCTACCATGACTTCTCAATTTCCTGACAGAACAATTAATCAGTGGAACAGCTTGACTCCAGAGGTTGTGACTGCTCCAACACTGGAAGTTTTTAAGAAGAGATTGGACAACTGTTGAAATGCAGGGAGTTGGTCTAGAATACTTCCAAGGTCCCTTCTAATTCTGTTTATTCCATTTACATATTCTATTCTATTCTATTCTATTCTATTCTATTCTATTCTATTCTATTCTATTCTATTCTATTCTATTCTATTCTATTCTATTCTATTCTATTCTATTCTATTCTATTCTATTCCTTCTGGAAAGCAACAAGTACTCATTGGCAATGGGAAGTTTTTGGTGAAGTTTTTATACCATGCTTAGCCTGAGAAGATGAAATCCATCTACTACATCTGGAGTGCAAATCCGTGTACACACTCTAGATAACAGCAAATAATTAAAATTGGCAATGCCTCTGTCCAGTTACTGTGGTCTTAGTTAACTGCCATGGTTCTGACAGATGAAACTCTTCAAAGAACTTCGAGGCATTGTTTACGTTAAAGAATCTTTATTCGAGTAGCATAGCGTTGGCACGTACATAGTCAAAGCCAAAATCTGAATTCCCCTCCCCTGAACACATAGTATCAAAGCACAATTACCTCCTCTAATTAACAGTCATAAATCATATTCTCCAATTAGTTTGAAATGCAGACCTTCCCTACAGTTCTCCAACCCAACATTTCTTATCATCTCTTATTTCAAACAACCTTGAATCACAGACTACTATGATATTGTTATGTCTAACTAGTTCCCATACACATTCTTCCTCCCTCCCCCCAGTATTATGGTTGCATCTCCATATATTGTCAAAGCAAGAACATCCGATGTTAGCAGGGTTGACGTTAACACTAAAACATTAAATATCCTTGTTTACCCTCAATACATTCCACTTAAATATAATCAAAGATCTGAGTTTCTTTTGTCTAGCCCAGTCCTCTCAAGATGACATGTTTGGGACTTTTTATTCATGGATACTATTATGTCGTGGGCTCTGATGAGCAGGAACGAAGACACACAGTTGAGTACAGAGAAACTCATTCTTTATTTAAGCAGAAACTGTACTGAGGATTTGGAGTCACCCTGCCTCAATATTATAGCCAGTCCCTCTGGTAGCAACCAATTGGATTGAACCCATGATTGCTGCCCAAAGTTGACCAATTGCAGGACCGGAGACGTCCTGTCTGGGTTGCTGGAGAACCGTTAATTCTCCAGCAACGCACGTGGTGATATTCCAAAAGCCCAGCACTTAACACCCCTCCCTCCTAAGATCAGGCTATAATACCCTTGACAATAGTCAAGGCTTATCAATCACTCCCAACACCCCAAATACTAAAATAATACTAAACAATAATAAATGTGATGTTTTGTTAAGCCAAGGTAGTTAGAAAGACATTACGTGACCTTTACAGACGTGCCTTGTAGAGTGGACTACAAAGAGATTAAAGAATAGCTTGTCAATGGAGTATAACTACAAAGAGATAAAACAACATCTCAATGAACATGCTTGCCAGCAGTTACAATTTACCCACTCCCCATTTCTGTAGGTAGTGGTACAATGTCATCCATTACACATCACTTTATTTTACAACATAGTCTGTAAATTAAGAAGGGTGTAGATGGTAAAAGATCCAAAGACTTCTGCGATTCCTGCTACTTTCTCTTCTTAGATCGTTTTGCAGCAGCACGCGTCACCCTCTGTTTTATAGATTCATCCAACGAGGTTGTATCTTGATCTCCTCCAACACCGTTGTCTTCTATCTGACCATCTTCGGCCTCTTGATGCACTCCTTCTCCAGATCCCTTTCCAGCTTCCAAAAGTGTTAATGGCGTTGCATTTAAAACATTATTGTAGAAATCACGCGCTTGCATCACAGTAACCAAACGGTACTTTTTACCTTCGTGCGTCACCATCAACCCCACTGGGATCTCCCATCTGAACCTTATATCTCGTTGCTTGAGCTCTTGCACAAGAAATGTAAAATCCTTCCTTCTCCTTAGAATCTTTGGAGGAATTTCTTTTAAGACCAAAACTTCTTGATTAGCAATCATAACTTTAGTATCATAAGCAGCTTGTATAACTGCTGCAAAACGATCTAAGAAGAGAAAGTAGCAGGAATCGCAGAAGTCTTTGGAACTTTTACGATATAGTCATGTAGTCAAGTAGGGGAGGGGGGAAAAGATTTGGGTGTAGACGCAATATATTTCTATATTTGGTGGTTTTGTGGAAAGGGTGAGCTTTTTTGGATTAAAGTTCAAGTTTTGTTTGCAATTTTTTTTTTCTTTTTTGTTGTGTTTGGAATAATTATAGATGTGGTACGGGAAGAGGAACGGTCGATTACAGAAGAGTTGACTTTAAAGTTTTTTGATTTGGGATCCTTGGTTAATTTGGAAAATTATTTGTAAGAATGTTATATCATGGAATGGATAAAATGGATGGAGTTTATTTAGGATAAGTATAGGGTTGAGAAGGGTTTTTTTTTTCTTTTTCCTTTTTTTTGTTTTTAATATATGTTTAATACTATTAAGGTTTGTTCCATTCTATATAAGCTAGAGAGTGTCCTTTTCTTATTCTAGTTTTTTTTATATATATATTTAATATTGTTAAGGTTTGTTTTATCCTATATAAGCTAGAGAGTGATGGATTTTAGAATTTATAGTTGTTAGTATATGGTTGCTTAGGTTTGCTTTTTTTTATATATATATACCTTGTATTCAGCTCTGGGAAGTAGGGGGGGGGAGGGGGGGAGGTAGGGGGGGAGGAGGGAGGGGGGAGGAGGGGAGGTAGGGGGGGAGGAGGGAGGGGGAAGGGGGGTTTTTCAAGGGAAAATTGTATTTTAAAACTTTTCAATAAAAAAAAAAAAAAAAAAGAAGGGTGTAGATGGGACTGTAACCCATAAGGCACGTTTGGTTGCACAAGGTTTTGCCCAAACTACTGAGGATTATGACGAGTCTGGCAACTACTTTAAGAGCAGCTTTAGTATGGGCGGCTAAAAACCAATATATAGTTAACCATGTAGATGTTGAAACTGCATACCTACATGCTCCATTGCAACATATTATTTATTTAAGAATACCACCAGGATTGACCAATGATAGAGACCATGGTTGTTGGGAATTAAAGAAAAGCCTCTATGGATTGAAACAATCAGGCTATGAGTGGAATAAATGTATAATTAATGAGTTGAGTGCAATAGGTTTTGTAGCCAGTAATGCTGATTCTTGTTTGTTTAGAAGAGAACACAACAGAGCATTATATTTTCTTTTATTATTCACAGATGATATTGCAATAATAACAAAAACTGAGTTAGAAGCACAAACTATCATTTCAAGATTGCAAAATAAATTCACAATTAGAAATCTTGGGGAAATAAGCCACTATTTGGGGTTAGATATTGTGAAAACGAATAGGGGTTTTAAGGTGTCACAAGCCAGTAAAATATCTCAGTTATTAAAGAGATACAATATGGAAATGTGTAAACCAGCAAAAACTCCGATGGCTATGGATTTTAAGGACACTAGTGTTGAGAGTCCTGTATTTGATAAGACTATGTACCAATCTTTGATAGGAAGTCTTATGTATCTGAGCAATTGGACTAGACCTGATATTTCTTACTGTGTAAACCAATTAGCTAGGTACAACAACGAACCAACTGTTAGACACTGGCAGGCAGCTAAACGAGTATTAAGGTATTTGAAGCAGACTATTCACTACTCGTTATATTTAGAGCCTAATTGTGAGTTAATCCTCACTGCATATGCAGATGCGAGTTTTGCCTCTGAAACAAGCACTCGTAAATCTACTTCAGGGTTGGCTGTAATGTTGGGTGATTCTTTGATTGGATGGAAATCCATTAGGCAAAAACACATAAGCCTATCTACAATGGAGGCTGAATTTTCATGTCTATCAGTGTTATGTACAGAATTGCTAGTGTACAAACAATTATTGTTAGATATGGGTTTAAATGTAAATGATCCATTCATTGTATATGAGGACAATCAAGCTGCGATAAAGATGGCTAATAATGCTGCAGTAAGAACAAGATCCAAACATAGTGATCTTCGTTATTTAAATGTCAGACAATGTCAAAGATAAATTAATACAGCTAGAGTATTGTTCATCTGATGTAAATATCGCAGACCATTTTACGAAGGTACAAAGTGCTGTGAAACACAATGCTAATTGTGAAAGAATGTGCATAAGATTGTAAGAGTTATATATTAATCTACCCAAAGGGGAGAATGTTAGGCATATGGTGCTAGCCTACAATGTTGGGTTGAAAATATATTAACCATGATGTTATGTCTTTAAGAGGTTAATTGGCAAATGGGTGTGTAAGTGTTCTCATGGCCATAAGAGGGAGCTAGTAACGTAGCTTCTCTCTCTCTCTGAATTCACTGCTCTCTACTATTACTGTTTTTGCTCTGTTACCTGAACTGGACCGGTAAGAAGACTTTGTATTTTGGATTACTACTTGGACTGTTTATTTTTGACTGTGCATTTTTGTTTTTACAGCACCTTTAAGTAAACTACTTTTTGCTTTTACAACTCAGTGTACTCCTGTGTGTGACTCTTACTGCTCTCAGTACCCTTCCTTGTCTGTGCAACTCTTTGGTAGCACAAGGAGACCTCTGCACAACAAAATCCTTAACAGTCTGTAAGATATGCTGGGGGTTTGTGTGGAGTTGGAGTTCCAGTCACTTTGTGGTCTACCAGCTTACCCGGTGGGCTGGGTAGACCCATGTCTCCTTGTGCTCCTGTGTCCAGGGGAGTTGAATTGCTCTGGCTGGCCTCTCCAGGTTGGCCCACCCCAGAGTCTGACTGTTTAGCAGAGTAGGCACAGCGGTCACTGAGATTCAGCTGGTTTGCCTGGTCAGGGGTCCTATGTTGCACTTCTGAGCTGCCATGTTCCTCTTCTGAATCAAGTTCCACTGAGAAAGGAAAACCCTGGTGGTTCTGGTGTGAGCTGGCTTGGGCACCAGCTTGAGGACCTCAGGAGGGACTTGTGTCATAGTCCTCACTTGGTGACCATTCTGGAAACCTTTTCCTAAGTTGGTCAATATGTCTTCTGACCAGTCACCCTCCCTCCAACCCCACTTATAAGATAGGGGTCCGGATTCTTTGATTACCTGACCAGGAACCCACAAGTTTCCATGCCCATAGTTCCTGGCCCAAACCCAATCATCTATTTGCAGCCCCCTCAGGGGTTTTGGTTTAGAGGCTTTGGATGCCACTCTGTCTGGATGCAACCTGTCCAGTTTAGTAATTAAGCGCCTTCCCCAACGAAGCTCAGCAGGACATTTACCTGTAGCTGTGCAGGGTGTAGTGTGTTGACAGAGCAAGAAATCTGCCAGTCTATGATGCCAGTCACCTGTGATGATGTGCTTGAGTGCCTCCTTTGTTGTCCTCACCATGCGTTCAGCTTGTCCATTCGTAGAGGGGTGAAATGGTGCAGACGTAGCATGTCTGATGAGGTTAGCTCTGAGAAAAGCCTGAAACTCAGCAGAAGTGAACTGAGCCCCATTATCAGAAACCAAAACATCAGGCAACATTAGGCAGTGAAGCAGGATCCCATCCTCATTGCCACTATTATGTCGTGGGCTCTAATGAGCAAGAATGAAGACACGCAGTTGAGTACAGAGAAACTCATTCTTTATTTAAGCAGAAATTGTACTGAGGATTTGGAGTCTCCCTGCCTCAATATATAGCCAGACCCTCTGGTAGCAACCAATCGGATTGAACCCATGTTTACCACCCAAAGTTGACCAATTGCAGGACCAGAGACATCCTGTCTGGGTTGCTGGAGAACTGTTAGTTCTCCAGCAACACACGTGGTGATATTCCAAAAGCCCATTACATTACAGATACAAACATGGTTGAGAATCCCTTAAGAAAAAGAGAAGTTTATAATTACTTGATCGACATTCCAGAGAAGAAAAAGATTTTAGTCTATGAGGATAAACTGGAGGGAGTGACTTAAATTTAATGTGCTTATTGGTGCTAGGATGGATTTTTCTAGTCTGATATATGTAATTGAAAGAATGCTTTAATGTAGTTTTGTGTTTATAAAATGGGTTTGAATACGGTTTTTTTTCACTTTATATATAATGCTTGAGTAATTCATAAAGCTTGTAAAATATTATTGAAAGTGAATTTGAAAGCATGCATATTAAGATGAAGTTTTTAACAAGATATACTAGAAATTTATTGATTTTAGAAATATTTTTTAAAAAGTTTAAATTTAAAATGGAGGTTAAAATGATTTTTCCCCTTAAGTAAAAGAATCTGAAAGAAATTAATAAATTTTATGAATATAAATGATGAGAGTTATAAAGATGGTGAATATAAATGATAGTCTATAAAGGTTTAAAAAGTGCAAATAGAAATATACATTACTGCCTATTACAAGGAAAAAAGTAAAGATGGTTACATTGATTGCTCTATTCAAAGCAAAGAACATTTTAATTTTGTTTCCATTTCTGGATTTTGTACTTGAGGTAGAAAAAAAAATGAAATTTTGATTTTGCTGATTAGATAGATTCCTTGTTATACAAATGGCTAGTGTATATTACTGTGTAAAACTAAAAAGTTGAGGCTGTAATGTTATTCTACTGTGCTAAAAAGAATCAGAAGTCAACACTTTTTTCATTCCTCCCCACTTTTATCCTACAGTTTTTCTTTCCTTTTTTCTGCTAGTTTCCCATTATTTTCATTTTCCTTTGTATTTTGTCTTCTGATAAACTGAAACGAATAAAGTATTATTCTGAAATTTCTAATGTCTAAAGGTTGAAGCAGAAGCCAACTGAAGATCAGATATAATAATATATATCTTATCTAAGTGTTGACAGGTACAAATGTGAAAAGCAGAAGTTGTTAGCTAACTGAAATTGCAAGCAGAGGAAATATCAAAATAACTATAGCTGTGCTAACAGAAAATTAGATGGTGAAAGATAGGATATAAACCAAGGGGTTTCCTGGAACATAGGAAGGTATAGTGGTTTTAGGCGGTCCGAAGAAGGTATCGGATGATTACATAAGGAGCATTGAGTGCGACAGGGGAGCGGGAAAATCTGCATTGGGGGTAGGATATAAAAATGTGTCAAACAGCTTTTTAAGGTGTTGCTGAACTCCTGTGTATGTTTCAGTTCACCAAGCCTTTGAAAACGCTTTATTTTGAATAAAACTTTGTTGATGGAATTCCAAGTGAGCTTGTTTGGTTTGGGATCTTGAGCCACATTCCAAACAACTTGGGGGCTTGTCTGGGATATCCAAATGGTCCGTGGATCACTGGGAGTGGCCACCACTAAGGTGACAGGCGCCACATTGATTTTGATGGTTTCCTGAAAGGTGACCACCCCCGGCCCGGTACCTGAGAAGAACCGGATGCTAAATAGTGGATTCCAGGAACAAAAGGAAGTCAGGTCAATTTTTTTGGATGCCCCGAGGGTCCTGAGGACTGGCAAGACATACACAGAGCTGTGAATGTCCCAAGAGTCCCGGAAGACTGGCAAGACATACATACATTAGGTGTGAATGTCCCGAGGGTCTGAAGGACTGGAAAGGCAAGGAGGTGGGTCAAGTACTAATTGCTGGGAAACTCTGTGCAAAAGACTCAGGTAAGAAAATCAGGGCATTTTCATAGTTACCTGGGTGGCTGGGTGGGTAGGCTGGTGTGAATATGAGCCCTGTGAGAGTGTGACTGAGATGCCCTGAGAGTCATAAGGACTGGCAAGGTGAAGTGAGTGCAGACTTCTGAATATGAGTTCCCATACTTCTGCAAGGAGATTGGCCGGAAAAGGAGGAAGTGACTTGGTGAAGTATAAGGTGGTCTTACTAGGTTGGTAAGGATAAGAGAACCAGAAGGTAGCCACTGTTGGGGAATAGACCTTCCAAGAGGCCACAAAAGGATCAAAAAGGGGACTCCCAAGGTCAGGGAAAAGGAAATAAAGATGAGAGAAAGGGAGAGAATGTTTTCATCCCTTCTCACAGTCCCCTGGGGAAGATCCTGGCTGGATGGAATCATGGTAAAAGATTTAGATAAAGACCTGTTGATTCAATAGTGTTATTTTATTTGGGGACAAAAACAAATAGATGAGGGAACTTATTGCCCACAGTTAGGTAGTTTTAGTTACTTCATTTGAGGGCAAGGTTGGCAGAATAAACTATATACTTGAGGTAAAAGTGACTGGGGATTGGTACCATAGGCTGGCTGATTTCTTGCTTTGCCAGCACACTATGCCTTGCACAGCAACAGGCAAGAGCCCAGAAGAACTTCGCTGGGGAAGAAGGCTCATCACAAAACTGAATAGATTGCATCCAGACCAGGTGGCAGCAGACACCTCTCACCCAAAGCCTCCAAGGGGGTTGCAAGTGGGTGATGGGGTGTGGGCCTGGAACTATGGGCATGGGAACTTGTGGGTGCTGGGTAAAATTGTAAAAGTCTCAGGCCCTCTCTCGTATGAGATGGCTCTGGATGGGGGGGTGAGTCATTCGCCACCATATTGATCAGCTGCAGAAGCGGTTTGCAGAATGCTCACAAAGCGAGGACCTCATGACAGGTCCACTCCTAGAGTGGTCATAGATGGGTGAAACCTGGGAGTGCAACATGGGTCCCCTGACTGGGAAAGTCAACCTGATCAAGACAGCCACTGTGCTAACTCTGCTTCTTCATTGGACTTTGATCTGGGCCAACCTGGAATGGCCAGCCAAAGAGACTTGAGTCAATCTGACTCTCATGAACTCATGAGTCCTGGTCTACCCAGCCTGGCAGGCAAGCTGGTAGACCGGAAGTTGCCTGGATCCCCCAGGCGATCTGCAAGGTATCATCATTCCGATAAATGAGACAATTCAAACAAATTGCAGGCATATTATTTATCTAAAAAGTCTTAGTAATGAAACAAAACATCGGCACTCATGGAGGGATGCCAGAATCTGACCTCTCCTCCCCTTAATTCATCATATCCTGCACAATCTCATCCCATCCTTTTTCTCTTTCAACAACACAGGGGCTCCCACAGTAGACTTGGCCCATTCAATGAATCCCCTCACTAGGTTTGTATCCACATACTGCTGCATCTCCTCCATTTCAAGTGGGGACATAGCGTACATTCTTGGTCGGGGGAGTTTGGCCCCTGGTAACAGTTCAATGGAACAATCATCGGGACGGTGAGGAGGCAAGGTATTGCATTCTTTCTCATTAAACACCTCCATTAGGTCCTGGTACTCACTGGGGATGAGCGGCTTGCCAGGTGGCCATAAGGCAGCCATATGCGTTTGCTCATTGGGTGGGCTAAAATCCCCTGTAACATCTGTTGAATCAATGGGGTGATTGGGCCCTATGGGTAGTCTCACAGTTCTCATTCCTTTTTCCGACCAGTTAAATGGCTTCCATTTGGTTAACCAGGCTAGTCCTAGGATCACAGTCTCAGACATCTTTGGAGCTACCAGGAAGCGAATAAACTCCCAGTGCTCTCCTATTTTCAGGCGTAAGGGCTCTGTTAATTGCATGACTAAAGTCCCTCCCATTAGGGAGCCATTGGCTTGCTTAAACCTCATAGGTTTGGAGAGCAGCTTAGCCCGTATGCCCAGTCTGAAGGCACATGACAGGCTAATGATACATCAGGAGCAGCCAGTATCGACTAGCACTTTGAGGTCTACTTGTGCCCCTGACTTAGGGATTATGAGTTTAGTAGGCAATAAAAAGGGTAGGATGCATCGACTCACCATTGGGTCATTCTCCCCTTCATTGTCACTGTCAAAAGAGGGTAGAACGGGGGTGGATCCAGTTTGAGTTCCGGCATCCTCCCATCTGGGGGATGTGATCTGGACAACAGGTTCCTGTGTCATTTGGTTGGATTTCTCTTCCTTTAGCCACTGTGCAGGTCTCTTTCTCACTGCTAGTCCTGATCTGTTCTGCTGTTGGGGGAAGGAGACTGTGCATTTCGCTGCTTGATGTCCCTGCTATCCACATCAGAAACACTTAATTGCCGGTCTACAGGTGGCTTGGGTCTTTCAGCCATTACAGTAGTTGGAGATCTTCATGGGGGTGATTGCCATTCATGTTGTTCTGACCTTGGTTCAGGTTCAGGTAGGAGAGGTTTCTTATAGCGGGAGAGCTGAACATCTAATTTCACCATTGCCTGGTACCATTCATGCAGTTGGTCAGGCACAGTTCGGTAGATACATGCCAGAGAAAGGTAGTCATCTAACCCTTTTCTAAAAAGATGAATTATGGATTGCTCAGGCCATCTCTCTATCCGACCGACCAGCTTTTGAAACTCTCGCACGTACTCCAGGGCAGGCTGGCCAGCTTGCTTTATCTTATGGATTTGCTCTTCCGCTCTCAGGGTGACGGATGGGTCTTCAAATCTTTCCCTTAGCCCCAGGAGGAAAAGGTGGGGGTCCTCCAATTCAGGGGTTTCAGTCCACCAAGTCTTTGCAAACACTTTATTTTGAATAAAACTTTGTTGCTGGAATTCCAAGTGAGTTTGTTTGTTTTGGAATCTTGAGCCATGTTCCAAGCTTAAACTAATAAAAAAATGAAACACTGAATAAAAGTACTGCCAGTCAAAAAGACTGCATCCCAACATGGGGAAGATTTTCTCCGGCAAGCAGCACTTTTGATCTTAAGAATGGTGGCTGAAAAAGAGTTGCCCTAAAATTCAAACTTAGATTTCAGGAGACCTCTTACAGCCAGCCCCCAGGAACCAGCTTGGTGGAAGTGGCTTGTGACTTTCCCTGCCCGCTTCCCTGTTGATTTTCTGGGAAGCCATCAGGAAAGATTGCAAATGGTGATTACATTATTGCAGGGTGCTTGCTAACTATCATAAGTACAAATGGGTTACCAAGCACCTGATTGCAATCACATGACTGTAAGGATGCTGCAACAGCCCTATGTTTGGATAAGTCTTTTTGTTCAACAGCCTTACAATTTTGATCACTCAACAATGATCACTAAGGAAAAAAGTCCAAGTATTTTAAGACCAGATAGTTCATAATAATCAAATGTCTGTCTGAGCTATTTTAATATGAAATATAATTAAATGATAGAACTTTGCCCTGCTATTTTAGTTCAGATCTTTCTGAAACGCCTTTAAATATAATAACTGGCAGAAGATTTTATTACATGACTTTAGCATTGGATTGCTACTCATATTTCCTGATGTTCATAAAACTTAAGTGCTTTCAGGAGACTTCCTGTTTGGCAGCTGTACGGACAACTGGGAAAAGCCAGTGCTCAGCTTTCCAGCTTGGTTTTTCTCCGTCTAGTGACCCTTAAAGAGTCAGGAAGTTGCCCTGGAGGGGCAATGAAGGAAGAGGGATACTTCAGGAGCTCAGATCAGGGGGCAACCAATCGGAGTGAACTGTAGGACCCTCTGGAAAAACAAAGGAAAAGGCTGTTAAGATCTATCAGCCATAGCCGTCTCCAACAGGAAGAAAAAGGACTATAAATCAGCGGAATTTCAACTGCGTGTTGAAGCTGGGTGAGCAAGATTTTCTCTTTCCTTCTCCTTGAGGATTATAAATGTTGAGCCCCTGATGGGAAAGGGATGGAAAGTAAAGACCCCCAGAAGATTTAAGAGTGGCGAGTAATTATAAAGGGGGGAAAGACTCTTTGTTAAAAATATCGGACATTGATAAATAAGCCAAGGAGGACATCTAGTGGTGAAAAAAGAATGAAATTTCTGATATACTGTTGTTGACTGAAGTTAACCTTGACAAAAGAAATCTGCAAATGATAAGACTGCCTTGTTGTGAGATTGAGATTCAAAGCTACTTCTATTGAATTTGGCTAAATTTAAATAGACATTGTTTTGGCTTTAGATTGTAAGCTGTAAAATGACTTCATCGAATATTACTAGACTTAAGAAGAAAACTTCTTCTGCACCCTCAGTAGGACAATCCAGTCCTACAACACAGAGATCTATTGAAGCAATGTTGCAACGTGAAAAGATAAGTACCGCTCAAAGTGAAACACAGACTTCATTAAAGTTTCTTCAAGATCTTATGTTAAAGAATCGAGAGACTTTGGAGAGGAACCATTTAAAAATGCAAGAAAATCACAGAAGTACACAAAGTAAACTGGAGAAATTAAATGAAGAAATTTTGGATATAAAGGGAAAATTTGAAACTCAGAATCAAATGATAATAAAAAATCAACAGAAGATACACAAAATTGAAGAAAAAACAGATGAGAATGATAAAAAGATAGAAATGTTACTACAAGAAAATGAAAAATTAGAGAGAATTTTTACAAAATGTTTTATAGATGGCATTTAGATCCTAAAAAGCTTGCAAGTATGTATCCGAATTACCAGCCTAAATGTTGGAGGTGCGGTGATGAAGACGCAACATATTTTCACATATGGTGGACTTGTAAAAAGGTTAAGGCTTTTTGGATAAAAGTCTGGTGGAACATGCAGAAGATTTTTAAACAGAGGTTAAAGTTTTGTCCGCAATTCTTTTTGTTGGGAATAATTACAGATGCTACAGTTGTGGACATCAAGTTGATGTTGAATTTAATTACGGCGGCAAGACTTTTGATAGGCCAATATTGGAAGAAAGAGGAATTGCCGACCATAGAGGAGTGGACTTTAAAGGTTTCCGACCTGGCAGAGATGGCGAAGATTTCGGCCTATTTGAAAGATCATTCGCAAGAACGCTATATTATGGAATGGAGAAAATGGATTGATTTTATCCAGAACAAGTATAGGGTTAAGAAGTTTTATGTAGCATTTGAATAAGTCTTCTTTCGTTTTTTTTTCTTTTCTTATCTTAGTTTCTTTTTATACATATTTAATATTATTATTATTTGTTTTATCCTATATAAGCTAGAGAGTGATGGATTTTAGAGTTTATAATTGTTAGTATATGATTGTTTATGATTGCTTTTTATACATATACCTTGTATTTAGCTCTGGGAAGTCGGGGGGGAGGGGGGGAAGGGGTTAGGGGGGAGGGGGGGAGGTAGGGAGGGGGGAGGAGGGAGGGGGAAGGGGGGACTCTTAAAGGAAAATTGTATTTTTAAAACTTTTCAATAAAAAAAAAAGAAAATGAAAAATTAGAGAACGCAATCAAGACTTTAGAGATGGAAAAAGCGGAACATTATTTAAGATTTCAAAACATTCCTGAGGATAGAGAAGAAAACATAGCAGAGCTGATTATTGACATCCTGGAGGAGACTTTGAAGGCAGATCAAGGAGAAAGTCAACTTGAGTTAGATGATATATTTCGCTTCAATTCAAGCTATGCAAGAAGAAATAAGCTGCCAAGAGAAGTACCTGTACGGTTTACAAAGAAGACAAAGAAGAGATGAAGTACTACGGTAAGTTAGAGATGAATCAATACAATATAAAAATAAAGAAATTGTGGTCTTAAAGCAGATACCTAAGAGAGTTAGAGATACATGAAGACAGTACCATTTTTTGACCATGAAATTGATTGCCAATGGCATAAATTTTAGATGGTTGATGCTGGAAGGTATCTTAATAAACTGCAACAATACAAGGTATAGACTGGACTCAGTTTGGAAAGCAGAAGATTTTGAAGTGAGGAATAGGTCAATTTTAGATGAAGGAGTAGGAGCCAAGATGGTGGAGAGGCAGCAAAGGCTGTAAAGAGCTCCTCCAAAAGTAAAAGTTTTATTTTATTTTACTTTATTTTTATTTTAACTTTTTAACCTCTTTTAATATTGTATTTTAACCTACACCTTTTTAACTTTTTAAACCCATTTTTAACCCATTTTAACCTTTTAAACCATAGTTTTAAACTTATTTTTAAACCTGTTTTAACAAACCGAATGGGGAAAAGAAGGAAGAGGCAGCACTCTGCAGCAGAAAGTATATCCAAGCCTTTGAAGCAGCAGGAAATGGAGGATTATATTGCAAACAGACAGTCTGCTCCAGTAAGTAACTCATTCGCAGGCACCTTATCAGATAAATTTAATTTATGTGACTCATTGGAATGGGACTTACAAACCGAACTGGAGAGCAGAAAGCGTGTGGAGTTGTCCTCCTCCCTCTCGGAGAATGGCTCCCCTCCTTGGAATCTGGCAACAGCCTCTTTTACACAGGAGGGAGATGTAGCAAATTTGAAGGGGGAAAATGTGACAGACTTCTTCTCTAGACAATGTTTGCTTACAGCTCAAACTGTAAACTCAATATATGATCTCTTGTCAATTGTCATAAATAAGGTCGACTGCCTGAAAGAGTCTTTTGCAGAGTTTGTTAGGAGCCACCCAAATACTGTGGAAGGACTTGGGAGGATAACCATGGACAGACATGGGATGGCTAACTCAGAAGGTGAAAGTAGAGAAGGACCTTGTTCTCCTCCCAAAAATTTGAACACCTACAGAGAAAACACTCAATCAGGCAAAGGTCTAAGAGATGACCAATATAACTACAGTCTGCAAACTAACCAGGTTACTTTGCAAATTTATGACAAGAGAGTAAATAGAGGGCGTTGGAGCAATAGAAAAGCTATTAGGCTGTCTCTGAGCCAGCTGCTCCACTGTGAATTCACTCTGATAGATCTACTACATGCAGAGTGGCTGCCAGCAAGAACGCAATGTATGAGAATTCTCCTATCGTTCAAGCAGCCCACAATTCCCTCCATGCTCTTCAGAATGAAGCCCTTTCTGAGCATCTGCTCAATATTTCCAATAAGGGTCTTTTGCTCAGAAAAAGTGTGCCCACTCCTGAAACAGAGTCACCAAGAGGAAACTGTCGCTTTAAATCTAGGCTGCAACAGCCCTCACACTCCTAAGCCTGAGGCTGCTGCAACTGAACTGACCCTGAGAAAGCAAAGAAGCAATATACGAACTGTGTTACCCACAGCTGCAGGAACTGCTGAGGATGTGCCAGAGGAAATGTTGATTGACTTATTCAGTGCATTACCTGAACCTGAGCAAGTTAACATCATTCAAAGATTGGATGACCTAAAAGAGGCACTGACGACAACTCAATCTACAGCAAAGCCTCTATCTAATTTGGCTCCACTAACCACACAACCTTGTGACAAGATATTTAATCAACAATCTGCCTTTACCTCAACAGAAAAAAAGGTGTTGTCACACAGGCTGAGAGTGGGGTAACTGCACTGACTGACCCAGCCTCTGAAAAACAACTGAAAGACAAAGGGCTTCATCACACTGTGCCCCCTAAGCTGACAAACACTAAGGACATAATCCAGCCTACATTCTCATTTGATTTAGAAGTTCCCACAACATCTTTCCACAAGATGAACCCTCAGCCATGCCCCTCCAAAAATGGACATAAATCTACATTTATAGAGTCAACCCAGAGTACCTGTCCATTGGGAAAAAAATCATTCTTGGAGCAAGAGCAGAGGCACACTGGCAACCGAGATATAGAGGAGCAACAACAAGTTCTGCAACTCATGAGGAGAAATATTGAACCTCACAACAAGTGTGTTTATATGGGAAGCTTAGATGATATTGCGTCCCACCAGGCTCAAGGTTGACTCAGCCTTCCATCCTTCCGAGATAGGTAAAATGAGGACCCAGATTGTTGGGGGCAATTAAGCTGACTTTGTAATAATGCCATTTGGGGTGTGTGTGAAAGCCCTAATAAGCAGGCATATACATAGAATGAAGGCTACTGCTAAGCTTGTAAGCCGCCCTCAGTCTTCGGAGAAGGGCGGGATATAAATGGAATTAAAATATAAAATAAATATAAATATTGACCCAGCTCCAATGTCAAGTTGACATCTGGCATTTTTACCATCTAGCCAATCAACCAAGTCAGACCACCTTGCCTCTGAGAACCCCATACAGTTGATGACCTGGAACATAGCTGGCTGGAAAGGGATGGTTGATAGTGGACTAATGAGCTTTCTGTCTAGATTTGACGTAATAGCCGTTCAAGAAACCTGGCTAACCGAAGTGGATGAACCAGTACAATTGCCAGGCTTTCAGGGATGGGCCTCCCCAGCCCTAAAAACAAAGAACAAAGGGAGACCCTCTGGTGGGCTATGCATTCTTATAAAGGAAGAGTTGCAATGGCAGGGAAGTTTGAGTTAATATTGGTAAATGTGTACATTCCTCCAAGCACATCCCAGCACTATTATTCTGAATATTGGATGGGCTTGGAAGTTATCTTAGAAGATATATCTATACTGTGCCCTCAGTCCATAGTGGTATTATTAGGAGATCTGAACGCTAGACTGGGTCCCTCTCTGTATGAGCTTGCCCAGAAGAAGGGAATCCCAGGGGAGTTCTTTGATAATCATCCTCAGTGGCTCTCGAGAGACTGTAAAAGTAATGCCGCTGGCCTGCTCCTAGTTTCCTTAATTTTTAAGGGTAATCTCCAAATTTTGGGAGGTAAGGACAAGAATTATACATACCCTTATACATACCACTCAGCCAATTCAAGTACTGTACTGGATCTCTTTTGTGTGTCTAGAGATAAGGCTGACCTCTTCTCAGAGGTCACAGTACACCTTAGCGACAATAGCGACCATCAGCCTGTAAGTGTGACATTGCAAGGCCTCTCAGATATAAGACCATATAACATGGCTGACAGATGGCTCACCAAAAAGGTAGAGGTGACCCAAAATAAAAGGTTAATTTGGGCCAAAGTTGATACTAAGGCAATATTAGAATGCCTTAAAACAGAGAATGCTACTAAATGGGCTAGAACAATACAGTCATCTACTACTGACTGGATGTCAGCCTTCAATGCATTCTCCAATCTTTGTAACATACTGAAGAAACACCTAACAGCTAAACCTATTACAAAAAGAGCCCAAGTGGATAGACCTCGCTGGTTTGATCCTGATTGCCAGTGACAGAAAAAGAAATTGAAGGCAGTCATGAGGCTTGCCCAGAGGAATCCTACTGCCCATATACAAGCTAAGATGCTGCACACAAGAAGGGAATATAAAAAAACTATAACATTAAAGAAAAAACGTTTTGCCATTTCAATCTGGTCAGAACTTGAGTTGGCTGCTAGAAGTCATAATTCAGTATTATTTTGGCACTCTGTAGCAGGTATCCTGAAGGAACGGAGATTTGCATTTGACATACCAATATCTGCTGTGGACTGGGAGAATTATTATCAGTGCTTGTTTGCCCCCACCGAACCGGTACAGAAATTATTTTTAAACAGTGATTTGGTAAATCCTACAACTCTCCCCCCTTGGCCACCAGTCTCAGAAAAGGAGATACAGTCCATCATTAAAAGCTTAAAGAGCAATAAAGCCCCAGGCGAGGATATTTTACCAGCAGAATTATTTAAGAAATTTCCCAACTGGTGGGGCCCTGTATTAGCAGGTATTTTTACACACATAAATAACACCTGCCATATACCAGATGGGTGGAAGATGGCAATAGTTGTCCCCATATATAAAAAAGGGAATAAAAAGGATCCTAGTAATTATAGGCCCATCAGCCTGATTGACATTGTAGCAAAAATATATGCTAGGTACCTTTTGAACAGAATTGAAACCTGGGTAGAGGAAAACAACATCCTCACAGAAGAACAAGCAGGTTTTAGACAGAACAGATCTACTATTGATAACTGCTTTGTCTTCAACCATCTAATTGCCAAATATGCCTATAAGAGGAGACCCCTGTTTGCTGCTTTTATAGACCTTACAGCAGCATTTGATATAGTAAATAGAGACATACTATGGAGTAAATTGACATCTCTTAAAATAGAACCCAGACTCCTGGCTTTGATTAAAGCCCTTTATACAAGTACCTGTTTGAGGGTGCGGTATGGGGTTAATGGGGCCCTGACTAACAGGATTCACACAAATAAAGGGATAAGGCAAGGGTGTATCCTGGCCCCATTATTATTTAATTTATACATCAATGATTTGCCAGGGTTAATGAAGGATTCCATGGTACACATGCCGATGATCCTAAATACTTACTGTAACAGCTTGCTTTATGCTGATGATATGATTTTATTATCATACTCACAAGTAGGATTACGTAGGCTATTAAGAAGATTCAGCTCTTATTGCCAGGATAACTCCCTAATCATTAGCAAATCTAAATAAAAAATAATGGTGTTTGGAAGAAACCATCAGAGACATAAGTGGCAATTAGATGGTGAACCAATTGAGCAGGTTAATACCTTTGTATATTTGGGAGTAACTTTTTCCAAGACTGGATCTTGGGCCTGCCATCATCAACGAAGTACATTTAGAGCAAAAGCCCATTTGAATTTATTGCTCAAAGTAAAGAACCATAGTTACCCAGGGTCCCTAGCTCCATTACTCAAGGTTTATAAGGCTAAGGTTACGACAATGCTCTTGTATGGAGCAGAAATTTGGGGTCTTTACTCAACCACAGTTTTAGAACAAACACAGTCCCAGCACCTGAGATGTATTTTGGGTGTAGATCCAAGAACATCTGCTGCAGCAGTTAGAGCTGAATTGGGAATTCATACAATTCAGGCATTATCTAAAATTAGAGCTTATAACTACTGGTGCAAAGTTAATGAAATGGAGACTGATAGACTCCCCAAATTATGCCTACTAGAGCAAATAAAACTACAATCACAAATCTTCTGGATCACCAAACTAACAAATTTTGTAAGAAGCTGTGGCCTTCCTGTTTCTTGCGTAACAGGAAAACAGTCTAAAAAAAGAGTTGCCCAAAGAATTAAGGATATAGAAGCACAAACTGATATAGCTATCCTTAGTAAGGTGGGTAACTTGAAATGGCTGAGTAAATACAAATGTACTTTTCAAGTGGACAGTTATTTGAAGTCACAACTCCCAAAACATCTTAGGGAGATATTTACGAGAGCAAGATTCGAACAGCTTGACACAATGGTCAGATATGGGAGATTTCATGCTATACCGTACAATGAGTGTCTCTGCATTTGCGGAGCGGCAGAGGTAGAGGACCTGGCTCACATCCTATTTGACTGTTGTCTGTATAAGAGGGTGCGAGACAGGTATCTTGGTCTATATACCAAACGAATGACCCATTGGGACCAATATGTATTATTAAGAGAAGAATTTGGAAAGTTAGAATCAGAACTGCAAATAAATCCACAAAAAAGACTTTAAAAAGAGAAATGGACATAATAAAACACAAATTAAATTTGTTAGACTCAGAAAAAAGTGGCAGAACAGATAAAAAGAGCGAAGCAAATTTTTTTTAATATGCCAACAAGCCGAGAAGATGGCTATCTTATAAACTTAAAAGAAAGAAAGAAAAAAAGATACATAATTTACTAGATGGGAAAGGTTATTTACAATATAAAAATAAAAAAATAAAAAAGATAGTTAAAGAATTCTATAAGGAACTGTATGATAAAGAGGAGACTTCAACAGAGAAAACTGTAAAATACTTGGAAGAAAGTAATTTTCCAAAGATTTCAGAGACATTTAAAAATATGTTAGACAAAGGGGTTACAATGATGGAAATAACAGAGGCCATAAAGAGACAAAAAATGGGAAAACTCCTGGTCCAGATGGACTTCTGGCAGAGTTATATAAGAACTTACAAGAGATATTAAGCAAACCGTTGAAAGATGTTTGTAATGGACTTTTATTAGAAGCTAAAATGCCAATGACATGGATTGAAGCAAATATTACTTTAATACCAAAAGAAGATTCGGATTTGACCCAGATTAAGAACTATAGACCGATTTCATTGTTCAATGTGGATTTTAAAAATTTTACTTCAATAATGGCAGAGAGATTGAAAAAAATACTTGGTTGAATTTATACACCCGGATCAAAATGGCTTTTTACCAAAGAGACAAATTAAAAATAACTTAAGAGTGATAATAGATGTATTGGAATACTATGAGCTACATCCAGGGAAACAAATGGCATTAATATTTTAGACACTCAAAAGGCATTTGATAATCTTGGACAATTTAAACTTGGACATATAGAGATATTTTAAATATTGATGGAACATTAAAATCGAAACAAGAGCTGGAGAATCAGGGCATCAACTTGTCATGGTAGATACATTTACAAATACAAAATAAATATGAAAAAGATATGAAACTGTATGGATTCTATAAAGAACAAACTGTATTTGATAAGATATTATTAACTTCTGATGAGAAATTAATTAAGAAAATGTATAATTTGTTGTTAATTTTAGAGATGGAAAGTGAACAAACTAAAGAGACAATGATAAGGTGGGTGAAAAACTTTGGTTATAATATAGAATTAGAAAAATGGCAAAAATTATTGGAAATTATAAATTGACAATGTCAACTGCGTATAAAGAAAATCTGTATAAAATGTTTTATAGATGGCACTTGCCTCCAGAAACATTAGCAAAAATGTTTTAAAATGTATCAGGTAAATGTTGGAAATGTAAACATAATTTAGGTACGTATTATCATATCTGGTGGACATGTGACAAAGTAAAGGCCTATTGGAAAAAAATACATGCTTGGCTACAAAAAATATTAGGAGAACATGTAGTATTTAATCCTGAATTTTTTAATTAAGTATAGTACCAGAAAAGATTAATAAGCAAAACTTATATTTGGTTCTACATATTATAACTGCAGCAAGAATAAGGTATGCGCAATGTTGGAAGAATGAACAAATACCTTCAGAAGAAGAAGTAATAAAAAAGATATTGGAATGCGCGGAGATGGACAGATTAACTATGAGGCTGAAAGATAAAGAAGAAACAGAATACTACCAAAGCTGAAATCTATTCTACAAATGGCTAGAAGAGAGAACCAAAGAGTAGGACTTGATTATGTATTAGCGTTTTATGAACCCAGATCACACACTGTTTGAAAAACTAACATAAGTATGTAGAGGAAAATAAAAATAAAAAACTTATTAAAAAAAACTTAAGTGCTTTCAGTCTTCTGATAACCAAATTGCAAGAAAGAAGCTTCTTGCAGAAAAAGTGGGGGGTTTTGCCATATTTTTAAAAGCTCCATCTGCAGCTGTGCTTCACATATCTTCTACTCTATCCCAAATCTCTGAAAGGTCAGCGTAGCATGATTTTCATGAGAAAAATGCCATGTAACAAGAGTAATTGCTTTCCTCATTACAAAACTTTTGTTCAATAAATGTGTTTGAGTTGCAAATGTGCATAGTTACATGGACAGCCACAGAGATCACTGCCAACTTTAGCTATGTTGCGTTTCTCAGAGAGAAAATAAATGCCTCGGGCCACAGAGAAATATAATTTATTGTCTTCCTATGTGGTAATGTTTTCATATATTTTTCTCCCTGAAGCAATCAATAGTCACGAATATTTAAAATTGTTTATTATATCTATGCTACAGGTAGTTCTCGACTCACTAACATGTTAATTTAAAATGGCAATAAAGCTATTCTATTCTGTTCTGTTCTTTTCTATTCTATATCTATTCATGTAGTAACCATTTGAACTTACAATGACACTGACAAAAAGCAACATAACCGTTTTTCACATGATCATTGCAGCATCTCCTTCGGACACTTGGCAATTGGCTCATATTTATGATGGTTGCAGTTACTTGGGGTCATGTAATTACCTTTTGCGAGCTTCTGACAATCAAAGTCAATGGGGAAACCAGATGTACTTAACAACCGTGTTACTAACTTAACTGCAGCGATTCACTTAATAGCTGTGGCAAGAAAGGTCATAAAATGGAGCAAAATTCACTTAACATATGTCTTTCTTAGGAATGGAAAATTTAGTTTCAATTGTGGTCGTAAGCCGAGGACTACCTATATTTCATAACAGAAATAGAAACAGAAATATTATTATGAAATAGTATACCTAATATGCTCTACTATATTATGCTAAAAAAGAATAGATCAGCTTCCTAGAATGCATTATTCCATTTTAGTTACAGAATGAAAAGCTTGGCAAAATTACAATAACTTGTCATTGGACTGCTATCACTTCATCTTTTATTAGCATGATCATCTACAGAATTCTTAGATGAACTTGGATCGCCATGCACTCTAAGCCGATAAATGCAAGTATATTTAGGATGGCCCCAGTTGTTTATCACTTTCAGCTTTATATATCTCATCAATTCAGAAGATTCATTCTGAAAAAGAGAGAAATTTTTAATTCTGCCATTGCATAATTAATGTGATTAAAAGTTATTACAGGTAAAATATTTTTCTTGCAATATGTCTGGTCTGCATAGAATGCTAACATAAAAATAGCATATGTAGGAATATTCACAACTTGCCTCAAGCACTGCCCTCGTCATTCTCTGCCCACATAATTGGAAGGAATAGCAGTCATGACTTTATTTTAAAAGATTCTTGGTTTAATGCAGCTGATTTAATCAACTATAAAAAAATCACTAGAATAAACAAAACACGTACAGCATATAAAAGCCAGGATTCCTTCTGATGTTATTTACTTTACAGATTCTTATTTTAAATTAACAATTCTTGATCTGCATTAAAACAGTATTTATTTATTTCAATTATTTCTATATCATTGTTGCTTCCAACTCTATATTATTATTATTATTATTATTATTATTATTATTATTATTATTATTATTATTATTATTATTATTATTATTATTATTATTATTATTATTAATCACGCAGTCAGTCAATGTTCAGACTGGATTTGGCATTTTTGTCTACCTATCGAGTCCTTACCAAGGACCTTAGAGAGGCAGATGTGGATGTTTGATGGTATTACAGATATCGTCACAGGATAGAAGCAGTTCCTAGTAAGGCTGCCTTTTGCAATTGACTAATGGCGAATTTGTCAATGCCAATGGTGTTCAAGTGGTGCTCCAGTTGTTTTGGGATCGCACCCTATTATTATTATTGTTGTTGTTGTTGTTTTGTTGTTATTATTATTATTTGCTGAACTGGTCATTTCGCAACTATTCAAAATGAAAATGGACCCTCAAAATGTACTTATAACCCAGTCCCAGAATTCGGACAGCTGACCCACCCATGGTCAGATGGCAGCATTTTGGGAACTCAGAAACTTGCCTGCATCTATAGCTGTTGTAGCTTCCTGCTGTCATGTGATCACAATTCACATTTTTACAGAAAATTGGCATTTGCATCTGGTTTCTGGCAAAAATCACCTATAGCAAACAATGGGTTCATCTAACTATGGTGTTTAATAACCGTGGTGTTTGGTTAATGACTGCTGCAAAAAAGGTTGTAAAAATTCTGTGCGATGACCTGTTTTATCATTACCTGACAGTATAGTAAAATAAAACATTAGAACCAAAGCAATAATTATAAATAAACAGAATGTGCACTCGTCTCCTGAATTTTTTCAGGAAAATCATTGTTTAGATTAAAGACCATGAGTATGGCTACTGTTCTGATCTTAGGATAGAGCTATTCCATAATCCAGGGACTGCAACAAAATAATGTGTCTACAAATCCTTGCTCCCAATCTCTCCAAATGGAGGACTTTTAACAAATGGGGGTACTAATGATGGCATGCACTAAATGATTTGATTCCATGAGGAAGATGATCCCAAAGCTTCCTAAGAACCAAAATCATATAGGCCAGGCATGTCAAACTCGCAGGCCTTGGACCACATCCAGTCTGCACAGGCCACACTTACCCCGGCATTGCAAAGGTGAAAAACTCCTGATATGTCACCATATAGCCCGCATTGCGATAGGGCTTTCCATCCGATATAGGCCTTTATGGGTAATAAATCAATCAAATCATTTAGTGCAAGCCATCATTAATACCCCCAGATGTTATGTGGCTATGGTGATTCTCATCTGCCAATAAATAAGAATCTGCCAAAGTAAAGTTCTAATAATTCCTTCTTCTGCCCAGCAAAAAAGAGGGATATGCTCAAGTGTGGCATCATGTAGGCATCTCACTATTCATTCATTTAGCACTAGATCAGGATTTAATGTCAAGAGGAATTAACCTAGCTAGAAATTCCTTTTTTTAATCTTATGGAAAATCATGATGATTATATAGTTATGCTAACTGTATGGATTACTATAAGTGTCCCCTTGATCAATAGCAATGTTTATTAAAATTGTGTGGAAATTTTCCAACAACTTCTACATACTTTCAACTGGAATGTTTGAATTAAGAATCCTTCCATGTCATATGTAAACTGACCCAAGAAAGTTCCTTGTTTCTCCTCTTCTGCTTTTAGTCCCTTTTGAAAGAAAGGATTTATTATAAAAAATCATGACCTCATAGAATATTCCATAATAGTAGAAGAAAGACAAAGATTTTAACCATTTTGGAAACCAATTTGACATACGTAGATAGTCAAATTGTGGAGAAGCATTTTTAAGTCATTAATATGAGACTGTTCATGGTTTACTGGCTATTTATTAAAGAACCACTGATATCCTAATTAAAGAATCAATTATTTACCTATACAGTTATCATCAACTTAATAAGCAGAAATACAAAGCAAAAATTATTATTTTTAGTTCACATATTTCAGCAATATACATAGTTGTTTAATCATTTTTAGCCTGAAAAATGCCAATATAGGACAAACATTTATACAGTGCCTTTGAAAGACCAATTTAGTCTGAAATACATTGTAGTACAATATGTGTGTTTATGTATCTGTATGTACAGAGATGTGTGCACACACGCAAAGTTTCTCTTCAGTGACCATTGGACGTTTCATTATATTTTGTGCTATCCACACATTAGCTTTGATAATTACATTTGACTGAAATTAAACAATATAAATAAAGTGATAGCTCCTTCAATTTGTTTTGTCAATTTTATTTCAGAAAGCACTGTAAGACTTACTCTAATTAATGAATTAAGGCAGTTTAGAATAGCTAGTTAAATATAATTTGTTCTCCTTCATCATTCTAGCCCATTATTAACTTTGTGCAATGCTTAAGATACCTCTTTCTTTTTTTAAGTTAGGTAGCAAGAAGCAGTAGAACTAAATCATTACTGTAATATGGTACATGCACTCCATGCCAAAGCTATAAGTTACTTCCTGAGTAATTTCATATAAACAGGATGAAGGAACTCAAGCTTTCAAAGGACTATATTTCAGCAAGAGGGGATAAATTTATATTCCATAGTACTTGAGGGCAGGATGAGAAGTAATGGATGGAAACTCGTTAGAGGGAAATCCAGCCTGGGATCTTCTAACTCTATGATTCTATGATTGTGTCTATGATTGTCAAGATCTCTGAATATTAAAGACGTCATGCAAAATGTGTTGTATTGTATTGTATTAGTAGGTTAGGTTTGCCACTGCCATTTGTAAAATATAAGCTATAGTTTAGTATGTTGTATGAAGCTAATCAGTTGTATCTAAATAACAATCACACTGAAAGAACTATAATTATAACAAAATGTTCAGAAATTCTTTCAACTAACCAGTTACAGTATTTGTTAATTTGAAAATTAGCATTATTTCTTCCTAAAATCATATGTTTATTTGTTCATTAGTCTAATGATATAATAAATGAATGTAAAATAAAATATGTACACCATATTGGGATATAAAATTGGGACAGTGGGATATAAAATATATTGAGATACATATAAAAACATATTGTAATATAAAAAATATTCAGTGAAATGATCTAATACAATCATCCTCTCGGTAGTTGATCCCAATCTGACCTAGAGAGGAATCTCTCAATCCTAACACAATAACAATCATAGAAATGCAAGTTGCAAGTTAATTTTTACTTACATTTAGTAAATAAATTAGAAAATGATGCTTACATAAATAGCAAAATCTTTGGGAGCACTAGAGATCTTGTCTGTGGGGGAGACTTTCTTAGATATATGTTGTATTGTAACAGCGCTTGGAATAATTTCCTTAGCTAATCTGATAACAGTTTCAGCTTGACTTCCAGGAAAAGACCAGCAATTTCCAAGGTGATAACTGGGCTTAAAGAGAATAAAGAGAAAATTCTGAATAATTTAAGTATTCTATTGTATAAATGCTATAACTCAGTCAATTAAAGAGGATTTAATTATTAGAATAGAATAGAATAGAATCTGGAAGGGACCTTGGAGGTCTTCTAGTCCAGCCCCCCCTCACTTGTCAGACAAGTGACTGTCCAATCTCTTCTTAAAAACCTCCAGTGATGGAGCGCCCATGATTTCTGAAGGCAAGCTGTTCCACTGGTTAATTGTCCTCACTGTTAGGAAGTTTCTCCTTAATTCCAGGTTTCTTTGATCAGTTTCCAACCATTGTTTCTTGTCCTGCCCTCTGGTGCTTTGGAGATTAAATTGACACCCCTCTTCTTTCTGGCAGCCTCTCAAATACTGGAAAACTACTATCATATTTCTTCTTTTCTTTAGATTAGCCAAACCCAAGTCCAGCAGCTGTTCTTCATATGTTTTAGTCTCCAGGTCTTTGAACATCTTAGTTGCTCTTCTCTGAACTTTTTTGTAACATGGTGATCAAAATTGGTTGCTAATACTTTCTGTGATCTTGATTCTATGCCTCTGTTTATACAACCCAGGATTGTATTAGTTTTTTTGGCTGCTGCTACACACGGCTGGCTCATAGTCAAGTGATTGTCTACTAGGGTTCCAAGGTCCCTCTCACAGTTACTGTTTTGAGCCAGGTATCACCTAATCTGTGCTTATATCTTTGATTTTTCCTGCCTAAATGTAAAACTTTGCTTTTCTCCACATTAAAACTCATTTTGTTGGATAGCGCCCACTGTTCCAGTTTGTCAAGATCTTTTTGAATCCTGAGCTTGTATTCTGAGGTGTTGGTTATTCCTGCCAGTTTAGTGTCATCTGCAAATATGATGGGTTCCCCTTCTATTCCCTCATATAAGTCATTGATGACGATATTGAAGAGTACTGGGCCTAACACGGAACCTTGTGGTACACCCTCTCCATGTGGATGTAGTACCATTGAGGACTACTCGTTGATTACACTTTGTCAACCAGCTATAAATCCATCAGGTTTTTTAAATCCATCAAGCTTTTTCTAGCTTACCAAGCAGTAGATTGTCATCTATTTTGTTGAATGCCTTACTGAAACCTAAGTATACTATGTCCACAGTTTTTTGCTGGTCTACTAATTTAGTCACTTTATCAAAGAATGAAATAAGATTGGTTTGGCATGATCTGTTTTTAACAAACCTGTGCTGGCTGCCAGTTAAAACTTTGTTTGTTTCTAAATGTTCACAGATCTGTTTTTTGATGATCTTTTCCAGGATCTTCCCAGGTATTGATTGGTCTGTTTTTCTCGCCCTTCTTGAAGATGGGAACCACATCAGCCCTTTCCCAATCCTCAGGTACTTCCCCAGTGCTCCAGGATTTTTGAAAGATATGTTGCAATGGTTCTGAGATAACATTCTGCCAGCTCCTCCAGGACTCTGGGATATAATCTGTTGGGTCTTGGTGATTTCTATTTGTCAAGGTCGGATAGGTGTTCTGTTACCATTTTGTTGCTTATTTTATTATAATTTTTGTTTCGAGTTTGTCTTTTGCAGTATTTTTTTATACTGTATATCTTGTACTATAATTTCTTTTTATGTGAAGACTGATGCAAAGAACGAGTTAAGTAGCTCTGCTTTCTCTCTATTACTTCTTACTTCCTTACCATCTTCTCTCTTTGGTGGACCTAGATTCCTTGACTTTTTTCTTGTTATTAATCTGTTAAAAGAAACTTTTTTTTTATTATCCTTGATTTCTGTTGCAAGCCTTTATTCATTCTGAGGCTTTGCTTTCCAGACTTTGCCTTTGCATATTCTGGCTGTCTGCTGATAATCAGCCTTAGTTATGTGTTCCTCTTTTCATTTTCTGCACTTGTCCTTTTTGTCTTTCAGTTTGTCTGAGAGATGTTTATGCAGCTCTGCTGGTTTCTTCTTGACTTTCTTGTTTTTTCCCCCCAGTGGTATTCTTCTGGCTGGGCTTTTATTACAGCATTTTTCAGAGTTTCCCATGCTTCTTGAATTGTTTTTCCCTTTAGGATTTTCATTCATGGAATCTTTCCTAGGTTTGTTAAAATCAGCTCTTTTGAAGTTTAAGACATTGGTTGAATTATTTTCTATTGCTTGTGTTTGCATTATACTGAATTCCAGTATGACATGGTCACTTTCACCCAAAGTTCTGGCAACTTCAACTCCCTCTATCTCTTCTTCTCAATTAGTAAGAATTAGGTCCAGTATAGCTTTACTTTTAGTTCCTTCGTCTATCTTTTGGATGACAAAGTTGTCAGCTAGGTTGGTTAGGAATCTGTTTAATCTCCCACTCGCTGAAGAGTTTGTCTCCTAACTGATATCTGGATAGTTGAAAATTCCCATTACTACTGTGGTATGCTTCCTACATACATTTGTTAACTGGTTGGCAAAGAGTCCATCTATTTCTTCTGATTGGTTGGGTGGCCTGTAGTATACCCTTATGGCAATGTCACTTTTTTTCCTTTTTATATTGACCCATAAGGATTCTGGAGGGCTTTTATCTTTAATCATGTGCATTTCTGTAGATATGTGGTGTTCTCTTACATATAGCTCAACTACCCCTTCTCCTTTTGTAGTTCTGTCTCTTTTGAACAATTTGTATCCATCCATCAGTCCATTCCAGTCATGGATTTCGTACCACCAGGTTTCTGTAATGCCAACTATGTTATACCCACCCTCGTGTACTATTGCTTCTAGTTAACCCTGTTTGTTTTCCAAGCTTTGAGCATTAGTATATAAACATTGAAGACTTTTATATCTGTCCATGGGTATGTTTCCTGGATCTCCTGATTGTTGTTTGATTTTTTCTTTTTTCTCATCACTCCCTACCTCTTTGTTTAATTTGTTTTCTTGGGATTTATGATTGGTTTTGTTTTCTAATGTTTGGTTACCCTTCACCCTCAATTTTAGTTTAAATCCCTTGTAATGTGTTGGGCCAGTACATTTTTCCCTGTTTTAGTGAGGTGCAGCCCATCCCTTGCCAAGTCCTTTGCATAGCAAATGCAGTCCATGATCCAGGAAACCAAAGTTTTCTTGGCGACACCAACCCTTTAGCCAATGGTTTATTTCTAGAATTCTTTTTCCCCTCAATGGATGTTGCCCTTTTGTTGGGAGTACTGAGAACACTACTTGTGCTCCTAGCTCCTTAACTTTATTGCCTAGCTCAGGGGTCCTCAAACTTTTTGAACAGGAGGCCAGTTCATTGTCCCTCAGACTGTTTGGGGGAGGGGGGGGCGGACTATAGTTTGATAAACAATGATTATAGACCAATGTAAAATCAAGTATAATATGAAAAAATCAAACAAGAGAAATGATATTGGTTAATTATTTGAATGAGTTTTTAAGTGAAAAAAATATACATTTCCAGTGAATCCACACATGTTTTGTATGGGAATGTAACTGCTGGTTTTTCCACAAATAGTTTTTGAGTTGTGGAAAGATGGCAGAAGTTTTCCTCCCTCATGTTTTTTTTCAAAAATATATGTTATTGATTTTTTTAAACATAAATCACTTAATAATTGATGAACAGCATGTTGTCTGGATTACATTTGTAAAACAATCACTAACAATTGATTTCTATAATCCATAATCCACATAATAGTTTTAATTAATTTCCTCTTTTCCCAAAATATCCTGTTTTGCAAACATTGTTAATACAATTCTTATTGTTTTGATAGATAATAATTAAATATATATTTTCCTCAATAGTCCTAAAAATAATAATCACATCAGTATAATATTTCTTTTCTATCCAATCATTCTGGTTGCCTTATCATAGATCCTGATTTCTCCCACCAAATTCTAGATATTCTTATTGGTTAAGATTTTCTCAAAAATTAATTACATTTAAGAATTAAACTCTATCTTTCCATATGAACCATCTCACACTTTTACATTTCTTAAGGAATAGATAAAACAGTAGAAAAAAAAGAAAGCAAGAGTAAAGAAACATAAAAAATAACATACTACTTAAAATATAAGGGACGTGGTGGCTCAGTGGGTTAGGACGCTGAGCTTGTCGATCAGAAAGTCGGCAGTTTGACGGGTCAAATCCCGAGTGCCGCGTAACAGAGTGAGCACCTGTTACTCATCCCAGCTTCTGCCAACTTAGCAGTTCGAAAGCACGTAAAAATGCAAGTAGAAAAATAGGGACCACTACGGTGGGAAGATAACAACGTTCCGTGAGCCTTGGTGTCTAGTCATGCCAGCCACATGACCAGAGACGTCCTCGGACAAACGCTGGCTCTTCATCTTTGAAACGGAGATGAGCACCAGCCCCTAGAGTTGGAAACGACTAGCACGCATGTGCGGGGGAACCTTTACCTTTACCTTATTTAAAATATATATCCCTCCTAAGCTAATATGTATTTATTTCCTAAATTTCTTATTCTTTTTAACCATAATTAAAAATATGTTTAATTTTTAAACATTCCATTTAATACATATAGTCATCTAGTCCTCTTATTCAAAACATTTTTATCCATTATAATTTTCTTAAATTCAATCACATTTAAATATCTAAAACATTTCCTTTATCTAAGTCATTTCAACTTTTTTATATTACTCATATCAAGAAAGACAACAAAAAAGGAAAAAAGCATACTATATTATATTTAGGGAAATCATCCCTCTTAGAGTGACATATAGTGACTCCTGAAGACATTGACAGGATCATGGGGAAGCTGAGCTCCACCACATGTTTGTTGGACCCGTGTCCCTCCTGGCTGGTTTATGCAGCCCGGGATGGGACATGAGGCTGGCCCCAGGCAGTGATAACTGCTTCTTTGAGTGAGGGTAGTTTTCCTGCCGCCTTGAAGGAGGCGGTGGTGAGACCCCTCCTCAAGAAGCCTGCCTTGGACCCAGCAATATTAAACAACTTTCGTCCGGTCTCCAACCTTCGCTTTCTTGCGAAGGTTGTTGAGAGCGTGGTGGCGCATCAGCTCCCTTTGTTCTTGGAGGAAGCTGATTATTTGGACCCGTACCAATCGGGTCTCAGGCCCGGGTACAGCACGGAGACGGCATTGGTCGTGCTGGTGAATGACCTCTGGCGGGCTCGGGACAGGGGTTGTTCCTCTGTCCTAGTCCTGTTAGACCTCTCAGCGGCTTTCGATACCATCGACCATGGTATCCTGCTGCGGCGTCTCAGGGGGTTGGGAGTGGGAGGCACAGTTTTTCAGTTCTCCTCCTACCTTCTGGGATGTTTGCAGTCGGTGTTGGCAGGGGGGCAGAGGTCGACCTTGAGGCCTCTCATTTGTGGAGTTCCCCAGGGATCGGTCCTCTCGCCTCTCCTGTTCAACATCTATATGAAGCCTCTGGGTGAGATCATTCGTGGTTTTGGAGTTGGGTATCATCAGTATGCTGATGATACCCAGCTTTTCATTTTGACCCCAAACCACCCCAGTGATGCCCTCGACGTGATGTCCCATTGCCTGGAAGCGGTCCGGGTCTGGATGGGGAGGAACAGGCTTTGGCTCAACCCTGACAAGACTGAGTGGCTGTTTGTGCCGGCATCCCGGGAAATTCAGATTACTCCATCTCTTGCTATGGGGGGGTGAGCTATTGCCCCCCGTAGATAGGGTGTGCAACTTGGGGGTCCTCCTAGACTCACGACTCTCTTTAGAAGATCATATTGGAGCTGTGACTAGGGGGGCCTTTGCCCAGGTTCGCCTGGTGCGCCAGTTGCAGCCCTATCTGGACCAGGATGCCTTGCGTACAGTCACTCATGCGCTCGTGACCTCTCGTTTGGACTACTGTAATGCTCTCTACATGGGGCTGCCCTTGAAGACCACTCGGAGGCTCCAACTGGTGCAGAATGCAGCCGCGCGAGTTGTGTTGGGAGTCTCCCGATACTCCCATGTTACACCTTTGCTCCGCGAGCTGCATTGGCTGTCGGTTGCCCTCCGGGTGAGATTCAAGGTGTTGGTAATGACCTACAAAGCCCTACATGGCATGGGTCCGGATTACCTACGGCAGCACCTGCGACCGGCGTCAACTTCCCTCCGTCCAGTGCGCTCCCACAGAGAGGGCCTCCTCAGGGTGCCTTCGATCAAAGAATGTCGACTGGTGGCCCCCAGGGGGAGGGCGTTCTCTGTGGGCACGCCAGACCTGTGGAACAGCTTGCTGGTTGAGCTCCGGATGGCCCCCGACCTTCGCTCCTTCCGGCGGGATCTAAAAACTTACTTATTTGAGCAATCCGGCCTGCTTTTACCTTCTCTGTTCTAGGTAATTATGCCTATTTTTTTCTATCCTATGTTTTGCAAATCAAAATAGCATTGGTTTCTTTTTCCAAGGGTCTGCTGTGCCATTACTGTTCACAGTCCCTGGCCTACTGGTCTGCTGCCTTTCACAGTTCCTGGTCTACTGGTCTTCTGCCATGCACAGTCCGTCTACTGGTCTTCTTCTGTTCGCATTCCCTTGTCTACTGGTCTGCTTCTGTTCCCAGTCTCCAGTCTGTTGCCATTCACAGTCCCCAGTCTACTCCTGTCCACAGCACCCGGTCAATTGCCATCTGCAGCACCCAGTTTACTGCCATTTGTACTCCTGGTCTACTGTCATTTGCACCACCCGTCTACTGCCGTTCACAGTCCTGGTCTACTGCCATTTGCAGCACCCAGTCTATGACCGTTCACAGTCCCTGATCTACTGTTGCTTGCAGCACCTGCTCTACAGCCTTCATTTTGGTTTCTATTTTTTAAACAAGTTTTATTAATTTTCTAATTTTACATCCAAATATTTATGAAGCAATGTGGTGGTTGGGTGATCAAAGGTTAACAATAACAAATAACAAAATCTTTTGTAATCAGCTCAGTTCCCTCTCCAGTTCCCTTAATTATGATAACATAATCAAATTAATACATTTCTAATTGTGACAAAATCAATTAGAACAATTTTCAATATATTTTCACTTATACATATCCATGTCCTGTTTTAAAATTTTACCTAATTGCAATACAGTGTTCCAAGATAGCCTGTAGTATCAAGAAAACTTAAATTTTCAGGTAACTCACATTTCCCCTATTTGATTATATAAGAATTATGTCTAAAATACAAACATTGTTCATTTCAGTGCATTCTTATTTTATACAAATGTATTCTGTTTATCATCTTAATAGTTCATCAATTATTGAAAAAAATATCTTTTGTTATATCATTCCAAGTTCTATGATGTGATTCAGAGTTATGTTCTAATAGCTAGTTTTCCTTTCCCTTAGAAATCTAAAATCTAAATATAAAATCAGTTTATATCTTTTGAAGGTTTCCCTTGGTCCATTTAAAGAAAATTTTAAGCTCTGTCATTAGAAATCCCAGCAAGTAGAAAAAAACCCATTTTTTAAAATCTAACTCTAGCCTTCCTTTTGTGCCAAACAGGCTTCCATATCAGTGCCTTTAAATTCTCAAGTGTGTCTCCCTTTCTTCCTACACATGTTGTTTGAGTCCAGGGAGACCATCTAATTGTCAGTTTTTCAAAAGAAATATCCCCTTTATAATCATTAAATTGTTGCTTTGATAAATCAATTCTCAATGTTTGGTGTAGTATAGTTGTCATTAGTTCAATCTGATCTTCTTCTTCCAGTTCCATCTGGCTCAGGTAAGAGGTCATGTCCAGTGTTTTAGTTATTGTTTGGTTGGCTAGATTCTCAATGTACTGTATTTGAAGGCCTTTGGCATCCTCCATCTTAGTGTAGCTTTCTTTGGCTTCTGTTGTTTTTTGAATTGTAGATTTGGGCATCAAGGTCTTCAGTAAATTGTATTTGCTGTTCTTTAGCGTCCCATATTTTCATGTTAATTTCCTCCTCTTCATTTGGTTTTTGAATTGTCAATTCATCAGTTGAAGTCACATTTTGGTTTGGTAGATTTAAGCTGTCAGATTTATTTTGCAGTCTGGCTTTCATTTGCTCAGCCACTGCCACGATTGTTTCAAGTATAAGTTTATAGCCAAGTGGTGGATAATATTCTTCCATTTCTTTGGGGTTTGCAGATAGGTGTTTTGTGGAGGCTGTTTTTGATAAAAGCCAATAAATGTCCACCTCCACTATTCCTAAAAGTTGTTTTGCCAGGTGTTGCCAATTCTTATCTTTAAAGATAATGTCAAGGTCAAATCTGAATTTGAGCCAAATCTCAAAAAAGAGGTGGTTTACTTGCTGTATCAGGTTTCGCCACAAGATGTCCTCAGTAGCACGTAAAGTCTTTTCCAAACTTATAAAAATCTATTTTTTTCCTTTTTGCCCTTCTTTCACAGCTTAAAAGGTAGATAGTAGGTTCCCATAGAAATAAAGATTTTTTAATAGCCCAAGAGTTCCAAAAGTACGAATAAGATTGCTTAATTATTCATTTAATAATTTCCATTTCTTTTAAGACTTTAGGATTTTAATTCCCCAAGTAAGTAGACGCTGTTCTTTCAAGGGGGTGAGGAAAGAGAATTTTCAGGAAAGTCCCACAGGAAGATAGTTAGGGGAATAAGAAAGGTAAGATCTCACCCAGCTCCTCCAGATTGCTTCGTTGTGCTTGATGGTGCTTTTGGCTTTCGGCAGGGAACGGCTTAATGATCAGCCATATTAATGGCTGATCTGTTCTTCTTTGGGCTAGAGGAGCTGCTCCAGATCAAACGGAAGGCTGCCACCCTTCCACGATCACAGGGAGGGCCTCCTGATGGTGGTTGCCCCTCCAGGGTGACTTTTGACCCTTTTCAGGGTCCTCTGAGGAAGAAAGATCAGACGGCGGGGAGAGGGTTCTTCCTGAACATCCGCTGGCACCATGTGCGCAAACCAGAAGCCCCCTTTTGGTTTCTATAGCTTGAGCTTCTGTTTAATTAATGAAGTTTATTATATGAGGGGATTTTTTTTGAACATCACCTGGAACACTTTAGTGTTAACTTTAGTTCAGGCAAATCAGAAACTTCAAAGAACCCAATCAAGACTCATTTATTTAAACTAAATTAAATTTATTTAATTTATTTAAACTAATTCAAATTTATTTAAAAATTAGTGCAGGTTCAAGTCCCACCAGGCTCAAGGTTGATTTAGCCTTCCATCCTTCCAAGGTAGGTAAAATGAGGACCCACATTGTTGGGGGCAATAAGCTGACTTTGTAATAATGCCGCTTGGGGGGGGTGAAAGCCCTAATAAGCAGGCATATACATAGAAAGAAGGCTATTGCTAAGCACATTGATTTGTGCTTTAGATTGTAAGCTGCCCTGAATCTTCGGAGAAGGGCGGGATACAAATGGGATTTTAAAAAAAAACCTAATCAACTGGAATCAATGCCATATGCTAAATAAATAAACTAGAACCAAGCACAGACCAAGAATCAAGAACTTGCACTCCAAAAATGGTGACTGGGATGGGCATAACCAATCAGAAAGCAGCTTGCCTAAAAGCCAATCTGAATTCAAGACACCTAGCTATAAAGATTGGAGCCCAAGCAGTTGCCTTTGGTTTGCCTAGCATATCACTTTGCCTCTGAAGATTCTAGCCATAGTTGCCAGTAAAATCTGAAGGAATCTGTTCTCCATCTTACAGTCACTGAAGCCTAAAGCCCAGCACTGTCTCCCAAATACTTTATGTTTACTTATACCTGAAGAATTACATCTGGTGATTTCACGAAAGGGAATATAATGAATGACATCCAGGAATAGTTTCCATCAGGATAGTGGTAGCTTCTAGTGGTTCTGGACTGAACAATAGTGGCACCTAGAATTACAATGTATTACAATTAAATATCTCATCATTTATCTATTTTAATGGATACACAAATACATTTTTTATAAAAAAATCCAGACATACAAGACTAGTGCCATTTGTCAGCAAAGAGAGTCCAGATAATATAATCTCTTTTACAGTTTATGTACAACAAACAATTAGCAAACTCTTCCAATACAAAATATTGGGGATGGGAGATTTCTATCATCAATGAAGAATAACAGAGAATGTACACTGTGGAATAAGCCATTTGCAATGTATATTTATATTTATCCAGCTCACTAAAAGCCACATTTGGGGTGATTTTGGTATTATTGTTGCTTAGAGATAAGTTTACCATGCATTTTAAATGCAACCAGATGACATAAAATTATTAGTTGCATATAACATACATCTACCTTGGAATTTAATATGAGTGAAATGCTATGGCTGCCTAAAATAGAAAAAAGAGAAATGTTTAATGGGCTACAGTTCTCTTATGTCTGTCATGTTGAAGATCTAGGGCAGACATGTCAAACTCGTGATGTCACGTGACATCACACAATGTATTGAGATGGTTTTGCCATTGCCAACAATGTGTGGGCATGGCTTCCAGATGACGTGTCCGGCCCATGGGCCGGCAGTTTGACGCCTCTGCTCTAGGGTATTCCCAGAGCTCATTCTTTTAGGAATAAATATAAAAAGACAGTGGCTGTGATTATTTTCTGATAAGCATTTAGTAAGAAAGCTGGAAACTTTTCTATCAATTTGCAACTATGCTTGCACAATTTCATAGTGAACCTCTTAGAACTTGCATATTAAAATATGTGCAAAATGCTTTTGAAGACTTTTCAGATATTGTAGTTGATATTAATACTAAAATACTAATATTGTAGTTGATATTAATACTAATAAACTGTAGTTTATATTAATACTATTAAAAGTAATAGCATAATGATTACATGAAATACTTTGACATTTTTTTAATTTAACAACTGAAATACACATTATAGTATATACTAATTAAAGCTGTATTATATATGAACAGTAGGCATTTCCAAAACCTAGTTATGTAGTACATTATTAAATTAGTATAATGACATGAAATACTTTGACATTTGTTTTAACAACTGAAATACACATTATAGTTTATACTAATTAAAGCTGTACTATATATGAATAATGTTGTTAGCTGCGAAGTCATGTCCGACCCATCGCGACCCTATGGACAACGTTCCTCCAGGCCTTCCTGTCCTCTACCATCTTCTGGAGTCAATTTAAGCTCACGCCTACTGCTCAGTGACTCCATCCAGCAACCTCATTCTCTGTCGTCCTCTTTTTCTATTGCCCTCAATCTTTCCCAGCATTAGGCTCTTCTCCAGTGAGTCCTTCCTTCTCATTAGGTGGCCAAAGTATTTGAGTTTCAACTTCAGGATCTGGCCTTCTAAAGAGCAGTCAAGGTTGATCTCCTCTAGGACTGACCGGTTTGATTGCCTTGCAGTCCAAGGGACTCACAGGAGTCTTCTCCAGCACCATAGTTCAAAGGCCTCAATTCTTTGGTGCTCAGCCTTTTTTATGGTCCAGCTTTCACTGCCATACATTGCAACTGGGAAGACCATTGCCTTGACTATACGCACTTTTGTTGACAGGGTGATGTCTCTACTTTTCAGTGTGCTGTCTAGATTTGCCATTGCTTTCCTCCTGAGAAGCAAGCGTCTTTTAATTTCTTGGCTACAGTCCCCATCTGTAGTGATCTTGGAGCCCAGAAAAATAAAATCTGTCACTACCTCCATTTCTTCCCCATCTATTTGCCAGGAATTGAAAGGGCCGGATGCCATGATCTTGGTTTTCTTAATGTTAAGTTTCAACCCACGTTTTGCACTCTCCTTCTTCACCCACAACACGAGGCTCTTTAGTTCTTCTTCACTTTCTGCCATTAGAGTGGTATCATCTGCATATCTTAGGTTGTTGATATTTCTTCTGGCAATCTTAATTCCAACTTTTGATTCATCTAGCCCTGCCTTTCTCATGATGTGCTCTGTATATAAGTTAAATAGGCAGGGCGACAGTATACAGCCTTGCCGGACTCCTTTCCCAATTTTTAACCAATCAGTGGTTCCGTGTCCAGTTCTCACTGTTGCTTCTGGGCTCACATATAGATTTCTCAAGAGACAAATAAGATGGTCTGGTATGCCCATCTCTTTAAGAACTTGCCACAGTTTGTTATGATCCACACAATCAAAGGCTTTAGCATAGTCAATGAAGCCGAAGTAGATGTTTTTCTGGAACTCTCTGGCTTTCTCCATGATCCAGCGTATGTTGGCAATTTGATCTCTAGTTCCTCTGCCTCTTCAAAATCCTGCCTGTACTTCTAGTAGTTCTCTATCCACATACTGCCGGAGTCTAGCTTGTAGGATTTTAAGCATAACTTTACTAGCATGAGAAATAAGTGCAATGGTGAGATAGTTTGAACATTCTTTGGCACTGCCTTTCTTTGGAATTGGAATGTAAACTGATCTTTTCCAATCCTGTGGCCACTGTTGAGTTTTCCAAATTTGCTGGCAAATTGAGTGTAGCACTTTTACTGCATTGTCTTTTAAGATTTTGAATAGCTCAGCTGGAATACTGTCACCTCCACTAGCTTTGTTGTTGCTCAGCTTTTCTAAGGCCCACTTTACTTCACATTCTAGGATGTCTGGCTCGAGGTCAGTGACCACCTCATTGTGATTATCAGGGACATTAAGCTCATTCTTGTATAGTTCCTCTGTGTAATTTTGTCACCTCTTCTTAATCTCTTCTGCCTTTGTTAGGTCCCCACCATTTTGGTCCCTTATCATGCCCATTTTTGCATTAAACGTTCCCTTCATCTCTCCAATTTTCTTGAAAAGATCTCTGGTCCTCCCTATTCTATTGTTTTCTTCTATTTCTTTGCACTGTTCATTTAAGAAGGCATTCTTATCTCTTCTAGCTATTCTCTGGAATTCTGCATTCAATTGGGTGTATCTTTCTTTTTCTCCCTTGCCTTTTGCTTCCCTCCTTTCATATTATATTATATATTCATATTATATTATATATTATATTATATACCTCTTGTACAATGTTGCGAACCTCTGTCCATAGTTCTTCAGGCACCCTGTCTATCAGATCTAATTCCTTAAATCTATTTGTCACCTCTACTGTATATTCAACAGGGATATGATTTAATTCATACCTGAGTGACCTAGTGCTTTTCCCTACTTTCTTCAGTTTAAGCCTAAACTTTGCAATGAGAAGCTCATGGTCTGAGCAACAGTCAGCTCCTGTTCTTGTTTTTACTGACTGTATAGAGCTTCTCCATCTTTGCCTGCAGAGCATATAGTCAATCTGATTTCTGTGTTGACCGTCTGGTGATGTCCATGTATAGAGCTGTCTCTTGGGTTGTTGGAAAAGAGTCTTTGCTATAACCATCGTATTCTCTTGACAAAATTCTATCAGACTGTGCCCTGCTTCATTTTGTACTCCAAGGCCAAACTTGCCTGTTATTCTGGTTATCTTTTGGCTTCCTGCTTTAGCATTCCAATCCCCCATGATGATAAGGACATCATTTTTTGGTGTTAGTTCTATAAGGTGCTATAAGGCTTCTGAAAAATCCCACATTAACTGGACTCTAGGCCCCAGTACCTCTCCTAGTCAGTTCTTCCGACTGGTGTTTGGGTGGCTGGTCTCTCTGGCGGCCTCTGCAAACCAGCGCAATGTGGCCTGTCCTTCTGCAAGCTCTACACGTGGCTGAACGAAATCTGCAATTGGCGCGAAAATGATTGCCGCCACACCCCTTACATCTAGGTAAGAGAACTGCCTTGTAACTGTCCTCTCTCTGCTGGCTGTTGCAGTGTTGCACATTGGGTTGCTTTTGGAGTCAGTTGATTTCAGGTTCTTCTTCCTTGGAAGATTCTCCAGTGTGTTTGGCATCCTCAAGGTGGACCGTTTCTTCGAACTTTGTCGAGCATGAGGTCGCTAGTGTAGTTTGTTAGCTGACCTTGAGAGGGGGGGAATGCCTCTTCCCTCCGGCGTGTGCTGCCTTTCCCACGTAGACTTCAGCTCTTTATTTGGTGAAGCAGAATCCCACCTTCATCGCCACTGTTAAATAGCGGGTTCTTTGGCGCAGGAATGACGATGTGGAATGGAGTACAGGGTAACTCATCATTTATTTTGTGCAAAGACTGTACTGGGGAAATGGCTGCAACTAGCTGCAATATATAGTCTAGCCCCTAGGCAGCAGCCAATAGGTTTGAATCAACCATTGCCGCCTGGAGATAGCCTATTGCAGCACAGGAGACTTGTAGTCTGGGTTGCTGGAGAGCTGTTAGCTGCTCCAGCAACCCACGTGGTATTTCACAAGAGCCCAGTACATAACAGTCATATTCCACTCAGTATCAAGGATGGAGCTGTAGAGGTGGTCAACAGTATTAAGTATCTCAGGGTGCAGATAACTAACAATCTGAATTGGTCTCTCCACACGTCATCCATAGTGAAGTGTACAAATCAGCATATGCATTTCCTGTGTCAGATGAGAAGAGCACATCTTTTTCCTTCTGTCTTGGCCACTTTTTACAGAGGCACGATTGAAAGCATTTTAATAAACTGTCTGGTTTGGTGCCAGCAGTGCCTCAAGACAGAAAGTCCATACAGAGAATGGTAAGGACAGCCGAGAAAATCATAGGAAGCTCGCTTCCTGATATTCATGATTGTACTTATAAGCCCTATGTGCTTAGAGCTCAAAGCATTGTTAGAGACCCCACACACACAATTTACAGTCTGTTTCTTTTCCTACCTCTGGGAGGAGGTTTCAAACTATTTCCAGCAGGACTACCAGATTCTGCAATAGCTTTGTTCCCTATGCCATCCATCTGGTAAACTCGCAAGATTCTTTTTCCCCACCATGTATACATAACCCGAATTAGACTGTTGGTTCTCTGTGTCATATAATATATTTTTATTTTTTATTTTTATTTTAATTCCATTTATATCCCGCCCTTCTCCAAAGACTCAGGGCGGCTTACAAGCTTAGCAGTAGCCTTCATTCTATGTATATGCCTGCTTATTAGGGCTTTCACCCCCCCAAGCGGCATTATTACAAAGTCAGCTTAATTGCCCCCAACAATCTGGGTCCTCATTTTACCTACCTCGGAAGGATGGAAGGCTGAGTCAACCTTGAGCCTGGTGGGACTCGAACCTGCACTAATTGCAGGCAGCTGGTGTTACTTAAGGAGGCATTAGCCCACCGCTCCACCAAGGCTCATATATGTGGATGTATGCATAATTCTGTATTTATTTTTTGTCATGTACCGTACTTTCCGGCGTATAAGATGACTTTTTAACCCATGAAAATCTTCTCAAAAGTTGGGGGGTTGTCTTATACGCCCAGTCGTCTTATACACCGGAAAATAGTACATAAATCAATTGAGCGCCCCGTTCTTGCAAAGCAACTTCAAGCCTCCCTTCCCACCCCCAAGAGCCTCTAAGCCCCTTCCCCTCCCCCTTGCAAACGCCAGACCCCGGGAGCGGCAGGAAGCCCCTCACCCTCACCCAAGCGGCATCTGAGCATAAGCAGAGCACACCCTGCTACCCGCTATCTCTCCCGGCAGTCTGGACAGTGGTACTTGGTGGCCTGGTGCCCCTCTCGCCCACAGACCACGCAGCAGCCCTCGCCAGCTGGCCTCGGCATGGCTGCCCCAAGCCCGGCTCTCCAGCGCATCTTCCGGGCCTGCCTGGCCGACCGCCTCCTGGGCGGGGCTTGGCTCCAGACACGGCGGCTGCTCCGTCTGCAAATGTGCTCTCAAAGCCAGATTGCGCTCAGCTGTGCAGGCTGCTGAAAAGCGGGGACTCGGAGTTCCCGCGGTGGTTGCGGCTTCTGGCGTGCCATTTGCAATCTGGCCTGGAAGAGCGTGTCGTGTGAATGCAGCTCTTGCGTTTATTCCAAAGGGTGGGTGGAAGGAAAAGCCCCTTTGGGCTTCAAAAGGGAGGCTTTGCACCATCTGCATCAGACGGGGCTGAATCGGGCTTGTGTCAGACACTTGGCAACTGGCATGTAAGTATTTTCCAGCGTATAAGATGAAAAATCTTGAAAATCTTGTCAAAAGTCGGGGGTCGTCTTATATGCCCAGTCGTCTTATATGCCGGAAAAATACGGTAGTGTATATTGGAGGGTGACCCTTTGAGAGCTGTATGCAATGAAATTTTAGTTTAATGTATGCCGATTAGTGTACATTCAAAGTGACAATAAAGTTATTATTCTATTATTCTATTCTATTCTATTCTATTCTATTCTATTCTAACAGCTGCTGCAAATACCTGCAGACTGGAGTGCATAATCTGTCATCTGAACAATGTCTTCATCCAACTTTTGCTCTAATTTTTTAAGATTTTTTTCAATACTCTGTCATGGATAAAAGGTAAAATTAAAATCCATCTATAAGTTTGGGAAAATTTAGAAAAGGAGCCAGAAATGATTTTTAAAAATAAACCCGAACATTAACTGCAATTTTCCAGAAATATTGCATCACATACATCACTTATGACATAGATTGCTACTCCACAAGCAGCACAGGTAATAAAAAGTGCCACACAAATACTGAATAGAAAAGTCTATGGATCATGCCTTCAATCTGCTTGACTTCACTGTGCTGTTGCCAGTAAAGCTGCCAGTTTGAACTGGAAGACTAACTAAAAGAACATGAACAAGATTACTAGCATGCCAGCATTTGATCTGGTGAATTTGGTCATATTGATTTGGTACTAATATGATTTCTATCAATAAAATCTTATGAAGATCTCTTACCCATCTTCTAATGCCTTTGCTTGCATATCCTTCTAATATTTGACTAACTGTGTTATAGACAATATTGTTCATAGTCAATTTGAGATCTTGAAGTTGCATTTGCAACTTTTGTTTCTGCTCCTTCAGAAACTGGATTTCAAGTGCCTTTGATTGTAAAATGTGATTAGCTTTCCTAGGAAAAATAATAAAGGGAAATGATACACAGTATTGTTCTTCATATTTTTCACTAAGTCTACAAAATATAGTAATGACAATTCTGGAAATTTAGAAAACACATTTCATTGCATTGATTTGATTGCATTATGCAAAGAATGACTAATCTTGATCCGTGCCTTAACATAGTATTCATTTAACATTGTTCATTGACTAACTTGAATCGAGCTAAAGAGGAAAAAACAAGTTGTGCTTTTCATGCTGTTTTGTTATACAGTTATAACCCCAGAAACACAAAGCTGTTATACAATTAAACAGGCAGGTTAGAGCAGGCAAGTTCAGCCAGTGGATACACTGAAGCCATCCATTAAGCAGTACCACAACAGCACTGTCATACTGAAGGTTAAGGCAGAAAGAGGGGAAATGATTTAACCAGAGACACTTACTTAACTATTGTTACAGTGATTTTCTAATAATCACTGCATTGGTAGGGGACTAACTATGACCAATTGTCATTCTTGGTTAGTGTGTAAAAGTGTTTTTTGTTTGTTCTTGCAAACTATAAGCATAACAACAACAACTTTATTGATTAGCCCTTGGGCCATATCAAAGTACAAAGTTCCAGCAACAAACCGTCACCAAAACTTGATAAAAGCAATCCAAAATGGAATTTGATAAAATACAATTTAAAATGGAATTAAAATACAATTTAAGTTGAAATAGTAATAAAATACAAATTTAAGATATAGATAAAATATGATAACATTATATTTCGGAGTCGCCCTTACAATCTACCCCAATCAGTCCCACATATGCAGATCTTAACCGGATCATTTTGTTTAAATACATTGAATGTTATTTTCAAGTTCTGGCCGGACATAAGGTAAGTTATTTTGATATGGGGATCCCAATGGGTCATTCGTTTGGTATATAGACCAAGATACCTGTCTCTCACCCTCTTATACAGACAACAGTCAAATAGGATGTGAGCCAGGTCCTCTAGCTCTGCCGCTCCGCAAATGCAGAGACGCTCATGACGGTATAGCATGAAATCTCCCATATCTGACCACTGTATCAAGCTGTTCGAATCTCGCTCTCGTAAATATCTCCCTAAGATGTTTTGGGAGTTGTAACTTCAAATAACTGTCCACTTGAAAAGTACATTTGTATTTACTCAGCCATTTCAAGTTACCCACCTTACTAAGGATAGCTATATCAGTTTGTGCTTCTATATCCTTAATTCTTTGGGCAACTCTTTTTTTAGATTGTTCTCCTATTACGCAAGAAACAGGAAGGCCACAGCTTCTTACAAAATTTGTTAGTTTGGTGATCCAGGAGATTTGTGATTGCAGTTTTATTTGCTCTAGTAGGCATAATTTGGGGAGTCTATCAGTCTCCATTTCATTAACTTTGCACCAGTAGTTATAAGCTCTAATTTTAGATAATGCCTGAATTGTATGAATTCCCAATTCAGCTCTAACTGCTGCAGCAGATGTTCTTGGATCTACACCCAAAATACATCTCAGGTGCTGGGACTGTGTTTGTTCTAAAACTGTGGTTGAGTAAAGACCCCAAATTTCTGCTCCATACAAGAGCATTGTCGTAACCTTAGCCTTATAAACTTTGAGTAGTGGAGCTAGGGACCCTGGGTAACTATGGTTCCTTAGTTTGAGCAATAAATTCAAATGGGCTTTTGCTCTAAATGTACTTCGTTGATGATGGCAGGCCCAAGATCCAGTCTTGGAAAAAGTTACTCCCAAATATACAAAGGTATTAACCTGCTCAATTGGTTCACCATCTAATTGCCACTTATGTCTCTGATGGTTTCTTCCAAACACCATTATTTTCGATTTGGATTTGCTAATAATTAGGGAGTTATCCTGGCAATAATAATATTCTTCTTAATAGCCTACGTAATCCTACTTGTGAGTATGATAATAAAATCATATCATAAGCATAAAGCAAGCTGTTACAGTAAGTATTTAGGATCATGTACCATGTACCGTATCATGTACCGTGTACCATGGTATCCTTCATTAACCCTGGTAAGTCATTGATGTATAAATTAAATAATAATGGGGCCAGAATACACCCTTGCCTTATCCCTTTATTTGTGTGAATCCTGTTAGTCAGGGCCCCATTAACCCCATACCGCACCCTCAAACAGGTACTTGTGTAAAGGGCTTTAATCAAAGCCAGGAGTCTGGGTTCTATTTTAAGAGATGTCAATTTACTCCATAGTACGTCTCTATTTACCATATCAAATGCTGCTGTAAGGTCTATAAAAGCAGCAACCAGGGGTCTCCTCTTATAGGCATATTTGGCAATTAGATGGTTCAAAACAAAGCAGTTATCAATAGTAGATCTGTTCTGTCTAAAACCTGCTTGTTCTTCTGTGAGGATGTTGTTTTCCTCTACCCAGATTTCAATTCTGTTCAAAAGGTACCTAGCATATATTTTTGCTACAATGTCAATCAGGCTGATGGGCCTATAATTACTAGGATCCTTTTTATTCCCTTTTTTATATATGGGGACAACTATTGTCATCTTCCACCCATCTGGTATATGGCAGGTGTTATTTATGTGTGTAAAAAGACCTGCTAATACAGGGCCCCACCAGTTGGGAAATTTCTTAAATAATTCTGCTGGTAAAATATCCTCGCCTGGGGCTTTATTGCTCTTTAAGCTTTTAATGATGGACTGTATCTCCTTTTCTGAGACTGGTGGCCAAGGGGGGAGAGTTGTAGGATTTACCAAATCACTGTTTAAAAATAATTTCTTTACCGGTTCGGTGGGGGCAAAAACTATAAGCATAAAATAACTTAGATGTTTTCTTACTTCAAGGATTTCAGGTCTTTGGTTCCACCCTACACATCAAGGAAAAAATAATTCCAAATTAAAATGTGCATTTTGTTCATTTTAAACTGCAGGTAAGACATGTAATTTGAGATGAGCGTCTTATGCTTCTTGTTACATCAAAGCAAAATCCTATGAACAGGCATACTTAAATACCTTGGGAGCAACTCCACTACATAATTGTTTAGATTTATTATATACAGAGGTGGACCAACTTTAATAGAATATAAACATTTTAATTGTGTGGGAGAGCATAAGTACTAATTGCATTCAAAGTGGTGGCAAATAGTTTCAGTCCTTTACCAACAGTTGAAGTTTTCAAGCTGAGTTCAGCTCCTCATTAAACTTTGGTCACATGGAACTGGTTGGCTATTGTCTTCTTGTGGGACACTTTATGACTTTACAGTTCAACATACAGGCCAGAGATTCCCTAGAAGCAATCCTTCCAAGTACTTAGGAGGCTTGACCTTCCTAATTACCAGGATCAGCTAAGAGATTTTTTTTTCTGATACTCAAAATTTTAATCAAGGGTTCAGACATTCTTACAACCCAAAATTATGGTTTATGCCAAAGTAGACCAGATATAACCTCCACCCAACACATTGAATGTTTTCAAAGTTGCTCTAAAAACAAAATCCCAAATGTTAGTTGATCTAGAAATAAGCAGTTAATTTAATCTTTTAAATAGGGTTGATATCCCTATACGATTTTAGCATTTGTAGCACCCAGAGTTGACAACATAATTGGTAGGTCTCTGAGGGCTGAAAAAATCAGCTGTTGAAGTTCACCCTATGTGAGCCAATCTAACAGTGAAGGTACCAGACTAAGAGCAGGAAAATCTGAATTCTAGGTATGAAGCCAAATGGGTGACTCTGGACCAATCATTCTCTTTCAGCTCCAGGAACACAGCAAAATCAAACCATTTTGGGGAACTACTGCCTAAGAATCTACAAAGTCTTCTTCAGGTAGCTATTAGGAGTCAATCTTATTCAAAAGAAAAAGAAAAATACACTATAAAAATTGCAATTAATTCTTGTTATAGATAACTATAATGCAGGGGTGTCAAACTCAATTTCATTGAGGGCCGCATTAGCATTGCGGTTGACCTCAAGGGGCTGGGTGGGTATGGCCAGGATGGGCATGGCCTACTGGGTAGGCATGGCTAGAGTGCATATGGCCTACTGGGTGGGCATGGCCAGCTCTACATCGTTCGCATCAAGGGTGCCTATGGGGGCCTGGGCAGGAGTGGGACAGATCTGAGGGTGTCTGGCAGAAGGAAGGTCTCTGGGCCAGGGCCAAGGCAGTGGGGGCCGTTCCCTCACTGTTTCCAGGATGGCTTTGCGGGCCAGATGAAACCACTTTGCGGGCCGGATCCGGCCCCCGGGCCTTGTGTTTGACATGTCTGCTATAATGTATACAATACTGTACACATTTTGGATCTTCTGGTAACAAAAATTGCTGAACAATCACCTGGATGAGATCACAAATAGAGCAGCCTTTCCACTCATCTCCAGACAGCCAGTTTCCATCAAGCAGTCCCAAGTAAGCAGCACCTATTAAAAAAATAAACTTTTATTTTAAAAAGTTTTGATTTCAATTTTCCTCTGCAACAAGTTAACTTTGGCATCATGTATATCTATTTCAGGTGAAATCTAAAATAGATAAGTTGTCTAATTTGTCATATTGTTTGATCAATATTTTTAACATTTTTTCCAGAAATGACCACTCATAATAAAGATCCCAACCAAAAAGCCAAAGACTTGGTGCAGATTCAACTGGCTGTGGTAAAAGAATTACTAAGGACATATGCTTCTTTCCTGAAGTCTTGCCTTCAGAGAATACAATGTCCCTATACTGCATGAACTGTAGAACTGAAATGATCAGTTAATATCATTTCAGTTCTACAGATCATCAGGAGACAGTACACGAACACTTTCACTCTTACTGGGATTTGGCAAATGTACAAATCATATTTTCCCCCATGGGATTCAAACCCTCTATATCTGACATGTCAAACATGGTTCTGTCTGGCCCATGGACCTACTTTGGAAACAGTGAAGGACCGGCCCATGGCACCTCGGCCCAGTCTGGTGCCAGCTATCAAAGGTAGAACTTGCTCAGCCTTAAATCCATGGGACAGCCCTGGAACCAGTAACAGGTGCTCACCCCCCACTCCCTGGGCAAGCAGGTGGAGTCCGGCATCCCTGCTGGCTGTCTTGCTCCATAGGCTGACTTCAGCCTGGATGCTGGCGCTGGTCGTTTCCTGTGTGTACACCCAGGGGACGGGGCAGATACAGCAGGGCAGTTCCTCACTGGTTCCAGGACTGCCCTGTGGACCTAAGGCTGAGCACATTCTGGCTTTGATGGACGCAACCAGGTTGTAGATCAGTGTCACCTCCCCACCACCACCTCCATGTTCCACTCACTGACCTAGCCTTGCAGCCACGAGGCTTCCCTTTCACCAGAACCGGTCCTGCCTGCCCACATGGGATAGCAATGGCCAGTGGCAGCATGGACACTGGCAGCACTGGCAATCTCTCCCCTTTCCATCATCCCTTCCTGAGCATGGAGAAAAGAAAGAGATGAGAAGGGGAAGGGAGGGAGGGAGGGAGGAAAGAAGGAAGGTGCCCCAGTTCACACAGTGCTTCAATTCTGGATTCATTGAGACTTGGGCTCAAAGGAGAAAGCAATTTTGTGTTCTCTTTTGTTACAGACAGGACTTTATTGGCAATCCAAGTTAACATTGGTATTCTTGAATTGTGAACTCTTGGAAAAGCATCCCCTCCTTGTGTGTTGCAAACAGCCATTTCCAGTGGGGAAAACAGGACAAAGCAGAGTAGGGAAAAATATTTTCCTTTACTATATTTCCAGTCTGAATTAGACCATGGCAGGGTCCCTACAGGAGAGGTCTTTTAAGGATTATGTATTAATAGAAAATGGGACGCGGTGGCTCAGTGGGTTAGGACGCTGAGCTTGTCGATCAGAAGGTCGGCAGTTTGGCGGGTCGAATCCCGAGTGCCGCGTAACAGAGTGAGCGCCTGTTACTCGTCCCAGCTTCTGCCCACCTAGCAGTTCGAAAGCACGTAAAAATGCAAGTAGAAAAATAGGGACCACTACGGTGGGAAGGTAACAGCGTTCCATGCGCCTTTGGCGTCTAGTCATGCCGGCCACATGACCACGGAGACGTCCTCGGACAAGCGCTGGCTCTTCGGCTATGAAACGGAGATGAGCACCGGCCCCTAGAGTCGGAAACGACTAGCACGCATGTGCGGGGGAACCTTTACCTTTACCTTTATTAATAGAAAAGCAACTAAGCTACCTCTGTTCCTAAATGCTAAAGCTGTTGCACAAAAAAACAAAGGAGTTCTGATCAACTATCACAGTCACCATTTTGACAGTTTTGCCGTATGCCTCACTAAATGCAAGCATGGGATAAACTGAGCCTGGTTTGTTCTCAGTCTTTTAAGTGACCACAGCAAAAATGGCATTTGATCACAAGGCAAGGAGGCATTGTGAAATGTTTCCCCTTTGCATTTGAGCATTCAAGAAGAGATAGGGAAAGAGAAAGGGAAAGAGGAAAGACAAAGAAAAAGAAGGAAGGAAGGAAGAAGGAAAGGAGAACAAAGAGGGAAGGAAAAAGAAGAAAAGGGAGGAAGGAAGGAAGTGACTTCTGGTTTGTCAACACGAACGCTGTAGACACTTGGAAGGCAAGCTCCATCTTCCATGTCCGATTTTGCATCGCTGGGGGACCCTGGAAAGGGTTGAAAGTCACCCTGTAGGAGCGACCAGCAAGGAGGGGATTCCTGCTTGATCATGGGAGGGCAATAGCCCTTCCATCCAATCTGGTGCAGTCGTCTAAACCAGCAGATGAAAGACCAGTCATAGAAATATGGCTTGTCACTAGGCTGCAGACAGCTGAAGTCAAACTTACTACCAGGCACCTGCAAAGTAGTGCAGATGAGACTGGGTGAGATCTGAACCTCTCTTCAATCCTAACTATTTTTTCCACCTGTATAAGCTGCCCAAGGTATTTTCCCCCCATAGAAAGGGAAGGGAAACTCTATCCCACCCTCTAAAAACAGCAGCGACTGACTATCCAGGGGAGTTTAAAACGTTGAAACAATAACCTGATTTTAATTGGATTTTTATCTTTCTAAAACTTGAGGACTAAAAGATTTCCTATTTTTATTGAAGATTTGGGTTTTTACTTATAAAAAAGATGTAAAATTGGAAAAAGGACTATAAAAATCTTGGATTTAAAAAAAGAAAATCCTAAATATATGGGTGATATATTGTGGCTAAACTTGATACTACAACCTGTTATTGTCTAAAAGAGACTTGGCTTGAAGTCCAGCCTATAGTTAAGACTTGCAACTTTTGCAATCAGCTGTGAGAAGCCCAGCTATGTTCTATGTGATAAAATTATTTTTATTTTCTGATTGTAAAGCTTTTAATTCACACCACTAATAGAACATGGATGAAGATCAGGAATACGCTTTATTTATGTTGAAAGTAATTCATGAAACTATTCTTAAAGCCAATGATGAAATAAGAGGCTACAGAAAAGAACAAGATGTCAGCCTAGATATACGAACCCAAACTTTGATCACAACCAAAGAATTAACTACACAGAATATAAAAGAAGAAGTGGAGCAATTAAATACTATGATAGAAGATTCAACTGATCAACAAACACAGTTAACGGAAAACCCAGAAAAGGGATTGACAATTTTGAAAATGGAAAAGAGACTGGACAGCCATTTGCCTGAAATGGTATAGGGTTTCCTGCCTGAGCAGGGGGTTGGACTAGATGACCTCTAAGATCCCTTCCAACTTCTTCTTCTTCTTGAGAATCAAGAAGAACAGACTGAAGGGAAGATAAACATTTCAGGACAACTGCGCCGAGAGAGAAAAATAGGCGATTTGTTAGCCCCTTCAAAAAAATGGTGACTGGATGGCCTTTCTTATTTCATACAATATATACAATAACAGAGGGAGATTTATACAATGATTTAAAAACACAGATATGGAATGCTAATTGGCAAAGAAAGCTACAACAAGACTGAAGAAAATTGGGACTTTGATTTATTAGTAAGGATTAAAATAGAATATACTCGATTTGATAAGATATTACTTTGAATATTAAATTGTGTTATGAACTGAGATAAAGAAAATTTTGGTTATTTTATAATTTGGAAGTATAAATATTAAAAATTAAATTTGAATATTGTTTTGTTTATCAAGTTTGAATGTAAAGCTATTTAAGAGATATATATATATATATAAGCTAAAAATATATTGATAAATGTAATAAACATGTTTTTACTTAGCTAATTTAATAAAAACTGCACTAGCTTAAATATGCGATAATAGACATTAAGAGGAAAAGAGAGGAAGTATTTGATGTTGAAACAAGAGAAAATTTGATTACTAAATTTAAAACATTTGGAAATTAATAGGAAATAAGAATGTTATATTATATTATCAATTAGTTGATGTAAAATAGTGAGAAATAGAATATATTTAAATAGATAAGATGTGTATTCTGAATATTAGACTTTGCGATGAATTGTGAAAATGGGAACTTGGGTTACTCAAAACTTGGAAATTGATTGTCTATAAAGACTGAATGTTAACATAATGATATATATAAGACAAAAATTATTGATAAATGTAAGAATGTCATTTTTATTTAATTGATTTAATAAGAATTGTATTAGTTTAAACAGGAGACAGTAAATGCTAAGGGGAAAACAGAAGAAAAAATTAATGTAGCAGCTTGAGACTTGTACTAAGGATATTTGTATGTTATTGTATTATCAATTAACCCAGCTGCCACTTTTTAAATACTGAAATGTAAAACTAGCAAATCAGTAAAAAAAGAGGAAAGAAATGGTTCTGGAACAAAGGGAATAAGGGAGTGTGCAGGAATGATTGATTTCTTTATGATGTAATGGCTCTGTTGTCTGATTTTCAATGGCTAACAAAGTTTATAAAGCAATGCTACCAACTTTCTAAAGTGTGGCACTTCTGGACGTAACTCCGCCAGCATTCTAGATTGTTGGCCACCCAGCTGCTTAATTTGATCAAATAAAATGCTGCTTGATCAAGAAGTCTCTGCTTGGGTTATCTGATTAGATTGATATGGTATCTCAAGTTTAAGTAAGGGACTGGGACAGGAAGGAAGGAAGGAAGGAAGGAAGGAAGGAAGGAAGGAAGGAAGGAAGGAAGGAAGGAAGGAAGGAAGGAAGGAAGGAAGGAAGGAAGGAAGGAAGGAAGATTATAATGAGAGGGAGGAAGGGTCTGAGCTAAGTCCTGCCTTAGCACTTGGCCACAAGCAGCCTTGCTGCCCTTTTGCCATCCCCTTGTCCCATCCTCCTCATCTCTCCTGGTGGTCTCCCTTCCTATTGCTGAGGATGCTTTGGTTACAAAGCTGGGTCTTCTCGCAGGGAGAGAGAGTGGGCCTCCCTCTGACCCACACATTTTGCCCTCCTGCACACACCATGAGCAACTTGGCCAAGGAGAACAAGCCAATCAGCAGCAGCCTTGAGGAGGAGGTAAGAGCAGCTGAGTGCCTCCTTGGGAAAGGCTGCACTGGATGCTTGCCCTCCATTGCCCAGAGCTCTGGGCAGCCTGCGTCACTGGGGGTCCTCTGCATGTCCTGAGAGGGACAACTGGTAGACAAGGGTATAGTGCTCACGCTGATCTTGCCTTCCTTGACTACAGACAATGGATCCCCCCCAGCCTTCCCTAGGCCACCACATGGGCCCTGACATGAGTGAAGTTGAACTGGCCATGGCCAACCCTGCTATGCCCATCCTGGCCCCCCAAGGTCAACCACAATCCTGATATGGCCCTCAATGAATAAGAGTTTGACACACCTGCTCTGTCAGGAACTGAATTCATGCACCACTAAACTTACAATGACAGCTTAGCAGCTATCTAAGTTCTGGTGCTCAAAGGTATGATGGAAAGGGATACACAGGTAGTCCTCCACTTGCAGGCATAATTGATCCCAGAATAATAATTGTAACCAGTTGTCAAGGCACCCATGCAAATGGATATAATTTTCCAGTCTTTTTTGCAATGGTTATTAAGTCGTGAATGCCAAAGTTGTTAAGCAAACCCATTCATTCAAATGGGCATTTCCCCCCAAAATGCTGATTTTAAGAATCATTTTGTTAAGGCATTCCATCTTAAAAGATATAAATAAAAATAAAATAATGCTCTCCCCAAAGGTACCTCTTTGGATGTTGCTCCAGCAATCTCTTTCAGAAAAGAAATGCTGATTCCACCAGACCAGTGGGGTTGCAGTCAAATAATATCTTTTAATCATGTTGTACTTGGCCTCAAGTTCAAAGAAGAGTTGGAAGCAGAAGGACATGTTTGTCCAGGCTTACATGAGGGAAAATTTACTTTCTATTTAAAAAAAGTTATGGGTTTGAACCAATAAAAACTGAAATTGAAATTGTACTGTCTCAATAACAAACATATTATTGCAAAGGTTTGAAAAAAGTTATCGAAATTTAATTAGGAGTAAAATATGTGAAAGTGTGCATGATTCAAAATGGGCAAAGTACTTTAGGTAAAATATAATGCTTGAGGTATGGGAAAACGTCTGAATAAAAGTTTTAAAATTTACATTGAATTATAATTTAAAAGAACATGTTTATAAAATGATTTATCATTGGTATCTAACACTGGGTGAATGGTCAAACATACATAAATTTCATATATATGTGGGAAAGGTAATGGAAAAGAAGGAACTTTTTATCATCTTTAGTGGACTTGTGACAAAGCAAATAAATATTGAGGCTACATTCACATTTTAATGCAAAAGATTCCTAACATGAATGTAAAATCAAAACCAGAAATTTTTCTTTTAGGACTATTACATAAGGAACTTGCAACAAATGTGGAACTTTGCTATATGCTGACTGCAGGGAGAATTCTTTATGCAGAAATAATAGAAAGATACAACAATTCCAAAAATGGAAGAACAGATGCAAAAATTGATGGAGTTAGCAGAGATGGCTAACTGCTGTAATTAAAAAGAATATATCCAGTTTTGTTTCTATTTGAAAACTGCTTCTAGACTTTGTGCTTGATACAGAAAAAAATAAAATTCTGATTTTGGGATTTATTGATCAGATAAATTTGTTGTTGTAGAAATGAATAATATATATTAAGTACGTAAAAGTAAAAAGTTGAGTCTGTAGTTCATTATTTTTATTCTACTGCATTGAAAAATGTTGGAAGTTAAGGCTTTTCTTGCTTCTCTTTTCTCTTACCCAACATTTCTCTTTTCACCTCTTTTCCCTCCCCCATTTCGCCATTATCTTTGTGTCATTTATATTGTGATGATGATATATCTTATAATATAATAAATATGAAATAACATATGATATATTATTATATATTATATGATATATATTATATATTAAATATAATACAATATAAATCTGAATATAAGACAACATAATTATATGTTTACCAAAAGGCAACAGGAATAGGGTCACCAAAGCAACAATTTTCTGAGTACAGCTCCCACTAAAAACAACAGAAAACAACAAAAATCAAGAATTAATCTCACAATGTTTTGGTCCCAAGTCCTTAAAATCCCATTAAGTAATCTTCTGTTTACTTAACTTGTTCTTTTCCCGAATAAAAAGATTCAAGAGACTATTACAAGTAGTCTTTAACCCACAATCACAATTGACCCCCAAATTTCCATTGCTAAGTGAGACATTTAAGTGAATTTTGCCCCATCTTACAATCTTTCTTGCCACAGTTGTTAAATGAATCACTACAGTTGTCAAGTTAGTAATAACAGTTGTTCAGTGAATCTTGTTCTCCTATTGATTTTGCTTGTCAGAAGCTTGCAAAAGGTGATCACATGACCATAGGATTCTGCAGCCGATATAAATATGAGCCAGTTGTCAAGCATCCAAATTTTGATCATGCAACCAAGGGGATGCTGCAATGGTCATACGAAAATTGGTCATCAACTTTTTTCAGTGTCACTGTAACTTTGAATGGTCACTAAACAAATTGTTTTAAGTGGAGGACTACCTGTACATAAACAGGCGGCTGCAAGGATCACTGATATGTATGTGTAGATCTGCTGCTCTGCCTTTCTGCATCACAGGAAAACTGCTAGAAAAAAATAAAAAATTCCCATTCTATTGTTTGTGGCCTTATATTCATTTTAAATGAGAACTCATCTCCATCCTCTGAATAAATCTTGGTAAAGAGACTCTGATAATTATAGTGCATTTGGAAAAAATCACTACTAACTTGCAGCTGTCCAAGTTGACAAGTTCTAGTTTTTGTTACAAAATTGAATTTTACTTTAGCTGAATGTTTAAATCAGAAATAAACTTTATATGTTTATAATAAGGATTACTATATCTGGGTACAATATCTGGGTATTTTTATTTTATTTTATTTTAGATTTTTTCTGACCTGCATCTGCTTTATTTTAAAAATCTGATTATATGTGTTCATGAAGATGTGTGCCACCATCTTTGTGTTAAGTGCTAATTAAGAAAAAGGGAATCCTGAATTCTTTAGAGCACTATTTCCCAATTGTGGCAACTTCCTGAATTTCTGCTCCTGAAATTCCTCAATCCAAAGGTTTGTCCAAGAGCAAATTTCTTGTGCAAAGCAATAGATATTGGGTAATCAGACTTCATTGGGTTTTCTTTGTACTGGACAACTATGGCCCAATTGACTAACAAAATATTACTAAAATTAGGATCTCCAATGTGGTACCTTTTTTGGTTGTAGGTATCATCTTCTTACTTCACTTTTTACATTCCAAAATATAATTTCAAAACAGCATAAAAAAGTAAATTGTTATGCTAAAAGCAAAGCTCAGTCTCCATAATCTTTTTCCCTTGGATTCCTCACAGACGTTTACAGCTATTCTTACTTTCTTGTACATATATATTTCAGGAAGATCTGAAGAACATTAACTTTAAATGGAAGGATGCAGAGTGTAACTGCACACTGAAAACTGTGAAGTACAATGTGCTTAGCACAGGATGTGATAATAACATGTACTTCCTGCCACAGCAGTCATTTTCTTTGAATATCCATGACTCACAAATTGTTCAGTGCAGCCAGTTAGACGAGAAGTGTAGCCATCCAGCATGTTGTATCGTTTTTAAAAACCTTGTGAACCGCCCTGAGTCCTATAGGAGAAGGGCGGTATATAAATCGAATAAATAAATAAATAAGATTTGGCTTGCTTGAAAGCATCTGTTAACACAAGGATAATGGTGGACACCAATGGAAACTCTCCTCTACCACAAAAATCAAATCCCAATTCCTGTCCATGCAAAAGGCCTTTCCTTACTAATAGGTGATAGCCATCCATTCATCTTTAACTGAGAAACAAATGGTGACTATTCATTTATAGTTATAATGGTAAATGTTTAGCCTTATTTGCTTAGAAAATGGTACTATATGTTTCAAAGAAAGTTTAAGCAATTCTTTCCTTCCAAGAACCAAATGGCAATGGAATACAAATAAATATTATCCTTAAATTACATTCAGTTTTATTCCAGTGTTTTTATTAATATTAAAATAAAAATGCAAATTAGTTCTGGAATTATTACTGATATGATTTTTGGATTTCCAGTAGTAGAGGGTGAAAACAGGACTTGAAAAATAGCATGACTGCTAACAAATACAAATTTAAAAATTTAAAACTATTGGATAGTCATAATTCATTATTCAAAAAAGATTCTTGATCCACTTTACCTTGATATAACACAGAAGAGTTTTTTCACTAAGCAGAATGGAGTTATTAGGCCTAGAACTATCAAATTATAGATGAGTCTGAGCATACTTTCTGGAAAAATACATAGAATGATACAATCAAATTACAATATATGATTAGAATGACCTCAAAATACATGAAAGTTCCATGCACGCTATAGGTATAATTATTAGGCAAGTTGTATTTTGGAGGAATAATTTTCTTATTAAACAACTACAGTGCTCTCAGTCAATCCAAAATGCTAATAAACCTCAAACCTGAATATTTAAGAAATTATAAGTCAAGTTTTGGTTTTCTTAGGAGAATATCTATGCATGCACAATTATTGGGCAACTATTAGTGTGCAGAATTATTATGCAACTAAATGAAAAATGAAAATTTGCCCATCTCACTCATTTGCTTGCATCTATTAAAGTGAAAATAATAAACAAACAACTCAAAATGTACAAATAATTTCTGACATTTCAAAAAAAAAATCAATGACCAATATAGCCACCTTTCTTTTAAATAACAGTCATAAGCCTTCCATTCATAGAGTCAAAGGGCCTGGAGCAAATCATCTAACAAAAAGAACCAATGGCTGTGAGAAATTGGTGGTAGCAGAATCTGTGGAGGGGAGAAACACAGCAGCAGAATCAGTGGAGGGATGATTGAAGAAGCAGCAGAGACGGGTAGCATAGTAGCAGCAGAGGTGCATCAATTTAGAGAGCAATGAATGAATGACTGAATGGCTGTACGTACCGGCAAGCCAGGATACTCAGAACATCCCATCCCTTAACATCGGGGACAAGTTACTACCACCTGTTGATAGGGCCCGCAACCTGGGTGTCCTCCTAGACTTGCAGCTCTCCCTGGAAGATCACATAGGAGCTGTGACCAAGGGGGCCTTCTCCCGGGTTCGACTAGTTCGCTAACTACGGCCTTATCTGGACCTGGATGCCTTACGTACAGTCACCCATGCCCTTGTGACCTCTCGCCTAGACTACTGTAACGCTCTCTACATGGGGCTGCCCTTGAGATCCACTCGGAAGCTTCAACAGTGGCAAAGTGCAGTGGCACGGACACTCTGGGGAGCCTCCCGATACTCCCATATCACACCTCTCCTCCGTGCGCTGCACTGGCTTCCAGTTGCCTTCCGTGTGAAGTTCAAGGTGCTAACAATGACATACAAAGCCCTACATGGCATGGGTCCGGACTACCTACGGGAGCACCTTCTGCCAATGTCAACACCCCACCGCCCTGTGCGCTCCCACAGAGAGGGCCTCCTCAGGGTACCACCGCTCAAGGAATGTCGACTGGTGGCGCCCAGGGGGAGGGCATTCTCAGTGGGTGCGCCAGCCCTCTGGAACTGCTTACCAACTGAAATCCGGATGGCCCCCGACCTCCGCACCTTCCGACGCGACTTAAAGACTTACCTATTCCAACAGTCCGGCCTGGCCTGATAGCTCTGACAGCTTTAATTGGGGTCCCAGTTTGTTTTGCTTTGATTATTGTTTTCAATACTGTTTCACTTTGTTGCCTGTCCTACTCTGTACACCGCCCCGAGTCCCTCGGGAGAAGGGCGGTTTATAAAAACAAACAAATAAATAAATAAATAAATAAAGCTGAGTGGCCGGCTGAGTGAAGTGGACCAGTCAGTGGAGCTAAGCCAACTGGAAAGGCCTGAACAGAGCAGAGACAAAAAGACCCAAGTACCGAAAGACAGAATGGAATGGCAGAGAAAATGACTAGGGGCCAGAGCACCGAATAATGGAAGTGAAGGCAACAATTAAATTTGAGGAAGGGAGGAAAGACCCCAGTAGAAAATTAAAAATAAATACAGGTCAGAAAAATAAAAGATAAATAAATAGGTAAGTAATAAGGACAAGAGTGGAACATTAGAAATCGAGAAAAAATACAATGAATAAAGAGACAAATCTTAACAAGGCAAAACTTAAATAATAAGGTAGGGAAAAATTGGAGCTCAATTTTTTAAAAAAAATAGAGGGAAGAAAATAAAACTAATATAATAGTAAGAAAGTTAAATAAATAACAGGGTGGAAAAAGAAGCACAAATAGGCAGAAAAAAGGATAGAAAAAATTCCTGAGAAGGTAGAAACAAGGCTAACAGCAAAGCACATCCACCTACCAAAAAGAGGGATATTCAAACTCATGGAACAGGTGACCAAAAGTATTGTGATATGTGTGGGGAAAAGGATCTATTGTTTTTACAGAAACTGCAGAAGACATGCTAGCCTGTGAAGAAATACATTGTGAAAATTGTATCTAGGAAGGTCTCTTCTACGCTGAAAACTGGTCTTAACCAGAATGTACTGATATGATAGTAACTTTAGAGACAACTCCTAGGAACTAACAACCATAAAAGGTAATTCATAAATAAGGGCAGGTGGCAATAGAATTAGAGTGATGGGAGATGTAACCAGGGGTGGAGATAATGTATTCATTAGCAGCTTTGGATAGGTTGGATAGGTTGTAACAGCATGATTACAGCATGATTGCTGAGCCAATGAGGAGAAGTGGGAGGTAAATTTATAACAGCAATAACATGAATATTGAAGAATGAATATTGAACATTTAGGATGTGTCCACTGTGTGCTTGCATGCACTACAAGCATCCCCTTTGCAAATAAATTACCATTTCTTTTTCTTGGAAGTTTTGGCTGGTGACTGCTTATTTCAACTAGGCAACAAATCCCACGTATGCAATATATGTTCTACATTTGTGCTTATGCCCAAAGAGCACCCAAATTATACATGTATTAAATGTAATCTATGTGAACTACTATCATGTTTCCCTGAAAATAAAACCCAGTCTCATTTTTTCCCCTCCAAAAGAGGCACAAGGTCTTATTTTCAGGGGGGGCTTTTCCACTCACCTTGTGGTGTTGGCACTGGAAGCCCCAGCCAGCCAGCCCACTTCTTCTGCAGCCGAAGTTTAATTCTGCAGCTGAGAATGGGGCTAAGGCCTGCATTTCACCATCAAAGGCCTTTCCAGAAGGCCTGTGCAGCCAAGAACTGAGCTACGGATTGAATCCATAGCTCAGTTATCAGCTGCACAGGCCTTCCAGAAAGCCCTCTGATTGCAAAATGCAGGCCCTAGCTACATTCTCAACTGCACAATGAAGCTGCTCCTTCAGTTGCAGAAGAAGTGGGCCGGTGAGGCAAGTGTTGTTCCATGGAAGGCCTGGCTGCAATTGTAAGCTCCATCCCGGTCCTAGCTGGGTTTTTAGGTGTGCACCTCACTGCAAAACTAGGGGTTATTTTTGGGGAAGGGCTTATATTAGGCCCACCTCCCAAAATCTTACTTTTAGGGAAACATGACAGAAGAAAAAGTAAGGGATCTAGAAGCAACTCTAGCCAAACTCCAACCTACAAAAGAAAGCTATATCCAAACCAAACCAAACAATGGACAAATAACTCCCAGCAGATTTGACCCTACTGATAAACCTTGGAGGAAGACAAATAGAGATATGTTACACATAGAAGGAAACACAATAATCAAAGGAAGCAGCAGCATACATCTAACAAATCCCTACTGCCCAATCTAACCCAACCAGAAGCAGCCCCATTAAAACTGAGCAATTGATTTCTCTCCCTAGATGGAAATACACAGACCCACAACCTCCCTCTCAAAGAAAACAGGCAGAAACCTAGCAAAGAAACATTAAATATCCCTTAAAAAGTCACATCAACAAACACAACTGAGACAAACAGAAAAGCACCTCAGACTGCACCCCCCCCAAAAAAAAAAGAAGTGCTGGTGATAGGAGATTCTATTCTCAAAGGAACAGAATCAGCTATCTGCAAACCGGACATATAATCCAGGGAAGTATGTTGTGTACTTGGAGAAAAAATCAAAGAACCTAACCAAAATAACTAGGCCCACAGATTGCGACCCTCTCCTACTCGTTCACATTGGGATGAATGACACAACAAAGAACCTGAGCACAATACTGAGAGACTATAAGCAACTAGGCAATAAAGTTAAGGAGCTAGGAGCATCAGTAGTGTTCTCATCAGTAGTCCCATTGAAAGGCCAACACCCATTGAGGGGAAAAAGGAATTCTAGAAATAAACCACTGGCTAAAGAGTGCAAAACTTGGGTTGAAACTAAACATTAAGAAAACCAAGATCATGGCATCTGGCCCTCTCAATTCCTGGCAAATAGATGGGGAAGAAATGGAGGTAGTGACAGATTTTATTTTCCTGGGCTCCAAGATCACTGCAGATGGGGACTGTAGCCAAGAAATTAAAAGACGCTTGCTCCTGGGGAGGAAAGCCATGGCAAATCTAGACAGCACACTAAAAAGCAGAGACATCACCCTGTCAACAAAAGTGCGTATAGTCAAGGCTATGGTCTTCCCAGTTGCAATGTATGGCAGTGAAAGCTGGACCATAAGAAAGGCTGAGCGCCAAAGAATTGAGGCCTTTGAACTATGGTGCTGGAAAAGACTCCTGCAAGTTCCTTGGACTGCAAGGCGATCAAACCGGTCAGTCCTAGAGGAGATCAACCCTGACTGCTCTTTAGAAGGCCAGATCCTGAAGCTAAAACTCAAATACTTTGGCCACCTAATGAGAAGGAAGGACTCAATGGAGAAGAGCCTAATGCTGGGAAAGATTGAGGGCAATAGAAGAAGGGGACGACAGAGAATGAGGTGGCTGGATGGAGTCACTGAAGCAGTTGGCGTGAGCTTAAATGGACTCCAGAAGATGGTAGAGGACAGGAAGGCCTGGAGGAACATGTCCATAGGGTCGCGATTGGTCGGACACGACTTTGCAACTAACAACAACAACAAAGGGTTGATGTTTCCAAGAAAACTTTGGTTTCCTGGACCATGGGGACTGCATTTCCTACGTGATGGAGTCTTGGCAAGGGATGGGCTGAACATCATGAAATCAGGGAAAAATGTACTCGGAATAAGACTGGCCCAACTCATTAGAAGGGCTTTAAATGCAAATTGAGGGGGAAGGGTTACCAATCATTAGAGCAGGGGGCTGGACTAGAAGACCTCCAAGGTCCCTTCCAGCTCTATTCTATTCTAAAAGGGGAAAAAACTGACATTGCCACAGGTATATATTACAGGCCACCCAACCAATCAGAAGAAATAGATGAACTGTTTGCCAAACAGTTAACAAATGCACGTAGGAAGCATGCCATAATAGTAATCGGAGACTTCAACTATCCAGATATCAACTGGAAGACAAACTCTCAAACAGATTCCTAACCAACCTTGAGTGAAAATGACCATGTCATACTGGAATTTAATATAATGCAAATAAGCAATAGAAAATGATCCAACCAGTGTCTTAAACTTTAAAAGAACAGATTTTAACAAACCCAGAGAAGGAAAGATTCCATGGATGAAAATCCTAAAGTTGGAAACAACCCAAGAAGTGTGCGAAACTCTGAAAAATGCAATCATAAAATCCCAGACCAGCAGAATACCACTGAAAAAGAAAAAGAAAAAAATCAAGAAACAACCAGCATGGCTGCACAAAGATCTCTCTGACAAACTGAAAGACAAAAAGGACAAGTGCAAAAAATGAAAAGAGGGACACATATCTATGGCTGATTATCAGCAGACAGCCATAACATGCAAAGATGAAGTCAGGAAAGCAAAAGCTTAGAATGAACAAAGACTTGAAAGAAAACTCAAAGATAATAAAAAAGTTTCTTTCAACATATTAATAATAAAAAAGTCAAAGAAACTAGGTCCACTAAAGAGAGAAGATGACAAAGAAATAACAAGCCATAGAGGACTTCCGGTAGCGCTGCCGCGCCGAATGGCGGCGTTCTGAAGCCGCCCGATCCTGGGAAGCGTCAAAACGCCCGGAGGCAGCGAAAATCAGCTGTTCTGTGGTGCTGGAGCTTCTCCCTCGGGAGAAGAGGGAGAGGCGAGCTTGCCTGGGTAGAGGTAGAGCTCCCCTGCGATTCTCCCAAGTAGTTTGGGGGATAACAGGGTGAGCCCCCTCGGAGCCCAGGCTTTCTCCGCTCTCAGGATGTCTTCGCTCCAAAAGGAGTGGAACAAGACGCGACAACTGCACCTGCTGCTTAGAGGGGATTGTGAGTATTTTGTTCCTTTGAAAAGCAGGCAGAGCAAAGCAGGAAGATCTGAATTTTCAAATTGGATTTTAACTTTAACTCAGTTTCATTATCTTCTTCAAGTTTCAAGTTTGAAATGGAGTAAAAATGGCGCTGGAATGTTTCTCTCCTGTGTGAAGTGACTGTGTTTGAAAATTGTTATATTTTGCTACAAAGCAAGAGACACAATTTGCAACTGACTTTATCCAGTATCGGATTTTGCTTATTTGAAAGCCTGTTCCCTTTTCTTCTTATTGAAGGTTAAGAACTTTGAGAGAATTGTTATTTTTTCTTCCCCCTTTTTTTTCTTTTTCTTCTGAACTTTGATTCTGCTGGGTGAAAGAGGAAATCGAAACTTAAGAGATGGCTGCGAGACGTGGGGGAGGGCCTCCACTTTCTAAGAATGTTATTTCCTCACCTATACCACAAGCTGCAGGGCAGACCTCGATGAAACCTACAGTACAACCACCCTCTCCCCCACCTCCTGCATTTACACTGACAGACATTCAGCAAGTTGTGATGCAGTCTACACAGGTTTTGCAGCAAGAAATACAGAAAACAAGGGAAGAATTTGTTAATCAAAACAACCAGATTAGGGAAGATATAGTGCTTGCACTTCAGGGTTTAGCTGCACATATAGAACACCTGGATGTTCGTGTGGACTCAGTTATGGAGTATGTGGAGAATTTGGAAAATAAAATTATTGATGCTGAACAGAAGATTGATAGAGCAGAGGCCAAGATTGACAGAACAGAAGATGAGCTTACTATATCAGAATATAAGAACATGGAGTTTGCTTTGCGTATCAGAGGCCTCAAAGAGAATCCTAAAGATTTGGAATGGGAAATAGCACGAGCAGTGGCTCCTGTTTTGAAATGTGAACCTGAAGAACTACTTAAGGAAATGGATAAGACATTTAGGGTTAACTCCTGGATTGCCAGGCAAAAAAGTCTACCTAGAGATGTAGTGATTTATTTTTCCAGGAGATCAACCAGAAATTCTATTATCCAGGCTTTTTATCGGGAAAAAATTCAGATTGCAGGCCAAGATATTATGATTTTAAAGGAGATACCTTCAAAAATTCTTAGAAAGAGGAAAGACTTTGCCTTTTTGTCTGATGAGCTTAAGAAGTGACAAATCCAGTTCAGATGGGAAATACCTATTGGAATTGTGGTAAATTTTGCAGGGACCAGATACAGATTGGATACAATTTTAAAAGCAAAAGATTTCTATACTAAGGTCCTGAAAGCAGGTTTACCACCGTCTCCCCGAATTAAAAGAACAGAAGCAAGACAAGATGATAAACAATTGAGTGAAGGGGCAATGTCATTGCCTCTCGAGGAGATGCAGAAGGCGGAGGCCATGGAGCAGAGTTTGGCATTAAAGGAAGATCCAAAAGAACAGAGGATGAGAAGAGCTGCATATAAGCGTATGGAAAAAGAGCAAAAACAAAAGCCTGTAACTGGTCCAGCTACGCAAGATGCGGCTGTTTCAGAGCCTGTGAGAGGAGCATGTCCTAAGAGAGCAACAGCTGATCTTCAGGCCTTGTTCCAAAGGCTCATGGTCACCAGAGATGGTGAAGTTCCTGACATGGAATGTTAATGGGTTAAATTCACCACAGAAAAGAAAGAAAGTATTTTTTTATCTGAAACAACATAAAAATGACATTGTTTGCTTACAAGAGACACATATTGCATTAAAAGATCAAAAATATCTGATTAATTCCCGATTGGGAACACATTTTGCATCTTTTGCTCCAGACAAGAAGGCTGGAGTGGTTATTTACTTAAGAAAAGACTTCTTGGCAAGATTGATTGAGTCGGATAAACAAGGGAGATATGTTAGTATTGAATTAATACTACAAGGAAAAAAAGTTCTTATTGGATTATATGCTCCAAATCAACAACAGCAAAAAAATTTTAAATTTTTACATCAGAGACTAATTGAACTGGATTACAAATCTGTTATTATGATGGGGGACTGGAATGGGGTTTTGGTGCCATCTGAAGACAAGAAGGGATCTTCTAAAAACTTTTTAAATTCAAAATTACCTAAAGCTTTTTTTGATTTGAAGGAAGATCTGGAATTAAGAGATGTATGGCAGGAAAGGAATATGAGAGACAAAGATTTTACTTTTTTTTCGGATAGACATAAATCTTTCTCCAGGATTGACTTTATTTTGATTACTACTGATCTTTCTTCTTCGGTTAAGAACATTAAGATTTTTCCTAGGACAATGTCTGACCATAGTCCTGTTTGGTTGGAGTTCTTCGCTGAAGACGCTAGTAGGAGATCCTGGAGGCTGAATGAGAATTTATTTACAAATGACTTGTTTTTGCAGAAATGTAGAGAACATATGAAAGAATTTTTTGTCACAAATATGCATAAAGGTACCTCGATGGAAATGGTTTGGGATGCTAGTAAAGCCTATATGAGAGGGGTTTTGATTTATATGAATAATGCTTATAGGCGTAAGCAAATGCAAAAATGTTTAGATATTGAGGAAGAGATTAAAACTAAGGAGAAAAAGCTCATTTTGAATCCATTGGATAATAATTTAAGGATCTCAATACATTTATTGAAAGAACAATTTAATATGCTACTGGCTGATCAAGTAGCAACTAATTTGCGCTATGCCAAACACAATACTTTTTGCAATGCCAATAAGCCTGGTAGATGGTTGGCTTATCAATTAAGGAAAAAACAGAAATCACGTACTATAGATAAAATAGAATATAAAGGCAAAGAAGTCTACCAACAAAACTTGATTAAGAGGAGTTTTTTAGATTTTTACTCGAAATTATATTCTAAAGAAAATATACAAGCTTTAGATATAGACAAGTATTTACAGGGAGCTCATTTTCCAAGACTTTCACAAGAACAACAACTTGAGATGAACTGCCCAATTACATCAGAAGAAATTTCTTTAGTTATTAAACAGTTGAAACTGGGCAAGGCTCCGGGAACGGATGGATTAACAGCAATTTACTATAAAAAGTTGTTGCCTGAAATGATTGAACCCTTAAAGATTTTGTTTAATGAAATTCAGACTGGAGGTGTAGTTCCTCCATCATGGAGGACAGCTTTTGTATCGTTGATTCCAAAGGAGGATCAAGACCTTACTCAACCTAAAAATTATAGACCTATATCGCTTTTAAATACAGGTTATAAGATTTTTGCTAAAGTATTGGCCAATAGATTAATGCAAGTTTTGAAACAAATGATTCATAGTAATCAATCGGGATTTATATCTGGGAGGTATATGAAATATAATGTAAGACAAATTGTTAACCTGCTTGAATATTTGGATAAGAACAACCAAGTCCCCGCAGCATTGATATTTTTGGATGCAGAGAAAGCCTTTGACCAATTGAATTGGTAATTTTTATTAAGAGTTGTTGAGGAGATGAATTTTGGAGAAGGTTTTCTACATGCTATGAAAGTTATATATCAACAACAAACTGCACAAATTATAGTTAACGGGGGATTAACAGAGACCTTTAAAATTGAAAAAGGTACAAGACAGGGTTGCCCCCTATCACCATTATTGTTTGTTTTAACATTAGAGATTTTATTAATCAAAATTCGAGAGTCCTCTATGATAAAGTGAATTAAAATAAAACAGAATGATTATAGATTGAGAGCTTTTGCTGATGACTTGGTTGTGACAGTATCCCAACCGTTACAGTCGGTTATAGATTTGATGGAAATTATAACTCAGTATGGTAAGGTTTCTGGGTTTAAGGTGAATAGCAATAAGACCAAGATATTATCTAAGAACTTATCTATGAGTGAAAGGGATATGTTATCAAAATTAACAGGTTTTGAAATAGTGAAGAAGGTTAAATATTTAGGAGTATATATTGCAGCCTCAAATGTAAAATTGTATAAGAATAATTATGAAACACTATGGTCGAAGGTACAAGGGGACTTAAATAATTGGAAAAAATTACAATTATCATTACTGGGAAGAATTGCAGTTGTTAAAATGAATGTTCTACCAAAGTTTCTCTTTTGTTTCAAATGATACCTATATTGAAAAAGGATGCCAACCTTGATCAATGGCAGAAGGGTATTAACAAATTTATTTGGGCGGGGAAAAAACCAAGAGTTAAATTTAAGATTTTACAAGATGCTAGGGAAAGAGGGGGACTCAAGGCGCCGAATTTGAAATTGTATTATGATGAGGTTGCCTTGACGTGGGTTAGTGATTGGCTTAATTTAACTAATAAGAGAATATTTCATCTTGAGGGATGGGATTTGGTATATGGATGGCATGCATATTTGCTTTACGATAAGGTGGACAGGGCTTTTAAATCCCATATTCTTAGAAGTGCTTTATTGCGTGTCTGGAAAAAATATTATTATAAGTTAAATTATAAAATACCGATTTGGGGAATTCCTGGACACGCGATAGAGGGCGTATCTATGCGAGTGAGTATGGATATGGTTTCTTATAAGGAACTACTTAGATTGCAAGGGACTGATTGGCAACTTAAATCATTAGAGGAGTTAAGACAAGAAAACATAAGTTACTCTTAGTTTCAATATACCCAATTGAAAGTTAGGTGGAAGTCAGATCAAAAGGTTGGCATCACAATTACAGATCAAAATTTAGTAAAACAAATTAGAGATTTAAATTGTGCACATATAAAGAGGATATATAATGCTTTAATTGAATTGGATTCGGAAACGGAACTGGTTAAAGACTGTATGATAAAGTGGTCACAAAATATTCAGGAACCAATTTCGTTGGACACTTGGGAGATAATTTGGGTTAGAAATGTTAAATTTACTCAGGCTCAAAATTTAAGAGAAAATTTTTATAAAATGTTTTATAGATGGCATATGGATCCCAAGAAGTTGTCTAACATGTATCCTAATTTACAGTCTAAATGTTGGAGATGTGGTAGTTTAGAAGCTACCTATTTTCACATGTGGTGGACGTGTAGAAATATAAAAGCTTTTTGGATCAAAATTTGGTGGAACATTCAAAAGATTTTTAAGAGAAAGATAAAGTTTTCTCCGCAATTGTTTTTATTGGGTATTGTGGTAGATTGTGATGTTAAAGAAACTAACTTGATGTTGAACATGATAACAGCAGCACGGTTACTGGTGGGACAATATTGGAAGAAGGATAGTTTGCCCACTATAGAAGAATGGGTGTTTAAAGTTTCGAATCTTGCAGAAATGTCTAAGATTTCTGCTTATTTGAAAGATCATTCACAGGAAAGATATATTTCAGTTTGGAGGAGATGGATAAATTATATTCAGAACAAATATGGGACTAAAAAGTTCCATTTAGCTTATGAGTAGATTTTAGTGGGATATTGTTATTGGTACTTTGTTTGTAGTTATGTTAAAGGGGAGTTAAAGCACATTATGAATTTGGTTAATTGCATATTATGCATAATTTTTATTTAGAATATGATTATTGTAACTATAATCCTGTATTTAGCTCTGGGAAGTGGGGGGGGGGAAGTGGATGGGTTTGGGGTGGGAGGGATTTGGGGATATATTGTAAAACTTTGTTTTTGTAAAACTCTTTAATAAAAAAAGAAAAAGAAATAACAAGCCATAGAGAGAAAGCAGAGCTGCTACACTCATTGTTTGCATCAGTCTTCACACAAAAAGAAATTTTAGCCCAACATACAAAAAAAACTACTGTAAAAGACAAACTAGAAATAAAAATTAAATTAAGCAAGAAAATGGTAAGAGAACACCTATCTGACCTTGATGAATATAAATCACTGGGACCTGACAGATTATATCCCAGAGTTCTGAAGGAGCTGGCAAAGATAATAAAAAAAAGATCTGTGAACAACTAAAAGCAAACAAAATTATAACTAGTAGCCAGCAGGGGTTTGTTAAAAACTGTCAGAACCCATTCCTATTTCATTTCTATCTATCCCCTCTGACCCAAAATCAAACCTCACCTTTCCCTGAGTTCTGCTATCAACTACTCTTGAGAAAAGTTCCTATTGGAAGAAATTGCTTCCAAGGGTTCTGTTTTCTTAATATGTGGGATTGAAGTGGGTCCTGACAAAAACAAATCATGCCAAACCAATCTTTTGTTGTTTAATAAAGTGACTAAATTAGTAGATCAGTGAAATGATGCCAAAATCATGGCCACTCCATCACTGGAGGTTTTTAAGAAGAGACTGGGCAATCACTTATCTGAAATGGTATAGGTTCTCTGGTTTGAGCAGGGGGCTGGACTAGAACATCTCCAAGGTTCTATTCTATTCTATTCTATTCTATTCTATTCTATTCTATTCTATTCTATTCTATTCTATTCTATTCTATTCTATTCTATTCTATTCTATTCTATTCTATTCTATTCTATTCTATTCTATTCTATTCTATTCTTAATTATATTTACTCAGGTAGCTGAAGATTTAAACTAGAAATGAGTCTGTCAGTTTCTTGATCTGTTGACGATTAATGTTTTGTGCAGCAGCAACCACAGCCTCCCAGACGCTGCACAGAGAAATGTACTGTTTTCCTTCACTATAAATCTCCCATTTAAGAAGGTTCTCAAGTTCTCAATAGGATTTAGGTCAGGTGAGGAAGGGGGCCATGTCATTATCCTTTCATCTTTAAGGCCTTTACTGGTTAGCCATGCAATGGAGTACTTCAATGCATGCAATGAAGCATTGTCCTGCATAAAAATCATGGTCTTTTTCAAAGATGCAGATTTTTTCCCTGTACCACTACTTAAAGAAAGTGTCTTCTAAAAACTGCCAGTAGGTTTGGGAGTTGATTTTGAGTCCACCTTCAATCCAAAAGTTTCCAACTAGCTCATGTTTAATAATATAAGCCCACACCAGTACCCCACCTCCACCTTGCTGGCGTCTGAGTCAAAGTGGAGCGTTGTGCCCTTTACTGATCCAGTCATCTGGTCCATCAAGAGTTACTCTCATCTCATCAGTCCATAAAACCTTTGAAAAATCGGTCTTCAGATAGTTCTTGACCCAGTCTTGCTGTTTCAACATGTGTCTTGTTCAGTGGTGGTCAGGTTTCAGCCTTCCTTACCTTGGCCATTTCCCTGAGCACTGAACATCTTGTACCTCTGGACACTCCAGGTAGGTTGCAGTTCAGGAATATAACAACACCGGAGGATAATGGACTCCTGGTAACTTCATGTTTGAGACTTCTCAAATTTTTGGCAGTTAATGTGTGCTTTTTTTCTTGCAACCTGTTGACTATTTTCAACAAAACATTTGATGGTTCTGTGTTCATGCCCCAATATCTTAGCAATTTCAAGAGTGCTGCATCCTTCTAAAAGACTCTTTACAATTTTTGACTTTTCAGAGTCAGTTAAATCTCTTTTCTTTGGCCCAAAGATACTTTTTCATGAGGCAACTGGACTTAATTGTTTTTCTTTGAAGACATTTTGCTTCTCATCCAAAAAGCTTCTTCAGCTCTGAGAGCTGAAAAAGCTGAAGAAACTTCTTGGATGAGAAGCAAAACGTCTTCTGTAGTGTATGCTGTTAAGCACACACGGAAATGTCAGCACAGCAGGGGGCTGGACAGCTCCAGGCTATAACTGCTTTGGCAGGAAAGCCTGAATAGAGCAAGTTGTTGACAGCCCCAGGGCATGGTCAGCTCTGGCGGGAAGCCAGGGTTTAAATCCATTGGCCACCTGCACTGGCGGGAAGCCCAGGTTTAAATCTATTGGTCACCGTTCACCTGGGCAGGTATAAGAAACGCCAGGTAACCTCTTTGCTCCAGCTTCATTCCTGATCCAAATAAAGAAGTATTACCCGGCTCAAGTGTCCGTCTCTCTGTGCGACCATGCGACATTGCACTGGCGACGAAGGTGGGATCCTGCACCGGACGCTAGCCGTGGACGGAATCCAATCGGCAGCCCCGGATCAAGACGCAGGACGACCGAGACGGCGGAATGGCACAACTGGGTCAGTATCCCCTTTTCAATAGCAACCGCCCAGAGGAGTGGGAAGCCTTCGTGGGGCAGCTCGAGTGCTACCTACGGGCGAACGGGGTGAAAGAAGACCGGCAGAGAGCGGTGGCGCTACTCTGCAGCTGCGGCACGGAAACATACCAGCTGGCGGTCGGTCTCTGTGCTCCCGATGACATCCACTCCGTCAGGTACAACGAGTTGCTGGCTAAACTGACCGAGCACTTCAAGCCCGAGACGTCCGAGATCACCTGGCGGTATCGGTTCGAGAAGCGGGACCAGCGGCAGGGTGAGTCTGCCAAACAATACATGGCAGCCCTGAGGCAGGCAGCTCGCCTCTGTAATTTTGAGAACTTAGAAATATGGCTGCGGGATTGGATCGTCTGTGGGTTGAGGGACAGGAAGCTGCGCCAGAAAATTTTTGCCAAACAGAAGCTGACCCTGAGGGATGTCCAAGAGGAATTCCTAGCCTGGGACGCAGCCGAGGAGTCCGATGCGAGGGAAGGCAGATCCATCCACCAGCTGAGAGGGTGCAGCGACGCAGACGGGGCAGAGCTGGAAGTGGACGCCATCCACCGACAACAGCGGCCCATCACCCCCAACCGAGACAACATGAGGGAGCCGAGACCAGCCGCAGCGGACACGAGAGGCCAGGAGTGCAGGTGCGGAGCGAACGGCCCCCAGTCTACCCAGCTCCACGGTCACAGCGCGAATCGGCCCCGGTCTACCCAGCATTGCGGTTGCGGGCCCCGGTCTACCCAGCACAGCAGCTGCGGACAACCCGGGTCTACCCAGTGTTCCGGCGGCGGCACGAACAGCTCCCGGTCTACCCGTTGTGCAAGCTGCGGAGGACAGCATCCCCGGTCTACCTGCCGTTTCAAGTCGGCGAAGTGTCAGTCATGCGGGAAAACTGGGCACATCGCGGCGGTCTGCAGGAGCAAGCAGCGGGACAGTCTGCACGAGGTAGAAGCCAAGTTCCAGTGCGCTACAGGTACCGGGAAGTGGTTGCCGGGACTGACTGTTAGCCACATGGTGGGACGGCCGGGTGTTTTTCTAACAGGGGCTCCTGCGGCGCTAACCCCAAAAATAAAACTGAGGGTGAGGCTGCAAGGGGTCCCCTGCATGATGGAGTTGGACTCAGGGTCAGCCGTGTCCATCATCTCTGCCAGAACGTTTAAGGAAATTTGCAAGTGGAGCGGCCAACGGGTTCCCTTGAGGCCATTCAGACTGACCCTCTCTGACTTTCAAAATTCACCCATTAACGTCCGGGGGGAGGTGTTGGTGAGGGTGCAGTACAAGGGGTTCGAGGGCAAATTAAGTGTACTGGTTGTCGAGGGCCAGCGGAACAGCCTCGTGGGGTTAGGGTGGTTCAACGCTCTGGGCATCGGAATCACGGGAATTCACCAGACGCAGAGCTGCCTTTCCCTCAAAGCTGTCTGCAAGGATTTTGCAGACGTGTTCGACGGGCAGCTGGGAAGGTATATGGGTCCCCCAATCTCCTTTAAGTTAGACCCCCAGGTGCAACCCATAAGAATGAAGGCTAGGAGAGTTCCGTTCGCGCTGAAGCATAAGATAGAGTGGGAATTGGACAAGCTGGTAGATCAGGGGGTGCTGACGCCAGTCGATGGAGTGGAATGGGAACCTCCCATCGTAACGCTGCTCAAGGCAAACGGCGAAATTAGGATCTGCGCCGACTATAAGGGGACCATTAACCGAGCTTTGAGTGCCCATTCCTACCCGGTTCCCGCGGTCAGCAGCATCCTGGCGTCCCTGCAAGGCAGGTCGGTGTTCGCTAAATGGATCTTGCCCAAGCTTATCAGCAACTGCCGGTAGACCCAGGGGCTGCTAGAGCACAAACAATCATCACTCACAAGGGAGCGTTCCGGGTAGACCGGTTGCAGTTCGGGGTCAGCGTGGCTCCTGGAATATTCCAGGAGGTGATGGAAAGGACCCTCAAGGGAATACCAGGGGTTTGTCCGTACTTTGATGACGTCCTGATCGCAGCTGGCTCCAAGGACATACTGGCAGCCCGATTGAAGGCAGTCCTTGAGAGGCTCAGGGGAGCAGGGTTGAAGCGCAAAAGGGAGAAATGCAAGATTGGGGTAACTGAGACAGAGTTCCTGAGGTTCAGGATTGATGCTCAAGGCATCCACCCATCTGCATCCAAAGTCAGGGCAATCAAAGAAGCCCCTGCTCCCAAAAACAAGTCTGAGTTGCAGGCATTCTTGGGTCTCCTCAACTTTTACCACCCATTCCTGCCACACAAGGCCACAATTGCAGAACCTCTACACAGGTTGCTTGACAAGCAAGCATCCTGGGACTGGACTGACAAACATGCCAACGCATTCCAAACACTAAAAAACCTGTTAGCAGGCAATGCCACAGTCACCCATTTCAGGGAGGACCAGCCAATCTGTCTTGCTTGTGATGCATCCCCTTATGGGATTGGGGCAGTTCTCAGCCATCTAAGGGAGGATGGAACGCAGGCCCCCATCGCCTACTACTCCAGGACCCTGTCAGCTGCAGAGCGGAATTATGCCCAGATAGACAAAGAGGCACTGGCAGTGGTAGCTGGAGTAAAGAAATTTCATGACTACCTTTATGGTAGGGAATTTCTAATCTATACTGACCATAAACCATTATTAGGGTTATTCACAACAGAGAAGCAGACACCACAGATCCTGTCACCTAGGATGTTACGGTGGTCCATATTTCTCTCTGCATATTCTTGCAAACTGGTACACAGACCGGGGAAAGAGACGGGGCACGCGGATGGCCTCAGCAGACTTCCTCTGAAGGACACTGAGCCAGACCCAGCACCGGCTGTTCAAATACTGGCAATTCAGGAGCTGCCAGAATGCCCCCTCAACGCGAGGGATATAGCCACAGAGACCCCCAAGGACAAGGTTCTGAGCAGGGTACAATCATGGGTGAGCAGTGGGTGGCAGGACAAATCACCAGGGCAAGAGTTCATTGCTTACTTCTCCAGAAGGCATGAACTATCCACACACAAGGGATGCCTCTTGTGGGGAAATAGAGTCATCATTCCCACGAGGCTCAGAGAAAGAGTTCTCCAGTCATTACACGAAGGACACCCAGGAATAGTAAGAATGAAGGCTCTGGCAAGGAGCTACCTGTGGTGGCCAGGGTTGGACAAGGAGATAGAAGCACTGGTAGCGGGGTGTTATACATGCCAGAGGACACGACCAGAACAACCACATGCACCAGTCCACAAGTGGGAGGAAACACACTCACCATGGTCCAGGGTACATATAGACTATGCAGGCCCCTTCCAAGGTCACACATTTCTGGTAGCTGTTGACAGCCATTCCAAATGGCTGGAGGTGGTACCCGTGGGCAACATGACCTCAGCAGGGACCATTCAAGCATTGAGGGGGATGTTTGCTACACATGGGTTGCCTGATGTAATCGTGTCAGATTATGGAACACAATTTACCTCCTCGGATTTCCAGGTGTTCCTGAGGACCTTGGGGATTAGGCATGCTACCTCGGCCCCCTTCCACCCTGCCAGTAACGGATTGGCAGAACGATTCGTGCGGACAACAAAGGATGCTCTCAAGCGCATAGTACAGGGAAATTGGAAGCAAAGACTAGCCACATTCCTCCTACACCAACATGCAACACCCTGCACCGCCACAGGCAAAAGTCCAGCGGAACTCAGATGGGGGAGACGCCTTATAACAACATTAGACAGACTTCACCCAGACAGGGTAGCAGCAGATGCCGGGAACCCCAACATCAAAACAAGTTTCAACACAGGAGACCCCATCTGGGCCAGGAACTACAGCACAGGTCACCCATGGGTGCCAGGGGAGATATTAGAACAGACAGGACCCCTTTCCTACAGAGTAAGGGTGGAGGGGGGACTCCTGTGGAAGAGGCACCTGGACCAGCTGAGGAAAAGGGCTCCTGAAAGAGTGATAGAGGACACACTGGGGGCTGAGGAGGAAGAGCCAACACAAACACAAACACAATCACCCAGGAAGGTTACCAGAGGGGCACAGTGGCAACCCCACCCCAGGCAGGAGACAGACAGAGATACCAGGCAGTCACCAGAACCCAGAAGAACACACACAGAGACACATCACAATCCACCACAACAGGAGCAACAAGGAAGAGAACCTAGACACACCACCACACCACCAGGAGAACCAGTCCCAAGAAGATCAAGCAGGCCGCACAAGGCTCCAAGCTACCTGGCAGACTATGTGTGTTCTTAGGGGGGTGGAGAAACAACCAAGGATTGACAATTGTAACCCTGTGTATGTAAATATTGTACAGTGTAAATAAGTGTATATAGTTATGGAGACAGAATGACAGAGGGAGGTCCTCACTATGGGGGAAGGGGTGTAGTGTATGCTGTTAAGCACACACGGAAATGTCAGCACAGCAGGGGGCTGGACAGCTCCAGGCTATAACCGCTTTGGCGGGAAAGCCTGAATAGAGCAAGTCGTTGACAGCCCCAGGGCATGGTCAGCTCTGGCGGGAAGCCAGGGTTTAAATCCATTGGCCACCTGCACTGGCGGGAAGCCCAGGTTTAAATCTATTGGTCACCATTCACCTGGGTAGGTATAAGAAACGCCAGGTAACCCCTTTGCTCCAGCTTCATTCCTGATCCAAATAAAGAAGTATTACCCGGCTCAAGTGTCCGTCTCTCTGTACGACCACGCAACATTGCATCTTCAAAGAAAAACAATTAAGTCCAGTTGCCTCATGAAAAAGCATCTTTGGGATAACTATGACCTGGATGACTGGATAGACTCTTTTTTTGGCTCATTTTGCCTGAGGAAAAGAAACTGCCTAATAATTATGCACACCTTGATATAGGCTGTTGATCTCCCTAGGTCACACCCTCCCTCATTGCACAAATACACATCACTTGATTTCTTATATCCACTAAGCATTCAAGTTTATACAGCTTGGAGGTGGAAAATATGCATGAAAATGATAATATGGTCAAAATACTCACTTGCCTAATAATTGTGCACACAGTCTAGTTATTTTTTTCTTGAATTATTTAGTCAGATTTATTTGGTGTACAAAGATTCTTTGCTAGAGCACAATAACTGGTAAGTTTTGAAGGAAAAGTAATTTTATTTGTTTAGGAAAAAAAATTGGATGGCCATCTTAAACAGCTCTGGATAGCTTACAAGCAATACACAATAGAAAAACAGTATGATAAAATTCGTATAAACCAAATGAAAGATATAATTAAAATAATTGTAATACAATAGCTAAGGCACCACATAACTACCTCATAACATTAGAACACACATTTAGCTTGTCTACATCTTTAGTTCTAGATGAGATTGTGCTGCCCCAGAGAGATCTGGTATGCAATCTGCACTCAATCACTCACCTGTCTGTCATCTCACATATGGATTACTGCAATTCATTCTAAATGGGTCTACCCTTTAAAATAATCCAGAACTTCAGCTGGCTGGTAGTTTGCTTCCAGGTCCAATTCAACATGTTGGTCATCACCTTTAAAGCCATTATGGTATAGGTCCAGCCTATCTGAGGAATCAGCTCAAACCAATGGGATTACCCCCCCCCCCCCAATGTGTTGGCAGAAGGGGCATGCTACCAAATTCCTTGACAGCCAAGGAATTTCAACAAGAAGAACCTTAACTGCCATGGCTCCCACCCTTTGGAACACCTTCCCCTGAGATCAGATTCAATCCCATTCTTTTGACCTTCCAAAAGGTCTTGAAGACATGATTATGTCAAATAGCCTGGGATCCTAATGGGGTGTGACACTTTGGAGGTGGCTAATGGAATAGAGAACACCACACTTCCTGTGTTCACTTTGCTTCCTCTATCTCCATCCTTCTTAATTTTATTTTAATTGAATCTTTAAATATCTTTATTTATTGGTTTTTTATTCTGCATTGATTCAATGCCTATGAACCACCTAGAGCCACTTTGGGCAAGATTGGTGGCATACTAGTTTGATAAACAAATTAACTAACTAACTAATTAAACATCCATGGCTTTAACTTTATAACAAAGTACTTCTTTAACATATATTAATTAAAACTCAACAGTGTTTATAGAATTCAAAAATAAGGCAATCTAGAACAGGGCTTTTCAATCGGTGATACATGTACCACCAGTGGTACATTGGCACCTGGCAGATGGTACGCGACCATCCTAGAGAAGTGGTAGCAGGGAAGGGGAATAAGCTGAACTGGCGGCAGCACCGCACAAGCCTGAATGAGAGATGGCTGGAGATGCAGGGCTGTCAGGATTAGCACTGGGCTCCAGCTGATCGGTGCTTCTTTGGGGCTGTCAGGGCTCAGCAGAAGCACCAGGATCAGTGCCGCTTTCCAGCTGATTAGCACTTCTTCAGGGCTCAGTGGAAGCACCAGGATCAGTGCTGCTTTCCAGCTGATCAGTGCTTGTTTGGGGCTCAATGGAAGCACCAGGATCAGTACCGCTTTCCAGCTGATCAGCGCTTCTTCAGGGCTGTCAGGGCTTAGCAGAAGCACCAGGATCAGTGCTGTGCTCCAGCTGGAGCTCGGCACTGATCCTGGGGCTTCTGCTGAGCCTAGAAGAAGCGCCGATCATCTGGAGCCCAGCGCTGATCCTGGCATGTCTGCTGAGCACAGAAGAAGTGCCAATCAGCTGGAGCCCTGCCCCTACTCTGCAGATGGCAGATCCCCATCATCCCCAGCCTGGCAGGGGTCTTCCTGCTGCACCATTGCAGACAAAGGTGAGGAGAGGTGGAGGAAGAGGATTTAAGCAAGCTTAGCAACCAGAATGGAGAGCCCCCCCAAAAAACAAAAGCACTTTGTGGATAACCTCCCAGCATGACAGAAGTGACCAAAACCTGCTGCATCCACCCAGCAATTGGGGGGGGAAAATAAAAATCAAATAGCCCCCGCACACCCACTGCCAATCCTCAACAGCAATACTCACAACAATGAAAACCTCGGACAGAAGGAAGAGCGTGGCTGGGCAGGCAGCCAGGCAGATGTCTTGCTCAGCTGTGGCTTGGGGGTGGTGGAAAGGGGGCAGCTTCACCCCCAAAACGCTGCCCTCTCACAAAAGCAGGATGAAAACTCCAAAAAATGACAAGGGAAAAAAGTTAAAACAGAAGAGTGTCTCGTGATGGTTTGCTTTCCCACTTCCTTCTAGCCATTTAAATATGTAAAGATCACAAAAGAAAAAACTTGGCTTTCTTTCATTGTAATTCAGAAGGGAGGAACGGGAGGATTCAGGGCAGTAGGTTGTTTGTTTCAAAAGAAGAGAAAGAAGGGATTTTGGTCTGTGGGGGGTGCAGCAGGCAAATGGTGATGGCGCATGGCTTCTGGTGTTGGGGGCGGTCTTTTTAAAAGAGCAAAATGAGGCAAAAAAATAAAAATCCCCCACTCCACCCACAAGAGCTGGATGCGGATGTGATTTTTTTTTCTTGTTCAGAAGAGACATTCTTCTGTTTTAGCCTGTTTTCCTGTTCGTTTTTTGGATTTTTCATCCTGCTTTCGTGAGAGGGCAGCTTTGGCAGCTTTGGCATCTTGGTCAGCTTGGCCACCAGCTGACCAAGATGCCCGCTTGCCTGCACTCTTCCCCCTGTCCAAGGTTTTCATTATTGTGAGTATTTCTGTTGAGAATTGGTAGGGGGGCCTGTTTGGGTTTATTCCCACCTCCATCTGTTGGGTGGTTGCAGCAAGTTTTGGTCACTTCTGTCATGCTGGGTGGTTACCCACAAAGCATGTTTTTTGTGGGGGATCCCCACTCTGGTTGCTAAAGCTTGCTTAAACCCTCTTCCTCCTCCTCATTGGAACCTGCCTTTGTTTGCAACGTTGGGGCAGGAAGATCCCTGCAAGGCTGGGGATGATAGGGATCTGCCTTCTGCAGAGTAGGGGAATGGTTACTATGCTACCTGTCAATCAGGTTTGATTTCCTTTCTTTGCCCCCCCTCCTCCCTGCCTTCCCTGCTTGTAGCTGCCTCTGAGTCCCTCATTTTTGGGATGCATTGCCGGCATCTCTTTCTCCTGAGCCCCACGTGCTGGGTAACTGTTGCCACCCAAGAGCTGTTTTAAAGTAAGGAAATCTTTGGGGGATAGCCAACTAACACCCCAATATGCCCCCCATGCCCTCACTTCAAGTGCAGAAGCCGCAACCCCCTCCAAAGCTCCTGCAATCACCTATCAGCTTCTTTGAGTCAACCAGAAGGAGAGAAGAGGATAGAACAATGCAAAGATTAATGTCAGAGAAACAGGCACAAGTTTCCCATTAAAAGTGTGGTAAGTGAGTGTACAGATAGTCCTCAACCTACAACCACAACTGAGTCCAAAATTTATGTTGCTAAGTGAGAAATTTGTTAAATGAGTTTTGTCCCATTTTATGACTTTTCTTGCCATATTTGTTAAGTGAATCACTGCAGTTGTTAAATTAGCAACACGGTTGTTAAATGAATCTGGCTTCCCCCATGAACATCACTTGTCAGAAGGTCACACAAGGGAATCACGTGACCCTGGGACACTGTGACCATAAATATGAATCAGTTGCCATGCATCTGAATGTAAATCACAAGACCCTGGGGATGCTGCAACAGTCATAAGTGTGAAAGTCACTTGGTCATGGTCATAAGTCACTTTTTTCAGTGCCGTTGTAACTTCAAACAGTCACTAAGAGAACTGTTCTAAGTTGAGGACTACCTATACTTTTTTCCTTTTTTTTGTCATCAAGTTTTTGACACCTTGCTAGGCGACAATGGGTGAAAAGGTTGAAAAGCCCTGATCTAGAAGCAGTCACAAGCCGTTTCCTGTCAGTGATTCAACACAATAATCTATTGAACAGAACTTGCTGTTTGAAAACATTCTGTGAAAGACATGTGGCCCACATGGTAGTCGTAAGCCGCATGTTGCCACTGCTGATACTAGGAGTTGGTCATATCTCTCATAAGCTTTAAAGGTGTCTGTACTCTGGCCTGTAACGAGTACAGAGTGTAGTACTATAAAGAATATAGTAGTTATATAATAAAACAACAACAATAAAATCAGCCAAATGTGGAAGAAAAATAACCAACAAAAGACAATCAAAGATGTAGAATCTGCCACTACCATTTTCACAATGTATGTCAATGCTTCCTAGTTCTTATTGACATTACTTATGGATGAGACTTGGAGCATGCTAATGTGGCCGTTTTTTGGAAGGGAAAACATAATTCTTGATCTTTCCTACAGAATATTTCAAATTATAGCATAAATGCAAATGTTATTTAAATTGGCTTAGCAATTTTGTTATTGTTCTTTTGTCTTTTTTAACTGATAAATAAAACATTTTTGTCAAAGTTAATTCAACCCTTGTTTATGTTCACAAATCTACTTGCAGTGGATTAATCAATTTCAACAAATTAGTTCCATTAGTTTGAGTGAATCCAATCTTAGGTAAAAAGGCTGGAACCAAATTATAACAACTTACTTTTGGCTGGGCATGGAAATTGTGCATTTTTTCGATTATGACTGAAGAGAGGATGGCTGTCCATACAGCTGCAAGATAATTTTTGTTTTTGATGTAAACTATGGAATGAAGAAAGCTTTACATTGCAAAAGAATATAAAAGCATAAGATTATTTTCCAGATTAACCAGACTGAAAAAAATCTACTTAATTCTGAATTTGGGGCCTGACCACGTACAATAGCTCATGAAGCATTTAAAATTACATAAAGATTATGATTGGTTATTGCTTGTCTTTAGTTTCTACCTTTCAAAAATATTGCTTTTATACATGAGATGTAACAAACCCAGAATTACATCCAAGAAAATATCACTGAATGAATACAGATACCTCCTATTGAAAGTCTATATTACCAGATATTTAAGTTGATTCCTGCATATGGTTCAGTCTCATGCCTAATTTTTATTGTAGAACATATATGATTAAACTACCCAATTACCTGATTTTTCAGTTTGAATTTTTTCCTTTAACAATTATCTTACCTCCTTAGCAATATATTAAATGAAATCTTTACTTATTTTGTAATATCTGATAAAAATTAAGGGCTTTGCTATACTGTGAAAATTCAAGATTTAAAGAAATTACTTTCCCAAAGTATACTTAAGATATTCAGATTCCTCTGCTTAAAATACATTAACTAAATCCACCGCAAATTGTTTTAGAGGAGATTATTACTAATGTTTCTCTACAATAACCAGGTTTCAAGTAGAATCACTAGATATTTTAGTAACTTTCAGTACCATCAGCAACAATACATTTTTAGATTATTTGAAATACTATAGAATAGGTTCTAATTCTTAGCCAATCTCTCAAACAGCCATGCCTGCAGACTACATTCTAACACTGAGTATCTACATCTGGAGTCCTCAAACTGATCGTCACATCAACCCCTTCATGAAGTTTCAGATTGTTCATCTTCCCCAAACACTGTACGCAAATACTTTAATAAATATGATTTTAATAGTACAATGAATAATAACAAAACAACAATAATGAATAGGTGCATCGAACCTTAGAGGTCAATACTGACCACTTCAAGGAAGTCTGATCTTCATAGAGATGGTGGAGGAGTGTATCTGTAAACTTTGCACTAGAATGCAATTAATATGTTAACAATATTGAAATCTATTTTTCTGGTACCATTCATCATGAAATGGCTATGCTTTTTTAATGGCTATCTACCGGTACATACAATAATGGATTGATTGATAAATAATACATTGAAACTAAATATAAAAAAGACAGGGATGTTTGTGATCAGCTGTTCAAATCCTGGAAATGTGATCTAGCCATAAATACAGTAAGTGGCTCAGTAGTTAAGATGCTGGGCTTGTTGGCTGGAAAATCGGCAGTTCAGGTTCAAGATCTGAGTACCACGCAATGGAGTAAGCTCTCATCCTTGCCCCAGCTCCAACTATAATGTGAGTAGATGAATAAGTAACACCTTGGTGGTAAAGTAACAGTGTTCCATAATGTCATGCTGACCACATGACCATGGAAATGTCTTCAGATAGCATTGGCTCAATGGCCTTGAAACGGAGATGAGCACTGCCCCCATATTCAGCAACAACTAGCGGAATAAAATCTGCAGGGACTCCATTGGTATAGTATGGATTTAAAGTCCTCTAAATGTAACAGATAATCATATAATCATTTTCTATTTTAACTTCTATCTGTTGCATATCACAGTGGCTGGTTTCACACATATTACTAAGATGTAAGTCAAAACAATTCATACTATTTATTGTTTGTTAAGAAGTGTTTATGGATTTAATTCTCTTTTCATTGGGTGTCGAAGATGAAGCTTCAGGCAGAGGTAGTTTGCATTCTAGCCTATTGAAAACTTCACAAGGTACTGATTGGTATCACTCTTCATCTCAAAGTTTCATTTCAAAATCTTAAAGAGACCTTCCAATCTCTTCTGTACATTTTTCATAGAAAATTATTTCTAACATGGATATCTTTATATAAGATGTCCCATTTAATTTGTTTAAAACAACCAGCATCTATACACACCTACTGAATCATTATATTGATGTAGATTCTTGAATGTCCACATTTCAGCACATTGAATTGAACAAAGCAGCTATTGCAATATTCTTTTCAAAACTGATTTAGAAAACTGAATATATAATAATGGAGTTGGAAGGTACATTGAAGGTCTTCTAGTCCAAACCCCACTCAAGCAAGAGGCCATATATCATTCTGCACAGATGACTGTTCAACCTCTTGTTAAAAACCTCTAGCAACTTTTGGAGACAAGCCATTCCTCTGATTAATTGTTCTGTCAGGAATTTTTTCCATAGTTCTAGGTTGGATTTCCCCTTGATAGGTTTCCATCTGTTACTTCTTTTCTTATCCTCAGTTACTTTAGAGAATAGGTTGAGACCCTCTTCTGTTATAATTCCTCAGATGTATAAATAGTTTTAGTTGATGTACATTTAAATTGCTGTTTGCACTAGGATGGATAACTATGGTGTGTAAGGAGAAAAACATTAGTCAGAAAATTAAATTACCAAATTGAGATTTGGGTAGTACACCTATTTGACAAACTAAGGTGAATGCAGATTTTTAAAATCATTTTGTTCAGTGTGCTATCCTAAGAGTTTAGAAAAATAAAACTCTCACTTAAGATGCTTTTTGATTGTCATTCCAAAAAGCTTTCTTTAGAAAAGTAATGATAATAAGACCAATCTGGTTGACTTGTGGTGAAATAATATGTTTTTGTTCAAGATGTACCTAGTTTAAGAGGAAAGAAGGAGACAAAAGGGTGTCCTCACCTATGTACAATTAAAAGAAAAAAATAATTTATATAAGAAAAGCCATGGTTTTGAATTTGCATCAAGTGAATTTGAAATTGTGCTGTGTGCTAATGATGAAACAAGAAGAAATTTTTGGAAAATCAAAACAGTTAATCAATGGAATAGCTTGCATCCTGGAGTAATTAGTAATAATAAAATTACTATCAGAAAATGTATCATTGGTATTCAATGCCCCCAAATTGTTAAAGATGTAGAATGGAATTTCAAATATATTCTGGTAATGTAACTGTAAAGACTACTTTTAATCATCTATGATGGACTGCATCAAAACAAAGAAATATTGGGATGAGATTTTTATCTTAATTCAGAAATATCTTTAAAAAATATAAAACAAAAACAAGAAGTTTTCCTTTTACTTTGATGAATAGTTTGAAAGAAAATTCAGAACATTATTACTATATAAGTTGACAGAGGTGAGAATCTTATATGCAACTAAGATAGAAGGCTACATTAATTCTCACACTAGGAGAATGGATGGCAAAGGGTATCGAGTTGGAGCTGTACCATTTGTTATAGTCTACTGCACTGAAAAAAGTCAAAAGTCCTTTCTTTATCTTTCTCAATTTTTATTTTTATTTTATCTTATAAATGTTAATAAAAATGCAATAAAAATATCTTTCTGTGTTCTCAGAATCATTTACTAAATTGTGATGAAAATGCAACTTCACTGAACATTCCCAGTCTGTTTTTTATGAAATCATATAGCATATTTGAGACAGGAAAAATATTTCATCATATCTATTTAACAGCACATCGGTTTTTAAAATAAATTGGAAATAAAGCATACCTCTCTAAAACTTGTGTGTCAGTATCTAGGCTGACATTGCTACAGCTTGCTTCATTAGAATTTTGTACTGAATAAACACCTTTTGGTTTTTTGCTTCCATCCATAGTTTGATTTGATTAATACTTGACTCTGCAATAAATTAGCATTTGAAAGAAAAATAAACATGAATTGCAGCATTAAAACATAATAAACTAAATACAACATGTTTTTTATACGGGGAAACATCCCAACTCCATAGCTAGGATATAAAAGTCAATCATGTGCATTATTAAAGACAAAGCTGTTCATTAAAGTAAGTCAAATATGAGTTACCTAGAATTTAAATTTTACAATACCTTCTTTTCTACAATATCATACTTAATCTGCTTAGAAATTCATTTGTTCTAATGTAAGATTATTTCTGGATTTTGTACTAAGGTTTCAGTTAATGCAACACATATACATATTTAACAGAATCACAAAGTATTTAAAATATGGACTGTTATGCAGTCAATTTCTAACTTTTACAATAGTACATGAATATTTTCATCCAATTTTCACTATTATTAAATAAATTCTTGTAAATGAATTGTTGTCAACAAATATTACACTAAAAAGATTGTTATAATTTTAGTCAAATGGCAGGAAGTCCCATAGTGCAACCTTATATAAAGTGTGTTTCTTTGCAAAGTAAAAGTAATGCAGGCTTAAGGAAATTTGATGTTTACTACCAAACATACAATTACATTTGTGAAAGGCAGTGCTTTTTTTGTAAAAGAAAAAGGTGCCGGAACTCACACATCATACAACCCGCCTTGCCTACCCTACAAGGTTCCATCCAAAAAAAGGTGCTGGAACTTCGTTCTGAGCGTTCTATGACAAAAAAAGCCCTGGTGAAAGGAGTCACAAATTTTCTATGACAGAAATACTTTTCTCAAATGCAAATATTGAGACCTCAATTTAGCAAGTATCTTCATAAAAAATCTTACACAAAATACTTATTTATAATATATAAACAAGGATATACTTAGCAATATGCAAGGTCCTTTTTGTAGATTTCAGTTTGGCATTCAATACTATCATTCCAGATATTCTTCTCACTAAACTAAATCAGCTACCCGTGCCTGAGCACACCTGTAGGTGGATCATAAGCTTTCTAATAGACAGGAAGCAGCAAGTGAAGCTAGGCGAAATCATATCAGATACCCCCCAGGGCTGTGTGCTCTCTCCACTTCTTTTCTCTCTATATACCAATGATTGCACCTCAAAAGATCCCTCTATTAAAGTACTTAAGTTTGCAAATGGTGCAACAGTGATTGGCCTCATTCGAGACAACAACGAATCAGCGTACAGATGGGAGGTTGAACAACTAGCCTTGTGGTGTGGCCGGAACAATATTGAACTGAACACACTCAAAACTGTAGAAATGACAGTAGACTTTAAGAAAAACCCTACTATACTACAACCTCTTACAATACTAGACAACATACAGTAGTATCAACAGTAGAGACCTTCAAGTTTCTGGGTTCTATAATATCTCAAAATTTAAAATGGACACCTAGCATCAAAAATGTAATCAAAAAAGCACAACAAAGAATGTTCTTCTTGCGCCAACTCAGAAAGCTGCTGATACAGCTCTACAAAGGAATTATTGAGTCTGTCATTTGCACCTCTATAACTGTCTGGTTTAGAACTGCAAACAAACAAGACAGACACAGACTTCAATGAATAGTTAGAACTGCAGAAAAAACAATTGCAACCAGCCTGCCTTCCATTGAGGACCTGTATACTACACGAGCAAGAAATGACTAGACATAAGTACAGTGTCAGAATCCATTTATATTCCATTTCTAGCCCCCTATCTGTACAAACCTAAATCTCACCCCCTTACTGGATTCTGCCATTCCCAAGGAGGGGAAGAGAAGATGTTAAGTGGCCATCCCTATCCATTACACAAAAGGTTGTTTATTCCAGGGCTTTTCAACCTTTTCACCCATTGTACCACTTTTAGGATATGGCAACATCTGAGTACCACCAGTCGCCTAGCAAGGTGTCAAAAACTTGACCAAAAAAAAAAAAGGAAAAAAGTGATATACAGGTAGTCCTTGACTTACAACAGTTCACTTAGTGCTCTTACTCCTGTCTGAGGTTTTCATTGTTGTGAGCATTTCTGTTGAGAATTGGCAGTGGGGGTGGGGTGGGGCGGTGTTTGGTTTTTATCCCCCCCCAATCTGCTGGGTGGTTTCAACAGTTTTTGGTCACTTCACATGACCCTGGGACACTGTGACCATCATAAATATGAATCAGTTGCCATGAATCTGAATGTAAATCACAAGACCCTGGAGATGCTGTAACATTCCAGCTGATCAGCGCTTCTTAAGGGCTCAGAAGCACCAGGATCAGCACCAAGCTCCAGCTGCAGCCTGACGCTGATCCTGGAGCTTCCACTGAGCCGATAGTCCTGCAGTTCCAGCCGTCTCTTGCTCAGGCTTGTGTGGTGCTGCCACCAGTTCAGCTCATTCCCCTTCCCCGCTACCACTTTTCTAGGATGATCGTGTATCACCTGCCAGGTGCCAATGTACCACAGGTGGTACCCGTACCACTGGTTGAAAAGCCCTGGTTTATTCAGCCTGCCTGGGGGCCATCATCAAAGACCAGGGAAAGCACCTTTGAACTGAGAAGAACAAAGAAAGAGGTGGGGGGATTCTGGTTTGTATCTCCGATTGGAATTTGAAGGGGAGGAAGCAAATGTAAATGCATGGAAGATCCCTTTTCCCACATGAAACTTAACTGATTTTAACTTAACTGGTTTTGACACATGAAACTTAACTGATCCAGGACTGACCAAATGGACTGAGGGGAGGGGTTTTTACTCAGGGACACTTTAAAAGTATCAATCTGCAACACAGTTTCCAGATCCTGTGTAGATTATCCACTGTCAATCATATTTTAGTAAAAGTTCCTGCTTGGACAATCCTGTCTCCAAGAGTTCTTCTTTCCTAAGATGTGGATTGGGGTGGGTCCTGACAGACAGTTTTTCTCCCCATGCCGTCACTCTGCTTAAGAACTAATTTCTACAACACTGTCAAAATACTAGTAAAGCTGTATTACTATGATACTCCTCATCTTTCCTATTACCTATCCTTATCTTCTTATGACTATAACTTGCTGCTTGTATCTTACAATTTATATTGGGTTTTTTTGTACCCTAGTATGATTTATGTTGTTTGCTTAGCTAGTACTCTATGACTATCACTAAATGTTGCATCTTATGATTTATGATGAAGTGTTGTATTTCACGATTTATGATGAATGTATTTCATGTTGTATATGATCATGATTACCACTATTACTTCTATGTACACTGATAATTTATGCACTGGAAACAAATTCCTTGTGTGTCCAGCTACACTTGGCCAATAAATAATTCTATTCTATTCTATTCTATTCTATTCTATTCTATTCTATTCTATTCTATTCTATTCTATTCTATTCTATTCTATTCTATTCTATTCTATTCTATTCTATTCTATTCTATTCTATTCTATTCTATTTTTAAGGGAGCTGTGTCACTTTTAAAATAAATGCTTTATAAAACGTAAATTTCCAATTTAATATTGACCCAATTTAGTTTTCTAATTCCTAATTTTAATTCTCAGCTCCTACTAGCTATGTAGATAAAGATATTCAATAGAAGAGAATATTAGTAGCTTAGAGTTGAACTGTGCAGTCCTCTTTGCCCTCTGAGCTTGGTTGTTTTCTTGCAGATGTTTCATTGCCCACCCTAGATAGTATCATCAGTGCTAATGAAGAGTGGGTTTATTCTCATGTTAATTCTACTGGCCAGCCCTGTTAGTATTGGTGGGAATAGTCTTGTTGGTTCCTTAATTGGGGTGTTGTTTAATGTTAGCTTATTTAATTGGAATGTTGTTTAATGTTAGCTTATTTAGCAGTTCCTTCATTGGAGTAGTTTGCTTCTTGACTGTAGACCTAACGTTAATCTTGGTGTCAATCTCTGTTTATCTGGATGTTGTTTACTGGTGAATAAGTGTTTTGATATTTTTGTTTTCTTTTTGGCTTTTTGATTGTCTCTTTTGAATGGTATGTAGATGTTGCTTATTTCTTTGTGCCAGCTGATTTGTCAGAGTGGTAGGCTTCCAGGAATTCTTTGGCATTTTTGGAATTGGTTTTGTCTAGAATTGTCAGAGTTTCCCAGTTAAAACTATGGTTAAGTCTCTCTATGTGTCTTGAAATTTAAAAGTTTTCATCATGTTTTATGACTGATAGTTGGTGTTTATGGATGGGCTCTCCTAGTCTTCTGCCTGCTTATCCTACATAGTAGTTGCTACAGTCCTTACGCTGTATATTATAGATGACACCTGTTTTTTCTTCTGAGTCTTCTGAGTTTTTTTATTTACTTAAGAGTGCTTTGGAGGGCTTTATTGTTTTGTGTGTTATGATGGTGCTATGTAGTTGTAATAGTCTGTTGATGATTTCTGAGATGTCTTTTGATGTGTGGCAGTGATATTCTTTTCAGAGCTTGTGTTTGTTATGCTTTATTGGGTTGAGTGGCCAGGCAACTTGTTGTGTAGTAAGTTCTTTGGAGGCAGGAAGCAAGACAAGAGGTTTCAAACAGGAACATTGCTTTATCGAGGCAAACAGGAACAGAACTGAATCAGAGGCTTCTGCACAGCTACTTATATGGTTGGCCACTAGGTGGCAGCCAATAGGTTTAAAGGAACCCATTTCCACCCCAGAGCCAACCAATGATCTTCCTGGAGACTGCACATCTGGGTAGTCAGCAACCGTTACATAGACACCCTAATTGAGCAACCTTAAGCAGCATTCAAAGACACGTGAAAACAGTTCAAGTAAAAGCCCAATACATTTCATCCCTCCCTCCTAGAATGTACACACATTATTAATATTATTTGAGAATAAAGTCTTGTAAATATGGTGGTGGTCTGTGCGACCTTGCAGACCGCCTGGGTGATCCAGGCAACTCTTGTTCTACCAGCTTGCCCGCCAGGCTTGTTAGACCAGGACTCATAAGTTCGGATTGACTCAAGTCCCTTTGGCTGGCCATTCCAGGTTGGCCCAGACCAAAGTCTAATGAAGAAGCAGAGTTAGTACAGTGGATGTTGTGATTGGGTTGACTTTCCCCATTGGGGGATCCATGTTGCACTCCTGGGCTTTGCCCATCTATGACCACCTGCCTGTTGCACTGACTGGTTGAATCCTCAGAGCATGTGAACTGCCGTTTGGCTGCCAGTTTTGGGCTCTATTTGCAGACCTTCCATTAGGTCCTTGCTTAGTGACCATTCTGCAAAACGCTTCTGCAGCTGTTCAACATGGTGGTGAATCCAGAGCCACCTCATTGGAAAGAGGTTCCGAAATTTTGACAATTTTACCCAGCAGTTCCCATGCCCATAGTTTCGGGCCCACACCCCATTACCCACTTGCAACCCCCTTGGAGCCTTTGGGCATGAGGTTTATGCTGCCACCCGGTCAGGGTGCAACCTGTTCAGCTTTGTGATGAGCCTTCTTCCCCAGCAAAGCTCTGCTGGGCTTTTGCCTGTTGCTGTACAAGGCATAGTGTGCTGGCAAAGCAAGAAATCAGCCAGCCTATGGTGCCAATCTCTGGTCACTATGTGCTTGAGTGACTCTATTGTTGTGCGCACCATGCATTCGGCCTGCCTGTTACTCAAAGGGGTGAAAGGGAGCTGATGTTGCATGCCTTATGAGGTTAGACCTAAAGAAGGCTTGAAACTCTGCCGCTGTGAACTGGGCCCCGTTGTCCGAGACTACGATGTCTGGTAGCACGTGCATGGCAAAAAAACTTTCTAAGCACCTGGATGGTCCTAGCAGTAGTCATTGTTGAAATAGGAATTACTTCCAGTCATTTAGAGTGGCTGTCGACCACTATCAAAAATAGCTGTCCCTGAAAGGGTCCAGTGAAGTCAATATGAATTCTTGATCACAGTGTATGAGTTTCCTCCCATCTGTGGACAGACGTATGTGGCATTTCTGGTCTGGAGTGTTGACACATGTAACACCCATGTACTTGGGTCTCAATAGCCTCATCTAACTCTGGCCACCATCATGCCAATGCTTTCATCCGGACTATGCCCGGATGTTCCTCATGCAGAGACTGAAGTACACGGTTCCTTAATGAACTGGGGACAATAACCCTGCTCCCCCATAAGATGCAAACTTTGTGAGCTGAAAGCTCATGTCTACATGTGAAGTAGCTCTGGAACTCTGGTCCAGTGCTGTTTTCAAGCCACCCAGTGTGAATCCATGACAAGACTCTACTTAAAACCTTGTCTGCAGCAGTTTCTGCAGCCACATCCCCAGCACGGAGGGGAAATTCAGGCAAATCCTGAATTGACAAAATGCGAGCTGCTGGAGCCAGATCTGGCTCTACCTGTGGCAATGGCAATCTGCTAAGGCCGCCTGCGTGGCCCATGTCTTTGCCAGGTTTGTGAATCAGCCTGTAGCTGTAGGCTGACATAAAGATGGACCATCTTAACATCCTAGGGCAGGGCTTTTCAACCAGTGGTACAGGTACCACCTGTGGTACATTGTCACCTAGCAGGTGGTACACAACCATCCTAGAAAAGTGGTAGCGGGGGAAGGGAATGAGCTGAACCAGTGGCAGCACCGCAGAAGCCTAAGCAAGAGATGGCCGGAGCTAGGCGACTGGTGGTACTCAAATGTTGCCATATCCTAAAAGTGATACAATGGGTGAAAAGGGGACAGTATTAGAGGTGTCTGCCTATCTGTAGTAAGTAACCCCAACAGTGGCTTATGGTCAGTGTAGACCATGAATTCCCTGCCATACAAGTAATCATGGAATTTCTTCACCCCAGCCACAATGGCCAAGGCCTCTTTGTCAATTTGAGCATAATTGCACTCAGCTGAGGACAATGTCCTTGAATAATATGCAATTGGGACTTGAGTCCCATCACTTGCCAAATGGCTTAAAACAGCCCCCACCCCATAAGGAGATGCGTCACATGCAATGCATACAGGCAATGACTCTTTAAAGTGAGTGAGCACTGAATTGGAAGACAGTAGTGATTTTACTGTCTTAAAGCTGTTATGAGCCTTGGTTCACTTCCATTTGGTGTTTTTTTCTAAGAGCCAGTGTAACAGCTCTGCCACTGTGGCCTTGTTAGGAAGGAATGCATGGTAAAAATTAAGGAGACCCAGGAATGCCTGAAGCTCTCCCTTTGACCTGGGGCTTGGAGCCAGCTGAATGGCCTTCAGCTTGGACTCGGCAGTGTGGATGCTTTCAGCATCAATATGGAATCCCATGAACTCAGTGGAAGGAACCCCAATGTTACACTTATTTCTTTTTAATTTAAGGCCCACTTCACGGAACCGTTGAAGGACGGCTTTGAGCCTCCTTGCAAGCACCTCAGTGGACTCACCAGCGATGAGCACATTGTCAAAATAGGGGCAAACCCCTGGAATGCCCTTGAGCACACGCTCCATAACTCCTTGAAAAATCCCAGGGGCTACGCTAACCCCAAATCGGAGGCATTTGACTTTAAAAGCCCCCCTGTGTGTTACAATAGTTTGTGCAGCCGCTGTGGCCTTGTCCACAGGTAACTGCTGATAGGCCTGTGCCAAATCTAATTTAGTGAACACGGTCCCCCCTTGCAGCGATGCCAAAATGTGGTTAAAGACTGGCACCAGGTATGCATGTTGCTTAAGTGCCCTATTTATGGTGCACTTGTAATCAGTGCAAATTCTGACCTCCCTGTTGGCATGACAATTGGGGTTTCCCATTCACCCCCATCTACGGGCTGTATTACTCCCTGACTAACTAGCTTGTCTAGCTCTGCATCAATTTTATGTTTAAGTGCAAATGGCACTCTATGGGGTTTGATCCTAATAGGCGTTACGGCAGGATCAAGTTTAAAGGCTATTGGAGGGCCTTTGTACTCTCCCAGGCTTGTATCAAAAACGTCCGCAAACTCCTCGCATACTGACACCAAGTTCGCCGCTTGTGTCCGGTGGATTCCGGTGACTTGGATGCCCAGAGCATCAAACCAATCAAACCCTATTAAGCTTGTCCCAGTCCCTTAGTTAAACTTGAGATACCATATCAATCTAATCAGATAACCCAAGAGGAGACTTCTTGATCAAGCTGTCAAGGTTCTGATAGATGAATCCCATTAAAGAACTTCAAGGTAAGAATTCTTTCTTAAAGAACATTTTATTCAGAAAACAAAGTATCAGCACTACATAGTTGAACCCAAAACTAAATTCCCTTCCCCCAGATACAAAGTAACGAGTTGCAATTCCCACCCCCTGGAAGCAGTCATAAATCACATTCTCCAATTAGCCTGAATCACGGAGCAGCTTAGCATTAGTGTCGAAAACATCCGCGAACTCCTCGCATACTGACGCCAGTTTCGCCGCTTGTGTCCGGTGGATTCTGGTGATTTGGATGCCCAGAGCATCAAACCATCAAGCCCTATTAAGCTTGTTCTCTGGCCGTCCACCACAATCACATCCAGAGCCCCCGAAAACCCCTTGAACTTGTTGGCCAAGGTGGGCTTGCCTTTGATGGCAACTCGGGAGTTTTGGAAGTCAGCCAGGATGATGTCAGATGGCCTCAGCTTGGCCCACCTCTTCCATGAAATGGAAGGTTTCCAGGGAAATGATAGACACAGCTGAACCAGTGTCCAGTTCCATCCTGCAAGGAATGCCTTGCAGCTCAACTTGAAGTCGAAGTTTGGGCTTAAGAGGATGGCAAGCTCCTGTGCGGTAAACGCTTCGATGGCTGGAGCAAAACCGTACACTAAGCTGCCCTGGGGCCCCGGTACCTCTCCTGATCAGAATATCTGACTGGCAGTCCTTATGGTGACCTCTGCAGACTGATGCGATGTGGCCGGTTTTCTCGCAGGCCCGACACATTGCTGTCCAGAACCTGCAGTTCCTTATCATGGTGCCATTGGATCTTGTCAACTTCATGGTTGAACTTGACATCTTCTGGAAGTTTGGCATCCTCATGGTGGCTTCCTCATGCTGAGTCACATGGTCTTCATGGCTCCGGTGGTGGCTTCGTCTGCCATGATTTTTTTTAAGGCTTCCTGGAGCGAGAGAGTTTCTTTTGCAAAAAGTTTTTGTTGCAGCTCTCTGCTCCCTAGTCCACAGACAAGTCAGTCTCAAAGCCTTTTTTCCAAGTCCAAAAATTGGCACAGGTGCAAAGCTTGTCTCAACACCGCAATGAATTCCGTTGCCATCTCTCTGGGTTGTTGAACTCGTTGTTCAAAGGCATGCCTCCATGCTATCACTGACAACTTGGGCTGGAAATGGTCGCCAAGCTGTTTCTTCAGGTCTGTGTATGTAACAGACTCCAGCTGCGCTGGTGCAACCAAGTTCTCTGCAATATCGAATGTTGCAGGCCCGAAGACACAGAGAAGTGTTGCGGCCTTCAGGCCATCTTCAGCAACTTGGTTGGCATGGAGGTAGTTTTCAACTCTCGAGATGTAGGATGCCCATCTCTCTGGTGAGTGACATCAAACTCCTCAAGCTTTCCAACTTCGCCATCTTTGGGAAGTCTTCATGGCTTGGGCCTCTTGTTGCCTCATCCTGCTTCTTCTGTAGGTCCTGGGACTGGTCTGCAGGCCAGGGTAGTCGCTAGTGTGGCTTGCTAGGCTGACAGGGTGGGTGGGAAACATGTTCCCTGCAAGGCGCTTTGCTGGCCTCACCCCCTAGTGACTTTCAGCTCTTCCGAAGAAGCAGAATCCTGTTGTGACTCAGGGCCAGCCTGTGGGTCCGGCAGCCGGCTCAGATGTCTCGGATGACTCAGATGAGGGGGAGGAGGAGTGTGTGGAAGACGAACCGGCTGATGATGGCTTGGAGGCTTCGCAGAGCCCCCAGCCGGGGCCCTCTTCTCAGCTGCGTGAGCCCGATAGTGCGGAGGATGATGACCCACAGCTGGCCCTGTTCAAGGACGCCCGACGCAGGAGGCAGTCGAGCAGGACCAAACAGAGAAAGGCTGTGGGACTCCTCGGGAGGAGGCACAGGGAGGCCACGCCCTGAACTCTAAATAAAAGGAGTGTTTGGGGAAGGGCTGGTTGCTGAAAGCAATCCTTCCGTTTGAGGATTCAAGTTCCAGTGTTTTTGTTTCTTGTTCTGTTATTTGAGTAATAAATCTTGGCAGACGCTTTCCAGCCTTAGACGCTCTCCAGTCTCTACTGTTTGAACAGGGGTTTGCCTTATTGCAAGGCCGGTAGCAGGCTGGTTCAGAACAAATCCCACCTTCATTGCCAGTGTTGTATAGTGAGTTCTTTGGAGGCAGGAAGCAAGATGAGATGATTCAAACAGGAACATTGCTTTATTGTAAAACAGGAACAGAACTGACAGCAGAGGCTTCTACACAGCTACTTATACTGTATGGTTGGCCACTAGGCGGTGGACGATAGGTTTAAAAGAACCTATTTCCGCCCCAGAGCCAACCAATGATCTTCCTGGAGACTGCATGTCTGCTAGCCAGAGACCATTACACAGAGACCCTAATTGAGCAACCTTAAGCAGCATTCAAAGACATGTGAAAACAGTTCAAGTAAAAGCCCAATACATTACACATCTTTTGTTCAAGTTGCATGGATATCCATTTTGCTGGAAGATGCTGCATAGACAATCTGTTTCCTTTTTCTGATATTTAGGATTGCTGCAGTGTGTTTGTGATTATCTAAACCAGGGCTTTTCAACCAGTGGTAGGGGGACCACCTGTGGTACATTGGTACCTAGCAGATGATAAATGACCATCCTAGAAGTGGTAGTGGGGGAGGGGAATGAGCTGAAACGGTGGTAGCACCACACAAGCCTGAGCGAGAGATGGCTTGAGTTGCAGGGCTGTCAGGGCTCAGCGTAAGTGCCAGGATAAGCGCGAGGATCCAGCTGGAGCTCAGCGCTGATCCTGGTGCTTTTGCTGGGCCCAGAAGAAGTGCTGATCAGCTGGAATGTTGCAGCATCTCCAGGGTTTTGTGATTTACATTCAGATGCTTGGCAACTGATTCATATTTATGATGTTCACAGTGTCCCAGGGTCATGTGAAGTGATCAAAACCTGCTGCAATCACCCAGCAGAGGGGGGGGGATAAAAACCAAATACCCCACCCCACCCCTGCTGCCAATCCTCAACAGAAATTCTCACAACAATGAAAACCTTGGACAGGAGTAAGAGTGCTGCCGGGCAGGCAGGCAGGCACCTTGCTTGGCTGTGGCTTGGGGGACACTTTTTTCAGGGCCATTGTAACTTTGATTTGTTGATACAGTATATTTGTACATTGAACTAAAAGTAGGTGGTTAGGCAAATGTTGATAAGATCCATGAGTTTGAGATTTCAAACTTAGTATACTTGATTAGGTCGAGTGTGTTGTGATGTAGTGCTGTCATGGATTCTTTGGCTAATTCTGGGTTTAGGGATGTAAAATGTGACATTAAATGAAACCATCATTTCTTTGATTCTTTGGAGGCACTGTAGTGTCGATGAAGTATTTGTTTCCCCTGTGAGGTATCCAAGCTTTTTTGTCAATTCTGGGAGGATGAATCTACTATATTTCATTCACCATTGGTCTTCTTTAATGATTTGATCTTTCTTGATAAGGTCACTGAGCTCTCTTGATCTTATTTATTTTTTGTGTTCAATTGGTGTTCACTGGGATTTAAATTTCTTTGTCTTCTAATAATTCTTTTGCATTTTGTATATATTGTGATCTGTCCATGTAACAGTGGTTCAGTAAGATAATGATTATTTGGCCTTTCTTTTGGTTTTTGAGGGCTGTTCTTCCCTCTGCTTTGAGTTGGAATAAATCTTATAAGAAGATATGTCTCCCACAGGTACAAGAGTGAGAAATTGGGGGTGGGGGGAAATCACTTTATATAAAGTTCAACCATATTGGGTTTGGAATGTGTTCTCTCATTGGCTAGCATAATTTGAGTCATAAAGCATCTAAAAAGCATACCTAGCAACAGTACAATTTCTATGTAACAATACATAACATTCCATAATATTCCATAATATTCTTGGCATGATCTTATTAATGACTAATTGAATATTCAAGGATTAGGTTTCCAACATTATAATGAGTTTTCAGATTATTAAAGTTTTCAGTAAATTTCTGGGTAATTTCTATCTCTGATTTCTTTCAACTTGTTCTTATCAGAGTTTCATATGTCTTAATAATAACAATAACAACAATAACAACAATAACAACAAAACAACAACAACAACAACAACAACAACAACAACAATAATAATAATAATAATAATAATAATAATAATAATAATAATAATAATAATAATAATAATAATAATAATAATAATAATAATAATAATAATAATAATAATAAAAGTTGGAAGGGACCTTGGAGGTCATCTAGTCCAACCCCCTGCTCAGGCAGGAAATCCTATACCATTTCAGACAAATGGCTGTCCAGTCTCTTAAAAACTTCCAGTGTTGGAGCATTCACAGCTTCTGGAGGCAGGTTGTTCCACTGGTTAATTGTTCTAACTGTCAGGAAGTTTCTCCTTAGTTCTAGGTTGCTTTTCTCCTTGATTAGTTTCCATCCATTGGTTTTTGTCCTGCCTTTGGGTGCTTTGGAGAATAGCTTGAGTCTCTCCTTTTTGTGGCAGCCCCTGAGATATTGGAACACTGCTATCATGTCCCCCCTTGTCCTTCTCTTCATTAAACTAGACATACCCAATTCCAGCAGCTGTTCCTTATATGTTTTAGTCTCCAGTCCCCCAATCATCTTTGTTGCTCTTCTCTTATCAGAATTTAATATTATTTGAAAGAAACTAGACATATTAATCAAAGGCATTCCTTATTATTCATTGAGGACCCATCTCTTGCTCCCATCAATACAATAACCTACATGACAATCATCAGATTTTTTTCCTCCAGTCAAGCTGGCTTTTAAAAATGTCAGTGAGAATGACACATAAATTACGAGGCAATTTGTCCAGAAGGCTGTTAGCATTAGTTCCATCTGTACAGCAAAAAAATTCATTTTCATCACTTCAGTGGGATTTTCTAATTTACAATCAAATTAAGTGAAATATTCCACAATGGGAGGAAGAATAAAGTAAGATGAAAGGCTTAACCACTCTCCATAAACAAAAGATGGAAAATGAAAAGGTATAGTATGCTCATTGGTTCAAATATTGGTAAAAAAAGGTAAAGGTAAAGGTTCCCCCGCACATGCGTGCTAGTCGTTTCCGACTCTAGGGGTCGGTGCTCATCTCCGTTTCAAAGCCGAAGAGCCAGCGCTCGTCCGAGGACGTCTCCGTGGTCATGTGGCTGGCATGACTAGACGCCAAAGGCGCACGGAACGCTGTTACCTTCCCACCGTAGTGGTCCCTATTTTTCTACTTGCATTTTTACGTGCTTTCGAACTGCTAGGTTGGCAGAAGCTGGGACGAGCAACAGGCGCTCACTCTGCTACGCGGCACTCGGGATTCGACCCGCCAAACTGCCGACCTTCTGATTGACAAGCTCAGCATCCTAACCCACTGAGCGTTCCGTGCTAGTCATGCCGGCCACATGACCACGGAGACGTCCTCGGACAAGCGCTGGCTCTTCGGCTATGAAACGGAGATGAGCACCGGCCCCTAGAGTCGGAAACGACTAGCACGCATGTGCGGGGGAACCTTTACCTTTACAAATATTGGTATGTTCCATCTATTAAAGAGGCATTTAAAAGTTATCTTAGATAATTTTGGAAATAATTTATTTAAATCCACTCTTTGAACTTCTATATTGCAAGATTTGTAATAGTGTCACTCCAGAAACTAGGTACAAGATTGACTCAGCCTTCCTTCCTTCTGAGGTCAGTAAAACGAGGACCCAGATTGTTGGGGGAAATATGGTGACTCTGTAAACAGCTTAGGGAGGGCTGTAAATCACTGTGAAACAGTATATAGGTCTAAGTGCTATTGCTATTGCTACGTCAACATTAACACCTGGCACTTAGTTCAGAGATTCAAATCCTATCTTATTTTGTTAAAATGATTCAATTTACATTGTTTTTATGGTTAGTCTCTTGTCTTCCATATATTAAGCATTAGCTGTTCAATTTTAGTTATTGCTTTGTCACTTCCTGATATTATATTGTTATATTTCTGCATTAATTGTTTTCTCTTGTAATTGTCTTCTTTGAAAAACTGCAGATGAACTGAAATCAATAGTTGCAAAGCTTGGGAATGGATGAAGCCTTCAAGTAACAAACCTTCCAACTGCAAATAATATCTGGGTGACAGTAATGTGTACATTAACACATTTTTTTTATAATTTTACACACACAAACACAGGCACACATCTCTGCTAGTATCTCTTGCTGTAATGGCAAGGATTGGGGCTCTGTTTAGCTTGGCAGCAACCCTAAGATAAGACTGCGAAAACGGACAAGGAATCCAGCAACTGTTATAAACGGCATCATACTTAATCCTAGAGTTCCAGCCATTCCTCCCTTGCCTCCAAATGCTAAAAACCTTTAAGCGGTTATAAAAAAAAGATTGTTAAAACCAGGGTTACGCTAAAGAGCCAAGAGAGGGCAACTCAACGAACCTTGACCTCCATACAGTGGTCTGAGGGGAGGGAGGAAGGACAATATGCCTCACCTCGCGGGGCTCATAAGCACCCACCACCGTTTCTTTGGCCAAGCAGCCAGCAATCACCGGCGTCGGTCTCCGTTTCGATTGGCTGAAGGGAGGCAATTAGGATCGCCTTTCTCTAATCTCCGCATTTTTCTCTCCGCGCGCTCCAGGGACTGCCAGAGCAAGAGCCAGCGAGAAACTAGTGAGCGGCGGCGTGCGGAGTAATATTTTCTGTTGCTATAGGGATCGTTTGTTGTTACAGCTCGTTGAGGACCGCCGCCCCCTCCTCTTCGCTGGCGCGACTCGTTTCACTTCGAACTTTCCGGTCAGCGAGAAGGCAGTGAGTGCGAGAGGTTCTGTCACCTCTTCCCCGACCCCAGGCGCGACCAGGGACACGGACGACGGTAGTGGCGGTGGATGTCAGCGAATGCGTTTGCCTCCAGTGATCCTTGGTACACTTGTTGCTGGTCAGATGATAATCATAATTCACAATAAAGCTTACATATACAGTATAGCTTTCTCATTATTTTTTCACATGTGGGAGCCCGCCCTTTCGAGGTCAGGAAAAGAGTTCACAACATGCTTGCGAGGCAGGCAACCTGGCCTTCTGAGAATGCCTAACGCTAAAAACATTGGGTCGGAAGTGACCCAACGGTATGCCCTTGATTCTGATGTCAAATAATACGAGGAGAGGATTTTCATTTACATACTGGTGAGAGTTGATGGGATAAAAACGGGGAACTTTAGAGATTGTGATTTTTGGTGTGTGTCTTTTTTCTCTTCGCATCCCTACTTCTTTTGCTTTTTATCTGGGAAAATATTAGTGCGTAAGATTTTATTGATATATTAAATCAGTGGTGAACTGTTGAATATCTGCTTTATCGTCTACTACAAGCAAAACTCCATTTCTGTTTCCTGCCTTCCATCTGTATTACAAATAGTAGGAGAGTGCGTTGTGGTGTGCAAATAACGACAACAAGGATGAAAGTGTGAGGATTGTGTTCTGCTGCCCATTGTCTAGTAAACCATTTGGGCATTAAAGTTCCTTCCAAATACTGGATTCTGGTTGATTATTACCCACCTAGAAAAGTCTAAGTCTAATTAAAATCACCAATAAGTCTTTAGTTCAGTATTGAAAAGAAGATTGGAATAAATTGCTGAGATACATACCAGAAGAGAATCTAATGGCTTTAAAGGGGAAAAAACCCTGCATTTATCCCCATAGGGCAGACAATATATGATGTTTGATGAAATGCAAAAATTTTAATTTAAACTTTTTGCACTGCACAGGTATGAAGAATACAAATAAACAGTTGTGTTGACCCACAAATCAATGTTTACCATGTGGCAAGTACACTGTTTATACTCATGTGATTTTCTTTTTAATCCCAGTTTACACTTTTGTTAATCCAAAGGGAATAGGAATGTACAGAAAATGGTAGTTTATAGTAACAGATTCCTATGGAGGTTCCATGTGGAAAGAGCTAAAGAGCTAAAATCTTTACAAAATTTAAAGTCTTTTTTCCCCTTTTGCTTTTACTGGGGAGCTAGGAATGAAAAGTTAATATTGTTAAAGAGGGGGACTCAAGGTGCCTAACTTGAAATTGTATTATGATGGTCATGACATGGGTTAGCGATTGGCTTAATTTAACTAATAAAAGAATACTACACCGTGAGGGTTGGGATTTGGTATATGGATGGCATGCATATTTGCTTTATGATAAAAAGGTAGACAGGGCTTTTAAATCTCATATTCTTAGAAGGTGTCTGGAAAAAGTATTATTATAAGTTAAATTATAAAATACTGATTTGGGGAATTCCCGGACATGCGATAGAAGGTGTATCTATGGGAGTGAGTTTGGATATGTTTTCCTATAAGGAATTACTTAGATTGGAAGGGAATAATTGGCAACTTAAATCATTAGATGAGTTAAAACAAGAAAACATAAGTTACTCTTGGTTCCAATACACCCAACTGAAAGCTAGGTGGAAGCTGGATCAGAAGGTTGGCATTACAATTGCAGATGAAAACTTAGTAAAACAAATTAGAGATTTAAATCATGCACATATAATGAGGATATATAATGTTTTAATTGAATTGGACTCGGAAACGGAATTAGTTAAAGATTGTATGATAAAGTGGGCACAAAACATACAGGAACCAATTCCGTTGGATACTTGGGAGGTAATCTGGGTTAGAAATGTTAAATTTACTCAGGCTCAAAATTTAAGAGAAAATTTTTATAAAATATTTTATAGATGGCATTTGGATCCCAAAATGTTGTCTAACATGTATCCTAACCTACAGTCTAAATGCTGGAGATGCGGTAGTTTAGATGCTACTTATTTTCATATGTGGTGGACTTGCAGAAATATAAAAGCTTTTTGGATTAAAATTTGGTGGAACATTCAAAAGATTTTTAAGAGAAAGATAAAGTTTCCTCCACAATTGTTTTTATTGGGTATTGTTGTAGATTGTGATACTAAAGAAATTAATTTGATGTTGAACTTGATAACAGCAGCACGGTTACTGGTGGGACAATATTGGAAGAAGGATAGTTTGCCTTCGATAGAAGAATGGGTACTTAAGGTATCGAATCTTGCAGAAATGTCTAAGATTTCTGCTTATTTGAAGGATCATTCGCAAAGTTAATATTGTTATCATAAGATACATGCAATACTTATCAGGCTAAGTATATTTCCTGTTATTGATTTACTTGTATTTAAAATTTTATTAGTTTGCATTTATGACATAATAAACATTCCGTTATGGTTTTCTCACCAATAAAGCATACCCTGCATAAGACATCTCTCAAGTAGTTTTACATAAAAATACTTTTGTGTTGAATAAATAGCATTGTGTCTTCATCTAGTATAAAAAAGAAAGAAAGCTTATGAAGAATGGCTTAAAAGTGGTAGTGTTAATATTAGGAAGAATTCTGTTGAGTACTGGTGCTCATGAAAGAGGTAATATCTTGATAAGCTACAACATATCCCAAAGTTGTAGAAATATGTATATATTTATTTGAAAGCCATGTGAAATGGAGAAAAAAAAAATAGGAATATTTTAAAAGACCTTTCTCCTTCATTGGTAAATGGCCTTTGGATAAAACTCTTTATGAACCTTTTTCACTGAAGGGAAAATTTACTATTTAGATAAGATAACCTTTATTGTCATTTTTTACTGTGGTCACAACAGCACACATCAAAAATGAAATTTAGTTGCCCACTCTCAAAGTAAAACACATACATGACACACACCTAAAACATACTGTAAACAACATATGTATAGACCCACACCCCTACATATACATAACAATAAAATAGTAAATACTGTCCATCTTGAATATAAAACGGAAGGAGGAAGCCTGAGAGTTCACAAGGTTAATGCTATATGGAATGAAACTGTGGTTGAATCTGGATGTACTGCTATGGATACCACGAAGCCGCCTCCCAGAAGGTAACAAGGAAAACAGGTTGTGATGAGTAGTATCCCAGATAATCTTACAGATAGGAAGGTGGTGCAGAGAGTGGTGAAGATGGCCGAAAAGATCATTGGCATTTCCCTCCCTCCCATCCAGGACATAGAACAGAAGCATTGTTTTAAGCCTATCTTCTGGAGTATTGGCTATTCCTGCCAGCTTGGTGTCGTCTGCAAATTTGATGAGTTCCCCACCTATCCCCTCATCCAAATCGTTAATGAAGATATTGAAGAGCACTGGGCCCAGAACAGAGCCCTGGGGCACTCCACTACACACTTCCATGTAGATGCAGTTCCGCTGAGTACGGCCTGTCAGCCAACTATGAATCCATCTGGTGGTGATGCTATCTAACACACATTTTTCTATCTTATCAAGTAGTAGGTTGTGATCTGCTTTATTAAATGCCTTACTGAAGTCCAAGTAAATTATATCTACAGCATTCCTCTGGTCCACTAATTTTGTCACTTGGTCAAAGAATGTAATAAGATTTGTCTGGCATGATCTGTTTTTGACAAACCCATGTTGACTTTTAGTGATGACTTTGTTTGCATCAAGGTGTTCGCTGATTTGTTGTTTGATTATCTTTTCCAGAATCTTCCCAGGTATTGAGGTCAGGCTGATAGGTCTGTAGTTTCCTGGATCTATTTTTTTCCCCTTTTTGAAGATGGGAACTACATCAGCTCTCTTCCAGTCCTCTGGTAGTTCCCCAGTGCTCCAGGATCTTTGAAAAATATAGTTCAGTGGTTCTGAGATCACGTCTGCCAGTTCCTTGAGAACTTTGGGGTGTAATCCATCTGGTCCTGGTGATTTGAACTCGTCTAGGCAGGACAGGTGTTCACTTACTATTTTTTTGCCTATCTTAACTTGCGTTTCTATTCTGTTTTTTATGGCACTGGTTTTGGTAGGTTGGACTGTTTTTTCCCTTTGTGTAAAGACAGATGCAAAAAACGAGTTAAATAGTTCTGCTTTCTCCCGGTTGCTTGTCACCTTCTTGCCACTTTCCCCCACTAATGGACCAATCATTTCCTTAACTTTTTTCTTGTTTTTTATGTGTTGTGGAGAGGAGGAGAGATCTGTAGTAAATGGCCATTTAACATGCAACAGTGGGAGATTAAAAGGTAAAGGTAAAGGTTCCCCCACACATGCGTGCTAGTTGGTTCCAACTCTAGGGGCCGGTGCTCATCTCCGTTTCAAAGCCGAAGAGCCAGCGCTTTGTCTGAGGACGTCTCCATGGTCATGTGACTGGCATGGCTAGACGCCAAAGGCGCACGGAACGCTGTTACCTTCCCACCGTAGTGGTCCCTATTTTTCTACTTGCATTTTTACGTGCTTTCAAACTGCTAGGTTGGCAGAAGCTGGGATGAGTAACAGGTGCTCAACTCTGTTACGCGGCAGTCGGGATTCGACCCGCCAAACTGCCGACCTTCTGATCGATGAGTGGGAGATTACCTCACAGATAATCTTCAAGCCATTTATTGAGGTTGCTAACCTTAGCACCACCATTATCCTCTTATCTTATCATTTCTCTTCAACAGCAGGTAAAAACCTTTTTTATGCCCAGCATTCTATGGATGGATAAGCCACCGGCCACACCTTTGAGTAGCTGAAGGATGTGATCAGGAAACAACTGCAGATGCAGTTTCTTAGGCAGAGTTGTACGTCCTGGCAGGTATGTTGATTCTCAACTGAAAGGAAAAATAATGGAACACTCCCTGCAGCAATGGGAGGATGAATCAGTCAGACTGTTCAGAAAGTAAAGAGTCAGCATCAGGCAAATGTAGAAGTGCAATTCTATGATAATCACCTGGCATCCTGATATGTTTCATCAAAAGAACAAGAACAATCCCAGCCTGGTTTCAAATAGAACAAATATTATTCTTTCTTCACAACACAGGACATATCAGTTGAAACATGTTGGTTAACATATTGATAACAAGTATTTGGGAAGTGTTTGCTACTGTATCCTTGGGAGGGAGAAATGAATATTATTTTTTTAACACTACCAAACATTTCCCTATTCTAGATCTTTGAAAATAAGCCAATAGATAGACAAAAATAGCGAATACAGGCTAAATATCTGGCTGATTATGTGACTCACCTTAAGAATTTATTACACTTGTATTATATTTATTTTATTTAATATTATATTGGTTGATTGCAGTGAATAAAAGTTGTAATATATTTGTGGGGGATACCAATGATCTTGTGGGGTTTGGCCTCAGAGAGAGAGACTAGTCCTAAATCACCAGCCAGCTTTCATGCCTAAAGTCGGACTAGAACAATCTCTTGTTTTCTATCTTGTTGCCTTAACCACTAGAGCTGGGGTGTCAAACTTGTAATGTCATGTGACATGTTGTGACATATCGTGATTTTTTTGCCATTGCCGGCAATGGGTTGGGCACAGTTTCACTATGATGCGTATGGCCTGCAGGCCGGCAGTTTGACACACCTGCACTAGAGCAAACCAGCTCTTTTATAAAATATATTATCACTTTTATTCACTGCAATCAACCAAGGCTTTCCTCATACAGGCTGCTGATGCCCTGCCTTAAAATCAACTAGAAGCTTACAGGAATAGCACTTAGACTTATATATTGCTTCACAGTGCTTTAGATTTCTCTAAGCAGTTTACAGAGTCAGCATATTGTCACCAACAATCTGGCTCCTCATTTTACCAACCTCAGAAGATTGGAAGGCTGAATCAACCTTGAGCTGGTGAGAATCAAACTGCTGAACTGCTGGCAGCCAGCAGTCAGCAGAAGTAGCTTTAGGCCCGGGTACAGCACAGAGACGGCATTGGTCGCGCTGCTGAATGATTTCTGGTGGGCTCGGGACAGGGGTTGTTCCTCTGTCCTAGTCCTATTAGACCTCTCAGCGGCTTTTGATACCATCGACCATGGTATCCTACTGCAGTGTCTCAGGGGGTTGGGAGTGGGTGGCACAGTTTTACAGTGGTTCTCCTCCTACCTCCTGGGCCGCTTGCAGTCGGTGTTGACGGGAGGGCAGAGGTCCGCCCCGAGGCCTCTCTCTTGTTCAACATCTATATAAAGCTGCTGGGTGAGCTCATTCGTGGTTTCAGGGTGGGGTATCATCAGTATGCTGATGATACCCAGCTTTTTCTTTCCACCCCGAACCAACCCAGTGATGCCCTCAACGTGATGTCCTGTTGCCTGGAGGCGGTCTGGGTTTGGATGGGGAGAAACAGGCTTTGACTCAATCCCGCCAAGACTGAGTGGCTGTGCATACCGGCATCTCAGATTAACCAGTCTTTTCCATCGCTAACTATGGGGGGGTGAGGTGTTACCCCCCCATTGATAGGGTCCACAACTTGGGTGTCCTCCTGGACTCACAGCTCAGTTTGGAAGATCATATAGGAGTCGTGGCCAGGGGGGCTTTTGCCCAGGTTCGCCTGGTGCGCCCGTTGTGGCCCTATCTGGACCGAGATGCCCTACGCACAGTCATTCATGCGCTCGTGACCTCCCGGATAGACTACTGCAATGCTCTCTACATGGGGCTGCCCTTGAGGACCACACGGAGGCTTCAGCTGGTGCAGTTGTGATGGGAGTCTCCTGATACTCCTGTGTAACACCTCTTCTCCGTGAGCTGCATTGGCTTCCAGTCGCCCTCTGTGTGAGATTCAAGGTGCTGGTGATGACCTATAAAGCCCTAAGTGGCATGGGTCCGGATTATCTCAGGGAGCACCTGCATCAACTTCCCATCATCCTGTGTGCTCCCACAGTGAGGGCCTCCTCAGGGTTCCGTTGGTCAGGGAATGCCGGCGGGTGATCCCCAGGGGGAGGGCGTTCTCTGTGGGCGCGCCTGCCCTATGAAATCAATTGCCGGTGGAACTCCGGATCGCCCCCAACCTTTGTTCATTTTCTCTCTAACTCGCTTATCTAGCCATTGATAGAATTTATTCCAAGTTCTATAGTAAACTAAATGTTCTTTCTCTTTAATCTCTAAAGTTAATCTATCCATTTCTGCACAATCCAATATTTTCTTAATTAATACTTCTTCAGTTGGTAACTTTTCATTTTTCCAATATTGGGCATACATAATTCTCGCTGTTGTCAATACATGTAAAATTAAGTATCTGCTCTCCTTGTCATAGTTGGGTCCTATCATTCCTAAGAGAAACAATTCTGGTTTAAATTCTATTCGTTTTTTAATCATCTTCTCCAACCATAAATGTATCTTAAGCCAAAACCTTTTTGCTTTGGGACATGACCACCAGATATGGTAATAAGTACCTGGTCTTTAAGGGACGCGGTGGCTCAGTGGGTTAAGACGCTGAGCTTGTCGATCAGAAGGTCGGCAGTTTGGCGGGTCGAATCCCGAGTGCCGCGTAGCAGAGTGAGCGCCTGCTACTCGTCCCAGCTTCTGCCAACCTAGCAGTTCGAAAGCATGTAAAAATGCAAGTAGAAAAATAGGGACCACTACGGTGGGAAGGTAACAGCGTTCCGTGCGCCTTTGGCGTCCAGTCATGCCGGCCACATGACCACGGAGACGTCCTCGGACAAGCGCTGGCTCTTCGGCTTTGAAACGGAGATGAGCACCGGCCCCTAGAGTCGGAAACGACTAGCACGCATGTGCGGGGGAACCTTTACCTTTACCTTTACCTGGTCTTTGATTACATTTCCAACAAACATTTGAAGTATTTTTAAACATTTTAGCTAGTCTCACTGGTGTCATGTGCCATCTATAAAACATTTTATACAAATTTTCTTTATATGATACAGCTTTGGTTAATCTAATATTTCTATCCCATAGCTTTTCCCATTCTTCAAGCTCTATAGTATGTCCAACATTTTTTGCCCATATTGTCATTGTTTCTTTAACTTGTTCCTCCTCCATCTTTAGGTTAAGTAGTAATCTATAGAGTTTTTTAATCAGCTTTTCATCTGTTTTTAGCAATGTAAGATCAAGTTCTGTCTGTTCCCTATAGAGCCCTGTTGTTTTCATGTCTTTCTCATATCTTGATTGGATTTGTAGGTATGGCCACCATGAAAGGTCAATACCTTGTTGTTGTAAGTCCTGTCTAGATTTCAATCTTCCTTCATTGTCCAGTAAGTCTTTATATGTTACAGGTTTATCATAGTTAATTAAGTTTGGGTGAGCAAAGGCTTCCATTGTTGAAAGCCATTCAGGTATCAGTATAATTTTTTTCTTTTATTTTTTCCCATTCTAAGAGAAGTGCATTTCTTATAGCATGGTTCTGAAAGTATCTATGCCCTTTATTCTTTCCATACTACAGAAAGGCATGGCAGCCAATCTGCAGGTCATGCCCCTCTAGGTATAGTAGTCTTTTGTCTCTAAGTGTTATCCATTCTTTAATCCACGTTAAAATAGCTGCTTGGTAATATAACTTCCAGTCTGGAAGTCCTCCCCTTTCTCTAACATCCTGTAGCAATTTCACTTTAATTCATGCTTTTTTCCCTTGCCAAACAAATTTCAATATTATGGTAGTCAGTTCATCAAAAAAGGCTTTTTCTAATTTTACCGGAATGGTTTGAAATAAAAAGAGTATTTTCGGTAAGATATTCATTTTAATTGTAGCTATTCTCCCCAATATTGACAGTTGGAGATTTTTCCACTTTTCTAACTCTAGTTTTATTTGTTTTAATAATTTTGTATAATTGTCCTCTTTCACTGTTATACATCTTGCTGTTAAATAAATTCCCAAGTATTTAACTTTTTTAACTATTTGAAGATTTGTTTTTCTTGCAAGTTGCATTTTCTGTTTTTCTGTTAAGTTCTTTGTCAAAACTTTAGTCTTTTCTCTATTTATTATCAGGCCTGTGACCTCACCATATTGTTCTATTATGGCCAACAATTTTGTTATTGGTTCGTTCAATATATTTTGGATATTCTGAGGAATTTTCGGTAGATTTGCTTTTATTAAATACTGCTCTATTTTTTCTTAGAGAGTTCTTTTGCTTTACAAAGTGTCTCATAATATTCTTTCACAATTTTTTTCATTGCATCATTTTGAAACTGTATTAGTTTCAATTATCCTTTTGTATCTTGGAGTTTCTTTATTATTTTCTTTTCTTTTTCCTTTCTCAATCTATATGCTAGCCACCTTCCCTGCTTATTAGCATTTTCAAAGAAGTTCTGTTTAACCCATTTAATCTGTTGAGCCATTAATTCCATCTCAACTAAGTTTAATTTGTGCTTTATTATTTCCATTTGTTTCTTGAGTATTACTTTATCTGGATCTATTTGTAATTCTAATTCTAGTTTTCTAAGTTCCTCCCTCAACTTTAATTGTAGTTGTTTCTTTTCTTTGTTCTTCTTAGCAATATAAGTTATGGCCAGGCCTCTAAAATATGCTTTGGCAGTGTCCCAAACATTTCTTCCTTCTTGTTTATTTTAAAGAAAAATTCCATTTCCTTTATTGCTAGTTTCAGGAATTCTTTGTCCTTCATTATCAATGTATTTAGAGACCATCTAGATTTCTTCTGAATTCCTTTCCAGATCATTTTCTTTATTGAAAAGTTTTAAGATACATTTTTAAAAACATAAGCTCCCTCCCCCTTCCCTCCCCCTTGCCCTCCCCCCAACTTCCGAGAGCTGAATACAGGGTATTAACTTTACAAACTTAAGCTAAAATATGCTAACTAACTAAAAACACATTAAATTCTATCGCACTTTAACTCCCCTTACACATAACTAAATTACTAACAAATAATGAATAACTAATAATACATCATATAAAACTAATACTTGTTTAAACCCAACACTTATATTTTCTATTGCGTGTTTCGGTATTGCCCATATAGGTATCTTATAATTTAACTTATGTCTATACTTTTTCCAAAAGGGATGCGGTGGCTCAGTGGGTTAGGACGCTGAGCTTGTCGATCGGAAGGTCGGCAGTTTGGCGGGTCAAATCCTGAGTGCCGCATAACAGAGTGAGCGCCTGTTACTCGTCCCAGCTTCTGTCAACCTAGCAGTTCGAAAAGCACGTAAAAATGCAAGTAGAAAAATAGGGACCGCTCCGGTGGGAAGGTAACAGCGTTCTGTGCGCCTTTGGCGTCTAGTCATGCCGGCCACATGACCACGGAGACGTCCTCGGACAAGCGCTGGCTCTTCGGCTTTGAAACGGAGATGAGCACCGGCCCCTAGAGTCGGAAACGACTAGCACGCATGTGCGGGGGAACCTTTACCTTTACCTATACTTTTTCCAAACTCGCAACAGAGCATGTCTTAAAATATGTACCTTGAACACATTATCCACCTTCTTATCATACAATAAATATGCATGCCAACCAAATAACAAATCATGGCCTTCAAGATTTAATAATCTCACTTGTGTTAAATTAATCCAATCACTTATCGCTGACAAAGCAGCAGCTTCATAGTATAGTTTAAGATTAGGCATTTGAAGACCACCTCTCTCACGCGTATCCTGCATAATCTTAAATTTAACTCGTGGCCTTTTCCCTGCCCAGACAAATTTATTAATACCCTTTTGCCATTCCTCCAAGTTTGAATCCTTTTTAAGAATAGGTATCATTTGAAATAAAAATAAAAATTTCGGCAAAACATTCATTTTCACTGCTGCAATTCTTCCCAATAAAGATAATTGTAGTTTTTTCCAGCTATCCAATTCTTTTTGAACTTTTCCCCATAACTTTTCATAATTATTTTTATATAGCTTTACATTTGAGGGTGACAAATATATCCCCAAATATTTAACCCTTTTAACAATTTCAAATCCCGTTAGCTCTTCTAAAACAGCCTTTTGTGATACTGTCATATTCTTAGACAACATCTTAGTTTTTTGTATGTTAACCTTGAATCCAGAAACTTTCCCATATTGCATTATTATCTCCATCAGTTCTACAACTGAATCTTCAGGCTGAGTTACCGTAACAACCAGATACTTTGAATAAGTATTGATGTGATATTTATATTGCTTGTAGTTAGTTTATAAGAGTTAAAGTGTGATAGATTTAATAGTTTATTCTTGTTTGCATAAGGTAGATTATGATTGTTTGTATTTTTATACCCTGTATTTAGCTCTGGGAAGTCGGGGAGGGGGAGGGGGAAGGGAGGGAGGTGTTGGGGAGGGTTGGGGAGAGGGGAGGGGGTTGGGAGGGGTTTTGTTTTGTTAAAAAAATGTATTGTAAAACTTTTCAATAAAAAAACTAATACTTATTCAAATGCTAAATGAAACTTTTTAGTCCCATATTTATTCTGAATATATTCGATCCATCTTCTCCATTCCACGATGTATCTCTGTTGCAATTGTTCTTTCAAATATGCTGAAATCTTTGCCATTTCCGCCAGGTTTGAAACTTTCAAAGTCCACTCTTCTATAGTAGGCAATTCCTCCTTCTTCCAATATTGCGCTACCAAAAGTCTTGCTGCCGTAAATAAATTCAACATCAATTTAGTATCTATGACAGTACAATCTGTAATGATACCCAACAGAAATAACTTTGGAGAAAACCTTATCTTTTTCTTAAATATCTTCTGCATGTTCCACCAAATTTTAATCCAAAAAGCTTTAACTTTTTTACAAGTCCACCATATATGATAATACGTTGCATCCTCACAACCACACCTCCAACATTTAGGCTGGCAGTTCGGATACATACTTGCTAATTTTTTAGGATCTAAATGCCATCTATAAAACATTTTATAAAAATTCTCTCTTAAATTTTGAGCCTGTGTAAATTTTACATTTCTGACCCATATCTTTTCCCAAGTGTCCATTGTGATAACCTCCTGAAAATTCTGGGCCCACTTTATCATACAATCTTTAACAAGTTCTGTTTCTGAGTCTATTTCTATCAATGCATTATATATCCTTCTTATATGTGCTTGATCTTGATCTCTAATTTGTTTTACCAAATTTCCATCAGTTATCGAAATTCTGACTTTCTGATCTTCTTTCCATCTTGCTTGTAACTGCTCATACTGAAACCCAGTTTGCACTATTTTCCTTTCTTTTAAAATATTATATGGCTTTAATTGCCATACATTCCTTTCCATCCTAAGAATTTCTTTATATGTAATCACATCATGTTTAAATCCCACATTTATATTTTCTATTGCATGTTTAGGTATTGCCCACATTGGTATTTTATAATTTAAATTATGTCGATATTTTTTCCAAACTTGCAACAGAGCATACCTTAATATATGTGTTTTAAAAACATTATCCACCTTCTTTTCATACAATAAATATGCATGCCAACCAAATAACAAATCATAACCCTCAACATTCAATAATCTACCTTGTGTTAAATTAAACCAGTCACTTATTGATGATAAAGCAGCAGCCTCATAATATAATTTAAAATTGGGCATTTTAAGACCACCTTTTTTCCGTGTATCTTGCATTATCTTAAATTTGACTCGTGGCTTTTTCCCTGCCTGAACAAATTTATTAATACCTTTCTGCCATTCCTCCAAATTTAAATCCTTTTTGAGTATAGGTATCATTTGAAACAAAAATAAAAATTTTGGCAAAACATTCATTTTTACTGCTGCAATTCTTTCCAATAAAGATAATTGTAATTTTTTCCAACCATCTATCTCTTTTTGTATTTTTAACCATAACAATTCATAATTATTTTTATATAATTTCACATTTGAAGCTGAGAGATAAACCCCCAAATATTTAGTCTTTTTAACTATTTTAAATCCTGTTAACTCTTCTAAAACAGCCTTTTGTTCTATAGTCATATTTTTAGACAATATTTTAGTTTTTTGCGTATTTATCTTAAATCCAGAAAGTTTCCCATATAGCGTTATTATCTCCATCAACTCTACAACTGAGTAAGTCGGTTGACTTACTGTAATAACCAGGTCATCCGCAAATGCTCTCAATCTATAATCTTGATCTCTTATTTTAATTCCCTTAATTTTATTTGAGTCTCGTATTTTAATCAATAATATTTTCTCTTTCTTTCTGCTGACTAACTCCTTCAGCTCCTTGTATGCTCTCCATTCGTGACTGACGCTCTCCTTCACCATTCCTCCTTTTAAATTCTGAAGATGGCGGAGATCCTGCCTTTAAAATATTGGCATAAAAATCTCGTGCCTGCAAAACTGTGTTAAGACGATATCTCATGCCTGCGTGCATCACCACCATACCTACTGGAATCTCCCATCTAAACTGGATCTCCCATTTCCTTAGTTCTTCTGCCAAGAAAGCAAATTCTTTTCTTTTCCTTAAAATTCTTGGAGGGATCTCTTTCAGAATTAAAACTTCTTGCTCAGCTACTGTAAATCTATTATTATAGAAGGCTTGAATAACCTCGTTTCTGATTGCTCTCTTTGTAAAGTAAACCACCACATCTCTAGGTAACTTTCTTTGTCTTGCAATCCAAGAATTAACACGAAATATTTTATCTATATCCCCCATAATATCTTCTGCTGAATGCTCCAAAACTTGTTCAAGAGCCTGTGCCACTATTTCTTTCAAATTTTCCTTAGGATCTTCTTTCAAACCTCTGATTCTCACAGCAAATTCCATATTGCGGTATTGTAGCATGACTACATCATCATCAATCTTTTCCATCACATTTTCAGCATCCAGCATTTTAGCATCTAATCTCATGTTATTTTGACTACGTTCTTCCACACGGTCATCCAGATGCTCAATACACACTGCCAGCCCTTGAAATGCAGCCAAAATGTCTGCTCTTATTTCAGTATTCTTCTCCTCAATAAGTTCAGCTATTTGTATTTTTAAAGCATCCTGCAAATCTTTTATTGTTAAAGCTGGTGCGGGTTCGGGTGCCGCAGGAAGAGGCATCAAAGCCTGTAATGAAGACTGTTGAACTGGTGAAGCACCAGCACTTCTAGGAACTTTAGTTGGTTTGGAAGCCATTTTAACACCGTTACTTCTGTTGCGCACTTTCACTTTCCGCACCGCTTGCAACTTTTTCCACAAAATACTCTGAGTTAAAGTTCAAATACTTGCTATTACAGCATTCTCCTGCAGAGCTCTGCCTGAATCCAAGTAATCCACGATTGACTTTCAATGGCAGGGATGGTTGCAGCGTCCTGCTCTGCTCCAAAGCCTTGGAGCGGAGGCGTCCTGGAGTCCGGAGCAAACTCAGGCTTCAGGGGGGCTCACACCCTTCAACCACCAGAGTTAAAACTCTGGTGATCTAGGGGAGCTCTACCTCTGCCTAAGCGCTCACTCCCTCCTCTTCTCCTGAGGAGCGGGTTTCCGAGCCACCAAAGAGCTGATCGTTGCTGTTTTTAGCGGCTCTACGGAAAGCAGTGGGGCTGACGGCCGAAACAGCCGCCATCAACGGAGCCTTGCCACCCAGAAGCCGCCACCACATTCCTTTTGGGTCACCACGTCCCTTTACTGGGGTATAATTCCCAAAATGACAGAATGATCTCAGTTTGAATCCAAGGCAAACCATTCAATATCACAGTAGTCCAAGTCTATGCTTCAACCACTGGTGCTGAAGAGGATGGAATTGACCGGTTCTATGAATCCCTACAGCACCTTATAGAACTAACACAAAAAATGATGTCCTTATCATCATGGGGGATTGGAATGCTAAAGCAGGAAGCCAAAAGATAACCAGAACAAGTTTGGCCTTGGAGTACAAAATGAAGCAGGGCACAGGCTGATAGAATTTTGTCAAGAGAATACGATGGTCATAGCAAACACTCTTTTCCAACAACCCAAGAGACAGCTCTACACATGGACATCACCAGACGGTCAACACAGAAATCAGATTGACTATGTACTCTGCAGCCAAAGGTGGAGAAGCTCTATACAGTCAGTAAAAACAAGACCAGGAGATGACTGTGGCTCAGACCATGAGCTTCTCATTGCAAACTTTAGGCTTAAACTGAAGAAAGTAGGGAAAAGCACTAGGCCACTCAGGTATGAATTAAATCATATCCCTGTTGAATATACAGTAGAGGTGACAAATAGATTTAAGGAATTAGATCTGATAGACAGAGTGCCTGAAGAACTATGGACTAAGGTTCGCAACATTGTACAAGAGGTAGCAACTAAAACCATCCCAAAGAAAAAGAAATGTAAGAAAGCAAAATGGCTGTCTGAGGAAGCTTTGCAAATAGCTAAGGAAAGGAAGGAAGCAAAAGGCAAGGGAGAAAAAGAAAGATACACCATATTGAATGCAGAATTCCAGAGAATAGGTAAAAGAGATTAGAATGCCTTCTTAAATGAACAGTGCAAAGAAATAGAAGAAAACAATAGAATAGGGAGGACTAGAGATCTCTTCAAGAAAATTGGAGAGATGAAGGGAACATTTAATGCAAAAATGGGCATGATAAAGGACCAAAATGGCAGGGACCTAACAGAGGCAAAAGAGATTAAGAAGAGGTGGAAAAATTACCCAGAAGAACTATACAAGAACAAGCTTAATGTCCCTGATAACCACGACGAGTGGTCACTGACCTTGAGCCAGACATCCTAGAATGTGAAGTGAAGTGGGCCTTAGAAAAGCTGAACAACAACAAAGCTAGTGGAGGTGACAGTATTCCAGCTGAGCTATTCAAAATCTTAAAAGATGATGCAGTAATAGTGCTACACTCAATTTGCATCAAATTTGGAAAACTCAACAGTGGCCACAGGATTGGAAAAGATCAGTTTACGTTCCAATTCCAAAGAAAGGCAGTGCCATAGAATGTTCAAACTATCGCACTATTGCACCATTTCACATGCTAGTAAAGTTATGCTTAAAATCCTACAAGCTAGAATCCAGCAGTATGTGGATCGAGAACTACCAGAAGTACAGGCAGGATTTCGAAGAGGCAGAGGAACTAGAGATCAAATTGCCAACATATGCTGGATCATGGAGAAAGCCAGAGAGTTCCAGAAAAACATCTACTTTTGCTTCATTGACTATGCTAAAGCCTTTGATTGTGTGGATCACAACAAACTGTGGCAAGTTCTTAAAGAGATGGGAATACCAGACCATCTTATTTGTCTCTTGAGAAACCTATATGCGGCCAAGAAGCAACAGTGAGAACTGGACACAGAACCACTGATTGGTTCAAAATTGGGAAAGGAGTCCGGCAAGGCTGTATACTGTCACCTTGCCTATTTAACTTATATGCAGAACATATCATGAGAAAGGCAGGGCTTGATGAATCAAAAGTTGGAATTAAGATTGCCGGAAGAAATATCAACAACCTAAGATATGCAGATGATACCACACTAATGGCAGAAAGTGAAGAGAAACTAAAGAGCCTCTTGTTGTGGGTGAAGAAGGAGAGTGCAAAAGTTTGGTTGAAACTTAACATTACGAAAACCAAGATCATGGCATTTGGCCCTCTCAATTCGTGGCAAATAGATGGGGAAGAAATGGAGGTAGTGACAGATTTTATTTTCCTGGGCTCCAAGATCACTGCAGATGGGGACTGTAGCCAAGAAATTAAAAGACGCTTGCTCCTGGGGAGGACATGGCAAATTCAGACAGCACACTAAAAAGCAGAGACATCACCCTGCCATCAAAAGTGCGTATAGTCAGGGCTATGGTCTTCCCAGTGAAAGGTGGACCATAAGAAAGGCTGAGCACCAAAGAATTGAGGCCTTTGAACTATGGTGCTGGAGAACACTCCTGCGAGTCCCAAGGACTGCCAGGTGATTGTTGTCTGCGTCACGGGTGGTATTGCCCCTCTTCCTGATCCCCATCTGTGGTTCTGGGGGGTATTTCTGAGGCAGCAACCCCTGTTCCAGTGGATGGCCCTGGTGTTGCAGGTACCGGATCCCCCCCACTGTCTCTCCAGTTGTGGTCCCAGGTGCTGTTGCGGCCGCGGTACTCAGCTTGCTCCTCTCTTAGTGAGCTAAGGGTTTCCTTCATCAGGTCAATAGCTCTCTCGAGGACCCACTCCTCTTCACTGACGTTCAGGGAGCTCTCCATCTCTTGCCTCCATTCAGGTTGGTGGCCGCCCCGCCTCAGGGTCACTTTCCCCGATGCCTTTTCCCACTCACTTTTCCTTCCAATGCCCATCGACCACTGTGGTTTGTGGTCGTGCATCTCCGCCACCTCTTCCCCAGAGATTTATGATGCTTCAGCTTCCGACTGTTGGTGGGGTTTTGGTTGAGGGGAAAACTCCCTTTCCATGGGGCTTTCCTCCTGCCTTGCTTCGTTGTTAGACATTGTATTTTTTGCAAAGTCCCCTGGTAAGGGTTTTCCTTCCAGGTTGACTCTTACTGCAGATCCTGTCTAATGTCAGGACACACCCCAATCCACATCTTAGGAAAGAAAGAACTCTTGAACCAGGAATTGTCCAAAAGGAGCTTTTACTAAAACATGATTGGTAATGGGAATACTAGACAGGATCTGAAACTGTGTTACAGTTTGATACTTTTAAAGAGTCCCCGAGTCAAAACCCCTCCCCTCAAACCATCTGGTCAGTCCCGGATCAATGAAAATTCAGGTGTCAAACCCTTCCATGGGAAAGAGGGATCTTCCCATGCCTTTACGACAATTACCTCCTTCCTTTCAGATTCTAATCGGAGATACAAACCAGATCTCTTCCCCCCCTTCCTTTGTTGTTCTCAGTTCAAAGGTTCTTCCCCTGGTCTTTGAAGACAGCCTCCCGGCAGGCTGAATAAACAGTCCTTGCACCTATTAACATCTTCTCTTCTCCTCCTTGGAAAAATGGCAGAATCCAGGGGGAGGTATAAGATTTTATAACATGCATACCACACTTTTAATGGGAAACTTATGCCTGCTTCTCTGCCATTAATCTTTGCAGTCGTGGCTGGAGAGTGCTTACTGACAGAATTAAGTCAGATTCCAGCTGAAGGCAATTCCTTTCCTTAGTTTTTATACATGCTGAGGAAGAAAATACCTTCTCACACATATGTGGAACCAAATGGCAGTAAGGCTGTGATAGCCTTTCCCTCCACTTCTGGGTATAGTTTTGCAGCTTGGCTCCAGAACTCAGTGTTTTTTCATTGAAAAGTTCCTTCAAATTGCCTCTTGCTCTGGAAAGGAAAGGTCAGAGTTCTGAACATTGCCCATGATGAAGGGTGATGCAACCCAGCAAATTGTAGTATCACATCCTGTTGACATGAATGGAAAATACAACACAAACTCTGTGTGTAATTTTTCCAAATGATTTTTGATGGCTGTTTCAATGCCCTCAGTGTCAACAATAGAATTTAGTTCAATAAACTCTGACACATTGGGAAATGAGGCAATATTCTTTTTTTTCTACTTATCCTATCCACAGGGAGATTTTTTTGTGGAAGGCACAAACTTTGTCTTCCATAACAAACATGTTATGACTGTGGCCCTGCAGAAACCAATTAAGTTCATTTAGCTTTTTAAATATGTCAGCCAAATAGGCAAGGCAGGATACTCAAAAGACATTTTCAAACTTTTCTGCTAGGGGTGATGAAACATTTGTCAGGAACAGGTGCGTTTCATCTCGTAGCTCGAATAATCTTGATAATGTTTCACCTCTTGACAACCAATGTACTGCTGTATGAAACAGAAGAGTGCTGTGTTCAGAATCCAAATCCTTGCATAATTGCCAGAATAAACGTCCATTCAGTGTCTGGCTTTTGATGAAAGTTATTATTTTTGCAGCATCCGCCAAAGTCTCATGTAACAGAGGGCTCATCCGTTTAGCAGCAAGTGCATGTCTATGCAAGATGCAATGATTTGAAACAATGGAGCTGTTTCTTGGCTTAGCTTGTGCTATCACCCCCGAAGCTCTTCCTGTAAGAGCTGCTGCACTATCAGAACAAATTCCTAAACAGCAAGTCCATAATATTCCATATTCAGTGAAAAAATTGTCAATTATTGTGAATATTTCTTCCCCAGTCATTCTGCCAGGTAGTGGGTGGCAAAATAATAAGTGTTCCAGTATATCATCCGAATCAGGAACACGCACAATTAATTGCACTTCACCAGCTATGTCAGTGCTTTCATCCAATTGAAATGCAATTTTTTCTGCTGCTGTGATTTTTCCCACCACTTGTTGGATAATATCTTTGGCCATATCTTGTATTCATCTTTGGATGGTGTTATCAGAACATGGAATATTATGAATAGCAGCAGTCATTTTTCCATCAAAGAGAATTGAGGAAATTGCAATGGCAGAGGGAATCATGACTTCTTCCACAATTGTGTGAGGCTTATTTCATTTAGCTGCTATCAAGGACAATTGGTAAGATGCTCCCAGACATTTTTTGGAGATGGTTGTGGACTTCATGAAAGCAGTATGGCATTTTATAAATTCATCTCTTCCTTCACAAAAAAATGCTACTGGCTTTTCAGTGTGCTTTTTATGTTTTCTTATAAAATGTCTCTGGAGCAAAGAAGGCTTCATGGAATGCTTGGATAATACTTCATTGTAGATAACACAAACAGGAAGCTGCTGATCATTCTCTTCCAGGAAATGAAATCCAAATTTCAAATAATCTTCACTGTATTTTCGATTTGGTGCCAGTTTTGATTTCTTCGGTGGTGATTCCTTTACTGAATCACTTTTCTTTTGCACTGATGAAGGGATGAGGAATTTCTCCATATTAATATGCACCACTACCTTGATGGTCAGGTGGCTGGTCGGCTGTTCTTCCTCTCTCTCTCACACACACACACACTCTCTCTCCACTACTGTAATAAATAAGATGAGCAGTGTTAAGTTCAATATAAAGAAATGACTAAATCTCTTGATACAGGAACAGTTGCAAAAACTGCATGTGCAAGAAACCTCAGCCTTTGTGTAAGAACTACAACCCACCATAAAAGACACTCCAAAAGTTGTTACTATTGTGAGTGGGCAGGAGGAAAACCAGACTTTTCAATAGGCATGTTACAATAGGCCTTCTCAGTGAGTGCGCCTGCCCTTTGGAACCAGCTGCCAGTGGAGCTTAGGACTGCCCCCGACCTCCGTTCGTTCCGCCGGGACCTGAAGACCTGGCTCTTCGAGCTCTCTGGCCCAGGCTGAGAATTTTAATTTTAATTTTAATTTTAACTGGGGTTTTTATTTGTTCAGGGACGGATATAATTTTTTAAATCTGTTTTTAACTTTTGCATTTTTTGTTTTAACCACCCTGTAAACCGCCCTGAGTCCTTCGGGGAAGGGCGGTATATAAATATAATAAAATAAATAAATAAATAAATACTGTTTATACTCTGAAGGGCAAATATGCTGCTTGCTAAGTGAAGCCCCAGGATAAGCGGACTACATGTGTGCGTGAGAGAGAAAGGGAGAGGGAGAATGTATATGAATATGCATATCTATTTGTGTATATATTCATATTTTATAGTGCTATTCCAAGTTCATATCCAGATTGCATATTTAAATTTCACCTTGCTGTATATCTGTAGTACGAATAAGTCTTTTAACATATTCTGATTTGATATTGGTTTTTAGCCAAAATGTTTCTCTGAAAGTACTTTTTTAACTATCCTGAATTTCTCACTTTAGTTTTGGATATTCTGAGTATTTGAATGCCAATTCTTTTGTTCTTGTTAATGACTGCAATAAAGTTAAGATGATGATAATGATAATGCAACCCAGAAGGGTGCAGCAAAGTTGAGAAATATTGTAAAGAATAACACTTTGATTCAACTGATCAAGGAGAGTATTTATAGCTAAGGGTTGACATGAGGGGTCCTTGGTGCTCTCTGAACTTGTTTGTTTTCTTGCAGATTTTCATTACCCAAATTATGAAACATCAGCAGTGCTAGTAGGGAATGGGGTTTGCTGTTAATTTATATTCTAGTAGTGGGTTGCCCTGCTAGTATAGGGAGGAGTGATCTTAAAGGGTTTTTGTTTCTTTGCAACAAAGCTCAGAGAGCGCTGTGCTTCGATTCAAATTGGCAGAAATTTGCTATGAAATGTAAAGTAATTAAAATTTGGGGGCCAAGGATCTTGATGTGTAACATATTACAATTGACAGGAATAAATAAGAAACTCTGGAGAAATCAAATAGATCGAGATTAAAAGAGATTATAACTGCTTGAAAACTGTAGCTAATCAAGGAAATTACAATTAAGCAGATTCAAACAAGGGAGACAATGCATGTAGTGAAGATGTCAGGGTAGATCTCACTAGAAAGGGAATTCTTCTAATGGAAAACATCCTTAGAAAGTCCACTTTTCTCTCCATTATCAGATGTGTATGATGGCAGAGGAGTTTGCTGCAAAGATGAAGTCTCCAGATGTCTCCCTTCTGCCTTGCTCTGTCCACCTGGAGACCTCCCCTCCAAGAACATCTGTAATGTCAAAGCCCTTCCCTTCATTCCCTTCCTTCCCTTCCTTCCTTCCCATCTCTCCCTCCTTCCCTCCCCCCTCCCCTCCTCCTCCCCCTCCCTCCCTTCCCACCCTCCCTTCTCTGGGAGCTTAAGGTTACTTCTTAAGTGAGGCCAGTAAATGCTTACGGGCTGTAACACAGCTCTTAATAACTTTCTGACTGAAACCATTGGTGATGACTTGTACTATCATAAATCTTCCTGTCAAGTTCTGTGTTTCAATATTTCAAAGCTTGTGTTCTTAGAGAGGTGTCCAGTAGGATGGAGCAAGTGCTTGCCTTTTTTTAAAGAGAATGCTTTTGGGGACTGTGGGAATGTAGGAACTGTCTGTCTGAAAAGAGAACCTTACTTTTTTCCTCATAGAGTGACAAGCTGCCATGGCAAGTGGTTGGTAGATAAGGAAAGCAATCTATCTATCCTCAGAAATGAATTTCTGTGTGGTTATGATTTTAAATTTAATTTTAAATTTAATAAACTTAAACTTAAACTCACCTTTTTTCCCTTTAAAATAGGGGTAAACAGCATACCTAAACAGATAATTAGCGAAGACAGGAATCACAGAAACAATACTACTGCTTTTTTTACAATTTAGCTCCTTGCTTATTGTCCCAAGCAGCAGCTTGCTTTCTGCAAGCAAGTGGGATGCACAGGAGTGCGAGATCGGCGTTTCTGAGCATGCGCCGATTCACACTCTTGGCAATCTCCCTTGCTCAGTTTCAGCTTGCTTTCTGCAAGCAATTGGGATGTGCAGGAGTACGAGATCGGCATTTCTCAGCATGTGCCGATTTGTGCTCCTGGCAATCTCCCTTGCTTGGTTTCAGCTCGTTTTCTGCAAGCAATTGGGATGCGCAGGAGCGTGAGATCAGCATTTCTGAGCACATGCCGATTTGCGCTCCTGGCAATCTCCCTCGCTTTCTTGCTTGTGCAGGTCGGGGCCTTGGGGACAGCGCGCGCCATCTGGCCACTTTGCTTTCCCCTCTGTAAAGCTGGGCACCTCAGGAAGAGGAGAGGAGAGGGGAGGGGGAAAACTCTCAAGCCCTGGGAGGGAGGCAACGTGAGGGCCATGGGGGTATTGCAAGCTTGTGAGGGAGGGGATAGGAAAAGAAGATGGATGTGAATGGTTGCAAACACCTATCTGCTGAGGGAATGGATGGCTCACGTGAGCACCTGGCTGGTGGTACGTGGCATCGCCTTCCTCCCCCCCACCTCCCCCCCCACTCCTTCCCAGCTTACTTGCTGCCAAAAAACATGCTGCTTGGTGGCGGCCTGCAGGAACCCTACCAGGATGCGATGTGGCATCGCCTTCGGGTACCACTGGTTGAAAAGCCCTGCTCTAAGAGTATCCCCAGCAACACTGACAGGGCAAGCCACTAGAATATAAATTGAGAGCAAACCCCACTCCCTACTAGCAATGATGATGTTACCTTCTGGTAGTTTGGGTAATGAAACATCTGCAAGAAAACATCTAAGCTCTGAACGCCAAGGACCAAACTGAAGGCAGGCAACAATTTCAAATGCAAATGGAACTTTTTAATTTTGTAACACATTTATTTAAAAACAATTATTTTTTAAATTAAATAATTGTAAACTGACTTATAAATGGAATGTCTGAATCAGATTCATACCAGTCAATGTTTGCTAGGAGCATTGTGTATGTTACATGTATGTTCTCTTACTCATCACTTTTCTGTATGACTAGCACAGGGGTAGGCAACCTTGGCTCTTTTATGACTCATGGACTTCAACTTCTAGAATTCCTGAGCCAGCATGACTGGCTCAGGAATTCTGGAAGTTGAAGTCCACAAGTCATAAAAGAGCCAAGGTTGCCTACCTCTGGACTACCAAAAACAGAAAGGGCAGAGCTTCATTATTCAAATTTATAAAAGACCCAACTTTTCAGACATTTCCTTTTTGTCATACATTTTATACAATGAATATTTTATATACAGAGTAAGTATAAGTATATTCTTCATAATGTTTTCTTGAAGAATTGATTGCAAAGTATATGACATTTCCTTTCCTTTTCGTCTCAAAACAGTGTGGTAAAGCTGATTGGGTAGAAAGAAGATGATACCTAGTTCTAAAGCATTCACTGAGGTCCAAGGTGAAAGCACAGCATTTCAAAACTGCAATGTATGGTCTATCCTAGAATGGGTTAAAGTTGAGCATCCATTTGAATATGAGTCTTGTAATCACTTGTCATATTTTAACTACATAACAATCAATTTCTTATTTTTAGGACCTGAAAAATAAAAAAGGACCTACAAAATAAAATCTTATGCAATCCCGTGCATAAGTATGAAAAAGTTTACAGTCTTAAGACTGTAAGCCATTAAAAAATTTAATTGAGTAATGACTGCCATGGATTTAATTAATTTTGTCAGCTTCCAAGCTTAATTTACCTAATGCTTTGGGCAGAAATTTTAAGTAGCACTAGAACTTTGCTTTAATAATAGATTTTTATCTTGGAAAATAATACTGAGTGTCATGATTCCAACAAAAGCAGAACTTCAAAGAACTTAAAAGGCATTATCTTAGAGAATCTTTTAATAGAGTAACATAGCTTCAGCACGTACATATTGGAAGCCAAGATCCAAATTCTCCTCCCATAAACACATCGTATCAAAGCACAATTCCCTCCCTTAATTAAACATCATAAATCACATTCTCCAATTAGTTTAATGCAAACTTTCCCTCCCTTCATCAACCCACCAATTCTTATCTTCTCTTATTACAAACAGTCTTGAGATACATTCTCCCTACTCCCCCCCAGCATCCATTAATTCTAATTCTAAGAGTAACATACAGGTTAAAGAAAAAGGCTACATCTCCCTATCTTGTCAAGCAAGAACATCCAATGTTAACAGCATTGACATCCAACCCTCCTTACAAAAAGGACAGGCCCTGTAGCGTAATTAAAAGCACATGTTAGGGACTATCTCTTGGTTTGTTACAATGTTTCTTACTAGATTTCACCCAAGTGGCTTCTGATAGCGAGTATCCCTTCCATTGTACTAGGTACTGCAATTTCCCTTTAAAAATTCTAGAATCAAGAATACGCTTTACTTCATAGTAGGTTTGGCCCGCCACTACGAGGGGCCCAGGTGCCTTCTTAGGGGGAGGTCTTAAAGTGGATTCTCAAAAAGTTTTCAACAAGCTGCAGTGAAAGACAGGGTGAATTCTCCCTAAAAGCCTAGGGAGTTTCAATTCTACTGTGACTGGGTTGATGATCCTTACAATGGGGAAAGACCCCAAGAATTTTGGTCCTAATTTCTTACTGGGCAATTTAAGGCATAAGTATTTGGTTGACAGATAAACTTTTTCCCCAACTTGGAATGTTCTTTGAGGGGCTCTCTTTTTATCTGCTTGCTTTTTATAAGGTTCAGAAGTTTTTTTTAAAAAACAGATTTTGTGTTTCTTCAAACTTCTTCCCACCCTCTCACCCATTGATCAAGTATCTGGGAAGCGAACGGCACCTGAGGGTATTCAGGTATTGGGCTGAACTCTTTTCCTGTGGCTACTCTGAAAGGCATGTAGCCAGTGCTGCTATGAACAGAATTATTGTAAGCCAACTCTGAGAAAGGAAGGAGGTCAGTCCAGTTTGTTTGTTGGTAGGAAACATAGCATCTGAGATATTGCTCCACCATTTTGTTAGTGGATTCCGCGGCCCCATTGGTAGCTGGATGAAAAGCAGACAATAAGCTTTGAGATGATCCAATTAATTTAAGAAAACTCCTCCAAAACCTTGCTGTGAACTGCACCTTCCTGTCCGAAACTATTTGCTTAGGTGCACCATGTAGCCGGTAGATAAGTTTCAGGGGCAATTTAGTCAGTCATTGGGCCGGCGGAAGTCCTTTGCAGAGGATGAAATGAGCCTGTTTTGAAAACAGGTCTATTTATTTATTTATTTATTTATTTGTTTGTTTGTTTGTTTTATATACCGCCCTTCTCCCGGAGGACTCAGGGCGGTGTACAGAGCAATAAAGTAAAATACAATAAAACAATAGAGTGAGAAAGTTTTAAAACCCAAATCCATCAGGCAAGGCCGGCTTGTTGGAAAAGATAAGTTTTTAGATCACGCCGGAAGGAGCGAAGGTCGGGGGCCATCCGGATTTCAGCTGGTAAGCGGTTCCAGAGGATTGGCGCACCCACCGAGAATGCTCTCCCCCTGGGGGTCACCAGCCAACATTCTCTGACCGGTGGCACCCTGAGGAGGCCCTCTCTGTGGGAGCGCACAGGACGGAGGGGTGTTGACGCTGGCAGCAGGTGCTCCCATAGGTAATCCGGACCCACGCCATGTAGGGCTTTGTATGTCATCACTAGCACCTTGAATTTCACCCGGAAGGCAACTGGAAGCCAGTGCAGCTCACGGAGCAGAGGTGTGATATGGGAGTATCGGGAGACCCCCAAAAGCATTCGTGCAGCTGCACTCTGCACCAGCTGAAGCTTCCGAGTGGTTCTCAAGGGCAGCCCCATGTAAAGAGCGTTGCAGTAGTCAAGACGAGAGGTCACAAGTGCATGGGTGACTGTACGTAAGGCATCCAGGTCCAGATAGGGTCACAGCTGGTGCACAGGACAAACCTGAGTGAAGGCCCCTCTAGTCACAGCTCCTATATGATCTTCTAAGGAGAGCTGTGAATCTAAGAGGACACCCAGATTGCGAGCCTTATCTACGGGCGGTAATAACTCGCCCCCGATATTAAGAGATGGAGTACTCTGAATATCCTGACATGCCGGTATGTACAGCCATTCAGTCTTGTCCGGGTTGAGTTGAAGTCTGTTCCTCCCCATCCATTCCCGGACCGCTTCCAGGCAACGGGACATCACGTCGAGGGCATCACTGATGTGGTTTGGGGTCGAGATGAAAAGCTGGGTGTCATCAGCATACTGATGATAACCCACTCCAAAACCACGAATGATCTCACCCAGCGGTTTCATGTAGATGTTGAACAGGAGAGGCGAGAGGACCGACCCCTGAGGAACTCCACAAACGAGAGACCTTGGGGTCGACCTCTGCCCTCCCGCCAACACCGACTGCGAACGTCCCAGGATATAGGAGGAGAACCACCGAAGAACTGTGCCTCCCACTCCCAATCCCCTGAGACGCCGCAGCAGGATGCCATGGTCGATGGTATAGAAAGCCGCCGAGAGGTCTAATAGGACTAGGACAGAGGAATATCCCCTGTCCCGGGCCCTCCAGAGATCATTCACCAGAGTGACCAATGCCGTCTCCGTGCTGTGCCCGGGCCTGAAACCCGATTGGCACGGGTCTAGATAATCCGCTTCATCCAGGACCAGAGGGAGCTGATGCGCCACCACACTCTCAACAACCTTCACAAGAAAGCGAAGGTTGGAGACCGGACGAAAGTTATTTAACACAGCTGGGTCCAAGGCGGGCTTCTTGAGGAGAGGTCTCACCACCGCCTCCTTCAAGGCGGTGGGGAAATTTCCCTCACTCAAAGAAGCAGATATAACCGCCTGGAACCAGCCTCGTGTCCCCTCCCTATCACAGTCCAGATGACAGTATTTTCTCTACTCTCAGGTAAGCCTACTTATAAAGTCCATAGCTATTCCTCCCCATGGTTGAGAAGGTTCTGCCACCAGTTGCAGTAACCCAGGGGTTTTCCCTGGAATTACTTTCATAGTGGCACATTCAGCACAACTCGTGACATAGTTTTCCACATCCCGTTATAGCCCCGGCCATCAATATTGCCGGTGGATGAGTTGTAGAATTTTTAGATATCCAAAGTGTCCACCCTGTTTTACGTCATGACTGTGTTTTAGAGCCTTAAGATGGAGGGCTTCAGGCAAATACAGTTCCCCCCTCCCCCTTGTAAGCCAAACCATCCCTGCATGTTAGGGAGGCTTGATTGTCTTTGAACCACTGAATGGGGAGGAGCTTTTATTTTCTTTGCCCCAGGGTCATCAGGGTTAGGGGCCCTGCAAGGCATGAGTTGAGCAGCAGTTTGTGAACTGGGAATAATTACCTCATTATACTCTTTGCATTTGCTTTTGTACTGAGGTAATCTCAATAGTGCATCAGCGAGGAAGTTTTTTCCTCCTGGTATGTACTTTAGTGAAGCTGAAACATTTAAAGTACTGTGTCATTGCACTTGCTTTGGGGAAAATTTGTGGGGAGTTTTCAGTGCCTCCAGATGATGATCTGTCCATACTTCAAAAGGCACCTTGCTCCCTTCTAGATAGTGTCACCAGTTTAATAGTCCCCACTTAATTGCAAAGGCCTCCTTCTCCCAGACTGCCCATCTCCTCTCGCTTTCAGTAAATTTCTTAGAGATGTAGGCACAGAGTTGCAGGACCCCATTTTTATTCTTTTGCAGTAATACAACTCTGACTGCCACGTTGCTGGTGTCAGCTTAAATTACAAAGGGCTCCTCTGGGCAGGAAGTGCTTTAGAACTGGTTCAACAGCAAATAGTCTTTTTAAATTCTCAAAAGCTATTTGGCAGCTCATAGTCCATGCTAGTGGTTGGCCCGGTTGTGGTTTCCCTCCTCCTTTGCCTGTTTTGAGTAGTTCTCTAAAGGGTAGGGCAATCTCAGCAAAGGAGGGGATGAATTGATGGTAGAAGTTGGCAAAACCTAGGAAGCTCTGGAGCTGTTTGCGAGTCTTTGGGGGTTGCCATTCAATTATAGCTTTCACTTTGGTTGGGTCCATTTCAATGCCCTCATTGGAGATTCTATAGCCAAGATAATCTAATCGGGTTTGGTGAAATTCACATTTTGACAATTTGACATAAAGCTGGTCATTCAATAGTTTCTTTAACACTTCTCTCATCAGGTTTATATGTTCAGTCATATTTGTACTGTATATCAGGATGTCATCAAGATACACCAGAACCCCTTTGTATAAATGATCATGTAGGACCTCATTAATCAACTGCATGAATAAGGCTGCCCCCCCCCTGCAACCCAAATGGCATGACTTTGAACTGGTAGCTTCCCAAGGGGCAGTTGAAGGTAGTTTTCCACTCATCTCCCTCCTTTATTCTCACCCGGTAATATGCTTTTCATAGGTCTAGTTTAGTGAAGACACTCCCCTTTGCCAGGTGGGTCAGTAAGTCCTTCAGGACATGGAGGGGATATTTATTCTCCACATGCTCTGCAGTCAGACCTTTATAATCAATACAAAGGCAGAGAGACCCATCTTTCTTTTCTTTAAACAACAGAAGGGCTCCCACAACAGACTTGGCCAGTTCAATGAATCCCCTCGCTAGGTTTGTATCCACATGACTGCATCTGCTCCATTTCAAGGGGGGGGGGACATAGCATACATTCTTGGTCGTGGAAGATTGGCCCCCAGCAACAGTTCAATGGAACAATCATTGGGCCGGTGAGGAGGCAAGGTATCACATTCTTTCTCACTGAATGCCTCTGTTAGGTCCAAATACTTTCTGGGGATGAGCGGCTCACCTGGGGCCATGAGGCAGCCATGTGCACTCGCTCATTGGGTGGGCTAAAATTCCCTATAACATCTGTTGAATCAATGGGGGGGGGCTTGGGCCCTATAGTTAGTCTCACAGTTCTCATTCTTTTCTCCCACCAGATAAATGGCTTCCATTTGTCCAACCAGGCTAATCCTAGGATCACAGCCTCAATCATTTTTGGAGCCACCAGGAAAGGAATGAACTACCATTGCTCACCTATTTCTAGGAGTAGGGGCTCCATTAATTGTGTGTCTAAAGTCCCTCCCATCAGGGAGCCATTGGCTTGCTCAAACCTCACAGGTGTGTAGAGCATTTTTGCTTGTATGCCCAATTTCATTCCAAATGGTAAGCTAATGACACATCAGGAGCATCCAGAATCAACTAGCACTTTTAAATCTACATGCGTATCCGACTTAGGGATTATGAGCTTGGCAGGTAGTGAGAAAGGTGGGACGTGTTAGCTCACCATTGGGTCATTCTCTCCTTCATCATCGCTGTTGAAAGATGGTAGCGCAGAGGCAGATCCAGCCTGAATCCCAGCCTCCCCTGTGTGGGGGATGTGACTTGGGCAACAGGTTCCTGCGTGATTCAGTTGGATTTATCTCTCGTTGGCTGCTGGACAGGTTTCCTTCTTACTGCTGGTCCTGGTCTATTCTGTGATTGGGGGTAGGGAACAAAGCAATTTGCTGCTCGATGTCCCTTCTGTCCACATCGAAAGCACCTGATTGGTGGGCCTGCAGGTGGTCTGGGTCCTTCAGCAGCTGCAGCAGTTGGAGACCCTCAGGGTGGTGGTTGCTGTTTGGGTTGCTCTGGCCTCGGCTCGGCTTCAGGTGGGGGAGGTTTCTTAAAGCGGTCAAGCTGAACATCTAGTTTTACTGCTGCCTGGTACCAGGCTTGCAGCTGATCAGATACCACTCGATAGATGTAGGTCTGAGAGAGGTGGTCGTCCAATCCTTCCCTGAAGTGATAGACTATGGAGTGCTCAGGCCACCTCTCTATCTCACTGGCTATCTCGCGAAACTCTCATACATACTCCAGGGCAGGCTGGCCGGCTTGCTTTATCTTATGGATTTGTTCTTCTTGTTTGAGGGCAATGGATGGGTCCTCAAATCTTTCAGTCCTAGAAGGAAGAGGTGGGGGGGTCCTCCAATTCAGGGGTATGCTCACTGTATAAATTATTCAGCCATTCAGATGCCTCTCCCTCTAGACTGGATGCAATCATGTTGACCATAGTGGCCGGGCCTGGGTAGAGGTAGGCACAGCGGTTCAAATGAGAGTGCACTTGGTTGAGAAAAAAAATCAGCTTCTCTGGGTCCCCATCAAAGGTGGATCTGAAAGGTGGAACAATCACTGGCTGCTGGGCTCCCCACTGTGACTGTTGCTGCATGCCCAGGGGTTGCACATTCAGGGGCTGTGGCCATGCCCCCTGCTGTGGTTGCAATATCTGCAGTTGCAATCTCCTGGGTTGCCAGGGGTCTCCCAAAGACAGTTGCCTGGGTGGGGGCTGTTTATTTATTTTTTATTTTATTTTAATTCCATTTATATCCCGCCCTTCTCCGAAGACTCAGGGCGGCTTACAAGCTTAGCAGTAGCCTTCATTCTATGTATATGTTGTTGAACTTCCTGCTGTTGATTAGCATAGAGTTGTGGTGCCCTCTGCTGCTGTAGGCCCCTCAAGGGTTGCTGGATGGGTGGAGATTGCTGGTGGATCTCCCTCATTTGTGGACCCCTCAGTGGTTGCTGTACGTTCAGGGGCAGTGACCAACCTCCTTGCTGTGGTTGTCCTCCCACCAGCTGCTGACCTCCTGGCTTTTGCACCACCAAGTGTTGCAAGGCCTCTATTAGCTGTGGCAGGCTCAGAGGCTGCTGACTGTCCCCCTGCTGGGGCTGCCAAACTCCCCATTGCTGCAGGGGCCTCAGACTGGAGTTTTCTCTCTATATAGGGCTTGGAGCCCTGGTAGGGGAAGACAGGGTCTGGAAGGCTGTCTGATCTGCAATGGGGTGGCTGTAGGCTCCTCTCAGTAGGAGTTGATTTCTACTTCCCATTTCTAGCTTTTCAAATCTTTCCAGTGACTCACCCAAACTGATCTGGTAGCTCTCCACCGGTCTGCTTTTGAAATCTTTGAGGGTGGTAAGGCAGTCTCGAGGCATCTGGAGTCTCCACTGGGCTGGGCCCACTCTGACTGCCAGATCAGCTCTCCTAGCTGGGAGATCTGCCAAAGTTCTTCTTCCCCGGGCTTGCTATCTGTCGCTCCCCCCACCCCAGGGTAGCAGCTGCTGCCGGGTTGTTGGCTTCAAGCAGTTTCTCTTTTCCCATGATGAAATCTTTTGAATCTCTGCCAGCTCCCCTCAGGTCTGGAGAGAGCAGCTGGGGTTAAAGACCCCTAAATAGTTTGCAAAGTTTTGGATCTTGGCTTAATTTCATGGTTCCGACAAATGCAGAACTTCAAAGAACTTCAAGGCACTGTTTATCTTAAAGAATCTTTTAATAGAGTAGCATAGCTTTGGCATGTACATGTTGGAAGCCAAGATCTGAATTCTCCTCCCATAAACACATCATATCAAAGCACAATTCCCTCCCTTAATTAAATGTCATAAATCACATTCTCCAATTAGTTTAAAATGCAAACTTTCCCTCCCTTCATCAACCGCCAATTCTTATCTTCTCTTATTACAAACAGTCTTGAGATACATTCTCCCTACTCCCCCTGTTAAGTAGATTAAATATATTAGAAAATGTTTTTAATTAACTCAGTTAATTAACTTAATTCTAACTCTAAGAGTAACATACAGATTAAAGAAAAAGGCTACATCTCCCTTTGTTGTCAAGCAAGAACATCCGATGTTAACAGCATTAACACTGAGTTAATTAAAAACATTTTCTAATATACTTAATGTACTTAACAGCACTGTATGTGTGTGTGTATAAACACACATATATACATATGCACATACATATATAATAGACTGCTGTATGTACATACATACATACATACATACATATATATGTATACAGACACACACACACACACACACACAAACACACACACTTACTCAAAAATAGTTCAATTCTTTTTAAAGGAGAAATAGGATTGCAGGGTATACTGAGGAAACATTTTTAACAAGAATTCAAGTAAAAGGAATGGTTCCAGGAAATATATAGTACGGAAAGTCACTTTTTCACAAGATGGTTTTTAATCAGATGTCCCACCAGCTTCTGTGGTCTTGTCTGATACTCCTTCAAAACTTCATGAGGTGTAGAGATCTGATCTCCTTCAAGTCGGTTCAGTAATGTTACACATACTACAGCACCTTAACATTTACAAAACAATATCAATGATATTTTCTCCCCAAATTATTGAAAAATAATAATATATAAAAATAATAACAATAATTTCACAAATACTGTGAAAAAAATGTGTTACTTTCTTAGTTTTATAACTTGGAGATGAAGTAAACCATTTAAGGGAGAGGCAACTCAGTTGACAATAGTAGGAATTAGAATAAACCACAGTCCCTAGTGCCCTTGTTAGCAGGCCTTGTGACAGAACATGAGGAGCTGGAAAGCAACATCAGTACTAAATTAGATTGCCTTCTCTGATAGTGGTCATTCCCCTATCTCAAGATACCAGTATTATAATTAGTCTATTACTCCTACTTAAATTAAAAACCCTTCAGTATGTTAGAATTAAAGCTAGTGGATTAAATAACATTATATACATGCAGTTACCTTTGAGGCCACTAAGATTGCACATAGCTGCAAAAACAGAAGATTCCATCTCAATATTTCTCACTCCACTCTTGTGAGCTTCCTTCAAATATTGCAGTTTCTCTTTTTCAGTATATGTACAGATGGCACCATCAAGGCGAGCTTGACCTACAAATGCACGTCATTAAAGATGTAAAAATACACATTTTTGCAATAAGATCCTGATCAGGTGACTAAAGGTCCACCAAAGTTTCACTAAAGTTTCCTGGGGAGGGGGGGCAATAATTGCAGGGGAAAACATAAAAAATTATACAGCTAGGAAGATTAAAATTGTAGAGATGATTTGTATGTGTATTGTCAGAACGCACTCCAATCCACATCTTAGGAAAGAAAAACTCTTGGAGACAAGTTTGTCCAAGCAGGAACTTTTACTAAAACATAGATGACAGTGGATAGGATAGACAGGATCTGAAAACTGTCTCACAGATCGATACTTTTAAAATGTCCCTGAGTAAAAACCCCTCCACTCAGTCCATTTGGTCAGTCCCAGATCAGTCAAGTTTCAGGTGTCAAAACCCCTCCTGGGAAAAGAGAAACACCAGTACATTTGCAACATTATTACTTCCTCCCCTTCACATTCCATTGGGAGATACAAACCGGAATTCCCCCCACCCCCTTTCTTTGTGTTTCATAGTTCAGAGGGTTTCTTCTCTGGTCTTTTGTGTTGACCTCCAGGCCAGCTGAATAAACAAACATTGCATCTAAGGGATAGAGATGAGCAATTTACAACCCTGCCATCTCTTTCCCTCCTTGTGAATGGCAGAATCCAGTAAGGGGGTGAGATTTGGGTTCTGCACAGAGAGGGAGTTAGGAATGAGATAAAAATGGATTGACATGCTGCCCTCCTTTAAAAAAAAGAGAGGTCCACCTGTAGAGGGGAAAAAATATAAATGTTACCCGGTTTGTTAGGATATTCTGTATGAAACTTCCTAAGCAACTTGGGTGATGTTTATTGACCCACTCATTTTCTGAGGAGGGGAGGTGTTTCCAAGCTACTAAGTATTGAATTGCTCCATGGTGTTTCATAGAATCCAGGATTTCTTTTACCTCGAAGTGTTGTTCTCCTTCAACCATGATAGGAGGTGGTGGTGGGGGGGTTTGTTCATAGGGGTGACTGTTGTTCTCTTTTTAGTAAACTGCAGTGAAAAATTGGGTGTATATGCCTAAGATTTTTGAGTAATTCTAATTCTACTGTTACTGGGCTTATGATTCTTTTAATTGGAAAAGGTCCAATATATTTTGGTCAGATTTTTTTTACAGTTGCTTGGCAACTGATTCATACTTATGACGGTCACAGTGTCCCAGGGTCATGTGATCACTTTTTGCAACTTTTGACAAGTGAAGTCAATGGCTGGGGGGGAGCTTATCACTCAGGTTGCAGGGAGCCTGTGAGGGGGGAATCCATGGGTCTCTGGTGGAGGGGGGGTGGGACTGGGGTGGGTGGCCTCCCTCTCTCCCATTGTCCCTTCCTTCCTTCCTTCCCTCCTTCTTTGTCCCTTCCTCCTTCCCTCCCTCCCTTCCATTGTTCCTCCCTCCCTCCCTCAGGTTGCAGGGTGCTTGCAGGAGGCAGGGAAATCTGTGGGTCTCTGGTGGAGGGGGGTGGGACTGGGGTGGGTGCATTGTCTCTTCCTTCCTTTCTTCCCTCCCTCTTTGTCCCTTCCTTTTGCAAGCAGGAAATCTTGTACAGGAATTGCAGCCAGGGATCTCTCTCTCTCTCTCTCTCTCTCTCTCTCTCTCTCTCTCTCTCTCTCTCTCTCTCTCTCTCTCTCTCTCACACACACACACACACACACACACACACACACACACACACACACACACACAAACTCTTTCCCTAGCTTGCCTCGCATCTGGGCTTTCCTCATTTCTTCCTCCCTCCCTTTCCTTCTTTCCTTCCCTCTTTGTCCCTTTCTTTCTCCCGCCGGGAGCTCTCTGTGGACTGGAGCCCGTCGGCGAAGGTCGGGGCTGGCCGTACCGAGTCTCCAGCTGATCGGCTGCCCTGGATGCAGCCTCCCGGATGCACAGCATCAGAGAAAGATCCTGGTGGGTCAGCATGATGCTGTGCGCCCAGGAGGCCGCATTCAGGGCAGCCGATCAGCTGGAGACTCCATATGGCTGGCCCCAACCTCCGCCAATGAGCTCCAGTGTTTTGAAAAGCTGCATTTTTAGGTTTTTTTCTATTTCTAGGTGCTTGTAGGTTACTCTGCATCTGGTGGTGACTGGTGCTGCCAGTTGTTGTTCAGGCATAAGTGGTTTAGAGTCAGTGACCCGTGTGCTGTTATAATGGGGCATGCGAGATAATGCATCTGCCAAAAAATTCTTTCCCCCCCCCCCCCCGTTAAGTGTTTGAGAGTGAAATGGAATTGGTGAAAATGGGACCAGCAGGCTTTCTTAGGAGTGAGTTTCCTGGGTGTTTTTAGTGCTTCCAAATTTTTATGGTCTATCTAGACCTGGAAGGATAATTTATTTCCTTCAAGGAAATGGCGCCATTTAAGTAATGACCACCTCACAGCGTACGCCTCCTTTTCCCACACGGCCCAACATAGTTCTGTCTCCGTGAGTTTCCTGGACAAATATGCACATGGTTCCAATGCCCCCTTGTCATTTTCCTGTTATAATACAGCTCCCACTGCCACATCACTCACATCTGCCTGTATTACAAAAGGTTTATCAGGATCTGGGTGTCTCAGTACAGGTTCAGCAGAAAAAAGCCTATTTAGCCTCTCAAATGCTGCTTGACATTTCCTTGTCCGCTTCAGGGGCTGGCTGGGTTTCATTGGGGACCCCCTCCTTCACTTTCAACAACTTTGTGAGGAGCAGAGCTATTTGGGCAAACAAAGGGATGAATTGGTGATAGAAGTTTGCAAAGCCCAGGAACCTTTGCCCATTCTAATACTGCCCTGACTTTCTCAGGGTCCATTTCGATGCCCTGTGGGGATATGTGATATCCCAGGTAGTCTATTCTTTCCTGGTGGAATTCACATTTTGATAATTTTGCATATAGGTGGGCAGCCCACAATTTTTTCAGAACTGCTCTAACTAGGTTAATATGCTCCTCTTTGGTCTCAGTGAAGATAAGGATGTCATCTAGGTAAACCAGGACCCCCTAATTTAGGTGCTCTCTTAGCATTTCATTAATTAATTGCATAAAAACGGCGGGGGCCCCTTGCAGTCCAAATGGCAGGACTTTAAACTGGTAGCAACCCATTGGGCAATTGAACGCAGTCTTCCATTCGTCCCCTTCCTTAATCCTAATGCGGTAGTATGCTTCTCTCAGGTCTAGTTTGGTAAAAATCCTTCCTTTTGATAGGTGGGATAGCATATCCTTCATTAGAGGTAGGGAATACAGATTACATTCACTAATTGTGTTAAGGGCATGGTAGTCTTCTCCCTGAACAGGAACGGGGTGGCCATTTTGGGTTTCGCAGGCTCAATAAATCCACTTTCTAGGGTTTTTTATATTTCCATTTCCGCTGTTTCTTTGGAGCTCATGGAGTACATCCTGGGCTTCGGAAGTTTTGCCCTGGGTTTGAATTGTATAGCACAGTCTGTGGGTCGATGAGGGGGAAGCTCATCTGCCCGTTCCTTACTGAAAACCTCAGCAAGGTCCCTTATATTCCTCCGGTATTTCTGGTAACCCCTTCTCTTCCCCCACTGATGCCATCTCCACTCTTTGGGTTGGGGGGGTGCTTTGGGTTTTAAGCTCCTATGCTCCCCCTCTGGAAAGTTGAGTTCTGCTGTCCTCCAATTTATCCCGGGGTTCCATTTCTTCAGCCATTCCAGTCCTAAAATCATTGGGCATTCCATGCCTGGGGTCATTACAAACGTTATGTCTTCCTCATGAGTCCCCAGGGACAGGTGAACTGGTAAGGTGGCTAGGGTAGCTGCCCCCCCCCTGCACTATGAACCCATCTAACTGGCCAAATGAGATTGGTTGTTTTAGTCTCCTCACCGGAATGCCCAAATTCCCCACCAGCATTGGGCTGATGAGGCAGTGGCTGGAGCCAGAGTCTATTAGGGCTTTTACTTTGACGGCTTCGGGCATGGAGGAAGCTAATATAGTCACTGTCTTAAGGATGAGTGGAATGGATCCACTTACCAATGTTTCTCCCTCCAAGCTGTTTTACGAGGTGACCACTGCCCCTGTGGTGTAGCCTGGAACCCCCTCCCAGTCCTTGGCAGGTGTTGGGGACTCTACAACCTCTGCCCCCTCATGGCAGGTTCTTTTGGGTTGCCTTGGGACTTCCCTGGTCTCCTAGAGGCCTGCTGATTTGCGCTGTGGGGCTTTTGAGTGGCATTCTGTAGTGTGGTGGCCCTCTCTTCCGCATTTGAAACAGCCTGTTGATTTCTTAGCCATGGATGGTGGTTTTGCTGGCTTGCGTGTTTGCTCGGGCAGCGGGCGGGCCCATGGTTTTCCTCGGTGGTGCCTTTTTAGTAGGTCTATCTCCGCCTTATCTGCCAGAACATACCAGTCTTTGAGATGGTGTGGGTCTCCTCGAGGCAGGCAAGCATCATACAGGTCGTAGTTTAGCCCGTCTTTGAAATGGCTAAGGAGGATGTCTTCCGGCCAGTTCAGCTTACTGGCAGTGGCTCGGAATTCTTAGGTATATTCAGCCACCGGCTGTCTGCCCTGCCACACCGTTTTGATTCTCTCTTGGGCCTTACGATCAGCCAAAGGGTCTTCAAACCACCTCCTCAAGGATGACATGAATCGGTTGAAGTCTTGAGTTCGGGGCATTGGAGTTATGCAGGTTCACCACCCAGTCTGCAGATGGTCTGTCCAGGGCGGATTGCATGATGTGGATGCGGGCTTTGTCACTGGGGATATCCCATCCATATTCTTCCATATAGCTGAGGACTTGGGTTAGGAAAAACCCCAAGTGTGGTGGCTCTCCCCTGAATTTCGCTTCCAGGGGTGGTAGTCTTTGAATGGATCGGTGTCTGTGCAGCAGGCCGTATTGTCCCCCCATCCTGATCCCCGTCTGTGGTTTTGCAGGGGGTGGGTGCTGCTGAGTGTAAACTAATTTACACTTAGTTTTTTCTCAGGATTTATTATTTGATTCAGCTTTCTGTGCTACTTTTAGACAAATGAGCACAATAAAGATTTCTATGCTGACTTCTCCATTCACAAAACTTCCTTCCTTCCTTCCTTCCTATAGTCCAAATGTTGAACTTGTGGCATCCATGCAATTAAGAGAAGACATTTTAAATTCAAGCAATGCACTGTTACGTATCATCAAAATAAATAATATTAAAAATAACAAATCAGTTTAAATAGATTTAAAAAGGATCACCTGATCAGAACCAAGTAAATATTACTGTGAGGTAAACCACCTTTTGGATTTTAAAATATATTTGGATGAAATTCTAAAAAAAAAATAGCTAGTTTCAATTCTTTTCCCATTTTTTGTGCAAAAGCATTCAATTATATCTGGAGTTTACATCTGCATTTTTCTTCATGCTTGTTTATTTCGTATTTAAAGTTAAGAAAAGTATGTTTTACTTCATCATCTGCTTATTCAGATTGAAATTTTGTTTGCTATGTACAAGGTAATATTCAACTACTCTTACCTTCATAGAAATCCAGAGTGCACAATGTGTTTCCAATAACTGTGTTGAACTGATCAAGTTCCTTGGCACATTCCATAAGGTCTTCAGTTAGTTTTTTATCTAAGTGTGTACTACGAATGACAGACTTCCCCAAAATAATCTGTTCAAACTGTGGCTTGAAGGTAGCATCTACAGCTTGCTTTGTGATCACCACAGAGCCTGGTGTCAAACCTACATTATAAATATAATTTGTATTTGATGATAATATAAATAAACCACATGTTTACTTTAATGAAATAACAATAGAAATACCTATTCCACCAGATGTGCCAATACGAATAATAGTTACATTGCAGCATTTGGCATGATACAACAGCTTGATGAGTTCATGTAACATGATGGCAATTGAAGGAATTCCCATTCCATGCTGAAATTTAAAAATGGGAGGGGGAGGAATACTATGAATATTTATATCACTTCATGTGTTCTGTTTATGTATGAATGAGTATGCACATTAATAGAGGAGTAAAACAGCGTGACAGATTATTCTTCATTACTTATAGAAGCTGAAATTTTTTGCTAAATAAAAATAATATATTTATCCTGAACCTCTTAACAAAGCATTCTGAATAGCCAGTGTAGTATAGCAGGGCTCTTAGCCTTCTTTTTCTGGCATTGACTGAAGGGCTTGCAAGGTAGGTAGATTTGTGTGTTAAAGCAGGCCAGACTTGAACCTTTTGACAAGTAATTGTTATATATATATAATATTTTATTAGTTTTCTAATTTTACAATTAAACATTTAAAAAGCAATATGGTGACTGGGTAATCCATAATTTGACAAGTAATTTGATGGACATAGTCACTCACCTCATCAGGTCTCCTTCCTGTTTCCTCTTCTTCTCATGATATGGGGCAGCAGCCCCTTACTTTTTGGGCACCAGGGACCAGTTTCATGGAGAGAGGATTTTCTGTGGACCGGAGGGAGTGTGGTTTTGTGTGCTGCCTGCATACTGAGGACAGGGCTTCGCTAGTTTGCGTGGTCCAGTTTCTGACATGCCGCAGGCCGGTGTCAGTCCACAGACCAGGGGTTGGGGATTCTGATATAGGGTGTCTTGCTTGATCAGGAGATTGGACTAAAAGACCTCTTAGGTCCCTTCCAAATCTATTATTCTATGCTCTTCTGAAACCAACACTGGATAAAACACTGCTTGCTTCTCCCAGACATCAACCAACTCGTTTATTTCTGTTCCTTCTTTTATTTACTTCTTGGAACATAATTCATCTCCAAACCATATCAACATTTCAACATTTTGGTTCAAAATATGTCTGGAATCCAAAAATTCTCTTTTTTTCTAACTGTATTGTGTCCAGAAATATCTACATCTATTGCATGTCCTATCCATTCATTTATTTTCAACGGCATTTTCTAGGCTCATAAAGAAGCAGAGATTCTTGATTTTCAGGCCTTCCTTTGGGGCATATAGTCATTGAATATCTATTCATTGTCAGACATTTATAACTGATTATTAAGTTGCAAATACTAAACTCATTAAAAATAACTTTTCTCAAAAAGAAAATTAATGTTCTCAAGGAGGAATATTGGAGAATGTAAAAGCTTGCATACTTATATGAAACACTCCAATTAGTCAAAATAAAAGCAAATGTTTAAAGTCACAAACCTATGTATCTTTTTAATATATTTTTTCCATATATTTTTTGTTTTTAAAATGTATATTATACTTACACTGACTGACAGCACAGGTCCTGCTTTGTACATTGCATACCGATCTGTTCCAGCACATATATTGGGATAGTCATAACCAGGGTTACCAATATCAAGCAGTTCAGCAATATAGGTAGTAAAAGTTTTCATCCGTGAAGGACTTCCTCCAACACATACAAACTAAGCAGAATTAAATAAATAAAACACATTCTTAGAAAAATATACACTTTTAATGTGCACTAATATTAAAAATGATGGTTTCAAAAGCTAACTGAACTAAAATGATTTCTAGATGTTGCCCCACTATGCAGAATTATTAATGTCTTCAAGTGTTTACTATAGGAAAATATTATCTATGATTAGAATAAACACTTGGTCAATAAATTTTCCAAAGTGTAGTTTTCAATCCACATGGAACAGTGAAGGTGGGTGACAAACTATGTGTCTCTCCCAGATTTTGTAGATTACAGCACATACCATTTCTCATCCTTGGCCATCCTGTTCAGTACATACATTTCCTGTTGGCTACATCAGAAGGAAAAATTAGGTTTTAAAATTTCTAATCTAGAGGAACTCAAATTTAAATTGAGCCTGATTGCACCAAAGCTCTGTATTGCCACTTTAATTTATTTAATTTATATTTGGAATATATTATAGAGAAGATTGTTCACTGGAAGGATTGATATTGAAGCTGAAACCTAATTATTCTGAATATTTAAGGCAAGAATAATTGAGAAGATTCTAATGCTTGGGAAAATTAAAGACAATCTAAAAAGAGTTGACAGAGTTTCATGGTGTTATCATTGCCGACACTAGCATGAATTTACAAGTAGTTACTGACAGATTATGCTAGTAAAATTATATTTATTGGGTCACAAAAGAGACTGAACAACTGATTGATGTGATAGATTATGTGTCATCAAGTTGTTTTTTATTTCTGACATAGGTTTTCCTTCATTACTGAAGCATTGAACCAAAATCTAGATTTCTCAGGTCTCTACTACAGATACCGTAGTTTCCGGCGTATAAGACTACTTTTTAACCCATGAAAATCTTCTCAAAAGTCAGGGGTCGTCTTATACGCCGGGTGCTGAAAATTTAGGGACAAGGCTGGCTGGAAAACCTGGAGCAGATCTCCCATTTAGTCTGCGCAGGGAAAGCGGGACCAATTGGAGAAGAAGCTGCAGTCTGTGATTTTTTACAGGCTGGGGTCTGGGCGTCTTTTCTTCTAAAGTTGAAGACCAGCTGTAGTATATCCCAACTTGAAAGGCAGGTGGGGAAGCCAGCAGCCAGAGCAGCGGCTTAGCTCTAAGGACACATTTGACTCAGGAACTGGGCGGGCTGGCTGGAAAACCTGGAGCGGATCTCCCATTTGGTCTTTTTTTTTAAAATCCCATTTATATCCTGCCCTTCTCCGAAGACTCAGGGTGGCTTACAATTTAAAGCACAAATCAATGTGCTTAGCAATAGCCTTCATTCTGTGTATATGCCTGTTTATTAGGGCTTTCACACACACCCCAAGCAGCATTATTACAAAGTCAGCTTATTGCCCCCAACAATCTGGGTCCTCATTTTACCTACCTTGGAAGGATGGAAAGCTGAGTCAACCTTGAGCCTGGTGGGATGCGAACCTGCACTAATTGCAGGCAGCTTGTGTTACTTAAGGCTCTGCACAGGGAAAGCTTTAGAGTGAATTAGGAAAAGTGAAAAAGTGAATTAGGAAAATAGGGAATGGTTGCTGGAATCAGGGGCTGCCACAAAGAAGAGGGAGTCAAGCTATTCTCCAAAGCACCTGAAAGCAGGACAAGTAGTAATGGATGGAAACTAATCAAGGAGAGAAGCAACCTAGAACTAAGGAGAAACTTCCTGACAGTTAGAACAATTAACCAGTGGAACAACCTGCCTCCAGAAGTGGTGAATGCTCCAACACTGGAAGTTTTTAAGAAGAGACTGGACAGCCATTTGTCTGAAATGGTATAGGGTTTCCTGCCTTAGCAGGGGGTTGGACTAGATGACCTCCAAGGTCCCCTCCAACTATTACTACTTCTTCTTCTTCTTCTTCTTCTTCTTCTTCTTCTTCTTCTTCTTCTTCTTCTTCTTCTTCTTCTTCTTCTTCTTCTTCTTCTTCTTCTTCATTATTATTCTTATTCTTATTTAATCCACTTGCACTGTTTTATGTTTACATGTTTGATGACAAACAGCCTTATGTTTATAAGTGACAGTTTCCCTACTAAGCACCTGCATGTCATAAGCATTTGAATTAAAATTACCATATTAAAATCAAATCTGATGTTTTTTAATTTTTATTTGGTGTGCGTTGGAAGAGGGGTAGTCTTATACGGCGAGTATAGCTCAAACCCTATAATTTAACAGGAAATGTAGGGGGTTGTCTTATACGCCCAGTCGTCTTATATGCCGGAAAATACGGTAACTGACTCCATTTTTGAAGGCAAGGATAAACAATTCATGCATTTATTTTTATATGATCAAAAACCAAAGAATAAGGTCAGAATATAAAGCATTTTTTATAAAACCCCCATTCATAATAGAAACTAAACGTACCTGAATTATGTTTTTGATTCAGCAAATTCTAGTTCCATAGCATACTTTTTTTAAAAAAATAATAATCCTGCCTTTATTATTTTTATAACTCAAGGTGGCAAACATATTTAATACTTCTTCCTCCCCCTAATTTTCCTACAACAGCCTGTGAAGTGAGTTAGGCTAAGAGAGAGTGATGGGTCCCAAACCACCCAGCCAGTTTTCATGCCTAAGCTAAACTCTTGATCTTCCCATTAGGAGATATGTTTCAATATTTAAACTTTTAAAGCACCATTTAGTCACTTTTAAAAATTCTAGAAGCTTGAAATATTGAACATGTAAATAGGAAACACAAAGTTGTCTGATGAAGCTAGCCCAAGTGGTTTATTATTGGACATGATTAATTTCATTCTCTAAGAACACTACATAGCAAAATTCAACAATATATATGTAGCTGATTTTATTTTTCCATTGAGCATATTCATAAATAATTTTAAAGACTATTACTATATCTCCCCACTAATACCTTGAAAGCAGGCTAGAAAAATATAATAATGTGACAGAAGCATTTGGAAGTAATAACTGGTAGATGCAGAAGCTTACTGTATTGGTAGTTCTTCACTTACAAACATAAAGGAGCCTGCCCATTGCAGTTGCAAGTCATAATGGCCATTAAGAGAGATACCTATATGATCTCACTTAACAATCTCCATCCCTGCTTTCCCCAGTGCAGCCATTAAGCAACCACACAGATCATTAAGCAGAGCACAAGGTGCCTTGAGATGAGGGAGGCCTAGCACAGGCCCATGCTCACACAGAGGCAGCACTCCTGCTCACATATAGCTTGCCCCAGGTCTCCCAAGGCTCCTGCACCCACTGAAGCACCCCTTGCTCTACCTCTGACCCTTTATGGTTGCTGCAGGCTTTGGGTGATTGATCAGTCACTTTTCTTCCACAAGCAGCCATTATGCTGCATGGCCTTCCTACATAGTGGAAGTCATGTGGCTCCATCCTGAAGCAGGCACCAAATTTGGGAGCTATAATTTATTCAAATGAATTCATATTCACTGTGAAGGAACACTGTGCAGTGCAGCAGCTGCTTCCAGAAGATCTATAATAAAAAGTAAGTCACTGTTAACAGGAGACAGGAAGGAGGATATGGGACACTAGAGTGGGAATCAGCTGTGGGGAGCTAGCAGAGTATGACGTGAGGGAGATTGATGGTGAGCCACTGTAGCATCCCTGTGGTAAGTCATAAGAGTGGGTGGATTGCCAAGGGACTGCTGTAACAATGGGAATTTCAAATCCTTTTCAAGGATCCATCATAACTGTCTCCAAATGACCAATAATAATTTGAGAACTGCATGTAATGAGGGATCCATTTTAATTGGCTGCACATCATTAAGAACAACTTCCAAAGCATTTTGAAATGAGGCTACTGGCCTCCAGGAAGAAAGGGAACGACCTCATTAAAAAATTAAGTAAAGTCTACTATTCCAAGATAATTTCTGCTAACTTAACATAGCCATTGGTGAGAGATAAGGGAGTTCCTTGCTCATCTGGTGGCATACTTATCACTTGGGGAGGAAGAACACAGAAATAGTACAGTTGGGACAAAGGGCCAGACTTTGATTAAGTCTTTAAAGTACCAAATGTGGGAATATGGTATCCATAAATCTCTAAATTCTTGGAGAAAGTTTTTTCCCCTCTTTATTTCTTGGTGAGACTACTTCTTTCATAGACTGATTGGTGGGATATAAAATATGAGTAGTTGAGAAAGACTAGCCGCCTCCCCTCACTACTGTTTTTCTGGTTCCAGGTTATTTGGCTTTTAAGTAGATTCTGCAAATTTTATTTCAACCCATGTCTGATATAGTAGCACAAGAAAAAAACCTCTTATAGGACTTAACTGCAGAACGGAAAGGAAAAACAATTACTTTCATTTACAGTCTACAGCCATTTTCTTTCTTACCTTTATATCTCCAAATAAAGCAGGAAAATCATGAGTACTAGTCCCAAGGGCAAAATGATACAATATGTCATCTTTCATTTTCTTAAGGTATGGGTTAGGGACACAAACTCTGGCATCTCTATCAATAAATAATTATATAGATTAGTAATTTCAAACAGATATCTGCAACCAAGGGTAGTGCAATGTCTAAATTAGTACATCTCTTCTTGAAAATTTTGATTTCACTATCATCATAAATACAGTGCATTTTTGTATGATCAACTTCCTTATTGACTATGCTGAGACACTGTGAACAGATTTTTACTCAGTGTAATACATTTTGATGCAATTCTTTTGCAGAAAATTTACTTATGGAAATTGCCAAACCACCTATTGAACCAGGGTTGAGGAGTAATTTCATCGCATATTAGAGGGAAATGGAATATTTTGGAGGTCTCAAAAATGCCGATTCAAAATCAATAAATAAGAATATTGCTGTAATAAACACAGTGGTAATTGTTATACATTACACCCCTATTTTAGAACACCCATTTCTATGATAGATAGATAGATAGACAGATGACAGACAGATATTTGTTCCATCCCTCATTTTTGAGGTATTGTTTCTAAGCTCCGCTTAATTCTTACTCTGCACATTGCTTGTCTTCTGTCTTTTGCTTCAGAGAATCGTTAGTAGCCATTCTATTTCCTCAGACTCTGAGTGGGAAAGAATGGAAACGGAAAGTTGCATCAAACATTGCACAAATTATGCAAATAAGGAACCGATTTCTGGAAATACACGTTCTCAGTATACATTTCGTTGCGATGCACATTTACCCAGTACGAACGCATTTTCCCAGAAACCACATAAAATCACGGTCACAGTTAATGCAACAGAATTGAGTAACACAGCGCTTCCTGCACGTCAACACTCATGTTGGTTTCCCAGCCTAGTTTTTATCCCCCGTCAGCTCCTCCTAAGCTGTTCGGCTTCTTTTGGGTAAGGTGCAGACCAAACAGGGGTGTGTGTGGGGGGGAGAAACAGTCCTACAGGACGGACAGATCCGCGGCTTCATAATAGCAGGCCAATTCCCCAGTATCAATGGGGAGGGGCGGCCGGCCATGCGACATCACAATGGGCATCCGTGGTGGGCACGGGATCTCGCTCTGTTCTCTCTCGCCGCCGACATGGCAAAAGCAGAATGCTCGGGGAAAAGCGCGACGACTAGAAAGGAGAGTCTTTTACTTTCCTACAAAATTTCTCCAGAGACCCTCGACGAAGCAGCTCGCTCGCCCGCCCGCCCATCCCACCCTACCCTTCTTTCGCTGGCCCTCCTCTCAACATTCTTACCTGAGAAAGCCCCAAAAGAAGTGAAAGGAAAGACGGAGGCCACCGGCCAGTAAAAAGCAAGGAGACAGGTGCGCGTGCGCACGCGTTTCTAAGCCTGTGGAAAAGTGAGGAAAGTTACAGGCGGCTGAAGGTTACAGAGCGACTGTGTTTGTGTCCTGTTGAGCAAGCTGGAAAGTGCCTGCTCTATTCGATGTCGTCGTTGATGCAACAAATCTTACAAAACAAAGCCATAGCCTTTTCTTCCCTGCCAGATTTCCTTCTTAGTCATCCTAGACAGGTCAGTTGAGACCACCTGCAACTAGCGTTAATGACCTTGTTGCTTTGTTTTAGGAGGCTTCTGATCTTTTTAACAGTGGGGGAGAGAAACAAAGCTGTGTGAATTTGGACCTGCTTCACCATTTTGAGAAAAACATTTTTTCACCATGCTGTTGATTATTTTGGTGATGGCTTTCTGTGGCCTAACTTGCTATTTCTTTCATCATACTTGTGGAACAAGCCACATTGAATGGAATGATATGCAGCAGTACAAAAAATCAGCTAAACTGCATCAATCTCCAGACAGCAAAATTTTCTTCTATTATTTAGTTTAAGTATCATACCGACATATTTTAATGATATTACATGAAATAACATCAGAGAATCAACCACAATACCCAAACAGAAACAGGTCAATCTTATTGAAATACAAGAGACTCATGCTCTACTTTGGGCCAATTCAAATAAGTGTTTGAATCAAATAAGCAACCAGCCACTAAAAAATCCCCCAATGCAGTGGGATTCAGCCAATTCGCACCACTTCTGCAGAACCAGTAGCTAATTTTTTGTTGCCCAGGCCTAGAATGGACTTCTGGAAGCAGCATTCACACAGAACCGGTTGTTCATATATTTGAATCCCACCACTGCCCTAGTGAAGCATCCAAACTTCTGAAGACAAGCTGTTCCACTAGTTCAGGGCTTTTCAACCAGTGGTACAGGTACCACCTGTGGTATATTGGCACCTGGCAGGTGGTACGCGGCCATCCTAGAAAAGTGTAGCAATGGGGGTGGTGGAAATGAGCTGAACTGGTGGCAGCACCGCACAAGCCTGAGTGAGAGATGGCTGGAGCTGCAGGGCTGTCAGGGTTCAGCAGAAGCGCCAGGATCAGTGCCGCTTTCCAGCTGATTGGTGCTTCTTCGGGGCTGTCAAGGCTCAGTGGAAGCGCCAGGATCAGCGCCAAGCTTCAGCTGAGTCCAGAAGAAGCACAGATCATCTGGAAAGCAGCACTGATCCCAGCGCATCTGCTGAGCCCAGAAGAAACACCGATCAGCTGGAATGTTGCAGCATCTCCAGGGTCTTGTGATTTACATTCAGATGCTTGGCAACTGATTCACAGTGTCCCAGATTCATGTGAAGTGACCAAAACCTGCTGCAAACAACCCAGCAGATGGGGGGGGGGGAAACCAAACTCCCCCCACCCCATCCCCGCTGCCAATCCTCAACAGAATTGCTTACAACAATAAAAACCTTGGACAGGAGGAAGAGTGTGCCGGGCGGGCAGACGGGTGTCTTGCTCGGCTGTGGCTTGGGGGGGGACTTTTTTCAGTGCCATTGTAACTTCGAACAGTCACTAAGCGAACTGTTGTAAGTCGAGGACTACCTGCACTTTATCATCTTTTTCCTTTTTTCCTTTTTTTGGGTCATCAAGTTTTTTTTTAACTTATTTTTTTTTATTGCTTTTATGAAAACATATTTTTAAACAAAAAATACATATAAAAAACAAGACATAACATAAACAATACAATCAACAAAAATACAAAAAGAATACTTAACTTCCATTATTCCTAATCTTTAATCATTTTCAGGTGACTTCCTCAAGTCCCCCCATCTGCGTTTCATTGTAAATCATCATTAGCAATTTCTATTTCATAATTTTAAATCATATTTAATATCTATATTTAATTTCTTATCATTTAACAATCATTGTTTCATATTATCCTTAATACTAAACATTAAACTCTAAAACTACAACCTATAAACACTTCTGTAAAGAGGGTCTTCTTGGCAGATCACAGGGGTCCAGAGGTATGAATATGCCAGAAACTGACAAACATGTCTGGGGTCAGTATGAATCCTACTTTTTGTACACTCTGGCTATGTCAAAAATCACATCGTCCACCAATCAGGTAACCCCCCAGACGAATCACACGAACAATGATTAGATTATATATCTGTGTCTAGCACCTGATAGGATTAAACAGGAGATTAGCAAATGTAAACTTCATAGTGTTAATAGTTTCTTGTCATTAATTCTGCTGAGTTCTTCACCCCTTTTGACCAGTCCACCCTCATATCAAGAAAAAAATATATAATACAACTTTCATGTGATTTGTAAAGCACCTTTTATTATAAATTTCATAGCGTTAACAGTTTCTTGTAATCAATTTCTGTTACATTCTGACATATGATCCTCTTCAGAGACAATGGCAATTTGGCTTCAATCTTTGACATTAATGACAGCGGATTATGCATAAGCGCTACATGATGTATAAATTTCTTGAGCTCCCCAAGGGAATCCCTGGTGAAATATAAGTTATTCACTTTGTCAGAAATACTGATGATGACCCAGAAAACATGAGGCATAGAAAGTCTAAAGCATAAGCTGCTAATAAGCTCTGTTTCACTGGTTCCATCTGTATGGTCTTCATGTGATTGTAGACACCCCATTAAACAATGGTGTAATATTTTAATGATACACGCTTTCAGAATCTGAGGCATGCTGACATTTTGAGATTCCACCGTTTCTAAAACAGGAAATAAGGTAGAATTAGTCTAGCTGTTTCAACTAATCAAAATAGTGTTTTCTTTATATTTACTTACCATTTGATGTTTTGTAGAATCTGCAACAAGGCTTTATAAATTTGTTGTCTTCCACGAAGCCGTATAGCTCAGGTCCTTTTCTTATTCTACGTCTACGCCTGGGAGGTTTTGGGGTCAAATTTACATCAAACAAATCTCCATCAATATTTGCCATCTTCAAAAGACTGCTGGAATTAATTTGCTAGCTCTTCAGACCTGCCTGTACAACCCCCCCGCGCATGCTATGACACATCCTTGAGCCTTGTGCCTGTCCAGAATCACGGGAAATGACATGTCCAGACATGCCCACAACACACATACCTAAAACTTCAATCTGTTCTGACCAGTCAGAAACGCTTTTGCTGTAAGGTTAGAATAAATTTTATTAAATCTGTGCTATGAACGGTTACGCGTACGTATGGATTCGAGGGGGGTTACAAATGCCAAAATATATGTCTTTAGATTTTTACAAAGGTAAAAAACCAGCTGTGGACTTTAAAAGGTCTGTGGTTTTTTTCCCCCTACATTCAGGGAAAATGTTTTTAAAATTGCCTGGTTTAAATGCAAATGTAAGAAAATGAGAACAATAGCTCTGAATTCCAAATATTTGGTTTTATTCAGCAACCCCCGTGATCAGATGCAAATTGTCACACTGACCAGGCAGATGTACCCCACTAACACAAAGTATTTTTTAGAAGTATTCCAAGATGCCACTCGCAAACCACACGGGTACCTTTTGGTAGATTTGGCAGCCACCACTCCAGAATCCTACAGGTTGAGAACAGGCCTCTTTCCACCTGATTGGCCTGCTGTTTACACAATGAAAAAGAAGTGTAAAAAGCAGTAGCCCGGCTGCCTTAGTACTAGTACATTTAAGATGTCAGAGAGGGTACATAGAAATTGGGGGCTTTTAAAAATCTTAGTAAAGGCCGGACCAAGACAGAGAAAAGCCATCTTATGCAATGCTAATAATGATCTGGTGGGGGCTATAGCAGAAATAGCTTTGAACACCCTAAAAGGAAACCTTCCTCTGAAACCTTCACAATTCTGGTCTCTAAAGAGAAAGAAAGGTGTCATTAAAAAGTTGAGTGATAGAAAGGTCTCACTCAAAAAGAAGAAGCAGTTGGGTGGTTTTATCGGTCCCTTACTAGGGGCAGCTATTCTGCTGTTGACTAGCCTGTTAGCTGGATAAACCATGGATCATGCCGAGAAAATGTATCTGGTATCGCGTCATCAGATGGAGCAACTACAGGGCAGGCCCCCTACTATGGGGGCTACAGCCACTAACTGGTTGGATGCTGAGATGCGTTCCATTCTTCAGAGAGCTGATTTGTGTGAGGATGACAAGATTAAGCTCTACAGTTCTGCATTGCAGAGGTATCTAAGACTAACCAGGCAAAATGAGTCTGAAAAGGACAGACTGAATCTCATTTACCCACTGGAAGAACCTTGGCCACTTCCAACATTACCAGAACAGCCACCACAGCCATCTCTGCAGGACACAGCGATGGCCGAGATCCTAAGCAGTGTGAGCACCCATTACAGGAAAAATGCGGAACTTTTGCTGAACAAAATGAAACAGCATCAGGATGTCTCAACCTGGGATGATCGCGGTACCTTTTTATACAAAGGGGTCCCTATTCCTGGTACTAATATTTTAGACTTGGTGAAAGGAGCCTCGCAGCACCGAGCCCCTACTGAGAAGCGGAAACCTAAAGGCTGGGATGACTTTATGAATGCTATGGCTGAGGTGAATGTTCCGACCTCTGTGTTGGGGTCTACAGCTGTTAAAGAGCAAATAGAAAAGTTGAAAGATTCTCTGGTTGTTAAGGATGAAACTGCTACTAGCCCCGACTCTGTTATGACAGCCCCTTTTGGGGCTCAGAAGCCTCTGTTTACCAGTGCCCCTTCTAGCCCTTGGACATTAAACCCTAGAAGTAGGTTCAGGTTTGGTGACTGGCTCAATTTGTAAAATGAATAAAAACACAGTGAAACAAGTAAAAATGTTTAAGTCTTTTTCTTTATTTTACAGTAAGGCAGGCATGTCTGCATGCACTGGTGACGGTTACAGGTTCCAAGCCCCCTTCCCACCATTATAGTTTTTACAAACAGCTTTACCATTTGATCATTTTTAATATCAACATTGGAGTACATCTTTAAAATATTTTCATAGTCTACTCCTTTAGTCCGGTTCAGTAGAAAAAATGCACAGTGTTGCCCGCAGGTCACAGCGCTGGGGTGCTGCAGTTTGCGTTGGTGAAATGTGTACTTCTCAGCTTGCTGCTCTAAAAATGTCACTATGGAGCCAGGAAAGTCAGGGCCATCCGGCGGTCTTCCATAAGAATAAAAAAAATTGCCATATCCGGGAGATGGGAAGTAGAGGGCCAGCCAGTGTTCACCAGGCAGAGTGTGAGGGTGGGTATTTACAATTAATCCAAAAGGTCTTTTGGAGATTTGTCTCTGGGGTAGCAGGTCACAAGGGTAGACCCCTAGAAAGGCTTTATTTCCAGAGAACAAGTGGCGGAGTTGCAGTGTGTCCATACTCACATATAATCAAAGAGCACATTCCTTGTGTGACTTATTTCAATAAGGTTTTCGAAGATTACATAGAGAATCATGTTGACAGTGTTGGGGAGGGGTTGTGCAAATCTAATTTCAGCTCTGAGGTTACCGTTCCTGATCAAAGAATAGTGCTCAGAGCACCCCTGATCAGGACTCAAGTCAAAACAATACAAAGTATACCCTCGGTTAAACTCTTCCCTACTGATTAACAGCGGCCTGTCTTTCATGCCTTTGCCTGTGGCCTGCACCATCTGCATGTACTCTCTCACAAAAAGACTGTGCTCATAATCAGGCTGAAGAGGCTTTGCAGGGATCTGCTCGCCATCACAATGCAAGGTGCAAAAATTGACATTGCAGTGTTGAAAATTGAACGGCTTTCTTTCATAATCCCCACTAAAAGATGCATTGTCCACAAACCCAATCACTAATTGTTTAGGTAGCTGACCCAGAAATAGATTTTCCTGATTGCACACAAGGCTACCTGCAGGAATGCTGTAAACCTTCATTCCCACTTGATCAATGGGGTATTTGGCATTGGAGGAGAGCAAAGGTTCTGCATGACCAAGGCGCACTCCTGGGGCTACTTTTACATGTTTTACAAAGAGAGAAGCCACCAAGAGTTGCACTTTGTAATTCTCGTTGCCATCCTTCACCATGCAAAATTCATTTCTGCTTCTTGTGAGTTTGACTTTCACATCAACACCGTTAATTAGCAGTCTGTCTTGAAAAAACAGATTGCTATGCAGAGGCCCTAGCAGGTCCCATTTATGACTACCGGCCGTCTGTCTTGCTCTCGCTTTGAAACCGGAGTTTCCAGCAGCTGTCAGTAGAGTACTCTCCATGAGGTCCGAGTCATCTTTGTAAAAACCGCCAGCTGTAAATTGAGTACCCAGTGCATCGCCACCAAAGTTCAGAATCAGTTCAATCATGGCCCGGTAAGAATAGCAATGATGGCTCTGTGTAATGAGCCGATCTCCCAAGGTAATATCCAGCTGATTAAACAGTGATGCTATGGGGTAGTTGGTCAGAGCCACCCTAGCCCCGTCGTCAATATCCGAACCGTCAGCCTTTACAATCTTGCAACTTACATACAGCAGGGTGTTGTTTAAATCTGTGTAATGTTCACCATGCCCCGTGATAAAAAATTCCAGGGGAGCATTGGGTGTCAGCACTGATAAAGGTGGGATCTCGACATAAGTACTGTTTTCAATACTGGTCTGTGTAGGTGCCAGTTGAAAAAGATCCAGTTCTGATTTAACGCATTCCTCTGAAGCAGAATGAATGAATGCCATATCGTATTAGAATATGTCTTCCTTGTCACAGGGCTTCCTCTTCTGTGCACTTCTCCTCTTGGTATGGCGGGTCTTTTTCACAAGCCTTCTCTTTTTAAACGGAATAGGCTGGCCCAATGCATAATTCTTCTTGGTTATGATCATTCCTGATCCATCCTGCCCCCTCTCAACAACACGGGATACAAGATGACCCGCAACATCTCTGGCAATGTTTTTGGCAGCAGATTTCACATGTGGCTTAATGATTTCTAATCCTCGCCTCAAAAAAGGCATTGCTTTTCGAAAAAGCCCTTGTAACAGACCCCCTAAACCTGTCCCGTACATAATGGGGGCTCCTTGGAAGCCTGGAAGGCCGCCACCAGCTTGTGCCCTGTAGTAAACCACGTAGTCTTGAGGGTTCCCGTGCTCCTTGATCACAACCATCCTTCACTTTTCCAAGGCCTAAAATGAAGCTTGACAATCACCTTCCCATGATAAAAATGCACATTTTTGTCCTGATCAGTTTTGATTTCTATGGTAATGGTATCGATGTGATGTTTGCTGACCGGTACATAATGTGGATGGTCATAGGTCATTGTGACGAAATCATTGTCTTGCCCTCGCACAGGCACACAGCGCAGTAACGGCACATAGAAGTCGCCCACTATCTGGAGCTCTACAATGTCTGTGTAAACATATAATGTGCTGAATCCAGGGAACATCCCTAACAGATGTCCGAGTTCTCCGCTAACTAGAATGGTGTGCAGTTCGTCTCCTTTAAGATTAATTTTTCGACCCACTGATTCATAATGTAGGGTTGTCTTAGGTCTGTCCTTGATGTTTGATATAAGCTTGTTCATATTTTCTAACAGATGACGGATGCTGTTATAGTACCCGCTTCTCAAAGAAAAATGCCATCTCTTTCTCTCGTTAGCAATTTCAAAATATCCAGGTGAAGTTAATGCGTACCAACTATGCGGATACTATATCTCTGCTAGCGCTACTTCCCACGATCCTGGAAGATCCAGCGATCTCGCTAATTGTATGGTAAAATTAGAATTTTTGTTTTGGGGGGAAATTGCTGCTGATGCATTGCTGGGTAGGGTGATGTAAAACTCCTCCATATCAAAGATGTTGTACTTCAGACTCCTTAATCCAACTGTTGAACTTTTCTGGCCAACCCTGCCATTTAACCAGGAATTCTCTTTGTTTGCCCCTCCCTCTTTTCTGTAATATTTTTTCAATTCTGTAGATGCGTTCTTGATCACTAGGAATTTTTTGCAGCTCTTCTGGGTAAAAAGACCCATGTACCGGCTCTTCTGCATAATCCATTAATCTATATACATCTCTTTCTCTCCGCCTAACCCTTTCTTTGATGATAAATATTTCATCTGTAAAGGTTTGCTGATACCCCTTTTCAAACTTCCCCTTTAGCCTGGATATCCTAACGTGATCCCCCACCTTAATGTTTTCTGCCTTTCTGTCCGCTTTTAAAATATTCCCGTATAGACGCATCCAGACATCTTTTTCATTAGATTGTTTCACCATGTTGGGAGCAGTCTGGATACTGCGATGGTAAGCGCTATTGTAACTCCGCATGAGAGCTGGTAATACATCCACATACCTGTGCATATTTTTAGCTGTGAAAAATCTCCAGAGCTTGTTTTTCAGAGTTCTATTAAACCCCTCTATAACTGCTGCTTTAGTTTCACTATGTGTGACAAAGTGATGTATGCCATAGCATTCAAAAAGCTTCTTTACAGGCTTGTTTAAAAACTCTTTCCTGGCATCCGACTGCAGCTTTCTGGGTGCCCTTCCTAATTGGAATATACTTTGGAAAGCACCGGCAACCCCTCGTCCAGACTTATCGGTTAAACAGACTGCCCAAGCATATTTGGAAAGTACATCGATTAGCGTTAAAATAAATTTTTTGCCGCTGTTTTCAGAGGCAAATCCTGATAAATCCACAAGGTCAGCCTGCCATTGGCAATCTATGCAGGAAACTATTGTCGTGTTCCTGGAGAATTTTATTCTTGCAGGCTTATGCAGGGTATAAGCTTCTTGACCGGAAAGCCATGTCTTGACTTGCCTCAAGGTTAAGTTTTTAAAGCATTTCCTCCCAGCCCCCTATGGGTTTACTCCACCATAGCTACCTGGACCTTCTGGCATATAATACAGTTCCTTTAGTACATTTTCACACTTCATTCTGCACCATTCAAACTTTACAATAAACACATTGCTCTTTAGCACAAACCTTTTATTTGTAATTTAGATGCAATTATCATCACGTTCATTTACAGAATAATATCCTTCATCATTACTATCATTACTGGGGTCATCTCTATCATCAGTATCTTCATTCTCTGTAGGCATTGTACATATATAATTGGATGCGCCACAATCACATTCTATATAGCAGTCATTTGGGGTATCTCTTTTGAGATCAAGCTGTAGACAATCTGGACAATCAGACGGACACGGGGCTAGGTAATATCCAGGGAACCCACCTGTTTAAAAACGCAAAAATAATCCGTTAGTAAAACCCCCCTTTAACTCTCCTTTTATTATATAATATTAATGGCAGCATGCATAGTAAAACGATCAGAACATGGGTGATCTCATCGATGTTAAATGGGACAAGTTCGATCCTGTGACCCCAAAGGAAGTGGACAGAATTATGAGGAAGCTGAGCTCCACCACTTGTTTATTAGATCCGTGCCCTTCTTGGCTGGTTTATTCTGCTCGAGAGGGAACACGAATCTGGCTCCAGGCGGTGATATCCGCCTCCCTGAGTGAGGGTTGTTTCCCCTCCGTCTTGAAAGAAGCGGTGGTGAGACCCCTCCTCAAGAAACCTACCTTGGACCCAACTATATTAAACAACTTTCATCCGGTCTCCAACCTTCGCTTTCTTGCTAAGGTTGTTGAGAGTGTGGTGGCACATCAGCTCCCTTTGGTTCTGGAGGAAACTGACTATCTGGACCCGTACCAATCGGGTTTCAGGCCCGGACACAGCACGGAGATGGCATTGGTCGCACTAATAAATGATCTCTGGAGAGTTCGGGACAGAGGCTGTTCCTCTGTCCTAGTTCTCCTAGACCTCTCAGCGGCTTTTGATACCATCGACCATGGTATCTTGCTGCAGTGTCTCAGGGGATTGGGAGTGGGAGGCACGGTCCTCCAGTGGTTCTCCTCCTATCTCATGGGACGCTCACAGTCGGTATTAACAGGAGGGCAGAGATCGAGCTCGAGGCCTCTCACTTGTGGAGTCCCTCAAGGATCGGTCCTCTCGCCTCTCCTATTCAACATCTACATGAAACCGCTAGGTGAGATCATTCGTGGTTTTGGAGTCGGGTATCACCAGTACGCTGATGATACCCAGCTTTTTATTTCGACCCCAAACCACCTCAGTGATGCCCTTGATGTGATGTCCCGTTGCCTAGAAGCAGTTCGGGTCTGGATGGGGAAGAACTCAACCCTGACAAGACTGAGTGGCTGTACATACCGGCATCTCGAGATATTCAGAACATTCCATCTCTTTCTATAGGGGGTAAGTTATTGCCCCTCACAGATAGGGCTCGCAACTTGGGAGTCCTCTTAGATTCACAGCTTTCCTTGGAAAACCACATAACAGCTGTGACTAGGGGAGCCTTTGCCCAGGTTCGCCTGGTTCGCCAATTAGGGCCCTATCTAGACCGAGATGCCCTATGTACTCATGCACTCGTGACCTCTTGTTTAGACTACTGCAATGCTCTTTACATGGGGCTGCCCTTGAGGACCACTCGGAGGCTCCAACTGGTACAGAATGCAGCCACGAGAGTTGTGTTGGGAGTCTCCCGATACTCCCATGTTACACCTCTACTCCGTGAACTGCATTGGCTCCCAGTTGTCCTCCGGGTAAGATTCAAGGTGCTGGTAATGGTTTTCAAAGCCCTACATGGCATGGGTCCGGAGTACCTTAGGAATCACCTGCTGCCAGCGTCAATGTCCCTCCGTCCAGTGCGCTCCCACAGAGAGGGCCTCCTAAGGGTTCCGCCGTTCAGAGAATGCCGTCTGGTGGCTCCCAGAGGAAGGGCGTTCTCTGTGAGCGCGCCTGACCTATGGAACCGTTTACCAGTTGAGCTCCGGATGGCTCCCGACCTTCGCTCCTTCCGACGCAACCTAAAAACATATCTGTTTAAGCAATCCGGTCTGGTCTGACGGGTTCTGTTTTAATTATTGTTTTAAGATAACTATCTTCTGCATTTGGGCAAAATTAGGGTTTAATTTGTTTTCAATATCTGTATTTGTGCATTCTGTTATTTATGTCACTGTTCACCGCCCTGAGTCCTTAGGGAGAAGGGCAGTATACAAATCAAATAAATAAATAAATAAAAAGACAATTCATTTACCTAGATCGACCTCTGCATCCTCTTCATCACTTGAGACATTTGTTATTAAGGAGGCGCCAGCGTTATAGGTATAGCCCGGAACAGAACCTGGAAAATGTATTTAGCCATTAGCAATCACATCGTTAATGGGGGTTATTGCACTTTACACATTTGAACACATAACAGGCTTTTACTTACTCGGTATGGCCTCATCTTCATGACACGCCATCTCCCGCATGTTACAACAGGGCAAGCGACATCCAGACAAGATAGACCAGGAGTAGTCTGGGGTTTCATCACGAACATCACAGCACATCTTATGGCAATCTTTCCAAAGAGATCGTGTCGCCAACCAAGATGCAGCAGGTTCTACACCCTTTTTATTATTTCCTTCAGAAGTTCCCATGACGCTGTTAAAATAGATCTATGCTTTAAAGTTGCTGAGTTGTCTGTGGCCACGCGCATGCTCTATAGCAAGATCTTACAGGTCATGTCCAGACATGCCCACAACACACATACCTAAAACATCAATCTGTTCTGACCAGTCAGAAACGCTTCGCTTTTGCTGTAAGGTTAGAATAAATTTTATTAAATCTGTGCTATGAATGGCTACGCATACATATGGATTCGAGGGGGGTTACAAATGCCAAAATATATATCTTTAGATTTTTACAAAGGTAAAAAACCAGCTGAGTCCGTCTGCATGGCCCAATTCTTTCCCCGATTTGTGGACTAGTTTATATGTGTACGCTGATAAAAAGGTCAACCATCTTAAGATTCTGGGTGACAGGATTTGGGGCGTTAATTTGTCCCATGTGAATATGCCTAAGAGGGGTTGTGGTTGGTGAAGATGGTGAATTGTCTGCCATACAGATAATTGTGAAACTTCTTCATGCCGGCGACAATTGCTAATGCCTCCCTGTCAATTTGGGCATAATTTCTTTCAGCCTTAGTCAGAGTCCTGGAATAAAATGCTATTGGCTTCTGTATTCCGTTTGTCGTTAAATGGCTAAGGACTGCACCAATTCCGTACGGGGATGCATCGCAAGCGATGCATAGGGGCAGATCTTCTCTGAACAGTGTGACCGTGGAGCTGTTACACAGGATGTTTTTTAAGTTTTGAAAACTGGCGTCATGTTGTGACATCCAGATCCATGGGCTTCCCTTATCTAGCAATCTATGTAGGGGTTCGGCTATAGTTGCTTTATGGGGCAAAAATGCATGGTAGAAGTTTAACAGCCCTAGGAAGGCTTGTAACTCCTGTTTGTTTTTGGGTGTGGGGGCTGCTCTGATAGTCTTGATCTTGGAGTTGGTTGGATGGATCCCTTGGGCATCTATTCTATACCCGAGGAATTCCGTGGAGGGAACTCCTATTGAACACTTTTCCTTTTGTAGTTTGAGACCGGCTGTACTAAATCTGTTTAGAACAGCTGTAAGTCTGTCTGCTAAAATTGGTTCTGATTTCCCGGTGATGTGGACATTGTCAAAATAGGGGCAGACCCCGGGGATTCCTTTTAAGGTTTTTTCCATTATTTCTTGGAATATCCCTGGGGCTGCCGATATGCCAAATTGTAGCCGCTTGACTTTAAAAGCCCCGCGGTGCGTGACTATGGTCTGCGCATCTGCAGTTTCCTGGGTTACTGGGAGCCGCAAATACGCCTGTGCCAAGTCTAACTTGGCAAAGATGGCGCCGGATCGGATGGAATAGAGGACGTCTTTCACTGCGGGGACTGGGTAAGTGTGCGCATTTAAAGCTCGGTTCAGGGTACTTTTATAGTCGGTGCAGAGCTGAATTTGGCCATTAGGCTTTATCGGGGTGACAATTGGGGTTTCCCAGCTTCCCCCGTCGGTAGGTTCCAAAACTCCTAGTTTAACCAGGCATTCCAGTTCGTCCTCAATTTTCTTTTTCAGGGCGAACGGAACTCTCCTGGCCCTGATCCTTATGGGTAGTACTTCGGGGTTAAGTTTTAAGGATATTGGGGCCCCCGTGTACTTCCTGAGCGACCCATCGAAGATGTCTGCAAATTGATTGCAGACGTCTTCGAGGCTTGGGGCCTGTGTGGTATTTACTCCCGTTATGGCAATGCCTAAGGCCTTGAACCAGTCTAGGCCGATTAGGCTGGTTCGATCCCCTTGAGTAACTAACACGGTCAGGGGTCCTCGGAATTTTTTGAAATCCACTATCAATGTGGCCCTTCCTTTCAATAGGATGGGTTTTTTTGGTAATCTGCCAGGTGTATCTGGGGGGGTTCTAATGGGATACGCCTTCGGTTCTGATGGCAAATTTCCCTAAAAGTTTTTAAGGAAATAAGGGAGACTTGAGGAGCCGGAATCCACTTCCATGTCACAGGTGACCCCTTGTAGTCTTGCTCTAATTTTAACTTTTGGGTTTAGTTGGTGGACCCTTTGTGCTTCCCTGTTCTGGTTTACAGCCTGCACTAGGAACCCTGGGGGCTTTTCGCTAGAGGCCACTGTAGGTCTCGTACCTGGGGAGGTTGCCTCAAGTTCGTGGAGATTCTCGAGGTTCCAGCTATGGCATACGGATCTGATGTGCCCAGTCTTTCCACAGTTATGGTATTTGGCATTGTGGAATCGGCAGGATGCTCTGGCATGGCTTCCTCCGCAGCTGGCACAGGTGGATCGCTGTTCTTTGGGGAAGTTTCACGGGTAGTTGTCATTTTTGGGTTTTGGCTTTTCTCCATGGTCGTTGCGGCGGGTTTGGAGTCTCTTGAATCGCCGATGAATTGCATCCACGTTGATCAGATCTTCGAGTTCGCTGTTATCACTGTGGTTTATCTCGTCTTGATGCACCGATCCTTGTTGTCCGTTTCCGGCCCGAGCGGGGCCCCCTTGGTGGCTGTCTTCGTATGCCAGAACTTCACTGGAGACCTCTGCTAAGTTTAAGGAGGTTTTTGCGATGATTTTATTTTGGAGGCGTTCATCTTTGAGCCCGATAACTATTTGGTCCCAGATCCGGTCTTCTAAATCTGGAAACCGGCACCTACGGGCGGCATGCCGGACCCCTGCGATGAAATCAGTCACGGATTCGTCTGACAGCTGGCGCCGATGCACAAATTGTACCCTCCAGTATAGCTCGGAGCGTGTTGGCATAAAATGCTTGCTGAGTTTTTCTGCCAGTTCCGCGTAGGGTACTTCGGCTACCTGCTCCGGGCTGAAGATGCCAACAGCGATGTCGTATACCGCCGGCCTGCTTAGATACAGGAGGGCTGCTGCCTTGGACTGGACCTCGGTGATATTGCTGACCAGCAGGAACCCTTCGACTTGCCTCAGATGCGACTCCCAACGCTCTGGGTGATGAATGTCGAATCCTCGGACGCGTCTGAGGTTGTCCATGCTGTCTCGGTCTGTGTTTCTGCTTCGCCACGTCCTCGGAAGTTATAACTTCCGTGTCCGTGACTTCAGCTGTGACTTGCTCTGGCCGCCGGGAAATTCTCTTTCCTCGGCGGGTGCCTTCAGCTTGGCGAAGCAGATCCCACCTTCGTCGCCAGTGAAGTGACTTAGCTCAAGGACCACGTGGAGACAGCAGGCTGAAGTTAACTGTTTATTGAGGTACTGGACAATCATCTGCTCCGCTTTTGCTCTTTTATAGCCAGCCGCTGGCTGGCTGGACCAATCAGCAGTTCGTCCTTCTCCCGCCAGAACTGTTGCTCCAATCGGCTGCGTCGGTTCTTTGACAGTTCGGAATCCTCGTGGCGGCTGTGCTTGCGTAGTTGGTGGCCGTGCTGGCAGCTGAGAGCTGTCAGCTGTCGCGCCTGAGCATTTGCCAGCGGCAGCTTTTGCCAGCTGTCAAAAGCTGCCATGTGTACTCCTGTCACGGTTATTTACCTCACACAATGGTTAACATGAACATATAACTTTAACTCTTTAACGTTAACATTAATACATTACAGTTTTTCCCCCCTACATTCAGGGAAAATGTTTTTAAAATTGCCTGGTTTAAATGCAAACTCTGGCCTCCTTTTAGGTGATCCTTTCCCCCTCCCCCCAGCTTTTGAGGTATTGATTTTTAAAACTCCACAAAAATTAAAAGCATCATTAGGATAGAATGATTAGAAATAAAAAGCTTTTTTTTAATTACCCCCCCCCCCCGAAAAGGAGGGTTTTGTTTCCCAAAAACACAGGTCTCTGTGTTTCTTTTGGATTTGCACGTCCATGGAATTAGTCTAGGGTTAATGTAATCAAGTACACAGAAGCTTGACTGCCACATGTTTGTTGATGGGATTAGGTTCAGCAAGCACCATCTGGAAATAGGGCTATGACCTTACACCACGCCTTATCTGTTAGGGTTACCCATGCTTATTTTGATGGGGTTAGGCCGACACGTCATATCCGGCTAGGGTTATGGCCTTGTGAGTCCTGTACCACGAGGGGTGGGGGATGTGGATTATGCACATCACATCCGGGGAGGAGGGCTGTGTACGTCACTTCTGTTTATGGGCATGGCCTGGTGACGTAATCAGCACGTGGCTTTGTTTACTTTGATGACGTCACTAATCAAAACTACTGATAATTTCCACTAAATGTTTGTATGTACTTATACTACTAAGGCTTCTGGTTTCTTAGTAAATGTGTTTTCCAAAACTTTCTTTAATTCATTATAAATCTTTTCCCAGAAGTCTTTTACTATGGGGCAAGTCCACCACATGTGGTAAAAGGTTCCTTCTACAGCTTTACATTTCCAGCATTTATTATCATGTGTATGGTAAATTTTTGCAAGTTTAAGCAGTGTTACATACCACCTATACATCATCTTCATCATATTTTCTTTCAAAACATTGCATGCTGTAAACCTAATACCCTTTTTCCACATCCTCTCCCAGTCCTCCATCATAATGTTATGCCCCACATCATTAGCCCAATCAATCATCACTGATTTCACTTGTTCATCTTCTGTGTGCCACTCCAGCAGTAAATTATACATCTTGGAAACATTCTTTGATTTTGTATCTAACAGTAACGTTTCCAATTTGGATTTCTCTATTTGAAAACCTCTTTTTTATCCATTTTATACACTTCATTCATTTGGTAATATTGAAACCAATCATCAACATTATCTTTCAACTGCTCATATATTTTTATCTTAAATTAGTCTCCTTCTTGTACCAATATATCCTTATATTTCAGCCACTTGGTTTCCATATTTGACCTTTTCTGGGTCTTAGCCTCTAGTGGTGAAATCCACCTGGGTGTTTTACTTTCTAACAGGTCTTTATGTCTCATCCACACATTAATCAATGACTTTCTAATTATATGATTTTTAAAGCCTTTGTGGACCTTTATCTTATCATACCATAAATATGCATGCCATCCAAATACATTGTCAAAACCTTCCAAATCTAATACATCTGTATTTTCTAACACAAACCAATCTCTCAACCAGCAAAAAGCAGCACCTTCAAAATAAAATTTCAAATCTGGCAGGGAAAAGCCCCCTCTATCTTTTGAATCTGTTAATAGCTTGAGCTTAATTCTAGGTTTTTTTCCCTGCCAGATAAATTTCGATAATACCTTTTGCCATTCTTTAAAACAATTCAACTTTTCAATAATTGGAAGTACTTGAAATAGAAACAACATTTTTGGCAATACATTCATCTTAACAACTGCAATTCGGCCCATCAAAGACAATTTCAAATTTGTCCAAATATCTAAAGGTAAAGGTAAAGGTTCCCCCGCACATGCGTGCTAGTCGTTTCCGACTCTAGGGGCCGGTGCTCATCTCCGTTTCAAAGCCAAAGAGCCAGCACTTGTCCGTGGATGTCTCTGTGGTCATGTGGCTGGCATGACTAGATGCCAAAGGCGCACGGAACGCTGTTACCTTCCCACCGTAGTGGTCCCTATTTTTCTACTTGCATTTTTACGTGTTTTCAAACTGCTAGGTTGGCAGAAGCTGGGACGACTAACAGGCGCTCACTCTGCTACGCGGCACTCAGGATTCAACCCGCCAAACTGCCGACCTTCTGATCGACATGCTCAGTGTCCTAACCCACTGAGCCACTGCGTCCCAAATATCTAGATCTCTCTTAATTTCATTCCACATTTTGTTGTAATTATCTTTATACAAATTCAATTCTTTTGCCGTCATATTTACACCCAGATACTTCACCTTTTTTACAAACATCAAACCAGTGGCTTCCTGTAACTTATTTTTTTCCTCTAATGACAGGTTTTTCTCTAAAACTTTGGTTTTACTCTTATTCAATTTAAAACCTGCAACATGTCCGAACTCTTGTATTATTACCAGTGCTTTAATTGCACTGGTTTCTGGATCTTGTAACGTTAACACCAAATCATCAGCAAAGGCTTTTAACTTATATTGTTTTGAACCCACTACAATCCCTTTCACACCTTCCTCTTTCCTTATCATATTCAGCAAGACTTCCAGAACCGTAATAAACAACAGAGGGGAGAGTGGGCACCCTTGCCTGGACCCCTTTTCAATTCTAATTTCCTCTGACACCACATTATTAACTATAATTTTTGCTTTTTGCTCAAAATAGATTGCATTTAAACCATTCATAAAACTCTGCCCAACCTCCATATTTTCAAAATTCTTCTTCATAAAACTCCAAGAAATGTTGTCAAAGGCCTTCTCTGCATCAATAAACATTAACATAGCCTTAAAGTTCTTTTTGACCTCTAACCTTTCCAAAATATCTACTATATTCCTAATATTATCCTTCATATCTCTACCAGGTAAAAAACCTGCTTGATCATGATGAATAAGATCTTGAAGGACCTTCTTCAATCTTGCAGCCAAGATATTTGCAAAAATTTTGTAATCCACATTTAACAAGGAGATTGGGCGGTAATTCTTTACTTAGGCTCTGTCTGTATCTGGTTTAGGTATCAGCATAATAAATGCTTCTCTCCAGGTCTCGGGTGCCTTAACCCCCTCTAGTAATTAATTGCATACTTCCATCAGTGGCTGAATCAGCCAGTCTTTCAATGTCTTATACTATTTTGCTGTCAATCCGTCAGGTCCTGGTGCCTTGCCAATTTGCATTTGATTAATTGCTGCCTCCAATTCTTGTCTTGTAGTCCGGTAATTGAGTAGGGTCCTTTTCTCTTCAGGAATTTTCTGCCATCCATATTTGTCCAATAACTGTTCTGTTTTAATTAAGTCCTCTTTTTCTTTCTTGTATAGCTGCTTATAATATTTCTGAAAACATTTCCTAATTTCTGCAGGGTTCTCAATAGTCTTTTCCTCTTGCGTTATCATAGTTATTGTACTTTGTTTCTGTCTCTTTTTCAACTTCCAAGCTAGTAACTTACCACATTTATTTGTCAATTCAAAAGACCTTTGCTTCATCATTTTTATTTTCCATTCAATTTCTTGATTAATTATCTGAGAGAATTGTGATTGAAGGGCCTTTATTTCTTTTTGAACCTGTTGATTCTTTGGATTACTCCTCAATTTTTTCTCTTTCTCTTTCAATTGGTTCAAGATGATATCTTTCTTTTCATTTTGGCCCTTCTTCCTTATTACATTCTGTTGAATCAAAAAACCTCTCATGACCGCCTTACTTGCGTCCCAAATGACCCTTTTTTCTACCTCTGTATTCAAATTTATCTCAAAATAGTCTCTTATGGTCTTTTGGGCCTTCTCAACAATCTGTTCACTTCTCAGCAAGGCATCATTCATTCTCCATCTAAACGAACCCTGTAGAAACAGTTTTAATTCCAGCAGCATTATGGTCAGAACAAGTCTTTGGGCAAATCTCTGATTTGTTTATTCTCGTGGCCAAATCTCTTGTTGTCCATATATAATCGAGGCGGGAACACGATTTATTTGCATCAGAGAAAAACGTAAAGTCTTTCTCCAATGGGTTTTTCAATCTCCAAGTATCAATCATATCAAAATTATCCATCATTTCAAAGAAAGTCTTTGGTAGTCTTCCATCATTAGAAATCTTCTGTCTTTGTGATCTATCCATCAATGTGGAGACTACTCCATTCAAGTCTCCCATCAAGATTATCTTATAATCCATATAATCCAAAAGTACATCGTGTATCTTCTTGTAAAATTCAGCCTTACCTTCATTTGGTGCGTAAATTCCAAGCATCAGCAACTTATCGCCTTGTGCTGTTATTTCAACTGCAAGATATCTTCCCTCCTCATCTTTAAACAATAATTTTGCTTCAAATTTCTCTTTAACATAAATCACTACTCCTCGTTTCTTAACTTTATCTGCCAAAATAAATTCTTGACCTAATCTTTTATTTTGCAAAATTTTTCTATGAGTTCTCATCACATGTGTTTCTTGTAGGCATATCACATCCAAATTCTGTTTTTGCAACACGTGATGGATTCGATTTCTTTTAGGTTTCGAATTTAAACCATTCACATTCTATGATAAGATTCTTAGTGCCATATTGTTTTATTGTACTGCTCTTGGCTTAGCTCCTGCCCCGGCTCCTAGTGGCCCTACGTCAAAAACAGGTGGTAATTCCAGTTATGGGCCAGGTCTTGCTCCTGCTCCTGCTTCCGATTCAAGATCTTTTACGTTCTTCTCCAGAAATCTTTCCTTCTCTCCCAATGTTCGAATTCAAATCTTCTTCTGTTGGTATTTAAAATATAATCCTTTGGGGAATTCCCAACGGAAGTAGATCCTTTTCTTTCTTAAGGCACTAACCAAATCTGTGTAATTTTTGGGATATCCTTAAAAAGGACCACCTGTTGCTCTTGGACTTTCAAATTCTTTTGATAGTGAAGGCCCAAAATTTTATCTCTTTGTTCTTTAGTTTGAAAAACCACCATACAATCACTTATAAATTTCGAATCTCTCTTCTTTGGATTCGCTCCAAATCTATAGGCCTTCACTATTATTGTTTCCAATTCTTCTTTTGTCAAATCCCACGATGCTTCAAATTCCTGGATTATTGTTGCCTTTAAGTTATCTTGTTCTATTTTGGGAAAACCTTGAATTCTTAAGTTCATTTCCCTCTCCTTCATCTGCAGGAAAGCAATTGCTACCTGGGCTTGGTACTGTTGTCTTTCCAAATCCTGGACACGTCCTATTTCCAATTGAGTAACTCTTGTATCCACTTCTGAAACTTCTGTCTTAACCTGTTGAATTTCCTTATTCAGGAAGCCAATTTCCTTTTTTATCTCTTTAAATTCCTCTGTATGTTTATCCTATGTCTCTTGCAATCTGTCCTGCCCCTCCTTTAATGTATTTAACATTTTGAGCACTTCCTCTTCAAAGGTTGGAGAGACAGAAAGTTTCCTTCTTGTTTTTGGTGCAGTTGTAGCCTCCGCAACCATAACAAACTAAAGGCTCAACAGTTTAAAATGTCAAGGTCACTATTTTCTCACTAGCAGTCAACCAGTTGCAACAGCCAGAGCACTAGTTCTGCTCAAACAGGCAGTTTTACCAGTCTTCTTTTTTTTAGAAGCAATTTATGTTACAAAACCGATGAGAGTATGTAGCAAGTCTGATCCTTAAAGGTTCAATTGCAACAGTTCAGACTGTCACAGTAACATCAAATGTTCCAATAGGAAACGAGGATCAAAGACTTCCAGTCTCTTTATTATGTCACAATGGAGTCCGCTGCCTGACCAAGTCTCCCTCCCAGGTAGAGAGTCGGCTTAACTTTTATTTATTTCCACAGCTTTTTTTTAGAAGCAATTTATGTTACAAGGGGAGTTTTTTTTAAAAACAGAAACTTGGAGGGACTTCCGATGGCAAGGCGTCGCCGGAGGCAGCCATTCTTAGGCTGTCAGCCCCGCGGCTCCGTAGAGCCACCGAAAACAGCACCGATCAGCTGTTTCGGCGGCTCGGAAGCCCCCTCCTCAGGTTAAGAGGAGGGGGTGAGCGCCCAGGTAGGGGTAGAGCTCTCCGGGGCCGCCAGAACTTAAAGTTTTGGCGGCTGAAGGATTGAGCCCCCCCGAAGCCTGGGCTTGCTCCAGACTGCGAGGTACTTCTGCTCCGGGTTTTTTTTGGAGCAGAACAGGGCATCCGCAACCATCCCTGCTAGCAAGAGAGAACTTTGGAAAACTTGGACGCAGGCAGAGCGATGCAGGAGATTCAGGTGAAAATGGATTTATGATCTTTAACTCAATGGACTTTGCGGAGTTTGAAAGTGAAAGTGCGTAGCAGGCAATAGTGGGTGAAAATGGCGGCTAAATCCTCTAAAGTTCTTAGAAGCGCGGGGGCTTCTCCGGTGCAGCAGTCTTCATTGCAAGCTTTATTGCCCCCTGCACCTGCACCTGCACCAGCCTTTATAGTTAAAGATTTGCAGAATGTGATGCAAGAGGCTTTGGAAAAGCAATTGCAACAATTAGCTGAGATTATGGATGAAAAGCTGGATGAGAAGTTAACAGAGAAGTTAACAGAATTAAGGGCAGACATCTTACATGCATTCCAAGGCATGGCTATATGTATTGAGCGTTTGGATGAAAGAGTGGAAGATCTCAGCCAAAATAACATCAGATTAGAAGCAAAAATGTCAGAGACTGAGAATGTGGTGGAGAAAATTGATAGTGATTTGATCCTGGTACAGTATCACGAGATGGAGTTTGCTGTCAGAATCAGAGGCTTAAAAGAGGATCCTAAAGAAAATTTGAAGGAAATAGTTTCTGAGGCTTTGGAAGGGGTGCTGGGGCGACCAGCAGATGTAATTATGGAAGATATAGATAAAATTTTCTGTGCTAATTCGTGGATTGCAAGACAAAGGATATTACCCAGAGATGTGGTGGTTTATTTTACAAAGAGAGCAATTAGAAATGAGGTCATCCAAGCCTCTTACAATACTAAATTTGCAATTGCGGAGCAAGAAGTTTTGGTTTTAAAAGAGATCCCTCCAAGAATCTTAAGGAGAAGGAAGGAGTTTGCTTTTTTAGCACAAGAATTAAGGCGACATGATATTAAGTTCAGATGGGAGATACCAGTGGGTATGGTGGTGATGCATGAAGGTACGAGACATCATCTTACTACAGTGATGCAGGCACGTGATTTTTACAGTAATGTTTTAAAAGCAACCCCCATACCACTTTTGGAATCTACAAAGAAAAATGGCGAGGGAGAGCCTCAACTACGTAGTGAGAATCTACGAGCTGCTGAAGGAACAACGCAGATAGAGGAGAAAGCTACGGGAGTGGATCAAATTTCAGTATCATCGGAAGAGGCTAGAGACCAGCGGGTGACGCGTGCTGCTTCGAGACGAACGAGACGAGAGCAAGAACAAGACCAGCAGAAAGTCATGGGACCTCCAAATCTTTATTTCCTGTGTCAGCCTATCCTGAAGGCCATCGACAGGCAGTAGTCACACCGGTGACAGCTCATATTTGTGTAAATTTTAAATTGCTAACAAAGAATTAAGGGAGACTGATATGCATTTCAAACTTATTAGTTTTCATAGTCAGCCATACCCTTCTGAGATTCGAACCTGGGCTGATTACACATTAGGCAGAAGGGTATGGTTGACTGATGAAAACTAATAAGTTTGAAATGCATATCAGTCTCCCTTAATTCTTTGTTAGCAATTTAAAATTTACACAAATATGAGCTGTCACCGGTGTGACTACTGCCTGTCGATGGCCTTCAGGATAGGCTGACACAGGAAATAAAGATTTGTCCCATGTTTGGGGCCTAGCAAGGTAATCTAAAAAATAGCTAACAAGCATTTTATTTTATTTATTTTATTTTAATTCCATTTATATCCCACCCTTCTCCGAAGACTCAGGGCGGCTTACAAGCTTAGCAGACATATATATCTCCCCTTGCTTCTCAGCTAACAAAGCGAGAGAGATCGTGTGCCTTAGAGGTGAAAACAACTACCTAATGTGTAATCAGCCCAGGTTCGAATCTTAGAAGGGTATGGCTGACTGATGGAAACTAATAAGTTTGAAATGCATATCAGTCTCCCTTAATTCTTTGTTAGCAATTTAAAATTTACACAAATATGAGCTGTCACCGGTGTGACTACTGCCTGTCGATGGCCTTCAGGATAGGCTGACACAGGAAATAAAGATTTGTCCCATGTTTGGGGCCTAGCAAGGTAATCTAAAAAATAGCTAACAAGCATTTTATTTTATTTATTTTATTTTAATTCCATTTATATCCCACCCTTCTCCGAAGACTCAGGGCGGCTTACAAGCTTAGCAGACATATATATCTCCCCTTGCTTCTCAGCTAACAAAGCGAGAGAGATCGTGTGCCTTAGAGGTGAAAACAACTACCTAATGTGTAATCAGCCCAGGTTCGAATCTTAGAAGGGTATGGCTGACTGATGGAAACTAATAAGTTTGAAATGCATATCAGTCTCCCTTAATTCTTTGTTAGCAATTTAAAATTTACACAATTTAAAATTTACACAAATATGAGCTGTCACCGGTGTGACTACTGCCTGTCGATGGCCTTCAGGATAGGCTGACACAGGAAATAAAGATTTGTCCCATGTTTGGGGCCTAGCAAGGTAATCTAAAAAATAGCTAACAGGCATTTCACACACACACACACACACACACACACACACACACACACACACACACACACATATATATATATATGTTTTGTAATTAAAATGTTTTTAGTATGATTATGCATCGTGTTTTATTTCCTTCCTTCATGCACATCATGCATCCTCTGAAGCACGGTCCTTCGCCCTCTACTAAGGTGATTTATACCTTGACATTCAGTAGCAGAGGATGGTTTGATTTATGTTTTTAGAGATGCATGTTTCTGCGGGTGTAATCAGTTAGTTAGTGCTAGCAAGGGAATGGTGATTAACTGCTGAAACATGTCAGGAAGGAAGCCACTGATGAAAAGGGAGGCTAGGAGCCTGTCTGTGGGGCATCTCCCTTCAACTTTACAAACTCCGATCGCTTCAGCCACACACCTTGGACAAGACGCACCTGTTCCTGTCGACGATGCAAGGTCAGTCAGTGAGGTTGGACGTTTGCTACGCAGAGAAGGTACTCACATGATGGTGTTTAATCCTCCTGCCCAGCCATGGACTCCTGACATATGGGACTTGAATAATAGAGCATGCACAACATTATTGATGTCAATGGACACTGAATTGCAGCTCACGTTTTCACAAGATGCAACTGCCCAACAAATTTGGACTCAGGTAGAGACATGTTATCGGCCTACATCAATTGAGTCTACATATTTACTTTTGTCTGAGTTCCATGGTTCCAGATTAAAACCTGGTGAACATATTGGAGCACATTTGACTAAAATGAAAGGTATTAGAAAAGAACTGGGTGAAAAAGGCTATCCTATTGATGAATTTCAAATGATCAGCATTATCATTAATTCTTTGAATCATGAGTGGAAAGATGCTATTTCCAAGATCAATCAAGTGCCTATTGCTCAATGCACAGTGGATCATGTATGCAGAATTTTAACTGAAGAAGAGGCACTTATGCAATCCGCGCCACATTTAAGGAACCACCTGCATCAAGAGCTCCAGCGAGGCATACCTTCCGTGGAAGGACCTACGTTCCAAGGATGCCAAGATGCTACATCTGCAATCATGTGGGACATGCCACCCGGGACTGTCCCCAACAAGTTCCAGCACCCGTCACATACCAGCCCAGAGGAACAGATTCCAGAGGAGGCAGAGGTAGAGGCGGACGACAAGGTCGTGGTCGTGGTTCCAGGCGTGATCCACATGCTCCACTTGTCACATTGGTTGTGACCAACGATCCACAGTCTCAACCAGAGTACGACAGACGACTTCTTTGGACTTTGGACAGTGGAGCAGCATTACATGTTACCTACAGAAAAGAGCTTTACACAGAGATGCACGAGCCTGAACCTGAACTTTGTGAACTTTACTCTTTTTCAAATCATCCTGTTCAGGTCATGGGAAAAGGAACTGTTTATATTGAAGAGCTCGGTGCTCTCATTCATGATGTTTACTATGTTCCGTCTGCCAGTAGTAATTTGCTTAGTCAGAGTCATTTGTCTAGGTTTTCTCATTTTCAGGTCCATCATCTTGAAAAAGCAAGTTATATTGTTAAAGATGGAGATATTGTTGCTGAAACCATGGTGATTGGTGGTGTTTATTACATAAAACCAAAGTCTAAGGAGGCAGGACTTCCGGTGGCTGTGCGGCGCCGGAGACAGCCTTCCCGGGCTGCCCGCGGCTCAGCTGAGTAATTTTCGCCCGAAACAGCGCCGATCAGCTGTTCGGGCGAATTTGAAGCCCCCTCCTCGGGAGAAGAGGAGGGGGTGAGGCCCCAGGTAGGGGTCGAGTTCTCCGGGGCCGCCTGAGCTTGGAGCTTGGGCGGCTGAAGGATCGAACTCCCCCGTAGCCTGGGTCGCTCCCAGCTGGTCAGCGTCTCTGCTCCGGATTTCTTGGAGCAGAGCCAGGCGTCTGCGACCACCCCTGCCTGAAGGAAGGACTATGGAATAAAAAGAGCAGGCAGAGCGGTACAAGAGGAAAAGGTGAAGAGGATTATTTTATTTTACTCTCAAGCTTGATGGACTTTTTAAACTTAAAGTGAAAGTGCATCACAATTGAAAGTAAAAGATGGCGGCTAAACCTCCCCCTAAAACTCTTCGGAGTGGTGGAACTTCTCCGGTGCAACAATCATCATTGCAGGCGTTGCATCCTCCTGATGTATTGACATCGAAGGATTTACAAGATGCTCTTGAAAAACATACCCAGGTAATTTTGGAATCAATGGGTGATAAATTTGCACAGATGGAGGAGAAATTGGAGAAATTGGAGGAGAGAATGGAAGAGAGGATGGAACAGAAGTTCAGTGTGATGAAGGTAGACATTTTGTCCTCAGTGCATAAAGTGGCTGAATGTGTGGAAGATTTGGATGAAAAAGTAGAAGATTTGACTCAAAAGAATGCCACATTAGAAGCAAAAGTATTGGAGAATGAAGATTTAAGAGACAAAATGGATAGAGAATTGAGTCTTGCTCAATATTATCAGATGCAGTTTGCTGTTAGAATTAGAGGCTTAAAAGAGAATATTAAGGAAGATCTAAAGCAGCTGGTTTCTGAGGCTCTCGAAGTGGTATTGAATCAGCCAGCATCTGAAATAAAAGCAGGCATGGATAAAGTGTTCCGTGTGAATTCATGGATTGCTAGACAGAGAAAGTTGCCTAGAGATGTGGTGGTTTATTTTGCAAAAAGGGAAATTAGAGATGAAGTTATACAAGCTGCCTATGATGCTAAAGTTGTGATTGCTGATCAAGAAGTTTTGGTTCTAAAAGAAATTCCTCCAAAGATTTTAAGGAGAAGGAAGGATTTTACATTTCTTGTGCAAGAGCTCAAGCAACGAGATATAAGGTTCAGATGGGAGATTCCAGTTGGGTTGATGGTGATGCATGAAGGTAAAAGGTACCGTCTGGTTACTGTGATGCAAGCGCGTGATTTTTACAATAAAGTTTTAAAAGCAACCCCATTAACACTTCTGGAAGCTGCAAAGGGATCGGGAGAAGGAGAACATTAAGAGGCTGAAGATGGACAGACAGAGGAGAACGGTGCTGGAGGAGATCAAGCTACAACTTCTTTGGATGATCCTAGAGAGCAAAGGGTGACGCGTGCTGCTTTAAAACGATCAAAAAAAATAAAAGAACAAGATCAGCAGAAGTCTATGGTACTTCCACAACGCACTTACAGCCAAGCAGTGGGAGGAGCACGGCCTAAAAAAGATAGCCCTATCAAAGCAGTGCTCCAAGAGCTTTGGGATGATCTGCATGGCAACTAAATTTTTAACTTGGAACGTTAATGGGCTAAATTCACCACAGAAGAGGAAGAAAGTTTTTCAATATTTAAAACAATATAAGATAGATGTTATATGTTTGCAAGAAATGCATATTAGGGTTGCGGATCAAAAGTATTTATTGAACTCAAGGTTGGGCACGCAATTTGTTGCTTCTGCAATGAATAAGAAAAATGGAGTGGTTGTTTATGTTAAAAGTGCTTTAACAGCAGACTTAATTGAAGCAGATAAGCATGGAAGATACGTTATGATAGAGCTGCTGCTAGAAGGTAAAAAGACGCTTTTAGTTGGATTATATGCTCCTAATCAACAACAAGCTGACTTTTTTAGCTTACTTCATACAAAGCTTACCCAGTTGGATTATAAATCTTTTATTTTTATGGGGGATTGGAATGGTGTTTTGGATGTACAGATGGACAAGGCTGGAGCTTTTAAGCGCGTCCCAAGTCATGCTAGACTGCCTAAATCTTTTTTTGAAATGAAGGATGACTTGGAACTGCGAGATATCTGGCGCGAGAGACATTTGCAGGAAAAGGATTATACTTTTTATTCTGACAGACATCAATCTTTTTCCAGGATTGATTTTATTTTGTTGACTAATGATTTTTTTTTAAGGACCAAAAAGGTGAAGATTTGTGCAAGAACTATCTCTGATCATAGTCCAGTTTGGCTAGAGATTGATAAGGAGAATAGAGACAGGCGCTCATGGCGCGTAAACGAGAATTTGTTTAGAAATCAGAGAAATGTGGAAGAATGTAAACAACGGATGAAGGATTTTTTTGAAATTAATATGAATAAGGGCACCTCTATGGACATGGTTTGGGATGCTAGCAAGGCCTATATGAGAGGGGTGTTGATATATATGAATAATAAACATAGACGTGCTGTGGAAGCTAGGAGGAAAGAACTGGAGAATGAAATAAAGGAAAAAGAAAAGGCTTTGATTTTGAATTCAGAGGATGTGAAGACTAAGGAGGCTATTAAACTGTTAAGAGGACAATTTGATAAATTAATGGCTGACCAAGTGGCAACCAATTTGCGGTTTGCCAGGCATAATACTTTTTGCAACGCTAATAAACCAGGTAGATGGTTAGCTTATAGACTGAGAAAAAAACAAAGGGCTTCTAATATAGACAAAATTGAGTATAAAGGAAGGGTTGTGTTTCAACAGGATCTTATCAAGGATGCTTTTGTGGATTTTTATTCTAAATTATATGCTAAGGAGAAGATTAATGAAAAAGACATTGATATATATTTGGAGAATGCTAGCATCCCGGTTCTTACGCAAATACAAAAAGAGGAGATTAACCAATTAATTACAGAAGAAGAAATTTTTACAGCAATTAAGGAATTGAAGGTGGATAAAGCACCAGGTACGGATGGTTTGTCTGCGGCTTACTACAAAAATTTACAATTAGAGATGATCAAACCGTTAAAGGAACTGTTCCAGACAATCCAGAGGGGGGGAAAGGTGCCACCGTCCTGGAGAACAGCTTTTATTTCTTTGATTCCGAAGGAAGACCAAGATGTTACTCAAGTTAAAAATTATAGACCGATATCGCTATTAAATACAGATTACAAGATATTTGCTAAGGTTTTGGCTAATAGACTGATGAGGGTTCTGCAACAGGTGATTCATGGGGACCAAACGGGGTTTATTAGTGGTAGACAAATGAAAAATAATGTGAGGCATATAGTTGATGTGTTAGAGTTTTTGGAAAGGAACAACCAGATCCCTGCGGTGCTAATTTTTCTAGATGCTGAAAAAGCTTTTGATCAATTGAATTGGCAATTTTTGATGAAATTTTTTGATAAAATGGATTTTGGGGAAAAATTTTTACAACCGATTAGGGCATTATATCAAAAACAAACTGCCCGAATTATAGTTAATAATAGTCTGACAGAAGCATGTAATATTGAGAAGGGCACAAGGCAAGGGTGTCCGTTATCGCCCTTGTTATTTGTGTTAACATTAGAGATATTATTGGTTAAAATACGGAATTCGGAAAAAATTAAGGGGATACAAATTAGAGATCAGGATTATAGATTGAGAGCATTTGCAGATGATCTGGTTGTTACAGTGACCCAGCCAGAGAACTCTGTTGTGGACCTGATGGAGATAATAACACAATATGGGAAGGTTTCTGGATTTAAAGTTAATATACAGAAAACCAAAATTTTGGCCAAAAATATGACAGTTTCGCAAAAGGCTCTCTTAGAAGGATTAACTGGATTTGAGATTGTTAAAAGGGTTAAATATTTGGGGGTGCTTTTGTCGCCCTCTAATACAGTTATATAAAAATAATTATGAAAAATTATGGGGGAAAATTCAAAAAGAATTGGAGAGTTGGGAAAAATTGCAATTGTCTTTGTTGGGACGGATTGCAGCAGTGAAAATGAATGTCCTGCCTAAATTTTTATTTTTATTTCAAATGATACCGATTCTTAAGAAAGATTCTAATTTGGAGGAATGGCAGCGAGGTATCAATAAATTTGTCTGGGCAGGGAAAAGGCCACGAGTTAAACTTAAGATTATGCAGGATACTCGTGAGAGAGGTGGTCTTAAAATGCCTAATTTTAAACTATATTATGAAGCTGCTGCATTAGCAGGAATAAGTGATTGGATTAATTTGACACAAGAGAGATTATTAAATCTTGAGGGCCACGATTTGTTGTTTGGCTGGCATGCATATCTGTTGTATGACAAGAAGGTAGACAATGTGTTTAGAGTGCATATTTTAAGACAGGCATTGTTGAGAGTTTGGAAGAAGTATAGACATAAGTTAGATTGCAAGATACCACTGTGGGCAATTCCAAAACACGCAATAGAAAATATACATGCTGGTTTCAAACATGATGTGACTACGTACAAGGAGATCCTAAGCTTGGAAAGAAATGTTTGGTGTTTGAAATCATATAGCCTCTTGCGAGAAGAGAAGGTTGTTCAAAATTGGTTTCAATATACTCAGTTACGGGCCAGGTGGAAAGAAGACCAGAAAAATGGTTTTACAATGACTGATGAAAATTTGATAAAGCAAATCAGAAATCAGGGACCAGCACATATTAAACGGATATATCTTGCGTTGATAGAGATTGATTCAGAAACAGAACTTGTTAAGGATTGTATGATAAAATGGGCCCAAAATATCCAGGAAGTTATCACAATGGACACGTGGGAAAAGATGTGGGTGAGGAATGTAAAATTTACACAAGCTCAAAATCTAAGAGAGAATTTTTACAAAATGTTTTATAGATGGCATTTAGATCCTAAAAAGCTTGCAAGTATGTATCCGAATTATCAGCCTAAATGTTGGAGGTGCGGTGATGAAGACGCAACATATTTTCATATATGGTGGACTTGTAAAAAGGTTAAGGCCTTTTGGATAAAAGTCTGGTGGAACATGCAGAAGATTTTTAAACAGAGGATAAAGTTTTGTCCGCAACTTTTTTTGTTGGGAATAATTATAGATGCTACAGTTGTGGACACTAAGTTGATGTTGAATTTAATTACGGCAGCAAGACTCTTGATAGGTCAGTACTGGAAGAAAGAGGAACTGCCGACTATAGGAGAATGGACTTTAAAGGTTTCTGACCTGGCTGAGATGGCGAAGATTTCGGCCTATTTGAAAGATCACTCGCAAGAACGCTATATTATGGAATGGAGAAAATGGATTGAGTTTATCCAGAACAAGTATAGGGTTAAGAAGTTTCATGTAGCATTTGAATAAGTCTTCTTTCTTTTCTTCTTTTTCTATTTTTGTTTTCTATATATATTTAATATTACTAAGGTTTGTTTTATCCTATATAAGCTAGAGAGTGATGGATTTTAGAGTTTATGGTTGTTAGTATATGGTTGTTTATGATTGTTTTTTTTATATATACCTTGTATTTAGCTCTGGGAAGTCGGGGGGGGAGGGGGGGAGGGGGGAGAGGTAGGGGGGGAGGGAGAAGGGAGGGGGAGGGGGGATTTTTTTTAAAGAAAAAATTGTATGTTAAAACTTTTCAATAAAAAAAAAAAACCAAAGTCTAAGCAGCAAGAGCAGGCAAGTATACACGTTCCAAAAAGCACAGGCCCAGAGAGAGATGTCCCAGAGAGAGATCCTGTTGCTACTCCAAAGGTTCCTAAAGATAATAAAAATACAAATAAGACACAGGTTGCTCACAGCAAGCCTGAGGTTCCTAATAAAAATGCTAATGTTGAGAATTCACTAACAGGTAAACCTTTGCATTCCAGGTGTATCCATAAGTGGCATAGAAGATTGGGTCATGCCAGTTTCTGTGTTCTGAAGAAGATGCCAGAGTTTGCAAGAGGTTTGGATCTAAAGGGGTGTAAGGTGTTCTTGGACTGTGCTGTCTGCAAGAAAGCCAAATCTAAAGCAGCAGCAATTCCAAAATGCGCTACACGCCTGTCAACACGCATTTTTGATTTGGTACACACTGACATAGTGGGTCCTTTTGCACCAACACTTGGTGGTAAAAGATATTTCTTGACAATCGTTGATAATTATTCTAGATATGGATATGTATATCCTATGAAAGAAAAATCTGAGACCTTTCAGATCTTTGAAGACTTTGCTAGTCTTGTCTATACCCAATTCGAGGTCAACATTGCCAGAATCCAGAGTGATCACGGTGCTGAATTCATGTCTCAGCGTTTCCAGGACTGGATGCGTGAGAATGGGATAGTACATCAGACATCTGCTCCTTATACTCCAGCTGAAAATGGAGTGGCAGAACGCAGAAATGGGGTTTTGCAAACCATGATGCGTTGCCTTCTTGAAGACGCCAACCTTGGTCTTCCATACTGGGGTGAAGCTATCAAATATGCTAACCATATCATCAACCATACTTGGAGTAGTGTGATCAATCAGACCCCTTATTTCATGTTGTATGGACACAAGCCTGATCTCTCACATCTCCATATTTTTGGTTCATATGCTATGGTGAATATTCCCTTAGCCCAAAGAAGGAAAGGGGGTCCTGCAACAAAAAGGATGAGATTTATGGGTATTGACGATAATTCAAAATGGAGCAAATACATTGACTCTCATCATGTTATTGTGGTTTCACAATTTGCTACTTTTGAGGAAGATGCTGACTGGTCCAGGATTCATTCTAATGATCCTGGAGTTTATTTTCCTAGAGATGATGTTGCTGATGCCATGCAACCTGATGATCAAGATTCACAGGATAATGTTCCTCCCACGAGTTCTTCTCAACCTACTGTTCTGTCTTCACAAGCTGCCGATGCTGCCGCTGGTGATGATGATGAAGACGAGGACAACACGGAAGAAGAATGGACAGTTGCTCCGAGACGTTCCAAGAGGTCCACAAAGGGAATCCCTCCAAAATGGTATTCGTGGCAAGTAACAAAAATACCTGTACCTTTGATTTGTAATGTTACACTTCCACCTGAGAAGTTCACACAGATGAAACATCTTCCTTAATCAGAGCAAGATAAATGGTTTGAGGCAATTCAGGCTGAAATGGACAGTCTAAAGAAACTTCAAGTGTTTACGCCTGCAAGCCCTCCAGCAAACAAGAAAGTTATTGGTACTCGATGGGTCTACAGGATCAAAAAGAAGCCGAATGGTGAGTCGTTGTACAAGGCTAGACTCGTAGCCCAGGATTTCGCTCAACGTTATCCTGAGGACTATACTAATACCTACTCATCCACAGTGCGGACTGAGAGTGTGAAAATTGCTTTAGCCACTGCAACCATCCTTGGTTTAGAGGTTTTCCAGTTCGACGTTGAAACGGCTTATCTACACGCTGATCTAGATGAAGACATCTACGTGAAAGGTCCTCCAGGTTTTCGACAGCAAGAAGGGGATACCTGGTTTCTACACAAAAGTCTTTATGGTCTGAAACAGCCTGGTTTAATGTGGTACTTATGTCTTTCTGACAAACTAAATTCAATGTGTTTTATTAAGTCCAAAACAGATGAATGCGTGTTTACTAAAAGATCCGGTAATAGGTATGAGATAATCCTTGTTTATGTCGATGATATTGTTTATATTGGTCCAAATAAGCAGATGAGTGAGGTTTTTGCTAAAGCTTTACAAAAGTTTTTCACATTGAAGTCTTTAGGATGTATTAACACTTATTTAGGTGTTCAAGTTACCAAAACTCAGAAGGGGTTTAGTCTCACACAAGAAGATAAGATTGAACAACTGTTACATCACCGTAACATGGAGGACGCTAAGCCTGTGAGTATACCCATGCAAACCGATTTTCACATTTCGGCACAGGAACCAAGTCCTGAGTTCGAAGATGAAACACTATATCGCTCAGTCATTGGGTCGCTGCTGTATATTAGTAGTTGGACTAGACCCGACATTGCACTTAGCGTTAATCTTTTATCACGACATGTAGGTAAGGCAAAACAGTTTCATTGGACATGTGTTAAAAAGTTATTGAGGTATCTAAAACACACAAAAGACATGAAGTTGTTGTTGGAACCAACACATACTGATTATGCAGAGTTATGTTGTTATGCAGATTCAGATTGGGCGAGTGATAAGAAGTCACGGAAAAGTACTTCAGGTTACATGATGTTCTTAAATGGATGTCCTGTTTACTGGCATGTGCGTAAACAGAATTTTGTTTCTTGTTCCTCTACAGAAGCTGAGTATGCTTGTGTTTCAGATGCATGTAATTCTTTAACCTGGTTTGATGCTTTAGTCACAGATATCTGGACACCTCCAATTCGACTGATCACTGTGATGGAAGATAATGAATCTGTGGTTTACATTTCTGAAACATGTTTTACAGGTTCAAGGTCCAGACACATTGACATCCGATATCAAAACATAAGTCAACTGGTTAAACAAGGTTTTGTGACATTACAGTATGTGCCTACAAGTGATCAAATTGTTGATATGTTGAACAAACCACTACCTATGGTCCAGCATGGGTATCTGCATGAGAAGATGTGCCTTACCTGAGTCTTCACTTTGCTGACGAAAGAAGGGGAATGTCACTGCACTTTTTTTTTTTAGTTCGTCAGAAAAGTTCTTTTCTAACTGTACATTTTTCCTGCTTTCTGCACCTGTGGTGATAGCTTATCTGGTAACCATAGTGAATCCCATATGTTATGGTTTCAGACTGTTTTGTGCGCATGTCTAGAAAAAGTTTCTCACATTTATTCTTTATTGTCTTTCACTTTGCTGTTACTGTCTGTTACGTTAAGATGTAGTCAGCTAGCTCTCTCTCTCTCTCTCTCTCTCTCTCTCTCTCTCTATATATATATATATATATATATATATATATATATATATATATATATATATATATATATATATATATATGTTTTGTAATTAAAAGGTATTTAGTAAGATTATGCATCGTGTTTTATTTCCTTCCTTCATGCACATCATGCATCCTCTGAAGCACGGTCCTTCGCCCTCTACTAAGGTGATTTATACCTTGACAAATTATTTATTTAATGATTATTAGGTTAATGGTTATAATTAAGAAATTTAATTTAATTTAAGGACTTATTTTACACAACAACTGTTGAAGGAAAAGTCTTCAGGATTCAGTCCAAGCTGGGAATAAACAACATGGTGACTGCTTTAGAAAGAAGGTTGTAGTTTATTGAAGAGGAGAGCCAGACAGAAAGATGGCTCTGGAAGAAAAGAGAGACCACATGTAGTAGTGAGTGGGTTTTATACCCTCTTGGGCTTTTGTTTGGAGTTGTTTCCTGTTCCTGTTTGAGGCTTTGTATTTCCTGTGTCATGTACTTTGAGCTGAATCTGAATGTGCCCTTTTGGCATCTGTCGGTTAATCCTATTATGGCCTGTCCTAAAGTTTGGGTGGGGTATGTAGATTTTAGGTGTCTTTGTCTTCCTAAGCTTCTAGCTGGAGGGTCCAACCTTCTTGAATGGATTATTTACATCTGCATTTCTACAGAGTTGGTTTCTGCTTGGGGGAGGGAGATTTGGGGCTATTAAGAAAAACTGGGCATGCTTTTCTGCCTCTTTCAGATCCTTTGAGGAAATATAATATTCTGCCCTTTTAATATTTCCTTCTCTGGGGGGAGGGCTGACTTCCCACAAATCCCTCCTTTGTGCCATAAGAGTGTGGATAACACACTTTTACTGGCACAAAATTAAAATTGTTCTGTTCAGGGAGACTTGATAGACAAGCTTTTAAACTGTTAATGCAAAAAAAAAAGGAAGAAGACACTAATAGAGGCAGCAGAAACAGATCCCTGCAGTGCCTCCAAAAGGGGAGCTTCCAACCCATAAAGGTCTAAAGGTCAGGGCAAAAATTTTGCTAGGTGGAAAAGAAATTTATAGTTTCCAATATTCTATGCCAATTATTTTCAAATGTTGGATGTCACTCTGAGCTTCCAGTTAGGTTTGCACATTCCCCAAAACTCCTCACAGCCATGTTTTACCTCAATACATAACCACTGGCTGCCCATTTTCCAGGGTTGTTTCCTGCCTTAGCTCTTAGTTCAGTGCATCCAGGTTTGTGATGTCCAATTGAGGTTAGCGAGTGTGCAAGCTAGTCTATTTTTTTTTCAGTTGCACATAGTGAGCCCTAGGATTGATACTCTGAATTCACCAGTGCAACATTTTCAGGGTTTAGGTTTGGAAATCTCTTTCCTGCTACCTCCTGAGTGAGGGCATATGAATTGCAAATCACCTGAGGGGGCCTGATTCCCTCCCCCTTGGAATTTGCAGCAAGTTGTGCATGCAAAGCTTTGGTGCCACAGAGCAGAAATCAGCCTGGGGAACTTTACTGAAGGTAGGTGAAAGGGATAGACTCAGTGTGATTAAGAATGGTGTGTGTGTGTGCATGCAGCTACTAATATAAAACAGGCAATACAAACATTCTGGACAAATTTTCCTCCCACCAAACAGAAATTCATGGTGTTCAGGACTTGCTATGCCAACTATTCCCAAATGCCATCCCTTCATAAATACGTTCAACTGCTTAATTATAACACAAATGGGGCAAGAAAGAAAACCATACAATGAGTTTCTGCCCTCCCCACATAGTCTTCCTGGTTGTCTTCTTTTTAAAAAAAACAAGTTTTATTGGTTTTTCAGTTAAAATCTACATATTTAGAAAGCATCATAATGACTGAGTAATCAGAGATTCAGTAACAGAGTTTTCAGTACATAATTCAGGTTACATTATCAAAACATCCTTCTCAATTTCCCTTAACATTTCATACAACCAGTTTAAACTAATAAATTTCTAGAAATAGCATGGTCAGTTGAAAAATTTGTCAGTTCAATTTCATTGAAATATATCTATGCCCTGTTATTAAAGTTTACCTAATTTTAATTATATTATTTAAATTTAGCCTTTAACATCCCAAATAATATTCACAACCCAAATTCCCCTTAGTTCATTACATGTTCTACCTAATAAACATCGTCTGTTTCATATCCTAATACATCACACGTTACTGACAGGACCACAGAGTATGTTTATCAATCTACAACTATATACACAACCAGATTCTGTTTTAAATTTTAAAGTTCTTAATGCGCTTTAACTCCCTTTAAACTAAAAATACAAACCAAGTTAGAATATACATACCAATAACATAAACAAATAACATCCTTATTATTAAACTAATCAAAAATTTCACTATAATAAAACTACTAATAAAAATAACAATATAAAATCTATTCATAAGCTAATGAAACTTTTTAGTCCCATATTTATTCTGAATATAATCTATCCATCTTCTCCAAACCGAAATGTATCTTTTTTGTGAATGATCCTTCAAGTAAGCAGAAATCTTAGCCATTTCTGCTAAATTTGACACTTTAAGCATCCATTCTTCAATAGTAGGCAAACTATCCTTCTTCCAATATAGCCCTATCAATAACCTTGCAGCTGTTATCAAGTTCAACATCAAATTAGTTTCTTTAGTATCACAATCTATAATAATACCCAATAAGAACAATTGTGGAGAAAATTTTATCTTTCTCTTAAAAATCTTTTGAACATTCCACCAAATTTTGATCCAAAAAGCTTTAACATTTCTACAAGTCCACCATATATGATAATAGGTAGAATCCAAGCTACCACATCTTCAACATTTGGGCTGTAAATTAGGATACATGCAAGACAATTTTTTAGGATCCAAATGCCATCTATAAAACATTTTATAGAAATTTTCTCTTAAATTCTGAGCCTGGGTAAATTTTACATTTCTAACCCAAATTACCTCCCATGTATCCAATAAGATTGGTTCTTGAATATTTTGACCCCATTTCACCATACAATCTTTAACTAATTCCATTTCAGAGTCCAATTCTACTAAAGCATTGTATACTCTCTTTATATGTGCTCTATTTTGGTCTTTAATTTGTTTTACCAAATTTTCATCAGTTAATGTAATCCCAATTTTCTGATCTTTCATCCACCTTGTTTGCAATTGAGTATATTAAAAGCAAGACTGTATATTTTCTTGTTTTAACTCATCTAATAACTTCAATTGCCAACCATTCCCTAACAGTCTAAGTAATTCCTTATATGAAGTCGTGTCCAAGTTCACACCCATAGATACCCCCTCTATCATGTTGCAATTGAGTATATTGAAAGCAAGACTGTATATTTTCTTGTTTTAACTCATCTAATAACTTCAATTGCCAACCATTCCCTATCAGTCTAAGTAATTCCTTATATGAAGTCGTGTCCAAGTTCACACCCATAGATACCCCCTCTATCATGTGTCCAGGAATCCCCCAAATTGGTATTTTATAGTTTAACTTTTAATAATACTTTTTCCAGACACGCAATAAAGCACTTCTTAAGATATGAGATTTGAAAGCCTTATCAACTTTTTAATCATAAATTAAATATGCATGCCACCCATATAATAAGTCCCATCCCTCAAGATAAAGTATTCTTTTATTAGTTAAATTAAGCCAATCACTAACCAGTGTTAAAACCATTGCATCATAATATAATTTCAAGTTAGGTACCTTGAGTCCTCCTCTTTCCTGTGCATCTTGTAGAATCTTAAGTTTAACTCTTGGTTTTTTCCCCATCCAAATGAATTTATTAATACCCTTCTGCCATTCATCCAAATTAGCATCCTTTTTCAGTATAGGTATCATTTAAAACAAAAAAAGAAACTTTGGTAAAACATTCATTTTAACAGCTGCAATTTTTCCCAACAAAGATAATTGTAGTTTTTTCCAATTATTTAAGTCTTTTTGTACTTTTAACCATAATGTCTCATAATTATTCTTATATAATTTCACATTAGAAGCTGTAATATATACTCCCTAATATTTAACCTTTTTAACTATTTCATAACCTGTTAATTTTACTAACATTTCCTTTTCACTCATAGTCATATTTTTAGATAATATCTTGGTCTTATTATTATTTACCTAAAAACCAGAAACTTTCCCATAAGGGATTATAATTTCCATCAAATCTATCACCGATTGAGTCGGTTGGGATAGTGTCACCACCAAGTCATCCGCAAAGGCTCTTAATCTATAATCATTCTGTTTTACTTTAATTCCCTTTATTGTAGTTGATTCACGAATTTTAATCAATAGAATTTCCAATGTTAAGACAAACAACAACGGTGAAAGGGGGCATCCCTGTCTTGTGCCTTTTCAATTTTAAATGCTTCTGTTAACCCCCCATTGATTATAATTTGTGCTGCTTGCTGTTGATATATAGCCTTGATGGAATGTAAAAATTCGTCCCCAAAATTCATTTTTTCAACCAGTTTCAATAAAAATTGCCAATTCAATTGATCAAAAGCTTTTTCAGCATCCAAAAATATCAATGCCGCTGGGACTTGGTTGTTCTTATCCAAATACTCAATTAAGTTAATAATTTGTCTTACATTATATTTCATGTATCTTCCAGTTATAAATCCAGACTGATCACCATGAATCACTTGTTTCAAAACTTGCATTAATCTATTTGCCAATATTTTTGCAAAAATCTTATAGTCTGTATTCAAAAGTGATATAGGTCTATAATTCTTCGGCTGGGTAAAGTCCTGATCCTCCTTTGGGATCAGAGATATAAATGCCCTTTTCCAAGACGGAGGAACTTCACCTCCAGTCTGAATATTATTAAACAGGTCCTTTAATGGTTCTATCATCTCTGCAAACAATATTTTATAATAAATTGCTGATAATCCATCTGTACCCGGAGCTTTACCCACTTTTAATTGCTTAATTGCTAAAATAATTTCCTCTGAAGTAATTAAACCTTTCATTACCTTCTGTTGGTCATTAGAAAGTCTAGGAAAATGTGCTCCCGGCAAATACTTATCTATATCTGAGGCTTGTATACTTTCACTAGCATATGACTTTGTATAATAATCTAAAAAAACTCTTTTTAATCAACTTTTGTTGATATACCTCTTTACCTTTATATTCTATTTTCTCTATAATGCGTGATTTCTGTTTCTTCCTTAATTGATAAGCCTACCAGGCTTATTTGCATTACAAAATGTATTATGTTTGGCATAACGCAAGTTAGTTGCGACCTGATCTGCTATTAACATATTAAATTGCTCTTTCAGCAAATTTATAGAGACCCTTAGTCTCTTATCTGATGGGTTCAAAATAAAAGCTTTCTCCTTCAATTTAATCTCTTCTTTAAGCTCTTTATGTTTTTGCAACTGCTTACGCCTATATCCAGAAGGGACGCGGTGGCTCAGTGGGTTAGGACGCTGAGCTTGTCGATCGGAAGGTCGGCAGTTTGGCGGGTCGAATCCCGAGTGCCGCGTAACAGTGAGCGCCTGTTACTCGTCCCAGCTTCTGCCAACCTAGCAGTTCGAAAGCACGTAAAAATGCAAGTAGAAAAATAGGGACCACTCCGGTGGGAAGGTAACAGCGTTCCGTGCGCCTTTGGCGTCTAGTCATGCCGGCCACATGACCACGGAGACGTCCTCGGACAAGCGCTGGCTCTTCGGCTTTGAAACGGAGATGAGCACCGGCCCCTAGAGTCGGAAACGACTAGCACGCATGTGCGGGGGAACCTTTACCTTTACCTTACCTTACGCCTATATCCATTATTCATATGAATCAAGACCCCTCTCATATAAGCTTTACTAGCATCCCAAACCATTTCCATAGATGTACCTTTATACATATTCAAAACAAAAAATTCTTTCAAATGTTCTCTACATTTCTGCGAGAGTGATTCATATCTAAATAAATTTTCATTCAGTCTCCAAGATCTTCTCTCCCCATTTTCAACGAATAACTCCAACCATACAGGACTATGATCCGACAACGTTCTAGGAAAAATCTTGACATTCTTGACCCTAGAAAGAAAATCAGTAGTAATTAAAAAAAAGTCAATTCTGGAAAACGATTGATGTCTATCCGAAAAAAGGTAAAATCTCTTTCTTTCATATTTCGCTCCCACCAAATATCTCGTAATTCCAAGTCCTCTTTCAAGTCAAAAAATGCTTTAGGCAATTTAGAATGATTGGGAGAATTTTTAAAAGATCCCTTCTTGTCTTTGCTTGAATCCAAAACAGCATTCCAGTCACCCATCATAATAACAGATTTATAATCCAGCTGAATAAGTTTATATTGTATAAGTTTATAAAACTTTTGTTGCTGATGATTAGGAGCATATAATCCAATAATAAGAACTTTCTTGCCTTGTAACACTAATTCGATGATAACATATCTTCCTTGTATATCTGATTCAATTAATCTAGCCGATAAGTCTTTTCTTAAGTAAATAACAACTCCACCTTTTTTATCTGGGGCTGAAGCTATAAAATGTGACCCCAACCGAGAGTTAATCAAATACTTTCGATCTTTTGCAGCAATATGAGTTTCTTGTAGACAAACAATGTCATTTTTATGTTGTTTCAGGTAATGAAATTCATTCTTTTTTGTGGTGAATTTAAGCCATTAACATTCCATGTCAAAAACCTTGCCATGCTTGGTGGCCTGGAGCCTCTGGAGCACTGCCTGAAGATCTGCCATTGGTCTCTTCGGTCATGCCCCTCCCACAGGCTCTGTAACAACCAGATCTTGTTTCGTTGACCCAGAATCAGCCTTCTGTTTCTGCTCCTTTTCTTTACGTCTATATGCAGCCCGAGTCATCCTCTGTTCCCTTGGATCATCCTTTAGGGTCAAACTCTGGTCAGTAGACTCCTCCTGCAATAACTCTCCAACCACTAATGATGTTGCACCTTCAGTTGGTTGTTTATCTTCCAGCCTTCCTTCTATTCCTTTAGAACATGGAGATGGTGGTGAACCTGCTTTCAGGACATAATTATAAAAATCTTTTGCCTTTGAAACTGTATTCAGTCTGTATCGTGTCCCTACATGAGTCACCACTATTCCAATGGGTATCTTCCATCTAAACTGGACCTGTCATTTTCTAAGCTCCTCAGACAAAAATGCAAAATCTTTCCTTTTTCTGAGAATTTTTGGAGGTATTTCTTTTAAAATTATAATATTCTGACCTGCAATTTGAAATTTCTGTTGGTAAAAAGCCTGAATAATTGCATTTCTGAGTGACCTCTTAGAAAAATAAATCACCACATCTCTGGGTAAATTCTTCTGTCTTGCAATCCAGGAATTAACCCTGAATATCTTATCCATATCTCTTATTAACTCCTCACATTCATATCCCAAAATAGGGGCTATTGCTCCTGCCACCTCCCGTTGCAAATCCTCGCATGGGTTCTCCTTTAATCCCCTAATACGCAAAGCAAATTCCATATCTCTATATTGTGAGTTGATCATTTCATCCTCTGTTCTATCAATCTTATTTTCAACTTTTTCAACTCTGTTTTCTAATTTTCCAGTATATTGCACAACTTCATCCACACGATCATCCAAATGTTTAATATGTGTAGCCAACCCTTGAAGTGCAAGCAATATATCTTCCCTCATCACTCTATTTTTACTCTCAAAAAGATCTTCCATTTCCTCCTTCATTTCTTGTGTCGCTTGTTTTAAAGCATCTTGAATATCTTTAAGAGTAAATGCTGGAGGAGGGGGAGAGGGAGGGGGGATTTAGGCTTGGCTTGAGCTACAGTCTGTGTTAAAGGAGATGAAATTGTGCTTTTAGAGACAGCAGGAATTCCCAAACGTTTTGAGGCCATTTTCCTACTCATAAAAATCCACTTCTTATAAGTTTCACTTTCCCTTATGCATAAATAAATAAATAAATAAATAAATAAATAAATAAATAAATAAATAAACACTAAGTCCCAAAAGACAAAAGAGAAATATAATTCCTTCCTTCTTCCTTTACTTAAAAAAAAGAAAAAGAAAGAAGAAAAAGAACTTGAATACACAAAATACAAACTTTGTAACCAAATGTATCTCTTTTTTGCCATGCTTTCAAACAAAGAAACAACATTCCGGCACCATTTTTCCCCCTTTTGAATCAACTTTACATATTGAGAAGATTAATTTTCACTAAGTTAAAGTTCCAACTCTTGCAATTTTAACTGCACCTGGTCATCTCTGTCTGCTTTTAAGTCACTCACAAGTCTCTTAAATCAGCACATGTGGATTTGGCGTCGTGCTTCGCTCTTGGCAAAGGCGTCCTGGGAGCGGAGAAATCCTCAGGCTCCGAAGGAGCTCAACCCCCACCTAATTAGGGGGGTCCAGGGGAGCTCTACCTCTACCTGAGGGAAGCTCTCCTCCCCCTCTTCTCCCGAGGGGGAGGTTTCCAAGCCGAGGGGCAGCTGATTTTCGCTGTCTCCACAGGCTTTAACAGAATCCCAGGACGGGCGGCTGAGAGAAAGCCGCCATCGGCGCCTGCGTCACCACAGGAAGTCCTTTAGCATCACTATCTTGTACATAGTATACTTCTAAAGTTATAGGCTCTTTTGATGGAGTCAAAAGTTGATTATTAAGTTTTCCCATAGTTTGTTGTTGGTCCTTAAGGTTATTTGCCATAGTGATAGTTCCTTGTACTTTTAGAGGTGTTTGTTCTTTGGATAGTTGTTGCTTATATTCCTCTGTCTCAATAGTAATATCATCCAATTTTGTTATATTCTGAAGTATAAATTCTTTAGTTGCAGCCTGGGTTTCAATTTGTGACTTAAGGTTAGCATGTAAATTACCAAATCTGGAGATAGACATCTCAGTGACTCTGTAGATTGTTTCAAGTATGAGGTTATAATCAAGCACGGTTTGTGGCTGATCCTTCTCCATTTTGTAATAATTATAAATAGTCCTTAGTGGAGGCTATGTTTCAAACAAAAATCAGTAAGAATCCACCTCCACAAGTCTAAGCCAAATTCATCTCCAGCTGTTTCAGGTTTTTATCTTAATGCCAAGGTCAGTTCAAAATGTAAGCAAGCTTGTTTGCCAATAGTATTCACTAGATATCACCAGAATACTTCAAATCCTTTTCAGACAGTATCTTTTTATTTATTTATTTTTGTCCCCTTTTTAGACTAATAGGTAGAATAGTCCATTTCTGTAAATATAGGAACTTTGGGTCAAAAGTAGAAAGGTAGTAAGTCCAATAAATCAGTATAATTTTAGTAGAAGGCTTTTTCTTTTCTCTCCCAATGTAGACAAAGGCCACTCTTAAGGAGGGTGGGGAAAAAAATCCCTTCCCTCTCTCCTCGCAGGGGGAAGCAAATTCAAGAAGTTTTTGGCAGGGAAAGTAGACAATTAGGAAAACAAGAAGGCACCCAGTTTTCAAGTGCTTTCAAGTGCTTTGTTGTGCTTTTGGCTTCGGCAGGAAATGGCTAAATGATGGGCTATGGGAGTAGCCAATCCTTTCTTCTTTGGTTTGGAGAGTACTCCAAGCTGATGGAAGGGCCGCTGCCCTTCTACTGTCGACTGGAGAGACCTCTCCCCCACTCATCGCCCCTTCAAGGTGACTTTTGACCCCTTTTCAGGGGGGGCCCGATAAAGAAATCCAGGTGACACGAGAAGTGATTCTTTCACACATCTGGGAGCACCAAAATTCCAGAACCGGAAGCCCCGGTTGTCTTCTGAGACTTCATGTGAGGGCCAATGGCTCCAGGACTCCTTCCTTCCTCTGCAGCTTTCACAGACATCTGGGGGAGTGGTAGGACTTGGGAAGTCTGTTCCACTCTGGTTGCATGGTGGCTTTTAGTGGATGGCTGGATCAAACCCAATTCCATGGTTCAAATGAATATAGGGTCTCCTCTGGGTCAGTGTGGTCTGCTTCCAAAAGGTTGTGGGGGTGCAAGGCTGAAAGGTATGAGAACAAGATCTCCTCCCCCTTTCTGGGTGGACTTTCCCAGGAGAGGCAGACAGGCATGGAGAACAGAGGATAAAAAAGGAGAAATAGAATTGGGCAGGGGTGGGGTAGCTTCCAGATACAGTTTGAAAAGGCATTAATACTGCAGTTGTTAAAGAAACAGATAAGATGGGGACAACCCAGGTGAGGACAAAAGAGAGGCTGGATTCTGGTAAGAGAACAACAAAATGAAAGGTCTCACTTCTGAACTGAACATTTGCAACATGTTAGAGAGGACTTAAGGACTTGCAATTTGAAAATGCTGGGCAGCTTGAGAATGCTGACAGCTCTAAATAATTTTAAAAGCCTAATATTTTAAGGTATGCAATTTGCCAGGGGCAGGAGAATCTACTTTTAACATTTATTCTAAAATAGACCACATTATTTTAAAGATTTAAAAATGCTTATATGTTTCAGGATTAATTTCATAGTAGTTTCACTGATTAGTGATAGGATAAGAAAAGTAACTTAAGAAGAAGATAATTTCCCTACACAAGCAAACTTGAGCTTATAAGGCTGTTGTAGCTAAACACACCTCATGTTTCAGGATGGACAGATAGACAGATAAAACTGATTTACAACACATAAATAAATGCGAGAGTTAAACTGTTCCGGCAGATGAACTTAAAACGTTCCCTCCTGCTAACTTTGGGCTGTTCTTAAGAGTACAGAGAGAGAAAGGGGGGAAAAACCCCCAACACATTTCTTTTCACCCTGTTTGCTGGCCAAACAAACAAGGTAAGAATATATCATTTGGTGGCTTATTTTAAGCAGAATTTCTAGCAGAATTTTAAAATTCTTTTCTCTTTGGATTAGAGACAATTAACAATTAACCTTTACCTCACACACAAAGACTTCAACACATATACACACAAAGACAAGGAAAAGAGAACAGAAAAGGGAAACAGAAGTTTTAGTTTTACACATCCTGGTCATTTCCACCATAGATCTCAGTTAACTCAAATTAGGGAAGGCACAAATCTTAAACATACCACATGGTTGCATAGAAAGAGAGAAAGAAAAAAAATCACTATTTCTATATTTTAATTTCCTTTTAAGTACCTTTATTTAGCCAAATTGTTTTCCCAGCAAAGCCCTGAGCAAAGCCCATTCTTCACAAATTTCTCTTGCTCACTTCCTTTTCATACAGGCTAGGACAGGCACTTGCCTCTCGTCCCATGCCTTGAGCAAATCTCCAATAGGTAATCTAGACTTGACCCTCAAGCTATAGCTTCCCTTGTTCCCTTTACGATATGGGGTTCCAATTGGCTTAGTTGGGTCCTAGCGGCACTGCCCAGCCACTCTTAGCAACACTATCCCTGCTGCCCTGCCATCAGTTTGCGGGCACACAAAAAAAGATGCCTTGGAGGACTCTGGTTCCCTCACAGAGTATGGGATCCCCTAAAAGGGAATTTCCCGCCGTCACTTTTCAGACCAAAAAGGGGCCTGGGGAGGATCTGCCGCCCTCGGCTCAGACAGGTACAGATGCCTCCGTCTTCTTCACCCACTGTCAGTTTTCAGACTTAGGACGAGTCTGGGAGGACCTCTGCTTAGTGCAGTAGTACAGGCCCCTCGTGCAGATGGGTTTTGCTTACAGGGCATTACCAGCTGGTTGCCCAAATCCAGTTCTCTCATTCACTCATTCCATTCCATTTTCACACAGCCTCTTCCTTTTCCCTAACAAAAGGTCCTGCACTCTGGCCAAACCCCCATGCTTTCCAGGGTCTGCCCTTTTAATATTTCCTTCTCTGGGGGTGGGGGGCTGACTTCCCACACAACAATAAGGTTTTTCTTTTTAACTAAGCCAGTACTTTGCTCTTGTCTCTTTCCAAATGTTTATGGATTTCCCAAATCATTCCATATACATTTGGAACCATCTAAATAGTCCTGATCCTGCTGAGTTTCCAAAACCAGACAAATCCAGCAGATGCTGCCAGAAGTGGTCTACAAAACCTGATATGCTTTAGCTTTTGTGTCTAAAACATATAAAACATATAAAATTTTTAGAATAGAATACAGCTGAAAGGGACTTTGGAGATCTTCTAGTCCATCCCCCCAACTTAAGCAGGAGAGTGTGGTGGCGCATCAGCTTCCTCTGTTCCTGGAGGAAACTGATTATCTTGACCTGTACCAATCGGGTTTCAGGCCCAGGTACAGCATGGAGACGGCATTGGTCGCACTGGTGAATGATCTCTGGCGGGCTTGGGTATCCTACTGAGGCGTCTCGGGGTTGGGAGTGGGAGGCACTGTTTTACGGTGGTTCTGGGCCGCTCGCAGTCGGTGTTGACGGGAGGGCAAAGGTCCGCCCCGAGGTCTCTCATTTGTGGAGTCCCTCAGGGGTTGGTCCTCTCTCCCCTCCTGTTCAATATCTACATGAAACCGCTGGGCGAGCTCATTCGTGGTTTCAGGGTGGGGTATCATCAGTACGCTGATGATACCCAACTTTTTCTTTCCACCCCGAACCAACCCAGTGATGCACTCGACGTGATGTCCCGTTGCCTGGAGGCAGTCCAGGTTTGGATGGGGAGAAACAGTCTTCGTCTCAATCCTGCCAAGACTGAGTGGCTGTACATACCGGCATCTCGGGTTAGCCAGGTCGTTCCATCATTAATGATGGGGGGTGAGGTGTTACCCCCTGTCGATAGGGCTCGCAACTTGGGCGCCCTCTTGGATTCACAGCTCAATTTTGAAGACCATATAGGAGCCGTGACCAGGGGGGCTTTTGCCCAGTTTCACCTGGTGCGCCAGTTGCAGCCCTATCTGGACCGAGATGCCCTACGCACAGTCACCCATGCGCTCGTGACCTCCCGGTTAGACTACTGCAATGCTCTCTACATGGGGCTGCCCTTGAGGACCACTCGGAGGCTTCAACTGGTGCAGAATGCAGCCGTGCGAGTTGTTATGGGAGTTTCCCGATACTCCCGTGTAACACCTCTTCTCCGTGAGCTGCATTGGCTTCCGGTTGCCCTCCAGGTGAGATTCAAGGTGCTGGTAATGACCTATAAAGCCCTAAATGGCTTGGGTCCAGATTATCTAAGGGAACACCTGCTGCCGGCATCAACTTCCCATCGTCCTGTGCACTCCCACAGGGAGGGCCTTCTCAGGGTACCGCCGGTTAAGGAATGCCGGCGGGTTATTCCCAGGGGAAGGGCGTTCTCTGTGGGCGCGCTGGCCCTATGGAACCAACTTCCCCCAGAACTCAGGACTGCCCCCGACCTTCGCTCATTTTGCCGGGATTTGAAAACCTGGTTCTTTGAGCTGTTTTGCCCAGACTGAGGGGTTTTAATTTATTTTAATTTAATTGGGTTTTAGTTAACTTCAGGGAGTGTAATTTAATTAATAGTTTCAATTGATTTTAATTTTGTATACTATGTATTTTAATTTTCCCTGTAAACCGCCCTGAGTCCTACGGGAATAGGGCGGTATATAAATTTAAATAATAAATAAATAAATAAATAAATAAATAAATAAATAAATATACCATCTCAGACAAGTGACTGTCCAGTCTCTTCTTAAAAACCTCCATTGATGAAGCACCCACAATTTCTAAGACAAGCTGTTCCACTGGTTAATTGTCATCACTGTTAGGAAGTTTCTCCTTAATTCCAGGTTGCTTCTCTCTTTGCTCAATTTCCAAACATTGTGTAAGAATCCATTTATATCCCATTCATATATCCCTATCTGTATGTTCTAAAATCTTACATCCCTCACTGGATTCTGCCATTCCCAAGGAGGAGAAGACAAGATGTTAATTGGCTATCATTATCCATTTGTTGCAAGGGTGTTTATTTCAGCCTGCTTGGCCACCATCATTAGACCAGGGGAAGAACCTTTGAACTGAGAAGAACAAAGAAAGGGAGAGGGGTGGGGGAGAGATCTGGTTTGTATCTCTGATTAGAATCTGAAAGGGAGGAAGGAAATGTCGTAAAGGCATGGAAGATCCCTTTTCCCTTGGAAGGTTTTGACACCTGAACCTTAATTGATCTGGGACTGACCAAATGGACTGAGGGGAGGGGGGGTTCACTCAGGGACATTTTAAAAGTACCAACCTGTAACACAGTTTTGAGATCCTGTCTAGATTTTCCACCGACAATCATGTTTTAGTAAAAAGTTCTTTTTTGGACAATTCTGTCTCCAGGAGTTCTTCTTTCCTAAGACGTGGATTGGGGTGGGACCTTACACATTGTTTCTTGTCCTGCCCTCTGGTGCTTTGGAGAATAATTTGACTCCCTTTTCTTTTGGCAGCCACTCAAATACTGGAGTACTGCTGTCATGTTACCCCTGTTTCTTCTTTTCCTTAGACTAGCCAAACCCAAGTCTTGCAGCCATTTTATATCCATCTTGTTTAAAATTAAATGGAAACTGCCATTAAATCTTGTATTTCTTAACATATTTGTTTGGAGGCCCAAATAATTGCTCAATAACATTATATTATTACTCAAAAGAGCCATAAATAAAGGACAATTATTTCCAATTTCTAATGGTATTTATTCAGTTAGAATCCAAGTATTTATATAAGTTTATATTTAAAGAATAAAGCAGAACAAAATACAAATGTGTTTAAAACTATCAGTACAATCCAATATTCTGAAAAATAATTTCAGTGTATCTACCAACATTCTATTACATAGAAAATGAAAATAATTAGCTTTTACTTGGAAAAAAGATACAAAAATAAAAAGTCAGCACTGTAAAGTTCAAGCTGGTCTCATTTTTGTGTTCCCCTATACTCTTTTCAGTAGTTGAATTCAAAGAATAGCTTATATTAACAGTGTCTTATCACTGTGGGCATAGTCATCAGCTCTCAAGCAACAGGTGTGGCTTTAGAAGAAACTAGGTGAGTCTTAATAATAGTTGGTTTATGAGATAACCATTGAAGCCTATTATAGGTGGTTAGTAGATTACTAATGGAGCTATATAATAGTTTCCTTCATACAGTGCTGTTTGGAAGTAGCAACAGAATTGTGACAATTCTGTGAAGTACCAGCTTTTACTCAATTTCTGTTTGTGTCAATTCTGGCTGGGATATTTCTGAATCTGCAAAACAGAAAATGAGAAGAAAGTTAATAATTTCATCAAGACACAGTATTTCTGCTTTACTAAACAAAAAAGTATATAGGGGAGGGAGGGGAAACAGAAGGGCTTCACTATTTTAAAAATGAATAATAAAAACTGGGATATCACTTCTTTAAACAAGACAATGAATGTCCAATTTTTATTTTACTTGGCAATATTGAAGATTGTAAATAACATTAAATTTGACTTGCCATGAGCTTGAAATATTGTATAAAATATTGCACATGAAAAGGTTTTGAATAACTATGATTCAATACAAATTAAACATATTAATTTCATTCCCAAAGTATTCAAAGTGCTTTTACAAAATATGTAGGATTTTAAAACAGGTTAAACTTGGAATTTCATGGACATATGAAATGTAAAAGCACTTACTACAATTCATTTACTATTTATTTTTATTTTTTATTTTATTTTAATCCCATTTATATCCCGCCCTTCTCCGAAGACTCAGGGCGGCTTACAATTTAAGCACAAACCAATGTGCTTAGCAATAGCCTTCATTCTATGTATATGCCTGCTAATTAGGACTTTCGCCCCCCCCCCAAGCGGCATTATTACAAAGTCAGCTTATTGCCCCCAACAATCTGGGTCCTCATTTTACCTACCTCGGAAGGATAGAAGGCTGAGTCAACCTTGAGCCTGGAGGGATGCGAACCTGCACTAATTGCAGGCAGCTGGTGTTACTTAAGGAGGCATTAGCCCACTGCTCCACCATTTAATATTGGAAAACCTATAAACTAATATCAACTGAAAGACTGAGCTTTTTCAAGAAGTAGATGCAGATTTATTTTTCTGCATATTAAATCTATCCATAACTACCTGACATAACTGACCCTTCTGGCAACTACTGCTGTTAGTAGTATAGTTGATGGCACCTAGCCTTAAAATATCCTCAGATCTTTCCATAAATAAAAGATGGACTATGAATATATTTGGAAGTTCAGATTATGTGGGAGAGAAAAATCAAGCCAAGCAATCCCAGTTTTGAAACATTGATTGTACTATATGACACATGGGAAAACTTTTATTTAAAGCTATTGGGGTGGGGCTTTCTAGATATGGGGGCTTTCTAGACAAAATTTTGATTTCAGATATTTATTTTAAATTAAACTTTAAGCAACTGCAGATATGACCCTGTAATATCGAGATTATCTTTTCCCACTTTTTAGTGCATCTTTTAATATTAACCATGAGTGTTCTATAGTATATGCCACAACCACACCAAATTTTAAGAGGGCCACTAATAGGTACAATACTTCTCTAAACTGGTTTACAATTCTGAAATGCTTTTCCTTGACAGAATAATTAACATTGCTTTTAAGTATTGTTTGCTTGTAAAATATGCTAGTTTGGTCTACTTTAAAAGCCTGTGAAAATGGAAATTATTTTTTGGAAATATTCAATTATATTTTTCAGCATTGTTAGGTTATTTTCTTTTTATCATGTTTTGATATACCATTGCGCCTGTCAAGACACCTAACAAAATAATATTAATTATTTACATAAATAAATTTATTTATTTATTTATTTATTTAATTGTATTTATATACCGCCCTATTCCCTGAGGACTCAGGGCGGTTTACAGGGAATTAAAAATCCAAAATACAAAAATTAAGAACCAAATTAAAAAAAAATTAAATTAACCCTGTAGTCAGTTAAAAAAGAACCCCAAATTAAAAATTCCTCCTCAGTCTGGGCCCGAGAGCTCGAAGAGCCAGGTCTTCAGGCCCCGGCGGAATGATCGGAGGTCGGGGGCAGTCCTCAGCTCCACCGGCAGCTGGTTCCAGAGGGCAGGCGCTCCCACAGAGAAGGCCCTATCCCTGGGTGTCACCCGCCGGCAATCTCTCACCGGCGGAACCCTGAGCAGACCCTCCCTGTGGGAGCGCACTGGGCGAAGGGCGTTTGATGCCGGCAGCAGGTGTTCCCTCAAATAACCCGGACCCAGGCCATGTAGGGCTTTATAGGTGATAACCAGCACCTTGAATTTCACCCGGAGGGCAACCGGAAGCCAATGCAGCTCGCGGAGTAGAGGTGTTACATGGGAGTATCGGGAAACCCCCATTACAACTCGCGCGGCCGCATTCTGCACCAGTTGAAGCCTCCGAGTGGTCTTCAAGGGCAGCCCCATGTAGAGAGCGTTACAGTAGTCCAAACGGGAGGTCACAAGCGCATGAGTGACTGTGCGTAGGGCGTCTCGGTCCAAATAGGGACGCAACTGGCGCACCAGGCGAACCTGTGCAAAAGCCCCCCTGGTCACGGCTCCTATATGATCTTCAAAATTGAGCCGTGAATCCAGGAGGACGCCTAAGTTGCGAGCCCTATCAACGGGGGGCAACACCTCACCCCCCATCGTTAGAGGTGGAATAACATGGTTAACCCGAGACGCCAATATGCAGAGCCACTCAGTCTTGGCGGGATTGAGACGAAGCCTGTTTCTCCCCATCCAGACCTGAACCGCCTCCAGGCACCGGGACATCACGGAGAGGGCATCACTGGGTTGGTTTGGGGTGGAAAGAAAAAGTTGGGTATCATCAGCGTACTGGTGATACCCCACCCCAAAACCACGAATGATCTCACCCAGCGGCTTCATGTAGATGTTGAACAGGAGAGGCGAGAGAACCGACCCCTGAGGAACTCCACAAACGAGAGACCTCGGGGCGGATCTCTGCCCTCCTGTCAACACCGACTGCGAGCGGCCCTGGAGGTAGGAGGAGAACCACCGTAAAACGGTGCCTCCCACTCCCAACCCCCTGAGACGTCGCAGCAGGATACCATGGTCGATGGTATCAAAAGCCGCTGAGAGATCTAATAGGACCAGGACAGAGGAGCAGCCCCTGTCCCTAGCCCTCCAGAGATCATTCACCAGTGCGACCAATGCCGTCTCCGTGCTGTGTCCGGGCCTGAAGCCCGATTGGTACGGGTCCAGATAATCAGTTTCCTCCAGGAACATAGGGAGCTGATGCGCCACCACACTCTCAACAACCTTCGCCAGAAAGCGAAGGTTGGAGACTGGACGATAGTTGTTTAAAACAGCCGGGTCCAAAGCAGGCTTCTTGAGGAGGGGTCTCACCACCGCCTCCTTCAGGGCGGCAGGGAAGACACCCTCCTTCAAAGAAGCAGTTATTACTGCATGGAACCAGCCTCGTGTTCCCTCCCGAGCCGCATAAGCTAGCCAGGAGGGGCACGGATCCAACAAACAGGTGGTGGAGCTCAGTCTCCCCATGATCCTGTCCACATCATCAGGGGAAACAGGGTCGAACTCAGTCCAGATAACATGCTCAAGACCGCCTGATTCCTCCACATCAGACTCTGCCCAGTCAGAGTCCAGGCCGGTCCGGATCCGAGCGATTTTGTCCGCCAGATGATGACTAAACTCCTCGGCTCGTCCCTGCAAGGGATCCTCTCTCACCTCCTGACTAAGGAGGGAGCGAGTCACCCTAAACAGGGCGGCCGGGCGATTATCTGCGGATGCGACAAGGGCGGCAAAGTAGTTAGACTTCGCCGTCCTTATCGCCGCAAGATAAGACCTTATAAAGGTTCTTAACTGCAATCGGTCGGATTCGGATCGGCTGGATCTCCAACCGCTCTCTAGACCTCGTCTCCGACGCTTCATCTCCCGGAGCTCCACAGAGAACCATGGGGCCCAACGGGATCTGCGCCGAATCAGAGGTCGCATGGGTACAACGCAGTCGAGTGCCCTGGTGGCAGCCGTTTCCCAGGCCTCCACCAGAGCATCAACTGGGCTGTGGGTAAGGGTGATAGGTATCGGCCCATGTCTTAATGAGAAAAACATTTAAAACATCTAGGTGAATTTTAATTTAATTTAATTTAATTTAATAATATTTGTATACCGCCCTTCTCCCTGAGGACTCAGGGCGGTTCACAGGGCAGAATAAAATACTAAATACAAACGTTAAAAAGAGATTAAATAGTTGCCCATATTAAAACAGTTAAAATAGAATTCTAAAACACCAAGTTAAAAACTAAACCACCAAAAATAAAAAACCCCACCAATCCCCATCAGGCTAGGCCGGCTTGTACAAACAGAAAGGTCTTGAGATCGCGACGAAAGGAGCGAAGATCGGGCGCCATCCGGAGCTCTACCGGTAGCTGGTTCCACAGCTCCGGAGCGCCCACAGAGAAGGATCTCCCCCTGGGGGCCACCAATCGACATTCTCTGATCGGTGGCACCCTGAGGAGGCCCTCTCTGTGGGAACGCACAGGGCGCAGGGAGCTTGATGCCGGCAGCAGATGTTCCCCAAGGTACTCCGGCCCCATGCCATGGAGTGCTTTGAACACCGTTACCAGTACCTTGAATCTCACCCGGAAGACAACTGGCAACCAATGCAGCTCACGGAGCAGCGGTGTAACGTGGGAGTATCGGGAGACTCCCAACACAACTCTCGCGGCTGCATTCTGTACCAGTTGGAGCTTCCGGGTGGTCCTCAAGGGCAGCCCCATGTAGAGAGCGTTGCAGTAGTCCAGACGAGAGGACACGAGCGCATGAGTGACCGTGCACAAATCATCCCGGCTAAGATAGGGCCGCAACTGGCGCACCAGGCGAACCTGGGCGAAGGCCCCCCTAGTCACAGCTCCTACATGGTCTTCCAAGGTGAGCCGTGAATCTAGGAGGACTCCCAAGTTGCGAGCCCTATCTACGGGGGGTAATAGTTCACCCCCCATAGCCAGAGGTGGAATATCCGAATAAACCCGGGATGAAGGTATGCAAAGCCACTCAGTCTTGTCGGGGTTGAGTTGAAGTCTGTTCCTCCCCATCCAGACCCGAACCGCCTCCAGGCACCGGGACATCACGTTGAGGGCATCACTGGGGTGGTTTGGGGTCGAAAGGAAAAGTTGGGTATCATCAGCGTACTGATGATACCCAACTCCAAAGCCACGAATGATCTCACCCAGCGGCTTCATGTAGATGTTGAACAGGAGAGGCGAGAGGACCGACCCCTGAGGAACTCCACAAATGAGAGACCTCGCGGTCGACCTCTGCCCTCCTGCCAACACCGACTGCGAACGTCCCTGGAGATAGGAGGAGAACCACTGTAAAACTGTGCCTCCCACTCCCAGTCCCCTGAGACGCCGCAGCAAGATACCATGGTCGATGGTATCGAAAGCCGCCGAGAGGTCTAATAGGACTAGAACAGAGGAATATCCCCTGTCCCGAGCCCTCCAGAGATCATTCACCAGCGCGACCAATGCCGTCTCCGTGCTGTGCCCGGGCCTGAAACCCGATTGGTATGGGTCTAGATAATCCGCTTCATCCAGGACCAGAGGGAGCTGATGCGCCACCACACTCTCAACAACCTTCGCAAGAAAGCGAAGGTTGGAGACAGGACGAAAGTTGTTTAATACAGCTGGGTCCAAGGCAGGCTTCTTGAGGAGAGGCCTCACCACCGCCTCTTTCAAGACGGCGGGGAAGCTACCCTCACTCAGAGAAGCCGATATAACTGCCTGGAACCAGCTGCGTGTCCTCTCCCGGGCTGCATAGACCAGCCAGGAAGGGCACGGGTCCAATAAACATGTGGTGGTGCTCAGCCTCCCCATGATCCTGTCCACTTCCTCCGGAGTCACAGAATCAAACTCCTCCCAGGTGATATCGACAAGACCGCCCGTGTCCTGATCGTCAGACTCTGCCCAGTCAGAGTCCAGACCGGTCCGAATCAGAGCGATTTTGTCCGACAGATGTTGGTTAAACTCCTCGGCACGACCCTGCAAGGGATCCTCCCTCACCTCCTGATTTAGGAGGGAGCGAGTCACCCTAAACAGGGCGGCCGGGCGATTATCTGCGGACGCGATAAGGGTGGCGAAGTGGTTAGACCTCGCCTCCCTTATCGCAGCGAGATAAGACCTAATGTGGGCTCTTAGTCGCAATCGGTCGGATTCGGATCGGCTGGACCTCCAACCGCTCTCTAGGCCCCGTCTCCGACGCTTCATCTCCCGGAGCTCCGCAGAGAACCATGGAGCTCGACGAGATCTGCACCGGGTCAGGGGCCGCAGGGGTACAACTCGGTCAAGAGCCTCAGTGGCCGTCCTTTCCCAGGCTTCCACTAAGGCGTCTGCCGAGCTGTGAGCAAGGGAGGCAGGTGGGGACCCCAGCGCTGCCTGGAACCTCTGGGGATCCATTAAGCGTCTGGGGCGGTACCATTTAATTGGTTCCACACACCCACGGCGGGGGGTGGCAAAACGGAAGACCAGCCGCAGGAGATGATGATCGGTCCATGACAGGGGCATAATAATTGGAGAGCCCCCACCAAGATCATCTAACCACCGTCCAGATAAGAAAACTAGGTCAAGGGTGTGGCCTCCCTCATGAGTCGGTCCCGAAATTACTTGCGTCAGGTCCATGGCCGTCATGGAAGCCATGAACTCCCGAGCCAACTCAGATGATCCTCCCAGCGATGGTAGATTGAAGTCCCCCAAAACTATAAGTTTGGGGAACTCAACCACCAGCCCAGAGAGGACATCGAGCAGCTCAGGCAGGGCTGCTGCTGCGTGACTAGGCGAAAGGTACACCAGCAGCAAGCCCAACTGCGCACCAGGGCCGCATCTCAAAAAGAGAGACTCACACCCGACTATCTGAGGAACGGTGGCCTCCCGCGGACACAAGGTCTCCCTCATAACAACAGCCACACCCCCACCCCTACCCTGAGCCCGAGGCCGGTGCAGCACCCGGAAACCTGGTGGGCAAAGGTCGACCAGAGGAATCCCGCCCTCTGGGCCCAACCAAGTCTCCGTGATGCAAGCCAGGTCCGCCTGCTCACCCTCGACCAGGTCACGAACGAGAGGAGCCTTATTAGAGACAGACCTGGCATTCAAGTACACCAGCCGGAGCTCAGGGGGCTGCACACCCTCACTCCCGGGACCTTGGGGTAGAGGCAGAGGGTCGGAGTGCCTCACCGCTTGTAAGCAGCGGAGAGGCCTTCCCTGAGATTGATACGGCCCTCTGCTCCTACATCTGCTGCCATTCCCTGATGTCGTGCCATTCCCTGATGTCTAATTAACTTTCTAATATTATGAACATATGACATTTCTTGGACTTAGTTTTCTTAAAATAATGTAAATACAGTCTTTACATATTTACTATTGTGTTAAAAAATCTATTTAGATAGAAATTATTTCTTTTTTTTGTCCATGCATCTTTGCTAAAAAAATCATACTGAATTCAGTGGGAAGTGTGCAGTCTTGCAATTTGAGGAGGCAGATATGAAAAAAGTTATTTTTAGGCACTTAGTTTCATCCTCCATGGAAGAGGCTGGAATGTACAGGTAGTTCTTGACTTATGACCACAACTGAGCCCAAACCTTCTGTTAAGCAAGACAGTTAAGTGGTTTTGCCCCATTTTACAACCCTTCTTGCCACAGTTGTTTAATGAATCATTAATTAGTAACACGGTTGTAAAATGAATCTGGGTCTACCATTGAATTTGCTTGTCAAAACATTGAGAAAGCTGATCACATGGCCCTGGGACACAGCAACCTTCATAAATATGAACCAGTTGCCAAGCATCCAAATTTTGATCACATGACCATGGGAATGCTGCAGTTGTAAGTATGAAAAATGGTCATAAGTCACTTTTTTCAGTGCTGTTGTAACTTCAAACAATCACTAAACAAATGGTTATAAGCCATAAACTACCTATAGTTAAAAGAACAAGAGTTCTTCTGACATATAAGAGTTTAATATTTAATTCTAATTTACTTTCAGACCATTCCATTTTGTTTCCAGTATATCATTAATTCATTGGATGCAGGGTTTTTAAATAATCACTTTAATCAGTAATTTCTTTTTGTTTTACAACAGAATACAAATACAGCCCATGGAGTTATTGTATAAGTCTACGTCTGTGCCATTCTTTACAGATACCTCATAAATGAAAAGAATGAACTTCCCTATCATAAGAATTAAATTCTATTTTGAATGTGATGAATATTACCTGAATTTGGATAGTTGGTTTAGAACCAACTCTGTATTTTTTAATGTTACATAAAAGAACCATTATTATTTCCTAATAAAGGGCCTACATGAAATATGCACAAGGGCAACATTAGTATAAGTTGTAGAAAGACTCAGGGCTAAGCTTGTAAGCCGCCCTGAGTCTTCGGAGAAGGGCGGGATATAAATGGAATTAAAATAAAATAAATAAAAATAAATAAATTTCATTTTGCATGCTGCATAACTAACAGCTATTTTGCATTAAACTCATGCATTTTAAAAAATAGTCTGCAAAAGGGTTCAGGAAAAGTAAACAAGAGCCTTCATATATACTAACCTCCGATTTATTCTGTTTCGAATTGAAGCTATCATATATAAAGTAGAAATAATTTCTACTTTATTATTTATTTATGTTATTATGCAAAATTACTATTTATTTATTTAACACTTCCTTATTTTTTGTCAACAAGGCCTAATTATTTCCCATTATAAGAAGAAACTTTACTGAATATTCTTGTACTTTCAGAAGTGCATTCAGGGGAGGAATGCATCATTCAATATTTGATTAACATTAAAAATATTTGTATTAACCATATGCCTAAAGGTACTTTTCCCAATTATTAAATTCTCTTCTAATAAAAAACAACAACAGCAAAATAGAATTCTTATGTTTGGCTATGTCAGAAATGGGCTGTTGGGATACGATCGTGGGTGGCATACATTCTGAGCTTGAAGAGTGACTTCTTAGGCTGGGCACCCATTTCAAGTCCAGATTGAGATTGAGATTTTCTTTTGTATGACAATGTATGTTTCCTAGCTTTCTGCCTCTTTTCTATTTTCTTCTGATACTCACTTGGAGGAAGAAGAGAATCTGCAAGAAATAATGGAAAAGGAATTCTTTACTTAAAATGCATTCTGAATAATATAAAGAGATGGGAAATCTATGATCCTCCAAAAGCTGTTGAATTGCAACCTTGTCCCATGGATAATAGAAATTCATCTGGAGGGCTATAGGTTCTGTTTCTAAGTTAGAATTCAGCCAATATGTTTTAACAATGGTCCAAAGCGCTTGCTTAAAGCAAAGTGACTACAAAAGATATTCAGATCTACATTAAACATTTAAATGTAATATGAATTTGGTTCTATAAAAACAATTAAGATTATGCATTTGAAACTGCACTTTGCAAAACTTACAAGACTACTTAAGCATCTGTGCCTGACTTCACAAAACAATTCTCTGTGGGTAGTTAAATGTGTGTACGCATATAATAGACTTTATCCATAGTCACTCACTCACTAGTCACTTTGATTATGCTATTATAATGCGTTCTACATGGGGCTGATTTTGAAGTGTATTTGGAAAGTAAATCTGATCCAGAATGCAATGACTCAAGTAGTTATGGACACTCCTTGTTGCACCATTGTAACACATTATTTTTGGAGCTGTACTGGCTATTGATTGTACATCAGATGTAATTCTATTTGGTGGTTACTGTTAAATACTGGGATCTTTTGAGGCATTGATGAGGCGAAGGTGAAAGTAACAGAACGTTTATTAGGTTAACACAGAAGCAGCTCTAACAGCCACTTTGACATCTATTTATATGGACCGCCGATAGGTGGTAGCCAATGAATTTTAAGCAATTCTCCAGCCCAAAAATACAAGCTTGTAAACTTGCAGACAGGCAATTAACTTTCAGACAACACAGCTATTATTCAATTATAATGGCCCATATAATTTACTTCAATACATAACACCCCTTGCCCCTAGATGGTTCACAGTTAAAGAATGAACGTAGTCCTGCAAGTACTTCAGTGGCTTCAACAACCTCTCCGAATGCCTTGGAGCCATTGGTGGTTCCCGGTCTACCAGTTCCCTTGCTTGGCTGGGTAGAACTCTCCGACCCCTTGTGTTCTGTACCAGCCTGCTACCGGCCCTGCAGAAAAGGCAACCCCTTTATAAACGGCAAGAGGCTGGAATGACGTCTGCCAAATTTATTACTACAAAAAACAAACAAGACACGAACCAAGATTCAGGAGCTTTGAAACACTATCTGAGCGGTTGCTTTCAGCAAACCAGCCCTCCCCAAACATTCCCTTTATAAAGAGTTCAGGGCGTGGCCTCTCTCTGCCTCCTTCCGAGAAGCCCCACAGCCTTCCTCTGTTTACTCCTACTTGACTGCCTCCTGCGTTGGGCGTCCTTGAACAGGGCCAGCTGTGGGTCATCTTCATCCACACTGTCAGGCTCACACAGCTGGGTCTCCATGGTGACCAAGTGGGAGGGGCCTGCCTGAGGGCTATCATCAGCAAGGTCTTCAACACCCCCCATCTCCTCTGATTCGTCTGACCCAACTGCCGAACCCACAGGCTGACCCTGAATCACAACACTATCCTGCACCGCAGGCCCTTCCCCCGGGTCTGCCGATCCGGATGCAGTCGGGATGGAAATTGTTCATGAAAAGCGGTCACCAATGCAGGGGCATGAACGGCGGTTGCGTCTTCCCAGGTGAAGTCCTCTGGTCCGTAACCTTTCCATTCAATCAGGTACTGGAAACGACCTTTCAGCCAACGGGAATCCCTGATGCTGGCGACCTTGTACTCGGGGGTGCTGCCTCCATCACGAGGTCCTGATGGGGGAGGTTCCGCTCGGCGGAGTGGACAAGCCGGTTGCTCGGGGACCAACAGAGACCGATGAAAGACTGGATGCACGCGCAGGGAACGTGGCAGAGTTAAGCGATAGGCGACCGGATTGATGACAGCCTCGACTGGGAACGGTCCTAAATATCAGTGATCTAACTTTCTCACCGGCCGTGTTGACGGTAGGTTCCTGGTGGACAACCAGACCCGATCTCCCACCGATAGTGGAGGCGTATCCCGTCTTGACCGATCAGCAAATCTTTTGTAATCGGCCTTGGCCTTCTCTAACTGACGTCGCACCAATCGATGGATCACCTGTAACTCTGCCATGAAGTCGTTCGCTGCCGGCTCCAGTGAGTCCACGGGAGAAAGGGGGGAAAACCGGGGGTGATATCCCACATTGGCCAAGAATGGTGTCATCTGTGTGGAGGTATGCTGCGAATTGTTAAATGCAAACTCAGCTATGGCCAGATAGTCCACCCAATTGTTTTGCTGCAGATTGACGTAGCAGCGCAGATATTGTTCCAGGATACCAATGACCTTCTCGGTTCCCCCGTCAGTTTGAGGATGATGCGCGGACGAGAGGCAAATCTTGATATCCAACGCATGCATCAACTCCTGCCAGAAGCGGGCTGTAAACTGGGCCCCCCTATCAGAGACGACTCTATCAGGGAGGCCGTGCAGCCGAAACACCTGCTGAATGAACATACGACTAGTGGCGTGGGCTGACGGTAAGCTGCGACAGGGGATGAAGTGCGCCATCTTGGTCAGCATGTCCACCACCACATACACTGCCGTAAAACCAGAGGATGGGGGTAAATCCATCAGAAAGTCCATGGACACAGCCCCCCAGGGTCTTTTGGGTGTTGGCAAGGGCTGCAGTAATCCAGGCGGGGCCCGTCGCTGACTTGGCCTGCCTGCATGGGATGCAGGAGGTAACATAGGACTGGACGTCGTGTCGGACTCGAGGCCACCAGAAGGTATGGGAGACCAGGTTCAGGGTCTTTTACAGGCCAAAATGCCCTGCCGCCGGGTTATCGTGACACTGGCTGAGGATGAGTCCCCTGAGTGGCCCTCCTGGAACGTAGAGCCGGTCACGATAATACAAGAGTCCATCCGTGACCGTCCAAGGAGAATCTGGCCCCACCTCCTCCTTCCGCTGAGCCACCCACACCTCCTGCTGCTGTGCCTCCCGGATCCGAGCCCGTATATCAACCGGCTCCCGCACCGCAGCAAAAGACTCGACGGAGATCACTGTCCTGGGCAGAAGCTTGTCTTCCACTTGGGAATATTCGGGCTTCCTGGACAGAGCATCCGCTCTTTGATTGTGCCCGCTAGGTATGTACCTCGATTTGATGCCGCGCTCCCTCCAGATGATGCCTCCAGGCCTCGAACGCCGCTTTGATGGCCAGCAGCTCCTTCTCCCAGATTGTATAATTGCGCTCCGAAGGGTTCAGTTTTCGTGAATGGTACGCGCAAGGGCAGAGGGTACCGCTGGGCATCGTTGCCTGGAGTAACACCGCCCCAATGGCAATGTCGGAGGCATCCGCCTCCACGACAAACGGCCGTTGCGGGTCAGGATGCTTCAAGATGGGCTCCTTCATGAAGGCTTCCTTCAAAATCTGGAAAGCCTGTTGTTCTGGAGCGTTCCACTGGAACCGAGTCTTCTTCTGCAGGAGCCGGGTGAGGGGGGCTGTCAAGGCAGCAAACCCAGGGATGAAAGTTTGGTAATAGTTGGCGAACCCAAGAAGTCGCTGAACATCCTTCACGCGACGCGGGGGTTGCCAACTCTGCAAAGACTCAACCTTACTCGGCTCCATGGCGATGCCCTCAGGAGAAATGCGGTGACCCAGGAAATCGATGGTCACCCGGTAGAACTGGCACTTCTCCAACTTGGCAAACAGCCGATGTTCTCGGAGTCGCTGCAGGACCTGATGGAGATGCTGATGGTGCACCTCACGCGATGGGGAGTAGATCAGGATGTCATCCAAGTAGATCACGACAAACTGATCCAACAAATCCCGGAAAATGTCATTCATGAAATGCTGAAACATGGCGGGGGCATTGGTCAGGCCAAACAGCATCACCGTGTACTCAAAATGTCCATAGCGAGTACCAAACGCCGTCTTCCACTCATCACCCGGCCGAACCCTGACGAGGTTGTAAGCTCCACGCAGGTCCAGTTTCGTGAAGATCTTAGCCTCCCGGAGTCGGTCCAAGAGTTCGGGGATGAGGGGCAGCGGGTAACGATTGCGCACCGTGATGGCGTTAAGTTTTCTATAATCGCAGCAAAGCCGTAATTCGCCCGACTTCTTCTTGACGAAGAGCACGGGTGCAGACACTGGCGAGGGTGAGGGCCGGATGAAACCGCGAGCCAAATTCTTCTCCAGAAAGTCCCGCAATGCAGCCAACTCGGGGTCCGACATGGAGTACAAACGCCCCACTGGGAGAGGCGCATCAGGGACTAAATCAATGGGGCAGTCATAGGGCCTGTGCGGGGGTAATTGATCCACCTCTGTCTCGCTGAACACATCAGCAAAGTCGGACAGTTCAGGAGGCAAGGAAACCCCTGGGGAACCCTCCACCTGGCTGGCACAGATATGGCGGGAGTGGTCCACACACTGCAAGCTTGGGAAGGTGACCACGTTCTGTGACCAATAGATCTGTGGGTCATGCGCCTGGAGCCACGCCAGTCCCAGGACCACGGGGAAATGCAGATCTGAGGTGATATAGAACTGGATGGCCTCCACATGGGAACTGATGGCCATACATAATGGTTGCGTGGTGGCCGTAATAGGCCCAGACAGGAGCACTCGACCATCGATAGTCTCCACTAACATGGGCGGATCCACCGGGCACTGGGGAACAGCCCATTTGGCCACAAATGCTGAGTCCATAAAATTTGTGGTGGCCCCAGAGTCAATTAAGGCATGGACTGGAATCCCCTCTGGCTTGCCAGGAAGGATCAGACGTGCCTCCAAAATCAAATGCCGTGGAGGTCCACAGGCAGCATCGGAAAGACGTCGCTCAGTGTTGTTGTGGGACGCCCGATCTATCACACCGTCTAGATCGGGCTCGGGGCGTTTCCCGACAGAAAAGTAGGGGACTTTCTCAGGGCAGGCTCGGTCACTGATGCCCGCTGTCGCTTCTTTGGGCAAAAAGCAGCCAAATGCCCAGGGTCCCCACAGTAAAAACACAACCCCCCGATCATCGTCTGTTCATTTCAGTCACCGATAGACGAGACCTGACGGCACCCAGCTCCATTGGCTCCTCCCTTTGAACTGGGGGCTCACGCACAACAGGGGCTGCAGGGGTCTGTGGGGTGGCATGGCGACTCCTTCGCTGCTGCAACTGAGCATCGATCCGCAGGCAGAGATGGATCAGCCCATTCAGGTCTGAGGGAATATCCACACGGGCCAGCTCATCCAACATCTCCTCCGACAATCCATCCTGGAAGGCATCCACAAGCGCAGCCTCATTCCAGGCGGAATCCTGGCTAAGCAGCAAAAAATCGCTGATATAGCCCTGTAGGGGGCGTTGACCCTGCCTCAGAGCTTTCAGGCGTCGAGTAGCAGTCTGCGTCTTAATAGGGTCCTCATACATCAGACGCATATGATCACAAAACCCCACAAAGTTGTCCAACAATGGGCTAGATTGAGCCAGCAGAGGCGTGCCCCAACGAGCTGCATCACCTGAAAGAAGGCTTAACACAAACCCCACCTTATCCCGGTCAGTGGGGAAATCAGCTGCTCTCACGCTGATAAAGAGCTGGCATTGTCCCAGGAAAGCAGGAAACAGTTCTGGAGTGCCTGTAAATTTATCCGGCATTGCAACTTGGCATTTTCTCCTGGGTGGGGGTGATGGTGAGGGTGCAGCATGAACCTGAGCTTGCAGTTGAGCCACCTGAGCTGCCAGCAAAGTGAGTTGCTGGGTGAGCTGGGCATTCTCAGCACGTAGCTGCTCCATAATATTAGTAAGGCAGCCTGCTAAGGGGCATTAGCATGTCCCATTTCCTAGCCAGGTTTGTGAATTAGCCTGTAACTATAGGCTGCGAGAAAGATGGACCACCTTAGGATCTGTGGGGAGAGGATCTGAGGGATGTTTGTCTGTAGTGAACAGATCCAGAAGTGGCTTGTGGTCCATAAAGACCATGAATTTGCAACCATACAGGAAGTCATGAAATTTTTTGATGCTGGCCACGATGGCCAATGCCTCTTTATTGATCTGAGCTTGGCTCCCATCAGCAATTAGATGGCTTAAGACAGCTCCTATTCCATAAGGCGAGGCATCACATGCAATGCTGATAGGCAGCTTCTCATTATAATGTGTTAGGATGGAGTTTGATGACAGCAGTGATTTGACTGCTCTAAAACTTTGCTCTTGGACACTTGTCCACTGTCATTGTGCCTTCTTATCCAAGAGCCTGTGTAAGGGCTCACCAATGCATGGTAGAAATTGAGTAATCCTAAAAATGCATGTAGCTCCCCTTTCAACTTTGGTCTAGGACACGGGTCGGCAACCCGCGGCTCCGGAGCCGCATGCGGCTCTTTAAGCCGTCTCCTGCGGCTCACAGTCCTCCTCTGCCATTCTGGAAAAAAAGTGGGAATAAAAAAGTCCCATTGAGAGAATGGGGTGGTGGTGGTTTGGGGAGCTGCGTGCGCAGCTCTCCAAACTTCCACCCCCCAGTTTGGAGAGCTGCTGCTTTCGTCAAACATGGACATGGCAGCAGCTCTCCAAACGGGCGGCGGCGGTTTCGAGAGCTGCGCGCGCAGCTCTCCAACCCGCCGCTCTTCAAACCGCCAGCGCCCCGTTTGCAGAACTGCTGCCTTCATGCATGTTTGATGAAGGCAACAGCCGTCCAACCGAGGCGGTAGAGGTTTGGAGAGCGGCGGGCTGGAGAGCTGCATGTGCAGCTCCCCAAACCTCCACCGCCCAGTTTGGAGAGCTGCTGCCTTCGTCCATGTTTGACAAGGCAGCAGTTCTCCAAATGGGCGACGGCAGTTTGGAGAGCCGCACGCGCAGCTCCGCCGCCACCTCTGCAAGCCTCCGCTGAGAGAATGGGGCGGTGGAAGCTTGCCACCCATTTTCTCGGCGAAGACTTCTTTCGGGGGATCCAGCCTCTGCCGCCCCCTTCTCTCAGCTGCCCAGCTGAGAGAAGGGGGTGACAGAGGCTGGATCCCCCGAAAGAAGTCTCCGCTGAGACAAGAGAATGAGGCAGTGGAGCGCTCCGCCAAGTATGGCGCAGTGGAGGCTTGCTGCCCATTCTTTCGGCGGACACTTCTTTCGGGGGATGCAGCCTCTGCCGCCTTCTCTCAGCTGGGCTCTGCCGAGACGAGAGAATGGGGCGGCAAGCCGAGAGAATGCGGTGGTGGAGCGCTCCACTGGGAGAATGGGGCGGTGGAGGCTTGCTGCCCATTTTCTCGGCGGAGACTTCTTTTGGGGGATGCAGCCTCTGCTGCCCCCTTCTCTCAGCTGCCCAGGCAGCTGAGAGAAGGGGGCGGCAGAGGCTGCATCCCCCAAAAGAAGTCTCCGCTGAAATGAGAGAATGGGGCGGTGGAGCGCTCCGCCGAGAGAATGGGATGGTGGAGGCTTGCCACCCATTCTCTCGGCAAAGACTTCTTTCGGGGGATCCAGCCTCTGCCACGCCACACCGCGCCAACAGCAAGCCACCCCATTCTCTCGGCGGAGTGCTCCACTGCCCCATTCTCTCAGCGGCTTGCTGCCCCATTCTCTCATCTCGGCAAAGCCCAGCTGAGAAAAGGGGGTGACAGAGGCTGGATCCCCCGAAAGAAGTCTCCGCCGAGATGAGAGAACGGGGTGGCAAGCCGCCGAAAGAATGGGGCGGTGGAGTGCTCTGCCGAGAGAATGGGGCGGCTTGCTGTTCTCTCGGTGCAGCACGGCAGAGGCTGGATCTCCCGAAAGAAGTCTCTGCCGAGAGAATGGGCGGCAAGCCTCCACCACCCCATTCTCTTGGCAGAACGCTCCACCGCCCCATTCTCTCGGCAGCTTGCCACCCCGTTCTCTCATCTCAGCAGAGACGTCTTTCGGGGGATCCAGCCTCCGCCGCCCCATTCTCTTCGTGGAGACTTGCAGAGCTGCTTTTCTTTCGGGGCATCTAGCTGTTGATAGAAGGGGGCGGCAGAGGCTGGATCCCCCAAAAGAAAAGTAGCCGAAAGCAAGCTGAAACAGAGAGAAGGAGACTGCAAGAAGCGCGAGATCAGCGCGGGCTGAGAAACGCTGATCTCGTGTTCCTGGCAATCTCCCTCAATTTCCACTTGTGAAATTTGGGGCTGGCCTTACGGAGTTGCCAGAGCTCCCAGGAGGACGCATACACTCGGCTGCTGATCAGCCTCTTGTTTTGCGCATGCGTGCACATGTGCACTCTTTTTTGCGGCTCCCAGTTTTTTCTTTTGTGAGGGAACCGGTTCCGAGTGGCTCTTTCACTGTTTCAGCTTGCCGACCCCTGGTCTAGGAGCCTGCTGAATAGTTTTGAGCTTGGATTCAGCAGGGTATATGCCTGTGGCATCTATGTGAAAACCAAGAAACTCAGTGGAGTTCACTCCTATCTGGCATTTGCCCCTCTTAAGCTTCAGCCCCGCTTCATGGAAACTCTGAAGGCCGGCTCTGAGTCATTTGGCCAATATTTCTTCTGATTCCCCAGCTATGAGGACATCATCAAAATAAGGGCACACACCTGGGATATTTTTGAGCATGCTCTCCATCACGCTCTGAAAAAGAACTGGGGCCACACTGACCCCAAACTGCAGGCAACAAACCCTGAATGCTCCCCTGTGGGTTACTATAGTTTGGGCTTCTGCCATGGCATCGTCCACGGGCAGTTGCTAGTATGCCTGTGCCAAGTCCAGTTTGGCAAATACATGACCCCCTTTTAATGATGCCAAGATATGGCTGACTACAGGTACCAGATATGCATGCTGCTGAAGTGTTTTATTTATAGTGCACTTATAGTCTGCACAGATGCGCACCTCACCGTTGGGTTTAAGTGGTGTTACTATGGGAGTTTCCCACATACTGCTATCTAACTGGCTGCAACACCCCTTGCTGCACCAGCTTGACTAACTCTGCATCCATCTTAGGTTTGAGGGCAAAAGGCACTCTGCGAGGCTTGATCCTGATTTGGGTTACGGTTGGGCAATTGAAGCTCCCTCGTACTTGCCTAAGCTGGGGCTTGAAAACATCAGCAAATTCATGGCAGACTGACGACAAGTCTGCTGCTTGCGTTTAGTTGATGCCTGTCACATGGATGCCCAGGGCATCAAACCAGTTTAACCTGATGAGGCTTGAGCATCCACCCTTGACTACCACGATGTCAAGGGACCCTCAAACTCTTTGAACTGAACTTTAAGTGTAGCTTCACCTTTAACCGCTATGCAGGAGTTTTAAAAATCCATTAACATGAGATTTGATGACTTGAGTTTAACTCTTTTGCCACTGTGACTGCAAATGTGGTTAAAAGTTCTTTGGGAAACTATGGATAAGGCTGACCCTGTGTCCAGTTCCATGGGGCATGGAATTCCTTGAAGCTTGACTTTGAGCCTAAACTTTTCTTTTAGGGGGTTCCTGTTCTAAATATGCTCCTTCTACTGGAGCAATAACCAACTCTGTATTGCCCCAGGGCCCCTGTACCTTTCCTGGGGAATTCTTCTTGTAGAGAGTACATCTGGTGACCTTTAAAAATGATGGCATGTGGCCTTGTTTGCCACATGCCCTGCACACTGCCGTATGGAACCTGCACTCAGAGCGCCGGTGTTGACCTCCACAGCCCGCGCAGCTGGTGAAGGGAACTGCCTTGTCAAGCAGTTGCCACCCTCTTTCTGGTAGCTTCTGCAGCCAGTCAATCTCATTGTCCTCATTTATGTCATCGGCTCTTTCAGAGTCTTCATGGTGGATGGTTATTGGGCTCAGAACATTCTTGGAAGGCCATAAGGTTTTGACGGCTCCCCCGGCAGCCTCTTCTGTCATTACCTCTTTCAAGGTGTCCTGGAATATTACGGTCTCCTTTGGAAACAGCTTCTGCTGAAGGTCCCTGTTCCTCAAGCCGCATACCAGTTGGTCCCTGAGCCTTTCTTCTAGGTCTGGGAATTTGCAGAGCCTGGATGCCTGTCGTAGTGTGGCCACAAATTCAGCAGCTGACTCTCCCGGTTGCTGTTCCCTTTGTTTGAATGCATGTCTCCATGCAATGACAGAGAGCTTTGGCTCAAAGTGCTCTTTGAGTTTTTTCTTGAGGTCCGTGTAGGCGACTGACTCTAGAGTTGCTGGAACGACTAGGTTTTTGGCTATATTGAACGTCTCCTGGTTGCACACGCAAAGTAGCATTGCAGCCTTTAAGCCATCTTCACTAATTTGGTTAGCTCTTAGGTAGTTCTTGACCCTTGAGACATACGAGCTCCATCTCTCTGGGTGCGACACATCAAACTCTGATAGCTTGCCCACCTTGGCCATGGTTTGCTGTTACTGACCTCTCAATGTCTTGTGCTGCTAAGGGCTTCTGTGTTGAACCTAGGGACAGATCCCTTAGTATGCGGATGCCTACAGCGTGGCTTGCTGGCAGGCAGAGGGGGGAACGTAGTTCCTACCAGGGCGCTGATGCCTGGTCTTTCCCCCAGTGACTCTTAGCTCTCTCTTACTTAGCAGCACATCCCATCCTCGTCACCACTGCTAAATACTGGGATCTTTTGAGGCATTGATGAGGTGAAGGTGAAAGTAACAGAAAATTTATTAGGTTAACACAGAAGCGGCTCTAACAGCCGCCTTGACATCTATTTATATGGACCACTGATAGGTGGCAGCCAATGAATTTTAAGCAATTCTCCCACCCAAAAATACAAGCTTGTAAACTTGCAGACAGGCAATTAACTTTCAGACAACACAGTCGTTATTCAATTATAATGGCCCATATAATTTACTTTAATACATTACAGTTACCACTGTCAAAGCCCTATATCAGGGGTGTCAAACTTGCAATGTCATGTGATGCGTTGTGATGTATCATGACTTTTTTTCCATTGCCAGCAATGGGGTGGGTGCGGTTTCACCATGACGCATACGGCCCACAGGCTGGCAGTTTGATACCCCTGGCTTATATGATTCATGGGTTGGATATTTACAGAATTGTCTTCTTCCAAAACATCTGTTCACCCAATACTGTCAAACAAAACAAACTCTCTCCATGTCCTTTGTTCAGGTAATGCCATCTACAGGTGCTACAATAGTATGCCTTCTCTATTGTTCATCCACTTGTTTGGAACAGCAGTCTCCCAGACCTTCAAATGGCCCATTCCCTGTTGGTGTTTAAAAAGGATCTTATGTTTCCCTAAAAAAAATGGACATAGTTTCCGTAGTGAGGGTATATAAAGTATAGTCTACAATTATCTCTAGGGTCTTATACTGTGATTTTATGGCTTTAATATCATGTTTTGTTTTAATCTGAGATATGGAAAGGGAACTGAATACTACTTCATCTATGTAGTTGGAGTGGACTATAAACTGCATAAAATAAACCAACAAACAATTATGTGCAGACAGCTGCAAGAGCTTACCATAGAGTGTAACAGTTTTATTACTTGTAAGAAAGGTATTGGGCATGAAACAACATTGCCTTATGAAGTAACATCTTTAATGCTTTGCAAAATCTTAAAAGCTGCTAGTTCTCTGAACATTTGTTCAGATATATTTAAGTATTAATTATAATATAAAATGAATGTTCCACCAGAATATAATCTACAGACATATTATGCCATAATTTTAAATATTTTAAAGTAGAATATCTGTCAGAATCCATTCCTAAGGAGGGGGAGAGAAGACAGGATGTCAATTGGCCATCTCTATCCCTTTGATGCAAGGTTTGTTTATTTAGCCTGCCTAGAAGCCATCACAAAGGACCAGGTGAAAAAACCCTTGGAACTAAGAACAAAGAAAGAGGGAGGGGGAGATTCTGGTTTGTATCTCCAATTGGAATGTGAAGGGGAAGAAGTAACAATGTTGCAAATGTACTGATGTTTTCTCTTTTCCAATGAGGGGTTTTGACACATGAAACGTAACTGATCTGGGACTGACCAAATGGACTGAAGAGAGGGGTTTTTACTTTAAAACTATCGATCTGTGAGACAGTTTCCAGATCCTGTCTAGATTATCCACTGTCAGCCATGTTTTAGTAAAAGTTCCTGTTTGGATAATCCTGTCTCCAAGAGTTCTTTTTTCTTAAGATGTGGATTGGGGTGGGTTCTGATATTAGACAGGATCTGCATTAAGAGTCAACTTGGAAGGGAGAACCTTACTGGGAGACTTTGTAAAAAAATACAATGTCTACCGATGAAACAAGGGGGGAGGAAAGCCCCATGGAAAGGGAACTTTCCCCCCAAACAAAACCCCACCAATGATCGGAAGCTGAAGTGTCATATTCGTCTGGGGAAGTGGTGGTGGAGGCACATGACCACAAGCCATGGTGGCCGATGGGCATTGGAAGGAAAAGCGAGTGGGAAAAGGCATTGAGGAAAGTGACCCTGAGGCGGGGTGGCCACCAACCTGAATGGAGGCAAGAGATGGAGAGCCCCCTGTACGTCAGTGAAGAGGAGTGGATCCTAGAGAAAGCTATTGACCTGATGAAGAAAACCCTTAGCTCACTAAGAGAGGAGAAACCTGAATACCACAGCCAAAGCAATGCCTGGGGCTGCAACTGGAAAGACAGTGGGGGGGATCCAGAACCTGCAACTCCACTGGACCAGGAGCTGCCACCTCAGCAGCACCCACCTCCCGCCGAACCACAGACGGGGATCAGAATGAGGGCCAATACTGCCCGCTGCATAGACACCGATCCATCCAAAGACTACCACCCTGGAAGCAAAATTCAGGGAGAGCCACCACACTTGGGGTTTTTCCTAACCCAAGTCCCTAGCTCTATGGAAGAATACAGACGGGACATCCCCAGTGACAAAGCCCACATCCGCATCATGCAATCTGCCCTAGACAGACCAGCTGCAGACTGGGTAGTGAACCTGCATGACTCCAATGCCCCAGAACTCAATGACTTCAAGTGATTCATGTCATGCTTGAGGAGGCGGTATGAGGACCCTTTGGCTGATTGTAAGGCCCAGGAGATAATCAAAACTGTGAGGCAGGGCAGATGGCTGGTGGCTGAATATACTCAAGAATTCCGAGCCATTGCCATCAAGCTGAACTGGCCGGAAGACATCCTCCTTAGCCATTTCAAAGACAGGCTAAACTACAACCTGTATGACACTTGCCTGCCTCGAGGAGACCCACACCATCTCGATGACTGGTATGTCCTGGCAGAGGAGGTAGAGATAGAGCTACTAAAAAGGCACTGATGGGGAAAACCATGGGGCCGCTGCCCAAGCAAACATGTGAGCCGCTGCCCAAGCAAACATGTGAGCCAGTGAAAACACTGTCCATGGCTAAGAAATCAACAGGCTGTTTCAAATGCAGGACACAGGGTCACTGTGCCACAGAATGCCGCTCAAAAACCCCTCAGTGCAAATCAGAGGCATCACCCTGCAGGAGACCAGGGAAGTCCCAAGGCAAGCCAAAAGAACCTGCCATGAGGAGACAGAGGCTGTAGAGTCCCCAAACCCTGCCAAGGACTGGGAGGGGATTCCAGCCTACACCACAGGGGTGGTGGACACCTCGGAAGACAGCTCAGAGAGAGAAACATTGGTAAGTGGATCCATTCCACCCTTCCTTAAGACAGTGATTATATTAGCTTCCTCCATGCCTGAAGCTGTCAAAGTAAAAGCCCTAAAAGACTCTGGCTGCACCTGCTGCCTCATCAGCCCGTCGCTGGTGGAGAATTTGGGCATTCCAGTGAGGAGACTATAACAACCAATTTCTTTTGGCCAGTTAGATGGGTCCATAGCAGGGGGGGTTCCAGCTACTCTAGCCACCTTACCAGTTCACCTGTCCCTGGGTACTCATGAGGAAGACATAATGTTTGTAGTGATCCCAGGCATGGAATGCCCAATGATATTAGGACTAGAATAGCTGAAGATATGGAACCCCTGGGTAAATTGGAGGACAGCAGAACTCAACTTCCCGGAGGGAGAGCATAGGAACGTAAAATCCCAAAGCACCCCCCAACCCAAAGAGAGGAGACAGCATCAGTGGCGGAAGAGAAGGGGTTACCAGAAATACCAGAGGAATACAGGGACCTTGCTGACGTTTTCAGTGAGGAACGGGCAGATGAGCTTCCCCCCCCCACTGGCCCACAGACTGCGCTATAGAATTCAAACCTGGGGCAAAACTCTCAAAGCCCAGGATGTATGGCATGAGCTCAAAAGAAATGGTGGAGATGGAAAGATTCATTTAAAAAACCTAGAAAGGGCAGTTATTGAGCTTGCCAAACCCAAAGTGGCCACCCCGGTCCTGTTCAGGGAGAAGAAGGATGGCACTCTTCGTTTGTGCATGGATTATAGATTTCTTAACACAATTAGCGAATGTAATCTGTATCTCCTACCTCTAATGAAGGATATGCTATCCCACCTATCGAAAGGAAGGATTTTTACCAAGCTAGACCTGAGAGAAGCATACTACTGCATTAGGATTAAAGAAGGAGATGAACCTGTAATCCCAGCACTGAAGGAATGGATTGCACAATTAGAAAACATCTGGCCAATCATTAGGAAAGCTTTAGACAAAGCTAGACAAGCATACAAAACACAAGCAGACAAAAAAAAAGAGTCAATCCCAAACCATTCCACAAAATACCTTTAATCCCTACAACCCTGTAAAAAACTCAGACCAAAATGTATTGGACCTTTTCCAATTAAAAGAATCATAAACCCAGTAACAGTAGAATTAGAATTACCCAATTTTTTTAAGCAGATACACCCAATTTTTCACTGCAGTTTACTAAAAAGAGAACAACAGTCACACCTACAAACAACACCCCCCCACACACACACACCTCCTTTTATGATGGAAGGAGAACAACACTTTGAGGTGAAAGAAATCCTGGATTCTAGGAAACACCATGGAGCAATTCAATATCTAGTAGCTTGGAAATACCTTCCCTCCTCAGAAAATGAGTGGGTCAATAAACATCACATTAGAGCACCTAAGTTGCTTAAGAAGTTTCATACAGAATATCCTAACAAACTGGGCTAACATTTACATTTTGTTTCCTCTACAGGTGGACCTCTCTCTCTTTTAAAAGGAGATTGTCAGAATCCATTTATATTTCATTTCTAATTCCTTTTTCTGTGCAAACTTAAATCTCACCTCTTACTGGATTCTGCCATTCCTAAGGAGGGGAAGAGAAGACAGGATGTTAATTGGCCATCTCTATCCCTTTGATGCAAGGTTTATTTATTCAGCATGCCTGAAGGCCATCACAAAAGACCAGGGGAAAAAACCCCTGGAACTAAGAAGAACAAAGAAAGAGGGATGGGGGTATTCTGGTTTATATCTCCACTTGGAATGTGAAAGGGAGGAAGTAACAATGTTGCAAATGTACTGATGTTTTCTCTTTTCCCACAAGGGGTTTTGACACATGAAACTTAACTGATCCGGGACTGTCCAAATTAACTGAGGGGAGGGGTTTTTACTTGAGGACACTTTAAAAGTATCTATCTGTGAGATAATTTCCAGATCCTGTCTAGATTATTCACTGTCAACCATGTTTTAGTAAAAGTTCCTGTTTGGACAATCCTGTCTCCAAGAGTTCTTTCCTAAGGTGTGGATTGGGGTGGGTTCTGATAATATCTTTGATAATGGCAGTTGTTGCAAAACAATGCTTATGATATCTTCTTTACAATGAAGATGTTCTGTTGTCTTTATAATCAGGATAGAATTGAATGCTTTACTCTTTGAAAGCATATTTCATTGAAAGAATTGGACTTCTTAAAAAACAGTTAATGGAATCACACATCATACTAAGTTTTGTTAATTATGGATTGCTGAATAAGCAATAATTGACAGAATGTACACAAGGTAAACTGTAAACTATAATTCATATAAATAATGGCTGAGTTTTTATAATATTGTTTTTTGAAAAAGGAAAATACAGCTGCCATATTGTGATGTGTGAATTCAAGTCTGATAATTTGCAGAATGTGTATAAAAATACTTGATTTACTTATGAAAATATTTAAAACAGGCTTGTAAATTAGAGCAGGGTTTATTAAGCAACCTTTTAAGCATATTAAAAATGATGTAATATCTTTAAAAAAAGTTTTAACACATTACCATTAGGCTCAGTATTTTTTTTCTCCCATTTATCACGTTGCTGAAGCCATTCATCGCCATAACCACTGCTAATCAGTTTGCTGAAGTTTATAGGTTCATTTTTTTTATGAGCAGGCCTTCATAGAAAATAAGAAATAATTAAATTAAAACTAGGTCTAATATATTTTTCATAGTAATAATTATGATCAAATAATTGTACATAATTTCAAAAACAAAGCAAAAAGAAAAATTGAATACCTATTTCTCTATTATGGATAACAATAACAGTAAATAATTTGAGAAAACATTATTCCATTATTGAAGGCCCAATAATTAGTGGAACTGAAAAATAAAATGTCAAACTATTTCACAGAAGTTTTCCCAAGTAGGTAAATTGAGCAACAGACATATCATTATGTCTAAACTTCTATTTTGTGGTTTGTATGTACATTCTCTTTGTAACATGCAGATTATTACAACTCTTGTTTTACTTCTTTCGTTTAGTTGTTTAATTATCAGTTATTCTGTGAAATTTATTTCTAAAATTGTATAAAAAATTCTTCTAATCCAAAGATACGTAATTAGCAGCACAGTTCTTTGAACAAATGACAAAAACCAATATTTGTACAAATCCGTTATTTTATATGTTGTTGATTACACCCTCCCTTTCAGTAGTGAAAGGGGGAAAAAACTGTTAAAAAGTTCAGAGAACCCAACTACAATTAATGCAAGTAAGGATAATCCTTGATTTACCATCATATTGGATTCTGCCCATTACGATCATAAGTGGTGACAGTTATAAAAGGATCATCGTGTAATTGACCCAATTTTACAGACTTTTTTGTGGCAGTCACTAAGCAAATCACTATAGTTGTTAAGTGAACCCATGGTTGTTAAGCGAACTTACTTTGCTATGGGGTATTTTTTCTGAAAACCAAAAATAAATGCTGGCTTTCACCAAAACCCCAGAAATTGCAGTCATGTAACTGCAGGACACTGCAAACAGCCATAAATGCAGGTGGGTTGCCAAGTGCCTGCAATGTAAAAATGTTATCACACCTCTCCCAGCCATCATAAATTCGGAACTAGGCTGCAAGTGCCTTTTGGGGGGGTCCACTGCAATGTCAGAAGTGACCAGTTGTAATCATCTGTACAGTCAAACTCATCAAAATAGTAACAGTCAAATTTTTATGTATATTGATTTTGTCATGTTTGTTTAACATAATTAGTATCCACAAGTACCAAAAATAAACTAATGTACTCATGAAATATGAATGGATGTTTCAAATATTGTTTTAAAATATGTAATAGTGAAAAATTAGGGAAGCAATTTAAAGCATAGCAGGCATTAACATTCCACATCTGATCAAGCATATATGTCCAGGGAGTCTTCAGTTAATATTCACTTATTCAGCAGCAAGTTAGTAGCAGCAGAATCAAAGAGTTATAAATCTGAATCAGAAAGGCTGCAAGGGAATATCTATTTGCACCAACTCTGTGAAATTACTGTGAGGGCAACTGGCCCGACCAGAAAACATCCATAGTTTGAAAGCAGCAATAATTCATCCTTGATATTACCAATATTACCAAGAATATTCTATCCTTGATAAGTGCTTGTGTGATTGCAATTTTATTTTAGAATGTCTGGCTTTGCTCAGTGCAACACTTGTTTGCAGTTGTCTTTTGTTTTACTCTTTTTAATTTTGAATACTATCCTGTTTTAAGCTGACTGCTAGTTTACATGGACAGATTATTTATCTGAAGTCTTTAGTCTATTCCAGTCCCCCATCATAATAACAGATTTATAATCCAATTCGATTAGTCTTTGATGTAAAAATTTAAAAAACTTTTGCTGTTGTTGATTTGGAGCATATAATCCAATAAGAAGAACTTTCTTTCCTTGTAACATCAGTTCAATACTAACATATCTCCCTTGTTTATCCGATTCAATTAATCTAGCCGAAAAATCTTTTCTTAGATAAATGACCACTCCAACCTTCTTCTCCGGAGCCCAGGCTGCAAAATGTGTTCCCATCCAGGAATTAACCAAAAGCCTTTGGTCCTTTAATGCAATATGAGTCTCTTGTAAGCAAACAATATCATTTTTATGTTGTTTCAAATAGTAAAATACTTTCTTTCTTTTCTGTGGTGAGTTTAAACTATTAACATTCCATGTCAGGAACTTCACCATCTCTGGTGACCAGGAGCCTTTGGAACATGACCTGAAGATCACCTGTTGCTCTCTTCGGGCATGCTCCTCCCTCAGGCTCTGAAACAGCCGCATCTTGCGTAGTTAAACCAGATACAAGCTTCTGTTTTTGCTCTTTTTCCTTATGCTTGTATGCAGACCTAGTCATCCTCTGTTCTCTTGGGTCCTCCTTTAACACCAAACTCTGCTCCATAGTCTCAGCCTGTTGCATCTCCTCAAGAGGCAGTGACATTGCCCCTTCACTCAACTGTTCTTCTGTTCTTTTAACTCGAGGAGACGGTGGTGAACCTGCTTTAAGGACCTTAGTATAAAAATCTTTTGCTTTTGAAATTGTGTTCAACCTATACCTCGTACCTACATAATTTACCACAATGGGTATTTCCCATCTAAACTGAATTTGTCGCTTCTTAAGCTCATCAGACAAAAAGGCGAAGTCTTTCCTTTTTCTAAGAATTTTTTGGGGTATCTCCTTTAAAATTATAATATCTTGGCCTGCAATTTGGAATCTTTCCCGGTAAAAAGCTTGGATGATTGCATTTCTAGTTGATCTCCTGGAGAAGTAAATCACTACATCTCTAGGTAAATTTTTCTGTTTAGCAATCCAGGAATTAACCCTAAATGTTTTATCCATCTCTTTAACTAATTCTTCAGGTTTACATTTCAAGACAGGAGCCACTGCCTGCGCCACTTCCCATTCCAAATCTTCTTTAGGGTTCTCTCTCAAACCCCTTATACGCAATGCAAACTCCATGTCTCTATATTGAGAAAAAATAATTTCATCTTCTGTTCTGTCAATTTTAATCTCTGCCTTGTCCAGTTTCTGTTCAGCACTGATAATTTTATTTTCAAAATTCTCAACATATTCCATAACTGAATCCACACGAACATCCAGGCGTTCAATGTGTGCAGCCAAACCCTGAAGTGCTAGCACTATATCCTCCCTCATCTGTTTGTTTTGATTAACAAATTCTTCCTTTGTTTCCTTTATTTCTTGCTGTAATACTTGTGTCAATACTTGTGTTGACTGCATCACAACTTGCTGTATGTCTGCCAATGTAAATCCAGGTGGTGGTGGGGATGGTGGCTGTACTGTAGGTTTCATTGTAGCTTGCCCTGCAGCTTGTGATAAAGGTGAAGAAATGGCACTTTTAGAGATTGGGGGACCTCCCCCATGCCTTGCAGCCATCTTGATTTCCTCTTTTTTCTAGCAGAATCAAAGTTCAGAAAAAAAAGGAAGAGGGAGAAAGAATAAAAGTTTTTCTCCCAAATTCCTTATCCTTCAATAATAATAATAAAAAAGGGCAAACTCTCAAATACACAAAATCCGGTACTGGTTAGAATCAGTTGCAAATTGTATCTCAAGCTATATTACAAAATGTAGCAACTTTCCAAAACTGTCAGTTCATACAAGAAAGCAACATTCCAGCGCCATTTTTGCTCTGTTTCAATCAGCTTAAAACTTGAAGAAGATAATGAGTCTGAGTTAAAGTTAAAATCCAACTTGAAAATTCAAATCCTCCTGTTTCACTCTGCCTGTTTCTCAGAGAAAAAATACTCACAGTCTTATCTAAGCAGCAGATGTAGTTGTCACATCTGGTTCCACTCCCTTATGGAAGTGAAAGCGTCCTGGGAGCGGAGAAAGCCTGGGCTCCGAGGGAACTCACCCTATCAACCCCCAAACTAAGTGAGGAATTGACAGGGAAGCTCTACCTCTACCCAGACAGGCTCGTCTCTCCCTCTTCTCCCGAGTGAGAGACTTCGGCACCACGGAACAGCTGATTTTCGCTGTCTCCTAGTGCTTAACGCTTCCCAAGGTCGGGCGGCTTCTGAAACGCCGCCATTCGGCGTGGCAGTGCTACTGGACTCATTTGAAGATAGGAAGGGATCTTCTAAAAACCCTTCTAATTATTCGGAATTGCCCAAAGCCTTTTTTGATTTGAAGGAGGATTTGGAGCTAAGAGATGTATGGCGGGAAAGGAATATGAAGGACAGAGATTTTACTTTTTTTTTTGATAGACATAAATCTTTCTCTAGGATTGATTTTATTTTAATTACTACTGATCTTCTCTCTAGGGTTAAGAATGTTAAGATTTTTCCTAGGACATTGTCGGATCATAGCCCTGTCTGGTTGGAGTTCTTTGCTGAAGATGATAATAGAAGATCCTGGAGATTGAATGAAAACCTATTCACAAATGAGGTGTTTTTGCAGAAATGTAGAGAACATCTGAAAGAATTTTTTGTTATAAATATGCATAAAGGTACATCAATGGGAATGGTTTGGGATGCTAGTAAAGCGTACATGAGAGGGGTCTTGATTTATATGAATAATGCTTATAGGTGTAAGCAAATGCAAAAACGTAAAGATCTTGAGGTAGAGATTAAATCTAAGGAGAAAGATTTTATTTTGAATCCATAGGATAATAATTTAAGGACCTCGATACATTTATTGAAAGAACAATTTAGTATGTTAATGGCTGACCAAGTAGCAACTAATTTGTGTTATGCTAAGCATAATGCCTTTTGTAACGCTAATAAGCCTGGTAGGTGGTTGGCTTATCAATTAAGGAAGAAACAGAAATTACGTACTATAGATAAAATAGAATATAAAGGAAAAGAAGTCTATCAACAAAAATTGATTAAGAGGAGTTTCTTAGATTTTTACTCAAAATTATATTCTAGAGAAAACATACAAGCTTTAGATATAGATAAATATTTACAGGAAGCATATATTCCTAGGCTTTCAAAAGAACAACAACTTGAGATGAACCGCTTAATAACATCAGAGGAAATCTCTTTAGCTATTAAACAGTTGAAAGTGGGCAAGGCCCCGGGAACAGATGGATTAACAGCAATTTATTATAAAACGTTGTTGGTTGAAATGATTGAAACTTTAAATATGTTGTTTAATGAAATTCAGACTGGAGGAGCAGTTCCTCCATCTTGGAGGACAGCCTTTGTATCATTGATTCCAAAGGACGATCAAGACCTTACTCAACCTAAAAATTATAGACCTATATCGCTTTTGAATATAGATTATAAGATCTTTGCTAAAGTATTGGCTAATAGATTAATGCAAGTTTTAAAGCAAATGATTCATAGTAATCAATCGGGATTTATATCTGGAAGGTATATGAAATATAATGTAAGACAAATTGTAAATTTGCTTGAATATTTGGATAAGAACAACCAAGTCCCTGCAGCATTGATATTTTTGGATGCAGAAAAAGCTTTTGATCAATTGAATTGGCAATTTTTATTTAGAGTTGTTGAGGAAATGAATTTTGGAGAAGGATTTTTACATTCTATTAAAGCTATATATCAACAACAAACTGCACAAATTATAATTAATGGGGGGTTAACAGAAATGTTTAAAATTGAAAAAGGTACAAGACAGGGATGCCTCCTATCACCATTGTTGTTTGTATTAACGTTAGAGATTTTATTAATTAAAATTCGAGAGTCTTCTATGATAAAGGGAATTAAAATAAAACAATGATTATAGATTGAGAGCTTTTGCTGATGACTTGGTTGTGACATTATCTCAACCGATACAATCGGTTATTAGATTTGATGGAAATTATAACTCAGTATGGCAAGGTTTCAGGGTTTAAGGTAAATAGTAATAAGACTAAGATATTGTCTAAGAATATGTCTATGAGTGAAAAGGAAATGTTAATTAAATTAACAGGTTTGAAATAGTAAAAAAGGTTAAGTATTTAGGAGTGTATATTGCAGCTTCAAATGCAAAATTATATAAGAATAACTATGAAACACTATGGTTGAAGATACAAAAGGATTTAAATAATTGGAAAAAATTACAATTATCTCTATTGGGAAGAATCGCAGCTGTTAAAATGAATGTTCTGCCGAAGTTTCTTTTTTTGTTTCAAATGATACCTATATTGAAAAAGATGCCAACCTTGATCAATGGCAGAAGGGTATTAATAAATTTATCTGGGTGGGGAAGAAACCAAGAGTTAAATTTAAAATTCTGCAAGATGCTAGGGAAAGAGGGGGACTCAAGGTGCCTAACTTGAAATTGTATTATGATGCGGTGGTCATGACATGGGTTAGCGATTGGCTTAATTTAATAAAAGAATACTCCACCTTGAGGGTTGGGATTTGGTATATGGATGGCATGCATATTTGCTTTATGATAAAAAGGTAGACAGGGCTTTTAAATCTCATATTCTTAGAAGTGCTTTGTTGCGTGTCTGGAAAAAGTATTATTATAAGTTAAATTATAAAATACCGATTTGGGGAATTCCCGGACATGCGATAGAAGGTGTATTTATGGGAGTGAGTTTGGATATGTTTTCTTATAAGGAATTACTTAGATTGGAAGGGAATAATTGGCAACTTAAATCATTAGATGAGTTAAAACAAGAAAACATAAGTTACTCTTGGTTCCAATACACCCAACTGAAAGCTAGGTGGAAGCTGGATCAGAAGGTTGGCATTACAATTACAGATGAAAACTTAGTAAAACAAATTAGAAATTTAAATCGTGCACATATAATGAGGATATATAATGTTTTAATTGAATTGGATTCAGAAACGGAATTAGGTAAAGATTGTATGATAAAGTGGGCACAAAACATACAGGAACCAATTCTGTTGGATACTTGGGAGGTAATCTGGGTTAGAAATGTTAAATTTACTCAGGCTCAAAATTTAAGAGAAAATTTTTATAAAATGTTTTATAGATGGCATTTGGATCCCAAAAAGTTGTCTAACATGTATCCTAACTTACAGTCTAACTGCTGGAGATGCGGTAGTTTAGATGCTACTTATTTTCATATGTGCTGGACTTGCAGAAATATAAAAGCTTTTTGGATTAAAATTTGGTGGAACATTCAAAAGATTTTTAAGAGAAAGATAAAGTTTCTTCCACAATTGTTTTTATTGGGTATTGTTGTAGATTGTGATACTAAAGAAATTAATTTGATGTTGAACTTGATAACAGCAGCACAGTTACTGGTGGGACAATATTGGAAGAAGGATAGTTTGCCTTCTATAGAAGAATGGGTACTTAAGGTATCGAATCTTGCAGAAATGTCTAAGATTTCTGCTTATTTGAAGGATCATTCGCAACAAAAATATATTTCAGTTTGGAGGAGATGGATAGATTATATTCAGAATAAATATGGGACTAAAAAGTTCCATTTAGCTTATGAGTAGATTTTAGATTTTTATTAACTTTAGTATTGATTATATTTTTGTTTAAGTTATTATTATTATGTTTTTAATAATTTGAATGTATCAATGTTAAAGGGGAGTTAAAGCACATTATGAATTTGGTTAATTTTATAATGGATAATTTTAGTTAGAATATGATCGTTATATTTATGACCCTGTATTCAGCTCTGGGAAGTGGGGGGGAGGGGGGGTTTGGGGTGGGTGGATTTTGGGGATGTTTTGTAAAAGTTTTTGTAAAACTCTTTAATAAAAAAATAAAGTCTTTAGTCTGTACTCTTTAGGCTGAAATTAAGTGTCCGACTCAACCTCTGTATTCTTTTGAGTTGCCTCGCTATCAGCCCTCTCTATCACAAAGACCCTGCAGGAAAAGGGCAGTACGGACAACTATTGGATCTGGCAGAGTGAGATCTGTAGACCATAAATGCAAAGCTTTTGATTTGTCTCTGCCTAATAGACAGGGCTCTTACTGAACTTAATGCTAATAAGGTGGCAGGTTCAGCTGTTTGTGATGAAGATGACTCAACTGAGCAGGGCATTGTGGTCTGTGAGGAAGATGTTTTGGATAAGGGAAGGTATGAATCAGGTATTGCAAAATCATGTGAGGTGAGCAAGGAATCTAGAAAGAGAAGCCACTTTCTGGTTGGTGACTCAATAGTAAGAAGGGTCAATTTAGGAAAGAATGTGGAGGTTTTGAACAAAGTGAGGTGTTTGCCTGATGCTACTGACAGCAGAGAAAAGACACACATTGTCAAAAATGCTAGTAAGGATTGTGATGTTGATGTTGTTGTGAATCTTGGCACTAATGATTTATCCAAAAGATTTCCAAAACCTGCGGCAGGAACTTAGCCTTGGTGGAGCAGTGGGCTAATGCCTCCTTAAGTAACACCAGCTGCCTGCAATTAGTGCAGGTTCGCATCCCACCAGGCTCAAGGTTGACTCAGCCTTCCATCCTTCTGAGGTAGGTAAAATGAGGACCCAGATTGTTGGGGGCAATTAAGCTGACTTTGTAATAATGCCGCTTGGGGTGTGTGTGAAAGCCCTAATAAGCAGGCATATACATAGAATGAAGGCTACTGCTAAGCTTGTAAGCCGCCCTGAGTCTTTGGAGAAGGGTGGGATATAAATGGAATTAAAATAAAAATAAATAAATAAAATATGTTGTAGTCTTACTTTTTCAGATGTATTATCTATATATAAGGAGCATGTCACTGCACGTTTTTTTTTGTTCGTCAGAAAAGTTCATTTCTAACTGTACATTTTCCTTGCTTTCTGCACCTGTGGTGATAGCTTATCTGGTAACCATAGTGAATCCCATATGACCAGTTATGTTATGGTTTCAGACTGTTTAGTGCGCATGTCTAGAAAAGGTTTCTCACAGTTATTCTTGTATTGTCTTTCACTTTGCTGTTACTGTCTGTTCCATTAGGATGTAGTCAGCTAGCTCTCTTTATAATATATATTTTGCTTTCATATTTTTGTAATTAAAAGGTATTTAGTAAGATTATGCATCGTGTTTTATTTCCTTCCTTCATGCACATCATGCATCCTCTGAAGCATGGTCCTTCGCCCTCTACTAAGGTGATTTATACCTTGACATTTGGTATCGAGGATGGTTTGCTTTATGTTTTTAGAGATGCATGTTTCTGCGGCTGTTATCAGTTAGTTAGTGCTAGTGAGGCAGCGGTGATTAACTGCTGAAACATGTCAGGAAGGAAGCCATGGATGAAAAGGGAGGCTAGGAGCCTGTCTGTGGGGCATCTCACTTCAACGTTACAAACTCCGATTGCTTCAGCCACACGCCTTGGAGAAGACACACCTGCTCCTGTTGACAATGCAAGGTCAGTCACTCCTTTTTCTACTTTTCCAAGCTCCCTGGCAGCTGCTCTTGAAAATGTTCACACTCCAGGGGCTCAAGATGAATTTCAAAGGCTTGGAGCAAAACCTAAAGTTCAACCGAAGAGAATTCCTTCTGCTCCTTCAAGCCCCAAGAGAACTATGCGAGATAGGGCTATGCAAGGCTACTGTGAACAAATTGGGGTTTTTGAAAAGCATTTGCAGCAGGCAAAGGAATATATATCAATGGTTCAGCAATATGAGAGGAGTTATGAGCAAGAACCAGCCATATTGCCATGCCCACAAGAAGAAGTCATATTGCCTCCTTCTTCCCCAAAGCCAAAGTCACGCCCATCATTGAGTGTCATGCCAGAGAAATGGGAACCGGAGGCTCCTATGTCACATGATTATGGCCTGTCCCAAAGGACATACAGAGCCACAGTGATGCCTGAAGCAAATGTTATAGCACCATCTACTGGTGAAGCTGAATTAAGACATGAATTGGAGCTCTCTCTCTCGCAATTGTCCATACAGGAATCTTTGCTCAGAGATACAAGATTTCTGCCGTTATCTGAGGCTCCAGCCCCTGATGGTGCTAGGATTCCTGTTACTATTGCTTCTCCTGTTAATATTGCTTCTATGCAAGTCCCTCTACCTGGCAGAGCACAGCCATATTTATCCCACACGCAATTGCCACCGGGTTCTTATATGTGAAGGCCAGTGTCATCTGCTGTTCTGTACCAGCCTGCTACCGGCTCTGCAGAAAAAGCAGGGACAACCCCTTTACAAATGGCAAGAGGCTGGAATTAAGCCTGCCAAATTTATTAACATAAAACAGCAAAAGACACCAACCATGAAACAGGAGCTATGAAACAGGAACTAATCAAGCAGTTGCCTTCAGCAAACCAGCCCTCCCACACATTCCCCTTTTATACAGTTCAGGGCGTGGCTTCTCTCTGCCTCCTTCCGAGGTGCCCCATTGCCTTCCTCTGCTTACTCCTGATTGACTGCCTCCTGCGTTGGGCGTCCTTGAACAGGGCCAGCTGTGGGTCATCTTCATCCACGCTGTCAGGCTCACACAGCTGGGTCTCTGTCATGACCAGGTGGGAGGGGCCTGGCTGAGGGCTCTGCGGAGCCTCAAGGCCATCATCAGCAAGCTCTTCAACACCCGCCTCCTCCTCCTCTGAGTCGTCCGACCCAACTGCCGAACCCACAGGCTGACCCTGAATCACAACATCTGCAGGTTATGCTACTGCACCAGCCCCAGCGCCAGTGCCTCCTGCTGGCCAGGGTGGAATAGCAGCTCAAAGACAGTCACAGCCAGTACCAATACTACCGGCAGCTTCAATGCAACTGCCGCATGTCCAGGCACAGGCACAGATGCCACTGGTGCCCCCTGCAGGTTATGGTCAGATTGCACAACCTGCACAGCCAGTACCCCAATTGTATATTCCTCATCAGACACCTTCTATTGTACCACTGGCTGGTGACTCAAAATCACGTTTTCACAAGATGCAACTGCCCAACAAATTTGGACTCAGTTAGAGACATGTTATCGGCCTACATCAATTGAGTCTACATGTTTACTTTTGTCTGAGTTCCATGGTTCCAGATTAAAACCTGGTGAACATATTGGAGCACATTTGACTAAAATGAAAGGTATTAGAAAAGAACTGAGTGAAAAAGGCTATCCTATTGATGATTTTCAAATGATCAGCATTATCATCAATTCTTTGAATCATGAGAGGAAAGATGCTATGTCCAAGATCAATCAAGTGCCTATTGCTCAACGCACAGTGGATCATGTATGCAGAATTTTAACCGAAGAAGAGGCACTTATGCAAGCCATGCCACATTTAAGGGAACCACCTGCATCAAGAGCTTCAGCGAGGCATTCCTTCTGTGGAAGGGCCTACGTTCCAAGGATGCCAAGATGCTACATCTGCAATCGTGTGGGACATGCCACCCAGGATTGTCCCCAACGAGTTCCAGCGCCTGTCACATACCAGCCCAGAGGAACAGATTCCAGAGGAGGCAGAGGTAGAGGCGGACGACAAGGTCATGGTCGTGGTTCCAGGCGTGATCCACAAGCTCCACTTGTCACATTGGTTGTGACCAACGATCCACAGTCTCAACCAGAGTACGACAGATGACTTCTTTGGACTTTGGACAGTGGAGCAGCATTACATGTTACCTACAGAAAAGAGCTTTACACAGAGATGCACGAGCCTGAACCTGAACTTCGTGAACTTTACTCTTTTTCAAATCATCCTGTTCAGGTCATGGGAAAAGGAACTGTTTATATAGAAGAGCTCGGTGCTCTCATTCCTGATGTTTACTACGTTCCATCTGCCAGTAGTAATTTGCTTAGTCAGAGTCATTTGTCTAGGTTTTCTCATTTTCAGGTCCATCATCTTGAAAAAGCAAGTTATATAGTCAAAGATGGAGATATAGTTGCTGAAACCATGGTGATTGGTGGTGTTTATTACATAAAACCAAAGTCTACGCAGCAAGAGCAGGCAAGTATACACGTTCCAAAAAGCACAGGCCCAGAGAGAGATCCTGTTGCTACTCCAAAGGTTCCTAAAGATAATAAAAATACAAAAAAGACACAGGTTGCTCATGACAAGCCTGGGGTTCCTGATAAAAATGCTAATGTTGAGAATTCACTAACAGGTAAACCTTTGCATTCCAGGTGTATCCATAAGTGGCATAGAAGATTGGGTCATGCCAGTTTCCGTGTTCTGAAGAAGATGCCAGAGTTCGCAAGAGGTTTGGATCTAAAGGGGTGTAAGGTGTTCTTGGACTGTGCTGTCTGCAAGAAAGTCAAATCCAAAGCAGCAGCAATTCCAAAACACGCTACATTTTGCTCTGGAAAAGACGTTCAATATCTGGCTAAAAGTGGTGTCAGGTTCCCAAATCCTTATTGTTACAAACATCTTTCAACAGATCGCTTAATATCTCTTGCAAACTTTTGTATAATTCTACTGGGAGTCCATCTGGACCAGGAGCTTTACTATTTTTTGGTCTTTTTATAGCCTCTGTTATTTCCATCATTGTAACTCCTTCATCTAATATATTTTTAAATGTCTCTGGAATCTTCGGAAGGTTACTGTTTTCTAAGTATTTTACAATTTTCTCTATTGGAATCTCCCTCTTGTCATATAAGTCTTTATAAAATTCTTTAACTATCTTTTTAATTTCTTCATTTTTATATTATAAATAACCTTCCCCGTCCAGCAGATTGTGTATCATTTTTTTTCTTTCTGTTTTTTAAGTTTATAAGCTAACCATCTTCCCGGTTTATTAGCATTTTCAAAAAAAAATTGCTTCGCCCTTTTTATCTGTTTTGCCACTTTTTCCGAATCTAACAAATTTAATTTGTGTTTTATCATTTCCATATCTCTTTTTAAAGTCTTTTTTTTAGGATTCTTTTGCAGTTCTAATTCTAATCTTCCAAATTCTTCTCATAGTGATATATATTGCTGTTTTCTCTGTTTTTCTTTGCCATATACGATATTGCTATACCTCTAAAATATGCTTTAGCAGTGTCCCATAAGCTTTGTGTCTTAGTATCTTCTTTTTTATTTTCTTTAAAGAAAAATTCCATCTCTTTTTTTGTTAGTTCTATAAATTCTTTTTCTTTTAATATAGAACAATTTAAAGTCCATCTTGATCTTTTTTGTATTTCTTTCCAGGTCATTTTCAAGGGGTTATGGTCTACCCATATACCTATTTCTATTTCAATGTCCTGCACATTCATTCTCAAATCTGCAGTCATCCAAATCATATCAATTCTTGACCAATACGTCTGGCTATTTGAGTAAAAAGTATATTGTAATTTTTGTGGGTTTATTTCCCTCCAGACATCTTGAAGTCCAATTTCCTCCGCCATATCAAAAAATGTCTTAGGTAGTTTTCCTCTACCATTTTTCTTTGTTTTGTTACTTTTATAGTCAATTTTTCCATCTGTTATTGCATTAAAGTCTCCTAGTAAACAAACATTTTGATATTCCATTTCTACTATTTTTCTATGTAAATTTTTATAAAATTTATCTTGATTGTTATTTGGTGCATATATTGCCACTAATAATATTTGTTTTTGATGCAGATAGATCTCCACCATTAATATTCTTCTTCATCTGAGTATACCATTTTCGAATTTATTGTCTCTTTAATATACAGTATAGAGCTACTCCTCTTTTTTTTGTTGCGCCGATGCATAATAAAGTTTTCCAATTTTTGGATATTCCAACAATTTATGATGTTGTGCTTTTATGTGTGTTTCTTGTAAACAAATTATATCCAAATTTAGTTTCCATAATTTCCTAAAAATCTTGTTTCTTTTAATTGGAGAATTCAGTCCATTTATATTTACTGAAAAAAATCCACTTTCTTTATCCATTTCCATTACTTATATTTTGGTCTGACTGATCTGGTAGATCTTTGTTCTTTAGCAGGTCTTTCATCTTTCCCCTTTTGAAGATCTTCCTCTTCCTGTTCTTTTGTTGATGTGGTTGCTCCTTGGATCTGCTCTTCCTCTACTTGTTTCTGTTCCTTACTTTCTTCTTGGCCTCTTTTTACTCCTTCCTCCAAAATTGACCTATTCTTCTCTTCACAATCTTCTGCTTTCCAAATTGAATCAAGTCTGTATCTTGTATTGTTCCAGTTTATTAAAATGCCTTCTGGTGTCAGCCATCTGAAATTTATACCCTTAGCTATAAGTTTCGTAGTCAGAAAATGGTACTGTCTTCGTGAATCTCTAATTCTTTTAGGTATCTGTTTTAAGACCACAATTTCTTTGTTTTTATATTGTATTGGTTCATCTCTTACTTTCCGCAATACTTCATCTCTTGTTGACTTCCTTGCAAACCGTACATGTACTTCTCTTGGTAATTTATTTCTTCTTGCATAACTTGAATTGAAGCGAACCCCCCCAACTAACTCAAGGTAAATTTCCGATCGGTCTGTTTTAAGAGCCTCCTCCAGGATATCAATAATCACCTCTTCTAGATTTTCTGCTTTATCTTCAGGAATATTTTGGAATCTCAAATAATGTTCTGTGTTTGCCATTTCCAAATTTTTAATTTCATTGTCCAACTTTTCATTTTCTTGTAGTAAAAATTCTATCTTTTTATCATTTTCACCTGTTTTTTCTTCAATCTTATATATCTTCTGTTGATTTTGTAATATCATTTGATTTTGAGATTCAAGTTTCTCCTTTATAGCCATCATTTCATTTAACTTCTCCAATGTTGCCTGCATAATTCTATGATTACCTTGTGTCTCCAAGTGATGTTTTTCCACAGTCTCTTGATTTTTCAAGATAAGATCCTGAATAAATTTTAATGAAGTCTGTGTCTCACTTTAAACTGTGGTCTTTTCCCTTTGTAACATGGCTTCAATGGATCCCTGTGTTATAGGGCTGGATTGGCCAACAGAGGGTGCAGAGGAGGTTTTTTTCGTAAGTCTGGTAATATTAGATGAAGTCATTTTGAGGTTTACAGTCTATGGCAAAAACAGTGTCTGTTGAGACTATTCCAGTTCAATAAAAGTAGCTTTGAAACTCAGTCTCATAACAAAGCAGCCTTATCTTACTGCAGCTGTTCTTCCCAAGGTCACGTTTCTTATTTTTTATTTTTATTATTTTTATTATTGAAAAGTTTTACAATACATTTTTTTAAAAAGACAAAACCGCTCCCAACCCCCTCCCCTCTCCCCAACCCTCCCCAACAACTCCCTCCCTCCCCCTCCCCCCTCCCCGACTTCCCAGAGCTCAATACAGGGTACCTTATGCAAACAACAATAAAATATTAAATCTATCGCACTTTAACTCTTATAAAATAACTACAAGCAATTTAAATATCACATCAATACTTATTCAAATGCTAGATGAAACTTTTTAGTCCCATATTTATTCTGGATATAATCAATCCATCTTCTCCACTCCACAATATATCTCTGTTGTGACTGATCTTTCAAGTACGCTGAGATCTTTGCCATTTCCGCCAGATTGGAAACTTTTAAAGTCCATTCTTCTATAGTCGGCAGTTCTTCATTCTTCCAATATTGCGCTACTAAAAGTCTTGCTGCCGTAATTAAGTTCAACATCAGCTTAGTGTCCACAACAGTAGTATCAGTAATAATGCCCAGTAGAAACAGTTGCGGACAAAACTTTATCCTTTTCTTGAATATCTTTTGCATGTTCCACCAAATTTTAATCCAAAAAGCTTTAACCTTTTTACAGGTCCACCATATATGAAAATACGTTGCATCTTCACCACCACACCTCCAACATTTGGGCTAGCAGTTCGGATACATACTTGCTAATTTTTTAGGATCTAAGTGCCACCTATAAAACATTTTATAAAAGTTCTCTCTTAAGTTTTGAGCCTGCGTAAATTTCTCACCCAAATCTTTTCCCAAGTATCCATTGTAATGACTTCTTGAAAATTCTGAGCCCACTTTATCATACAATCGTTAACAAGTTCTGTCTCTGAATCAATTTCTATCAATGCAAGATATATCCTTTTAATATGTGCTTGACCTTGATCTCTAATTTGCTTTACCAAATTTTCATCAATCATTGAAAAACCAATTTTCTGATCTTCCTTCCACCTGGCCTGTAATTGCCCATACTGAAACCAAGTTTGTACAATCCTTTCTTCTCTTAGAATATTATATGGCTTTAATTGCCATACATTCCTTTCCAAACTTAAAATTTCCTTATATGTAGTCACATCATGTTTAAACCCAACATTTATATTTTCTATTGCGTGTTTCGGTATTGCCCATATAGTTATCTTATAATTTAACTTGTGTCTATACTTTTTCCAAACTCACAACAGAGCATACCTTAAAATATGTACCTTGAACACATTATCCACCTTCTTATCATACAATAAGTATGCATGCCATCCAAATAGCAAATCATTGCCTTAGTAATCTCGCTTGTGTTAAATTAAACCAATCACTTATCGCTGACAAAGCAGCAGCTTCATAATATAATTTAAAATTAGGCATTTTAAGACCACCTCTCTCACGCGTATCCTGCATAATCTTAAATTTAATTCGTGGCCTTTTCCCTGCCCAAACAAATTTATTAATACCTTTTTGCCATTCCTCCAACTTTGAATTCTTCTTAAGTATAGGTATCATTTGAAATAAAAATAAAAATTTTGGCAAAACATTCATTTTCACAGCTGCAATTCTTCCCAATAAAGATAATTGTAATTTTTTCCAACTATCTAATTCTTTTTGAACTTTTCCCCATAACTTTTTATAATTATTTTTATATAACTTTACATTTGAGGGTGACAAATATATCCCCAAATATTTAACCCTTTTAACTATTTCAAATCCCGTTAACTCTTCTAAGACAGCCTTTTGTGATACTGTCATATTCTTAGACAACATTTTAGTTTTTTGTATATTAACCTTATTATCTCCATCAATTCTACAACTGAATAGTCAGGCTGAGTCACTGTAACAACCAGATCGTCTGCAAACGCCCTCAATCTATAATCCTGGTCTCTAATTTGAATTCCCTTAATTTTGTCCGAACCCCGTATTTTAATCAATAATATCTCCAATGTTAAAACAAATAATAAGGGTGACAACGGGCACCCCTGCCTTGTACCCTTTTCAATGTTACATACTTCAGTCAAACTATTATTAACTATTATGCGGGCTGTTTGCTTTTGATATAATGCCCTGATTGGTTGTAAAAATTTATCCCCAAATTTCATTTTATCTAATACTTTCAACAAAAATTGCCAATCCAATTGGTCAAAGGCTTTTTCAGCATCCAAGAAGATCAACGCTGCAGGGATCTGATTGTTTCTTTCCAAAAATTCCAACAAATCTACTATATGCCTCACATTGTTCTTCATTTGTCTACCACTTATAAACCCAGTTTGATCACCATGAATTACTTGTTGCAATACCCTCATTAGTCTGTTAGCTAGAACTTTAGCAAATATCTTGTAGTCCGTGTTCAAAAGTGATATTGGCCTATAATTTTTTGCTTGGGTGACATCCTGGTCTTCCTTCGGAATAAAAGAGATAAAAGCAGTTTTCCAAGACGGAGGTACCCCTCCTCCCATTTGAATTGTCTGAAACAATTCCCTTAATGGCTTCACCATCTCTAACTGTAAATTTTTGTAATACACAGCAGTCAATCCATCCATACCTGGCGCTTTGCCCACTTTCAATTGTTTAATTGCTGAAAAAATTTCTTCCTCAGTTATCAATTGGTTCATCTCTTCCTTTTGTTCTTGCGTAAGAACAGGAATATTAGCTTTCATCAAATATTCATCAATATCTGCCTCACTAATCTTATCTCTAGCGTACAACTTAGAATAAAAATCAACAAAGGTCTTTTTGATAAGACTCTGCTGGTACACTACCTTACCCTTATGTTCTATTCTATCTATATTAGAAGCCCTTTGCTTCTTCCTTAACAAATAAGCTAGCCATCTACCTGGTTTATTGGCATTGCAAAAAGTATTATGTCTTTATATACCGTAAGTTAGTTGCCACTTGATCAGCCATCAACTTATCAAACTGTCCCCTTAATAAATTAATTACCTCTTTAATCTTCCTATCCGATGGATTCAAAATTAAAGCCTTTTCTTTTTCCCTAATTTCATTCTCTAATTCTTTCCTCCTAAATTCCAAGTTACGTCTATATTTGTTGTTCAAATATATTAATACACCTCTCATATAAGCTTTACTAGCATCCCAGACCATTTCAATAGAAGTACCTTTATGCATATTAATTTTAAAAAAATCCTTCATCTGTTTTTTACACTCTTCCACATTTTCCTGATTTCTAAACAAATTTTCATTTAAACGCCAGGAGCGCCTGTCCCTATTATCTTTTTCTATCTCTAACCATACTGGACTATGATCAGACATAGTTCTTGGACAAATCTTAATCTTCTTAATCCTAGAAAAGAAATCATTAGTAATTAATATGAAGTCAATCCTGGAAAAAGATTGATGTCTATCAGAGAAAAAAGTATAGTCCTTTTCTTGCAAATTTCTTTCTCTCCAAATATCTCGCAATTCCAAATCGTCCTTCATCTCAAAAAAAGATTTAGGCAGTTTAGCATGACTTGGGGTACTTTTGAAAAAAAAACCCTTTGTCCATTTGTACATCCAAAATGCCATTCCAGTCCCCCATAAAAATACAAGATTTATAATCCCACTGAGTAATCTTGCTATGTAATAAACTATAAAAGTCTGCTTGTTGTTGATTAGGAGCATATAATCCAACCAGAAGCGTTTTCTTGCCTTCTATTAACAGTTCAATTATAACATATCTTCCTTGTTTATCTGCTTCAATTAACGCCGCTGTCAAGGTATTCTTAACATAAACAACCACTCCATTTTTCTTATCCATTGCAGAAGTAACAAATTGTGTACCCAGTCTTGAGTTTAACAAATACTTTTGATCCGTGACTCTAATATGTGTTTCTTGTAAACAAATAACATCATTCTTCAATTGTTTTAAATATTGGAAAACTTTCTCTTCTGTGGTGAATTTAAGCCATTAACATTCCAGGTTAGAAATTTTGTCGCCATCTTTCGTGACCTGAAGCTTTTGGAGCGCTTCTTCCAAAATCACCTGCACTCTCTTAGGTCGCCCTCCTCCCACAGCTTCACTATAAGTAAGTTTTGGAGGTGCCATCATGACTTTCTGTTGTTCTTGTTCTTGCTCTCGTCTCATTCGTCTGGAAGCAGCACGTGTCGTTCTCTGATCTCTAACCTCCTCCGATGATACTGAAATTTGATCCACTCCTGTAGCTTTCTCTTTCATCTGCATTGTTCCTTCAGCACCTTGTAAATTCTCACTGCGTGATTGAGACTCTCCCTCACCATTCTTGTTTGTAGATTCCAAAAGTGGTATGGGGACTGCTTTTAAAACATTGGTATAAAAATCACGTGCCTGCAGCACTGTAAGAAGACGATGTCTCGTGCCTTCATGCATCACCACCATACCCACTGGTATCTCCCATCTGAACTTAATATCACGTCTTCTTAATTCTTGTGCCAAAAAAGCAAATTCCTTCCTTCTCCTTAGGATTCTTGGAGGGATCTCTTTTAAAATCAAAACTTCTTGTTCAGCAATTGCAAATTTATTATTGTAAAAGGCTTGAATAACCTCATTTCTAATTGCTCTCTTTGTAAAATAAACCACCACATCTCTGGGTAATTTCCTTTGTCTAGCAATCCACGAATTAACACGGAAAATTTTGTCTATATCCTCCATAATTGCTTCTGCTGGTCGCTCCAAAATACCTTCCAAAGCCTCAGAAACTATTTTTTTCAAATTTTCTTTAGGATCCTCTTTTAAGCCTCTAATTCTCACAGCGAACTCCATCTCACGGTACTGTACCAAGGTCAAATCGTCGTCAATTTTATCCACCACATTTTCAGTCTCTGTCATTTTTGCATCTAATGTGATATTATTTTGGCTGAGATCTTCCACTCTCTCATCCAAGCGCTCTATGCATACAGCCATGCCTTGAAATGCAAGTAAGATGTCTGCCCTCATTTCAGTAAACCTCTCATCCATAAGATCAACTAGTTGTTGAGATTGCTTTTTCAAAGCCTCTTGCAAAACATCCTGCAAATCTTTAACTGTAAAGGTTGGTACAGGTGCAGGTACAGGTGCAGAGGGGGGGCATTAAGGCTTGTAACGAAGATTGCTGTGCCGGAGAAGCCCCCGCACTTCTAGGAACTTTTGAAGATTTGGCAGCCATTTTCACCCACTATTGCCTGCTACGCACTTTCACTTTCATCAAACTCCACAAAGTCCACCGAGTTAAAGATCATAAATTCACTTTCACCTGATTCTCCTGTATCGCTCTGCCTGCATCCAAGTTCTCTAAAGTTCTCTCTTGCTGGCAGGGATGGTTGCTGACGCCCTGCTCTGCTCCAAAAGCCCGGAGCAGAGGCGCCCCGCAGTCCAGAGCAAAATCAGGCTTCGGGGGGGCTCAATCCTTCAGCCGCCAGAATTTTAGCTCTGGCAGCCCCGGAGAGCTCTACCCCTACCTGGGCACTCACCCCCTCCTCTTCTCCCGAGGAGCGGGCTTCCGAGCCATCAAAACAGCTGATCGGTGCTGTTTTCGGCGGCTCTACGGAGACGACGGGGCTGACAGCCAGAATGGCTGCCTGCGGCGAAGCCTTGCCACCCGGAAGCCCAAGGTCACGTTTCTATCAACAGAGAATATTACAGAAATTCCATTTTTCTTTTTTTTCACCACTAGATGTCCTCCTTAGCTTATTTATCCAAGTCTGATATTTTTAAACAGAGAATCTGATTCCACCCCAAATAATTACCCGCCACTCATAAAACTTCTGGGGGTCTTTGCCTTCCAGCTCTTATCATCAGGGATTCAACATTAATAATCTTCTGAGAGAAGGAAAGGAAACAATCTGCTCACCCAGGTTCAACCCACTGTCGGAGTTTCTCTGATTTGTGATTTCTGCTTCCTGCTGGAGGCGTCTATGGCTAATGATAAAAAACAGCCTTTTATCTTCATTTTGCAGAGGGTCTTACAGTTTGCTCTGATCGGGTGCCCCCTGATCTGAGCTCCTGAAGGCCCCTCCTACTTCATTGCAACTTTAGACCCTTTAAGGGTCGTTAGACGAAGAAAAACTCAAGCTGGAAAGCCGAGCACTGACTTTTCCAACTTGCCTCGACGCTTCCAAACAGGAAGTCTCCCAAATCCTTATTGTTTTCCCTGTATATGTGGTCTTGTTTGGGGCCTGCCCTTCTGCTGGGAGGGGTGGGATTTGCTTTTGCTTGGGATAACTTTTGCTTTCTACTTTTCCTCTCCTGCCTCTATCCACTTGAGAAAAGAACGTGTCTCTCTTATCAGGGAGACAGCTATGGAGAAATGAAACTGGAGAAGACTTTGATATGTGCACCAACTGTGCCAGTTACCCAAACATCATGCCATCTGTGAATTGGCTGGATTTCAAATGGACACTATGACTTTAGTGGGAGGAAGAAGATTGCTAGTTTAACTATACAGTTTAAGCAGGATTTTCCCCCGATCTCGCCTTGACTTCCCTACTGTCACTAACCTGTAATAAAAGTTACTTTTGAGACAATGCCTGTTTCAAGAGTTCTGCTTTTTGGGTGGCTAGCTGAGGTGGGTCCTTACACAAGGCAAGGTCTGCATAGTACTCAACCTGGAGAAGCTGCTGCTCTGCTGGGGGAGTCGCAACTGAATTCCACGTGGAGAAGTTCCAGGCAGAGAAATGGGCCAAAGATCTCCTCTGTTTGAAACCCAATGAAAGCTTCTCCAGGGATCTAGAAGAAGCCAAGCCTTTTGGTGAAGAAGATTGAGTCAAATGATCACTTTGGGTTGGGAAAAAAGAAGGATGGAAATAAAAAGCCCTGACGGTCACCCTTACTAAAGGTGGAGGGAAGAAAAAGGCAAAGAAGAAAAATCCAGATCCTGCCTCTCCTGATAAAGATAGAGAAAAGGAAAATTGAAAAACCCTTGACAAATTCAAGGTGCAGCTGAAATAATGCTCTGAATTGGAGGAAGAGTTGGAGGGCAAATCAGAGGAAGAGGAATTGGAAGTCCAAGAACTGGCAGTGGCTGGAGCCCAGGAGGCAGCACTGCAGTGAGGCCATCTGTCTCAAGGAATCAGAGGCAGACCACCTAAACCAGCCAAAGTGAAACTGATTCCAATTGGAGTGAAGTTTAATGGAGACCTGAAGTGACTGGGGTATTTCCTGGCACAAGTGTTTACCTACATGCAAATCTATGGGAGAACACTGCCTACTGATGTAGAAAAGGTCCAGGTAATCCTAGCTTTGGAAGGTGGAGTAGCTGACTGGATGGTAACCCTGTACAAATGCAACACACCCAAATTGAGGAATTTCAACTGCTTTATGACTGCTCTCCATAGATGCTTCGAAGACTGGCTGGCAGACAAGAAAGCCCGGGAGCGCATAAAGACAGTGAAGCAAGGAAGAAGACCAGTGGCTGAAGAGTTCAGAGAATTGGCCAGCCATCTTCACTGGCCAGAAGACATCCTGGTAAGCTGTTTCCAGGATGGGCTCAATGAAGAGTTGTATAATGCCTGTGTAGCTCGGGGAGCCCGGGACTGCTATAAGATTGGTGCCTGCTAGCAGAGGAGGTAGTGATAGATCAATGCAAGAACCTATACTGCCCGGTGAAACCAAGCTTCAGAATGCAGTCAGAGAAGCGAGGGAAGACTGTTCCAGTTTCACCTGCCCTGCCTCGCACCACTGCCTGCTTCAAATAAGGTAAAAAAGGACATCATGCTGTGGATTGCCAAGAAAGAGGTTTGTCAGCTTCCGGTTCCAAATCATGGCTCTGGCAGACCCACGAGGTGATCGCTCCTCATGTCGTCTGGCTTTTTTTTGCCGGGGGGCCCTGTAAGGGGTCAAAAGTTGCCGCGGAGGGGCGACAAGCGGGGAGGAGGACCCTCCAATTGATTGTGGAAGGGCGGCAGCCCTCCAGTCGACTTGGAGCAGTTCTTTGGAGTGACAAAGAAAGGATCGGCCACTCCCATGGCCCATTACTTATGACATTTCCTGCCGAGGCCAAACTTACAATCAAGCACTTGAAAGCACAGCGGAGGAACTGCCTTCTCCTTATTCCAACTTTTTACTTTTTTCCTGTTAAAAGCCCTTTGAATCTGCTTCCCCCTGCAAGGAGAGAGGGAAGGGAACTGTCAGAATCCAGTTATATTTCATTTCTATCTATCTTCTCTGATTTAAAACCAATTCTTACTATTTTCTGGATTCCGTCATACTACTAGGGGGAACCCCTTCATGGATTACTGCCTTGTCGTGGCGAAGGGGCTTGCGTAATTCAATGAAGCTATGAGCTATGCCGTGCAGGGCCACCCAAGACGGAAAGGTCATAGCAGAGAGTTCTGACAAAACGTGATCCACTGGAGAAGGAAATGGCAAACCACTCCAGTATCTTTGCCATGAAAACCCTATGGACAGTACTAAAAGGCAAAACGATATGATGCTGGAAGATGAGCCCCTCAGGTCGGAAGGCGTCCAATATGCTACTGGGGAAGAGCAGAGGACTAGTACTAGTAGCGCCAGAAAGAATGAAGCGACTGGGCCAAAGCCGAAAGGACGCTCAGCTGTGGATATGTCTGGTGGTGAAAGGAAAGTCCGATGCTGTAAAGATTTTTTCTCCATAGGAACCTGGAATGTAAGATCCATGAATCAAGGAAAGCTGGACGTGGTCAAACAAGAGATGACAAGACTAAACATTGACATCTTAGGTATCAGCGAACTAAAATGGACAGGAATGGGTGAATTTAATTCAGATGACCATCAGGTATACTACTGCGGGCAAGAATCCCTCAGAAGAAATGGAGTAGCCTTCATAGTCAATAAAAAAATAGGAAAAGCAGTACTGGGATACAATCCTCAAAATGACAGAATGATCTCAGTTCGAATCCAAGGCAAACCATTCAATATCACAGTAGTCCAAGTCTATGCCCCAACCACCAGTGCTGAAGAGGATGAAATTGACCGGTTCTATGAAGCCCTACAGCACCTTATAGAACTAACACCCAAAAATGATGTCCTTATCATCATGGGGGATTGGAATGCTAAAGTAGGAAGCCAAAAGATAACGGGAATAACAGGCAAGTTTGGCCTTGGAGTACAAAATGAAGCAGGGCACAGGCTGATAGAATTTTGTCAAGAGAATACGATGGTCATAGCAAACACTCTTTTCCAACAACCCAAGAGACGGCTTTACACATGGACATCACCAGACGGTCAACACAGAAATCAGATTGACTATATGCTCTGCAGCCAAAGATGGAGAAGCTCTATACAGTCAATAAAAACAAGACCAGGAGCTGACTGTGGCTCAGACCATGAGCTTCTTGTTGCAAAGTTTAGGCTTAAATTAAAGAAAGTAGGGAAAAGCTCTAGGCCAGTCAGGTATGAATTAAATCATATCCCTGTTGAATATACAGTAGAGGTGACAAATAGATTTAAGGAATTAGATCTGATAGACAGAGTGCCTGAAGAACTATGGACAGAGGTTCGCGACATTGTACAACAGGTAGCAACCAAAACCATCCCAAAGAAAAAGAAATGCAAGAAAGCAAAATGGCTGTCTGAGGAAGCTTTGCAAATAGCTGAGGAAAGGAGGGAAGCGAAAGGCAAGGGAGAAAAAGAAAGATACGCCCAATTAAATGCAGAATTCCAAAGAATAGCTAGAAGAGATAAGAATGCCTTCTTAAATGAACAATGCAAAGAAATAGAAGAAAACAATAGAATAGGGAGGACCAGAGATCTTTTCAAGAAAATTGGAGAGATGAAAGGAACGTTTCATGCAAAAATGGGCATGATAAAGGACCAAAATGGCAGGGACCTAACAGAGGCAGAAGAGATTAAGAAGAGGTGGCAAAATTACACAGAAGAACTATACAAGAATGAGCTTAACGTCCCTGATAATCACAATGAGGTGGTCACTGACCTCGAGCCAGACATCCTAGAATGTGAAGTGAAGTGGGCCTTAGAAAAGCTGAGCAACAACAAAGCTAGTGGAGGTGACAGTATTCCAGCTGAGCTATTCAAAATCTTAAAAGACGATGCAGTAAAAGTGCTACACTCAATTTGCCAGCAAATTTGGAAAACTCAACAGTGGCCACAGGATTGGAAAAGATCAGTTTACATTCCAATTCCAAAGAAAGGCAGTGCCAAACAATGTTCAAACTATCGCACCATTGCACTCATTTCTCATGCTAGTAAAGTTATGCTTAAAATTCTACAAGCTAGACTCCAGCAGTATGTGGATCGAGAACTACCAGAAGTACAGGCAGGATTTCGAAGAGGCAGAGGAACTAGAGATCAAATTGCTAACATACGCTGGATCATGGAGAAAGCTAGAGAGTTCCAGAAAAACATCTACTTCTGCTTCATTGACTATGCTAAAGCCTTTGATTGTGTGGATCATAACAAACTCTGGCAAGTCCTTAAAGAGATGGGCATACCAGACCATCTTATTTGTCTCTTGAGAAATCTATATGCGGGTCAAGAAGCAACAGTGAGAACTGGACACGGAACCACTGATTGGTTCAAAATTGGGAAAGGAGTCCGGCAAGGCTGTATACTGTCGCCTTGCCTATTTAACTTATATGCAGAGCACATCATGAGAAAGGCAGGGCTAGATGAATCAAAAGTTGGAATTAAGATTGCCGGAAGAAACATCAACAACCTAAGATATGCAGATGATACCACTCTAATGGCAGAAAGTGAAGAAGAACTAAAGAGCCTCTTGTTGCAGGTGAAGAAGGAGAGTGCAAAACTTGGGTTGAAACTAAACATTAAGAAAACCAAGATCATGGCATCCGGCCCTCTCAACTCCTGGCAAATAGATGGGGAAGAAATGGAGGTAGTGACAGATTTTATTTTCCTGGGCTCCAAGATCACTGCAGATGGGGACTGTAGCCAAGAAATTAAAAGACGCTTGCTCCTGGGGAGGAAAGCCATGGCAAATCTAGACAGCACACTAAAAAGCAGAGACATCACCCTGCCAACAAAAGTGCGTATAGTCAAGGCTATGGTCTTCCCAGTTGCAATGTATGGCAGTGAAAGTTGGACCATCAGAAAGGCTGAGCGCCAAAGAATTGAGGCCTTTGAACTATGGTGCTGGAGAAGACTCCTGCGAGTCCCTTGGACTGCAAGGCGATCAAACCGGTCAGTCCTAGAGGAGATCAACCCTGACTGCTCTTTAGAAGGCCAGATCCTGAAGCTAAAACTCAAATACTTTGGCCACTTAATGAGAAGGAAGGACTCACTGGAGAAGAGCCTAATGCTGGGAAAGATTGAGGGCAATAGAAGAAGGGGACGACAGAGAATGAGGTGGCTGGATGGAGTCACTGAAGCAGTATGTGTGAGCCTAGATGGACTCCAGAAGATGGTTGAGGACAGGAAGGCCTGGAGGAACATTGTCCATAGGGTCGCGATGGGTCGGACACGACTTCGCAACTAACAACAACAACAACTAGGGGGGAGGGGGGTATGCATGAGGGTTTTACTACTTTCACTTCCTCTATTCACTACAAAGTAACCTTTTTTTGATTCACTTCGGGTCTGTTAACTATAACAATGTGGCCATCTGCCTTTCATCTTATGCCCCTCTGAAATTCTCCTCTTTACCAGCAATGAGGGGAAAAAAGGGGGGAGGGAGATGCAATACCTGGGATCTGGGTAAAGAAGGATTGAATGATTGTGCCAATGGAGCCGGACTGATGTTATTTTTCCTGGAGTTAATACCTAGAAATCTGCCAGTTTTAATTGCCCAGAAGAACTGCAGGGTGGGAGACTACTTGGGAACACTTTAAAACATTGAATGGTGGGGTGATCCCTCAGATCCTGTCTAGCATGCCTACTATCAATTTCTCTTAATAAAAATTCCTGTTGGAAGAGACCGTTTCCAAGAGTTCTGTTTTCTTAAGATGTAGATTGAAGTGGGTCCTTACAGGAACTTTTTTTCCCACCCTCTTAAATGGCAGCATTTGAATACACTGGAAAAAAACAACCTTGAAAAATATTATTAACTAATTGGACCCACATCTACATTTGGCAACCCAAAAGCTTCTATGATGAACCTAGAGGAAGGAAGAGACCAGACTGAACTGAAGATAAAGACACTAGAGCAAATACAGAGATTTGAATCAAGAGGGCAACAACCTAATGATTACAAATGGCTTAGCTTTTTTGGATTATTGATGGTTAGATGTCTCTTATGATTCAAACAATACAGTATGTGCTGGAATGACACCTGACAAACTAAAGGTTTTGGTCTGGAAACTTGGTTGGCAGAAAAAGAAAGCTAGAGTTAGGTTTAAAAAATGATCTGTTAGAGAGTTACTAAAGGCTACTCTTTTAGTAATGTGTGATAATTAGGATGTGAAATAGAAAATGTTTATGAGACAAAATTAGAATACAGTATGCTTATGTATTTTTTTTTTTGCCGGCTCCAAAGATGGCGGACGCACTGGGGAGAGCTCCGTAGCCCCCAACAGTAAGGCGTCCCCCCAGGAGCCCCCCAGGGATGTCAATGGACCCCTGGGGTGGGGCCAGAATTTCGGGCAGATGAGCTGGGCAATTATGCCGCCCGCTGCCTCCCGAAACAGCTGCAGGGGTGCCGGGACATCTCCGCCCCGCCGCCTGGGCCGTTGGCAACCGTTATAAACGGGGCCAGCGCCTCCGCCCTGCCTCTACCGCTTGTCAAACTGCCGGGCAAGGGCGGCGCCTCCGCAGATCAGCTGTGCGGCGGAGGCGCCGGCGGCGAGGACGGCAGCGGCGGCGGCGACGACTCTCAAGCCCCCAGGCTGGTCGTCGATTCAGGGAGCCTGGCAGCGGCGGTGGCGGTGGCGGCGGGGCGTCTCCAGGCCTGCCCCTGGCCATCCAGGAGGGGCCGGAGGCTCTGCTCTGCCCCGGCCCCGTGACCGGCTCCCGGGTGGCGGCGGGGTCTCCGGGCTATCAGCGGAGACGCCACGGACCAGCTGGACCAGCTGGGTGGCGGAGGCGGCGGCATCTTCGGCAGCGCCGGCGGTGAGAGACCCGCCCCTGGATCACGACAGCCATCGCAGCCATCCAGGAGGGGCCGGAGGCTCTGCTCTGCCCCTGACCGGCTCCCGGGTGGCGGCGGCATCTTCGGCGGTGAGAGCCCAGCGGGCCCTGGTCTGCGGTCTCCTACGATCCTGATCACCGGGCAAGGGCGGCGTCTCCGCAGATCAGCTGTGCGGCGGAGGCGCCGGCAACGAAATCAACAGCAGCAGCAGCGACGGCTCTCCAGCCCCCAAGCTGACCGTCTGTCCCAGGAGCCGAAAAGCGACGGTGGCAGTGGCGACGGGGCATCACCGGCCCGCCCCAAGCCACCACAACCATTGCTGCCATCCAAGAGGGGCCAACATCTCTGCCCTGCCCCGACCCCCCCTGTTCGACTCCCAGGCTGCGGCGGCGTCTCCAATCGATCAACGGAGGTGCCGCGGACCAGCTGGGTGGCGGAGGCAGCGACATCGTCGGCAACGGTGACGGCAAGAACCCCGCGGGGCCCTAGTCTGTCGTCTCCCCACGGGCCTGAACACCGGCGGAAGCAGTGGCGGTGGGGCGCCTCTGACCCGCCCCTGAGCCGCTGCAGCTGCTGCATCCATCTGGAGTGGGGCCGGCGCCTCCACCCTCGGCTCCAGGTTATGCCTCCCTGGGCAACGGCGGCACCTGGGAAGATCAGGAAAGACCCCGCGGATCAAATGGATCAGCTAGGCGGCGGAAGAGGCAACCACAGCAACCACCCTGAGCAGGACCGGAGTCGTTACTCTGCCTCGACCTCCTGGCCTGCTCCTGAACAACGGCGGCGTCTCCATGGGATCAAGGAGATGCCGCAGACCGGCTATGCAGACCCGTATCGACCACCACCGAGGGGCCTTGACAACGGCGCTAAGCTTCTCCAGGCCCTGGTCGACCAATCTCACCAAAAACCCTCGACGGCAGCACTACTACAGTAGACGCGGTGTGGCGTCTCCAGCCCGCACCCTGGGTGCCGACGGTGTCTCCGTGCCGATCAACAACCTAATGTCGCCACGATGCAGCTAACCAGTGGAGATGACGGCGACTAGACCACCGAGGCCATCATCATCTTGTCTCCACCAGCTCCGAACCCCCTGCCCTCCCTCGCCCCACAGGACTTGATGGGCCTGGGTGCAAGCCACGGTGGCAGAGTGGCCTGTCCTACACCTGCAGCCCCATAGAGGTGAGAGCTCTATGGGGTATGCTTCACCCAGAGTGGGTCCTGGACCACCCCCAGAAGCAGAGTCACAACCCATCGTGAGAGGATGGGGAGTGGCCTGCTTCTGGGGTTCACCCAGCCAAGTGGCAGTGGTTGGATGATGGTCCAGATATCCACCTACCCGACTCGACCCTCCTTCCAATGCTCCATCCAGGGGACCGCCTTCCCAATGCTTCCCAATGCTCCCTATGCTTCTCCAATATTCAAGCATAGATCTACTCGCCCTCAGGAGTTCCCCCCTCTCCTGGGTTCATCCTGCCTTCAATACATCGACCCTCGATGACGGGCCCGACCATTGGGCCTCTGAGAGATGGCCAGGCAGGGTCAGGGGCCTTCATCACAAGACCAACAAGAGGCCCCTGGTTAAGTTTCTAGTCAAGTTTTTTGTCGGGTTAGGGAGGGGGGCGGAAAAAGACTATGGTTGCTCGGGAAAGGCAGGCCTTCCAGCTACCATAACGCAGGCCAGGCCTACGACCATTCACGATGGTGAAAAACGAGGACCAGTCACCGACAAAACCCAGTGGCGAACTGACGAACAGCCTATTCCCAGGATGGTGGGGAACGGCAGAAGGTGCACAAACAGAGGGCCGTATCGTCACCAGGAGTGTCATCTCCGCTCTGTGCAAGCGGTGAGACACTCCGACCCTCTGTACTTCCCCGGAGGACCCGGGAGCGAAGGTGTGCAGCCTCCTATGCTAAGGCTGGTCTACCTGAATGCCAGGTCCGTAGCTAACAAGGCTCACCTCGTGCGTGACCTAGTGGAGAGCGAGCACGCGGACCTGGCTTGCATCACGGAAACCTGGCTGGGCCCAGAGGGTGGTGTCCCTCTGGTTGACCTCTGCCCGCCAGGTTTCCAGGTGCTGCACCAGCCTCGGACCCATGGGAGGGGCGGGGGAGTGGCAGTTATCATCAGGGAGTCCCTTAGCCCGCGAGAGACCACCGTCCCTCAGATGGTCGGGTGTGAGTCTCTCCTTCTGAGATATGGCCCGGGGGCGCAGTTGGGCCTGCTGCTGGCGTACCTACCACCTAATCGTGCAGCGGCAGCCCTGCCCGAGCTACTCGATGTCCTCTCAGGGTTGGTGGTTGAATTCCCAAAACTCATGGTCTTGGGCGACTTTAACCTACCGTCCCTGGGAGGATCGTCCGAACTGGCTCGGGAGTTCATGGCTTCCATGGCGGCCATGGACCTGTCGCAAATAATTTCTGGACCGACTCATGAGGGAGGCCACACCCCAGACTTGGTATTCTTGTCTGGACGGTGGCGTGATGATATCGGTGGGGGTGCCACGACTGTTACGCCCCTGTCATGGACCGATCATCACCTCCTACGGCTAGACTTCCCCTTTGCCACCCCCCGCCGTGGATGCACGGTGCCAACCAGATGGTACCGCCCTAGGCGCCTAATGGACCCTGATAGGTTCCAGGCAGCGCTTGGGGACGCACATGCACTCCCTCCTCACAGCTCGGTGTATGCCTTAGTGGAAGCCTGGGAAAAGGCAGCCACGGAGGCTCTGGACCGAGTTGTACCCATGCGGCCTCTGACCCAGCGCAGATCCCAGCGAGCCCCATGGTTCACCGCGGAGCTCCGGGAGATGAAGCGTCGGAGACGGGGCCTAGAGAGCTGTTGGAGAACCAGTCGATCCGAATCCGACCGATTGCGATTAAGAATCCTCACCAGGTCTTATCTCGCTGCGATAAGGGTGGCAAAATCCAACTACTTTTCCACCCTCATCGCGTCCGCAGATAATCGCCCGGCTGCCTTGTTCAGGGTGACTCGCTCCCTACTGAACCAAGAGGTGAGGGAGGAACCCTTGCAGGGTCGAGCCGAGGAATTCGGTCAATATCTGCTGGATAAAATTGCTCGGATTCGAACAGGCCTGGACTCCAACTGGGCTGAGTTGGAAGAACAAGACATGGACAGTCTTGTCGACGTCATCTGGGAGGAATTTGATCCTGTGACTCCTAAGGAAGTGGACAGGATTATGAGGAGGTTGAGCTCCTCCACATGCTTACTGGACCCGTGCCCTTCCTGGCTGGCTTATGCGGCTCGAGAGGGGACACAAGGCTGGTTCCTGGCGGTCATCTCTGCTTCTCTGAGTGAAGGTCACTTCCCCACCGCCTTGAAGGAGGCGGTGGTGAGACCTCTCCTCAAGAAGCCCACCTTGGACCCATCCTCATTGAATAACTTTCGTCCAGTCTCCAATCTTCGCTTCCTTGCGAAGGTTGTTGAGAGTGTGGTGGCGCACCAACTTCCTCAGGTCCTGGATGAAGCGGTTTATCTAGACCCGTGCCAATCGGGCTTCAGGCCGGGCTACAGCACGGAGACGGCATTGGTCGCTCTGATGAATGATCTCTGGAGAGCCCGGGACAGGGGCCATTCCTCTGTCCTAGTCTTATTAGACCTTTCGGCGGCTTTCGATACCATCGACCATGGTATCTTGCTGCGGCGCCTCAGGGGACTGGGAGTGGGAGGCACGGTTCTGCGTTGGTTCTCCTCCTTTCTCCAGGGTCGCTCGCAGTCGGTGCTGGCAGGGGGACAGAGGTCGACTCCGAGGCCTCTCCTTTGCGGAGTCCCTCAGGGGTCGGTCCTCTTGCCTCTCCTGTTCAACATCTACATGAAACCGCTGGGTGAGATCATTCGTAGCTTTGGAGTAGGGTACCATCAGTATGCTGATGACACCCAGCTTTTCATCTCAACTCCAAACAGCATCAGTGATGCCCTCGACGTAATGTCCCGCTGCCTGAAAGCGGTCCGGGAATGGATGGGGAGGAACAGGCTTCAACTGAACCCGGACAAGACTGAATGGCTGTACGTACCGGCAAGCCAGGTTACTCAAAGCATCCCATCCCTTAACATCGGGGATGAGTTACTACCCCCTGTTGATAGGGCCCGCAACCTGGGTGTCCTCCTAGACTCACAGCTCTCCCTGGAAGATCACATAGGAGCTGTGACCAAGGGGGCCTTCTCCCGGGTTCGACTAGTGCGCCAACTACGGCCTTATCTGGACCTGGATGCCTTACGTACAGTCACCCATGCCCTTGTGACCTCTCGCCTAGACTACTGTAACGCTCTCTACATGGGGCTGCCCTTGAGATCCACTCGGAAGCTTCAACTGGTGCAAAGTGCAGCGGCACGGACACTTTTGGGAGCCTCCCGATACTCCCATATCACACCTCTCCTCCGTGCACTGCACTGGCTTCCAGTTGCCTTCCGGGTGAAGTTCAAGGTGCTAACAATGACATACAAAGCCCTACATGGCATGGGTCCGGACTACCTACGGGAACACCTTCTGCCAATGTCAACACCCCACCGCCCTGTGCGCTCCCACAGAGAGGGCCTCCTCAGGGTGCCACCGCTCAAGGAATGTCGGCTGGTGGCCCCCAGGGGGAGGGCATTCTCAGTGGGTGCGCCAGCCCTCTGGAACTGCTTACCAACTGAAATCCGGATGGCCCCCGACCTCCGCACCTTCCGGCGCGACTTGAAGACTTACCTATTCCAGCAGTCTGGCCTGGCTTGATAGCTCTAATTGGGGTCCCAGTTTGTTTTGTTTATTGTTTTTTCAGTACTGTTTCATTATGTTTGCCTACCTTACTTTGTACACCGCCCCGAGTCCCTCGGGAGAAGGGCGGTTTATAAAAACAAACAAATAAATAAATAAATATTAGGCTTATTTATTTATTTATTTATTTTAATTCCATTTATATCCCGCCCTTCTCCGAAGACTCAGGGCGGCTTACAAGCTTAGCAGTAGCCTTATTCTATGTATAAGCCTGCTTATTAGGGCTTTCACACACACCCCAAGCGGCATTATTACAAAGTCAGCTTAATTGCCCCCAACAATCTGGGTCCTCATTTTACCTACCTCAGAAGGATGGAAGGCTGAGTCAACCTTGAGCCTGGTGGGATGCGAACCTGCACTAATTGCAGGCAGCTGGTGTTACTTAAGGAGGCATTAGCCCACTGCTCCACCAAGGATATATAATATCTTATAATATATAATATCTTAGATATTATAATTTGTGTGGTGAAATAACGGAAATTTGGGTTATGAATGCTACTATTGATGTTAAAGGATACTCGAATACTTCAACTAAGAACTAAGAATTAGATAAAAATCAAAATAGAATTTGGATATGTATAAGAAGATTGATAAATGTAGGTTATTGTATTGGTAATGTGTGATGTATCAGGATGAGAAACAGAAAATGTTTATAAAATATAGGTAGAGTTTACCCATATAGGTATTGTGCGTATTTTAGATTTTATAATTTTTGTGTAGTGAGATAAGGGAAATTTGGGTTCTGGATGTCATTTTGGATGTTAAAGTCTAAATCTGAACACCATAACCAAAATAAAAAATCAGGTAAAATTTAAAAACAGGACATGGATACGTATAATTAAAATTGGACTGACAAATGTTTTAACTGACCATGTTATTCTTAGAAATCTACTAGTTTAAGCATGTTATATTAAATATTAAGGGAAATAGAGAAGGATGTTTTGATTATGCAACCTGAATTGTGTACTAAAAACTCTGTTACTGATTGATTACCCAGTCACCCGATGCTTTCTAAATATTTGGATGTTAAACTGGAAAACCAATAAAACGTGTTTAAAAAAGAAAGAAAGAGGTTTTTCAACCAGCTGGAAGACCTCTGAGAGCCTCACCGCACCCCAGGGAGACTGCAATGAGATCAGAAGAAGTTGTAGAGCTCCCCCGTGGCCGCAAACAAGAGGATTGAGCTCTGACTCCATGTTACGATGACCCAGAAGGGATGGAAAGTGGCTATGAAAATGACCCATTTATGAGTGGGCCAATTGACCCCCTAACAGTGCCCCTAGAACTTTCCATATCTGGCACAGGGAGAACAGTAAAATTAGCTGACTTGCTGGACTCGGGGTGCACCCGATGCACAATGAGCCCAGAATTAATGGGGAAAATGGAGATACCCCTCAGGAGACTAAAAACTCCAATTACCTTTTGCCAATTTCCTGGGTGCAGGGGGGGGTGCCTACCGGTTTCGCCACCAGACCTTTACAGATTGACCTGGGGGACCACACAGAGACTCAAGTGTTTATTGTGGCCCCAGGAATAGAGTGGCCACTAGTTTTGGGACTGGCTTGACTAAAGAAATGAAGGGAAGGATGGCTAAAATTCCCACAGGGAAGCCCTGCCCATCTCTAAAGAAAATGGTGAGAGATGTGGATTATGCTGCGATTTTGCCTCCACCCTCAGTGAGTCAGACTTGCAAAGCCTCCCAATGGAATACCAAGATTTGGCCAAGGCATTCAGTGAACAGAAAGCAGATGAACTCCCCCCCTCACCAGCCCACTGACTGTGCTATTGAAATCATTCCAGGGGCAAAACTGCCAAAGCCAAAAGTGTACTCTATGACTCCCAGGGAGTTAGACAAACTGGGAAAATTTATCAAAAAGAATTTAGATTAGGGTTTTATAGAGCTGGCCAGACCTCAGGTAGCAGCCCCTGTAATATTCAGAGAAAAGAAAGATGGTTCTCTTCGTCTGTGTGTAGATTATAGGGATCTGAATGCTGTGTGCATGGAAAACATGTACCTACTACCTTTAATGAAAGACATGTTAGTGCATTTGTCAAAAGGGAAAATCCCTACAGCCTGTAAAAAATATATAGGGTTTCCTACTCAGGCAGAACGTTGGCCTAGAACAGGGCTTTTCAACCAGTGGTATGGGTACCACTTGTGGTACATTGGCACCTGGCAGGTGGTACGCGGCCATCCTAGAAAAGTGGTAGTGGGGGAGGGGAATAAGCTGAACCAGTGGCAGCACCGCACAAGCCTGAGTGAGAGATGGCTGGAGCTGCATGGTTGTCAGGGCTCAGCGGAAGTGCCAGGATCAGCGCCAGGCTCCAGCTAGAGCTTGGCATTGATCCTGGCACTTCTGAGCCCAGAAGGCAGGTGTCTTGCTCAGCTGTGTCTTGTGGGGCACTTTTTTCAGTGCCATTGTAACTTCGAACAATCACTAAGCGAACGGTTATAAGTCAAGGACTACCTGTACTTCATCACTTTTTTCTTTTTTTTTTTTTGATAATCAAGTTTTTGACACCTTGCTAGGTGACTGGTGGTACTCGGATGTAGCTATATCCTAAAAGTGGTACAATGGGTGAAAAGGTTGAAAAGCCCTGGCCTAGAAGACCACCAAGGTCCCATCCCACTCTATTATTCTATGATGTATGTTCTATTCTCCAAAGTGTCTGAAGGCAGTACAAGAAGCAATGAATGGAAACTAATCAAGGAGATAACCAAGTTAGTACTGAGGAGAAATTTCCTGACAGAACAATTAATCAGTAGTCCAGCATTGGAGGTTTTTAATAAGAGACTGGACAACCACTTGCCTGGAATGCTATAGGATTTCCTACTTCAGCAGCGGTTTGGACCTCCAAGATCCCTTCCAACTCTGTTATTTTATTATTCTTTTTATAGGATTGGCATTTCAATTTACTTACATTGGAGGAAAATAAAGATGGTTTCCTCCATGGAATTCTTTAGATGTGACAGCTTGCTGAATTCTGTGTGGATATCTTGGTGTAATAGCAGGAAGTTTTATCTGTGTGAAAAGAAAATTATTTCACTAGTTCACATAGTATTATATCCAACGTAAGAAACAGCTAAGAGAAAAAAAGTGTTAAGCAATAGATTTCATCATAGAAAATAAGGAGCTTCTTTGGGAGCCAAATTCCATGGAAGATATTTCTTTTATATATTTCTTTTTCTAGCCAGTGATAAAAATTGTCCCATGTTCTAAAGTATACTGAATTTTCTTTCTCTTTTATCTTCAGTGTCAATCTATCCATTTCTCCATAATCTAAAATTTTCTTAATTAATTCTTCCTCCTTGGTAGATCTTCATTTTTCCAATATTGAGCAAATACTATTCTTGCTGCAGTTAATACATGTAAAATTAAATATATACATTCTTTTCCATAGTTTCTTATTATGCCTAACAAAAACAATTCTGGATTAAATTCTATGTGTCTTTTAGTCATATGTGTATTTTTGAACAAATTCTTTTAGCTTTAGGGCATGTCCACCAGATATGATAGTAAGTATCTGGTTTTTGTTTACATTTCCAACACTTATTAGACATATTTTTAACCATTTTTGCTAATCTCATTGGTGTAAAATGCCATCTATAAAACATTTTCTATAGGTTTTCTTTATAATCACTGCTTTCATTATTTTAGAGCAGACATGTCAAACACAAGGCCCGGGGGCCGGATCCAGCCCGCAAAGTGGTTTTATGTGGCCCACGAAGCCATTCTGGAAACAATGAGGGAATGGCCCCCACTGTCTTGGCCCTGGCCCAGAGACCCTCCTGCCAGAGACCCTCAGATCTGTCCCATTCCTGCCCGGGCCCCCATAGGCACCCTTGATGCAAATGATGTAGAGCTGGCCACTCCCACCCAGTAGGCCATACACACTCTAGCCACACCCACCCAGTAGGCCATGCCCACCCTGGCCATACCCACCCGGCCCCCTGAGGGCAACCACAATGCTGATGCGGCCCTCAATGAAATTGAGTTTGACACCCCTGTTTTAGAGTTTCTTTCCTATAAGCTTTGCCAATTTTCTAATTCTATATTATATCCAAAGTTCTTTGCCCATATTATCATTGTTTCTTTTACTTGTTCCTCTTCCATCTTTAAGCTTAACTGTCAAAACCCATTCCTATTTTATTTCATTTCATTTCTATTTCATTCCACCTTTTCCTGGATTTTGCCATACTTCCAAGGGAGAGGGGGGATGTGCCTAAAGGGCTATTACTTTCATTTCCTCTATTCACTACAATGTAATCCTTTATTTTGTTTATTGGGTCTGTATCCTGTTTCCTCCGTTATCTCTCTCTGTGAACTCTATCTTTTAAAGGGTCAGTTAAGAACAAAGGAGAAAATAAGGAACATAACCTCAGTGCCTGGTTTATGTCTATGCTCTCAGAAAAAGGTGTGAAAAAGCCACCAACCCTTGCTGCGTGAGCTGGAGATGGCCAATGTTATCTCCCCAGTTCCCCCAATGGACTTAACACTTGGGGATTGGCTATCCCACATCGGGCAGTCGATCTATGGAGTGGGGTCCTGCTTGGGGACACTATAATTCTCTGCATTGTGCAGGAAATCTCAGATCCTGTCTATTGTGCCTGCTATCACCTACTCTTAATAAAAGTTCCTACTTGGAAGAAATTGTTTCCAAGAGTTCTTCCTTTGGCTTGAAATGGGTCCTGACATTAGACAAGATCTGCAGTAATAGTCAACCTGGAAGGAAGACCCTTACTAGGGGACTTTGCAAAAACTACAATGTCAGACACCGAGGCAGGGAAAAAGGAATCCACCACAAAGGGGGAGCCCTCACTCCGGCCGGCACCCTGCCAGCTGTTGGGAACCGAGACATTCTACTCCTTGGAAGAAGTGGGAGATACATGCAGCCACAAACCTCGGTGGTTGATGGGCATTGGGAAGAAATACAAGTGGGAGAAGAAATCAAGGAAGGTGACCCTGAGACATGACAGCCACCAAACCAGATGGAAGCAAGAAATGGAGAGATCCCTTCACCTTAGCGAAAAGGAAGGAGATCGCACACAGCACTCGAATTGGATTCTAGAGAAAGCTATTGACCTGATGAGGAAAACCCTCAGTGCTCATGGGGATGAAAAACCTGAACCCCACACCTGTTCCACTATCTTGGACCGCAGTCAAAGAAACACTGAGGGGGAATTGGACACTGAAGTTCTGGGGATGTCCGCTGAGGCAGCAGCCACTGTTTCAGCAGCCCCCACTTCCTGCTGACCCACAACTGCCAATCGGGATGGGAGACAACACCATCAGCAATAAATGTACTGGTCCATCCAAAGATTCCCACCCCTGGATGCAAAATGCAGGGGGGAATCGCAGCGCTTGGGGTTCTTCCTAACCCAAGTCCTGAGCTACATGGAAGAGTACGGATGAGACATCCCCAGCAACAAAGCCCGTATCTGTTTCATGCAATCCACTCTGGATGGGGCGGACACAGACTGGATGGTGAACCTGCATGATTCCAACACCCACAACTTCAACCACTTCATGTCCTCTCTGAGAAGGCAATTCAAGGACACCCTGGCTGACTGGAAATCCCATGAGAAAATGGTGGGGCAGGGCAGATGCCCGGTAGCCGAATACACACAAGAATCCCAGGCTATCGCCAACAAGCTGAACTGGATGGAAGACATCCTCCTCAGCCATTTCAAACACAGTCTAAACTACAACCTGTATGATGCTTGCCTGCCTAGAGGAGACCCACGCTGACTTGATGAATAGTATGTCCTAGCAGAGGAAGCAGAGATCAATCTACTGAAGAGACACTGCCAAGGAAAACCGTGGAGACGCTTGCCTCCTGAGCCATCGCGCTAACCAGCAAACTACCAGCCACGGCCAAGAAATCAACAGGTTGTTTCAAATGTGGGAGAGAGGGGCATCATGGCTTAGAGTGCCACTCGAAAGTCCCTCCATGCAACCCAGACCGATCACCAGCCAGAAAATTGGGGAAGTCCCCAGCCAAGCCACGAGAACCCGCCATGAGGGCAACAGAGGCTGTAGAGTCACCACTGTCTGCCACACATGGGCAGGGAACTCCAGCCTACACCACAGGGGTGGCAGATGCCCTGGTCATCTTCAGAATGGATTACCATAATGTGCTCTACATGGGACTGTCCAGTGATGGGATTCAAATATGTGAACAACCGGTTCTCTATGTAGATGCCGCTTCGACAAGTCCATTCTGGGCCTGGGCAACAAAAAATTAGTTATCGGTTCTGCCAAAGAGGTGTGAACTGGCTGAATCCCACCACTGGGACTGTCCCTGAAGAGCATTTCAAAGCTTCAACTGATGCAGAATGTGGGTGTGCAGTCAGTTGGGTGCTCCTAGGACAGTATACATTATACCTCTGTTATGTCAGCTGCATTGGTTGCAGTTTGTTTCTTGGTGCAAGTGAAAATGTTGGTTTTGATCTTTAAAGCCCTACATTTGAGGGACTGCCTCTTCCCACTTGGTCAGGTAAGATATGCTCTGTGAGTCCCATCCCCAAAGGAGCTCTATTTGGTGGAACCAGGCAATGTGTCTTTTCTGCTGTGAACCCAACAGAACCCTTGGAACATCTTTCATCCTGAGGTGAGGTTAACACCATCTCTGTCAATCTTCCAGAAAGCCCCCTAAAACATGTTTTTTCCACAATCTTTGGGGATCCCAAGGACAGCTTGCAAGATGGTTGTATGAAATTGATGTTTGTTCTTCCACTTTCTTGGGTTTTGTTTATTTTATATGTTTACTTTATTTATTATTGTTTTTAGATTGTTATTGATTTTTTCACTTGTGTTGCCCACTACCCAGAGTCTGTTTGTGAACTTGGTGTCAATGCTTTTAAAAAGTCAAAATGTGATTTAGTAAACTCACCTCTTCTTTCACACTGCTCGGAGAGCCCTCAACTTGTATGCTATTTTCCTGAAGGAAAAATATTTGTATAGTTAAAATTAAGGTAATCACAGTATGTAATCTGTAATTAAAAAATATGCTAATATTTGTGTAACCATTGAATAAAGTCAAGGCAGTACTTACATATTCTCTAATAATAAATTAATACATAAACAATATAATTCTTGAAACAAAATGAATATTATTGATAGTAAAAGTGCTTTATTAAAACATCCAAAAGAATAAATTTAATTATTATTCCAAAAGAATTAATTTAATTTAATTGACAAGAGCTTCTACGTATTCAAACAATATATAACAAACCCTCATACACTGGGGTATGCAGTAGATCCAGAGTGGGAAAGATGCCTTATTTCTGGCAGAAGCACAGATAGACACGAAGCTTTTTAAAAAAGATTTTCGGACTCCAAAATAAACACAATTTTGATAGACATTCACAATTTAGATATATATTTCAGCAACTGAAAAGAAAATTAATCCATAATGTATTAAATAACCTAATTTAGATTCCCCTAAAACCTACATGTTTTAAAATAATCTGGTTGGAACCTACTGGGATTACAGTGTTTTTACATTATGAAACTTCCTTGAGGGTCTGCACCAGTGGTGGGAGTCAAATATGTGAACAACCAGTTCTCTGTGTGGATGGAAGTCCATTCTGGGCCTGGGCAAGCTACCGGTTCTGCTGAAGTGGTGCGAATTGGCTGAATCCCACGACTGGTCTGCACAAATTCATTTTCCACAATAAACTAAACACTACAGTGTTTTAAACTACTTTAAAAATACTCATAATATAAGTCCCAAGTATGTAGATATATTCACAATACTTTAAATGGACAAAATGAAAAATAATTTCAAAATCCAGACAAAAGTGAAATTTAAGCTTTTGGAATATGACAGTAATTAATTCTCAAGATTAGCCATACCAGTTGGAAGAGTCAGCAATAATGGGTATGTGTAGAAGAACAACATATATTTTTTGTAACATATGTTATTGATTTTTTAAAAAAACATAAATCACCTAATAATTGGTGAACAGTGTGTTGTCTGGGTTACATTTGTAAAAGAATAATTAACAATCGATTTCTATAATCCAGAATCCACATAATGGCTTTAGTTGATTTCCTCTTTTCCCAAAATATCCTCTTTTACAAACATTAGGTAAAGGTAAAGTTTCCCCCGTACATGCGTGCTAGTCGTTTCCGACTCTAGGGGCCAGTGCTCATCTCCGTTTCAAAGCCGAAGAGCCAGCACTTGACCGAGGACGACTCCATGGTCATGTGGCCGGCATGACTAGACGCCAAAGGTGCACGGAACACTGTTACCTTCCCACTGTAGCGGTCCCTATTTTTCTACTTGCATTCTTTACGTGCTTTCGAACTGCTAGGTTGGCAGAAGCTGGGACGAGTAACAGGCGCTCACTCTGTTACAAACATTGAGTTAATACAATTCTTATTGTTTTGATAGATACTAAATATGTAATTTTTCCCAATAGTCCTAAAAATAATAATCACATAAATATAATATTTCTTTTCTATCCAATCATTCTGGTTGCCTTATCATAGATCCTGTTACAGTCCTTATTTTAATTTGTTTCTCCCACCAAATTCTAGGTATTCTTACTGGTTAAGATTTTCTCAAAAATTAATTACATTTAAAAATTTAACTCTATTTTTCCATATGAACCATCTCACACTATTACATTTATTAAGGAACAGATAAAACAATGAAAAGAAAAAAAAGAAAGGAGAGCAAGAGTAAAGAAACAAAAAAACTAACATACTACTTAAAATATATATTCCTCCTAAGCTAATATATATTTATTTCCTAAATTTCTTATTCTTTTTAACCATAATTAAAAATACGTTTAATCTTTAAACATTCCATTCGATACATCTAGTCATCTAGTCCTTTAACTCATTCAAAACATTTTTTATCCATTATAAGTTTCTTAAATTCAATCATATTTAAGTATCTAAAACATTTTCTTTATCTAAGTCATTTCAACTTTTTTATATTACTCATCAAGAAAGAGAACAAAAAAGGGGGAAAAAGCATACTATATTATTTAGGGAATTCATCCCTCTTAGAATGACATATATATTCCAAAACTTTTCTATTTCTTTAACCATATTCAAACAAATGTTTCTTTTTTAAGTATTCTCTCTGGTACGTCCTATCATCTATTTTCGTGGATTCCACTTTAGTCTTTTTTTCTTTCATAATCAATGTATTTTGCTGAATCAAAAAGTTTTTCCGTATGTTTGTAAATGTTGCTGTAGATATAAAAAGTAAATCAAGTGAAGTGTCTTTGTACAGGGCTTCTGCCTTTCCACATTTGTTGAAAATATTTCTTTTTTTCTCTCTCCGCTTCTCTTATCATTTCCTTTCTTTCCGATGTTCCTGACATCTCTGCAGTCCATTTTATCCAATCTGTTTTCTTGTCCTCAGATTTATTTTGTAGTCTTAAGGGATAAGTTATTTTTTCCAATTCCTTAATCCACTAGGATTAAATCATATTTCCTTGTTTTGTTAAGTTCCATCTTTAAGTCTCTATTCTCAATTCTATATCCACTTATCTGTTTTATCTGCTCCTTCTCTGTTGTTGTTTTTTTGGGAATTTTGTGTTGTACAGTTAACTTGTTGTTGTTGTTAGTTGCAAAGTCATGTCCAACCCATTGCAGCCCCTTAGACAACATTCCTCCAGGCCTTCCTGTCCTCTACCATCTTCTGCAGTCCATTTAGGCTCATGCCTACTGCTTCAGTGACTCCATCCAGCCACCTCATTCTCTGTCATCCCCTTCTTCTCTTACCCTCAACCTTTCCCAGCATTAGGCTCTTCTCCAGTGAGTCCTTCCTTCTCATATGTATTCTCAAAAGTATTTGAGTTTCAACTTCAGGATCTAGCCTTCTAAAGAGCAGTCAGGGTTGATCTCCTCTAGGACTGACTGGTTTGATCGCCTTGCAGTCCAAGGGACTTGCAGGAGTCTTCTCCAGCACCATAGTTCAAAGGCTTCAATTCTTTGGTGCTCAGCCTTTCTTATGGTCCAACGTTCACAGCCATACATTGCAACCGGGAAGAACATAGCCTTGACTATAGACACTTTTATTGACAGGGTGATGTCTCTGCTTTTTAGTGTGCTGTCTAGATTTGCCATGGCTTTCCTCCCCGGGAGCAAGCGTCTTTTAATTTCTTGGCTGCAGTCCCCATCTGCAGGGATCTTGGAGCCCAGGAAAATAAAATCTGTCACTACCTCCATTTCTTCCTAATCTATTTGCCAGGAATTGAGAGGGCTGGATACCATGATCTTGGTTTTCTTAATGTTTAGTTTCAACCCAACTTTTGCAGTCTCCTTCTTCACTCACCACAAGAGGCTCTTTAGATCCTCTTCTGTCATTAGAGTGGTATCATCTGCATATCTTAGATTGTTGATATTTCTCCCGGCAATCTTAATTCCAACTTTTGATTCATCAAGTCCTGTCTTTCTCATGATGTGCTCTGCATATAAGTTAAATAGGCAGGGCGACAGTATACAGCCTTGCCGAACTCCTTTCCCAATTTTGAACCAATCAGTGGTTCCGTGTCCAGTTCTCACTGTTGCTTCTTGGCCCACATATAGGTTTCTCAAGAGACAAATAAGATGGTCTGGTACTCCCATCTCTTTAAGAACTTGCCACAATTTGTTATGATCCACACAATCAAAGGCATTAGCATAGTCAATGAAGCAGAAGTAGATGTTTTTCTGGAACTCCCTAGCTTTCTCCATGATCCAGCGTATGTTGGCAATTTGATCTCTAGTTCCCCTGCCTCTTCGAAATTTCTCCCTTGCCTTTTGCTACCTGAGTGGCCTAGTGCTTTTCCCTACTTTCTTCAGTTTAAGCCTAAACTTTTCTTGGCCCACATATAGGTTTCTCAAGAGACAAATAAGATGGTCTGGTACTCCCATCTCTTTAAGAACTTGCCACAGTTTGTCGTGATCCACACAATATAGTCAATGAAGCAGGAGAAGATGTTTTTCTGGAACTCCCTAGCTTTTTCCTTGATCCAGCGTATGTTGGCAATTTGATCTCTAGTTCCTCTGCCTCTTCGAAATCCTGCCTGTAGTAGTAGTTCTCAATCCACATACTGCTGGAATCTAGCTTGTAGGATATTAAGCATAACTTTACTAGCATGTGAAATGAATGCAATGGTGCGATAGTTTGAACATTCTTTGACACTGCCTTTCTTTGGAATTGGAATGTAAACTGATCTTTTCCAATCCTGTGGCCACTGTTGAGTTTTCCAAATTTGCTGGCAAATTGAGTGTAGCAGTTTTACTGCATCGTCTTTTAAGATTTTGAATAGCTCAGCTGGAATATTTTCACCTCCACTAGCTTTGTTGTTGCTCAGCTTTCCTAAGGCCCATTTCACTTCACATTCTAGGATGTCTGGCACAAGATAAGTGACCACCTCATCGTGGTTATCAGGGACATTAAGATCATTCTTGTATAGTTCTTCTGTGTAATTTTGCCACCTCTTCTTAATATCTTCTGCCTCTGTTAGGTCCCTGCCATTTTGGTCCTTTATCATATCCATTTTTGCATGAAACGTTCCCTTCATCTCTCCAATTTTCTTGAAGAGATCTCTAGTCCTCCCTATTCTATTGTTTTCTTTTATTTCCTTGCACTGTTCATTTAAGAAGGCATTCTTACCTCTTCTAGCTATTCTCTGGAATTCTGCATTCAATTGGGCATATCTTTCTTTGTCTCCCTTGCCTTTTGCTTCCCTCCTGTCCTTAGCTATTTGCAAAGCTTCCTCAGACAGCCATTTTGCTTTCTTGCATTTCTTTTTCTTTGGGATGGTTTTAGTTGCTACTTCTTATACAATGTTGCAAACCTCCATCCATAGTTCTTCAAGCACCCTGTCTATCAGATCTAATTCCTTAAATCTATTTGTCACCTCTACTGTATATTTGTCAGGGATATGATTTAGTTCATACCTGAGGGGCCTAGTGCTTTTCCCTACTTTCTTCAGTTTAAGCCTAAATTTTGCAACAAGAAGTTCATGGTCTGAGCCACAGTCAGCTCCTGGTCTTGTTTTTACTGACTGTATAGAGCTTCTCCATCTTTGGCTGCAGAGCATATAGTCAATCTGATTTCTGTGTTGACCGTCTGGAGATGTCCATGTGTAGAGCCGTCTTTTGGGTTGTTGGAAAAGAGTGTTTGCTATGACCATCGTATTCTCTTGACAAAATTCTATCAGCCTGTGCCCTGCTTCATTTTGTACTCGAAGACCAAACTTGCCTGTCATTCCAGTTATCTTTTGGCTTCCTACTTTAGCATTCCAATCCCCCATGATGACATCATTTTTGGTGCTAGTTCTATAAGGTGCTGTAGGGCTTCATAGGTAAAGGTAAAGGTTCCCCCGCACATGCGTGCTAGTCGTTTCCGACTCTAGGGGCCGGTGCTCATCTCCATTTCATAGCCGAAGAGCCAGCGCTTGTCCGAGGACGTCTCCGTGGTCATGTGGCCGGCATGACTAGACGCCAAAGGCGCACGGAACGCTGTTACCTTCCCACCGTAGTGGTCCCTATTTTTCTACTTGCATTTTTATGTGCTTTCGAACTGTAAGGTGGGCAGAAGCTGGGACGAGTAACAGGCGCTCACTCTGCTACGCGGCACTCGGGATTCGACCCGCCAAACTGCCGACCTTCCGATCGACAAGTTCAGCGTCCTAACCCACTGAGCCACCGCGTCCCTTCATAGAACTGGTCAATTTCATCCTCTTCAGCACCAGTGGTTGGGGCATAGACTTGGACTACTGTGATATTGGTTTGCCTTGGATTCGAACTGAGATCATTCTGTCATTTTGAGGATTATATCCCAGTATTGCTTTTCCTACTCTTTTATTGACTATGAAGGCTACTCCATTTCTTCTGAGGGATTCTTGCCTGCAGTAGTATACCTTATGGTCCTCTGAATTAAATTCACCCATTCCTGTTCATTTTAGTTCGTTGATACCTAAGATGTCGATGTTGCTCCGACTGTCACCAATGAGAGGAGGGCCCAGTCAGTCACTCAGACAGCCAGTCACTAGATTGGTGTGCATATCGATCACCCAGTCTTGGCCCCCTGCAGCAATGGGGAATATGGCAGCCCCTGCAGATGGGAGGTCAGCAATCTCTGAGCTTGCAGCAGCTAATAGAGCCTTGGAACAACTTGGGGTGATGCAGAAGTCAGGAGACCAGCAACCAGTGGGAGGACACCCATAGCAAGGGGGTTGGTCGCTGCCCCCAAACATACAGCAGCAGCTGAGGGGCCCGTAAATGATGGCGATTCAGCAACAACCCCCTCCAAGGCCGCAGGGGGCCTACAGCAATTGAGAATGCTACAGCTCCCCTGCTGACCAAAAGCAGGGGGGATGGCAACAGCCCCCACCCATTCAGCAACTATTGAGGAGCCTAGAGAAACTGAGCATGCCACAACTCCTTGCTGACCAGCAGCACTGGGGGACAGCAGCAGCCCCCACCCAGGCAGCAACCTTTGGGAGACCTACAGCAACTTGGGATGCCACAGCTACTGGTACTGCAGCAACATTAGGGGGGTGACAACATCCCCTGAATGTGCAACCACTGGGAATGCAGCAGCACCCAGGTGGGGCCAGCAGCAACTGGGGGAGCAGCAGCCAGAGTTTGATCCACCTTTCAAAGCAACCTTCAATGGGGACCCAGAGAAACAGTGCGCTCTCATTTGAACTGCTGTGCTTAACTCTACCCGATCCAGCCGCTATGGTCGATGTGATTGCGTTCAGTTTAGAGGGAGAGGCATCCGAATGGCTGAATAATTTATATAAAAAGCAAGCCCCTGAATTGCAGGACCCCCATCTCTTCCTCCTAGGACTGAGAGCAAGGTTTGACAACCCATCCATTGCCCTCAAAGCAGAAGAACAACTCCATGAGATAAAGCAAGCTGGCAGACCTGTTCTGGAGTATGTACGAGAGTTTCTCAAGATAGCTGGTCAGATAGAGAGGTGGCCTGAGCAGTCCCGAATCCATCACTTCAAAGAAGGGTTAGACGATCACCTCTCTCAGACCTGCATCTATCGAGCAGTACCTGATCAGCTGCAAGAATGGTACCAGACAGTGGTAAGACTAGACGTTCAGATCGCCCACTATAAGAAGCCTCCCCCCACCTGAAGCCAAGTCCAGGCCAGAGCAACTCAAACAGCAACCACCACCCCGAAAGCCTCCAGCTGCTGCAGCTGCTGAAAGACCCAGGCCACCTGTAGGCCCACCAATCAAGTGCTTCTGATGTAGACAGCAGGGACATCGAGCAGCGAATTGCCCAGTCCCCTACCCCCAACAGCAGAGCAGACCAGGACCAGCAGCCAATAAGAGAAAAATCCAAGCAGATCACACAGGAACCTGTTGCCCATGTCACATCCCCCACACAGCAGGATGCAGGGACTCAGGCTGGATCCACCTCTGCTCTACCCTCTTCCAACAGCGACGAAGGAGAGAACACCCCATTGGTAAGCCAACATGTCCCACCTTTCTCACTACCTGTCAAGGTCATAATCCCTAAGTCAGGTACACAGGTAGATTTAAAAGTGCTAGTTGATTCTGGACACTCCCGATGTGTCCTCTCAGCGGCTTTTGATACCATCAACCATGGCATCTTGCTGCGACGTCTTCAGGGGTTGGGAGTGGGAGGCACTGTTTTATGGTGGTTCTCCTCCTACCTCTCGGGCCATTCGCAGATGGTGTTGGCAGGAGGACAGAGGTCAACCCTGAAGCCCCTTGATTGTGGGGTGCCTCAGGGGTTGGTCCTCTCTCCCCTCCTGTTCAACATCTATATGAAGCCACTGGGTGAGATCATACGTGGTTTCGGAGTGAGGTATCATCAATATGCTGATGATACCCAGCTTTTCATCTCCACCCCGAATCAACCCAGTGATGCCCTCAACGTGATGTCCCATTGCCTGGAAGTGGTACGAATCTGGATGGGGAAGAACAGGCTCCAGCTCAACCCGGCCAAGACCGAGTGGCTCTACATGTCGGCATCTCGTGTTGTCCAAGATTTACCATCTTTGGTTATGGGGGGAGAGGTGTTGCCTCCCGTTGATAGGGCACGCAACTTAGGTGTCCTCCTGGATGCATGACTCGACTTAGATCATCATATAGGAGCTGTGACCAGGGGGCATTTGCCCAGGTTCGCCTGGTGCACCAGTTGCACCCCTATCTGGACCAAGATGCCTTATGTACAGTCACTCATGCATTCGTTACCTCCCATATAGATTACCGTAACGCTCTCTACATGGGGCTGCCCTTGAAGACCACCAGGAGGCTTCAGCTGGTGCAGAATGCGGCCACGCGGGTTGTGATGGGAGCATCCCAATACTCCCATATTACACCCCTCCTGCGTGGTCTGCATTGGCTGCTGGTTGAAATGGACACAGCCAAAGTGAAAGCTATAATTGAATGGCAACCAAAGACTCACAAACAGCTCCAGAGCTTCCTAAGTTTTGCCAACTTCTACCATCAATTCATCCCCTCCTTTGCAAAGATTGCCCTGCCCCTCACAGAACTACTAAAACAGGCAAAGGAGGAGGGAAACCATGACCTGGCCAACCACTAGCATGGACTATGAGCTGCCAAACAGCTTTTGAGAATTTAAAAAGACTATTTGCTGCTGAACCGGTTCTAAACCACCCCTGCCCAGGGGAGCCCTTTGTAATTCAAGCTGATGTGAGCAACCTGGCAGACAGAGCTGTATTACTGCAAAAGAATAAAACTGGGGTCCTGCAACCATGCACCTACACCTCAAAAAAAATTACTGAGAGCGAGAAGAGATGGGCAATCTGGGAGAAGGAGGCATTCACAATGAGGTGGGGGCTTTTAAACTGGCGACACTATCTAGAAGGGAGCAAGGTGCCTTTTGAAGTATGGACAGATCACAAAAGTCTAGAGGCATTGAAAACTCCCTGCAAATTGTCACCAAAGCAAGTGTGGTGGGCACAGTACTTTAACCATTTCAACCTCCCGGTACATACTGGGAGGAAAAAACTTCCTAGCTGATGCGTTATTGAGATTACCCCAGTACAAAAGTGAACATGAAGAGGTTAACGAGGCAATCATCCACAGTCCACAAACTGCCATTCAATGCATGCCTCGCAGGGCCCCTAACCCTGATGACCCTGGGGCAAAGAAAATAAAACAAAAGCTCCTCCCTGATCAATGGTTCAAAGACAATCAAGCCTCCCTAACATGCGGGAATGGTTTGGCTTACAAGTGGGGAGGGAACTGCATTTGCCTGAAGCCCTCTGTCTTAATACTCTCAAACACAGCCATGACGTAAAACAGGCTGGACACTTTGGATATCTAAAAACTGTACATCTCATCCGCTGGCAATTTTGGTGGCTGGGGCTGAAATGGGATGTGGAAAACTATGTCAAGAGTTGCGCTGTATGTGCCACCATAAAAAGAATTCCAGGGAAAACCTTGGGTTACTGCAGCTGGTGGCAGACCCTTCTTAACCATGGGAAGAAATAGCTATGGGCTTTATAGTAGACCTACCTGAAAGTAAATACTGTCATCTGGACTGTGATAGACCTGTTCTCGAAGCAGGTTCATTTTATAGCCTGCAAAGGACTTTCATCGGCCCAACGACTCACTAAATTCTTCCTGAAACATATCTACCGGCTGCATGGTGCCCCTAAGCGAATAATTTCAGATAGGGGGGTGCAGTTCACAGCAATTAATTGGATCATCTCAAGGCCTGTCATATGCTTTCCATCCAGCTACCAATGGGGCTGCAGTATCTGCTAACAAGATGGAGCAATATCTCAGATGTTATGTTTCATACCAACAAACAAATTAGACAGACCTCCTCCCTTTCCCAGAGGTGGCTTACAATAATTTGGTTCACAGCAGCACTGACTACATGCCTTTCAGCACAGCCACAGGAAAATTATTCAGCCCAATACCTGAATACCCTCAGTTGTCCTCCACTTCGCAGACATTTGATCAATGGTGACGGGCTGGGAAAAAGTTTGGAGAAACATAAAAGCTGCTTTGAAAAAGACTTTTGAGGCTTATAAAAAGCAGGCAGATAAAAAGACTGCCCCTCAATGAACATTCCAAGTTGGGCAAAAGGTATATCTATCAACCAAATATTTACGCCTAAAATTACCCAGTAAAAAAATAGGATCAAAATTCTTGGGGCCTTTCCCCATTGTAAGGATTATCAACTGAGTCACAGTAGAATTGAAACTCCCTAGGCCTTTAGGGAGAATTCACCCTGAGTTTCATTGGAGCTTGTTGAAACCTTTTTGAGAATCCACTTTAAGACCTCCCTCTAAGAAGGCACCCGGGCTCCTCATAGTGATGGGTCAACCCACTATGAAATAAAGCATATTCTTGATTCTAGAATTTTTAAAGGAAAATTGCAGTACCTAGTACAATGGAAGGGATTGTCAGGACCCACCCCAAACCACATCTTAGGAAGACAAAAACTCTTGGAGTCAGGTTTTTAGTCCAAAAGAAATCTTTACTATGACATGCTCGGTTGTAGGAAATGAGACAGGGCTTAATGGTTCCACGATGTAAATCCTTATAAAGAGTTCCCGGTTTAACCCCCCTTAATCCCCATTTGGTCAGTCCCCCCATCCTTCCTCTCGTATCATCTATCTCGTGGGAAAAAGGAAGTTAGGACCCTTTTGTTTATTGCTGTCTACCGTGACAAAAGCCAGATGCTAGCCCCCCCTTTTGTTTCCCCAGTTCAAAAGGCTTCTCCTTTCCTTTGAAATGCCTATTGCCGGTTCAATACACATCTATCCTCTTCTCTTCGGGAGATGGCAGAATCCATGGGATATGTTTGAAACATTCCATTTATGAATATGATATAAATGGATTCTGACAGGGATACTCGTTGTCTGAAGCCGCTTGGGTGAAATCTAGTGAGGTGAAAGCTGACCGACTCATCAAAAGGTTTTATGAGAAACACCCTAACAAACTGAGAGATAGTCCCTAACATGGGCTTTTAATTAAGCTACAGGGTCTATTGTTTTTATAAGGGGGCCCAGATGTCAATGCTGCTAACATCGGATGTTCTTGCTTGACAACATAGGGAGATGTAGCATTCCTTTAACTCGTATATTAGTTTTAGAGTTAGCATTAGTGGATGCTGGGGGGAGTAGAGAGAATGTATCTCAAGACTGTAATAAGAGAAGATAAGAATTTGGCAGGTTGTTAAACAGGAGGAAAAGTTTGCATTTTAAACTAATTTTTTAACTAATTAAACTATGGAAATATATTAAAAGATTCTTTAAGGTAAATAATGTATTGAAGTTCTTTAAAGTACTGCATTTGTCAGAAGCATGACACTCTCGGTGCATTATTAGCTTGCCATTTGCCATGAAAATGGGCATACGAACAAAATTGCTCTCAAAATCCATGAGGATTGAGCAAGCCAATGGCTCCCTGATGGGAGGGACTTTAGTCACGTAATTAACAGAGCCTCTGCACTTAGAAATATGTGAGCACTGGGAGTTTATTCGCTTCCTGATGGCTCCAAAAATGACTGAGGCTGTGATCCTAGGATTAGCCCGGTTGGACAAATGGAAGCCATTTATCTGGTGGGAGAAAGGAATGAGAACTGTGAGACTTATAGGGCCCAAGCCTCCCATTGATTCAACAGACATTACAAAAAACTTTAGCCCACTCAATGAGCGAGCGCACATAGCTACCTCACTGTGACCAAGTGAGCCTCTCATCCCCAGTGAGTATCACGACATAGCGGAGGCATTTAGTGAGAAAGAATGTAATGCCCTGCCTCCTCACTTACCCAATGATTGCTCCATCGAACTGTTGCCAGGAGGCAAACTCCCATGACCAAGAATTTACACTATGCCCCCCTTGAAATGGAAGAGGAGCTTTCTTAAATTAATTGGATCATCTCAAAGTCTAACATCTGCTTTTTACCAATCTACTAATGGGGCCACAGAATCCGCTAACAAGATGGTGGAGCAATATCTCAGATGTTATGTTTCCTACTAACAAACAAACTGGACCGACCTCCTCCCTTTTGCAAAGGTTGCTTACAATAATTCTGTTCACAACAGCACCAGCTTCACACCTTTCAAAGTAGCCACAGGAAAAGAGTTCAGCCCAATGCCTGACTACCCTCAGGTGCCCTCCACTTCCCAGACACTTGATCAATGGATGAGAGGGTGGAAAGAAGTTTGGAGAACCATGAAAACTGCTTTAAAAAGACTTCCAAGACCTGATGTCATGGTTCCGATGAATGAGACAAATCAAACAGATTGCAGGCATATTATTTATCTAAAAAGACTAAGATATTATCTAAGAATTTATCTATGAGTGAAAGGGATATATCTAAATTAACAGGTTTTGAAATAGTGAAAAAGGTTAAATATTTAGGAGTATATATTGCAGCTTCAAATGTAAAATTGTATAAGAATAACTATGAAACACTATGGTTGAAGGTACAAAGGGATTTAAATAACTGGAAAAAATTACAATTATCATTACTGGGAAGAATTGCAGTTGTTAAAATGAATGTTCTGCCAAAGTTTCTCTTTTTGTTTCAAATGATACCTATATTGAAAAAGGATGCCAACCTTGATCAATGGCAGAAGGGTATTAATAAATTTATTTGGGTGGGGAAAAAACCAAGAGTTAAATTTAAGATTTTACAAAATGCTAGGGAAAGAGGGGGACTCAAGGCGCCAAATTTGAAATTGTATTATGATGCGGTTGCCTTGACGTGGGTTAGTGATTGGCTTAATTTAACTAATAAGAGAATACTTCATCTTGAGGGATGGGATTTGGTATATGGATGGCATGCATATTTGCTTTACGATAAGAAGGTGGACAGGGCTTTTAAATCCCATATTCTTAGAAGTGCTTTATTGCGTGTCTGAAAAAAGTATTATTATAAGTTAAATTATAAAATACCGATTTGGGGAATTCCTGGACACGCGATAGAGGGCGTATCTATGGGAGTGAGTTTGGATATGGTTTCTTATAAGGAACTACTTAGATTGCAAGGGAATGATTGGCAACTTAAATCATTAGATGAGTTAAGACAAGAAAACATAAGTTACTCTTGGTTTCAATATACCCAATTGAAAGCTAGGTGGAAGTTAGACCAAAAGGTTGGCATCACAATTACAGATCAAAATTTAGTAAAACAAATTAGAGATTTAAATTGTGCACATATAAAGAGGATATATAATGCTTTAATTGAATTGGATTCGGAAACGGAATTAGTTAAAGATTGTATGATAAAATGGGCACAAAATATTCAGGAACCAATTTCGTTGGACACTTGGGAGATAATTTGGGTCAGAAATATTAAATTTACTCAGGCTCAAAACTTAAGAGAAAATTTTTATAAAATGTTTTATAGATGGAATCTGGATCCCAAGATGTTGTCTAACATGTATCCTAATTTACAGTCTAAATGTTGGAGATGTGGTAGTTTAGAAGCCACCTATTTTCATATGTGGTGGACTTGGAGAAATATAAAAGCTTTTGGGATTAAAATTTGGTGGAACATTCAAAAGATTTTTAAGAGAAAGATAAAGTTTTCTCCGCAATTGTTTTTATTGGGTATTGTTGTAAATTGTGATGTTAAAGAAACTAATTTGATGTTGAATATGATAACAGCAGCACGGTTACTGGTGGGACAATATTGGAAGAAGGATAGTTTGCCTACTATAGAAGAATGGGTGTTTAAAGTTTCGAATCTTGCAGAAATGTCTAAGATTTCTGCTTATTTGAAAGATCATTCACAGGAAAGATATATTTCAGTTTGGAGGAGATGGATAGATTATATTCAGAACAAATATGGGGCTAAAAAGTTCCATTTAGCTTATGAGTAGATTTTAGTGGGATATTGTTATTGGTACTTTGTAGGTAGTTATGTTAAAGGGGAGTTAAAGCACATTATGAATTTGGTTAATTGTATATTATGCATAATTTTTATTTAGAATATGATTATTATAACTATAATCCTGTATTTAGCTCTGGGAAGTGGGGGGGGGGAAGTGGGCGGGTTTGGGGTGGGGGGGATTTGGGGATATATTGTAAAATTTTGTTTTTGTAAAACTCTTTAATAAAAAAAAGTCTTAGTAATGAAACAAAACATCGGCACTCATGGAGGGATGCCAGAATCTGAAATCTCCTCCCCCCAAACCCATCATAACACACACACAATCCCCATCCTTATCTACATGTCATAAATCACATTATCCAATTAGTTTTACTTATTTATTTATTTATTTATTTATTTATTTATTTATTTATTTATTTATTTATTTATTTATTTTCTATACCGCCCTTCTCCTGAAGGACTCAGGGCGGTGTACAGGGCAATAAAAATACAATAAAAATACAATATACAAAAGTTAAAAATAAGATTAAATAGAACTAGCCCATTACAATAAATAATTAAAAATTACTAATTAAAATACCCCAAACCCATTAGACCAGGCCGGCTTGTTCAAATAGGTAAGTTTTCAGATCATGGCAGAAAGAGCGAAGGTCAGGAGCCATCCGGAGCTCAACTGGTAATTGATTCCAAAGGGCTGGCGCGCCCACAGAGAATGCTCTCCCCCTGGGGGCTGCCAGCTGGCACTCTCTGACTGGCGGCACCCTGAGGAGGCCCTCTCTGTGGGAGCGCACAGGACGAAGGGAAGTTGATGCCAGCAGCAAGTGCTCCCATAAGAAATCCGGACCCATGCCATTTAGGGCTTTATAGGTCATCACCAGCACCTTGAATCTCACCCGGAGGGCAACTGGAAGCCAATGCAGCTTGTGGAGTAGAGGTGTTACATGGGAGTATCGGGAGACCCCCATCACAACTCGCGCGGCCACATTCTGCACCAGTTGAAGCCTCCGAGTGGTCCTTAAGGGCATCCCTATGTACAGAGCATTGCAGTAGTCTATACGAGAGGTCATGAGCGCATGAGTGACTGTACGCAGGGCATCCCGGTCCAGATAGGGTCGCAACTGGCACACCAGGCGAACCTGGGCAAAAGCCCCCCCTGGTCACAGCTCCTATATGATCTTCCAGACTGAGCTGTGAATCCAGGAGGACACCCAAGTTGTGAGCCCTATGTACGGGGGATAATAACTCACCCCCATGGTTAAAGATGGAATAGCCTGAATTTCCTGAGATGCCGGCATGCACAACCACTCAGTCTTGTCGGGATTGAGCCAAAGCCTGTTCCTCCCCATCCAGACCTGAACCGCCTCCAGGTAACGGGACATCATATGAGTGTTCACTTCCCATTCTGTATGCGGCTTTTTGCAATCTTATCACAACTTCTGGGTGATTCCTCCCTCCCAAATGAAGCAATTAAAATAACAGGCTGTCTCTTATATTGTCAGTGCAAAAACATGTCAATGTTTGCAGCATTGACATCTGGCTCCCCCTTACAAAAGAACAGATCCTGTAATGGAAACAAAGTTAGGAGCTGGGTTTTGGTTTGTTGGGGTGTTTCTCATAAAACCTTTTGATAAGTCTGTCAGCTTTCACATTGCTAGATTTCACCCAAATGGCTTCAGACAATGGGTATCTCTTCCATTGTACTAGGTACTGCAATTTTCCCTTAAAGATTCTAGAGTCAAGAATACATTTCACTTCATAATGGGTCTGACCTGCTACTATGAGGGGTCCAGGTGCTTTCTTAGGGGGAGGTCTTAAAGTGGAGGCTGGAAAAGGTTTCAGTAAGCTACAATGGAACACCAGGTAAATTTTCCCCAAACCCTGGGGAGTTTCAATTTTACTGTGACCAGGTTGATGATTTTCACAATGGGGAAAGGCCCCAAGAATTTCAGTCCCAATTTCTTGCAAGGTAATTTGAGAGGTAGATATTTAGTTGACAGATAAACCTTCTCCCCCACTTGGAATGTTCTTTGGGGAGCCCTCTTTTTATCAGCTTGTTTTTTATAAGTCTCAGAAGTCTTTTTTAACACTGTTTTCATGTTTCTCCAAACCTCTTCCCACCCCCTCACCCACTGATCAAGTGTCTGGGAAGCAGAGGGCAACTGAGGATAGTCAGGCATTGGTCTGAACTCTTTTCCTGTGGCTACTCTGAAAGGCATGTAGCCAATGGTGCTGTGAACAGAATTATTGTAGGCCACCTCGGTGAAGGGGAGGAGGTCAGTCCAGTTTGTCTGTTGGTAGGAAACATAGCATCTGAGGTATTGCTCCACCATTTTGTTAGCGGATTCTGCAGCCCCATTGGTAGCTGGATGAAAAGCAGATGATAAGCCTTGAGATGATCCAATTAATTTAAGGAAATTCCTCCAAAAGTTTGCTGTGCACTCCTCTAGCTGTAATTATTCACTTAGGGGTGCCATGCAGTCGGTAGATATGCTTCAGGAACAATTTAGTCAATCATTGTGCAGATGGGAGTCCTTTACAGGTGATAAAGTGAGCCTGCTTCAAAAACAGATCTATCACAGTCCAGATGACAGTATTTCCTCTACTGTTGGGTAGGTCTACAATAAAGTCCATAGCTATTTCTTCCCATGGTTGGGAAGGGTCTGCTTCCAACTGCAGTAGCCCAGAGGTTTTCCCTGGAATTCTTTTCATGGTGGCACATACAGTACAACTCTTGACATAGTTTTCCACATCTCATTTTAGCCCTGGCCACCAAAATTGCCAGCAGATGAGGTGTAGAGTTTTTAAATATCCAAAGTGTCCAGCCTGTTTTACATCGTGGCTGTGTCTGAGAGCATTGAGATGAAGGGTTTCAGGTAGATACAATTTTTCCCCCCCCATGTATGCCAAACCATCCCTGCATGTTAGCGAGGTTTGATTATCTTTGAACTATTGATTGGTAAGGAGCTCTCATTTTATCTTCTTCACTCCTGGGTCATCAGGATTAGGGGTTCTGCAAGTTGTGAGTTGTGTTGCAGGTTGTGAACTGGGGAGAATTGCCTTGTAGATGTCTTCACATTCACTTTTGTACTGTGGCAATCGGGAAAGAGCATCAGCTAGGAAGTTTTTCCTTCCCGGCATGTACTTTAAAGTAAAGTTAAAACTGTTAAAGTGCTGTGCCCATCGCACTTGCTTTGGGGACAATTTGTGGGGAGTTTTAGTGCCTCTAAATTTTTGTGATCTGTCCATACTTCAAAAGGCACCTTGCTCCCTTCTAAATAGTGTTGCCAGTTTAATAGCCCCCACCTAATTGCGAAGGCCTCCTTCTCCCAGACTGTCCATCTCCTTTCGCTTTCTGTGAATTTCTTAGAGGTGTATGCACAAGGTTGTAGGACTCCACTTTTATTCTTTTGTAGTAACACAGCTCTGACTGCCACGTCACTGGCATCTGCTTGAATTACAAAGGGCTCCCTGGGACAAGGGTGCTTTAGGATCGGTTCAGCCACAAATAGTCTTTTTAAATTCTCAAAAGCTTTCTGACAACTCATAGTCCATGCTAGTGGTTGACCAGGTCATGGTTTTCCCCCTCCCTTACCCATTTTGAGTAGTTCTGTAAGGGCTAGAGCAATCTCGGCAAAAGAGGGAATGAATTGACGGTAGAAATTGGCAAACCCTAGGAAACTTTGGAGCTGTTCGTGAGTCTTTGGGGGTTGACATTCAATTATAATTTTAACTTTGGCTGGCTCCATTTCAATGCCCTCATTGGAAATTCTATAGCCAAGATAATCTAATTGGGTTTGGTGAAATTCACATTTTGACAATTTGACATAATGTTTGGCATTCAATAGTTTCTTTAACACTTAGCTGACCAGTCTTATGTGATCAGTCATATTCATACTGTACATTAGAACGTCATCAAAATACACCAGAACCCCTTTGTATAAATGTTCATGTAGGACCTCATTAATCAACTGCATAAATATGGCTGGGGCCCCCTGCAGTCCAAATGGCATGACTTTGACTTGGTAGCTTCCCAAGGAGGGGCAGTTGAAGGCAGTTTTCCACTCATCCCCCTCCTTTATTCTTATGTGGTAATATGCTTCTCTCAGATCTAAGTTGGTGAAGACGCTCCCCTTCGCCAGATGGGTTAGCAAGTCTTTCAGGAGGGGGAGAGGGTATTTATTTTCTACACTCACAGTGTTTAGGCCTTTATAGTCCTTGCAGAGACATTAAGACCCATCTTTGTTCTCTTTGAACAACACAGGGGCTCCCACAGTAGACTTGGCCCATTCGATGAATCCCCTCGCTAGGTTTGTATCCACATATTGCTGCATCTCCCCCATTTGAAGGGGGACATAGTGGACATTTTTGGTTGGGGGGAGTTTGGCCCTTGGTAACAGTTCAATGGAACAATCATTGTGGCGGTGGGGAGGCAAGGTATCACATTCTTTCTCACTAAACACCTCCGCTAGGTCCTGGTACTCGCTGGGGATGAGCGGCTCACCAGGTGGCTGTAGGGCAGCCATGTGCGCTTGCTCATTGGGTGGGCTAAAATCCCCTGTAACATCTGTTGAATCAATGGGGTGATTGGGCCCTATGGGTAGTCTCACAGTTCTAATTCCTTTTTCCCACCAGATAAATGGCTTCCATTTGTCTAGCCAGGCTAGTCCTAGGATCACAGTCTCAGACATCTTTGGAGCTATCAGGAAGTGAATAAACTCCCAGTGCTTGCCTATTTCCAGGCATAAGGACTCCGTTGATTGCGTGACTAAAGTCCATCCCATTAGGGAGCCATCGGCTTGCTCAAACCTCATAGGTTTGGAGAGCGGCTTAGCCCATATGCCCAGTCTTAAGGCACATGACAGGCTAATGATGCATCCCCTGACTTAGGGAATATGAGTTTAGCAGGCAATAAAAAGGGTAGGATGCATCGACTCACCATCGAGTCATTCTCCCCTTCATCGTCACTGTCGAAAGAGGGTAGAATGGGGGTGGATCCAGTCTGAGTTCCGGCATCCTCCCGTGTGGGGAATGTGACCTGGATAACAGCTTCCTGTGTCATCTGGTTGGATTTCTCTCCCTTTAGCCATTGTGCAGGTCTCTTTCTCACTGCTGGTCCTGGTCTGTTCTGCTGTTGGGGGAAGGGGACCGGGCATTTTGCTGCTCGATGTCCCTCCTGTCCACATTGGAAACACTTAATTGCCGGTCTACAGGTGGCTTGGGTCTTTCAACCATTACAGTAGTTGGAGATCTTTGTGGGGGTGATTGCCATTCATGTTGTTCTGACCTTGGTTTGGGTTCAGGTAGGAGAGGCTTCTTATAGTGGGCGAGCTGAACATCTAATTTCACCACTACCTTCACAAATTCATGCAGTTGGTCAGGCACAGCTTGGTAGATACATGCCAGAGAAAGGTAGTTATCTAACCCTTCTCTAAAAAGATGAATTATGGATTGCTCAGGCCATCTCTCTATCCGAATGGCCAGCTTTCGAAACTCCCGCACGTACTCTAGGACAGGCCAGCCAGCTTGCTTTATCTTATGGATTTGCTCTTCCGCTCTCAGGGTGACGGATGGGTCCTCAAATCTTTCCCTTAGCCCCAGGAGAAAAAGGTGGGGGTCCTCCAATTCAGGGGCCTGCTTGTTATATAAATTGTTCAACCATTCGGATGCTTCTTCCTTGAGGCTGGATGCAATCAGATCGTCCATAGCACCTGGGTCCGGGTAGAGATGGGCCCAGCTATTCAAATGTGAGCGTATGTAGTTGAGGAAGAAAATCAGTTTCTCTGGGTCCCCATCGAAGGTTGTTCTGAAGGGTGGGCTCATTAGTGGTTGCTGGGGCCCCCACTGCTGTTGTTGTGTCTCCAGTTGCTGCTGGCCACTCTCTGGTTGCTGATTTAATGGCTGCCAGGACCCCCACTGCTGGTCCTGTTGTATATTCAGAGGTTGCACGTTTGGGTCCTGCTGCTGCCACCCTTGCTATTGTCCTCCCACCAGCTCCTGATCTCCAGGCTTCTGCACCACCCCCAGCTGTTGCAAGGCTTCTATTAGCTGGGGCAAGCTGAGAGGTTGATGGTCTTTCACTTGTGGGGGCTTCCCAACCTCCCATTGCTGCAGAGGCCCCAGGCTGGGGTCCTCTATCTCTATGGGTCTGGAGGGCTTGGCAGGGGACTCCTGGGTCTGGCAGGCAGTCTGATCTGCAGACAGGGTTTTTCACCCAGATTCTCAATGGTTGACAATATGACATCTCCTCCCCTTTCTGCTTCTGAGGCCTCTTGCTGCACAGTGTGGCCTTTGTCTTCTCTACTGGAGTGGTTCCAGCTTGATGACAAGATAAGCTCAGTTATCTGCTGATCGGCCCAAATTCATCTTTCCACAGAAAACTATATATTATTTCCTCTTCAGAAGTTTCGCCACCAACCAGGCTTTCACTCTCCATTTTGAGGATTCTTCCCTGAATCTTTGCTAGCTTATCTCTCTTACCGGAGACAGCAGCGGGGGTTCAGGACCCCCCTTTGAAAGAAAATAGATTCTGGCATGATGTTATGGTTCTGATGAATGAGACAAATCAAACAGATTGTAGGCATATTATTTATCTAAAAAGTCTTAGTAATGAAACGAAACATCGGCACTCATGGAGGGATGCCAGAATCTGAAATCTCCTCCCCCAAAACACATCATAACACACACACAATCCCTGCCCTTATCTACACGTCATAAATCATATTATCCAATTAGTTTTACATATGAGGGTTCACTTCCCATTCTGTACGCAGCTTTTTGCAATCTTATCACAACTTATGGGTGATTCCTTCCTCCCAAATGAAGCAATTAAAATAACAGGCTGTCTCTTATATCGTCAGTGCAAAAAGATGTCAATGTTTGCAGCATTGACACCTATAAAAAGCAGGCAGATAAAAAGAGGGCTCCTCAAAGAACATTCCAAGTTGGGGAAAAGGTTTATCTGTTGACTAAATATTTACACCTCAAATTATCCAGCAAGAAATTAGGACCAAAATTCTTGGGGCCTTTCCCCATCATAAAGATCATTATCCTGGTCACAGTAGAATTAAAAACCCCTAGGCTTTTAGGGAGAATTTGCCCTGTCTTCCATTGCAGGTTGCTGAAACCTTTTCAGAGCTCCACTTTAAGACCTCCCCCTAAGAAGGCACTTGGACACCTCATAGTGGTGGGTCAGACTCAGTATGAAGTAAAGTGTATTCTTGATTCTAGAATTTTTAAAGGGAAATTGCAGTACCTATTACAATGAAAGGGATACTCACTGTCTGAAGCCACTTGGGTGAGATCTAGCGATGTGAAAGCCAACAGACTCATCAAAAGGTTCTATAGGGAAACATCCTAACAAACCGAGAGACAGTCCCTAACCTATGCTTTTGTTTACATTACAGGATCTGTCCTTTTTGTAAGGGGGGGCTGGATGTCAATGCTGCTAACATCAGATATTCTTGCTTTGATAACATATGGAGATGCAGCCATTTTCCTTATGTTTTACTCTTAGAATTAGAATTAGATGATACTGGGGGGAGGAGAAGGAATGTGCACAGGAGTTACTTAGACATAACAATATTGTAACAGTGTGAGAACCAAGGTTTTTTTAAAATAAGAAATGATAAGAAATGGCAGGTTGGAGAACAGGAGGGAAAGCCTGCATTTCAAACTAATTGGAGAATGTGATTTATGACTGTTAATTAGAGGAGGGTGTGCAGCCAGGGTATCACTGATATAAATTTCTCATCCTGGCTTGTAGACAACATTGTGGTTATAATGCTTCAATGTAAACATCATGCTCTACAAATTCTTGGGAGCACACAAAAGGGGCTTCTTGAATATGGCTATTAGTGGCTTGTGATCAGTTTCACTGTGATTATATCCCAGCCATAAAGGTAATGAGGGAAATGCTTGTAGATTGGGAGTGAGGTAGGGTCGGGTTTGGGGTTGGGATTTGGGTTAAAGTTGGGATTAGGATTAAGACAGCATAATATCAGGGTTCATGGGTTTAACAAAAAATAATAGATAATAGTTAATTATCATAAACTGTCAGGACCCACTTCAAGCCTAAATCTTAAGAAATCAGAACTCTTGGAAACAATTTTGTCCAAGCAGGAACTTTTATTAAGAGTAGGTGATAACAGGCATAATAGGCAGGAGGTTTGTGGCTGCGCGTATCTCCCACTTCTTCCGAGGAGTAGGACATCTCAGATCCTGACAGCTGGCAGAGTGCCAGCCGGAGTAAGGGCTCCCCCTTTGCGGTAGGTGCCTCAGTGTCTGACATTGTAGTTTTTGCAAAGTCCCCTAGTAAGGGTCTTCCTTCCAGGTTGACTATTACTGCAGATCCTGTCTAATGTCAGGACCCGCTTCAAGACCACATCTTAAGAAAGCAGAACTCTTGGAAACAATTTCTTCCAAGCAGGAACTTTTATTAAGAGTAGGTGATTGCAGGCATAATAGACAGGATCTGAGATTTCCCACGCAATGCAGTAGATTATAGTATCCCCCAGCAGGACCCCACCCTATAGATCGACCGCCCGATGTGGGATAGGCAATCCCCAAGTGTTAAGTCCATTGTGGGAACTGGGAGATAACATCGGCCCATCTCCACTCATGCAACAAGAGTTGGCGACTTCTTCACACCTTTGTCTGAGAGCATAGACATAAACCAGGCACTGAGGTTACATTCCTTATTTCTTCCTTTGTTCTTAACTAACCATTTAAAAGATAGAGTTCAGAGAGAGAAATAACACAGGAAACAGGATACAGACCCAATAAACAAAGTAAAGGATTACATTCTAGTGAATATAGGAAGTGAAAGTAATAGCCCTGCAGGTACATTCCCCCCTCCCCCTTGGAAGTATGGCAAAACCCAGCAGAAGGTGGAATGAAATAGAAATGAAATGAAATAAAATAGGAGTTACATATTCAAAGTTACATATCACATTCCTTTCTCTCTAACTCGTTTTTCTAGCCATTGATAGAAATTATCCCATGTTCTAAAATACACTGAGTCTTCTTTCTCTTTTATGTTTAAAGTCAATCTATCCATTTATGCACACACTAAAATTTTCTTAATTAATTCTTCTTCAGTTGATAAATTTTCATTTTTTTCAAATGTTGGGCAAATACAATTCTTGCTGCAGTTAGTACGTGTAAAATTAAATATATACAATCTTTCTCATAATTTGCTCCTATTATTCCTAACAAAAATAATTCTGACTTAAAGTCTATTTGTTTTTTAGTCATTTTTTCAAACCATAAATGTATTTAACCAAAATCTTTTTGCTTCGGGGCATGTCCACCAGATATGGTAATAAGTATCCGGCCTTTGTTTGCATTTCCAAAACTTATTTGAAGTGTTGGACTGCAAGGCGATCAAACCGGTCAGTCCTAGAGGAGATCAACCCTGACTGTTCTTTAGAAGGCCAGATCCTGAAGCTAAAACTCAAATACTTTGGCCACCTAATGAGAAGGAAGGACTCACTGGAGAAGAGCCTAATGCTGGGAAAGATTGAGGGCAATAGAAGAAGGGGACGACAGAAAATGAGGTGGCTGGATGGAGTCACTGAAGCAGTAGGCGTGAGCTTAAATGGACTCCAGAAGAAGGCCTGGAGGAACATTGTCCATAGGGTTGTGATGGGTCGGACATGACTTCACAGCTAACAACAACATTTGAAGTATTTTTAAACATTTTTACTAATCTCACTGGTGTCATAAGTTTTATATAAATATAAATCTTCTTATATAAATCTTCTAATTCTATATTATATCCAAAGTTCTTTGCCCATACTATCATTGTTTCTTTTACTTGTTCTTTCTCCATCTTTAAGTTTAACAGACATTTATAGAATTTCTTAATCAACTTTTCATCTGTTTTTAACAGTATCTGGTCAAATTCTGTCTGTTCTTTATAAAGGTAAAGGTTCCCCTGCACATTCGTGTTAGTCGTTTCCAACTCTAGGGGCTGGTGCTCATCTCCGTTTCAAAGCCGAAGAGCCAGCGCTTGTCCGAGGATGTCTCTGTGGTCATGTGACTGGCATGACTAGACACCAAAGGCACACAGAACGCTGTTACCTTCCCACCGTAGTGGTCCCTATTTTTCTACTTGCATTTTTATGTGCTTTCGAACTCCTAGGTTGGCAGAAGCTGGGACGAGTAACAGGCACTCACTCTGCTGCGCGGCACTCAGGATTCGACCTGCCAAACTGCCAACCTTCTGATCGACAAGCTCAGCGTCCTAACCCACTGAGCCACCGTGTCCCTTACTCTGTTCTATATAGAATCCCATTATTTTAACATCTTTTCATATCTTGTTTTGATTTGCAAACATGGCCACCATGATAGATCAATACCTTGTTCTTGTAAATCTTGTCTGTCTTTCAATTTTCCTTCATTGTCCAAGATAAGTCACAACTTTGTCATAATTGATTAAATTTGGGTAAGCAAAAGCTTCCTTTGTTGAAAGCCATCCATGCTTTTATTTTTCCCCATTCTGAAAGAAGTGCATTTCTTATAAAGTGGTTTTGAAAGTATCTATGATTTTATTCTTCCCATACCACAGAAAGGCATGCCAAGCAATTTGTAGGTCATGCCCCTCTAGGTACAATAGTCTTTTGTCTGTAAGCATTGTCCATTCTTTAAACCATGTTAAAATAGTTGCTCGGTATTATAACCTCCAGTCCAGCAGTCCAAATCCTCCACTTTCTTTCGCTTCTTGTAGCATTTTCACTTTAATTCTAGCTTTTTTTTCCTTGCCAGATAAATTTTAGTATTGTTGTATTCAGTTCAGCAAAAAAGGCTTTTCCCAGCCTTACAGGAATTGTTTGAAATAAAAAGAGTATTTTTGGTAAGATATTCATTTTCACTGTTGCTATTCTCCCCAAGATTTGTTTGTTTGTTTTTTGCTAGTTGATTTTTTCTCTCTTAAACTCTTTGTTAGCACTTTAGTCTTTTCTCTGTTTATTTTCAAGCCTGCCACTTCTCCAAATTTTTATATTTTCTCCAGAAGTTTGGTGCTTGTTTCCAGTGGATCTTCCAGTATAAAAACCAAATCACCTGCAAATGCTTGTACTTTATATTTTTCATCTTTTATCTCCAGTTATTTAATTTCTATATCTTGTCTGATGTTGCTATTCAATACTTCCAGTATTAATATAAATAATAATGGAGATAGTGGGCATCCCTGTCTTGTGCCTTTTTTAATAAAGTTTTCTGTAAAATCTCTATTTATAATTATTTTAGCTGTTTGTTTACAATAAATTGTTTTAATTACATTTATAATGTTTTCTCCGAAATCCATTTCAACTAGTTGTTGGAACATGAATTGCCAATTTACATTATGCAATGCTTTCTGTGCATCAAGAAATATTAAAGCCATCTGTTTCCCTGGATGAATTTCATAATACTCTAACACATCAAAAAACATTCTTAAATTATTTCTTATCTGTCTTTTAGGTAGAAAACCATTTTGGTCTGTATGTATAAATTCAATCAAAAATTTCTTTAGTCTTTCTAATCATAATCATAATAATAAAGTTGGAAGGGACCTTGGAGGTCATCTAGTCCAACCCCTCCGCTATTGCTGAGGTGAAAATTTTATAGTTTACATTTAATATTGATATTGGTCTATAGTTTCTTATTTATATCAGAGTCTTCTTTGGGTATTTAAGTAATATTGGCTTCAATCCATGTATTTGGTATTTTAGCCTCCAGAAGTATTTTATTACACAGTTCTTTCAAGATAGGACTTAGTACCACGGTGCTGAGCCTATGGCATGTGTGCCACCTGTGGCACACAGAGCCCTTTCTGTGGGCAAGCATGCCATGGCCCCAGAGGGATGTGGGGTGGGGGCTGTTCTCCTTCCCCTCTCCATGCACGCCTGACTAGTGGGAGCTGCAGAGGGCAGGAAAACCAAATCCAGCAGCGCTCTTGGTCTCTTTCTCTCTCTGCACTGGGAGTCTGGGAGCAGCTGTGAGAGTTGGGTAGGGAGAGGGGAACCTATAAAAGGAGCAGGTTTTGGTGGGAGAGAGAGAGAGAGAGAGACCACATGGCCTTTGGAAGCAATGGTGCAGTCGGGACTATGAGTGAGTTGCTTGAGTTTGGAGAAAGGGCGAGCAAGCTAGTGAAGCAACATGAGTTTGGACTTTGGAGAAAGGGCAACCAGGGTGAGCTAGCAAAGTAGTACACACATGTTTGGACTTTACGAAGGTGACCAAGGGAAGCAGCAGGAATTTGGACTTTGGGAAGGTGACCAGGATGAGTGAGGGAAGTATCACGAGTGAGTTTGGACTTTGGGAAGGTGAGCAGGGCAAGCAAGGGAAGCAGCAGGAGTTTGGACTTTGGAGAAATGGCAAGAGAAGTGTGATCGAGTGAAGCAGAATGCATTTGGAGAAAATGTGAGAGAAGGGTGAATGAGCAAAAGCAGGTTTGAAGAAAATGTGAGAGAAGGGTGAATGAGTGAAGCAGGTTTGGAGAAAATGTGAGAGAAGGGTGAATGAGAGAAGCAGAAAACATTTGGAGAAAGGAGATCCACAAATGGCCCTTCACACACCCGTGGACTCCAGGGGAGGGGATGCCATGAGTGGCATGAGAGTCCACATTACCTGCGCTACGCTGCCCAGATCCCAGCCTGGTTTCAGCAGGCAGTGGCATGTTCTCCTTATCTCACGGAGTGACTGGGCCAAGTGAGGTGAACTGGCGACATGCCGAACCTGCCTGGGCATGTGCCAAGGTGGTGGCGAGCGCAGGTGCCTGGAATCCTGGGTGATTGTTTTGCCATGCAGGCTGGCCACATTCTGAGTACTTCCCTTTCACCCAGGATGCAAGGTACCAGGCGCATGCACTCATTGCTGCCTCTGCACAGGCCCAGGCAGGTTCAGCATGTCGCCAATTCACCTCACCTGGCCCAGCCGCTCTTTGCAGTGAGGAAAATGCACCACTGCCTGCTGGGGTCTGAGTGGTGTAGTGCAGGTAACATGGACTCTCATGCTGTTCGTAGTGTCCCCTCCCGCAGAGTCCATGTGTGTGTGAAGCAGGCGAGAGCCATTTGCTGATTTCCTTCAGGGGATGCCTGTTTTTCTCCCTCCCTCATTACAAATATCTTCCTGCCACTCTGCTCTCATAGCTGTGCAGCTCTTGTCCAGCAATTTACACTGGCCTTTCAAGCCATGGCCACTGGCAGTACAGCCACCAGCTGTGCTGGCGGCTTGTCCCCCTCCCCTTGTCCCTTCCTGGGCAGGGAGGAAGGAAGGAAGGAAGGAAGAAAGGAAGGAAGGAAGGAAGGAAGGAAGGAAGGAAGGAAGGGAGGGAGGGAGGGAGGGAAGGAGGGAAGGAATGAGAGGGAAGGAAGGAAAGGAAGGAAGGAAGGAATGGACAATGGGAGGGAGGGAAGGGAGGGACAAAGAGGGAGGGAGGGAAGAAAGGAAGAAAGGGACAATGAGAAGGAAGGAAGGAAAGGAAAGAAGGAATGAAAGAAGGAAGGAAGGAAGGGACAATGGGAGGGAGGGAAGGAAGGAAGGGACAATGAGAGGGAAGGAAAGAAGGAAAGGAAGGAAGGAAGGAAGGAAGAGAGAGAGAGAGAGAGAATGGGAGGGAGGCAAGACCCACCACAGTCCCACTTCCCTCCACCAGAGACCCACAGATCCCCCCTCAGCCCCGCCTGCACCCCCCAGAGGCGCCCCGCAACCTGAGTGATGTTGAGCTGGCCATGCTCCCCCCCCAGTCATTGACTTCCCTTGTCAAAAAGTTGCAAAAGGTGATCACATGACCCTGGGACACTGACTGACATAAGTATGAATCAGTTGCCAAGCATCCAAATGTAAATCACATGACCCTAGGGATGCTGCAACAGTCATAAGTGTGAAAAATGATCATAAGTCACTTTCAATGCTGTTGTAACTTCGAACAGTCACTAAGTGAATTGTTTTAAACCTGTACTTTATCACTTTTTCCTTTTTTTGGTCATGTTTTTGACATCTTGCTAGATGACTGGTGGTACTCAAATACTGCAGACATGCCCACCTGGCACCCGTCAATAAATAAGTGGGTTTTGGGTTGCAGTTTGGGCACTCGGTCTCTAAAAGGTTCGCCATCACTGACTCAGTATATCTTGTAATGATTTATAAAGCTCTGCAAGTAATCCATCTGGATCTGGAGTCTTATCATTTTTTGCCCTTTTATAGCCTCTATAATCTCCATCATTGATATTTTTCCATTTAATATATTTTAAATATTCTCTGAAATTTGTGGTAAGTCTGATTTTTTAAAATGCTGCTGTATTGTTTCTTTTGGAATTTCTTCTGCATTGTAAAGTATCTCATAATAATCTTTGAATTTTTTTTAATTGTTTCATTTTGAAACTGTAATTCACCTTTGATCTTGCAGCTTATTTATCAGTTTTTTCTCTTTTTCTTTTTGCAATCTATATGCTAACCATCTCCCCAGCTTGTTGGCATTTTAAAAAGTTCTGTTTAGCCCTTTTAATCTGTTAAGCCATTATTTCCATCTTGGCTAGATTTAATTTGTGTTTTATTATCTCCATTTGTTTCTTAAGTATTTTCTTTTGCAGGTCTATTTGTAATTCTGATTGTAACTTTCTGAATTCTTCCTTCAACTTTAATTATTGTTGTTTCTTTCCTTTATTCTTTTTAGTGGTATAGGTGATATCCAACCCTCTGAAATATGCTTTGGCCATATCCCACACATTTTGAAGCGATGTTTCTTCTTTCTTGTTAATTTTGAAGAAAAAATCCAATTCCTTTTTCGCTAGTTGTATAAATTCTTTTTCTTTCAATACTGACTTATTCAAGGACCATCTTAATTTTTTCTTGGTTCCTTTCCAAGTAATATTTATTGGGTTATGATCTGCCAAAACATTAGTTTCCATCTCAATTTCTTGTATCATTGTATTAAGTTCTAAAGATGTCCATATCATATCAATTATAGACCATGATTTATGTTTATTTGAGTAAAATGTATATTTCTTTGTATTTTTTTCTCTCCATATGTGTTGCATACAAAGTTCTGTCATTTTTTGAAAACACTTTAGGTAATATATTCCCTCCTTTCCTTCCTTGTTTAGAGCCTTTATAATCCAAAATTCCATCTGTTATTGCATTAAAGTCTCCCTTATACAGAGATTTTGATAGTTTAAATCTAATATTTTTATGTAACTTTTGGTAAAATTGTTCTTGTTTATTGTTTGGTGTATATATTGCTACAAAGTATCTGTTTTTGATCCATCATTATTTCCACCATTAATATTCTCCCCTCTTCATCTGTATAAATTTGTTTAGGGTTCATCATTTCTTTAATGTGTAGAGCTAGTCCTCTTTTCCTTTGAAGTGCTAATGCAAAGTGAAATTTACCAATTTTTGGTTGTTCTAACAACTTATAATGTTGTCTCTTAACATGTGTTTCTTGGAGACAAATTATATTCATTTTTTTGTAATCGTACAAAGAATTTTCTCCTTTTTGAGGGAGAATTTAGTCCATTTATATTCATTGACAAAATCCCACTCTCCTTCTCCATTTCTTTCAATTATATTCAGGTCTTAATCTCCTAGTCAATCTTATCTGTCTCTGATCTCTTGGTCTTGCTCCTTCTTCTGTGTATGTATTTTTAGTTTTTTCCTCCTCTCTTGGTTTGACTGCTCCTTCTACTGCCATTTCTTCCTGTTTCTTTGTTTCTCTCTTTGTACCAGATTGAAAATCACCTCCTTCCAGAAATACTCTATGGCTGTCAAAGAATTCCACTGCTTTAAGTGGCATATCCAATCTATATCTTTTCGTATCCAAATTAATTAAAATCCCTTCTGGAATCAGCCATCTGAAATTCACTCCTTTTTCAATTAATTTCCTAGTTAGAAACTGGTATTCTCTTCAGGATTCTCTTATTCTCCTAGGAATTTGTTTGAGGACTACAATTTCTTTTTCTTTGTATTTCAAAGGTTCATCTCTTACTCTTCTCAGAATCTCATCTCTTATAGATCTTTTGAGAAATCTAACATGTACTTCCCTGGGGACTTTATTTCTTCTAGCATAGTTTGAGTTGACTCGATAGATCTGATCTAAATCTCCTTCCGTTTCCTATTTCCCAATTCCTAATGTATCTGCCAATAATTCCGTTATCAAGTGTAGAAGATCCTCTTCCTTATCTTCCATTATATTTTGAAATCTTAAAAAATATGAGGCTCTTTCCATCTCCATAATAGCTATTGAGTCTTCTAGTTCTGCATTTATTTGCATCAATTTCTGATTTTCATCCTTTAAGACTTCTAATTTCTGGTCAACCTCAGTTGATTTATCTTCTATTTTTTGGATTCTTTGTTGGTTATCTGTAATAATCTGTTTAAAATTTTCAAATTGAGAGCCCACGTTATTAATTTTTTGATTCATTTTATCAAAATCATTTTTCATCCCCTCATGGTTTCTTGTTGTAACTGCCATGTGAGTAGCAACTGCCTCTTGAATTGCTTGTAGCATCGGTTGAGTTTCCTTTTGGAAGTTATTAGCCTTTTCTTGTTGGAGCATTGTATCAATTGATCTCTGGTAGACTAGACTTGGAGAAGCAGAAGAGGGAGCAGAAGTTCCTTTTTTCCAACTTTGGATTGATTGGGGATGCTCATCTTTATCTTTTAATCATACTTTTTATAATCCACCAAGTAAATCAAACTGTAATCCAGTAGGCTTCTAACAAATAGAAGAGGTAAATTGTAAATTGTAATCCATCCTGTAAAGAAGGGCAATCCAAAAACAGTCTTTTCTTTTTCAGCCACAATCTTCAGGACTATAAATTCCAAGGACATCAAAGTGTTTAAACTATAAGCTGTGACTGGGCATCCAGCCAAGTTTTAAAACTCCAATCAAAACAAGTTGGTAAGATTAAAAAAAAAAGCAAAGTTAAATGTAGTTCTCAGTTTTGCTACTAGATGTCATTAGATGTCCATTCCTACCATACTTTAAAAAAGTTAAAAAGTTATCCGATGGTTTCCAAACAAGGAACAAAAAAAAATATAAATTCAAAACTTTCCCAAATTATCCTTCTTTTAGTCCTCAAATATCTTCACAATATTGTTATAAGTCAGTTTTAATTTCCCCAAAGCTTAAACTGCCACTTATAGTTCAGGAAGGAGGGGTAGAAGCCACCCCCCCATCCCTGAAGCTTAGGGATTTCTTGCTTTTGAGTGCTTTTTCCCAGAACTAGTATTTTTACTTGTAGAAAGGTAAGGAAAGTAGTCTCAACTGTATCAGTTGTTTTGCTTTCCGCTTGTTAGTATTCTTGTCTCTGATGATCAGCTGCTTCTGGCTGACCGCATCCATGCAGTCAGCCTTTCTTCCTACCGCTTCCAAGGGCTGCTTGGATCAAGCGGGTCAGTTACCACTGGCCCGCAATCTGCAAAGTTTTACCCTTTGTCCAGTCGCCTCTACTGGGGTGACTTTCAGTCCTTTTGGACCTCCCAGTTGGTAGAAATCGGGCTTGGGGAAAGGAGCTTCATTCCCCAGTGTCCATGTTGCAGCGACATCACCCATTCTAGTATTTTTTAATTATTTCTTCCTCTGGTGGTATTTCTTCATCTTTCCAATATTGTGCAAATATGATTTTGCTGCTGTTATCACATGTAAAATCAAGTATATACTTTGTTTATCAATCTTTTCTGGCATTTTACCTAGTAAAAAAAAGTTCAGGTTTAAAATCTACATGCTTTCCCAACAACCTTTCTAGCCAAGTATGTATTTTTGTCTAGTACCTCTTTGCTTTAAAACATGTCCACCATACATCATAGTATTTCAACATTGGGGCAATGGTGACCAAGTGTTTTATCTCCTTTACTGTGTGGTCATGCTTGGGAAGCCAGCGCTAAACTGCATCTTTGTCCAGCAGATGTTTCAGTGGCTGACACTCCTCAGACAGGTGCAATAGGAATTTTGCTAAATATGTGACAAAACTGATAAATCTCTGCACCAATTTGGCATTGGCAGGTGGTAGCATGTCCACAATGGCTCTAATCTTATCTGGGTCAGCTTTTAAGCTTTGTGAGGACAGGATATGTCCATGGAAACAGACTTCTTGCAGCTTGAACTGCAATTTCTTAGCGCTAAGCCTCAGCATCACCTGCCTACAAAGGTCTAGTAGTGCTATTAGGTTCTCATCAGGGTCAGCTTCTTCATCTGTATCACCACAGCCAACTATTAGAATGTCATCAGCTATCAATTCCACTGAGCCCACTCAAAAGAATAGACTGGTTTGGGTGGGAGGAAAACTGTATATCCCAGCCACGCAAAGGTTAAAAAAATATGCAGGCCTCCCATGACTCAAAAACCCTTCACTTGGTAAAGAGGCAGTTCTGGTGGCCATCACTGAAAAAGGACATTGAAAGTTATCTATCCAGCTGCCCCATGTGTGCTACAGTGAAACGGAGCCAAGGAAAAACACCTGGCCTTTTACAGCCGGTAATGAGCCCTTCAGCATCCTGGAGAGAGATCTCTATGGACTTTATTGTGGAATTACCAGACAGTGCAGGGTCATGACTGAGTTATTTTCAAAACAGGTCCACTTCATCCCTTGGCAGAAGATCCCAACCACAAGAAGCTTAGCTAAGATGTTCCTCCAACATATCTACCGATTGCATGGAGCAGAACATCCAAGTTCTGGAAGGCCTTTTTGGACCATTTGGGCACAGAACAAGGCTTGAGTTCTAGTCATCATCCTCAAACAAATGGGAGGACAGAACAAACAAACTCAGTTCTAGAACAATACCTTAGATGTTTTATCAACTATCAACAGGACAATTGAACCAAGTGGCATATAACAATGCTATCCATTCTAGTGCTGGATACACTCCCTTTCAAATAGCTACAGGACAGTTATTTAAACCAATGCCAGAATTGCCTACTAATGAACCCACCATCCCTTCCCTTCAGTAATGGATGAATCAGTTACAAAACACCTGACTGAAAGTAAGGAAAGCTTTGGACAAAGGCCAGGAATGCCTACAAAGCTCAAGCAGATACGAAAAGAATAGAATCTAAACCCTTCCACATTGGGGACAGGGTTTACCTATCCACTAGGTTCCTGCAGTCACTTCAACCTTCAAAAAGGCTTAGGGCCCAGGTTTGTGAGGCCTTTCCCATCAAACATATTATAAACCCTGTCACTGTGGAGTTAGAACTCCCAAAATCCTTAAGGCAAATCCACCCTGTGTTGTATTATGAGGTTATAACCAGAAATAACCTCACCTTTAAGGCCAAAAGCTCCTCCTGCACCACAACCTATTATGATTGAGGGAGAGCAATACTTTGAAATCAAAGAGATCCTAGATTCCCATAGGCACCATTGAGCTATCCAATATCTGGTGGCCTGGAAAGACCTTCCAGCCTCCCAAAAATGAGTGGATACTTAAGAAACATTTTAGAGGCCCCCTAGATTACTCAAATATTTTTATGCTCATTACCCAGATAAACCTGATTAACCTATTATTCTCTTTTTCCTCCCTATTTTATTATTTTTGTTTCTACAGGTGAACTTCAGCTTCTTTTAAGGAGGGCAGCATGTCAGAAACCTCTTCAATGTTTCTTTTTGGGGCTCTGCCATTCTAGTGGGGGGGAGTTTTTCTCTGCTGGGAGGGGGCTTGTGGCTGTACTTCATCTACTTTGTTCTTCCTCAACTTTGATGTATCTCTGATGTGAAAAGGGGAATGGAATGTGCCAGGGGCCACCTGCCTTATCTCCAATCCATTGTGAGATCTGGTGAAGCACCTGGGAACTGTCCCTTATCAGCTCTGGTTCCCATAACAACTTCACACCTGTGGATTGGCTGGATGTGAACTAGACAGTTTGACTCTGGGGTGGGATTTTGTGAAATGGAAGTTTTTATGTAGCAATTCAAGCGGGAAAACTTTAGATCTTGCTTTGCTCTCTTGCTATCACTATCTTTCAATAAAAGTTCCTTTTAAAACAATGTCTGTTTCAAGAGTTCTGCTTTCTTGGGGAGAGTATTTGAGGCAGACCCTTACAGCCGGTATTGTGAACTGCATCAAACCCAGACGCTCACATGTTGATCCAGACAACAGTGGTTTCTGATTGGCTTCAGCAATCTCAAATTCAAGTATGTGGATACCCCCACGTATGCTGCATTCTGTTTGGAAAAGTCCCAAAAGTCCCTTCTCCTGAATATAACTTCAGTTTGGTGCTAGTAGGCTGAAGAGGTATCTCAGATGCCAGTTTCATTTTGTCCTTTAAACTCATGGCATCACATGTTCCACCCGAGCCCAGCTCGCAGGGTTGGATTATATTGTTTAATCTGAGATTTATGAACCATTTTTTGCCCCTATAGTTTACAGCACCAATACATTCTTTTGTATAAATCACATTGGCGGTAAACAAGTATGCATCCTCTGTCATTTGCTCAGTTGTGTGAAGCTTCCTTGCTTCCATTTTACTTGAGACACACACATGCAAAATGATTTAATATCCCACATGCTCTGTAGGTTTTCCCATATGCAGGACACTGCTCTTTCTCTCATACATGCACACTGCCATAGTACTTGCATGATACTGGGATGCTCCCAGGTGAGTTGTGTAGATGAGTTTTGTGCTAATGCTTCTGCTAGTGGTTCTTCATGCTTAGCTCTTGTTTGGAGGCTACATTGACACTGCCAATCTCTTTAACCCAGTCCAAGGGTCTCAACTGTTTGTCTGTAAGTTCTGTGGTATGACATATCTCAATTGCAGCTTGTAAGCTTAAATTATGTTCCCTCAAAGGTGGTGGTGTGTGCTTTCACTAGTGATACCCAGAACTATTTTATTATTTATTTTATTTATTTTAATTCCATTTATATCCCGCCCTTCTCCCACAGCTTATAGCTTTTTCTCTTAGCTGGGTGATAAAACTGCATATTGCTTCACCTTCTTCTTGATTACAGCTGCCAAATTTATATCTCTTATATATGACATTTTAGAGGGTCTGAAAAAGACTTCTCAGGCATCTAGGATGGCTTTAGTATCACTCTTTTGCTCCTCTGTAAGGGTTAAATTATGCTTGTAAACATGCAGGCATTCACTGCTGATCAGCCATCTCAGTGTGGCTGCCTCCACTACTGCTGATTTGTCATTTAAGCCTCTGGCTAGGGCAGGGGTAGGCAACCTTGGCTCTTTTATGACTTGTGGACTTCAATTCCAGAATTCCTGAGTCAGTATGGCTGGTTCAGGAATTCTGGGTAATGATGTCCACAAGTCATAAAAGAGCCAAGGTTGCCTACCCCTGGTCTAGGGTGTAATCCTCAAACTCTGCTCTGAAGTTGGCCCAGTTACTGCTGCAATCCCCACTCATCACTATTGCCTCAGGCAGTAGAATACTGTCAGCAGCTGCCATGATGCTGGTTTCCTGGCTTCAAATGCTTGGCTTCCAGTACAGGGCTGCAAGTGCTAGACTGGCATGCATCAAATGTGTGGAGACAGATTCAGATGCTTCTGACTCCATGTTTCATGTGGAGTCAGTAAATACAATACAAGGCTTCACTACACAAAAGCCACCTTTCTTAGAGAGAGGGAATACAACAGGAACAGGAAATGCATCACAGAAACAATAGGGATGAATCATAGAGTAGCAGTATGACACAGGAAACAAATATGATAGAAATGAATGATAGAGCTATATATAACACATAACACCCATAACAATAGACTTGAGTAAAGGAACATTCGCACACAGACTAATTCCTATAGCAGCATCTATATTGCTCAGACTCCTTCATTTTTTCAAACATTGGAGCTGATTTTTCAAAACAAGGTCAGGAAAAGAATATTCATTCCCTAAACTCAAGAAAGTTGATATTAGCCAAAACAGAAAATAAGAAATGAGCTTCCAATTAACCAGGACTACAAAAGAATTAGAAAAAGAGACTTGTACTTGGCTTATGTTTTCTATGGAATTGGCAAGGGACCAGTAAATCTCTTAAACATGTTTAAAACTAAAATTGGATTAATATGCAATAGACTATTATTCCATAATGTATTTATCTGAGCTCAAGTAATTGGCTGAGAGCTACTTGCTGCATAAAGCCAGAAGGTTTCCTGTGTGGTTTTGGCTAAGCGTAATGTATAAATCCATTCTCTACAGCTTGTAAATTTTGATTTATTAATTAGCACAATATATGTACCCTGTGATTGAGATTTACTTGAATAAGCATCAATACTATATAAGTATGCATCAGAAAGCTCTCTAAAGCTCTTTAAATTTTGTTGTTGTTAGTTGCAAAGTCGTGTCCGACCCATCGCGACCCTATGGACAATGTTCCTCCAGGCCTTCCTGTCCTCTACCATCTTCTGGAGTCCATTTAAGCTCACACCTACTGCTTCAGTGACTCCATCCATGGCACAAAACATGTAACTTGGAAGCACCTTAACGTCCCATCGATCTCTTGTGAGAGCTGCTTCACAATCCAGCCACCTCATTCTCTGTCGTCCCCTTCTTCTATTGCCCTCAATCTTTCCCAGCATTAGGCTCTTCTCCAGTGAGTCCTTCCTTCTCATTAGATGGCCAAAGTATTTGAGTTTGAGCTTCAGGATCTGGCCTTCTAAAGAGCAGTCAGGGTTGATCTCCTCTAGAACTGACCGGTTTGATCGCCTTGCAGTCCAAGGGACTCGCAGGAGTCTTCTCCGGCACCATAGTTCAAAGGCTTCAATTCTTTGGCGCTCAGCCTTTCTTATGGTCCAGCTTTCACTGCCATACATTGCAACTGGGAATACCATAGCCTTGACTATACGCACTTTTGTTGACAGGGTGATGTCTCTGCTTTTTAGTGTGCTGTCTAGATTTGCCATGGCATTCCTCCCCAGGAGCAAGCGTCTTTTAATTTCTTGGCTACAGTCCCCATCTGCAGTGATCTTGGAGCCCAGGAAAATAAAATCTGTCACTACCTCCATTTCTTCCCCATCTATTTGCCAGGAATTGAGAGGGCCGGATGCCATGATCTTGGTTTTCTTAATGTTAAGTTTCAACCCAACTTTTGCACTCTCCTTCTTCACTCGCAACAAGAGGCTCTTTAGTTCCTCTTCACTTTCTGCCATTAGAGTGGTATCATCTGCATATCTTAGGTTGTTGATGTTTCTTCCGGCAATCTTAATTCCAACTTTTGATTCATCTAGCCCTGCCTTTCTCATGATGTGCTCTGCATATAAATTAAATTAAACAGTATACAGCCTTGCCGGACTCCTTTCCCAATTTTGAACCAATCAGTGGTTCCGTGTCCAGTTCTCACTGTTGCTTCTTGACCCGCATATAGGTTTCTCAAGAGACAAATAAGATGGTCTGGTACTCCCATCTCTTTAAGGACTTGCCACAGTTTGTTATGATCCACACAATCAAAGGCTTTAGCATAGTCAATGAAGCAGAAGTAGATGTTTTTCTGGAACTCTCTAGCTTTCTCCATGATCCACCATATGTTAGCAATTTGATCTCTAGTTCCTCTGCCTCTTCGAAATCCTGCCTGTACTTCTGGTAGTTCTTGATCCACATACTGCTGGAGTCTAGCTTGTAGAATTTTAAGCATAACTTTACTAGCATGAGAAATGAGTGCAATGGTGCGATAGTTTGAACATTCTTTGGCACTGCCTTTCTTTGGAATTGGAATGTAAACTGATCTTTTCCAATCCTGTGGCCACTGTTGAGTTTTCCAAATTTGCTGGCAAATTGAGTGTAGCACTTTTACTGCACTGTCTTTTAAGATTTTGAATAGCTCAGCTGGAATACTGTCACCTCCACTAGCTTTGTTGTTGCTCAGCTTTTCTAAGGCCCACTTCACTTCACATTCTAGGATGTCTGGCTCGAGGTCAGTGACCACCTCATTGTGATTGTCAGGGATGTTAAGATCATTCCTGTATAGTTCTTCTGTGTAATTTTGCTACCTCTTCTTAATCTCTTCTGCCTCTGTTAGGTCCCTGCCATTTTGGTCCTTTATCATGCCCATTTTTGCATGAAACATTCCTTTCATCTCTCCAATTTTCTTGAAAAGATCTCTGGTCCTCCCTATTCTATTGTTTTCTTCTATTTCTTTGCATTGTTCATTTAAGAAGGCATTCTTATCTCTTCTAGCTATTCTTTGGAATTCTGCATTTAATTGGGCGTATCTTTCTTTTTCTCCCTTGCCTTTCGCTTCCCTCCTTTCCTCAGCTATTTGCAAAGCTTCCTCAGACAGCCATTTTGCTTTCTTGCATTTCTTTTTCTTTGGGATGGTTTTGGTTGCTACCTGTTGTACAATGTTGCGAACCTCTGTCCATAGTTCTTCAGGCACTCTGTCTATCAGATCTAATTCCTTAAATCTATTTGTCACCTCTACTGTATATTGAACAGGGATATGATTTAACTCATACCTGACTGGCCTAGCACTTTTCCCTACTTTCTTTAATTTAAGCCTAAACTTTGCAACAAGAAGCTCATGGTCTGAGCCACAGTCAGCTCCTGGTCTTGTTTTTACTGACTGTATAGAGCTTCTCCATCTTTGGCTGCAGAGCATATAGTCAATCTGATTTCTGTGTTGACCGTCTGGTGATGTCCATGTGTAAAGCCGTCTCTTGGGTTGTTGGAAAAGAGTGTTTGCTATGACCATCGTATTCTCTTGACAAAATTCTATCAGCCTGTGCCCTGCTTCATTTTGTACTCCAAGGCCAAACTTGCCTGTTATTCCAGTTATCTTTTGGCTTCCTACTTTAGCATTCCAATCCCCCATGACGACAAGGACATCATTTTTGGGTGTTAGTTCTATAAGGTGCTGTAGGGCTTCATAGAACCGGTCAATTTCATCCTCTTCAGCACCGGTGGTTGGGGCATAGACATGGACTACTGTGATATTGAATGGTTTGCCTTGGATTCGAACTGAGATCATTCTGTCATTTTGAGGATTGTATCCCAGTATTGCTTTTCCTACTTTTTTATTGACTATGAAGGCTACTCCATTTCTTCTGAGGGATTCTTGCCCGCAGTAGTATACCTGATGGTCATCTGAATTAAATTCACCCATTCCTGTCCATTTTAGTTCGCTGATACCTAAGATGTTGATGTTTAGTCTTGTCATCTCTTGTTTGACCACGTCCAGCTTTCCTTGATTCATGGATCTTACATTCCAGGTTCCTATGGAGAAAAAATCTTTACAGCATCGGACTTTCCTTTCACCACCAGACATATCCACAGCTGAGCGTTCTTTCGGCTTTGGCCCAGTCGCTTCATTCTTTCTGGCGCTACTAGTACTAGCCCTCTGCTCTTCCCCAGTAGCATATTGGACGCCTTCCGACCTGAGGGGCTCATCTTCCAGCGTCATATCGTTTTGCCTTTTGGTACTGTCCATAGGGTTTTCATGGCAAAAATACTGGAGTGGTTTGCCATTTCCTTCTCCAGTGGATCACGTTTTGTCAGAACTCTCTGCTATGACCTTTCCGTCTTGGGTGGCCCTGCACGGCATAGCTCATAGCTTCATTGAATTACGCAAGCCCCTTCGCCACGACAAGGCAGTAATCCATGAAGGGGCTCTTTAAATACTACTCCCTAATTGTTGTGTATGTAGGATGCTTGGCTGGCACAGCCAACCTAACATCACTGGCATCACTCAGGTGAGGTGATTGGTAAACCTGTCTGGCGGGAAATATACTACACCGGGTTGGATGTTACCTGGCTGGCGGGAAAACAGAGCAATCGGGTTGGACAGCTTGTCGGGCATCAGTAGTATATAAGGGATTGATGAGGGTAGGACTACGCTTCCATTATGTGATCAATAAAAGGAACAGTTCGTGTACCCTGTCTCATTCTTGTGTCCACGTGGCTGCCCACGCTACAACACTAATATTTATGTTTTATGTTTCATACACACAATTTTCAGACTAAAATTCTTAAACACTAGTAGTGAAAAACAGTAGTTCCAGTAGAATGTGCTTCTTAGTATACATACTGTATTAAGACTGTATTGCAAACATATTACAACAAAAACTCCTCCATATGCATAACTAATCTTGTTCTAGATAGTCTAAAAACTTTAAATCTATTTTCATATTTGGGTTTTAAAAATCTAACTGACACATTAGTATAATTTTTAAAAATAAGCATGTCTTCTCCAAAAATATAACAGCTAGGAATAGCAGAACCTTACCTCTCTTTTCTCTTTGTTCTCTTTTTCTTCAGCATCCCTTTGCCAAACACTTTTCATATCAAAATCAAAAGGACCCCTTTTAGGTTCATAGCTGGTTGGTTGATCAGCCTTAAATTCTTCATGAATCATGTAGTCTGGCATTGCTGGAACATGCGGTCTGGAGGCAAAAATATTACCATTAATCCAAACAGCTTACCTTATAGCCAGGGCTTTTTTTCTAAAAAAAAAAAGGTGCCGGAACTCTCATCTTGTTATTTATTTATATAATTTTATTTATATAATTTTATTTATATAATTAAACAATTATATATTCAATTCTTAACATACATTTTGTTCCATATATAAATATAAAAGCATGATAGGCTCTGTATTTGTACGATGGCCGATTATCTCAGTGTGCAGAAAGGTGGATAACTACAAACAGAAGTTGCAACCCCTCTCCTTTTCACTGCATGGGAGTTCAGACCTGCGATGAACTGGGCTGATAGATCTAGAATCTCATATAATTATTTAGTGACAGCAGTCTATTTTATAACTCTGTAATAATATCAGACACAGGTATGTGATATGCTGTCCAATTCAAAGATTAGTTGTGGATTCAAAGAAATAAGAAATACTGTCAGACTATCTATATGAATTCTTTACTGACCCAGATCTGTGTATTTGCATAGTGTGTTTTATCAGTAACTCTGATCACAAGGAAGGAGATGCATGATTCTGCCTCCTGGCCAAGGATTTAGTTTATGAAAAATGAGCATCTGTAAACTCTAGTCTGGCTCTTAAGGCTCCACTCCATGTGGCTTGGATTTCTGTGTTAGATGGCTGCATTTCAGACACCATTCAATAATCTGATTGATACAGGCCATAAAATTAGAAACTGAACACTCCAGAAGGTAGAGGTCAACCAGTAATTTATTGTAATCTAATGTGCTGGGCAGCAGCTCTTTGTGGTCAAGTAACAGGCTGTGTGAGGAAAGGAAGGGTGGGACGATGGAAAGGGATCAACCTGCACTGCTGAGCAAGGCAAGAACTACCCTATTTTTCGGACCATAAGACGCACCTGACTATAAGACACACCCAGTTTTTAGAGCAGGAAAACAAGAAAAAAAATATTCTGAACCAAATAGTACCGGTATACAAAAACAGGGCTTTTCAACCTTTTCATCCATTGCACCACTTTTAGGACAAGGCAATGTCCGAGTACCACCAGTCGCCCAGTGACTGTTCAGTTACGACGGCACTGAAAAAAGTGACTTATGACCATTTTTTACACTTATGACCGTTGCAGCATCCCCAGGGTCATGTGATTTACATTCAGATGCTTGGCAATTGATTCATATTTATGATGGTCACATTGTTCCAGGGTCATGTGATTGCCTTTTGCAACCTTCTGACAAGCAAAGTTAGTGGGGAAACCAGATTCACTTAACAATCATGTTACTAATTTAATTTCTCTCTCTCCCCTTCTCTTTCTCTCCCTCTCTCCCCCTCCCTCTTTCTTTCTCTCTCCTCTCTGTCCCTCTTTCTCTCTCCCTATTTTTCTCTTTCCCTCTATTTCTCCCTCTTTCTATCTCCATTTCCCTCCCTTTCTTTCTCCTTCTCTCTCTCCCTTTCTCTCCCTATTTTTCTTTCCCTCTATTTCTCCCTTTCTCACTCTCCCTCTATTTCCCTCCCTCTTCCTTTCTCCTTGTCTCTCTCTCTCCCTTTCTTTCTTTTTCTCCCTCTCTTTCCCTCTCCCTTTCTCTCTTTCCCTCTATTTCTCTCCCTTTCTTTCTCCTTCTCTCTCCCTCCCTTTCTCCTTCTCTCTCTCTCCCTCTTTCTCTCTCTCTATTTCTCTCTCTCCCTCCCTCTCCCATTGTCCCTTCCTTCTTTCATTCCTTCCTTTCTTCCTTCCCTCCCTCTTTGTCCTTCCCTCTCCACGTTAGAGCAGTACCTGCGGAGGCGGCCCTGCGGCCCGGCTTTCTCTTGCAGAAAGCAAGCTAAAACGGAGCAAGGGAGATTGCCAGGAATGCGAATCAGCTGATCTCGCGCTCCTGCAATCTTCATCACTCGGTTTCAGCTTCCCTTGCTACAAGAGAAAGCAGGCTGAAACGAGGGAGATTGCAGCAGCGCCAGATCAGCCAATTTGCATTCCTGGCAATCTCCCTCACTCCGTTTCAGCCTGCTTTCTCTTGTAGCAAGGGATCGCGCAAGAGCAGCTCCGGCTGCACAACTCAGAGCTCTCTAAGTGGCTGAGCACTGCTTGGCATCGCCTTGACGCCGCCCAAAGGCTGCTTTTGGGCAGCGTCGAGGCGCTGACAAGCAGCGCTCAGCCTCTTGGAGAGCTCTGAGTTGTGCAGCCGGAGCTGCTCTTGTGCGATCTGCCGCCGCTGCGCGCACAACCAGACATGATGGCATTCCATGGGCCTCCCTCTTCACCTCCGGCTGGGCTGTCCAGGGCGGTGGTGAGAATGGCCCACTGCTCAGCCGCTGGCGGGTGCCTCCAGGGTGTAGATGCCCGCAAACATCTTCCCGGACTACAAATAGCAGCCAGGGCAGAAGAGCCGGGGTAGCCGGGAGCCTGGCGGACACTCCTCCACTTGTATGCCGGGGCCGTCGGCGCCTCCCAGATGGACACCCGCCTGCGCCGGCTAGGCCAACACACTCCACGATACCGCCAGCCGGGCGGGGCTGGCCCTGGGCAGCGGCTGCATGATGGGGGCTGCGGCGGCGCCCTGCAGCAGCCTGGTCTACAGCAAGCCAAGCCCCCTGCCTTCCCCACCATGCCAAGGAAGCTGGACACCCACTGGGGGACTTCCTGGACATTGTGGCTATTTATGGGCTGCAGGACTGCGAGGTGTCTGACACAGACACCCCGGGCTGCCTCCCTGAGCTCCCTCCCCAGCCCCTGGGGTTCAGCTGCGCTGCCCATTTGGTCCCCCTCTAGCAACAATGCCAGCTGCAGCTCCGTGTCTGGGTTTATATCACACAAGGAAGGCACAGCCGGGAAAGACCAACGTGGATATGGTTCGGAGACACACGCTAACTACCCCCCAGGTCCAGCACCGGGTAGGCCACCAGCTGGCTGACAGGTGAGCATAAGGAAGAAGTGCACATGCACTCTGCAAAACCCACCTCCCACTCCTTGCCCTTTCTTATTTACCCAGTTGAGATGGTGCAAAGTTCCTGACAACTAGCCTTCGCTGCAGACAACTTCTTTGTGCAAAGTTTGCTGGCCGGGTTTTTTGGCGGGCTCAGCAGCAATTGGCTTTCAAAATCCAATAGAGCTCCCTCTATTGGATTTTGAAAGCCAATAGGAATTGCTACACAGCTTGTTGAAGTTTTTTTCCCCCAAAAAAAGGTGCCGGAACGCCGTTCTGAGCATTCTATGAGAAAAAAAGCCCTGCTTATAGCATTTGTCATCAAATTTCAACATTCAAGAAACCCATTTCCTCACTGTAAAATTAAATTAACATTTCTCATAAAGACACAGAATACTTACTTAGAGTCATCAGTTGCAGCTTGTTGCAGATGTGAGTACCATTCATGTGTACCATAAGGCCCCAGGGATACTTTTCGTGGAGTAGGAGTAAAATGTCTCAGTAAATCTTAAACCAAAGACATTTAAAAATATAAAATATACATTTAAACAACTGCAGATTTTAAAAATATAATCAGATAAATTCTGTATCCTGCACACAGTTAGAGCCAGGGATAAGTATTAAAAATGCTTTTATATTAATCCACTAAAGGAAAACAATATCTAAATGACAAGATATAAAAGATTTTGATGCAATCTCCTCTTTTTTTACATTTTGCTTTTAAAATCTATTAGTGGCTGTATCTGAAAGAGGAATAACATGATGTGGGAGATGATGTTTAATTGTTTTATATTATGTTACTGTAGATTCCTTGTAGAAATTACTCTACCATATTTGAAAAATATATATAATTTTATTTACCTTTCAGGAAAATAAAAGGAAGAGAGAAATCTTTAAAATTTAAAAGAAATCAAAAAGCCAACCATAGTTTTTTTTAATATCTATTCTAGTTTAACCCAACATTATATTTAGATATTTCAGTATAGTTTTCTAAACAGAAGCATATAAAAGGAGCCAGCCATATCCATCTCCAGAATAATCCATTTTGCTCTCCCTTCATTTCTTGTTCCTTCTCAGCTATGTGTACTTTTAAGACATTGAGCATTGCAGATGGAGTCACAATCTTAATTCTCTTTTTTATTAAAAAACAACAACAACTGTGCTCCTGCAAACCTCAGGGTTCTTCCATACTTTCTGATTACTCCCTCTTGTACATGCCTCTTGCCAATTTGATTAATAAGCTACCAGAGACTTCCCTAAATATTGAAAATAAAATAAAATAAAATAATTTAGAAACTGGAAATGAGAATATTCAGAAATAATGTCAAGAATGTAACTTTGGAGCTATGTGACTTTTTATTTCAACTTGCCATTAGAATAAGAGGGGGGAGGTATTGCTTTAGAATGGGTTAGAAGGAGAAACAAAACCTCTACTATTCCACTGAAGACGCTGAGAGCCTGAAACCTTTCCAAGGACATTACAACAGGTGTGGAAAGGAAGCAGATGGTTCCCATAACAAAGTGAAATTGTTTACATGGACTACATGAGAGGTTGGGGGTTAATTGTTTAATTAATTTAATTATATGGACTGATATCTGGGAACTTCAGAGTTAGTTTTATTTTGACATTACCATGCTGTGTGTTCAATACACAGTAAGATTTTCAGAAACAGAAGGAACCTGGAGTTTTATCTTGATTCTCGAGCTGGATGTTGACAAATAGGTTGATTTTAAAATGTAAAAGAAGATACTTCATGGCTCTGAGTAAATTTAACAATTAAATTTGATACTTCAGGGACTCTGTTCCAAGATAACCAGATGTGATGTGTTCTAGTTGAGATTCAGTATAAGGGAACAGTTGGGATTGTTGGTGTTACCATCCTCCTTGCTAGCTGACCCTGTTGCTGGATTGGCAGTAGAGTCCCAAAGGCTGTTGATTTTGGGGGGTTTCAATTTGCTATCTGGTCACTGAGTCTGGGGTGACTTGGAAGATTGTGGCTTGTTTGTTTGGATCTGTCCCAAATAATTGACAGCAAGACACATGTCAGTGTTCACTTTTTGGGTCTAGATTTTGTCCTGAGGTGGGGATGGACATTAACATCAGTTGTGGACAGATTAATCCATTGGTATTTTTTTGATTCTCTTGTGATCCTCAGAGAGACAGAGCTTGTTCAACTGGCTTCTTCCAGGCAATTGATGGACCAAATGGGGCTTCAAAGAGAGCTTGGGGTTTTCTCTGAAGGTCTAGAGGGCAATTTGGCTCAGGTCCTAACTGCTGCCTGGAGTGGATGGTGACTAGCACCTTGGGTTATATTGTTCCTATATGACTTCTCATGATGCACTGACCCTTGGTGTCATCTGCAAATTTAATGAGTTCCCCTTCTATCCCCTCATCTAAATAATTAATGAAGATATTGAAGAGTACTGTGCCTAAGAGCCTTGGGGTACCCCACTGGAACTGAAGCAAAAAAACAAAAATAACATGATCTCATAGAGGTCTAAGAAGATTTCCTTTTTTGATACAGTTTGAGATTCATTAATTATTAAGTCTTCAACTTTTTTATCACACATTTGGTTTCTTGTACATTTCATAACATTGTTCAGTCTTAGAATCTGTAGGAAAAGTTCTTGGGAAAGTAAGACCCACAATGTCAGCTGAAAAAATAAAATTTATTTATTTATTTATTTTAATTCCATTTATATCCCGCCCTTCTCCGAAGACTCAGGGCGGCTTACAAGCTTAGCAGTATTTATGTATGTTCATGCTTCTCATTTGTCATATTCTACCTTCAGTTTCCAACATTTCTAACATTAACTTCATTGTCTCCACATAAAAATAGTCACATCTGAATATTTGTTTAAATTAAATCACCTGGTTGACCTCCTTGCTTTGCCAGTTTTACATATTCTGAGTCAGTATCTTTGATCCACTTTCTTCGACCCCCAAAGGTAATGTCATTGGGAGGATCTCCAAAATCACCAAGATGTGGGATCTCAGATGTTGGCTGTTGTGCAACTTCTGAGCTAACTTGTTCCTCTGAGCGTTTCAGGGGGATGTGATAATACCAATCTGCAATAATAAGAAATAATGGAGTATGAATATATTAAAGACTATATGATCAAATGGGCAACATTTATAACACAATGCTTAGTTACAAAATAATACTTGGTCTATGGGAGAATATGTGGACAGGTTGAAAAAAATGGAACTTTGTTTTTATATAGACACCAGCAGCAAGAGTTCTGCTATTGGACTCACATATACCCACGATGTAAAAAAATAGATGATAAAATGGAGTTGAGAATTTTTTTTTTAAGGTACAATTTTCTTTTAAAAATCCCCCCTTCCCCCTCCCTCCTCCCCCCCCTACCCCCCCTCCCCCCCTCCCCCCCCGACTTCCCAAAGCTAAATACAAGGTATATATATAAAAAGCAATCATAAACAATCATATACTAACAACTATAAACTCTAAAATCCAACACTCTCTAGCTTATATAGGATAAAACAAGCCTTAATAATATTGAATATATATAAAAAGAAACTAAAATAAAAAAAGAGGGAAAAAAAACGAAAGAAGACTTATTCAAATGCTACATAAAATTTCTTAACCCTATACTTGTTCTGGATAAACTCAATCCATTTTCTCCATTCCATAATATAGCGTTCTTGCGAGTGATCTTTCAAATAGGCCGAAATCTTCGCCATCTCTGCCAGGTCGGAAACCTTTAAAGTCCACTCTTCTATAGTCGGCAGTTCCTCTTTCTTCCAATATTGGCCTATCAAAAGTCTTGCTGCCGTAATTAAGTTCAACATCAACTTGATGTCCACAACTGTAGCGTCTGCAATTATTCCCAACAAAAAAAGTTGTGGAGAAAACTTTATCCTCTGTTTAAAAATCTTCTGCATATTCCACCAGACTTTTATCCAAAAAGCCTTAACCTTCTTACATGTCCACCATATGTGAAAATATGTTGCATCTTCATCTCCGCACCTCCAACATTTAGGCTGATAATTCGGATACATACTTGCAAGCTTTTTAGGATCTAAATGCCATCTTTAAAACATTTTATAAAAGTTCTCCCTTAGATTTTGAGCTTGAGTAAATTTTACGTTCCTCACCCAAATCTTTTCCCAGGTGTCCATTGTGATAACTTCCTGGATGTTTTGGGCCCATTTTATCATACAATCCTTAACAAGCTCTGTTTCTGAGTCAATCTCTATCAATGCAAGATATATCCGTTTGATATGTGCTGGTCCCTGATTTCTAATTTGCTTTATCAAATTTTCATCAGTCATTGTAAATCCATTTTTCTGGTCTTCTTTCCACCTGGCCCGTAACTGAGTATATTGAAACCAGTTTTGAACCACCTTCTCTTCTCGCAAGAGGCTATATGATTTCAAACACCAAACATTCCTTTCCAAGCTAAGAATCTCCTTGTACGTGGTCACATCATGTTTGAAGCCAGCATGTATATTTTCTATTGCGTGTTTTGGAATTGCCCACAATGGTATCTTACAACTTAACTTATGTCTATACTTCTTCCAAACTCTCAGCAATGCCTGTCTTAAAATATGCACCCTAAACACGTTGTCTACCTTCTTATCATACAACAAATATGCATGCCAGCCAAACAACAAATCATGTCCCTCAAGATTTAATAACCTCCCTTGCGTCAAATTAATCCAATAACTTATTCCTGCTAATGCAGCAGCTTCATAATATAATTTGAAATTAGGCAATTTAAGGCCACCTCTCTCACGAGTATCCTGCATAATCTTAAGTTTAACTCGTGGCTTTTTCCCTGCCCACACAAATTTATTGATACCTCGCTGCCATTCCTCCAAATTAGAATCTTTCTTAAGAATCGGTATCATTTGAAATAAAAATAAAAATTTAGGCAGGACATTCATTTTTACTGCTGCAATCCGTCCCAACAAAGACAATTGCAATTTTTCCCAACTCTCCAATTCTTTTTGAATTTTCCCCCATAGTTTTTCATAATTATTCTTATATAGCTTTGTATTAGAGGGCGACAAAATCACCCCCAAATATTTAACCCTTTTAACAATCTCAAATCCAGTTAATCCTTCTAAGAGAGCCTTTTGCGAAACTGTCATATTTCTGGCCAAAATTTTGGTTTTCTGTGTATTAACTTTAAATCCAGAAACCTTCCCATATTGTGTTATTATCTCCATCAGGTCCACAACAGAGTTCTCTGGCTGGGTCACTGTAACAACCAGATCGTCTGCGAATGCTCTCAATCTGTAGTCCTGATCTCCAATTTGTATCCCCTTAATTTTTCCCGAATTCCGAATTTTAACCAATAATATCTCTAATGTTAACACAAATAACAAGGGCGATAACGGACACCCTTGCCTTGTGCCCTTCTCAATATTACATGCTTCTGTCAAGCTATTACAGTATTAACTATAATTCGGGCAGTTTGTTTTTGATATAATGCCCTAATCGGTTGTAAAAATTTTTCCCCAAAATCCATTTTATCTAAAACTTTCAACAAAAATTTCCAATTCAATTGATCAAAAGCTTTTTCAGCATCTAAAAAAATTAGCGCCGCAGCGATCTGGTTGTTCCTTTCCAAAAACTCTAACACATCAACTATATGCCTCACATTATTTTTCATTTGCCTACCACTAATAAACCCCGTTTGATCCCCATGAATCACCTGTTGCAGAACCCTCATCAGTCTATTAGCCAAAACCTTAGCAAATATCTTGTAATCTGTATTTAATAGCGATATCGGTCTATAGTTTTTAACTTGAGTAGCATCTTGGTCTTCCTTCGGAATCAAAGAAATAAAAGCTGTTCTCCAAGACGGTGGCACCTTTCCCCCCCTCTGGATTGTCTGGAACAGTTCCTTTAACGGTTTTATCATCTCTAATTGTAAATTTTTGTAATAGGCCGCAGTCAAGCCATCCGTACCTGGTGCTTTATCCACCTTCAATTCCTTAATTGCTGTAAAAATTTCTTCTTCTGTAATCAGTTGATTAATCCCCTCTTTTTGTACTTGCGTAAGAACCGGGATGCTAGCATTCTCCAAATATATATCAATATCTTTTTCATTAATTTCCTCTTTAGCATATAATTTCGAATAGAAATCCACAAAAGCATCCTTAATAAGATTCTGTTGGAACACAACCCTTCCTTTATACTCAATCTTATCTATATTAGAAGCCCTTTGTTTTTTCCTCAATCTATAAGCTAACCATCTGCCTGGTTTATTAGCGTTGCAAAAAGTATTATGCCTAGCAAACCGCAGATTGGTCGCCACTTGATCAGCCATTAATTTATCAAATTGTCCTCTTAACAGTCTAATAGCCTCCTTGGTCTTCACATCCTCTGAGTTCAAAATCAAAGCCTTTTCTTTTTCCTTTATTTCATTCTCCAGTTCTTTCCTTCTAGTTTCCACTGCACGTCTATGTTTATTATTCATATATATCAACACCCCTCTCATATAGGCCTTGCTAGCATCCCAAACCATATCCATAGAGGTACCCTTATTCATGTTAGTCTCAAAAAAATCCTTCATCCGCTGTTTGCATTCTTCCACATTTCTCTGATTTCTAAACAGATTCTCATTTACGCGCCACGAGCGCCTATCTTTTTTCTCCTTATCAATCTCTAACCAAACTGGACTGTGATCAGAGATAGTTCTTGCACAAATCTTCACCTTTTTGGTCCTCAAAAAGAAATCATTAGTCAGCAAAATAAAATCAATCCTCGAAAAAGATTGATGTCTATCAGAATAAAAAGTATAATCCTTCTCCTGCAAATGTCTCTCACGCCAAATATCTCGCAATTCCAGGTCATCCTTCATTTCAAAAAAAGATTTAGGCAATCTAGCATGACTTGGAATGCGCTTGAAAACTCCAGCCTTGTCCAGCTGTACATCCAAAACACCATTCCAGTCCCCCATAAAAATAAAAGATTTATAATCCAACTGGGTAAGCTTTGTGTGTAGTAAACTAAAAAAGTCAGCTTGTTGTTGATTAGGTGCATATAATCCAACTAAAAACTAAAATGGAGTTGAGAAATTGATTGCTTTGAATAAAGAAAATACTTTATCTAGTTTTGTTTCTTCTTGGAAAGCAGTTTAGATTTTTGTTCAAAACTAAAATAAATGAAATTTTAACCTTATATTTTGATTGTATTTATTATTCATCAGAGAAGTGCTTATGTTATAATTTAGTCAAAGGATTACTGATTTTTAGGTTTTTATCTGTATTGAAATAAGTTTTCCCCCTTTGGTTTGTACTTTCCAATTTAATTTTTTTTACAAATTTTATTGAATATACAATTAAAAACAAAAGTGGACATGTTACAACTTCCCTGGCTTCAACATTGCTATTCGTATTACCTTATATAAAGGGGGGGGGAATGAAATGAAAAAAGAAAAAGAAAAAAGTTACATTGTAACAAAATGTGCATATAACATCTATGAGTTTTCTAGTGAACATTCTTTCATTCATCTACAATGTGATTAAGTATCTTTCAATTCTATCCTGTAAAAGGTTGCTAAACTATCATCTAATCAGTTGGTATTCATCCCAGCATTCCTCCTTAACTCTAGCCATTTGTACACATTGTTTCAAATTTCATAATAGTCTGTTTTGGTTTTGTTTTTATCTCTAATGTTAACCTATCCATTTCAGCACAGGATAGGATTTTGCTTATTAATTCTTCTTCAGTAGGGGTTTCTTTTCTTTTCCATTTTTAAGCGTAAGCCAATCTTGCTGCAGTCAAAATATGCAGTATTAAGTATAAAGATTTTCCCCTATTCTTTTCCCTTTTTAAAAAACTCTTTTTTCTTTGCTTTTTATGCTTCGTTGAAATTTAATAATGTTTTGAAAAATAATAAAATTTGGAATATATAATGACTAAGAGACCCAGTTAGCTTTTGAATAATATGCTAGGCAGTGGTGGGATTCAAATTTGCCATTTCCGAAAGTCCATTCTGGGCCTGGGCAACAAAAAATTAGCTACCATTTTTGCTGAACTGGTGCAAACAGTGAATCCCACCACTGATGCTAGGGAAATAAAGGGCAGGGCTAGGACAAAATCAAAATTGAATACAAATTCCTTCAGTACTGTCTGGCCTAAAATAAAAAAATGACATAGGGTGACTTTTTCAAGCTGTGTTTTTTTAATTGTTTCACATCTATAAACAAAATCTTGCCAGATTGAGCACTCTACTATCTGCACCTATAATATACTCTATCAAATATTTGTGAGGGGCTATCTTCACCCTCTTTCTCTCTCAGAACATCTGAATTAAGTTGCCTCCTATTTCTTTGGAGCGCACCTTCTCACTCTTGGAGTCCATAAAATTGGGAGTTTCCCCTAAGTCAGGGGTGTCAAACTCAATTTCATTGAGGGCCGCATCAGCATTGCAGTTGCCCTCAAGGGGCTGGGTGGGTATGGCCAGGATGGGTGTGGCCTACTGGGTGGGTGTGGCTAGAGTGCATATAATGAGCTGGCGTGGCCAGCTCTACATCGTTCGCATCAAGGGTGCCTATGGGGGCCTGGGCAGGAGTGGGACAGATCTGAGGGTCTCTGGCAGAAGGAGGGTCTCTGGGCCAGGGCCAAGGCAGTGGGGGCCATTCCCTCACTGTTTCCAGGATGGCTTCGTGGGCCACATGAAAGCACTTCGCGGGCCAGATCTGGCCCCCGGGCCTTCTGTTTGACATGTCTGCCCTAAGTCATTCGTAGCTTGATTATTTCCAGCATGCAGGGAAGTACAAAATAACAGTGATTACCAGAGGTTTAAATAGAACACTATACTATACTTGGTTTGAGTACAGTTATTTGTCCCTGATTCACTAATCCTTGTGAACTGGTCAGAATCTGTTTCCCAAATTTGTGTTCGGTTTCTTAAGAGAGCATGTGGCAGTCAAGTGTCCTTGACCTCCATAGTTTAAATATAGTCTGTCTTCCCACCATCTGAACTTTTCTGCTTCAGTTCTGCAGCCCAATCTACATGGGTTCATCTGTCAAAATCCTTTCATGTTTGGCTATTGACAAGAGGCAGCAACTTGGTAACAGGCTTGTATCCTCAATTTCTACCTTTTTTTTTGCTGTAACTGCCCATCTATTCATTGTTGTTGTTAGTTGCGAAGTCATGTCCGACTCATCGCGACCCCATGGACAATGTTCCTCCAGGCCTTCCTGTCCTCTACCATCTTCTGGAGTCCATTTAGGCTCATGCCTACAGCTTCAGTGACTCCATCCAGCCACCTCATTCACTGTCATCCCATTCTTCTCTTGCCCTCAACCTTTCCCAGCATTAGGCTCTTCTCTAGTGAGTCATTCCTTCTCATTGGGTGGCCAAAGTATTTGAGTTTCAACTTCTAAAGTGCAGTCAGGGTTGATCTCCTCTACGACTGACCGGTTTGATCACCTTGCAGTCCAAGGCAGAGCTTTTCAATCAGTGGTACGGGTACCACCTGTGGTACATTGGCCCCTGGTAGGTGGTACACAACCATCCTAGAAAAATGGTAGCGGGGGAGGGGAATGAGCTGAACTGGTGGCAGCACCGCACAAGCCTGAGCGACAGATGGCTGGAGCTGCAGGGCTGTCAGGGCTCAGTGAAAGTGCTAGGATCAGCGCCAGGCTCCAACTGGAGCTCAGCACTGGTCCTGGTGCTTCTGAGCCCAGAAGACATGCCAATCAGCTGGAATGTTGCAGCATATCCAGGGTTTTGTGATTTACATTCAGATGCTTAGCAACTGATTCATATTTATGATGGTCACAGTGTCCCAGGGTCATGTGAAGTGACCAAAAACCTGCTGCAACCACCCAGCAGATGGGGGGGAATAAAAACCAAACACCCCCCACCCCACCCCTGCTGCCAATCCTCAACAGAAATGCTCACAACAATGAAAACCTTGGACAGGAGAAAGAGCACCGTTGGGCAGGCAGGCAGGTGTTTTGCTCGGCTGTGGCTTGGGAAGCACTTTTTTCAGTGCCATTGTAACTTCGAACAGTCACTAAGAGAACTGTTGTAAGTTGAGGACTACCTGTACTTCATCACTTTTTTTCCTGGTTTGTTTTTTTTTTTGGTCATCAAATTTTTGACACCTTGCTAGGCGACGTGGTACTCGGATGTTGCCATATCCTAAAAGTGGTACAATGGGTGAAAAGGTTGAAAAGCCCTGGTCCAAGGGACTTGCAGGAGTCTTCTCCAGCACCATAGTTGAAAGGCCTCAATTCTTTGGTGCTCAACCTTTCTTATGGTCCAACTTTCACAGCCATACATTGCAACTGGGAAGACCATAGCCATGACTATATGCACTTTTGCTGGCAGGGTGATGTCTCTGCTTTTTAGTGTGCTGTCTAGATTTGCCATGGCTTTCCTCCCAAGGAGCAAGCATCTTTTAATTTCTTGGCTGCAGTCCCCGTCTACGGTGATCTTGGAGCCCAGGAAAATAAAATCTGTCACTACCTCCATTTCTTCCCATCTATTTGCCAGGAACTGAGAGAGCCAGATGCCATGATCTTGATTTTCTTAATGTTAAGTCTATTCATAGAGCTGTGTTAGTTCTTGCAAAGTATCTGGCATTTAGTTCTTGCCAACTCATCTAGAATTTCATCAGCCAACCTTCCTGAAGTTGATCAATCAGGACTACTTCATTCCATATTAGATCTTAACTGATAGATTTGAAAATATTTGTGTATTTAGACACAAGGTAATAACTTTGTGTGTTCTTAAAGGTAATATTAGCTGTTCGTGCTTTCACTGGGAGAGAATACATAATTTATAGATGCTGGTTAGATTCAACATGTTATCCAATAAGGGTCTCTGCTGTGCTAACAATGGTATAGCCCATTTAGCAGCTGTTCCATTCAGTAAATTTATGACAAATCCAACTTTAATTCCACGTGATGGGTACTCTTCAGAGTCATATAAATTACACTGAGCCCAGAAGACAGGGAAGTGAGAAAACTGAAGAAGCTTCTTGGATGAGAAGTGAAATGTCTTCAAAGAAAACAAAATCCAGTTGGCTTTTGAAAAAGCATCTTTAGGACAACCATGACTTATCTGACTGAGAATCTCCACAGAATTGAGTTAAATTCCACCAAATTTTTCAGCAAACAATAGGGCATTTATGATAGGGGCAAATTGCCACTCCTGCTACTGCCTAAGTCTACACTGCTTCAATTGAGTAAAGCAACTTGCTGAGTTAATTGAGGATTTTTAGTCACCAGTTGTTCCAGACTGAGTTATTACAATGTTTCTTTTCAAGATTTAAAAGTTAAGGTGAATTGGAAACTATTCTGTTTTTCAAGGTTGACAATGCACACAAACATAGTACTTTAGAAGCAGGAATAGTTACTGCAGTTGTCATGGTTCTGATTAATGAGACAGATCAAAGAACATTCAGGCGTTGTTTATTCTAAAAAATCTATAATAATGAGAACGAAGCATCGGCACTCATCGATGGATGCCAGAATCTGAATTCTCCTCCCCTGAAGACATTGTATCAAACACAATTCCCTCCCTTAGTTTACACGTCATTAATCACATTCTCCAATTAGTTTAACATGCAAAGCTTCAGTTCCTTATCTTATTAAAACAACCGGGTTAGCATACTCCCTCCCCCCCAGCTTCATTTGATTCAAAGCAAAACAGTTTAAAGGAAAAGGCTGCCTCTTATATTGTCAGAGCAAAAACATCCAATGTTTGCAGCGTTGACATCTGGCCCCCCTTACAAAAAGGATAGATCCTGTAATATAAACAAAAGCAAATGTCAGGGATTATCTCTTGGTTTGTTGGGGTTTTTTTCATGAAACTTTTTGATGAGTTGGTCAGCCTTCACATCGCTAGATTTCATCCAAGTAGCTTCAGACAGTGAGTACCCCTTCCATTGTACTAGGTACTTCAATTTCCCTTTAAAAATTCTAGAGTCAAGGACTTCCGAGTGGTAAGGCTTCGCCGCAGGCAGCCATTCTGTTTTGCCGATCAGCTGTTTTGGCGGCTCGGAAGCCCCCTCCTCGGGAGAAGAGGTGAGCGCTCAGGTAGGGGTAGAGCTCTCCGGGGCCGCCAGAGCTAAAAGTTTTGGCAGCTGAAGGATTGAGCCCCCCCGAAGCCTGAGTTTGCTCCGGACTGCGGGGCGCCTCTGCTCCGGGTTTTTTGGAGCAGAGCAGGGCGTCAGCAACCATCCCTGCCAGCAAGAGAGAACCTTTGAGAACCTGGATGCAGGCAGAGCGATACAGGAGATCCAGGTGAAAGTGAATTTATGATCTTTAACTCAATGGACTTTGTGGAGTTTGAAAGTGAAAGTGCGTAGCAGGCAATAGTGGGTGAAAATGGCTGCCAAATCCTCTAAAGTTCCTAGAAGCGCGGGGGCTTCTCCGGTGCAGCAGTCTTCGCTACAAGCTTTAATGCCCCCTCCCTATGTACCTGCACCTGCACCTGTACCAACTCTTACAATTAAAGATTTGCAGGATGTGTTGCAAGAGGCTATGAAAAAGCAATCGCAACAATTAGCTGAGCTTATGGATGAAAAGCTTACAGAGCTTCTGGATGAGAAGTTAACAGAAATAAGGGCAGACATCTTACTTGCATTTCAAGGCATGGCTATATGTATAGAGCGCTTGGACGAGAGAGTGGAAGATCTCAGCCAAAATAATATCAGATTAGATGCAAAAATGACAGAGACTGAAAATGTGGTGGAGAAAATTGATAGTGATTTGACCTTGGTACAGTACCATGAGATGGAGTTTGCTGTGAGAATCAGAGGCTTAAAAGAGGATCCTAAAGAAAATTTGAAGAAAATAGTTTCTGAGGCTTTGGAAGGTGTGCTGGGGTGACCAGCAGATGCAATTATGGAAGATATAGACAAAATTTTCCGTGTTAATTCGTGGATTGCAAGACAAAGGAAATTACCCAGAGATGTGGTGGTTTATTTTACAAAGAGAGCAATTAGAAATGAGGTTATTCAAGCCTTTTACAATACTAAATTTGCAATTGCTGAGCAAGAAGTTTTGATTTTAAAAGAGATCCCTCCAAGAATTCTAAGGAGAAGGAAGGAATTTGCCTTTTTGGCACAAGAATTAAGACGACGTGATATTAAGTTCAGATGGGAGATACCAGTGGGTATGGTGGTGATGCATGAAGGCATGAGACATCGTCTTACTACAGTGATGCAGGCACGTGATTTTTATAGTAATGTTTTAAAAGCAGTCCCCATACCACTTTTGCAATCTACAAAGAAGAATGGCGAGGGAGAGCCTCAACTACGCAGTGAGAACTTACAAGGTGCTGAAGGAACAACGCAGATAGATGAGAAAGCTACAGGAGTGGATCAAATTTCAGTATCATTGGAAGAGGCTAGAGACCAGAGGATGACGCGTGCTGCTTCAAGACGAATGAGACGAGAACAAGAACAAGACCAGCAGAAAGCCACGGGACCTCCAAAAAGTACCTATAGCGAAGCTGTGGGAGGGGCGGGACCTAAGAGAGTACAGGGGATCCTGGAAGAAGCACTCCAAAAGCTGCGGGTCGTGAAGGATGGCGACAAAGTTTCTAACGTGGAATGTTAATGGTTTAAATTCACTGCAGAAGAAAAAGAAAGTTTTTCAATATTTAAAACAATTTAAGAATGATGTTATTTGTTTACAAGAAACACATATTAGAGTTATGGACCAAAAGTACTTATTAAATTCAAGACTGGCTACACAATTTATTGCCTCTGCAACGGACAAGAAAAATGGAGTGGTTGTTTATGTTAAGAATACCTTGACAGCGGAGTTAATTGAAGCAGATAAACAAGGAAGATATGTTATAATTGAACTGTTAATAGAAGGCAAGAAAACGCTTTGGTTGGATTATATGCTCCCAATCAACAACAAGCAGACTTTTATAGTTTACTACACAGCAAGATTACTCAGTTGGATTATAAATCTTTTATTTTTATGGGAGATTGGAATGGTGTTTTGGATGTACAAATGGACAAGAGTGGTTCTTTTAAAAGTGTTCCAAGTCATGCTAAACTGCCTAAATCCTTTTTTGAGATGAAGGATGATTTGGAGCTGCGAGATATTTGGAGAGAAAGGAATTTGCAAGAAAAGGATTATACTTTTTTTTCCCGATAGACATCAATCTTTTTCTAGGATTGACTTTATAGTAATCACCAATGATTTCTTTTCCAGGATTAAGAAGATTAAGATTTGTCCAAGAACCATGTCTGATCATAGCCCAGTCTGGCTAGAGATAGATAAGGATAATAGAGATAGGTGCTCCTGGCGTCTAAATGAGAATCTGTTTAGAAATCAGGAAAATGTGGATGAATGTAAAAAACAGATGAAGGATTTTTTTGAAATTAATATGCATAAGGGTACTTCTATTGAAATGGTCTGGGATGCTAGTAAAGCTTACATGAGAGGTGTGTTAATATATTTGAATAACAAATATAGACGTAACTTGGAATTTAGGAGGAAGGAATTAGAGAATGAAATTAGGGAAAAAGAAAAGGCTTTAATTTTGAATCCATCGGACGTGAAGATTAAAGAGGCAATTAATTTATTAAGGGGACAGTTTGATAAGTTGATGGCTGATCAAGTGGCAACTAATCTACGGTATGTTAGACATAATACTTTTTGCAATGCCAATAAACCAGGTAGATGGTTAGCTTATTTGTTAAGGAAGAAGCAAAGGGCTTCTAATATAGATAGAATAGAACATAAGGGTAAGGTAGTATATCAGCAGAGTCTTATTAAGAAAACTTTTGTTGATTTTTACTCTAAGTTATATGCTAGAGATAAGATTAGCGAGGTAGATATTGATGTATATTTGATGAATGCTAATATTCCTGTTCTTACACAAGAACAAAAGGAAGAGATGAATCAATTGATAACTGAGGAAGAAATTTTTTCAGCAATTAAACAACTGAAAGTGGGCAAGGCGCCAGGGACGGATGGGTTGACTGCTGTGTATTATAAAAATTTACAGTTACAGATGGTAAAGCCATTAAGGGAATTGTTTCAGACAATTCAAATGGGAGGAGGGGTGCCTCCGTCTTGGAAAACTGCTTTTATTTCTTTGATACCGAAGGAAGATCAGGATGTCACTCAAGCAAAAAATTACAGACCAATATCACTTTTGAATACGGACTACAAGATATTTGCTAAGGTTTTAGCTAACAGATTAATGAGGGTACTGCAACAAGTAATTCATGGTGATCAAACTGGGTTTATAGGTGGTAGACAAATGAAGAACAATGTGAGGCATATAGTTGATTTGTTGGAATTTCTGGAAACAAACAATCAGATCCCTGCAGCGTTGATCTTTTTGGATGCTGAAAAAGCTTTTGATCAATTGGATTGGCAATTTTTGTTGAAAGTATTAGATAAAATGAATTTTGGGGATAAATTTCTACAACCAATTAGAGCACTATATCAAAAGCAAACAGCCCGGATAATAGTAAATAATAGTCTGACCGAAGTATGTAACATTGAAAAGGGCACAAGGCAGGGGTGCCTGTTGTCACCTTTACTATTTGTTTTAACATTGGAGATATTACTGATTAAAATACGGGATTTGGAAAAAATTAAGGGAATTCAAATAAGAGATCAGGATTATAGACTGAGGGCGTTTGCAGATGATCTGGTTGTTACGGTGACCCAGCCAGAAAATTCCGTTGTAGAATTGATGGAGATAATAATGCAATATGGGAAAGTTTCGGGATTCAAGGTTAACATACAAAAAACCAAAATGCTGTCTAAGAATCTGACAGTAGCACAAAAGGCTGCTTTAGAAGGGATAACGGGATTTGAAATAGTCAAAAGGGTTAAATATTTGGGGGTATATTTGTCACCCTCAAATGCAAAGCTATATAAAAATAATTATGAAAAGCTATGGGGAAAAGTTCAAAAAGAATTGGATAGTTGGAAAAAACTACAATTGTCTCTATTGGGAAGAATTGTAGCAGTGAAAATGAATGTTTTGCCGAAATTTCTATTTTTATTTCAAATGATACCTATTCTTAAAAAGGATTCAAACTTGGAGGAATGGCAAAAGGGTATTAATAAATTTGTTTGGGCAGGGAAAAAGCCACGAGTTAAATTTAAGATTATGCAGGATACGCGTGAGAGAGGTGGTCTTAAAATGCCTAATTTTAAATTATATTATGAAGCTGCTGCTTTGTCAGCGATAAGTGATTGGATTAATCTAACACAAGTGAGATTATTAAATCTTGAAGGTCATGATCTGCTATTCGGTTGGCATGCATATCTACTGTATGATAAGAAGGTGGATAATGTGTTCAAGGTGCATATTTTAAGACATGCTCTGTTGCGAGTTTGGAAAAAGTATAGACATAAGCTAAATTATAAGGTACCTTTATGGGCAATACCGAAACATGCAATAGAAAATATAAGTGTTGGGTTCAAACATGATGTGACTACCTATAAGGAAATTTTAAGTTTGGAAAGGAATGTATGGCATTTGAAGCCGTATAATTTCTTACGAGAAGAAAAGATTATTCAAACTTGGTTTCAGTATGGGCAATTACAGGCCAGGTGGAAGGAAGACCAGAAAATTGGTTTTTCAATGATTGATGAAAATTTGGTAAAGCAAATTAGAGATCAAGGTCAAGCACATATTAAAAGGATATATCTTGCATTGATAGAAATTGATTCAGAGACAGAACTTGTTAAAGATTGTATGATAAAGTGGGCTCAGAATTTTCAGGAAGTCATTACAATGGATACTTGGGAAAAGATTTAGGTGAGAAATGTAAAATTTACGCAAGCTCAAAATTTAAGAGAGAACTTTTATAAAATGTTTTATAGGTGGCATTTAGATCCTAAAAAATTAGCAAGTATGTATCCAAACTGCCAGCCTAAATGTTGGAGGTATGGTGGTGAAGATGCAACGTATTTTCATATATGGTGGACCTGTAAGAAGGTTAAAGCATTTTGGATTAAAATTTGGTGGAATATGCAGAAGATATTTAAGAAAAGGATAAAGTTTTGTCCGCAATTGTTTTTACTGGGCATTACTACTGACACTACTGTTGTGGACACTAAGTTGATGTTGAATTTAATTACGGCAGCAAGACTTTTAGTAGGGCAATATTGGAAGAAGGAAGAACTGCCCACTATAGAAGAATGGACTTTAAAAGTTTCCAACCTGGCCGAAATGGCAAAGATTTCAGCATATTTGAAAGACCATTCGCAGCAGAGATATATTGCGGAGTGGAAAAAATGGATTGATTACATCCAGAACAAATATGGGACTAAAAAGCTTCATTTAGCATTTGAATAAGTATTGATGTGATATTTATATTGCTTGTAGTCATTTTATAAGAGTTAAAGTGCGATAGATTTAATAGTTTATTGTTGTTTGCATATGGTAGATTATGATTGTTTCTACTTTTATACCTTGTATTTAGCTCTGGGAAGTTGGGGAGGGGGGAGGGGGAGGGAGGGTGGTGTTGGGGAGGGTTGAGAAGAGGGGAGGGGTTTGGGAGGGGTTTTGTTTTGTTTTGTTATAAATAAAATGTACTGTAAAACCTTTCAATAAAAAAAGAATTTCAAAAATATAGAAGGTTTAAAAATTAGAAGATTAGAAGGCTAGGATAAGATAGAACAGTAGCCTTAAAATCAGATAATAGATAAAATAGGTTGAATTAATCTTAGTTAAAAGCAGGGAGCCTGCTTGCCTGCTGCTGCCGCTTCAGAGCCTCCACTCGAAAATTCCCTAAATGTCTTTTAAGGTAAACAATGCCTCAGAGTCACTTGAAAAGCCCATACGTCCAACATTCAGTAGACAATCAATGTCCTAATTAGTTTTCCCCAATTTTTAAATTCCTTTTAATATTTAACTTTAACATTTAATATTTATAATTTCCAAGTTTTGAGTAAACAAAGTTTCCATTTTCACAATTCATCACAAAATTTAATATTCAGAATACATATCTTATCTATCTAAATATATTCTATTTCTCACAATCTTACATCAACTAGTTGATAATATAGTATAACATTGTTATTCCCTATTAATTTCCAAACATCTTAAATTTAGTAACCAAATTTTCTCTTGTTTGAACATCAAATACTTCCTCTCTTTTCCTCTTAATGTCTATTATAGCATGTTTAAGCTAATACAGTTTTTGTTATATCAGCTAAGTAAAAACATGTTTATTACATTTATCAATAGATTTTAGCTTTACATTCAACCTTAATAAACAAATCAATGTTCAAATTTAACTTTTAATATTTATACTCCCAAATTTTAAAATAACCAAAGTTTTCTTTATCTCAGTTCATAACACAATCTAATATTCAAAGTACATATCTTGTCAAATCGAGTATATTCCATTTTAATCCTTACTAATAAATCAAAACCCCAATTTTCTTCAGCCTTATTCTAGCTTCCTTTCTTTGCCAATTCCCCTTCCATATCTGTGTTTTTAAATCATCATATAGATCTCCCCCCCTTCATGGATTACTGCCTTGTCGTGGCGAAGGGGCTTGCGTAATTCAATGAAGCTATGAGCTATGCCATGCAGGGCCACCCAAGATGGAAAGGTCATAGCAGACAGTTCTGACAAAATGTGATCCACTGGAGAAGGAAATGGCAACCCACTCCAGTATCTTTGCCATGAAAACCCTATGGACAGTACCAAAAATGATATGATGCTGCAAGATGAGCCCCTCAGGTCGGAAGGCATCCAATATGCTACTGGGGAAGAGCAGAGGGCTAGTACTAGTAGTGCCAGAAAGAATGAAGCGACTGGGCCAAAGCCGAAAGGACGCTCAGCTGTGGATGTGTCTGGTGGTGAAGGAAAGTCTGATGCTGTAAAGATTTTTTCTCCATAGGAACCTGGAATGTAAGATCCATGAATCAAGGAAAGCAGGACGTGGTCAAAAAAGAGATGACAAGACTGAACATCGACATCTTAGGTATCAGCGAACTAAAATGGACAGGAATGGGTGAATTTAATTCAGATGACCATCAGGTATACTACTGCGGGCAAGAATCCCTCAGAAGAAATGGAGTAGCCTTCATAGTCAATAAAAGAGTAGGAAAAGCAATACTGGGATACAATCCTCAAAATGACAGAATGATCTCAGTTCAAATCCAAGGCAAACCATTCAATATCACAGTAGTCCAACTCTATGCCCCAACCACTAGTGCTGAAGAGGATGAAATTGACCAGTTCTATGAAGCCCTACAGTACCTTATAGAACTAACACCAAAAAATGATGTCCTTATCATCATGGGGGATTGGAATGCTGAAGTAGAAAGCCAAAAGATAACCAGAATAACAGGCAAGTTTGGCCTTGGAGTACAAAATGAAGCAGGGCACAGGCTGATAGAATTTTGTCAAGAGAATACAATGGTCATAGCAAACACTCTTTTCCAACAACCCAAGAGATGGCTCTACACATGGACATCACCAGACGGTCAACACAGAAATCAGATTGACTATATGCTCTGCAGCCAAAGATGGAGGAGCTCTATACAGTCAGTAAAAACAAGACCAGGAGCTGACTGTGGCTCAGACCATGAGCTTCTCATTGCAAACTTTAGGCTTAAACTGAAGAAAGTAGGAAAAAGCACTAGGCTACTCAGGTATGAATTAAATCATATCCCTGTTGAATATCCAGTAGAGGTGACAAATAGATTTAAGAAATTAGATCTGATAGACAGAGTGCCTGAAGAACTATGGACAGAGGTTCGCAACATTGTACAACAGGTAGCAACCAAAACCATCCCAAAGAAAAAGAAATGCAAGAAAGCAAAATGGCTGTCTGAGGAAGCATTGCAAATAGCTGAGGAAAGGAAGGAAGCGAAAGGCAAGGGAGAAAAAGAAAGATACGCCCAATTGAATGCAGAATTCCAGAGAATAGCTAGAAGAGATAAGAATGCCTTCTTAAATGAACAGTGCAAAGAAATAGAAGAAAACAATAGAATAGGGAGGACCAAGATTTTTATAGTCCATTTTCCAATTTTACACCTTTTTTATAAGTAAAAATCCAAATCTTCAATAAAAATAGGAAATTTTTTTGTCCTCAAATTTTAGAAAGATAAAAATCCAATTAAAGTCAGATTGTTGTTTCAATGTTTTAAACTCCCCTGGATAGTCAGTCGCTGCTGTTTTTAGAGGGTGGGATAGAGTTTCCCTTCCCTTTCTACAGAGGGGAAAATACCTTGGGCAGCTTATACAGATGGGAAAAATAGTTAGGATTGAAGAGAGGTTCAGATCTCACTCAGTCTCATCTGTGCTGCTTTATAGGTGCCTGGTGGTAAGTTTGACTTTGGTTGTTTGCAGCCTAGTGACGATCCATATTGCTATAGCTGGTCTTTTGTCCACCAGTTTGGAGGGCTGTGCCAGATCAGGCAAAAGGTCTATCACCCTCCCATGATCAAGCATGGATCCCCTCCTTGCTGGTTACCCCTACAGGGTGACTTTCGACCCTTTCCAGGGTCCCCCAGTGATGCAAAAATCAGACGTGGAAGCTTGTCTTCCAAGCGGCCTCATTGGCTGCATCGGCAAACCAGAAGTCCCCTTCTCTATTTTCTTTCCTTTAAACTGTTCTCATGTCCTTATGAACATTTCCTTTTTATATTCCTTACAAATAGCATTTGGCCAATACCACAGTATTTATATCTATTTTATTTTTTGCTAATTTTTATCATTTTCATCTGTTCATAAGTAGGCTTATGAATGTGGAGCATAATGACCAAATAGGATCTTTGTAAGCATAATGGTAATTTAGTCTGTCATTTTTCCATAGCAATCAACCATTTCATTATCTTTTCTTTCCAACTTGAATAATAGTTGAACAACATCCATGTTACTCTAAAAATGAAAAGTTTCCATCTAAGAAAATAAAAGCTTGGGGAGTGTATTAAAGAGAAATGAATTCAAGATTAACCATGAACTCTGTGATGTTAACATACAGGAACATTTCTTTAATACTAAGTTCTAAAAAATAATATAAAGCAGAGGACATAATAAACAAACAAACAAATAATTCAGCTGAGAATTTTATGTAATAATATAGTACCTATTAGCATGCATTCAATTGGGAGCTTTCTTGTTATGGTTTGATATCTACCAAGAGACACTGTTTGAGACTTGTAGAGCTTATTTAAAAAAATAGCCATACAGCCTAAGTGCTGCAGGATGAACTATATCCATGGTATCTTCACTGGTATATAAGAGATTTTATTGTAAAAACTGGGTAAATAAATGGCAAGCCCCAAAAGACTCTGGCTACAAAGGAGGAAGTAATATAATTTATTTTTGCTGGAAAGATTGGCTGATATCCTGCTTTATCTAAAATATTTGGTAGGCGAAGAGCCAGCAATTCTGTTCAGCAAGAGTACTCTAGAGGAATCTAATTGTGCAATTCAAGAAATAACATTTAGACATTTTAGAAACTAAAAATCAAAGCTTTTCTGGAAGAAAATTGGATGGACAGTTTGGATGGACAACAGCTGAAACCTCAATACAAAGATCCATTAGAAACAGTTTCAAAAAATAATAAATACTAACAAATCCTAGAGCAGGACTTTTCAACCCATGGTATGCTTGCCACCAGTGGTATGCTAGCACCTGGCAGGTGGTACACGTAGCAGGGTGGAGAGGAATGAGTTGAAGTGGTGGCAGTGCCACAGAACCCCTAGGAAGAGACAGCTGGAGCTGCAGGGCTGTTGGGGCTCTGTAGAGGCACCAGGATCAGCACTGGGCTCCAGCTGATCAATGTTCCGGGAGAGGATAGGACAGCAGGGCACTCCATGTGAGGAGTGGGATTGGGCCTGTGCATGGGGTAGAGAAGCAATGCAGTGGCACTAGCATGGTAGTAGACCAGTTGCTTCCCTCCCCCTGCCAGACACCTGCTGAAGCCATGCAGGGTAGGTTGCCGCCTCCGCCCCCGGCCAGATGCCCCCACCTCCCCCAAGCATTTTTTTACTAACCTGCTTTTAGCTGCATTCCATTTCTCCATTCGTTTCTCAGCCTTCGCCACGTGTTTGTGGGACAAAAAAAAGTTCCATGAGACTTTCTAACTTAGTCTAATGGAAGTTAGTCTAATGGAATTTTTTTTAACCGGTAGTCCCACAAACACACGGTGAAGGCTAAGAAGCAAAAGGAGAAACAGAATGCAGCTGAAAGGCAAGTTAGTAAAAAAAAACACTTGGGGGAGGTGAGGGCATCTGGGTGGGGGCGGGCCTGGCAACCTTACCCTGCATGGTGGTGGGAGTGTGTGCCCTTCCCATGCCAGCCCCTGCAGCCTCAGGGCAGCCGTGCTAGGTGGTGGTGAACAGGGCATTGAGGTGGGGGCTGGCAGGCCAACCATGGCAGCAGGTGGAGCTCTGAGGCTCGAGGAGGGAGGCTGCTGAAGTGGGCAGTTGGGCCATTGGCAGAAGAGCAACATGTCTGAGCAGAAAGCAGCTTCAGAACAAGTGGGGAAGGTAAGGAAAGAAATCCATGATGCCCCAGGCAGCCATTCTCGTCTGGAGGGAGACGAGCAGCCACTGTACGCCCAAAACCGGCTCTCTTTGGTGACACGCCAGGCAGCCGTTCTCCCTCCCTCTCTCTCTCCTCCTCCCTCTGGAGAACGGCTGCCTGGCATTCCCCCGCCAGTTTGGAGGGCTTCCTCAGATTAAATGGAAGGGCCGCCTCCCTCCCGCGATCAATGAGGGTCCCCTCCTTCTTCATCGCCTTTCTGGGGTGACTTTCAACCTTTTTTAGGGTCCCCATCTTTCGACCATTTTTAGGGTCCCCAAGCGAAATCAAATGCAGAAGATGGAGCCACGTCTTCCTGCACCCATCATGCCACAATGTCAAACCAGAAGTCTTGTGCTCCCTTTTAAAATAAGAACTCTTGGGCTTAATTAAGTCAGTTCAAGAAATTGGTAGATAGTAAATAGAATTTTATATAAGCTGACTTCCAGAAGAGAAATATAAGAATACTTTCAGCAGCATGACCAAGTTCCCTGCTATTGTTTGCATTATACAGTTAAAGTGCTGAGGAATTAACTGTTTTTCCTAATTTATCTTGATTGAAGTAAATATTGTTGAATGTTTTGGCATACATATGCCAAATTATGTATATACATAATTTATTACTGTTGCTAAAATAATTGTAATAATCCTGATATAAATCTCAGTATGTAGATGATATGATATCAGGTAAACAAAGTTGACTTCAAAAGTTGATTATTATTTTATCTTAAAAAATATAGCTGTGTAGCTTTCAAATTGACACAAACCCACAGCAATTTAAAGGAACATCAACATCAATTTAAGTGGATGAATAAAAAAGAAGCAGTCTTCTAATCATCCAAATGGGAACAGCTGAAATGAGCAAGATATTTGAAAATGAGCATAAGGCAAATAAAACTCAAGAACTGGCAAAAATGATGGACTACTGAGGATTAAAGATATGTCTGGGCAAGGCCATATTTGTTCTTAAATTCCTCAAAAGCAGCCTGAAACCAGCTTACAATTATCTTCTTTTCTACCAATCGGAAAACATGGAAATCAATAATTAGTAAATCAAAGTATCCTATTTCCATGTAACACAAAAGTACATAAGAAAAGTGAGGTTCCCAAGTTCCTGAGCTACCTGTCAGATCCCCTGAAACCTCATTCTTGGGGCTTTGCCATTCTGTTAGGAAGGGGGGGTGCGATCTATTGGGAGGGGGGGATGTATTTCCTTTACTTTGTTCTTTTCACCTTCGATGTATCTGGGTGTGAAAAGTGGGGAGGAAAGTGCCTCGAGCCATCTGCTTTATCTCTACTCTGCTGGAAGAGATCAGGAAGAAATTTAAATGCCTGAGAATTGTGCTTTATCATTCCAGTTCCCATAACAACTTCACATCTGTGGATTGGCTGAAGTCAAACGGGACAGTTGGGCACCAGGGAGGGGTTTGAAAGGGGAGTTTTAATGTAATATTTCACACAGGAATTATTCAGATCTTGCCTTGCCTTTCTTACTTTCACTGTCTCTCAATAAAAATTCCTTTTGAAACAATACCAATGTCAAGAGTTCTGCTTTCTTGGCAGCACTAGCTGAAGCAGGACCTTTCTTCAGGAAACAAATCAAAACAAATCAAAACAAAACAAAACTGATAGCCCCAAATATACATAGTAAAGTAAAAAATAATATAAAGTGATAGTGCCCTCTTTCTTTCCAGTACTGATACTATAACTTCAGGAAGCCATTGTACTGGTATTGGATTGTAATAAAGATTTGATTTGATTTGATTTGAACTGTAGGAAGCTTACTTACTATGGAGAAAATAGCATAAAATAATTAGAAAAGAGCAACCACCAATAGCAATAATAAAAATAGAACATTACAAGTGGGAAATCAGTCATAATCAAAAGACTAAAATATCCTATAGAACAGGCATGTCAAACTGCCAGCCCATGGGCCTGATACGTCATGCTGAAACCATGCCCATCCCATTGCTGGCAATGGGGGAAAAATCGCAATACATCGCGTGATGTCGCAAGTTTGACATGCCTGCTATAGAGGGAACAGATCACCTAATTCTACCCTAAGACCTCTTAAAGATGCCAGATTTTTTAATACAGATTCTATAAAAACACAGCACAGTTGGGGCTATATCAGCTTCAGTGAATGCTATTCCATAGGGAAGGCAGGCATCCACTACAGCTGGAATCTGTGTTGTATTGTTTTGGAGGGAAGCAGAAAATTTATGTTTTACACAATCTACTTCACCTGGTATGTACTCTGCCCTGCAAAGAACCATGATGACGGAGTGCTCATGAAGATGATACCATAAGAGGGAAAGTACTGTTACTCGTCCCAGCTTCTGCCAACCTAGCAGTTCGAAAGCATGTAAAAAATGCAAGTAGAAAAATAGGGACCACTACGGTGGGAAGGTAACAGTGTTCCGTGCGCCTTTGGCATCTAGTCATACCGGCCACATGACCACGGAGATGTCCTCGGACAAGCGCTGGCTCTTCGGCTTTGAAATGGAGATGAGCACCGGCCCCTAGAGTCGGAAACGACTAGCACGCATGTGCGGGGGAAGCTTTACCTTTACCTTTACTGTTTTTTAAATATTTCTTGCAATGTTATGAATTATTGTTCATGTTACTTATAAGTTGCTTTGATAGCATAACTATTTTAAAAGTTAGAATACAAGAATCAATAATTTTGACAGAAAAAATAATGTACTACAATTAGATAGGCATACTAGGATATGATGAATTAGTTTAGAAGGAACAAAAAGAAAATAAAACTGTCCAAAACTGTACATCTGTTGTACGCTTTATTTATTTATTCATTCATTCAGTCATTCATTTGTTTATTTGATTTATTTACTTATAAGCTGCAAATCATAAGTGATTCAGCAATATGCAAAAGATTAAAAATAAATTGATAAAAACAAAAATATGTATAACAAAAAAATTACACCAGGAAAATACAAAGAATTAAAATCTACATTGTTTATAATTCATGCTGGTTCAAAAATCATCCTCAAGGTCTGCTAAAATAACAGGGTTTTTTTTAAAAAAAAACCTTTCTAAAAGGCAGTAATGTTCAGACTGCAGGTAGTGAGTAGCAGAGGTATTTGGCAACTGACAGAAAATGAGAAAAAAATGGGAAAAATAAAACATTTTATTTCATGAAATGTTTTCTCCTTGTAAATAAATTAATTTTAAAGTGAAATAGTTAAACTTTACTTTAATGTATTGTGTGAAATTATTATGTATTGAAATATACAAAATAAGACTTCTGGTCTTGCACCATAAGGCCCGGTTGCAGGATCATGGACCTCTGTACCCAGTGGCTAGTTTCGCTGTGTCAGGGACCCCTAAATGGGTCTAAGTTGCCCCGGAGAGGCGGCGAAGAAAGAAGGGTGCCCCAATGACTCTGGAATGATGGTGCTTGTTTGGTTCGGGGAAAGCCTTCTAAACCGACATGAGAAAGGACGTCTCCATGGTCATGTGGCCGGCATGACTAGGCGTATGGAACACTGTTACGTTCCCACCATAGTGGTCCCTATTTTTCTACTTGCATTTTTTACGTGCTTTCGAACTGCTAGGTTGGCAGAAGCTGGGACAAGTAACAGGCGCTCACTCTGTTACGCAGCACTCAGGATTCAACCCGCCAAACTGCTGACCATCTGATCGACACTGAGCCACCGCGTCATATATATATATATACACACATATATACATATATGCACACATATATACATATATACATATACATATACATATACATATACATATACATATACATATACATATACATATACATATACATATACATATACATATACATATACATATACATATACATATACATATACATATACATATACATATATATATATATATATATATATATATATATATATATATATATATATGGATCTTTGGTTATTCGGGTTTTTCCCCGCGTAGAACTAAAGGTGTAGGCGCAACGTTTCGACGGAATCCCATCCGTCATCATCAGGCTGGTGGCTTTAGCTCCCTTCTTCTGGGAGAAGCATGTGGCTGTTTGTTCCTCTTTTTTAAACTGCCAGAGGGGGTGTGTTCTGTGGGTGGAGGTGTGCTCTGATTGGGTGGGGGACCAAGTGTGTTCTGATTGGGTGGGAGTGTGTTTTGAATGGTGGGTGTGTTCTGATTGGGTGGGGGTGTGTTCTGAGTGGATGGGCTGGTCTCAGCTGCCAGCTCCAGACCTGAGCTGGTGAGTTGTGCTGCTTTTGTTCCGCTTCGTGTTTGTGGTGGTGCCATGTTTTTATAGTGGGTGTCAGTTTGCTTATTGTGTGGTTTGGAGGGGTTTAAAGTGGCTGATGTTGCAGCTGTAGTTAGGTTTCTGTTTTGTGGTTGTGCCTCGTTATCATTGTGGGTTCGGATTTGCTTTTTGAATGGTTGTGTGGTGGTGATGTCATGTGATGTTATTATGAGTTTGGGTCTGGTATCATTCTTGGTGGTTGGGCCTCATCTGTCAATCAAGGCGGGTTTCCAAATGGCTGGTAGGCGAGAGGTATCATCTCGCTTATTCATGCTGTGGGGGCGTTTTTCTATCTCAATGGCTTCTCTGATTATTCTGTTGTTAAAATGTTCAATTTTGGCGATAGTTTTGGTTTTTTTAAAATCAATTTCATGTCCCGTGGCTTCAAAGTGTTGGACCAGGGATGAAGTTTGTTCTCCCTTTCTGAGTGAGTTTTTGTGCTCTTCAATGCGTGCACTTATTCTTCTGTTGGTCTGTCACATTCCTACGGAAACCATTATATGCGGAGTCGAATCCAGCCTGACCAAAATTAACCCTGATGACGCCAACAAAATCAGACTCAAAGTTACTAACATCCTCTGCACCAGCAAACCACCCAAAAGCAACTTACCCAAAGAGGAACAGACAGCACTACTTAACCTAAAAAATGACACCAGCATAATCATTCTGCCAGCAGACAAAGGCAACGCCACGGTGGTAATGAACTCATCTGACTACCATACCAAATTATCCAACCTACTCCGAGACTCCACATACAAACTCCTCAAGACAGATCCCACCACCTACCTGGAAAAAAACACAAAATCAAAAATAAAAGCCACCCCCATCAGTGAAGAGATCCAGAAAACAATCATTCCCAGAGAAAAATCATCCAGATGTCCTAAGCTCTATGGTCTGCCCAAGATACACAAAGAAGGAACCCCACTCAGACCCATAGTCAGCTCCATAGGCTCACCTCTACAAAATCTAGCCAAATTTCTTGCCAAACAACTACAGCCTTACGCAAATTCCATCACCTCACACGTACAAAACTCATTCCAATTCATAGAGATCATAAGTAAACTAAACTTACAGCCCTGTGACCTACTTGTGAGCTTCGATGTCGTATCCCTCTTCACCCAAGTGCCAATCAAAGAAGCCTTGACAGCTATCCTAAATAAATACAACCCCCCAAAACACATCCTAGATCTGACCAACCACTGCATATCTAACACATACTTCATCTACAATGGACAAAGATACAAACAAATGGAAGGAGCACCCATGGGATCACCCCTTTCACCTGTCATCGCAAACCTCTACATGGAACACTTTGAAACCCTCGCTCTAGAAAAATCCAACCACAAACCCAAACTCTGGCTCAGATACGTAGATGACACCTTCGTAATCTGGCCACACGGCAAAGAAAAACTGGATGACTTCCTCATACACCTCAATAGCCTACACCCCAAAATACAATTCACCATGGAAACAGAAGCTAACAATCAACTTCCCTTCCTTGATGTCTTAGTCTACAAGAAATCCAACGGCTCCCTAGGACACACTATCTACCATAAAAAACACACACAAACCGCTATCTGAACGCACTCTCACACCACCACCCAGCACAGATCAACTCCGTAGCCAAGACACTCATCTCCAGAACAAAACACCTAGCTGACGAACAACACCTAAAAACCGAACTACACACTCTCACTAATGTACTAACAGCCAATGGATTCCAAAGAAACACGATTACCAACTTAATCCGAAGAGAGACACCCACAAAAACCCAAGACAGAGAACAAGAAAATGGCAAAGCCCTCCTCCCATACTTAAAAGGGACCACAGACAGAATCAGCAAGGTCCTCCAAAAACACAACATCAAAACAGCATTCTACACAGACAGAAAAATATCCACCATCCTAAGAAACCCCAAGGACATAATTGGGTTAGAAAACCAAGGAGTATACGAAATCCCATGCACCACCTGCCCCACCACATACATCGGACAGACCAACAGAAGAATAAGTGCATGCATTGAAGAGCACAAAAACTCACTCAGAAAGGGAGAACAAACTTCATCCCTGGTCCAACACTTTGAAGCCACGGGAAGCCACCAGCCTGATGATGACGGATGGGATTCCGTCGAAACGTTGTGCCTACACCTTTAGTTCTACGCCGGGAAAAACCCGAATAACCAAAGATCCACATACAAACACCCGCGAAAACCTCAGAAAACACACACACATATATATACATACATACATACATACATATACACACACACACACATATGAACAAAAAATAACTCTTTGTTTTAAAAAGTTGAAAAATGAACAGTGACATCTAGTGAAGGATTAGAGAATACTATAGCAGCACTGACCCAGAATTTGGCAAGATGCCTAGAACAGGGTTTTTCAACCAGTGGTACGAAAGAACCTGGCTGGTGGTATGCGGCATCGCCTTCCTGCCCCCCCACCTCTCCCCACTCTGCTCCTTCCCAGCTCACTTGCTGCTGGAAAACATGCTGCTTGGCGGCGGCCTGCAGGAACCCTACCGAGAGTGTGGGAACAGCACAGGTGCAATGCAAGGCCCCGCCCTCCCCAGGTTGTGCAGCAACTTCTCTTGTCATGCGGGATCCATGTTGCCCTTTCCCCTCCTCTTCTTACTTCACAAGTAAGAGTGAGCCTGATGGGGACAGAGCCATCCATTCCCTTGGCAGGTAGGTGTTTGAGACCACTCATGTTGCAGCCCTGAGTGCCAACCTCACAACCACCCCTCCTTCTTTTCCCCCTTCTCTCTCTCTCTCTCTCTCTCAACTTCTTTTCTCCTCCCCCCCACAAACTTGCGATACCCCTCACGGCCCTCACATTGCCTCCCATGGCTTGAGACTTTCCCCCCCTCTCCTCTTCCCAAGGTGCCTGGCTTTATGGAGGGGAAAGCAAAGTGGCCAGATGGCACGCACCCTCCCTGAGGACTCATCCTGTGCCTCTTTTTTAAAAAATAAAAAGTTTTATAAAGGTTACAATATAATCCCCAAAACCAACCTCCCCCACTTCCCAGAGCTGAGTACAAGGTTACAAATATAATAATCATAATCTAACTAACATTAACAAACTATATAGATAACCAAGTTCATAATGCGCTTTAACTCCCCTTTAACATAAATACACACAAAATAAAAATAGACATAATAAAAACATAAACAAGTTAATATCCAAGATATTAAACAATACTAATACTAAAAATAATAATATAATTAAAATTAATAAAAATTCCACTATAATAATCTACTAGTAATAATAACAATCTAAAATTTATTCATAGGCTAGATGGAACTTTTTAGTCCCATATTTATTCTGAATATAATCTATCCATCTTCTCCAGACCGAAATGTATCTTTCTTGAGAATGATCCTTCAGATAAGCAGAAATCTTAGCCATTTCTGCTAAATTTGACACTTTAAACGTCCATTCTTCTATAGTAGGCAAACTATCCTTCTTCCAATATTGCCCTACCAATAACCTTGCAGCTGTTATCAAGTTCAACATCAAGTTAATTTCTTTAGTATCACAATCTGTAATAACACCCAATAAAAATAGTTGTGGAGTAAACTTTATCTTTCTCTTAAAAATCTTTTGAATATTCCACCAAATTTTAATCCAAAAAGCTTTTATATTTCTACAAGTCCACCACATATGAAAATAAGTAGCATCCAAACTGCCACATCTCCAACATTTGGGCTGTAAATTAGGATACATGCAAGACAATTTTTTAGGATCCAAATGCCATCTATAAAACATTTTATAAAAATTTTCTCTTAAATTTTGGGCCTGGGTAAATTTTACATTTCTAACCCAAATTACCTCCCATATATCCAATGGGATTGGTTCTTGAATATTTTGAGCCCACTTTACCATACAATCTTTAACTAATTCCATTTCCGAATCCAATTCTATTAAAGCATTGTAAATTCTCTTTATATGTGCTCGGTTTTGATCTTTGATCTGTTTTACCAAATTTTCATCCGTTAATGTAATGCCAACCTTCTGATCTAACTTCCATCTAGCTTGCAATTGAGTATACTGGAACCAGGACTGTACAATATTTTCTTGTTTTAACTCACCTAACGACTTTAATTGCCAATCATTCCCTACCAATCTAAGTAATTCCTTATAAGAAATCATATCCAAACTCACACCCATAGATACACCCTTTATCGCATGTCTAGGAATCCCCCAAATTGGTATTTTATAATTTAACTTATAATAATACTTTTTCCAGACACACAATAAAGCACTTCTTAAAATATGAGATTTAAAAACCTTGTCAACTTTTTTATCATAAATTAAATATGCATGCCACCCATATAATAAGTCCCATCCCTCAAGATAAAGTATTCTTTTATTTGTTAAGTTAAGCCAATCACTAACCAGTGTCAAAACCACCACATCATAGTATAATTTCATATTAGGCACTTTAAGTCCTCCTCTTTCCCATGCGTCTTGTAAAATCTTAAGTTTAACTCTTGGTTTTTTCCCCGCCCAGATAAATTTATTAATACACTTCTGCCATTCATCCAAATTAGCATCCTTTTTCAATATAGATATCATTTGAAACAAAAAGAGAAACTTTGGTAAAACATTCATTTTAACAGCTGCAATTTTCCCCAGCAAAGATAATTGTAATTTTTTCCAATTATTTAAATCCTTTTGTACTTTTAACCATAATGTCTCATAGTTATTCTTATATAATTTCATATTAGAGGCTATAATATACTCCCAAATATTTAACCTTTTTCACTATTTCATAACCTGTCAATTTTACTAACGTTTCCTTTTCATTCATAGATATATTTTTAGATAATATTTTAGTCTTATTATTATTTACCTTAAAACCAGAAACTTTTCCATATTGAGTTATAATTTCCATCAAATCTATAACCGATTAATGATTAACTATAATCATTCTGTTTTATTTTTATTCCCTTATTATAGTTGATTCATGAATATTAATCAATAAAATCTCCAATGTTAAAACAAACAACAATGGTAATAGGGGACATCCCTGTCTTGTGCCTTTTTCAATTTTAAATGCCTCTGATAATCCCCCATTAATTATAATTTGTGCCGATTGTTGTTGATATATAGCCCTAAGAGAATGTAAAACTTTATCCCCAAAATTCATTTTATCAACAACCCTCAATAAAAATTGCCAATTCAACTGATCAAAAGCTTTTTCAGCATCCAAAAATATCAATGCCGCAGGGACTTGGTTGTTCTTCTCCAAATACTCAATTAAATTAACAATTTGTCTTACATTATATTTCATATATCTTCCAGTTATAAATCCAGACTGATCACTGTGAATCATTTGTTTCAAAACTTGCATTAATCTATTTACCAATATTTTGGAAAAAATCTTATAATCTGTATTCAAAAGTGATATATGTCTATAATTCTTGGGCTGGGTAAGGTCTTGGTCCTCCTTTGGAATCAGTGATATAAAAGCCCGTCTCCAAGATGGAGGCACTTCTCCTCCAAACTGGATATTATTAAACAATTCCTTTAATGGTTCTATCATCTCTGCAAATAATATTTTATAATAAATTGCTGATAATCCATCTGTACCAGGAGCCTTACCCACTTTTAACTGCTTAATTGCTAAAATGATTTCCTCAGAGGTAATTAAACGATTCATCTCCTTCCGTTGTTCATTTGAAAGTCTAGGAAAATGTGGTTCCTGTAAATACTTATCTATATCTAAAGCTTGTATATTTTCACTAGCATATAATTTTGTATAAAAATCTAAAAAAACTCTTTTTAATCAACTTTTGTTGATATACCTCTTTACCTTTACATTCTATTTTCTCTATAATACACAATTTCTGTTTCTTCCTTAATTGATAAGCCAACCACCTGCCAGGCTTATTTGCATTACAAAACGTATTATGTTTCACATAACACAAATTAGTTGCAACCTGATCAGCCATTAACATATTAAATTGCTCTTTCAACAATTTTATGGAAACCTTAATCTCTTATCTGATGGGTTCAAAATAAGAGCTTTCTCCTTCAATTTAATCTCTTCTTCAAGCTCTTTACATTTTTGCATCTGCTTACGCCTATGTCCATTATTCATGTGAATCAAAACCCCTCTCATATAAGCTTTACTAGCATCCCAAACCATTTCCATCGATGTACCTTTATGCATATTCAAATCAAAAAATTCTTTCAAATGTTCTCTACATTTCTGCGAAAGCACCTCATATCTAAATAAGTTTTCATTCAGTCTCCAAGATCTTCTGTTCAGCGAATAACTCCAACCATACAGGGCTATGATCCGACAATGTTCTAGGAAAAATCTTAACATTCTTGACCCTGGAGAAAAGATCAGTAGTAATTAAAAAAAATCAATTCTGGAAAACGATTGATGCCTATCCGAAAAAAAAGTAAAGTCTCTATCTACCACATTCCGTTCCCGCCAGATATCTCTTAGTTCCAAGTCATCTTTCAAATTAAAAAAAAACTTTAGGCCATTTAGAATGATTAGGAGAATTTTTAAAAGATCCCTTCTTGTCTTTACTTGAATCCAAAACACTATTCCAGTCACCCATCATAATAACAGATTTGTAATCCAATTGAATCAGTTTGTGATGTAAAAACTTATAAAACTTATTTTGTTGTTGATTAGGGGCATATAATCCAGTAATAAGAACTTTCTTGCCTTGTAACACTAATTCAATAATAACATATCTTCCTTGTGTATCAGATTCAATTAATCTAGCCGATAAGCCTCTTCTTAAGTAAATAACTACTCCCCCTTTTTTATCTGGGGCAGAAGCTATAAAATGTGTTCCCAACTGAGAATTAATCAGATACTTTTGATCTTTTGCAGCAATATGAGTCTCTTGTAAGCAAACAATGTCATTTTATGTTGTTTCAGTGGTGAATTCAGGCCATTAACATTCCATGTCAAAAGCTTTGCCAACCTTAGTGGCCTGAAGCCTCTGGAACACTGCCTGAAGATCTATCGTTGATCTCTTCAGTCGTGCCCCTCCCACAGGCTCTGTAATAACCGGACCTTGTGTTGTTGGTCCAGAATTGGCCTTCTGTTTCTGCTCCTTTTCTTTATGTCTATACGCTGCCTGAGTCATCCTCTGTTCCTTTGGGTCATCCTTTAACACCAATCTCTGTTCAATAGGCTCAGCCTGCGGTAAATCTCCAACAACCAGTGACATTGCACCTTCAACTGGTTGTTTATCTTCCAACCTTTCTTCTATTCTCTTAGGTCGTGGAGATGGTGGTGAACCTGCTTTCAGGACATAAGTATAAAAATCTTTTGCCTTTGAAATTGTATTTATTGCCCGACACACAAAAGAGGGGGGTAACCCCAGTGCCAGGCCGCCACCTCCCTCCCACCCTCCTCACCAGCCAGGGCCGTTGCTGGGAATCCGTTGACCCACCAAGAGCTCTCTGTGGACTGGAGCCTGTTGGTAGAGGTCAGGGTTGGCCGTATGAAGTCACCAGCTGATCCATGGCCCTGGATACGGCCTCCCGGGCGCACGGGGTCAACGCAGCAAGACCAGTACATGGGTGTGATGCCGTGTGCCTGGGAGGCCACATCTGGAGCCGCAGATCAGCTGGTGACTCTGTACGGCTGGCCCTGACCTCCACCAAGCTCCAGTCCAAAGAGAGCTTCCGGTGGGTCGACGCAATGCTGTGCACCTGGGAGGCCGCATCCGGGGGGCTTTGGCATCCTTTTGAAAGGGGACTCTTGGGGACAAAATGGGCCAGCCCGAAGAGTCACCTTGCTGGCAAACGGGGGTGGGTGTTGGATCAGGTGCACTGGCCTGGTGGGGAAAATGTTTGTCCAGAAGCAGCACTTCTTCCTTTGCATGCCAATACTGCTTCTTGGCCATCCCAATCCCACTTAGCTTGAGCAACCTGCCCAGGAAGGTTTTGGGCGGGTTAGGAAATCCTGGCAGTTTGTTTTGTTTTGGTTCCTGAGGCCCCCTTTCTTGTTCTGCAATGGAAGGGGACAGTTTTGGGTGGGTTAAATATATGGGCTGAAAGCGGCACTCATCCTGGCATGTCTGCTGAGCCCCGAAGAAGCACTTATCATCTGGAAAGCAGCACGGCAGGTCACACAGGCAGCCCTCAGCCACTCCCCTTCTCTCCATGCCTCCAAACCGATCTCTGGGCCAGAGCCTGAACTCTGATCATTGATTGGTTCACTGTCCCTTCACTCAACTCCTGTCAAGTGGCTTGTAATTGGGTGATGCCGTTAAATTTTCACGCTGAGTGGGAGGGCGTGCCACCGTGGCTCTTGCTAGGTTGCGGGGGCCACCATGGAGGGGAGGATTATTTTGTGATGGGGCGGGTGAGAGAGAGAGAGAAAGGAGGGGAGGTTATGGCGGGAGAGACGAAAATGCTTCTGAGTGGCCTCATCATGGTTGCCACCTCCTGTTACGGGTTGTGGTTCTTTCGATCTTGGCACACAGCTCTGGTAAGTGGGCAGGTGAGCACAAGACAGTTCAGGGCATCCCCAGCTGCCCCTTTTCCTCTTAAGCCTCTTTCCAGTAATGGAGGCTCAGGATGCTAAGTGGCCTTATTGTTAGGAAGCGATAATGAGCTTATGTTGTTGTTGTTGTTGTTGTTGTTGTTGTTGTTGTTGTTGTTGTTATTATTATTATTATTATTATTATTATTATTATTATTATTATTATTATTATTATTATTATTATTATTATTATTATTATTTGGATTTATATGTTGATTTCTTAACCGGAAACCCCCCATCAGAATATATTTCTTATCATTAGGAGCATGTCTTCTTGTGACAGTTTAGGCTATACTGAGTATTAATTTTCCTCAATTTATGTCTGTAAAGTGATATGAGCGGCGTAGTTGCTTGGATTATGATAGAAGTGTTAAAGTTAAGATGGCATCAGGTTTCTTGGTGAAAATGGATTTGAAAGGAAGGAAGGGAGTAAGGAAGGGAGGGAGGGAGGGACAATGAAAGTGAGGGAGGGAAGGAGGGAGAAAGGGAGGGAAGAGGAAAGAAGGAAGGGACAATGGGAGAGAGGGAGGGAGAGAGGAAAAAGAGAGAAATAGAGGAAGAGAGAGGAGACAGAAAGAAAGAGGGCAAGAGAAAGAGAGAGAGGGAGAGAGAAATAGAGAGGGAGAGAAAGAGGGAGAGAGAAAGAGAGAGTGAGAGAGAAAGGGAGGGAGGGGGAGAGAGAGAAAGAGAGAGAGAGAGAGAGAAATAGAGGGAGAGAAAGATCAAATTAGCAACATGGTTGTTAAGTGAATCTGGTTTCTGCACTAACTTTGCTTGTCAAAAAGTTGCAAAAGGTGATCACATGACCCTGGAGCAATTTATTTATTTAATTTATTAATTTGGTTTATATACCGCCCTATTCCCAAAGGACTCAGGGCAGTTTACAAGGCAGAATTTAAAAACAATACAATATAAAATTAAAATTAAATTAAATTAAGTATAGCCCCCAAAAGTCAAAATCACAACTTAAAATCATTAAAACCCCTCAGTCCAGGCCAGATAGCTCAAAGAGCCAGGTTTTTAGGTCCCGGCGAAACGAACGAAGGTCGGGGGCAGTCCAAAGTTCCGTTGGCAGTTGATTCCATAGGGCAGGCGCACCCACAGAGAACGCCCTCCCCCGGCGATCACCCGTCGGCAATGCTTGACCAGCAGTACCCTGAGGAAGCCCTCCCTGTGGGAGCACACAGGATGATGGGAAATTGACACTGGCAGCAGGTGCTCCCTCAGATAATCCGGGCACATGCCATTTAGGGCTTTATAGGTCATCACCAGCACCTTGAATCTCACCTGGAGGGCAACTGGAAGCCAATGCAGCTCACGGAGAAGAGGTGTTACATGGGAGTATCGGGAGACTCCCATCACAACTTCCGCGGCTGCATTCTGCACCAGCTGAAACCTCCGAATGGTCCTCAAGGGCAGCCCCATGTAGAGAGCATTGCAGTAGTCTAGCCGGGAGGTCACGAGCGCATGGGTGACTGTGCATAGGGCATCTCGGTCCAAATAGGGCCACAACGGGCGCACCAGGTGAACCTGGGCAAAAGCCCCCCTGGCCACGGCTCCTATATGATCTTCCAAACTGAGCCGTGAATCCAGGAGGACGCCCAAGTTGCGGGCCCTATCAACAAGGGGTAACACCTCACCCCCCATAGTTAACGATGGAAAAGGTTGGTTAGTCCGAGATGCCGGTATGCACAGCCACTCAGTCTTGGCAGGATTGAGACGAAGCCTGTTTCTCCCCATCCAAACCCGGACCGCCTCCAGGCAACAGGACATCACATCGAGGGCATCACTGGGTTGGTTCGGGGTGGAAAGAAAAAGCTGGGTATCATCAGCATGACCATCAAAAATATGTAAATCACATGACCCTGGGGATGCTGCAACAGTCATAAGTGACCTAAGTCACTTTTTCAGTGCCGTTGTAACTTCGAACAGTCACTAAGCGAACTATTGTAAGTTGAGGACTACCTGTACTTTACCATTTTTCCCCTTTCTTTTGGTCAAGTTTTTGTCACCTTGCTGGGCGACTGATGGTACTCGGATATTGCCTTATCCTAAAAGTGGTACAATGGGTGTAAAGGTTGAAAAGCCCTGGCCTAGAAGGCGACGCCATGTACCACCAGCCAGGTGCTTGTGTACCACCAGGGGTACGCGTACCACCGGTTGAAAAGCCCTGTTCTAGGTGTCTTGTCAAATTCTGGGTCAGTGCTGCTATAGTTTTCTCTAATTATCCACTAGATGTCACTGTTCATTTTTCAACTTTTTAAAACAGTTACCATATTTTCCGGCATATAAGACGACTGGGCGTATAAGACGACCCCCTACATTTCCTGTTAAATTATAGGGTTTGGGCTATACTCGCCGTATAAGACTACCCCTCTTCCAACGCACACCAAATAAAAATTAAAAAACATCAGATTTGATTTTAATATGGTAATTTTAATTCAAATGCTTATGACATGCAGGTACTTAGTAGGAAAACTGTCACTTATAAACATAAGGCTGTTTGTCATCAAACATGTAAACATAAAACAGTGCAAGTAGATTAAACTTAATAATAATAATAATAATAATAATAATAATAATAATAATAATAATAATAATAATAATAATAATAATAATAATAATAATAATAATAATAAGAAGAAGAAGAAGAAGAAGAAGAAGAAGAAGAAGAAGAAGAAGAAGAAGAAGAAGAAGAAGAAGAAGAAGAAGTTGGAAGGGACCTTGGAGGTCATCTAGTCCAACCCCCTGCTAAGGCAGGAAACCCTATACCATTTCAGACAAATGGCTGTCCAGTCTCTTCTTAAAAACTTCCAGTGTTGGAGCATTCACCACTTCTGGAGGCAGGTTGTTCCACTGGTTAATTGTTCTAACTGTCAGGAAGTTTCTCCTTAGTTCTAGGTTGCTTCTCTCCTTGACTAGTTTCCATCCATTGCTTCTTGTCCTGCTTTCAGGTGCTTTGGAGAATAGCTTGGCTCCCTCTTCTTTGTGGCAGCTCCTGAGATATTGGATCACTGCTATCATGTCACCCCTCACCCTTCTCTTTGTTAAACTACACATACCCAATTCCAGCAACCGTTTCCTATTTTCCTAATTCACTTTTTCCCTTTTCCTAATTCACTCTAAAGCTTTCCCTGTGCAGAGCCTTAAGTAACACCAGCTGCCTGCAATTAGTGCAGGTTTTCATCCCACCAGGCTCAAGGTTGAGTCAGCCTTCCATCCTTCCGAGGTAGGTAAAATGAGGACTCAGATTGTTGGGAGCAATAAGCTGACTTTGTAATAATGCTGCTGGGGGGTGGGGTGAAAGCTCTAATAAGCAGGCATATACATAGAATGAAGGCTATTGCTAAGCACATTGATTTGTGCTTTAAATTGTAAGCCGCCCTGAGTCTTCGGAGAAGGGCGAGATATAAATGGGATTAAAAAAAAAGACCAAATGGGAGATCCGCTCCAGGTTTTCCAGCCAGCCCGCCCAGTTCCTGAGTCAAATGTGTCCTTAGAGCTAAGCAGCTGCTCTGGCTACGGCATTCCCCACCTGCCTTTCAAGTTGCTCTTGCATTCCCCACTTGCCTACAGCTGCTCTTCAACTTTAGAAGGAAAGACGCCCAGACCCCAGCCTGTAAAAAATCACAGACTGCAGCTTCTACTCCAATTGGTCCCGCTTTCCCTGCGCAGACTAAATGGAAGATCCGCTCCAGGTTTTCCAGCCAGCCCTATCCCTAAAGTTTCAGCACCCGGCATATAAGATGACCCCTGACTTTTGAGAAGATTTTCATGGGTTAAAAAGTCATCTTATACGCTGGAAACTACGGTATTTTTTGTTTATATATACAATAATACAATCTGGCAAGCCAAACTTACTGATCTGTTCGAATGTAGCCAAAAGAATAAATAAATCTTGTAAAGGGGCCCTATAGTAAGAGGAATAAGATATATAAGTACTATAATTTAGAATATATAAAATGTTAAAACATCGAGAGGGTCTATTTAAATGAAAAGTTTGCATATTTAAAGGTAATGAATTTTGATAAAACTATGACTGATAAGAGCGGTTTAAATACTGAGGGGAAACTAAGCTTCAGTAAGAATCTTGAAAACAGGACATATAATGATTTAATGATGACTTTTATAAATATAATGGAACATGTTAAAACATGTTATATGTTAAAGTTATTATATGCATAAATACTAAAAAATGTTTATATTTAACTTGGTTTGTACTGAAAATATTAAGTATTAATTAGACAAAATGAGAATATTACAGGAAGAAGAGAGGATCAAGAAATATATTACCAAAATATTAATTGTAGAAATTAATTATCATTGTTTTAAATATATGAACCCAGACAAAACACTGTTCACAAAGCACTAAAAGTTATTGTAATATATATATGTGTAATATATATGTGTGTAAACTTTTTGGATTGCCAACAAAGAATTAAAGGGAGACTAATATGGCCATTTCAAACTCATTTGTTCTCATCAGTCAGCCATACCCTTCTGAGATTCGAACCTGGGCCGATTGCACATTAGGCAATTGTTCTAACCTTTAGGCTACAGACTCTTTCTCGCTTTGTTAGCTGAGAGGCAAGGGAGATATGTGTTAAGTGTTTGTTAAGTATTTTAGAATACCTTGCTAGGCCCCAAACACGGGACAAATCTTATTGCCTGTTTCAGCCTAACCCAAGGCCATCCACAGGCTGTAGTCACACCAGTGACAGCTCATATTTGTGTAAATTTTTTGGATTGCTAACAAAGAATTAAAGGGAGACTAATATGGCCATTTCAAACTCATTTGTTCTCATCAGTCAGCCATACCCTTCTGAGATTCGAACCTGGGCCGATTGCACATTAGGCAATTGTTCTAACCTTTAGGCTACAGACTCTTTCTCGCTTTGTTAGCTGAGAGGCAAGGGAGATATGTGTTAAGTGTTTGTTAAGTATTTTAGAATACCTTGCTAGGCCCCAAACACGGGACAAATCTTATTGCCTGTTTCAGCCTAACCCAAGGCCATCCACAGGCTGTAGTCACACCAGTGACAGCTCATATTTGTGTAAATTTTTTGGATTGCTAACAAAGAATTAAAGGGAGACTAATATGGCCATTTCAAACTCATTTGTTCTCATCAGTCAGCCATACCCTTCTGAGATTCGAACCTGGAGCGACTGCACATTAGGCAATTATTCTAACCTTTAGGCCACAGGCTCTTTCTCGCTTTGTTAGCTGAGAGGCAAGGGAGATATGTGTTAAGTGTTTGTTAAGTATTTTAGAATACCTTGCTAGGCCCCAATAAGATTTAACCTCTGTATCAAAATCTTCATTGTAATTCCAATTTTGCCCATTTTTCATTTCCTTAAAAGTTGTCTACACCAATATCAGAGAAGGACAACCAGAGTAAATAAGACTCAATAACTAAAAAGTAAAAATGTTGATATTTCAACAAACATACAACTAATATAACCTATTACACTATAACAAATAGTAACTTTTTCCTTCTGCAAAAAATTTTCATAAAGGTTTTTATCCAAAGATCTTTTAAAAAATTCTAAACATTTTTTTCCATTTGACATGTCTTTCAAATATATACATAATGCCAGAACTATGAGATAAGTTGTAGCTTACCAAGATATTACTTCTTGCATGAACACCAGGATTCAGTAGAATTCTTTCTAATGTTAAGACTATCACGTTTAAGGGTTTCCAGTTTTGCGCAGTAGCACAACAGCTGAGGGATCGCAGGGCTCCACACCCTACAGCCGATTTCTGCCTACTAGTAAAGGTAAAGGTTCCCCCGCAAATGCGTGCTAGTCGTTTCCAACTCTAGGGTCCGGTGCTCATCTCCGTTTCAAAGCCGAAGATCCAGCGCTTGTCCGAGGACATCTCCATGGTCATGTGGCCAGCATGACTAGATGCCAAAGGTGCACGGAACGCTGTTACCTTCCCACCGTAGTGGTCCCTATTTTTGTACTTGCATTTTTACATGCTTTCAAACTGCTAGGTTGGCAGAAGCTGGGACAAGTAACAGGCGCTCACTCTGCTATGCGGCACTAGGGATTCAACCCGCCAAACGGCCGACCTTTTGACCGACTGAGCCACTGCGTCCCTTCTGCCTACTAGAGGACCCTAAATGGGCCTGAAGTTGCCCCATAGAGGCAACAAAGAAGGAAGGAAGTCCCGCTGATTGTGGAGAGATGGTGGTCGATCCAATGGGTTTGGGAGAAGCCCTCCAGAAACCAGCAGGAGAAAAGCTAGCTTAACTTCAGAGTCTAGCCCAAGCTACAAGTGCCCAAAGCCCCAAAGCACTACTTTCAGCTGACTATAAACAACGTGTTTGGTACTGGGTAAGAACAGTGATTTTCTCTCTTCTACTTGAAAATACCAAAAGGGCAAACTGAACCTCAGGTCAAAGTTCATGCCACAGGAACAGGAACAACTCCAAACACAAAAGCCCAAGAAGATAAAAAAGAACCACCACTCCCAGCTCCATGTCGTCCGTTGCCTCAGAGCCATAGTTCTGTCTGGTTCTGCAACTCAATAAACAAGAACCTTCTTTCCTGAAGCAGTCTCCATTTTGTTTATTCCTGGCTTGGACTAGACCCTGATGAAGATTTTTCTTTCAACAACACAATGCCATTTATTCAAAACAAAAGCATCTATGTAAAAGTACTTGACAGTTAGCCACATTAAGCAGGGTATGCTTTATTTCTGAGAAAATATATATAATGGAATGTTTATTATATCATAAATGCAAACTAATAAAAATTTAAATATAAGTAAATCAATAGCAGGAAAAATACATAGCCTGATAAGTATTGCACATATTTAACTTGTCTCCCAACTTTTCATTACTAGCTCCCTAGTAAAAGCAAAAGAAAAAAGGCTTTAAATTTTGTAAAGATTTTATATCTATTTAGTGCTTTCCACACGGAATTTCCATAGGAATCTGTTGCTATAATTATCATTTTCTGTACATTCCTATTCCTTTGGGTTAACAAAGGTGTAAATTGGGATCTGAAATGTTCAGTTTATTGAGTATATTTTACTCCGTGCTGCATATCTTATGATAACAATATTAAAATTAATTTAAATATAAGCTATCCTAGCATAATGGTTTAAAAAGACTATTATTCAGATAGTCTTCCCAGTTTTTTTTAAAAAAATCACATGTACTTGCCACATGGTGCATATCGATTTGTGGGTCCACACGACTCTTTATTTGTATTCCTCATACCTGTGCAGTGCAAAAAGTTTAAATTAAACATTTTGCATTTCATCAAACATTATTATGTTCTCTGCCCTATGGGAATAAATTCAAGTTTTTCCCCCCTTTAAAACCATTAGATTCTCTTCTGGTATATATCTCAGCAATTTATTCCAATCTTCTTTTCAATACTGAACTAAAGACTTATTGGTGATTTTAATTAGACTTAGACCTTTCTAGGTGGATAATAATCAGCCAGAATCCAGTATTTGGAAGGAACTTTAATGCCCAAATGGTTTACTAGACAATGGGCAGCAGAGCACAATCCTCACACTTTCATCTTTGCTGTCATTATTTGCACACCACAACACACACTCCTACTATTAGTAATACAGAGGGAAGGCAGGAAATAGAAATGGAGTTCTGCTTGTAATAGACAATAAAGCAGATATTCAACAGTTACTGCTGATTTAATATATCAATGAAATCTTATGCACTAATATTTTCCCAGATAAAAAGAAGTAGGGATGCGGAGAGAAAAAAGACACAAAAAAAATCACAATCTCTAAGTTCCCTGTTTTTATCCCATCAACTCTCACCAGTATTATTTCTGTAAAAGAAAATCATCTTGTATTATTTGACATCAGAATCAAGGGCATACCGTTGGGTCACTTCCGACCCAATGTTTTTAGTGTTAGGCATTGTCAGAAGCCCAGGTTGCCTGCCTTGCAAGCATGTTGTGAGGAAAAAATGAACTCTTTTCCTGACCTCGAAAGGGTGGGCTCCCACATGTGACAAAATAATGAGAAAGCTATACTGTATATTATACTGTACTTTATTGTGAATTAGATTATCATCTGACTAGCAAAAAGTGTACCAAGGATCACTGGAGGCAAACGCATTCGCTGACATCCACCGCCACTACCGTCGTCCGTGTCCCTGGTCGCGCCTGGGGTCGGGGAAGAGGTGACAGAACCTCTCGCACTCACTGCCTTCTCGCTGACCGGAAAGTTCGAAGTGAAACGAGTCGCGCCAGCGAAGAGGAGGGGGCGGCGGTCCTCAACGAGCTGTAACAACAAACGATCCCTATAGCAACAGAAAACATTACTCCGCAAGCCGCCGCCGCCGCCGCCGCTCACTAGCTTCTCGCTGGCTCTTGCTCTGGCAGTCCCTGGAGCGCGCGGAGAGAAAAATGCGATTAGAGAAAGGCGATCCTAATTGCCTCCCTTCAGCCAATCGAAACAGAGACCGACGCCGGTGATTGCTGGCTGCTTGGTCAAAGAAACGGTGGTGGGTGCTTATCAACCGCGCGAGGTGAGGCATGTTGTCCTACCTCAGATCACTGTATGGAGATCAAGATTCGTTGAGTTGCCCTCGCTCTTTAGCGTAACCTTGATTTTACAATCTTTGTTTTTTAACCGCTGAAAGGTTTTTAGCATTTGGAGGCAAGGGAGGAATGGCTGGAACTCTTCAGATTAATTATGATTATAGCAGTTGCTGAATTTTTTTTATTTTTTTTTAATTCCATTTGTATCCCGCCCTTCTCCGAAGACTCAGGGCAGCTTACAAGCTTAGCAGTAGCCTTCATTCTATGTATATGCCTGCTTATTAGGGCTTTCACACACACCCCAAGCAGCATTATTACAAAGTCAGCTTAATTGCCCCCAACAATCTGGGTCCTCATTTTACAGCATTCTACACAGACAGAAAAATATCCACCATCCTAAGAAACCCCAAGGACATAATTGGGTTAGAAAACCAAGGAGTATACAAAATCCCATGCACCACCTGCCCCACCACATACATCGGACAGACCAACAGAAGAATAAGTGCACGCATTGAAGAGCACAAAAACTCACTCAGAAAGGGAGAACAAACTTCATCCCTGGTCCAACACTTTGAAGCCACGAGACATGAAATTGATTTTAAAAAAACCAAAACTATCGCCAAAATTGAACATTTTAACAACAGAATAATCAGAGAAGCCATTGAGATAGAAAAACGCCCCCACAGCATGAATAAACGAGATGATACCTCTTGCCTACCAGCCATTTGGAAACCCGCCTTGATTGACAGACGAGGCCCAACCACCAAGAATGATACCAGACCCAAACTCATGATAACATCACATGACATCACCACCACACAACCATTCAAAAAGCAAATCCGAACCCACAATGATAACGAGGCATAACCACAAAACAGAAACCTAACTACAGCTGCAACATCAGCCACTTTAAACCCCTCCAAACCACACAATAAGCAAACTGACACCCACTATAAAAACATGGCACCACCACAAACACGAAGCGGAACAAAAGCAGCACAACTCACCAGCTCAGGTCTGGAGCTGGCATCTGAGACCAGCCCATCCACTCAGAACACACCCCCACCCAATCAGAACACACCCACCATTCAAAACACACTCCCACCCAATCAGAACACACTTGGTCCCCCACCCAATCAGAGCACACCTCCACCCACAGAACACACCCCCTCTGGCAGTTTAAAAAAGAGGAACAAACAGCCACATGCTTCTCCCAGAAGAAGGAAGCTAAAGCCACCAGCCTGATGATGACGGATGGGATTCCGTCGAAACGTTGAGCCTACACCTTTAGTTCTACGCGGGGAAAAACCCGAATAACCAAAGATCCGGCTTACAATTTAAGCACAAACCAATGTGCTTAGCAATAGCCTTCATTCTATGTATATGCCTGCTTATTAGGGCTTTTGGGCCCCCCCAAGCGGCATTATTACAAAGTCAGGTTGTTGCCCCCAACAATCTGGGTCCTCATTTTACCTACCTCGGAAGGATGGAATGTATATGTATATGTATATGTATATGTATATGTATATGTATATGTATATGTATATGTATATGTATATGTATATGTATATGTATATGTATATGTATATGTATATGTATATATGTGTGCATATATGTATATATGTGTGTATATATATATATATGACGCGGTGGCTCAGTGTCGATCAGATGGTCAGCAGTTTGGCGGGTTGAATCCTGAGTGCTGCGTAACAGAGTGAGCGCCTGTTACTTGTCCCAGCTTCTGCCAACCTAGCAGTTCGAAAGCATGTAAAAAATGCAAGTAGAAAAATAGGGACCACTATGGTGGGAACGTAACAGTGTTCCGTACGCCTAGTCATGCCGGCCACATGACCATGGAGACGTCCTTTCTCATGTCGGTTTAGAAGGCTTTCCCCGAACCAAACAAGCACCATCATTCCAGAGTCATTGGGGCACCCTTCTTTCTTCGCCGCCTCTCCGGGGCAACTTAGACCCATTTAGGGGTCCCTGACACAGCGAAACTAGCCACTGGGTACAGAGGTCCATGATCCTGCAACCGGGCCTTATGGTGCAAGACCGGAAGTCTTATTTTGTATATTTCAATACATAATAATTTCACACAATACATTAAAGTAAAGTTTAACTATTTCACTTTAAAATTAATTTATTTACAAGGAGAAAACATTTCATGAAATAAAATGTTTTATTTTTCCCATTTTTTTCTCATTTTCTGTCAGTTGCCAAATACCTCTGCTACTCACTACCTGCAGTCTGAACATTACTGCCTTTTAGAAAGGTTTTTTTTAAAAAAAAACCCTGTTATTTTAGCAGACCTTGAGGATGATTTTTGAACCAGCATGAATTATAAACAATGTAGATTTTAATTCTTTGTATTTTCCTGGTGTAATTTTTTTGTTATACATATTTTTGTTTTTATCAATTTATTTTTAATCTTTTGCATATTGCTGAATCACTTATGATTTGCAGCTTATAAGTAAATAAATCAAATAAACAAATGAATGACTGAATGAATGAATAAATAAATAAAGCGTACAACAGATGTACAGTTTTGGACAGTTTTATTTTCTTTTTGTTCCTTCTAAACTAATTCATCATATCCTAGTATGCCTATCTAATTGTAGTACATTATTTTTTCTGTCAAAATTATTGATTCTTGTATTCTAACTTTTAAAATAGTTATGCTATCAAAGCAACTTATAAGTAACATGAACAATAATTCATAAAATTGCAAGAAATATTTAAAAAACAGTACTTTCCCTCTTATGGTATCATCTTCATGAGCACTCCGTCATCATGGTTCTTTGCAGGGCAGAGTACATACCAGGTGAAGTAGATTGTGTAAAACATAAATTTTCTGCTTCCCTCCAAAACAATACAACACAGATTCCAGCTGTAGTGGATGCCTGCCTTCCCTATGGAATAGCATTCACTGAAGCTGATATAGCCCCAACTGTGCTGTGTTTTTATAGAATCTGTATTAAAAAATCTGGCATCTTTAAGAGGTCTTAGGGTAGAATTAGGTGATCTGTTCCCTCTATAGCAGGCATGTCAAACTTGCGACATCACGCGATGTATTGCGATTTTTCCCCCATTGCCAGCAATGGGATGGGCATGGTTTCAGCATGACGTATCAGGCCCATGGGCTGGCAGTTTGACATGCCTGTTCTATAGGATATTTTAGTCTTTTGATTATGACTGATTTCCCACTTGTAATGTTCTATTTTTATTATTGCTATTGGTGGTTGCTCTTTTCTAATTATTTTATGCTATTTTCTCCATAGTAAGTAAGCTTCCTACAGTTCAAATCAAATCAAATCAAATCTTTATTACAATCCAATACCAGTACAATGGCTTCCTGAAGTTATAGTATCAGTACTGGAAAGAAAGAGGGCACTATCACTTTATATTATTTTTTACTTTACTATGTATATTTGGGGCTATCAGTTTTGTTTTGTTTTGATTTGTTTTGATTTGTTTCCTGAAGAAAGGTCCTGCTTCAGCTAGTGCTGCCAAGAAAGCAGAACTCTTGACATTGGTATTGTTTCAAAAGGAATTTTTATTGAGAGACAGTGAAAGTAAGAAAGGCAAGGCAAGATCTGAATAATTCCTGTGTGAAATATTACATTAAAACTCCCCTTTCAAACCCCTCCCTGGTGCCCAACTGTCCCGTTTGACTTCAGCCAATCCACAGATGTGAAGTTGTTATGGGAACTGGAATGATAAAGCACAATTCTCAGGCATTTAAATTTCTTCCTGATCTCTTCCAGCAGAGTAGAGATAAAGCAGATGGCTCGAGGCACTTTCCTCCCCACTTTTCACACCCAGATACATCGAAGGTGAAAAGAACAAAGTAAAGGAAATACATCCCCCCCTCCCAATAGATCGCACCCCCCCTTCCTAACAGAATGGCAAAGCCCCAAGAATGAGGTTTCAGGGGATCTGACAGGTAGCTCAGGAACTTGGGAACCTCACTTTTCTTATGTACTTTTGTGTTACATGGAAATAGGATACTTTGATTTACTAATTATTGATTTCCATGTTTTCCGATTGGTAGAAAAGAAGATAATTGTAAGCTGGTTTCAGGCTGCTTTTGAGGAATTTAAGAACAAATATGGCCTTGCCCAGACATATCTTTAATCCTCAGTAGTCCATCATTTTTGCCAGTTCTTGAGTTTTATTTGCCTTATGCTCATTTTCAAATATCTTGCTCATTTCAGCTGTTCCCATTTGGATGATTAGAAGACTGCTTCTTTTTTATTCATCCACTTAAATTGATGTTGATGTTCCTTTAAATTGCTGTGGGTTTGTGTCAATTTGAAAGCTACACAGCTATATTTTTTAAGATAAAATAATAATCAACTTTTGAAGTCAACTTTGTTTACCTGATATCATATCATCTACATACTGAGATTTATATCAGGATTATTACAATTATTTTAGCAACAGTAATAAATTATGTATATACATAATTTGGCATATGTATGCCAAAACATTCAACAATATTTACTTCAATCAAGATAAATTAGGAAAAACAGTTAATTCCTCAGCACTTTAACTGTATAATGCAAACAATAGCAGGGAACTTGGTCATGCTGCTGAAAGTATTCTTATATTTCTCTTCTGGAAGTCAGCTTATATAAAATTCTATTTACTATCTACCAATTTCTTGAACTGACTTAATTAAGCCCAAGAGTTCTTATTTTAAAAGGGAGCACAAGACTTCTGGTTTGACATTGTGGCATGATGGGTGCAGGAAGACGTGGCTCCATCTTCTGCATTTGATTTCGCTTGGGGACCCTAAAAATGGTCGAAAGATGGGGACCCTAAAAAAGGTTGAAAGTCACCCCAGAAAGGCGATGAAGAAGGAGGGGACCCTCATTGATCGCGGGAGGGAGGCGGCCCTTCCATTTAATCTGAGGAAGCCCTCCAAACTGGCGGGGGAATGCCAGGCAGCCGTTCTCCAGAGGGAGGAGGAGAGAGAGAGGGAGGGAGAACGGCTGCCTGGCGTGTCACCAAAGAGAGCCGGTTTTGGGCGTACAGTGGCTGCTCGTCTCCCTCCAGACGAGAATGGCTGCCTGGGGCATCATGGATTTCTTTCCTTACCTTCCCCACTTGTTCTGAAGCTGCTTTCTGCTCAGACATGTTGCTCTTCTGCCAATGGCCCAACTGCCCACTTCAGCAGCCTCCCTCCTCGAGCCTCAGAGCTCCACCTGCTGCCATGGTTGGCCTGCCAGCCCCCACCTCAATGCCCTGTTCACCACCACCTAGCACGGCTGCCCTGGGGCTGCAGGGGCTGGCATGGGAAGGGCACACACTCCCACCACCATGCAGGGTAAGGTTGCCAGGCCCGCCCCCACCCAGATGCCCTCACCTCCCCCAAGTGTTTTTTTTTACTAACTTGCCTTTCAGCTGCATTCTGTTTCTCCTTTTGCTTCTTAGCCTTCACCGTGTGTTTGTGGGACTACCGGTTAAAAAAAATTCCATTAGACTAACTTCCATTAGACTAAGTTAGAAAGTCTCATGGAACTTTTTTTTGTCCCACAAACACGTGGCGAAGGCTGAGAAACGAATGGAGAAATGGAATGCAGCTAAAAGCAGGTTAGTAAAAAAATGCTTGGGGGAGGTGGGGGCATCTGGCCGGGGGCGGAGGCGGCAACCTACCCTGCATGGCTTCAGCAGGTGTCTGGCAGGGGGAGGGAAGCAACTGGTCTACTACCATGCTAGTGCCACTGCATTGCTTCTCTACCCCATGCACAGGCCCAATCCCACTCCTCACATGGAGTGCCCTGCTGTCCTATCCTCTCCCGGAACATTGATCAGCTGGAGCCCAGTGCTGATCCTGGTGCCTCTACAGAGCCCCAACAGCCCTGCAGCTCCAGCTGTCTCTTCCTAGGGGTTCTGTGGCACTGCCACCACTTCAACTCATTCCTCTCCACCCTGCTACGTGTACCACCTGCCAGGTGCTAGCATACCACTGGTGGCAAGCATACCATGGGTTGAAAAGTCCTGCTCTAGGATTTGTTAGTATTTATTATTTTTTGAAACTGTTTCTAATGGATCTTTGTATTGAGGTTTCAGCTGTTGTCCATCCAAACTGTCCATCCAATTTTCTTCCAGAAAAGCTTTGATTTTTAGTTTCTAAAATGTCTAAATGTTATTTCTTGAATTGCACAATTAGATTCCTCTAGAGTACTCTTGCTGAACAGAATTGCTGGCTCTTCGCCTACCAAATATTTTAGATAAAGCAGGATATCAGCCAATCTTTCCAGCAAAAATAAATTATATTACTTCCTCCTTTGTAGCCAGAGTCTTTTGGGGCTTGCCATTTATTTACCCAGTTTTTACAATAAAATCTCTTATATACCAGTGAAGATACCATGGATATAGTTCATCCTGCAGCACTTAGGCTGTATGGCTATTTTTTTAAATAAGCTCTACAAGTCTCAAACAGTGTCTCTTGGTAGATATCAAACCATAACAAGAAAGCTCCCAATTGAATGCATGCTAATAGGTACTATATTATTACATAAAATTCTCAGCTGAATTATTTGTTTGTTTGTTTATTATGTCCTCTGCTTTATATTATTTTTTAGAACTTAGTATTAAAGAAATGTTCCTGTATGTTAACATCACAGAGTTCATGGTTAATCTTGAATTCATTTCTCTTTAATACACTCCCCAAGCTTTTATTTTCTTAGATGGAAACTTTTCATTTTTAGAGTAACATGGATGTTGTTCAACTATTATTCAAGTTGGAAAGAAAAGATAATGAAATGGTTGATTGCTATGGAAAAATGACAGACTAAATTACCATTATGCTTACAAAGATCCTATTTGGTCATTATGCTCCACATTCATAAGCCTACTTATGAACAGATGAAAATGATAAAAATTAGCAAAAAATAAAATAGATATAAATACTGTGGTATTGGCCAAATGCTATTTGTAAGGAATATAAAAAGGAAATGTTCATAAGGACATGAGAACAGTTTAAAGGAAAGAAAATAGAGAAGGGGACTTCTGGTTTGCCGATGCAGCCAATGAGGCCGCTTGGAAGACAAGCTTCGTCTTCCACGTCTGATTTTTGCATCACTGGGGGACCCTGGAAAGGGTCAAAAGTCACCCTGTAGGGGTAACCAGCAAGGAGGGGATCCATGCTTGATCATGGGAGGGTGATAGACCTTTTGCCTGATCTGGCACAGCCCTCCAAACTGGTGGACAAAAGACCAGCTATAGCAATATGGATCGTCACTAGGCTGCAAACAACCAAAGTCAAACTTACCACCAGGCACCTATAAAGCAGCACAGATGAGACTGAGTGAGATCTGAACCTCTCTTCAATCCTAACTATTTTTCCCATCTGTATAACCTGCCCAAGGTATTTTCCCCTCTGTAGAAAGGGAAGGGAAACTCTATCCCACCCTCTAAAAACAGCAGCGACTGACTATCCAGGGGAGTTTAAAACATTGAAACAACAATCTGACTTTAATTGGATTTTTATCTTTCTAAAATTTGAGGACAAAAAAATTTCCTATTTTTATTGAAGATTTGGATTTTTACTTATAAAAAAGGTGTAAAATTGGAAAATGGACTATAAAAATCTTGGTCCTCCCTATTCTATTGTTTTCTTCTATTTCTTTGCACTGTTCATTTAAGAAGGCATTCTTATCTCTTCTAGCTATTCTCTGGAATTCTGCATTCAATTGGGCGTATCTTTCTTTTTCTCCCTTGCCTTTCGCTTCCTTCCTTTCCTCAGCTATTTGCAATGCTTCCTCAGACAGCCATTTTGCTTTCTTGCATTTCTTTTTCTTTGGGATGGTTTTGGTTGCTACCTGTTGTACAATGTTGCGAACCTCTGTCCATAGTTCTTCAGGCACTCTGTCTATCAGATCTAATTTCTTAAATCTATTTGTCACCTCTACTGGATATTCAACAGGGATATGATTTAATTCATACCTGAGTAGCCTAGTGCTTTTTCCTACTTTCTTCAGTTTAAGCCTAAAGTTTGCAATGAGAAGCTCATGGTCTGAGCCACAGTCAGCTCCTGGTCTTGTTTTTACTGACTGTATAGAGCTCCTCCATCTTTGGCTGCAGAGCATATAGTCAATCTGATTTCTGTGTTGACCGTCTGGTGATGTCCATGTGTAGAGCCATCTCTTGGGTTGTTGGAAAAGAGTGTTTGCTATGACCATTGTATTCTCTTGACAAAATTCTATCAGCCTGTGCCCTGCTTCATTTTGTACTCCAAGGCCAAACTTGCCTGTTATTCTGGTTATCTTTTGGCTTTCTACTTCAGCATTCCAATCCCCCATGATGATAAGGACATCATTTTTTGGTGTTAGTTCTATAAGGTACTGTAGGGCTTCATAGAACTGGTCAATTTCATCCTCTTCAGCACTAGTGGTTGGGGCATAGAGTTGGACTACTGTGATATTGAATGGTTTGCCTTGGATTTGAACTGAGATCATTCTGTCATTTTGAGGATTGTATCCCAGTATTGCTTTTCCTACTCTTTTATTGACTATGAAGGCTACTCCATTTCTTCTGAGGGATTCTTGCCCGCAGTAGTATACCTGATGGTCATCTGAATTAAATTCACCCATTCCTGTCCATTTTAGTTCGCTGATACCTAAGATGTCGATGTTCAGTCTTGTCATCTCTTTTTTGACCACGTCCTGCTTTCCTTGATTCATGGATCTTACATTCCAGGTTCCTATGGAGAAAAAATCTTTACAGCATCAGACTTTCCTTCACCACCAGACACATCCACAGCTGAGCGTCCTTTCGGCTTTGGCCCAGTCGCTTCATTCTTTCTGGCACTACTAGTACTAGCCCTCTGCTCTTCCCCAGTAGCATATTGGATGCCTTCCGACCTGAGGGGCTCATCTTGCAGCATCATATCATTTTTGGTACTGTCCATAGGGTTTTCATGGCAAAGATACTGGAGTGGGTTGCCATTTCCTTCTCCAGTGGATCACATTTTGTCAGAACTGTCTGCTATGACCTTTCCATCTTGGGTGGCCCTGCATGGCATAGCTCATAGCTTCATTGAATTACGCAAGCCCCTTCGCCACGACAAGGCAGTAATCCATGAAGGGGGGGAGATCTATATGATGATTTAAAAACACAGATATGGAAGGGGAATTGGCAAAGAAAGGAAGCTAGAATAAGGCTGAAGAAAATTGGGGTTTTGATTTATTAGTAAGGATTAAAATGGAATATACTCGATTTGACAAGATATGTACTTTGAATATTAGATTGTGTTATGAACTGAGATAAAGAAAACTTTGGTTATTTTAAAATTTGGGAGTATAAATATTAAAAGTTAAATTTGAACATTGATTTGTTTATTAAGGTTGAATGTAAAGCTAAAATCTATTGATAAATGTAATAAACATGTTTTTACTTAGCTGATATAACAAAAACTGTATTAGCTTAAACATGCTATAATAGACATTAAGAGGAAAAGAGAGGAAGTATTTGATGTTCAAACAAGAGAAAATTTGGTTACTAAATTTAAGATGTTTGGAAATTAATAGGGAATAACAATGTTATACTATATTATCAACTAGTTGATGTAAGATTGTGAGAAATAGAATATATTTAGATAGATAAGATATGTATTCTGAATATTAAATTTTGTGATGAATTGTGAAAATGGAAACTTTGTTTACTCAAAACTTGGAAATTATAAATATTAAATGTTAAAGTTAAATATTAAAAGGAATTTAAAAATTGGGGAAAACTAATTAGGACATTGATTGTCTACTGAATGTTGGACGTATGGGCTTTTCAAGTGACTCTGAGGCATTGTTTACCTTAAAAGACATTTAGGGAATTTTCGAGTGGAGGCTCTGAAGCGGCAGCAGCAGGCAAGCAGGCTCCCTGCTTTTAACTAAGATTAATTCAACCTATTTTATCTATTATCTGATTTTAAGGCTACTGTTCTATCTTATCCTAGCCTTCTAATCTTCTAATTTTTAAACCTTCTATATTTTTGAAATTCTTTTTTTATTGAAAGGTTTTACAGTACATTTTATTTATAACAAAACAAAACAAAACCCCTCCCAAACCCCTCCCCTCTTCTCAACCCTCCCCAACACCACCCTCCCTCCCCCTCCCCCCTCCCCAACTTCCCAGAGCTAAATACAAGGTATAAAAGTAGAAACAATCATAATCTACCATATGCAAACAACAATAAACTATTAAATCTATCGCACTTTAACTCTTATAAAATGACTACAAGCAATATAAATATCACATCAATACTTATTCAAATGCTAAATGAAGCTTTTTAGTCCCATATTTGTTCTGGATGTAATCAATCCATTTTTTCCACTCCGCAATATATCTCTGCTGCGAATGGTCTTTCAAATATGCTGAAATCTTTGCCATTTCGGCCAGGTTGGAAACTTTTAAAGTCCATTCTTCTATAGTGGGCAGTTCTTCCTTCTTCCAATATTGCCCTACTAAAAGTCTTGCTGCCGTAATTAAATTCAACATCAACTTAGTGTCCACAACAGTAGTGTCAGTAGTAATGCCCAGTAAAAACAATTGCGGACAAAACTTTATCCTTTTCTTAAATATCTTCTGCATATTCCACCAAATTTTAATCCAAAATGCTTTAACCTTCTTACAGGTCCACCATATATGAAAATACGTTGCATCTTCACCACCATACCTCCAACATTTAGGCTGGCAGTTTGGATACATACTTGCTAATTTTTTAGGATCTAAATGCCACCTATAAAACATTTTATAAAAGTTCTCTCTTAAATTTTGAGCTTGCGTAAATTTTACATTTCTCACCTAAATCTTTTCCCAAGTATCCATTGTAATGACTTCCTGAAAATTCTGAGCCCACTTTATCATACAATCTTTAACAAGTTCTGTCTCTGAATCAATTTCTATCAATGCAAGATATATCCTTTTAATATGTGCTTGACCTTGATCTCTAATTTGCTTTACCAAATTTTCATCAATCATTGAAAAACCAATTTTCTGGTCTTCCTTCCACCTGGCCTGTAATTGCCCATACTGAAACCAAGTTTGAATAATCTTTTCTTCTCGTAAGAAATTATACGGCTTCAAATGCCATACATTCCTTTCCAAACTTAAAATTTCCTTATAGGTAGTCACATCATGTTTGAACCCAACACTTATATTTTCTATTGCATGTTTCGGTATTGCCCATAAAGGTACCTTATAATTTAGCTTATGTCTATACTTTTTCCAAACTCGCAACAGAGCATGTCTTAAAATATGCACCTTGAACACATTATCCACCTTCTTATCATACAGTAGATATGCATGCCAACCGAATAGCAGATCATGACCTTCAAGATTTAATAATCTCACTTGTGTTAGATTAATCCAATCACTTATCGCTGACAAAGCAGCAGCTTCATAATATAATTTAAAATTAGGCATTTTAAGACCACCTCTCTCACGCGTATCCTGCATAATCTTAAATTTAACTCGTGGCTTTTTCCCTGCCCAAACAAATTTATTAATACCCTTTTGCCATTCCTCCAAGTTTGAATCCTTTTTAAGAATAGGTATCATTTGAAATAAAAATAGAAATTTCGGCAAAACATTCATTTTCACTGCTACAATTCTTCCCAATAGAGACAATTGTAGTTTTTTCCAACTATCCAATTCTTTTTGAACTTTTCCCCATAGCTTTTCATAATTATTTTTATATAGCTTTGCATTTGAGGGTGACAAATATACCCCCAAATATTTAACCCTTTTGACTATTTCAAATCCCGTTTTCCCTTCTAAAGCAGCCTTTTGTGCTACTGTCAGATTCTTAGACAGCATTTTGGTTTTTTGTATGTTAACCTTGAATCCCGAAACTTTCCCATATTGCATTATTATCTCCATCAATTCTACAACGGAATTTTCTGGCTGGGTCACCGTAACAACCAGATCATCTGCAAACGCCCTCAGTCTATAATCCTGATCTCTTATTTGAATTCCCTTAATTTTTTCCAAATCCCGTATTTTAATCAGTAATATCTCCAATGTTAAAACAAATAGTAAAGGTGACAACGGGCACCCCTGCCTTGTGCCCTTTTCAATGTTACATACTTCGGTCAGACTATTATTTACTATTATCCGGGCTGTTTGCTTTTGATATAGTGCTCTAATTGGTTGTAGAAATTTATCCCCAAAATTCATTTTATCTAATACTTTCAACAAAAATTGCCAATCCAATTGATCAAAAGCTTTTTCAGCATCCAAAAAGATCAACGCTGCAGGGATCTGATTGTTTGTTTCCAGAAATTCCAACAAATCAACTATATGCCTCACATTGTTCTTCATTTGTCTACCACCTATAAACCCAGTTTGATCACCATGAATTACTTGTTGCAGTACCCTCATTAATCTGTTAGCTAAAACCTTAGCAAATATCTTGTAGTCCGTATTCAAAAGTGATATTGGTCTGTAATTTTTTGCTTGAGTGACATCCTGATCTTCCTTCGGTATCAAAGAAATAAAAGCAGTTTTCCAAGACGGAGGCACCCCTCCTCCCATTTGAATTGTCTGAAACAATTCCCTTAATGGCTTTACCATCTGTAACTGTAAATTTTTATAATACACAGCAGTCAACCCATCCGTCCCTGGCGCCTTGCCCACTTTCAGTTGTTAAATTGCTGAAAAAATTTCTTCCTCAGTTATCAATTGATTCATCTCTTCCTTTTGTTCTTGTGTAAGAACAGGAATATTAGCATTCATCAAATATACATCAATATCTACCTCGCTAATCTTATCTCTAGCATATAACTTAGAGTAAAAATCAACAAAAGTTTTCTTAATAAGACTCTGCTGATATACTACCTTACCCTTATGTTCTATTCTATCTATATTAGAAGCCCTTTGATTCTTCCTTAACAAATAAGCTAACCATCTACCTGGTTTATTGGCATTGCAAAAAGTATTATGTCTAACATACCGTAGATTAGTTGCCACTTGATCAGCCATCAACTTATCAAACTGTCCCCTTAATAAATTAATTGCCTCTTTAATCTTCACGTCCGATGGATTCAAAATTAAAGCCTTTTCTTTTTCCCTAATTTCATTCTCTAATTCCTTCCTCCTAAATTCCAAGTTACGTCTATATTTGTTATTCAAATATATTAACACACCTCTCATGTAAGCTTTACTAGCATCCCAGACCATTTCAATAGAAGTACCCTTATGCATATTAATTTCAAAAAAATCCTTCATCTGTTTTTTACATTCATCCACATTTTCCTGATTTCTAAACAGATTCTCATTTAGACGCCAGGAGCACCTATCTCTATTATCCTTATCTATCTCTAGCCAGACTGGGCTATGATCAGACATGGTTCTTGGACAAATCTTAATCTTCTTAATCCTGGAAAAGAAATCATTGGTGATTACTATAAAGTCAATCCTAGAAAAAGATTGATGTCTATCGGGAAAAAAAAGTATAATCCTTTTCTTGCAAATTCCTTTCTCTCCAAATATCTCGCAGCTCCAAATCATCCTTCATCTCAAAAAAGGATTTAGGCAGTTTAGCATGACTTGGAACACTTTTAAAAGAACCACTCTTGTCCATTTGTACATCCAAAACACCATTCCAATCTCCCATAAAAATAAAAGATTTATAATCCAACTGAGTAATCTTGCTGTGTAGTAAACTATAAAAGTCTGCTTGTTGTTGATTGGGAGCATATAATCCAACCAAAGTGTTTTCTTGCCTTCTATTAACAGTTCAATTATAACATATCTTCCTTGTTTATCTGCTTCAATTAACTCCGCTGTCAAGGTATTCTTAACATAAACAACCACTCCATTTTTCTTGTCCGTTGCAGAGGCAATAAATTGTGTAGCCAGTCTTGAATTTAATAAGTACTTTTGGTCCATAACTCTAATATGTGTTTCTTGTAAACAAATAACATCATTCTTAAATTGTTTTAAATATTGAAAAACTTTCTTTTTCTTCTGCAGTGAATTTAAACCATTAACATTCCACGTTAGAAACTTTGTCGCCATCCTTCACGACCCGCAGCTTTTGGAGTGCTTCTTCCAGGATCCCCTGTACTCTCTTAGGTCCCACCCCTCCCACAGCTTCGCTATAGGTACTTTTTGGAGGTCCCGTGGCTTTCTGCTGGTCTTGTTCTTGTTCTCGTCTCATTCGTCTTGAAGCAGCACGCGTCATCCTCTGGTCTCTAGCCTCTTCCAATGATACTGAAATTTGATCCACTCCTGTAGCTTTCTCATCTATCTGCGTTGTTCCTTCAGCACCTTGTAAGTTCTCACTGCGTAGTTGAGGCTCTCCCTCGCCATTCTTCTTTGTAGATTGCAAAAGTGGTATGGGGACTGCTTTTAAAACATTACTATAAAAATCACGTGCCTGCAACACTGTAGTAAGACGATGTCTCATGCCTTCATGCATCACCACCATACCCACTGGTATCTCCCATCTGAACTTAATATCACGTCGTCTTAATTCTTGTGCCAAAAAGGCAAATTCCTTCCTTCTCCTTAGAATTCTTGGAGGGATCTCTTTTAAAATCAAAACTTCTTGCTCAGCAATTGCAAATTTAGTATTGTAAAAGGCTTGAATAACCTCATTTCTAATTGCTCTCTTTGTAAAATAAACCACCACATCTCTGGGTAATTTCCTTTGTCTTGCAATCCACGAATTAACACGGAAAATTTTGTCTATATCTTCCATAATTGCATCTGCTGGTCACCCCAGCACACCTTCCAAAGCCTCAGAAACTATTTTCTTCAAATTTTCTTTAGGATCCTCTTTTAAGCCTCTGATTCTCACAGCAAACTCCATCTCATGGTACTGTACCAAGGTCAAATCACTATCAATTTTCTCCACCACATTTTCAGTCTCTGTCATTTTTGCATCTAATCTGATATTATTTTGGCTGAGATCTTCCACTCTCTCGTCCAAGCGCTCTATACATATAGCCATGCCTTGAAATGCAAGTAAGATGTCTGCCCTTATTTCTGTTAACTTCTCATCCAGAAGCTCTGTAAGCTTTTCATCCATAAGCTCAGCTAATTGTTGCGATTGCTTTTTCATAGCCTCTTGCAACACATCCTGCAAATCTTTAATTGTAAGAGTTGGTACAGGTGCAGGTGCAGGTACATAGGGAGGGGGCATTAAAGCTTGTAGCGAAGACTGCTGCACCGGAGAAGCCCCCGCGCTTCTAGGAACTTTAGAGGATTTGGCAGCCATTTTCACCCACTATTGCCTGCTACGCACTTTCACTTTCAAACTCCACAAAGTCCATTGAGTTAAAGATCATAAATTCACTTTCACCTGGATCTCCTGTATCGCTCTGCCTGCATCCAGGTTCTCAAAGGTTCTCTCTTGCTGGCAGGGATGGTTGCTGACGCCCTGCTCTGCTCCAAAAAACCCGGAGCAGAGGCGCCCCGCAGTCCGGAGCAAACTCAGGCTTCGGGGGGGCTCAATCCTTCAGCTGCCAAAACTTTTAGCTCTGGCGGCCCCGGAGAGCTCTACCCCTACCTGAGCGCTCACCTCTTCTCCCGAGGAGGGGGCTTCCGAGCCGCCAAAACAGCTGATCGGCAAAACAGAATGGCTGCCTGCGGCGAAGCCTTACCACTCGGAAGTCCTTGACTCTAGAATTTTTAAAGGGAAATTGAAGTACCTAGTACAATGGAAGGGGTACTCACTGTCTGAAGCTACTTGGATGAAATCTAGCGATGTGAAGGCTGACCAACTCATCAAAAAGTTTCATGAAAAAAACCCCAACAAACCAAGAGATAATCCCTGACATTTGCTTTTGTTTATATTACAGGATCTATCCTTTTTGTAAGGGGGGCCAGATGTCAACGCTGCAAACATTGGATGTTTTTGCTCTGACAATATAAGAGGCAGCCTTTTCCTTTAAACTGTTTTGCTTTGAATCAAATGAAGCTGGGGGGGAGGGAGTATGCTAACCCGGTTGTTTTAATAAGATAAGGAACTGAAGCTTTGCATGTTAAACTAATTGGAGAATGTGATTAATGACGTGTAAACTAAGGGAGGGAATTGTGTTTGATACAATGTCTTCAGGGGAGGAGAATTCAGATTCTGGCATCCATCGATGAGTGCCGATGCTTCGTTCTCATTATTATAGATTTTTTAGAATAAACAACGCCTGAATGTTCTTTGATCTGTCTCATTAATCAGAACCATGACAACTGCAGTAACTATTCCTGCTTCTAAAGTACTATGTTTGTGTGCATTGTCAACCTTGAAAAACAGAATAGTTTCCAATTCACCTTAACTTTTAAATCTTGAAAAGAAACATTGTAATAACTCAGTCTGGAACAACTGGTGACTAAAAATCCTCAATTAACTCAGCAAGTTGCTTTACTCAATTGAAGCAGTGTAGACTTAGGCAGTAGCAGGAGTGGCAATTTGCCCCTATCATAAATGCCCTATTGTTTGCTGAAAAATTTGGTGGAATTTAACTCAATTCTGTGGAGATTCTCAGTCAGATAAGTCATGGTTGTCCTAAAGATGCTTTTTCAAAAGCCAACTGGATTTTGTTTTCCTTGAAGACATTTCACTTCTCATCCAAGAAGCTTCTTCAGTTTTCTCACTTCCCTGTCTTCTGGGCTCAGTGTAATTTATATGACTCTGAAGAGTACCCATCACGTGGAATTAAAGTTGGATTTGTCATAAATTTACTGAATGGAACAGCTGCTAAATGGGCTATACCATTGTTAGCACAGCAGAGACCCTTATTGGATAACATGTTGAATCTAACCAGCATCTATAAATTATGTATTCTCTCCCAGTGAAAGCACGAACAGCTAATATTACCTTTAAGAACACACAAAGTTATTACCTTGTGTCTAAATACACAAATATTTTCAAATCTATCAGTTAAGATCTAATATGGAATGAAGTAGTCCTGATTGATCAACTTCAGGAAGGTTGGCTGATGAAATTCTAGATGAGTTGGCAAGAACTAAATGCCAGATACTTTGCAAGAACTAACACAGCTCTATGAATAGACTTAACATTAAGAAAATCAAGATCATGGCATCTGGCTCTCTCAGTTCCTGGCAAATAGATGGGAAGAAATGGAGGTAGTGACAGATTTTATTTTCCTGGGCTCCAAGATCACCGTAGATGGGGACTGCAGCCAAGAAATTAAAAGATGCTTGCTCCTTGGGAGGAAAGCCATGGCAAATCTAGACAGCACACTAAAAAGCAGAGACATCACCCTGCCAGCAAAAGTGCATATAGTCATGGCTATGGTCTTCCCAGTTGCAATGTATGGCTGTGAAAGTTGGACCATAAGAAAGGTTGAGCACCAAAGAATTGAGGCCTTTCAACTATGGTGCTGGAGAAGACTCCTGCAAGTCCCTTGGACCAGGGCTTTTCAACCTTTTCACCCATTGTACCACTTTTAGGATATGGCAACATCCGAGTACCACGTCGCCTAGCAAGGTGTCAAAAATTTGATGACCAAAAAAAAAACAAACCAGGAAAAAAAGTGATGAAGTACAGGTAGTCCTCAACTTACAACAGTTCTCTTAGTGACTGTTCGAAGTTACAATGGCACTGAAAAAAGTGCTTCCCAAGCCACAGCCGAGCAAAACACCTGCCTGCCTGCCCAACGGTGCTCTTTCTCCTGTCCAAGGTTTTCATTGTTGTGAGCATTTCTGTTGAGGATTGGCAGCAGGGGTGGGGTGGGGGGTGTTTGGTTTTTATTCCCCCCCATCTGCTGGGTGGTTGCAGCAGGTTTTTGGTCACTTCACATGACCCTGGGACACTGTGACCATCATAAATATGAATCAGTTGCTAAGCATCTGAATGTAAATCACAAAACCCTGGATATGCTGCAACATTCCAGCTGATTGGCATGTCTTCTGGGCTCAGAAGCACCAGGACCAGTGCTGAGCTCCAGTTGGAGCCTGGCGCTGATCCTAGCACTTTCACTGAGCCCTGACAGCCCTGCAGCTCCAGCCATCTGTCGCTCAGGCTTGTGCGGTGCTGCCACCAGTTCAGCTCATTCCCCTCCCCCGCTACCATTTTTCTAGGATGGTTGTGTACCACCTACCAGGGGCCAATGTACCACAGGTGGTACCCGTACCACTGATTGAAAAGCTCTGCCTTGGACTGCAAGGTGATCAAACCGGTCAGTCGTAGAGGAGATCAACCCTGACTGCACTTTAGAAGTTGAAACTCAAATACTTTGGCCACCCAATGAGAAGGAATGACTCACTAGAGAAGAGCCTAATGCTGGGAAAGGTTGAGGGCAAGAGAAGAATGGGATGACAGTGAATGAGGTGGCTGGATGGAGTCACTGAAGCTGTAGGCATGAGCCTAAATGGACTCCAGAAGATGGTAGAGGACAGGAAGGCCTGGAGGAACATTGTCCATGGGGTCGCGATGAGTCGGACATGACTTCGCAACTAACAACAACAATGAATAGATGGGCAGTTACAGCAAAAAAAAAGGTAGAAATTGAGGATACAAGCCTGTTACCAAGTTGCTGCCTCTTGTCAATAGCCAAACATGAAAGGATTTTGACAGATGAACCCATGTAGATTGGGCTGCAGAACTGAAGCAGAAAAGTTCAGATTGTGGGAAGACAGACTATATTTAAACTATGGAGGTCAAGGACACTTGACTGCCACATGCTCTCTTAAGAAACCGAACACAAATTTGGGAAACAGATTCTGACCAGTTCACAAGGATTAGTGAATCAGGGACAAATAACTGTACTCAAACCAAGTATAGTATAGTGTTCTATTTAAACCTCTGGTAATCACTGTTATTTTGTACTTCCCTGCATGCTGGAAATAATCAAGCTACGAATGACTTAGGGCAGACATGTCAAACAGAAGGCCCGGGGGCCAGATCTGGCCCGCGAAGTGCTTTCATGTGGCCCACGAAGCCATCCTGGAAACAGTGAGGGAATGGCCCCCACTGCCTTGGCCCTGGCCCAGAGACCCTCCTTCTGCCAGAGACCCTCAGATCTGTCCCACTCCTGCCCAGGCCCCCATAGGCACCCTTGATGCGAACGATGTAGAGCTGGCCATGCCAGCTCATTATATGCACTCTAGCCACACCCACCCAGTAGGCCACACCCATCCTGGCCATACCCACCCAGCCCCTTGAGGGCAACTGCAATGCTGATGCGGCCCTCAATGAAATTGAGTTTGACACCCCTGACTTAGGGGAAACTCCCAATTTTATGGACTCCAAGAGTGAGAAGGTGCGCTCCAAAGAAATAGGAGGCAACTTAATTCAGATGTTCTGAGAGAGAAAGAGGGTGAAGATAGCCCCTCACAAATATTTGATAGAGTATATTATAGGTGCAGATAGTAGAGTGCTCAATCTGGCAAGATTTTGTTTATAGATGTGAAACAATTAAAAAAACACAGCTTGAAAAAGTCACCCTATGTCATTTTTTATTTTAGGCCAGACAGTACTGAAGGAATTTGTATTCAATTTTGATTTTGTCCTAGCCCTGCCCTTTATTTCCCTAGCATCAGTGGTGGGATTCACTGTTTGCACCAGTTCAGCAAAAATGGTAGCTAATTTTTTGTTGCCCAGGCCCAGAATGGACTTTCGGAAATGGCAAATTTGAATCCCACCACTGCCTAGCATATTATTCAAAAGCTAACTGGGTCTCTTAGTCATTATATATTCCAAATTTTATTATTTTTCAAAACATTATTAAATTTCAACGAAGCATAAAAAGCAAAGAAAAAAGAGTTTTTTAAAAAGGGAAAAGAATAGGGGAAAATCTTTATACTTAATACTGCATATTTTGACTGCAGCAAGATTGGCTTACGCTTAAAAATGGAAAAGAAAAGAAACCCCTACTGAAGAAGAATTAATAAGCAAAATCCTATCCTGTGCTGAAATGGATAGGTTAACATTAGAGATAAAAACAAAACCAAAACAGACTATTATGAAATTTGAAACAATGTGTACAAATGGCTAGAGTTAAGGAGGAATGCTGGGATGAATACCAACTGATTAGATGATAGTTTAGCAACCTTTTACAGGATAGAATTGAAAGATACTTAATCACATTGTAGATGAATGAAAGAATGTTCACTAGAAAACTCATAGATGTTATATGCACATTTTGTTACAATGTAACTTTTTTCTTTTTCTTTTTTCATTTCATTCCCCCCCCCCTTTATATAAGGTAATACGAATAGCAATGTTGAAGCCAGGGAAGTTGTAACATGTCCACTTTTGTTTTTAATTGTATATTCAATAAAATTTGTAAAAAAAATTAAATTGGAAAGTACAAACCAAAGGGGGAAAACTTATTTCAATACAGATAAAAACCTAAAAATCAGTAATCCTTTGACTAAATTATAACATAAGCACTTCTCTGATGAATAATAAATACAATCAAAATATAAGGTTAAAATTTCATTTATTTTAGTTTTGAACAAAAATCTAAACTGCTTTCCAAGAAGAAACAAAACTAGATAAAGTATTTTCTTTATTCAAAGCAATCAATTTCTCAACTCCATTTTAGTTTTTAGTTGGATTATATGCACCTAATCAACAACAAGCTGACTTTTTTAGTTTACTACACACAAAGCTTACCCAGTTGGATTATAAATCTTTTATTTTTATGGGGGACTGGAATGGTGTTTTGGATGTACAGCTGGACAAGGCTGGAGTTTTCAAGCGCATTCCAAGTCATGCTAGATTGCCTAAATCTTTTTTTGAAATGAAGGATGACCTGGAATTGCGAGATATTTGGCGTGAGAGACATTTGCAGGAGAAGGATTATACTTTTTATTCTGATAGACATCAATCTTTTTCGAGGATTGATTTTATTTTGCTGACTAATGATTTCTTTTTGAGGACCAAAAAGGTGAAGATTTGTGCAAGAACTATCTCTGATCACAGTCCAGTTTGGTTAGAGATTGATAAGGAGAAAAAAGATAGGCGCTCGTGGCGCGTAAATGAGAATCTGTTTAGAAATCAGAGAAATGTGGAAGAATGCAAACAGCGGATGAAGGATTTTTTTGAGACTAACATGAATAAGGGTACCTCTATGGATATGGTTTGGGATGCTAGCAAGGCCTATATGAGAGGGGTGTTGATATATATGAATAATAAACATAGACGTGCAGTGGAAACTAGAAGGAAAGAACTGGAGAATGAAATAAAGGAAAAAGAAAAGGCTTTGATTTTGAACTCAGAGGATGTGAAGACCAAGGAGGCTATTAGACTGTTAAGAGGACAATTTGATAAATTAATGGCTGATCAAGTGGCGACCAATCTGCGGTTTGCTAGGCATAATACTTTTTGCAACGCTAATAAACCAGGCAGATGGTTAGCTTATAGATTGAGGAAAAAACAAAGGGCTTCTAATATAGATAAGATTGAGTATAAAGGAAGGGTTGTGTTCCAACAGAATCTTATTAAGGATGCTTTTGTGGATTTCTATTCGAAATTATATGCTAAAGAGGAAATTAATGAAAAAGATATTGATATATATTTGGAGAATGCTAGCATCCCGGTTCTTACGCAAGTACAAAAAGAGGGGATTAATCAACTGATTACAGAAGAAGAAATTTTTACAGCAATTAAGGAATTGAAGGTGGATAAAGCACCAGGTACGGATGGCTTGACTGCGGCCTATTACAAAAATTTACAATTAGAGATGATAAAACCGTTAAAGGAACTGTTCCAGACAATCCAGAGGGGGGGAAAGGTGCCACCGTCTTGGAGAACAGCTTTTATTTCTTTGATTCCGAAGGAAGACCAAGATGCTACTCAAGTTAAAAACTATAGACCGATATCGCTATTAAATACAGATTACAAGATATTTGCTAAGGTTTTGGCTAATAGACTGATGAGGGTTCTGCAACAGGTGATTCATGGGGATCAAACGGGGTTTATTAGTGGTAGGCAAATGAAAAATAATGTGAGGCATATAGTTGATGTGTTAGAGTTTTTGGAAAGGAACAACCAGATCGCTGCGGCGCTAATTTTTTTAGATGCTGAAAAAGCTTTTGATCAATTGAATTGGAAATTTTTGTTGAAAGTTTTAGATAAAATGGATTTTGGGGAAAAATTTTTACAACCGATTAGGGCATTATATCAAAAACAAACTGCCCGAATTATAGTTAATACTGTAATAGCTTGACAGAAGCATGTAATATTGAGAAGGGCACAAGGCAAGGGTGTCCGTTATCGCCCTTGTTATTTGTGTTAACATTAGAGATATTATTGGTTAAAATTCGGAATTCGGGAAAAATTAAGGGGATACAAATTGGAGATCAGGACTACAGATTGAGAGCATTCGCAGACGATCTGGTTGTTACAGTGACCCAGCCAGAGAACTCTGTTGTGGACCTGATGGAGATAATAACACAATATGGGAAGGTTTCTGGATTTAAAGTTAATACACAGAAAACCAAAATTTTGGCCAGAAATATGACAGTTTCGCAAAAGGCTCTCTTAGAAGGATTAACTGGATTTGAGATTGTTAAAAGGGTTAAATATTTGGGGGTGATTTTGTCGCCCTCTAATACAAAGCTATATAAGAATAATTATGAAAAACTATGGGGGAAAATTCAAAAAGAATTGGAGAGTTGGGAAAAATTGCAATTGTCTTTGTTGGGACGGATTGCAGCAGTAAAAATGAATGTCCTGCCTAAATTTTTATTTTTATTTCAAATGATACCGATTCTTAAGAAAGATTCTAATTTGGAGGAATGGCAGCGAGGTATCAATAAATTTGTGTGGGCAGGGAAAAAGCCACGAGTTAAACTTAAGATTATGCAGGATACTCGTGAGAGAGGTGGCCTTAAATTGCCTAATTTCAAATTATATTATGAAGCTGCTGCATTAGCAGGAATAAGTTATTGGATTAATTTGACGCAAGGGAGGTTATTAAATCTTGAGGGACATGATTTGTTGTTTGGCTGGCATGCATATTTGTTGTATGATAAGAAGGTAGACAACGTGTTTAGGGTGCATATTTTAAGACAGGCATTGCTGAGAGTTTGGAAGAAGTATAGACATAAGTTAAGTTGTAAGATACCATTGTGGGCAATTCCAAAACACGCAATAGAAAATATACATGCTGGCTTCAAACATGATGTGACCACGTACAAGGAGATTCTTAGCTTGGAAAGGAATGTTTGGTGTTTGAAATCATATAGCCTCTTGCGAGAAGAGAAGGTGGTTCAAAACTGGTTTCAATATACTCAGTTACGGGCCAGGTGGAAAGAAGACCAGAAAAATGGATTTACAATGACTGATGAAAATTTGATAAAGCAAATTAGAAATCAGGGACCAGCACATATCAAACGGATATTTATTTATTTATTTATTTATTTATTAGTTTTTATAAACCGCCCTTCTCCCGAGGGACTCGGGGCGGTGTACAGAGGAAGGAAGGTATACAGACCGAACAATAAAATAATAAGAAACACTAATAACACAAACTGGGACCCCAATTAACGTTATCATGCCAGGCCAGCCTGCTGGAATAGGAAAGTTTTTAAGTCGCGACGGAAGGTACGGAGGTCAGGGGCCATCCGGATTTCGGTTGGTAAGGTGTTCCAGAGGGCTGGCGCACCCACTGAGAATGCTCTCCCCCTGGGGGCCATTAGCCGACATTCCTTGAGCGGTGGCACCCTGAGGAGGCCCTCTCTGTGGGAGCGCACAGGACGGTGGGGTGCTGACATCGGCAGAAGGTGCTCCCGTAGGTAGTCCGGACCCATGCCATGTAGGGCTTTGAATGTCATTGTTAGCACCTTGAACTTCACACGGAAGGCAACCGGAAGCCAGTGCAGCGCACGGAGGAGAGGTGTGATATGGGAGTATCGGGAGGCTCCCAAGAGTGTCCGTGCCGCCGCACTTTGCACCAGTTGAAGCTTCCGAGTGGATCTCAAGGGCAGCCCCATGTAGAGAGCGTTACAATAGTCTAGGCGAGATGTCACAAGGGCATGGGTGACTGTACGTAAGGAATCCAGGTCCAGATAAGGCCGTAGTTGGCGAACTAGCCGAACCCGGGAGAAGGCCCCCTTGGTCACAGCTCCAATGTGGTCTTCCAGGGAGAGCTGCGAGTCTAGGAGGACACCCAGGTTGCGGGCCCTATCAACAGGGGGAAGTAACTTGTCCCCAATGTTAAGCAGTGGGACGTTCTGAATCTCCTGGCTTGCCGGTACGTACAGCCATTCAGTCTTGTCCGGGTTCAGTTGAAGCCTGTTTCTCCCCATCCATTCCCGGACCGCTTTCAGGCAGCGGGACATCATGTCTAGGGCATCACTGATATTGTTAGGAGTTGAGATAAAAAGCTGGGTGTCATCAGCATACTGATGGTACCCTACTCCAAAACTGCGAATGATCTCACCCAGCGGTTTCATGTAGATGTTGAACAGGAGAGGCGAGAGGACCGATCCCTGAGGGACTCCGCAAGCGAGAGGCCTCGGGGTCGACCTCTGTCCCCCTGTCAGCACCGACTGCGAGCGACCCTGGAGAAAGGAGGAGAACCAACGCAGAACCGTGCCTCCCACTCCCAGCCCCCTGAGGCGTCGCAGCAAGATACCATGGTCGATGGTATCGAAAGCCGCTGAGAGGTCTAATAAGACTAGGACAGAGGAATGGCCCCTGTCCCGGGCTCTCCAGAGATCATTCATCAGAGCGACCAATGCCGTCTCCGTGCTGTAGCCCGGCCTGAAACCCGATTGGTACGGGTCTAGATAAACCGCTTCATCCAGGATCTGAGGAAGTTGGTGCGCCACCACGCTCTCAACAACCTTCGCAAGGAAGCGAAGATTGGAGACTGGACGAAAGTTATTCAAAGAGGATGGGTCCAAGGTGGGCTTCTTGAGGAGAGGTCTCACCACCGCCTCCTTCAAGGCGGTGGGGAAGTGACCCTCACTCAGAGAAGCAGAGATGACCGCTAGGAACCAGCCTCGTGTCGCCTCTCGAGCTGCATAGGCCAGCCAGGAAGGGCACGGGTCCAGTAAGCATGTGGAGGAGCTCAACCTTCTCATAATCCTGTCCACTTCCTTAGGAGTTACAGGATCAAATTCTTCCCAGATGACGTCGACAAGACTGTCCAAGTCTTGTTCTTCCATCTCAGCCCAGTTGGAGTCCAGACCAGTTCGGATCCGAGCGATTTTATCCAGCAGATATTGACCAAATTCCTCGGCTCGACCCTGCAAGGGTTCCTCCCTCACCTCTTGGTTTAATAGGGAGCGAGTCACCCTGAACAAGGCAGCCGGGCGATTATCTGCGGACGCGATGAGGGTGGAAAAGTAGTTGGATTTTGCCACCCTTATCGCAGCGAGATAAGACCTGGTGAGGGTTCTTAGTCGCAATCGGTCGGATTCGGATCGACTGGACCTCCAACGGCTCTCTAGGCCCCGTCTCCGACGCTTCATCTCCCGGAGCTCCTCGGTGAACCATGGGGCTCGCTGGGATCTGCGTCGGGTCAGAGGCCACAAGGGTACAACTCGGTCCAGAGCCTCCGTGGCTGCCTTTTCCCAGGCTTCCACTAAGGCTTCCACCGAGTTGTGAGCAGGGGGTGCATGCGAGTCCCTAAGCGCTGCCTGGAACTTATCAGGGTCCATTAGGCGCCTAGGGCGGTACCATCTGACTGGCACCGTGCACCCACGGTGGGGAGTGGCAAGGGGGAAGTCTAGCCGCAGGAGGTGGTGATCGGTCCATGACAGGGGCGTAATAGTTGTGGCACCCCCACCGACATCATCGCGCCACCGTCCAGACAAGAACACCAAGTCTGGGTTGTGGCCTCTCTCATGAGTCGGCCCAGAAATTATTTGCAACAGGTCCATGGCCGTCATGGAAGCCATGAACTCCCGAGCCAGTTCGGACGATCCTCCCAGGGACGGTAGATTAAAGTCGCCCAAGACCATGAGTCTTGGGAATTCAACCACCAACCCTGAGAGGACATCGAGTAGCTCGGGTAGGGCCGCCGCTGCACGATTAGGTGGTAGGTACGCCAGCAGCAGACCCAACTGCGCCCCTGGGCCGAATCTCAGTAGGAGAGACTCACACCCGACCATCTGAGGGACGGTGGTCTCTCGCGGGCTAAGGGATTCCCTGATGATAACTGCCACTCCCCCGCCCCTCCCATGAGCCCGGGGCTGGTGCAGTACCTGGAAACCTGGCGGGCAGAGGTCAACCAGAGGAACACCCCCCTCTGGGCCCAGCCAGGTTTCCGTGATGCAGGCCAGGTCCGCATGCTCACTCTCCACTAGGTCACGAATGAGGTGAGCTTTGTTAGCTGCGGACCTTGCATTCAGGTAGACCAGCCTTAGCATGGGAGGGTGCGCACCTTTGCTCCCGGGTCCTCCGGGGGAGAACAGAGGGTCGGAGCGTCTCACCGCCTGTACAGGGCGGAGATGACACTCCCGGTGACGATACGGCCCTCTGTCTGTGCACCTTCTGCCATTCCCCACCATCCTAGGGATGGGACGCCACTGGGTGTTATCGGCGACTGGTCCTCGTTGTACGCCGTCGCGGACGGCCGTGGGCCTGGCATGCGTTATGGTGGCTGGAAGGCGTGCCTTTCCCGCGCAACCATAGTCTCCTCCCTCCCCCCTCCCTAACCCCACAAAAAACTTAACTAAAAACTTAATCAGGGGCTTCTTGTTGGGCTTATGCTGGAGGCCCCTGACCCTGCCCGGCCATCTCTCAGAGGCCCAGTGGTTGAGCCCGTCATCAAGATTGGATGTGATGCAGGCGGGTCGAACCCACGAGAGTGGGGAACCCCTGAGGGCGTGCAGTGCTATGCTAGAGTATTGAACAAGCATAGTCACAGGTGGTTCTGGGAAGGCTGTCCCCTGGATGGTGCATTTGCAGGAGGGTCGAGTCGGGTAGGTGCGTATCTGGATCGTCGCCCTGCCACTGCCACTTGGCCGGGCGAACCCCCAGAAGCAGGCCACTCCTCATCCTCTCACGATGGGTTGTGTCTCTGCTTCCGGAGGTGGTCCAGAACGTACTCTGGGTGAGGCATACTCCATAGAGCTCTCACCTCTATGGGGTAGCAGGTGTAAGGCCCAGCCACTCTGCCACTGTGGCTAGCACCCAGGCCCGTTATGTTCTGTGGGGGAGAATGGGCAAAGATGGGTGAGAGTGGGCAGAAGGCAGGATGGAGGGATCCATTAATTGGCGTCAGCTCCGGTGGCTCAGCCGCCCCAAACAGTTCCCTCCCTGACCCTCTGGGCGTTGTTCCCGGCCACAGTTCCATGGCCCCTATTGGTTGAGGACCATCCAGAGCGTGGCCTCCCAGAGGTACGGGAGTCCCTGGTGTCATGCCCCTGGTGTTGCCGTCTCCGATCAAGGTGTCTCGAGGAGGTGGCTCGGGCCATCGCCTCCATTGTCCAGCGTCTCCTTTGGTGTGAATCTTTCGGAGGCACCGCCGTCCAGGGGCAGCCCACGGTGGTCGAGACGCCGCACCGCTGTTACTAGCGTCTCTGTCAGGGCCTCTGTCAAGGCCCCTCGGAGGACGGTCGACCAGGGCCCAGAGCAGCTGCCTCACCGCCCATGTCTTCGTTGTTGCCGCTACCGTTGTAAAGCTGGTCTGCGGCGTCTCCTTGAGGATTGTTGCAACGGCCGTAGCGGTACAGGGGGCGGGTCGAAGATGCCACGCCGTCAGTGCTACCGCCGCTGTCAAGGCCCCTGGGTGGCGAACGACTAGGCCTGGAGAAGCAGTCCCGGCCGCGGTCGTCTTCGCTGCCGCCTCTTCCACCGCCCAGCTGATCCGCGGCGCCTTCTCTGATCCTCGGAGACGCCGCCGCTGCCCGTTGCTGCTGCTGTTGGTTTCGTTGCCGGCGCCTCCGCCGCACAGCTGATCTGCGGAGACGCCGTCCTTGCCCGGTGATCGGCATCGGAGGAGACCGCAGACCAGGGCTCGCTGGGCTCTCACCGCCGAAGATGCCGCCGCCACCCGGGAGCCGGTCAGGGGCAGAGCAGAGCCTTCGGCCCCTCCTGTATGGCTGCGAGGGCTGCCGTGGTCCAGGGCTGTCGTGGTCCAGGGGTGGGCCTCTCGACGCCGCTGCCGCCGCTTCCGCCACCCAGCTGGTCCAGCTGGTCCGTGGCGTCTCCGTCGATAGTCCGGAGACGCCGCCGTCCCCGGGAGCCGGTCAGGGGGCCGGGGCAGAGCAGAGCCTCCGGCCCCTCCTGGATGGCTGCGACGGCTGTCGTGGTCCAGGGGCGGGTCTCTCACCTCCGGCGCCGCCGATGCCTCCGCCTCCGCCACCCAGCTGGTCCAGCTGGTCCGCGGCGTCTCCGTTGATAACCTGGAGACGCCGCCGTCACCCGGGAGCCGGTGGGGGGGCCGGGGCAGAGCAGAGCCTCCGGCCCCTCCTGGATGGCCAGGGGGGGGCCTGGAGACGCCCCGCCGCCACCGCCATCGCCGTTGCCAGGCTCCCTGGATCAACGACCAGCCTGGGGGCTTGAAAATCGTCGCCGCAGCCGCTGCCATCCTTTCCGCCGGGGCCTCCGCCGCACAGCTGATCGGCGGAGGCGCCGCCCTTGCTCGGCAGTTGACAAGCGGCAGAGGCAGGGCGGAGGGTGCTGGCTCCGTTTATAACGGTCGCCAGCGGCCCAGGCGGTGGGGCAGGGATGTCCTGGCGCCCCTGCAGTTGTTTCGGGAGGCAGCGGGCGGCATAATTACCCAGTTCATTTGCCCGAAATTCTTGCCCCACCCCAGGGGTCCATTGACGGCCCTGGGGGGCTCCTGGGGGGACGCCTTACTGTTGGGGGCTACGGAGCTCTCCCCAGCGCGTCCGCCATCTTCGGAGCCGGCAAAAAAAAAAAAAAAAAAAAATATCTTGCATTGATAGAGATTGACTCAGAAACAGAGCTTGTTAAGGATTGTATGATAAAATGGGCCCAAAACATCCAGGAAGTTATCACAATGGACACCTGGGAAAAGATTTGGGTGAGGAACGTAAAATTTACTCAAGCTCAAAATCTAAGGGAGAACTTTTATAAAATGTTTTAAAGATGGCATTTAGATCCTAAAAAGCTTGCAAGTATGTATCCGAATTATCAGCCTAAATGTTGGAGGTGCGGAGATGAAGATGCAACATATTTTCACATATGGTGGACATGTAAGAAGGTTAAGGCTTTTTGGATAAAAGTCTGGTGGAATATGCAGAAGATTTTTAAACAGAGGATAAAGTTTTCTCCACAACTTTTTTTGTTGGGAATAATTGCAGACGCTACAGTTGTGGACATCAAGTTGATGTTGAACTTAATTACGGCAGCAAGACTTTTGATAGGCCAATATTGGAAGAAAGAGGAACTGCCGACTATAGAAGAGTGGACTTTAAAGGTTTCCGACCTGACAGAGATTTCGGCCTATTTGAAAGATCACTCGCAAGAACGCTATATTATGGAATGGAGAAAATGGATTGAGTTTATCCAGAACAAGTATAGGGTTAAGAAATTTTATGTAGCATTTGAATAAGTCTTCTTTCGTTTTTTTTCCCTCTTTTTTTATTTTAGTTTCTTTTTATATATATTCAATATTATTAAGGCTTGTTTTATCCTATATAAGCTAGAGAGTGTTGGATTTTAGAGTTTATAGTTGTTAGTATATGATTGTTTATGATTGCTTTTTATATATATACCTTGTATTTAGCTTTGGGAAGTCGGGGGGGGAGGGGGGGAGGGGGGGTAGGGGGGGAGGAGGGAGGGGGAAGGGGGGATTTTTAAAAGAAAATTGTACCTTAAAAAAAAAATTCTCAACTCCATTTTATCATCTATTTTTTTACATCGTGGGTATATGTGAGTCCAATAGCAGAACTCTTGCTGCTGGTGTCTATATAAAAACAAAGTTCCATTTTTTTCAACCTGTCCACATATTCTCCCATAGACCAAGTATTATTTTGTAACTAAGCATTGTGTTATAAATGTTGCCCATTTGATCATATAGTCTTTAATATATTCATACTCCATTATTTCTTATTATTGCAGATTGGTATTATCACATCCCCCTGAAACGCTCAGAGGAACAAGTTAGCTCAGAAGTTGCACAACAGCCAACATCTGAGATCCCACATCTTGGTGATTTTGGAGATCCTCCCAATGACATTACCTTTGGGGGTCGAAGAAAGTGGATCAAAGATACTGACTCAGAATATGTAAAACTGGCAAAGCAAGGAGGTCAACCAGGTGATTTAATTTAAACAAATATTCAGATGTGACTATTTTTATGTGGAGACAAAGAAGTTAATGTTAGAAATGTTGGAAACTGAAGGTAGAATATGACAAATGAGAAGCATGAACATACATAAATACTGCTAAGCTTGTAAGCCGCCCTGAGTCTTCGGAGAAGGGCGGGATATAAATGGAATTAAAATAAATAAATAAATAAATTTTATTTTTTCAGCTGACATTGTGGGTCTTACTTTCCCAAGAACTTTTCCTACAGATTCTAAGACTGAACAATGTTATGAAATGTACAAGAAACCAAATGTGTGATAAAAAAGTTGAAGACTTAATAATTAATGAATCTCAAACTGTATCAAAAAAGGAAATCTTCTTAGACCTCTATGAGATCATGTTATTTTTGTTTTTTTGCTTCAGTTCCAGTGGGGTACCCCAAGGCTCTTAGGCACAGTACTCTTCAATATCTTCATTAATTATTTAGATGAGGGGATAGAAGGGGAACTCATTAAATTTGCAGATGACACCAAGGGTCAGTGCATCATGAGAAGTCATATAGGAACAATATAACCCAAGGTGCTAGTCACCATCCACTCCAGGCAGCAGTTAGGACCTGAGCCAAATTGCCCTCTAGACCTTCAGAGAAAACCCCAAGCTCTCTTTGAAGCCCCATTTGGTCCATCAATTGCCTGGAAGAAGCCAGTTGAACAAGCTCTGTCTCTCTGAGGATCACAAGAGAATCAAAAAAATACCAATGGATTAATCTGTCCACAACTGATGTTAATGTCCATCCCCACCTCAGGACAAAATCTAGACCCAAAAAGTGAACACTGACATGTGTCTTGCTGTCAATTATTTGGGACAGATCCAAACAAACAAGCCACAATCTTCCAAGTCACCCCAGACTCAGTGACCAGATAGCAAATTGAAACCCCCCAAAATCAACAGCCTTTGGGACTCTACTGCCAATCCAGCAACAGGGTCAGCTAGCAAGGAGGATGGTAACACCAACAATCCCAACTGTTCCCTTATACTGAATCTCAACTAGAACACATCACATCTGGTTATCTTGGAACAGAGTCCCTGAAGTATCAAATTTAATTGTTAAATTTACTCAGAGCCATGAAGTATCTTCTTTTACATTTTAAAATCAACCTATTTGTCAACATCCAGCTCGAGAATCAAGATAAAACTCCAGGTTCCTTCTGTTTCTGAAAATCTTACTGTGTATTGAACACACAGCATGGTAATGTCAAAATAAAACTAACTCTGAAGTTCCCAGATATCAGTCCATATAATTAAATTAATTAAACAATTAACCCCCAACCTCTCATGTAGTCCATGTAAACAATTTCACTTTGTTATGGGAACCATCTGCTTCCTTTCCACACCTGTTGTAATGTCCTTGGAAAGGTTTCAGGCTCTCAGCGTCTTCAGTGGAATAGTAGAGGTTTTGTTTCTCCTTCTAACCCATTCTAAAGCAATACCTCCCCCCTCTTATTCTAATGGCAAGTTGAAATAAAAAGTCACATAGCTCCAAAGTTACATTCTTGACATTATTTCTGAATATTCTCATTTCCAGTTTCTAAATTATTTTATTTTATTTTATTTTCAATATTTAGGGAAGTCTCTGGTAGCTTATTAATCAAATTGGCAAGAGGCATGTACAAGAGGGAGTAATCAGAAAGTATGGAAGAACCCTGAGGTTTGCAGGAGCACAGTTGTTGTTTTTTAATAAAAAAGAGAATTAAGATTGTGACTCCATCTGCAATGCTCAATGTCTTAAAAGTACACATAGCTGAGAAGGAACAAGAAATGAAGGGAGAGCAAAATGGATTATTCTGGAGATGGATATGGCTGGCTCCTTTTATATGCTTCTGTTTAGAAAACTATACTGAAATATCTAAATATAATGTTGGGTTAAACTAGAATAGATATTAAAAAAAACTATGGTTGGCTTTTTGATTTCTTTTAAATTTTAAAGATTTCTCTCTTCCTTTTATTTTCCTGAAAGGTAAATAAAATTATATATATTTTTCAAATATGGTAGAGTAATTTCTACAAGGAATCTACAGTAACATAACATAAAACAATTAAACATCATCTCCCACATCATGTTATTCCTCTTTCAGATACAGCCACTAATAGATTTTAAAAGCAAAATGTAAAAAAAGAGGAGATTGCATCAAAATCTTTTATATCTTGTCATTTAGATATTGTTTTCCTTTAGTGGATTAATATAAAAGCATTTTTAATACTTATCCCTGGCTCTAACTGTGTGCAGGATACAGAATTTATCTGATTATATTTTTAAAATCTGCAGTTGTTTAAATGTATATTTTATATTTTTAAATGTCTTTGGTTTAAGATTTACTGAGACATTTTACTCCTACTCCACGAAAAGTATCCCTGGGGCCTTATGGTACACATGAATGGTACTCACATCTGCAACAAGCTGCAACTGATGACTCTAAGTAAGTATTCTGTGTCTTTATGAGAAATGTTAATTTAATTTTACAGTGAGGAAATGGGTTTCTTGAATGTTGAAATTTGATGACAAATGCTATAAGCAGGGCTTTTTTTCTCATAGAATGCTCAGAACGGCGTTCCGGCACCTTTTTTGGGGGGAAAAAAACTTCAACAAGCTGTGTAGCAATTCCTATTGGCTTTCAAAATCCAATAGAGGGAGCTCTATTGGATTTTGAAAGCCAATTGCTGCTGAGCCCGCCAAAAAACCCGGCCAGCAAACTTTGCACAAAGAAGTTGTCTGCAGCGAAGGCTAGTTGTCAGGAACTTTGCACCATCTCAACTGGGTAAATAAGAAAGGGCAAGGAGTGGGAGGTGGGTTTTGCAGAGTGCATGTGCACTTCTTCCTTATGCTCACCTGTCAGCCAGCTGGTGGCCTACCCGGTGCTGGACCTGGGGGGTAGTTAGCGTGTGTCTCCGAACCATATCCACGTTGGTCTTTCCCGGCTGTGCCTTCCTTGTGTGATATAAACCCAGACACGGAGCTGCAGCTGGCATTGTTGCTAGAGGGGGACCAAATGGGCAGCGCAGCTGAACCCCAGGGGCTGGGGAGGGAGCTCAGGGAGGCAGCCCGGGGTGTCTGTGTCAGACACCTCGCAGTCCTGCAGCCCATAAATAGCCACAATGTCCAGGAAGTCCCCCAGTGGGTGTCCAGCTTCCTTGGCATGGTGGGGAAGGCAGGGGGCTTGGCTTGCTGTAGACCAGCCTGCTGCAGGGCGCCGCCGCAGCCCCCATCATGCAGCCGCTGCCCAGGGCCAGCCCCGCCCGGCTGGCAGTATCGTGGAGTGTGTTGGCCTAGCCGGCGCAGGCGGGTGTCCATCTGGGAGGCGCCGACGGCCCCGGCATGCAAGTGGAGGAGTGTCCGCCAGGCTCCCGGCTACCCCGGCTCTTCTGCCCTGGCTGCTATTTGTAGTCCGGGAAGATGTTTGCGGGCATCTACACCCTGGAGGCACCCGCCAGCGGCTGAGCAGTGGGCCATTCTCACCACCGCCCTGGACAGCCCAGCCGGAGGTGAAGAGGGAGGCCCATGGAATGCCATCATGTCTGGTTGTGCGCGCAGCGGCGGCAGATCGCACAAGAGCAGCTCCGGCTGCACAACTCAGAGCTCTCCAAGAGGCTGAGCGCTGCTTGTCAGCGCCTCGACGCTGCCCAAAAGCAGCCTTTGGGCGGCGTCAAGGCGATGCCAAGCAGTGCTCAGCCACTTGGAGAGCTCTGAGTTGTGCAGCCGGAGCTGCTCTTGCGCGATCCCTTGCTACAAGAGAAAGCAGGCTGAAACGGAGTGAGGGAGATTGCCAGGAATGCAAATTGGCTGATCTGGCGCTGCTGCAATCTCCCTCGTTTCAGCCTGCTTTCTCTTGTAGCAAGGGAAGCTGAAACCGAGTGATGAAGATTGCAGGAGCGCGAGATCAGCTGATTCGCATTCCTGGCAATCTCCCTTGCTCCGTTTTAGCTTGCTTTCTGCAAGAGAAAGCCGGGCCGCAGGGCCGCCTCCTCAGGTACTGCTCTAACGTGGAGAGGGAAGGACAAAGAGGGAGGGAAGGAAGAAAGGAAGGAATGAAAGAAGGAAGGGACAATGGGAGAGGGAGGGAGAGAGAGAAATAGAGAGAGAGAAAGAGGGAGAGAGAGAGAAGGAGAAAGGGAGGGAGAGAGAAGGAGAAAGAAAGGGAGAGAAATAGAGGGAAAGAGAGAAAGGGAGAGGGAAAGAGAGGGAGAAAAAGAAAGAAAGGGAGAGAGAGAGACAAGGAGAAAGGAAGAGGGAGGGAAATAGAGGGAGAGTGAGAAAGGGAGAAATAGAGGGAAAGAAAAATAGGGAGAGAAAGGGAGAGAGAGAAGGAGAAAGAAAGGGAGGGAAATGGAGATAGAAAGAGGGAGAAATAGAGGGAAAGAGAAAAATAGGGAGAGAGAAAGAGGGACAGAGAGGAGAGAGAAAGAAAGAGGGAGGGGGAGAGAGGGAGAGAAAGAGAAGGGGAGAGAGAGAAATTAAATTAGTAACATGATTGTTAAGTGAATCTGGTTTCCCCACTAACTTTGCTTGTCAGAAGGTTGCAAAAGGCAATCACATGACCCTGGAACAATGTGACCATCATAAATATGAATCGATTGCCAAGCATCTGAATGTAAATCACATGACCCTGGGGATGCTGCAACGGTCATAAGTGTAAAAAATGGTCATAAGTCACTTTTTTCAGTGCCGTCGTAACTGAACAGTCACTGGGCGACTGGTGGTACTCGGACATTGCCTTGTCCTAAAAGTGGTGCAATGGATGAAAAGGTTGAAAAGCCCTGTTTTAGTATACTGGTACTATTTGGTTCAGAATATTTTTTTTCTTGTTTTCCTGCTCTAAAAACTGGGTGTGTCTTATAGTCAGGTGCGTCTTATGGTCCGAAAAATAGGGTAGTTCTTGCCTTGCTCAGCAGTGCAGGTTGATCCCTTTCCATCGTCCCACCCTTCCTTTCCTCACACAGCCTGTTACTTGACCACAAAGAGCTGCTGCCCAGCACATTAGATTACAATAAATTACTGGTTGACCTCTACCTTCTGGAGTGTTCAGTTTCTAATTTTATGGCCTGTATCAATCAGATTATTGAATGGTGTCTGAAATGCAGCCATCTAACACAGAAATCCAAGCCACATGGAGTGGAGCCTTAAGAGCCAGACTAGAGTTTACAGATGCTCATTTTTCATAAACTAAATCCTTGGCCAGGAGGCAGAATCATGCATCTCCTTCCTTGTGATCAGAGTTACTGATAAAACACACTATGCAAATACACAGATCTGGGTCAGTAAAGAATTCATATAGATAGTCTGACAGTATTTCTTATTTCTTTGAATCCACAACTAATCTTTGAATTGGACAGCATATCACATACCTGTGTCTGATATTATTACAGAGTTATAAAATAGACTGCTGTCACTAAATAATTATATGAGATTCTAGATCTATCAGCCCAGTTCATTGCAGGTCTGAACTCCCATGCAGTGAAAAGGAGAGGGGTTGCAACTTCTGTTTGTAGTTATCCACCTTTCTGCACACTGAGATAATCGGCCATCGTACAAATACAGAGCCTATCATGCTTTTATATTTATATATGGAACAAAATGTATGTTAAGAATTGAATATATAATTGTTTAATTATATAAATAAAATTATATAAATAAATAACAAGATGAGAGTTCCGGCACCTTTTTTTTTTTAGAAAAAAAGCCCTGGCTATAAGGTAAGCTGTTTGGATTAATAGTAATATTTTTGCCTCCAGACCGCATGTTCCAGCAATGCCAGACTACATGATTCATGAAGAATTTAAGGCTGATCAACCAACCAGCTATGAACCTAAAAGGGGTCCTTTTGATTTTGATATGAAAAGTGTTTGGCAAAGGGATGCTGAAGAAAAAGAGAACAAAGAGAAAAGAGAGGTAAGGTTCTGCTATTCCTAGCTGTTATATTTTTGGAGAAGACATGCTTATTTTTAAAAATTATACTAATGTGTCCGTTAGATTTTTAAAACCCAAATATGAAAATAGATTTAAAGTTTTTAGACTATCTAGAACAAGATTAGTTATGCATATGGAGGAGTTTTTGTTGTAATATGTTTGCAATACAGTCTTAATACAGTATGTATACTAAGAAGCACATTCTACTGGAACTACTGTTTTTCACTACTAGTGTTTAAGAATTTTAGTCTGAAAATTGTGTGTATGAAACATAAAACATAAATATTAGTGTTGTAGCGTGGGCAGCCACGTGGACACAAGAATGAGACAGGGTACACGAACTGTTCCTTTTATTGATCACATAATGGAAGCGTAGTCCTACCCTCATCAATCCCTTATATACTACTGATGCCCGACAAGCTGTCCAACCCGATTGCTCTGTTTTCCCGCCAGCCAGGTAACATCCAACCCGGTGTAGTATATTTCCCGCCAGACAGGTTTACCAATCACCTCACCTGAGTGATGCCAGTGATGTTAGGTTGGCTGTGCCAGCCAAGCATCCTACATACACAACAATTAGGGAGTAGTATTTAAAGAGCCCCTTCATGGATTACTGCCTTGTCGTGGCGAAGGGGCTTGCGTAATTCAATGAAGCTATGAGCTATGCCGTGCAGGGCCACCCAAGACGGAAAGGTCATAGCAGAGAGTTCTGACAAAACGTGATCCACTGGAGAAGGAAATGGCAAACCACTCCAGTATTTTTGCCATGAAAACCCTATGGACAGTACCAAAAGGCAAAACGATATGACGCTGGAAGATGAGCCCCTCAGGTCGGAAGGCGTCCAATATGCTACTGGGGAAGAGCAGAGGGCTAGTACTAGTAGCGCCAGAAAGAATGAAGCGACTGGGCCAAAGCCGAAAGAACGCTCAGCTGTGGATATGTCTGGTGGTGAAAGGAAAGTCCGATGCTGTAAAGATTTTTTCTCCATAGGAACCTGGAATGTAAGATCCATGAATCAAGGAAAGCTGGACGTGGTCAAACAAGAGATGACAAGACTAAACATCAACATCTTAGGTATCAGCGAACTAAAATGGACAGGAATGGGTGAATTTAATTCAGATGACCATCAGGTATACTACTGCGGGCAAGAATCCCTCAGAAGAAATGGAGTAGCCTTCATAGTCAATAAAAAAGTAGGAAAAGCAATACTGGGATACAATCCTCAAAATGACAGAATGATCTCAGTTCGAATCCAAGGCAAACCATTCAATATCACAGTAGTCCATGTCTATGCCCCAACCACCGGTGCTGAAGAGGATGAAATTGACCGGTTCTATGAAGCCCTACAGCACCTTATAGAACTAACACCCAAAAATGATGTCCTTGTCGTCATGGGGGATTGGAATGCTAAAGTAGGAAGCCAAAAGATAACTGGAATAACAGGCAAGTTTGGCCTTGGAGTACAAAATGAAGCAGGGCACAGGCTGATAGAATTTTGTCAAGAGAATACGATGGTCATAGCAAACACTCTTTTCCAACAACCCAAGAGACGGCTTTACACATGGACATCACCAGACGGTCAACACAGAAATCAGATTGACTATATGCTCTGCAGCCAAAGATGGAGAAGCTCTATACAGTCAGTAAAAACAAGACCAGGAGCTGACTGTGGCTCAGACCATGAGCTTCTTGTTGCAAAGTTTAGGCTTAAATTAAAGAAAGTAGGGAAAAGTGCTAGGCCAGTCAGGTATGAGTTAAATCATATCCCTGTTCAATATACAGTAGAGGTGACAAATAGATTTAAGGAATTAGATCTGATAGACAGAGTGCCTGAAGAACTATGGACAGAGGTTCGCAACATTGTACAACAGGTAGCAACCAAAACCATCCCAAAGAAAAAGAAATGCAAGAAAGCAAAATGGCTGTCTGAGGAAGCTTTGCAAATAGCTGAGGAAAGGAGGGAAGTGAAAGGCAAGGGAGAAAAAGAAAGATATGCCCAATTAAATGCAGAATTCCAAAGAATAGCTAGAAGAGATAAGAATGCCTTCTTAAATGAACAATGCAAAGAAATAGAAGAAAACAATAGAATAGGGAGGACCAGAGATCTTTTCAAGAAAATTGGAGAGATGAAAGGAATGTTTCATGCAAAAATGGGCATGATAAAGGACCAAAATGGCAGGGACCTAACAGAGGCAGAAGAGATTAAGAAGAGGTAGCAAAATTACACAGAAGAACTATACAGGAATGATCTTAACATCCCTGACAATCACAATGAGGTGGTCACTGACCTCGAGCCAGACATCCTAGAATGTGAAGTGAAGTGGGCCTTAGAAAAGCTGAGCAACAACAAAGCTAGTGGAGGTGACAGTATTCCAGCTGAGCTATTCAAAATCTTAAAAGACAGTGCAGTAAAAGTGCTACACTCAATTTGCCAGCAAATTTGGAAAACTCAACAGTGGCCACAGGATTGGAAAAGATCAGTTTACATTCCAATTCCAAAGAAAGGCAGTGCCAAAGAATGTTCAAACTATCGCACCATTGCACTCATTTCTCATGCTAGTAAAGTTATGCTTAAAATTCTACAAGCTAGACTCCAGCAGTATGTGGATCAAGAACTACCAGAAGTACAGGCAGGATTTCGAAGAGGCAGAGGAACTAGAGATCAAATTGCTAACATATGGTGGATCATGGAGAAAGCTAGAGAGTTCCAGAAAAACATCTACTTCTGCTTCATTGACTATGCTAAAGCCTTTGATTGTGTGGATCATAACAAACTGTGGCAAGTCCTTAAAGAGATGGGAGTACCAGACCATCTTATTTGTCTCTTGAGAAACCTATATGCGGGTCAAGAAGCAACAGTGAGAACTGGACACGGAACCACTGATTGGTTCAAAATTGGGAAAGGAGTCTGGCAAGGCTGTATACTGTTTAATTTAATTTATATGCAGAGCACATCATGAGAAAGGCAGGGCTAGATGAATCAAAAGTTGGAATTAAGATTGCCGGAAGAAACATCAACAACCTAAGATATGCAGATGATACCACTCTAATGGCAGAAAGTGAAGAGGAACTAAAGAGCCTCTTGTTGCGAGTGAAGGAGAGTGCAAAAGTTGGGTTGAAACTTAACATTAAGAAAACCAAGATCATGGCATCCGGCCCTCTCAATTCCTGGCAAATAGATGGGGAAGAAATGGAGGTAGTGACAGATTTTATTTTCCTGGGCTCCAAGATCACTGCAGATGGGGACTGTAGCCAAGAAATTAAAAGACGCTTGCTCCTGGGGAGGAATGCCATGGCAAATCTAGACAGCACACTAAAAAGCAGAGACATCACCCTGTCAACAAAAGTGCGTATAGTCAAGGCTATGGTATTCCCAGTTGCAATGTATGGCAGTGAAAGCTGGACCATAAGAAAGGCTGAGCGCCAAAGAATTGAAGCCTTTGAACTATGGTGCCGGAGAAGACTCCTGCGAGTCCCTTGGACTGCAAGGCGATCAAACCGGTCAGTTCTAGAGGAGATCAACCCTGACTGCTCTTTAGAAGGCCAGATCCTGAAGCTCAAACTCAAATACTTTGGCCATCTAATGAGAAGGAAGGACTCACTGGAGAAGAGCCTAATGCTGGGAAAGATTGAGGGCAATAGAAGAAGGGGACGACAGAGAATGAGGTGGCTGGATTGTGAAGCAGCTCTCACAAGAGATCGATGGGACGTTAAGGTGCTTCCAAGTTACATGTTTTGTGCCATGGATGGAGTCACTGAAGCAGTAGGTGTGAGCTTAAATGGACTCCAGAAGATGGTAGAGGACAGGAAGGCCTGGAGGAACATTGTCCATAGGGTCGCGATGGGTCGGACACGACTTTGCAACTAACAACAACAAAATTTAAAGAGCTTTAGAGAGCTTTCTGATGCATACTTATATAGTATTGATGCTTATTCAAGTAAATCTCAATCACAGGGTACATATATTGTGCTAATTAATAAATCAAAATTTACAAGCTGTAGAGAATGGATTTATACATTACGCTTAGCCAAAACCACACAGGAAACCTTCTGGCTTTATGCAGCAAGTAGCTCTCAGCCAATTACTTGAGCTCAGATAAATACATTATGGAATAATAGTCTATTGCATATTAATCCAATTTTAGTTTTAAACATGTTTAAGAGATTTAGTGGTCCCTTGCCAATTCCATAGAAAACATAAGCCAAGTACAAGTCTCTTTTTCTAATTCTTTTGTAGTCCTGGTTAATTGGAAGCTCATTTCTTATTTTCTGTTTTGGCTAATATCAACTTTCTTGAGTTTAGGGAATGAATATTCTTTTCCTGACCTTGTTTTGAAAAATCAGCTCCAATGTTTGAAAAAATGAAGGAGTCTGAGCAATATAGATGCTGCTATAGGAATTAGTCTGTGTGCGAATGTTCCTTTACTCAAGTCTATTGTTATGGGTGTTATGTGTTATATATAGCTCTATCATTCATTTCTATCATATTTGTTTCCTGTGTCATACTGCTACTCTATGATTCATCCCTATTGTTTCTGTGATGCATTTCCTGTTCCTGTTGTATTCCCTCTCTCTAAGAAAGGTGGCTTTTGTGTAGTGAAGCCTTGTATTGTATTTACTGACTCCACATGAAACATGGAGTCAGAAGCATCTGAATCTGTCTCCACACATTTGATGCATGCCAGTCTAGCACTTGCAGCCCTGTACTGGAAGCCAAGCATTTGAAGCCAGGAAACCAGCATCATGGCAGCTGCTGACAGTATTCTACTGCCTGAGGCAATAGTGATGAGTGGGGATTGCAGCAGTAACTGGGCCAACTTCAGAGCAGAGTTTGAGGATTACACCCTAGACCAGGGGTAGGCAACCTTGGCTCTTTTATGACTTGTGGACATCATTACCCAGAATTCCTGAACCAGCCATACTGACTCAGGAATTCTGGAATTGAAGTCCACAAGTCATAAAAGAGCCAAGGTTGCCTACCCCTGCCCTAGCCAGAGGCTTAAATGACAAATCAGCAGTAGTGGAGGCAGCCACACTGAGATGGCTGATCAGCAGTGAATGCCTGCATGTTTACAAGCATAATTTAACCCTTACAGAGGAGCAAAAGAGTGATACTAAAGCCATCCTAGATGCCTGAGAAGTCTTTTTCAGACCCTCTAAAATGTCATATATAAGAGATATAAATTTGGCAGCTGTAATCAAGAAGAAGGTGAAGCAATATGCAGTTTTATCACCCAGCTAAGAGAAAAAGCTATAAGCTGTGATTTTGGCTCTCTGAGAGATTAACTTATTCATAATAAAATAGTTCTGGGTATCACTAGTGAAAGCACACACCACCACCTTTGAGGGAACATAATTTAAGCTTACAAGCTGCAATTGAGATATGTCATACCACAGAACTTACAGACAAACAGTTGAGTCCCTTGGACCGGGTTAAAGAGATTGGCAGTGTCAATGTAGCCTCCAAACAAGAGCTAAGCATGAAGAACCACTAGCAGAAGCATTAGCACAAAACTCATCTACACAACTCACCTGGGAGCATCCCAGTATCATGCAAGTACTATGGCAGTGTGCATGTATGAGAGAAAGAGCAGTGTCCTGCATATGGGAAAACCTACAGAGCATGTGGGATATTAAATCATTTTGCATGTGTGTCTCTCAAGTAAAATGGAAGCAAGGAAGCTTCACACAACTGAGCAAATGACAGAGGATGCATACTAGTTTACCGCCAATGTGATTTATACAAAAGAATGTATTGGTGCTGTAAACTATAGGGGCAAAAAATGGTTCATAAATCTCAGATTAAACAATATAATCCAATCCTGCGAGCTGGGCTCGGGTGGAACATGTGATGCCATGAGTTTAAAGGACAAAATGAAACTGGCATCTGAGATACCTCTTCAGCCTACTAGCACCAAACTGAAGTTATATTCAGGAGAAGGGACTTTTGGGACTTTTCCAAACAGAATGCAGCATACGTGGGGGTATCCACATACTTGAATTTGAGATTGCTGAAGCCAATCAGAAACCACTGTTGTCTGGATCAACATGTGAGCGTCTGGGTTTGATGCAGTTCACAATACCGGCTGTAAGGTTCTGCCTCAAATACTCTCCCCAAGAAAGCAGAACTCTTGAAACAGACATTGTTTTAAAAGGAACTTTTATTGAAAGATAGTGATAGCAAGAGAGCAAAGCAAGATCTAAAGTTTTCCCGCTTGAATTGCTACATAAAAACTTCCATTTCACAAAATCCCACCCCAGAGTCAAACTGTCTAGTTCACATCCAGCCAATCCACAGGTGTGAAGTTGTTATGGGAACCAGAGCTGATAAGGGACAGTTCCCAGGTGCTTCACCAGATCTCACAATGGATTGGAGATAAGGCAGGTGGCCCCTGGCACATTCCATTCCCCTTTTCACATCAGAGATACATCAAAGTTGAGGAAGAACAAAGTAGATGAAGTACAGCCACAAGCCCCCTCCCAGCAGAGAAAAACTCCCCCCCACTAGAATGGCAGAGCCCCAAAAAGAAACATTGAAGAGGTTTCTGACATGCTGCCCTCCTTAAAAGAAGCTGAAGTTCACCTGTAGAAACAAAAATAATAAAATAGGGAGGAAAAAGAGAATAATAGGTTAATCTGGTTTATCTGGGTAATGAGCATAAAAAATATTTGAGTAATCTAGGGGGCTCTAAAATGTTTCTTAAGTATCCTCTCATTTTTGGGAGGCTGGAAGGTCTTTCCAGGCCACCAGATATTGGATAGCTCAATGGTGCCTATGGGAATCTAGGATCTCTTTGATTTCAAAGTATTGCTCTCCCTCAATCATAATAGGTTGTGGTGCAGGAGGAGCTTTTGGCCTTAAAGGTGAGGTTATTTCTGGTTTTAGTAAACTATAATACAACACAGGGTGGATTTGCCTTAAGGATTTTGGGAGTTCTAACTCCACAGTGACAGGGTTTATAATATGTTTGATGGGAAAGGCCTCACAAACCTGGGCCCTAAGCCTTTTTGAAGGTTGAAGTGACTGCAGGAACCTAGTGGATAGGTAAACCCTGTCCCCAATGTGGAAGGGTTTAGATTCTATTCTTTTCTTATCTGCTTGAGCTTTGTAGGCATTCCTGGCCTTTGTCCAAAGCTTTCCTTACTTTCAGTCAGGTGTTTTGTAACTGATTCATCCATTACTGAAGGGAAGGGATGGTGGGTTCATTAGTAGGCAATTCTGGCATTGGTTTAAATAACTGTCCTGTAGCTATTTGAAAGGGAGTGTATCCAGCACTAGAATGGATAGCATTGTTATATGCCACTTGGTTCAATTGTCCTGTTGATAGTTGATAAAACATCTAAGGTATTGTTCTAGAACTGAGTTTGTTTGTTCTGTCCTCCCATTTGTTTGAGGATGATGACTAGAACTCAAGCCTTGTTCTGTGCCCAAATGGTCCAAAAAGGCCTTCCAGAACTTGGATGTTCTGCTCCATGCAATTGGTAGATATGTTGGAGGAACATCTTAGCTAAGCTTCTTGTGGTTGGGATCTTCTGCCAAGGGATGAAGTGGACCTGTTTTGAAAATAACTCAGTCATGACCCTGCACTGTCTGGTAATTCCACAATAAAGTCCATAGAGATCTCTCTCCAGGATGCTGAAGGGCTCATTACCGGCTGTAAAAGGCCAGGTGTTTTTCCTTGGCTCCGTTTCACTGTAGCACACATGGGGCAGCTGGATAGATAACTTTCAATGTCCTTTTTCAGTGATGACCACCAGAACTGCCTCTTTACCAAGTGAAGGGTTTTTGAGTCATGGGAGGCCTGCATATTTTTTTAACCTTTGCGTGGCTGGGATATACAGTTTTCCTCCCACCCAAACCAGTCTATTCTTTTGAGTGGGCTCAGTGGAATTGATAGCTGATGACATTCTAATAGTTGGCTGTGGTGATACAGATGAAGAAGCTGACCCTGATGAGAACCTAATAGCACTACTAGACCTTTGTAGGCAGGTGATGCTGAGGCTTAGCGCTAAGAAATTGCAGTTCAAGCTGCAAGAAGTCTGTTTCCATGGACATATCCTGTCCTCACAAAGCTTAAAAGCTGACCCAGATAAGATTAGAGCCATTGTGGACATGCTACCACCTGCCAATGTCAAATTGGTGCAGAGATTTATCAGTTTTGTCACATATTTAGCAAAATTCCTGTTGCACCTGTCTGAGGAGTGTCAGCCACTGAAACATCTGCTGGACAAAGATGCAGTTTAGCGCTGGCTTCCCAAGCATGACCACACAGTAAAGGAGATAAAACACTTGGTCACCATTGCCCCAATGTTGAAATACTATGATGTATGGTGGACATGTTTTAAAGCAAAGAGGTACTAGACAAAAATACATACTTGGCTAGAAAGGTTGTTGGGAAAGCATGTAGATTTTAAACCTGAACTTTTTTTTACTAGGTAAAATGCCAGAAAAGATTGATAAACAAAGTATATACTTGATTTTACATGTGATAACAGCAGCAAAATCATATTTGCACAATATTGGAAAGATGAAGAAATACCACCAGAGGAAGAAATAATTAAAAAATACTAGAATGGGTGATGTCGCTGCAACATGGACACTGGGGAATGAAGCTCCTTTCCCCAAGCCCGATTTCTACCAACTGGGAGGTCCAAAAGGACTGAAAGTCACCCCAGTAGAGGCGACTGGACAAAGGGTAAAACTTTGCAGATTGCGGGCCAGTGGTAACTGACCCGCTTGATCCAAGCAGCCCTTGGAAGCAGTAGGAAGAAAGGCTGACTGCATGGATGCGGTCAGCCAGAAGCAGATGATCATCAGAGACAAGAATACTAACAAGCGGAAAGCAAAACAACTGATACAGTTGAGACTACTTTCCTTACCTTTCTACAAGTAAAAATACTAGTTCTGGGAAAAAGCACTCAAAAGCAAGAAATCCCTAAGCTTCAGGGATGGGGGGGTGGCTTCTACCCCTCCTTCCTGAACTATAAGTGGCAGTTTAAGCTTTGGGGAAATTAAAACTGACTTATAACAATATTGTGAAGATATTTGAGGACTAAAAGAAGGATAATTTGGGAAAGTTTTGAATTTATATTTTTTTTTGTTCCTTGTTTGGAAACCATCAGATAACTTTTTAACTTTTTTAAAGTATGGTAGGAATGGACATCTAATGACATCTAGTAGCAAAACTGAGAACTACATTTCACCTTGCTTTTTTTTAATCTTACCAACTTGTTTTGATTGGAGTTTTAAAACTTGGCTGGATGCCCAGTCACAGCTTATAGTTTAAACACTTTGATGTCCTTGGAATTTATAGTCCTGAAGATTGTGGCTGAAAAAGAAAAGACTCTTTTTGGATTGCCCTTCTTTACAGGATGGATTACAATTTACAATTTACCTCTTCTATTTGTTAGAAGCCTACTGGATTACAGTTTGATTTACTTGGTGGATTATAAAAAGTATGATTAAAAGATAAAGATGAGCATCCCCAATCAATCCAAAGTTGGAAAAAAGGAACTTCTGCTCCCTCTTCTGCTTCTCCAAGTCTAGTCTACCAGAGATCAATTGATACAATGCTCCAACAAGAAAAGGCTAATAACTTCCAAAAGGAAACTCAACCGATGCTACAAGCAATTCAAGAGGCAGTTGCTACTCACATGGCAGTTACAACAAGAAACCATGAGGGGATGAAAAATGATTTTGATAAAATGAATCAAAAAATTAATAACGTGGGCTCTCAATTTGAAAATTTTAAACAGATTATTACAGATAACCAACAAAGAATCCAAAAAATAGAAGATAAATCAACTGAGGTTGACCAGAAATTAGAAGTCTTAAAGGATGAAAATCAGAAATTGATGCAAATAAATGCAGAACTAGAAGACTCAATAGCTATTATGGAGATGGAAAGAGCCTCATATTTTTTAAGATTTCAAAATATAATGGAAGATAAGGAAGAGGATCTTCTACACTTGATAACGGAATTATTGGCAGATACATTAGGAATTGGGAAATAGGAAACGGAAGGAGATTTAGATCAGATCTATCGAGTCAACTCAAACTATACTAGAAGAAATAAAGTCCCCAGGGAAGTACATGTTAGATTTCTCAAAAGATCTATAAGAGATGAGATTCTGAGAAGAGTAAGAGATGAACCTTTGAAATACAAAGAAAAAGAAATTGTAGTCCTCAAACAAATTCCTAGGAGAATAAGAGAATCCTGAAGAGAATACCAGTTTCTAACTAGGAAATTAATTGAAAAAGGAGTGAATTTCAGATGGCTGATTCCAGAAGGGATTTTAATTAATTTGGATACGAAAAGATATAGATTGGATATGCCACTTAAAGCAGTGGAATTCTTTGACAGCCATAGAGTATTTCTGGAAGGAGGTGATTTTCAATCTGGTACAAAGAGAGAAACAAAGAAACAGGAAGAAATGACAGTAGAAGGAGCAGTCAAACCAAGAGAGGAGGAAAAAACTAAAAATACATACACAGAAGAAGGAGCAAGACCAAGAGATCAGAGACAGATAAGATTGACTAGGAGATTAAGACCTGAATATAATTGAAAGAAATGGAGAAGGAGAGTGGGATTTTGTCAATGAATATAAATGGACTAAATTCTCCCTCAAAAAGGAGAAAATTCTTTGTACGATTACAAAAAAATGAATATAATTTGTCTCCAAGAAACACATGTTAAGAGACAACATTATAAGTTGTTAGAACAACCAAAAATTGGTAAATTTCACTTTGCATTAGCACTTCAAAGGAAAAGAGGACTAGCTCTACACATTAAAGAAATGATGAACCCTAAACAAATTTATACAGATGAAGAGGGGAGAATATTAATGGTGGAAATAATGATGGATCAAAAACAGATACTTTGTAGCAATATATGCACCAAACAATAAACAAGAACAATTTTACCAAAAGTTACATAAAAATATTAGATTTAAACTATCAAAATCTCTGTATAAGGGAGACTTTAATGCAATAACAGATGGAATTTTGGATTATAAAGGCTCTAAACAAGGAAGGAAAGGAGGGAATATATTACCTAAAGTGTTTTCAAAAAATGACAGAACTTTGTATGCAACACATATGGAGAGAAAAAAATACAAAGAAATATACATTTTACTCAAATAGACATAAATCATGGTCTATAATTGATATGATATGGACATCTTTAGAACTTAATACAATGATACAAGAAATTGAGATGGAAACTAATGTTTTGGCAGATCATAACCCAATAAATATTACTTGGAAAGGAACCAAGAAAAAATTAAGATGGTCCTTGAATAAGTCAGTATTGAAAGAAAAAGAATTTATACAACTAGCGAAAAAGGAATTGGATTTTTTCTTCAAAATTAACAAGAAAGAAGAAACATCGCTTCAAAATGTGTGGGATACGGCCAAAGCATATTTCAGAGGGTTGGATATCACCTATACCACTAAAAAGAATAAAGGAAAGAAACAACAATAGTTAAAGTTGAAGGAAGAATTCAGAAAGTTACAATCAGAATTACAAATAGACCTGCAAAAGAAAATACTTAAGAAACAAATGGAGATAATAAAACACAAATTAAATCTAGCCAAGATGGAAATAATGGCTTAACAGATTAAAAGGGCTAAACAGAACTTTTTAAAATGCCAACAAGCTGGGGAGATGGTTAGCATATAGATTGCAAAAAGAAAAAGAGAAAAAACTGATAAATAAGCTGCAAGATCAAAGGTGAATTACAGTTTCAAAATGAAACAATTAAAAAAAATTCTAAGATTATTATGAGATACTTTACAATGCAGAAGAAATTCCAAAAGAAACAATACAGCAGCATTTTAAAAAATCAGACTTACCACAAATTTCAGAGAATATTTAAAATATATTAAATGGAAAAATATCAATGATGGAGATTATAGAGGCTATAAAAGGGCAAAAAATGATAAGACTCCAGATCCAGATGGATTTCTTGCAGAGCTTTATAAATCATTACAAGATATACTGAGTCAGTGATGGCGAACCTTTTAGAGACCGAGTGCCCAAACTGCAACCCAAAACCCACTTATTTATTGACGGGTGCCAGGTGGGCGTGTCTGCAGTATTTGAGTACCACCAGTCATCTAGCAAGATGTCAAAAACATGACCAAAAAAAGGAAAAAGTGATAAAGTACAGGTTTAAAACAATTCACTTAGTGACTGTTCGAAGTTACAACAGCATTGAAAGTGACTTATGATCATTTTTCACACTTATGACTGTTGCAGCATCCCTAGGGTCATGTGATTTACATTTGGATGCTTGGCAACTGATTCATACTTATGTCAGTCAGTGTCCCAGGGTCATGTGATCACCTTTTGCAACTTTTTGACAAGGGAAGTCAATGACTGGGGGGGGAGCATGGCCAGCTCAACATCACTCAGGTTGCGGGGCACCTCTGGGGGGTGCAGGCGGGGCTGAGGTGGGATCTGTGGGTCTCTGGTGGAGGGAAGTGGGACTGTGGTGGGTCTTGCCTCCCTCCCATTCTCTCTCTCTCTCTTCCTTCCTTCCTTCCTTCCTTCCTTCCTTTCCTTCTTTCCTTCCCTCTCATTGTCCCTTCCTTCCTTCCCTCCCTCCCATTGTCCCTTCCTTCCTTCCTTCTTTCATTCCTTCTTTCCTTTCCTTCCTTCCTTCTCATTGTCCCTTTCTTCCTTTCCGGGTTAGGAAATCCTGGCAGTTTGTTTTGTTTTGGTTCCTGAGGCCCCCTTTCTTGTTCTGCAATGGAAGGGGACAGTTTTGGGTGGGTTAAATATATGGGCTGAAAGCGGCACTCATCCTGGCATGTCTGCTGAGCCCCGAAGAAGCACTTATCATCTGGAAAGCAGCACGGCAGGTCACACAGGCAGCCCTCAGCCACTCCCCTTCTCTCCATGCCTCCAAACCGATCCCTGGGCCAGAGCCTGAACTCTGATCATTGATTGGTTCACTGTCCCTTCACTCAACTCCTGTCAAGTGGCTTGTAATTGGGTGATGCCGTTAAATTTTCACGCTGAGTGGGAGGGCGTGCCACCGTGGCTCTTGCTAGGTTGCGGGGGCCACCATGGAGGGGAGGATTATTTTGTGATGGGGCGGGTGAGAGAGAGAGAGAAAGGAGGGGAGGTTATGGCGGGAGAGACGAAAATGCTTCTGAGTGGCCTCATCATGGTTGCCACCTCCTGTTACGGGTTGTGGTTCTTTCGATCTTGGCACACAGCTCTGGTAAGTGGGCAGGTGAGCACAAGACAGTTCAGGGCATCCCCAGCTGCCCCTTTTCCTCTTAAGCCTCTTTCCAGTAATGGAGGCTCAGGATGCTAAGTGGCCTTATTGTTAGGAAGCGATAATGAGCTTATGTTGTTGTTGTTGTTGTTGTTGTTGTTGTTGTTGTTGTTGTTGTTGTTGTTGTTATTATTATTATTATTATTATTATTATTATTATTATTATTATTATTATTATTATTATTTGGATTTATATGTTGATTTCTTAACCGGAAACCCCCCATCAGAATATATTTCTTATCATTAGGAGCATGTCTTCTTGTGACAGTTTAGGCTATACTGAGTATTAATTTTCCTCAATTTATGTCTGTAAAGTGATATGAGCGGCGTAGTTGCTTGGATTATGATAGAAGTGTTAAAGTTAAGATGGCATCAGGTTTCTTGGTGAAAATGGATTTGAAAGGAAGGAAGGGAGTAAGGAAGGGAGGGAGGGAGGGACAATGAAAGTGAGGGAGGGAAGGAGGGAGAAAGGGAGGGAAGAGGAAAGAAGGAAGGGACAATGGGAGAGAGGGAGGGAGAGAGAAAAAGAGAGAAATAGAGGAAGAGAGAGGAGACAGAAAGAAAGAGGGCAAGAGAAAGAGAGAGAGAGGGAGAGAGAAATAGAGAGGGAGAGAAAGAGGGAGAGAGAAAGAGAGAGAGAGAGAGAAAGGGAGGGAGGGGGAGAGAGAGAAAGAGAGAGAGAGAGAGAGAAATAGAGGGAGAGAAAGATCAAATTAGCAACATGGTTGTTAAGTGAATCTGGTTTCTGCACTAACTTTGCTTGTCAAAAAGTTGCAAAAGGTGATCACATGACCCTGGAGCAATTTATTTATTTAATTTATTAATTTGGTTTATATACCGCCCTATTCCCAAAGGACTCAGGGCAGTTTACAAAGCAGAATTTAAAAACAATACAATATAAAATTAAAATTAAATTAAATTAAGTATAGCCCCCAAAAGTCAAAATCACAACTTAAAATCATTAAAACCCCTCAGTCCAGGCCAGATAGCTCAAAGAGCCAGGTTTTTAGGTCCCGGCGAAACGAACGAAGGTCGGGGGCAGTCCAAAGTTCCGTTGGCAGTTGATTACATAGGGCAGGTGCACCCACAGAGAACGCCCTCCCCCTGGCGATCACCCATCAGCAATGCTTGACCAGCAGTACTCTGAGGAAGCCCTCCCTGTGGGAGCACACAGGATGATGGGAAATTGACACTGGCAGCAGGTGCTCCCTCAGATAATCCGGGCCCATGCCATTTAGGGCTTTATAGGTCATCACCAGCACCTTGAATCTCACCTGGAGGGCAACTGGAAGCCAATGCAGCTCGCAGAGAAGAGGTGTTACATGGGAGTATCGGGAGACTCCCATCACAACTTGCGCGGCTGCATTCTGCACCAGCTGAAACCTCCGAATGGTCCTCAAGGGCAGCCCCATGTAGAGAGCATTGCAGTAGTCTAGCCGGGAGGTCACGAGCGCATGGGTGACTGTGCATAGGGCATCTCGGTCCAAATAGGGCCACAACGGGCGCACCAGGTGAACCTGGGCAAAAGCCCCCCTGGCCACGGCTCCTATATGATCTTCCAAACTGAGCCGTGAATCCAGGAGGATGCCCAAGTTGCGGGCCCTATCAACAAGGGGTAACACCTCACCCCCCATAGTTAACGATGGAAAAGGTTGGTTAGTCCGAGATGCCGGTATGCACAGCCACTCAGTCTTAGCAGGATTGAGACGAAGCCTGTTTCTCCCCATCCAAACCCGGACCGCCTCCAGGCAACAGGACATCACATCGAGGGCATCACTGGGTTGGTTCGGGGTGGAAAGAAAAAGCTGGGTATCATCAGCATGACCATCAAAAATATGTAAATCACATGACCCTGGGGATGCTGCAACAGTCATAAGTGACCTAAGTCACTTTTTCAGTGCCGTTGTAACTTCGAACAGTCACTAAGCGAACTATTGTAAGTTGAGGACTACCTGTACTTTACCATTTTTCCCCTTTCTTTTGGTCAAGTTTTTGTCACCTTGCTGGGCGACTGATGGTACTCGGATATTGCCTTATCCTAAAAGTGGTACAATGGGTGTAAAGGTTGAAAAGCCCTGGCCTAGAAGGCGACGCCATGTACCACCAGCCAGGTGCTTGCGTACCACCAGGGGTACGCGTACCACCGGTTGAAAAGCCCTGTTCTAGGTGTCTTGTCAAATTCTGGGTCAGTGCTGCTATAGTTTTCTCTAATTATCCACTAGATGTCACTGTTCATTTTTCAACTTTTTAAAACAGTTACCGTATTTTCCGGCATATAAGACGACTGGGCGTATAAGACGACCCCCTACATTTCCTGTTAAATTATAGGGTTTGGGCTATACTCGCCGTATAAGACTACCCCTCTTCCAACGCACACCAAATAAAAATTAAAAAACATCAGATTTGATTTTAATATGGTAATTTTAATTCAAATGCTTATGACATGCAGGTACTTAGTAGGAAAACTGTCACTTATAAACATAAGGCTGTTTGTCATCAAACATGTAAACATAAAACAGTGCAAGTGGATTAAACTTAATAATAATAATAATAATAATAATAATAATAATAATAATAATAATAATAATAATAATAATAGTAGTAGTAGTAATAGTAATAGTAATAATAATAATAATAATAATAATAATAATAATAATAATAATAATAATAATAATAATAATAATAAGAATAAGAATAAGAAGAAGAAGAAGAAGAAGAAGAAGAAGGAGAAGGAGAAGGAGAAGGAGAAGGAGAAGGAGAAGGAGAAGGAGAAGAAGAAGAAGAAGAAGAAGAAGAAGAAGAAGAAGAAGAAGAAGAAGAAGAAGAAGTTGGAAGGGACCTTGGAGGTCATCTAGTCCAACCCCCTGCTAAGGCAGGAAACCCTATACCATTTCAGACAAATGGCTGTCCAGTCTCTTCTTAAAAACTTCCAGTGTTGGAGCATTCACCACTTCTGGAGGCAGGTTGTTCCACTGGTTAATTGTTCTAACTGTCAGGAAGTTTCTCCTTAGTTCTAGGTTGCTTCTCTCCTTGACTAGTTTCCATCCATTGCTTCTTGTCCTGCTTTCAGGTGCTTTGGAGAATAGCTTGGCTCCCTCTTCTTTGTGGCAGCCCCTGAGATATTGGATCACTGCTATCATGTCACCCCTCACCCTTCTCTTTGTTAAACTACACATACCCAATTCCAGCAACCGTTTCCTATTTTCCTAATTCACTTTTTCCCTTTTCCTAATTCACTCTAAAGCTTTCCCTGTGCAGAGCCTTAAGTAACACCAGCTGCCTGCAATTAGTGCAGGTTTTCATCCCACCAGGCTCAAGGTTGAGTCAGCCTTCCATCCTTCCGAGGTAGGTAAAATGAGGACTCAGATTGTTGGGAGCAATAAGCTGACTTTGTAATAATGCTGCTGGGGGGGGTGAAAGCTCTAATAAGCAGGCATATACATAGAATGAAGGCTATTGCTAAGCACATTGATTTGTGCTTTAAATTGTAAGCCGCCCTGAGTCTTCGGAGAAGGGCGGGATATAAATGGGATTAAAAAAAAAAGACCAAATGGGAGATCCGCTCCAGGTTTTCCAGCCAGCCCGCCCAGTTCCTGAGTCAAATGTGTCCTTAGAGCTAAGCAGCTGCTCTGGCTACGGCATTCCCCACCTGCCTTTCAAGTTGCTCTTGCATTCCCCACTTGCCTACAGCTGCTCTTCAACTTTAGAAGGAAAGACGCCCAGACCCCAGCCTGTAAAAAATCACAGACTGCAGCTTCTACTCCAATTGGTCCCGCTTTCCCTGCGCAGACTAAATGGAAGATCCGCTCCAGGTTTTCCAGCCAGCCCTGTCCCTAAAGTTTCAGCACCCGGCATATAAGATGACCCCTGACTTTTGAGAAGATTTTCATGGGTTAAAAAGTCATCTTATACGCTGGAAACTACGGTATTTTTTGTTTATATATACAATAATACAATCTGGCAAGCCAAACTTACTGATCTGTTCGAATGTAGCCAAAAGAATAAATAAATCTTGTAAAGGGGCCCTATAGTAAGAGGAATAAGATATATAAGTACTATAATTTAGAATATATAAAATGTTAAAACATCGAGAGGGTCTATTTAAATGAAAAGTTTGCATATTTAAAGGTAATGAATTTTGATAAAACTATGACTGATAAGAGCGGTTTAAATACTGAGGGGAAACTAAGCTTCAGTAAGAATCTTGAAAACAGGACATATAATGATTTAATGATGACTTTTATAAATATAATGGAACATGTTAAAACATGTTATATGTTAAAGTTATTATATGCATAAATACTAAAAAATGTTTATATTTAACTTGGTTTGTACTGAAAATATTAAGTATTAATTAGACAAAATGAGAATATTACAGGAAGAAGAGAGGATCAAGAAATATATTACCAAAATATTAATTGTAGAAATTAATTATCATTGTTTTAAATATATGAACCCAGACAAAACACTGTTCACAAAGCACTAAAAGTTATTGTAATATATATATGTGTAATATATATGTGTGTAAACTTTTTGGATTGCCAACAAAGAATTAAAGGGAGACTAATATGGCCATTTCAAACTCATTTGTTCTCATCAGTCAGCCATACCCTTCTGAGATTCGAACCTGGGCCGATTGCACATTAGGCAATTGTTCTAACCTTTAGGCTACAGACTCTTTCTCGCTTTGTTAGCTGAGAGGCAAGGGAGATATGTGTTAAGTGTTTGTTAAGTATTTTAGAATACCTTGCTAGGCCCCAATAAGATTTAACCTCTGTATCAAAATCTTCATTGTAATTCCAATTTTGCCCATTTTTCATTTCCTTAAAAGTTGTCTACACCAATATCAGAGAAGGACAACCAGAGTAAATAAGACTCAATAACTAAAAAGTAAAAATGTTGATATTTCAACAAACATACAACTAATATAACCTATTACACTATAACAAATAGTAACTTTTTCCTTCTGCAAAAAATTTTCATAAAGGTTTTTATCCAAAGATCTTTTAAAAAATTCTAAACATTTTTTTCCATTTGACATGTCTTTCAAATATATACATAATGCCAGAACTATGAGATAAGTTGTAGCTTACCAAGATATTACTTCTTGCATGAACACCAGGATTCAGTAGAATTCTTTCTAATGTTAAGACTATCACTTTTAAGGGTTTCCAGTTTTGCGCAGTAGCACAACAGCTGAGGGATCGCAGGGCTCCACACCCTACAGCTGATTTCTGCCTACTAGTAAAGGTAAAGGTTCCCCCGCAAATGCGTGCTAGTCGTTTCCAACTCTAGGGTCCGGTGCTCATCTCCGTTTCAAAGCCGAAGATCCAGCGCTTGTCCGAGGACATCTCCATGGTCATGTGGCCAGCATGACTAGATGCCAAAGGTGCACGGAACGCTGTTACCTTCCCACCGTAGTGGTCCCTATTTTTGTACTTGCATTTTTACATGCTTTCAAACTGCTAGGTTGGCAGAAGCTGGGACAAGTAACAGGCGCTCACTCTGCTATGCGGCACTAGGGATTCAACCCGCCAAACGGCCGACCTTCTGATCGACAAGCTCAGCGTCCCAACCCACTGAGCCACTGCGTCCCTTCTGCCTACTAGAGGACCCTAAATGGGCCTGAAGTTGCCCCATAGAGGCAACAAAGAAGGAAGGAAGTCCCGCTGATTGTGGAGAGATGGTGGTCGATCCAATGGGTTTGGGAGAAGCCCTCCAGAAACCAGCAGGAGAAAAGCTAGCTTAACTTCAGAGTCTAGCCCAAGCTACAAGTGCCCAAAGCCCCAAAGCACTACTTTCAGCTGACTATAAACAACGTGTTTGGTACTGGGTAAGAACAGTGATTTTCTCTCTTCTACTTGAAAATACCAAAAGGGCAAACTGAACCTCAGGTCAAAGTTCATGCCACAGGAACAGGAACAACTCCAAACACAAAAGCCCAAGAAGATAAAAAAGAACCACCACTCCCAGCTCCATGTCGTCCGTTGCCTCAGAGCCATAGTTCTGTCTGGTTCTGCAACTCAATAAACAAGAACCTTCTTTCCTGAAGCAGTCTCCATTTTGTTTATTCCTGGCTTGGACTAGACCCTGATGAAGATTTTTCTTTCAACAACACAATGCCATTTATTCAAAACAAAAGCATCTATGTAAAAGTACTTGACAGTTAGCCACATTAAGCAGGGTATGCTTTATTTCTGAGAAAATATATATAATGGAATGTTTATTATATCATAAATGCAAACTAATAAAAATTTAAATATAAGTAAATCAATAGCAGGAAAAATACATAGCCTGATAAGTATTGCACATATTTAACTTGTCTCCCAACTTTTCATTACTAGCTCCCTAGTAAAAGCAAAAGAAAAAAGGCTTTAAATTTTGTAAAGATTTTATATCTATTTAGTGCTTTCCACACGGAATTTCCATAGGAATCTGTTGCTATAATTATCATTTTCTGTACATTCCTATTCCTTTGGGTTAACAAAGGTGTAAATTGGGATCTGAAATGTTCAGTTTATTGAGTATATTTTACTCCGTGCTGCATATCTTATGATAACAATATTAAAATTAATTTAAATATAAGCTATCCTAGCATAATGGTTTAAAAAGACTATTATTCAGATAGTCTTCCCAGTTTTTTTAAAAAAAATCACATGTACTTGCCACATGGTGCATATCGATTTGTGGGTCCACACGACTCTTTATTTGTATTCCTCATACCTGTGCAGTGCAAAAAGTTTAAATTAAACATTTTGCATTTCATCAAACATTATTATGTTCTCTGCCCTATGGGAATAAATTCAAGTTTTCCCCCCCTTTAAAACCATTAGATTCTCTTCTGGTATATATCTCAGCAATTTATTCCAATCTTCTTTTCAATACTGAACTAAAGACTTATTGGTGATTTTAATTAGACTTAGACCTTTCTAGGTGGATAATAATCAGCCAGAATCCAGTATTTGGAAGGAACTTTAATGCCCAAATGGTTTACTAGACAATGGGCAGCAGAGCACAATCCTCACACTTTCATCTTTGCTGTCATTATTTGCACACCACAACACACACTCCTACTATTAGTAATACAGAGGGAAGGCAGGAAATAGAAATGGAGTTCTGCTTGTAATAGACAATAAAGCAGATATTCAACAGTTACTGCTGATTTAATATATCAATGAAATCTTATGCACTAATATTTTCCCAGATAAAAAGAAGTAGGGATGCGGAGAGAAAAAAGACACAAAAAAAATCACAATCTCTAAGTTCCCTGTTTTTATCCCATCAACTCTCACCAGTATTATTTCTGTAAAAGAAAATCATCTTGTATTATTTGACATCAGAATCAAGGGCATACCGTTGGGTCACTTCCGACCCAATGTTTTTAGTGTTAGGCATTGTCAGAAGCCCAGGTTGCCTGCCTTGCAAGCATGTTGTGAGGAAAAAATGAACTCTTTTCCTGACCTCGAAAGGGTGGGCTCCCACATGTGACAAAATAATGAGAAAGCTATACTGTATATTATACTGTACTTTATTGTGAATTAGATTATCATCTGACCAGCAAAAAGTGTACCAAGGATCACTGGAGGCAAACGCATTCGCTGACATCCACCGCCACTACCGTCGTCCGTGTCCCTGGTCGCGCCTGGGGTTGGGGAAGAGGTGACAGAACCTCTCGCACTCACTGCCTTCTCGCTGACCGGAAAGTTCGAAGTGAAACGAGTCACGCCAGCGAAGAGGAGGGGGCGGCGGTCCTCAACGAGCTGTAACAACAAACGATCCCTATAGCAACAGAAAACATTACTCCGCAAGCCGCCGCCGCCGCCACTCACTAGCTTCTCGCTGGCTCTTGCTCTGGCAGTCCCTGGAGCGCGCGGAGAGAAAAATGCGATTAGAGAAAGGCGATCCTAATTGCCTCCCTTCAGCCAATCGAAACAGAGACCGACGCCGGTGATTGCTGGCTGCTTGGTCAAAGAAACGGTGGTGGGTGCTTATCAACCGCGCGAGATGAGGCATGTTGTCCTACCTCAGATCACTGTATGGAGATCAAGATTCGTTGACTTGCCCTCGCTCTTTAGCGTAACCTTGATTTTACAATCTTTGTTTTTTAACCGCTGAAAGGTTTTTAGCATTTGGAGGCAAGGGAGGAATGGCTGGAACTCTTCAGATTAATTATGATTATAACAGTTGCTGAATTTTTTTTAATTTTTTTTAAATTCCATTTGTATCCCGCCCTTCTCCGAAGACTCAGGGCAGCTTACAAGCTTAGCAGTAGCCTTCATTCTATGTATATGCCTGCTTATTAGGGCTTTCACACACACCCCAAGCAGCATTATTACAAAGTCAGCTTAATTGCCCCCAACAATCTGGGTCCTCATTTTACCTACCTCGGAAGGATGGAAGGCTGAGTCAACCTTGAGCCTGGTGGGATGCGAACCTGCACTAATTGCAGGCAGCTGGTGTTACTTAAGGAGGCATTAGCCCACTGCTCCACGAAGGCTCAATTCCTTGCCTGCTTTTGCAGCCTTATCTTAGGGTTGCTGCTAAGCTAAATGGACGGTCCTAATCCTTGCCTTTACGTCTAGACTGAGACTGGCAGTGATGTGTGCCTGTGTTTGTGTATGTAAAATAATAAAAATGTGTTAATGTACACATTACCATATTATTTGCAGTTGGAATGTTTGTTACTTTAAGGCTTCATCCATTTTGACTTCCGGTGGCGACGCGACACTGAAGACAGCCATCTCCGGGCTGTCCACTCCGCAGCTTTGTTACATTGCCGAAAACAGCGCCGATCAGCTGTTTAGGTGGTTCGGAAGCCCCCTCCTCGGGAGAAGAGGAGGGGGTGAGGCCCCAGGTAGGGGTTGAGCTCTCCGGGGCCGCCTGAGCTTTTAGTTCGGGCGGCTGAAGGATCGAGCCCCCCCCGAAGCCTGGGTTTGCTCCAGGCTGCGCAGCGCTTCTGCTCCGTGTTTTTGGGAGCAGAACCAAGCGTTAGCAACCACCCCTGCCAGAAGGAAAGACTTTCGAGTGTGAAGAGGCAGGCAGAGCGGTACAGGAGGTGAAGGTGAAGTGGATTTTTGTTCTCTAGTTCAATGGACTTTATGGTTTTTAAAAAGTGAAAGTGCATAGTAAGTGAAAGTGGGGGAAGATGGCGACTAAAACTTCTAAAGTTCTCCGGAGTGCGGGGGCTTCCCCGGTGCAACAGTCCTCGCTGCAAGCCTTACTTCCTCCTGTACCTGCTCCGGCACTGACGGTTAAGGATTTACAGGATGCTTTGGAAAAGCACTTGCAACAAATAGCAGATATTATAGATGAAAAGATGGAAAAGCTGGAGGAGAAGATGGAAAAGCTGGAGGAGAAGATGGAAGAGAAGTTTACAGCAATGAGGGCAGACATCTTGCCTGCACTTGAAGGTGTGGCTGTATGTATTCAATGTTTGGATGAAAAAATGGAGGATCTTAGTCAAAAGAATTCCAGACTAGAAGCAAAAGTTTTAGAGAATGAAAATATAATGGATAAAATGGATGGGAACTTGACTCTCGTCCAGTACCACCAGATGGAGTTTGCTATCAGAATCAGAGGCTTAAAAGAGAATCCTAAAGAAGATTTAAAGCAGATAGTCTCTGAGGCTTTGGAAGTGGTACTGGGACAGCCAGCAGCTGAAATTGAGGGAAGTATAGACAAAATCTTTCGTGTGAATTCATGGATTGCAAGGCAGAGGAAGTTACCTAGAGATGTGGTGGTTTATTTTACAAAGAGAGCAATCAGGAATGAAGTTATCCAAGTTGCTTATGATACTAAGCTTGTGGTTGCTGAGCAAGAAGTTTTGGTTTTAAAAGAGATTCCTCCAAGAATTCTAAGGAGAAGGAAAGATTTTGCTTTTTTGGCACAGGAACTTAAGAAACGCGACATCAAGTTTAGATGGGAGATACCAGTGGGCATGGTGGTGATGCATGAAGGCACGAGACACCGTTTGGTCACAGTGATCCAGGCACGTGATTTTTATAGCAAAGTTTTAAAAGCAACCCCTCTACTACTTTTGTAATCTGCAAAGAAAAATGGCGAGGGAAAGCCTCAAGATGCTGAAGGAACACAGACAGATGAGAAAGGTACCGGAGGGGATCAAATTACAGTTTCATCGGCAGACGCTAGAGAGCAGAGGATGATGCGTGCCGCCTTAAGATGAGTGAGACAAGAGCAAGAGCAAGATCAGCAGAAAGTTATGGAACCTTCAAAGCGTACCTATAGCGAAGTTGTGGGAGGGGCGCGGCCTAAGGAAGTTAAGGGGATCTTGGCAGACGTGCTCCAGAAGCTTCGGGACGCCAAGGATGGCAACTAAGTTCCTAACTTGGAATGTTAATGGATTAAATTCACCACAGAAGAGAAAGAAAGTTTTTCAATACTTAAAACAATTTAAGACTGATGTTATTTGCTTGCAAGAAACACATATTAGGGTTATGGACCAAAAATACCTGCTGAACTTAAGGTTGGGTACGCAATTTACTGCTTCTGCAATGTATAAGAAAAATGGAGTGGTTATTTATGTCAAGAATACTCTGACAGCGGAACTAATAGAAGCAGATAAACAAGGAAGATATGTTATGATAGATCTGCTGTTAGAAGGCAAAAAAACGCTTTTGGTTGGACTGTATGCTCCTAATCAACAACAAGCTGACTTTTATAGAACACTACATACTAAGATTACCCAGATGGATTATAAATCTTTTATTTTTATGGGAGATTGGAATGGTGTCTTGGACGTACAACTGGACAAGTGTGGTTCTTTTAAACATGCCCCGAGCCATGCTAGATTGCCTAAATCTTTTTTTGAAATAAAGGATGATCTGGAATTGCGAGATATCTGGAGAGACACACATCTACATGAAAAGGATTATACTTTTTTTTCTGATAGACACCAATCTTTTTCCAGGATTGATTTTATATTACTGACTAATGATTTTTTTTCTAGGATTAAGAAGATAAAGATTTGTCCAAGAACTATATCTGACCATAGTCCAGTCTGGTTAGAGATTAATAAGGACAATAGAGATAGGCGCTCTTGGCGCTTAAATGAGAACTTGTTTAGAAATCAGAGTAATGTGGAAGAATGTAAAAAACAGATGAAGGACTTTTTTGAAATTAATATGAACAAGGATACTTCTATGGACATGGTCTGGGACGCTAGTAAAGCTTATATGAGAGGGGTGTTAATATATATGAATAATAAATATAGACGTAATTTGGAAGTCAGGAGGAAAGAATTGGAGAATGAAATTAGGGAAAAAGAAAAGGCCCTAATTTTGAATCCATCGGACGTGAAGATCAAAGAGGTTATTAATTTGTTAAGAGGACAATTTGATAAGTTGATGGCTGATCAGGTGGCAACTAACTTACGGTTTGCTAGGCATAACACTTTTTGCAATGCCAATAAACCAGGTAGATGGTTAGCTTACAGGTTAAGGAAAAAACAAAGGGCTTCTAACATAGATAAAATAGAACATAAAGGCAAGGTTGTGTATCAACAGGATCTTATTAAGGAAGCCTTTGTGGACTTTTATTCCAAATTATATGCTAAGGATGAGGTTAATGAAACAGACATTGACGTATATCTGAAGAATGCCAACATCCCGGTTCTTACACAAGAACAAAAGGAAGAGATTAATCAATTGATAACAGAAGAAGAAATTCTTTTAGCAATTAAGCAACTGAAGGTGGATAAAGCGCCAGGTACGGATGGACTGACTGCGGTCTATTACAAAAATCTACAATCGGAGGTGATAAAGCCATTAAGGGAATTGTTTCAGACAATTCAAAGGGGAGGAAAGGTGCCTCCGTCTTGGAGAACTGCTTTTATTTCCCTGATTCCGAAGAAAGATCAGGATGTTACTCAAGTAAGAAATTACAGACCAATATCACTTTTGAATACGGACTACAAGATATTTGCTAAGGTTTTAGCTAATAGATTGATGAGGGTTTTGCAACAGATGATTCATGGGGACCAAACTGGGTTTATTAGTGGTAGGCAAATGAAAAATAATGTGAGGCATATAGTTGACTTGGTGGAGTTTTTGGAAAGGAACAACCAGATCCCTGCGGCGTTGATCTTTTTAGATGCTGAAAAAGCTTTTGATCAACTGGATTGGCAATTTTTGATGAAAGTTTTAGATAAAATGAATTTTGGGGATAAATTTTTACAACCAATCAGGGCATTATATCAAAAACAAACTGCCCGAATAATAGTAAATAATAGTTTGACTGAAGTATGCAATATTGAAAAGGGCACAAGACAAGGGTGTCCGTTATCACCTTTATTATTTGTTTTAACATTGGAGATATTATTGATTAAAATACGGAATTCGGAAAAAATTAAGGGTATTCAAATTAGAGATCAGGATTATAGACTGAGGGCATTTGCAGACGATCTGGTTGTTATGGTGACCCAGCCAGAAAATTCTGTTGTGGACCTGATGGAGATAATAATGCAATATGGGAAGTTTTCTGGATTTAAGGTTAATGTACAAAAAACTAAAATATTAGCCAAAAATATGACAGCATCGCAAAAGGCCCTTTTAGAAGGGTTAACTGGATTCGAGATTGTTAAAAGGGTTAAATATTTGGGGGTGTATTTGTCACCCTCAAATGCAAAGTTATATAAAAATAATTATGAAAAGTTATGGGGAAAAATTCAAAAAGAATTGGAGAGTTGGGAAAAATTGCAATTGTCTTTACTGGGAAGAATTGCAGCTGTGAAAATGAATGTCTTGCCTAAATTTTTATTTTTATTTCAAATGATACCGATTCTTAAAAAAGACTCAAATTTGGAGGAATGGCAATGGGGTATCAATAAATTTGTATGGGCAGGGAAAAGGCCACGAGTTAAACTTAAGATTATGCAGGATACGTGTGAAAGAGGTGGTCTTAAAATGCCTAATCTTAAATTATATTATGAAGCTGCTGCGTTGTCAGGGATAAGTGACTGGATTAATTTGACACAAGGGAGATTATTAAATCTTGAGGGCCACGACTTGTTATTTGGCTGGCATGCATATTTACTGTATGATAAGAAGGTAGATAATGTGTTTAAAGTGCATATTTTAAGACAGGCATTGCTGAGAGTTTGGAAGAAGTATAGACATAAGTTAGACTACAAGATACCATTGTGGGCAATTCCGAAACATGCAATAGAAAACATAAATGTTGGCTTCAAACATGATGTGACTACGTACAAGGAGATCTTAAGTTTGGAGAGGAACGTATGGTGTTTGAAGCCGTATAATCTTTTACGAGATGAGAAGATTGTTCAAACTTGGTTTCAATATGGTCAATTACGGGCCAGGTGGAAAGAAGACCAGAAAATTGGTTTCTCAATGACTGATGAAAATTTGATAAAGCAAATTAGAAATCAGGGTCCAGCACATATCAAACGGATATATCTTGCATTGATAGAAATTGACTCAGAAACAGAACTTGTTAAAGATTGTATGATAAAGTGGGCTCAGAATATTCAAGAAGTTATCACAATGGACACTTGGGAAAAGATCTGGGTGAGGAACGTAAAATTTACACAAGCTCAAAATTTAAGAGAAAACTTTTACAAAATGTTTTATAGGTGGCATTTAGATCCTAAAAAGCTTGCAAGTATGTATCCGAACTATCAACCTAAATGTTGGAGATGTGGTGGCGAAGATGCAACGTATTTTCATATATGGTGGACCTGTAAAAAGGTTAAAGCTTTTTGGATTAAAATTTGGTGGAATATGCAGAAGATTTTTAAGCAAAGGATAAGGTTTTGTCCGCAATTGTTCTTATTGGGTATAATTACAGATACTACTGTTGTGGACACCAAGTTGATGTTGAATTTAATTACAGCAGCAAGACTTTTAATAGGTCAATATTGGAAGAAGGAGGAACTTCCGACTATAGAAGAATGGACTTTAAAAGTTTCTGACCTGGCCGAAATGGCAAAGATTTCGGCCTATTTGAAAGATCATTCGCAACAACGTTATATTATGGAGTGGAAAAAGTGGATTGATTATATCCAGAACAAATATGGGACTAAAAAGTTTCACTTAGCATTTGAATAAGTTTTCTTTTTTTTTCTTTTTTCTATGTAATATTAGTATTGCTTGTAGTCATTTCATATGAGCTAGAGTGCGATAGACTTAATAGTTTATTGTTGTTAGCATATGGTTGTTTATGATTGTTTTTTGCTTTTATACCTTGTATTTAGCTCTGGGAAGTCGGGGAGGGGGGAGGGGGGAAGGGGAGGAGGGTTAGGGAGGGTTAGGAAGGGGTGGGCGGAGGGAGGGGGGAGGGATTGTTAAAGATAAAATGTATTGTAAAACTTTTCAATAAAAAAAGGCTTCATCCATTCCCAAGCTTTGCAAGTATTGATTTCAGTTGAAATGCAGTTTTTCAAAGAAGATAATGAAAAGGGAAAATAATTGATGCAGAAATATATCAGGAAGTGACAAAGCAGTAACTAAAATTGAACAGCTAATGCTTAATATATGGAGGACAAAAGACTAACCATAAAAACAGTGTAAATTGAATCATTTTAACAAAATAAAATGTCAACTCTACAACGAATAGAATACAGGTGAAACTCAAAAAATTAGAATATCGTGCAAAAGTTCATTTATTTCAGTAATGCAACTTAAAATGGGAAACTAATATATGAGATAGACTCATTACATGCAAAGCAAGATAGTTCAAGCCGTGATTTGTCATAATTGTGATGATTATGGCGTACAGCTCATGAAAACCACAAATCCACAATCTCAGAAAATTAGAATATTACATGCAATCAATAAAATAAGTAGTGTACATAGAACAATATCGGACCTCTGAAAAGTATAAGCATGCATATGTACTCAGTACTTGGTTTGGGCCCCTTTTGCAGCAGTTACTGCCTCAATGCGGCGTGGCATGGAAGCTATCAGCCCGTGGCACTGCTGAGGTGTTATGGAAGACCAGGATGCTTCAATAGTGGCCTTCAGCTCTTCTGCATTGTTCGGTCTCATGTCTCTCATCTTTCTCTTGGCAATGCCCCATAGATTCTCTATGGGGTTCAGGTCAGGCGAGTTTGCTGGCCAATCAAGCACAGTAATCCCACAGTCATTGAACCAGGTTTTGGTGCTTTTGGCAGTGTGAGCAGGTGCCAAGTCCTGCTGGAAAATGAAGTCAGCATCCCCATAAAGCTCTGCAGAAGGAAGCATGAAGTGCTCCAAAATTTCCTGGTAGATGGCTGTGTTGACCCTGGACTTAATGAAGCACAGTGGACCAACACCAGCAGATGACATGGCTCCCCAAATCAACACAGACTGTGGGAACTTCACACTGGACTTCAAGCATCTTGCAGTGTGTGCCTCTCCATTCTTCCTCCAGACTCTGGGTCCTTGGTTTCCAAATGAGATGTAAAAGTTGCTCTCATCAGAAAAGAGGACTTTGGACCACTGAGCAACAGACCAGGTCTGATTTTCTTTAGCCCAGGTAAGACGCTTCTGATGTTTGTTGTTCAGGAGCAGCTTGACAAGAGGAATACGACATTTGAAGCCCATGTCCAGGATCCATCTGTGTGTGGTGGCTCTTGATGCACTGACTCCAGCCTCAGTCCACTCCTTGTGAAAGTCCCCAATACTTTTGAATGGCTTTTTCCTGACAATCCTCTCCAGGCTGCGGTCATCCCTGCTGCTTGTGCACCTTTTTCTTCCACACTTTTCCCTTCCACATAACTTTCTATTAATGTGCTTTGATACAGCACTTCGGGAACATCCAACTTCTTTTGCATTTACCTTTTGAGGATTTCCCTCCTTATGGAGGGTGTCAATGATGGTTTTCTGCACAACTGTCAGGTCAGCAGTCTTCCCCATGATTGTGATTCCTACTGAACCAGACTGAGAGACCATTTAAAGGCTCAGGAACCCTTTGCAGGTGTTATGGCTTAATTAGCTGATTAGAGTGGGACACTTTGAGCCTAGAACAGGGGTAGGCAACCTCGGCTCTTTTATGACTCATGGACTTCAACTCCCAGAATACCTTGTGTCAGCATAGCTGACTCAGGAATTCTGGGAGTTGATGTCCATGAGTCATAAAAGAGCCGAGGTTGCCTACCCCTGGCCTAGAATATTGCACCTTTTCACAATATTCTAATTTTCTGAGATTGTGGATTTGGGGTTTTCATGAGCTGTAAGCCATAATCATCACAATTATGACAAATCATGGCTTGAACTATCTTGCTTTGCATGTAATGAGTGTATCTCATATATTAGTTTCCCCTTTTAAGTTTCATTACTGAAATAAATGAACTTTTTCACGATATTCTAATTTTTCGAGTTTCACCTGTAGAACAGAACAGGAAAGGAAAGGACCTTGGAGGTCTTCTAGCCCAGGGCTTTTCAACCTTATCACAGATTGTACCACTTTTAGGACATGACAGTATTTGAGTACCACCAGTGCTTAGCAAGGTGTCAAAAATTTGATGACTAAAAAAAAGGGGTGTGTGTGTGTTGGGATTTACTGATTAAATTCATTTGTTGTTATAGAAATAGCTAGTTATATTACGGAAAAGTAAAAAGTTGAGGTTCAATGTTAATGCTTCCTTCTACTGCAACAGAGGAAGTCTGTTCTTTTTCTCTTCTCCCCCTCACTTTCCCCCCCTTTTTCTTCCCATTGTGTCCTACTATTTACTTTTGTATTTTATTTTATAATGTAATAAAATATTACAAACTGTAGGAAAATAAAAAGTACCAGTTTTAATTTCTTTCGTGGCTGTTCCTTTGCTGAATCACTTTCCATTTCCACTGACAAATGTATGGTGAATTTATCCATGTTTATTAATATGCACCACTGTCAGCTAACTCAGGGGTCTTCAAACTTGGCACTTTTAAAACTTGTGGATTTCAACTCCCAGAATTCCTCAGCCATCATGGCTGGATGATGAATTCTGGGAGTTGAAGTCCACAGGTCTTAAAGCTGCTAGCTAGTTGGCCCTTTTTAGCTATCCTTTACAGCTTCGCAGCGCAAAAATAAGCCCAAAAATAAGCACATGAATGAGCAGGGGGCATAGTTTAGAAAAACTTTATAATATATATATATAAACACGATACATACAGTTTCATTCAGCTCTGGGAAACATCAACAACTCTTAACTTGGAGATCAGAAAAAACAACATAGAGAAGACTAAGACACGCCAGACCTCACATGCCTCACACAGCCAATACTGTGTCTTGCTATGGCTATTCCAGTTCAGAAAATTTCTTATAGAGTGACAAAATTCTCAACATCCTTTTTGTGATATGGTGACCAAAATTGGCTGCAGGTGTGGTCTTATTAGGGTTTTTATAAAGCAGTATTAATACTTTGTGTGATTTTGATTCTATGCCTCTGTTTATACAACCCAGGATTGTATTAGCTTTTTTGGCTGCTGCTGCACCCTTCTGGCTCATAGTCAAGTGATTGTCCACTAGGACTCCAAGGTCCCTCTCACAGTTTTTAAGCCAAGTCTTGCCTAATCTGTACTTGTATCTTTGATTTTTTTTGCTTAAATATAAAACTGCTTTACTCCACATTGAAACTCATTTTGCTGGATAGGGCCCATTGTTCAAGTTTGTCAAGATCTTTTTGGATCCTTAGTTTGTCTTCTCGGGTGTTGGCTACTCCTGCCAGTTTGGTGTCATCTGCAAATTTGATGAGTTCCCCTTCAATGAACATAGCTGCAGACATATTTTCTTCTCATTCTAGGTTGCCACATAGATTGGAATGAGGGGGGTTGCCCAGGTGTTTCGTTAGTCAAAATAATCTTTTGTCTGGGAACCAAGATCATCAACTGCTCCTGTGACTAGGGACTGGGTGTTGCATAAAAAGCTCACCAGATGAGTATATTGGGGAATGTAGTTACTTGCATAGTTTTGTGGGTGGGACATTTAATAGGGCAATTGTTGCTTGTGTATTCAAACTTGGTTTCACTTTTAACCATGCCAATACTTTCTAAATAATAAACATGTTCTTTCAGGGATTTTCAATCCTCAAAGTTCTGCTTTATTCATCTCTGCCTGTTAGAATCTTGACATTAAACCAAGTCTCCTAAAACTTTAGTTTTTTTCAGGGTTCTGGGCCCCAACCACCTACCCATCCTTTGGGAAAGCTGTAAAGATGCTATGAAGATTTGAGGATGGAGGAAAAGAGTGGAGCCATAACAGAACTCTGGCTGTCAGAGCATAAGGAGGCAACATTGGCAGGGACTCGGCCAAAGTCCTGGTTGATCCAACCTGGGAAGCTGGTACTACAGGGGGGAACTACAATCCTAGCAGACCTCTATGAAGTTTAAGCTGCCCCTCAGTGCAGGAGCACTCCTGTTGCCACTGAAGAGAACTCCTATTGCATAGAGGTATTCATCTGCAGCATACCAGAAGGGAAAAGGATCAATTGGAGGGGACTACTCCAGAGACTGGAAGTTCCAGTCTGCAGTCCACAGCCCCTCACTCGAGCAGCTGAAAGAGAAGTTTGGCAGATTGGAGGTAAAAAAAACATGGTTCCTGTCACCCAGGATGTGTGCACCCTGGGGGGAATGCCAAGGGCTACTCATCTCTTCCCCCCCCCTTGCCGGAGTCCCAGCCCAACTGCAGGAGCCCATGCCACCTCACCTATTCCCCAGCCAGCTGTAATGTCAAGTCCTGTATCCCAACCTAGCCTTAGAATGCCAGTTCAGGAGCCCAGCCAAGGGGAGTCTGGAGGGTAGTTCGGCCACATCCCAGCAGGCAGCCTAGCAGTAGGTGCAGGTGGTCCCACCATGATTTGAGCTGCCTCCCATCAAGCCCATCTTTGATGAGGACTCTGAGAAACTATCCTTCTTCCTGAACCAAGTGTGGATTCATCTAGATCACTACGCTTATGCCTACCTGGATGATGCTCAGATGGTGAATGCCGTGGCAGCCAATTTGGAAGGGGAAGTGGCTGACTGGCTGACCAACCTCCATGATTAAGGGACTGTCATGGTTCCGACCAACACAGCAGAACTCTGAGGCTTGCAAATTCCTCAAAGAACATGTTTATTAATTACAAAGTATTAAGCACATCAAAAGTGAAACTAAGTCTGAAGATACACATAACAATTCCTCAATACAAAGTTAAAAAATCCCACCCCTAAAACTATGCAAGCATCTACATTCCCCAATACATCTTCTTGGTGGGCTATTTATGCAACACCCAGGCTGCAGTCTTGGGAGCAGCTGATGACCTTGGTTCCCATGGGACAAAAGATTATTTTGACTAGCGAAGAACCTGGGCAACCCCCCTCCCTCCATTCTATGTGGCAATTGAAAATGAGTAGGAAAAATGGCTGCAACCAAGCTCATTTGTAGATTTGACAGTCTGCCTCTCTGAAAGAATCTCCTGTAGGGGAAACAAAAAGCAGATTAAGTATTCCCTCAAGGCTTGTGAGGTTATTTATCGTAAAACTTTTTTATTAATCTATCCGCTTTCACATTTGTACATTTCACCCATGTAGCTTCTAAAAGAGGGGTAGCCTTTCCATTGAATGAGATACTGTAAATTTCCCTTGTACAACCTAGAATCAAGAATTCATTTTGTTTCATAATGTGTCTACCTCTACCTCTACCTCCACCTCTACTGGACCTGGCGGCTCCTTTGGGACAGGTCTTAAAGAAGATTCTGACACAGGTTTTAATAGACTGCAATGAAATGGAGGGTGAACTTTTCCCAACAATGGAAGTTTCAATTCCACTGTGATAGGGTTTATGATCTTAGTGATGGGAAAAGGACCAAGGAATTTTGGACCCAATTTTCTACTGGCTAACTTTAACCTTAAATATTTCATTGAAAGATAAACTAATTGTCCAACGTAAAAAAATTTCTGAGGGGAGCGTCATTTATCTGCTTGCTCCTTGTAAACCTTGGTGGCCTTGGTCAATGCCTTCTTCACATTCATCCAACCCCCCTGGATGTCACACATTGATCCAAAGTCTGGGAAGTAGGAGGCTCCTGGGGGTACTCAGGCACAGGCACAAAATCTCAACCCATTACTATTTTGAATGGGGTGAGACCAGTGCTATTGTGCACAGTATTGTTGAAGGCTACCTCTACAAAAAGCAGGAGATCAGCCCAATTAGTCTGCTGGTAATTTACATAACATCTGAGGTACTGTTCCACCATTGTGTTAGTTTTCTCAGCTGCTCCATTAGTGTTTGATGAAAGCCCTTGGGAGGACCCAATCAGTTTAACAAACTCCCTCTAGAATTTAGCAGTAAACTGGACCCCTCTGTCAGAAATAATCCACTTTGGGGCACCATGGAGTCAGTATATGTTTCAAAAACAGTTTAATTAGCTTCTGGGCAGAGGGAAGGAATACAACAGCCTCTTATTTCTGAGGGTTATCCATTATTTTACCCATGTTAGCACTGATGCTTGATAATATGAAGCCCACTCTGGCAAACCAAAACCTCCATTTCCCTTAGCTTCTTGTAACATTTTCAATTTAATTCTAAGCTTTCTTTCCTTGCCAAATAAATTTTAAAATTAGGGAATTTAAGTCTTCAAATATTTTTTCCTCTAGTTTTATAGGTATTGTTTGAAATAAAGACAAGTAATATGTTTGGTAATATATTCATTTTCACTGTGATGTTTGGTAATATATTCATTTTCACTGTGATTCTTCCTAACATCGACAATTACAGATTTTTTCCATTTTTGCAAGTCAAGTTTTATTTGGCTTAGTAGTTTTATTTAATTATCTTCTTTTATCATTTAGCATCTTGCTGTCAGCTATATTCCCAAGTATTTAACCTTTTTAACTATTTGTAGTTCTGTTTTTGCTGACAATTGTTTTTTTTTTGTTTATCTGTAAGATTTGTAGCTATAACCTTGGTCTTTTCTCTATTTGTCTTCAGTCCTGCTATTTCTCAAAATTGTTCTATCTTTTCCAATAAGATAGGAATCATCTCTAAAGGTTCCTCTAGGACAGGGGTGTCAAACTCGCAACATCATGTGATGTGTTGCGATGTATTACAAGTTTGTTGCCATTGCTGGCAATGGGGTGGGCATGGTTTCACTATGATGCATCCAGCCCGTGGGCTGGCAGTTTGACACCCCTGCTCTAGATAAATACTAAGACAACTGCAAATGCTTGCAGTTTAAAAGTTTCACCTTTTATTTCTGGACCTTTAATTTCTGAGTCCTGTCTAATATTTCTATTTAATACTTCCAAAGTTAAAATAAATAACGTGGATACTGGACATCCTTGTCTTGTGCCTTTTTTATATCAAAATTCTCTGTATAGTCTCCATTTATAGTCACTTTTGCTGTTTGTTTATGGTATATTGTCTTAGTCATATTTATAATATTTTCTCCAAAGTCCATAAATTGCCAAGAAACATTGTCAAATGCCTTTTGGGCATCTAGAAATACTAATGCCAGTTGTTTCCCTGGGTGCATTTCATAATATTCCAATATGTCCATTATAACACTTAAGTTATTTTTTTTATTTCTCTCTTTGGTAGAAATTCATTTTAGTCCGAATGTATAAATTCAGTCAAAAATCTTTTCAGTCTTTCAGCTATTATTGAAGTAAAGATTTTATAATCCATGTTTAATAATAATATAGGTCTATAGTTTTTTATCTTTGGCAGATCTGAGTATGCTTTTGGTATCAGAGTGATATTTGCTTCTGTCCATGTATTTGGGAGTTTGGCAAGAAAAAAGATACAGAGTAGATTCAATTGACAAAGCAGAAGAGTTTTTCCAGCAGCACCTAGGCAATGAAGATGTATTAGAAGAAAGAGAATTAAGAGACGAGAACAATACAGAGAGATATAATAGAAAGATACGAGAATCACAAGGCAAAGAACGGGAAATGGAGAGAAGAGAAAAAATGAGAATGAACTATGACAATGATGATGAAAGTAGACACAAAGAACTCAAGGAAGATAGACCAACAAGAGCGACAAGATCAAAACAGAGGCAGTATTGTGGAAATATTAACAGTATTCTCATTAAATGTAAATGGACTAAACTCCCCAGCTAAGAGAAATATAATTTTGAATAAGCTTAATAAAAATGTAGACATAGGAATTCTACAAGAAACACATATAAAGAATCAAAAGCAAGATCTACTAAACTACTCTAAGTTAGGAATCAAATTTGTATTGCTTTCACAGCAGAAGAAAGGAGGAATTGTGATATATGTAAGAGAAAGAATCCCAGCAAAACAAATTATCGAGATGAGGAAGGTAGAATACTGATCATTGAAATTTCTCAGAATTAAAAAAAGGTTGCCCTGGTAGGAATTTATGCCCCCAATGAAAAACAAAGACAATTTTATAAGAAACTGCATAAGGTTATTGCTGATATGGAATATGAGAACATTTGTATAATTGGCTATTTTAATGCAATTATAGACAGAGAATTAGATTATAAGAGTGAGGAAGTAAAGAAACGAATTAGAAGAATATTACCCAGTACTTTTTTTTAAATGGCAGAAGAATTAAATATTCAAGATAGTTGGGGGGACAGAAATCTGAATGAATAGCAATTTACATACTATTCAGGGCGGCATCAATCATGGTCCAGAATTGATATGGTCTGGACAACGAAAGAATTAAATTCAGATATTGATGACATAGTTGTTGTTGTTGTTAGTTGCGAACCCATCGCGACCCTATGGACAATGTTCCTCCAGGCCTTCCTGTCCTCTACCATCTTTTGGAGTCCATTTAAGCTCACGCCTACTGCTTCAGTGACTCCATCCAGCCACCTCATTCTCTGTCGTCCCCTTCTTCTATTGCCCTCAATCTTTCCCAGCATTAGGCTCTTCTCCAGTGAGTCCTTCCTTCTCATTAGGTGGCCAAAGTATTTGAGTTTTAGCTTCAGGATCTGGCCTTCTAAAGAGCAGTCAGGGTTGATCTCCTCTAGGACTGACCGGTTTGATCGCCTTGCAGTCCAAGGAACTCGCAGGAGTCTTCTCCAGCACCATAGTTCAAAGGCTTCAATTCTTTGGCGCTCAGCCTTTCTTATGGCCCAGCTTTCACTGCCATACATTGCAACTGGGAAGACCATAGCCTTGACTATACGCACTTTTGTTGACAGGGTGATGTCTCTGCTTTTTAGTGTGCTGTCTAGAAGTAGATGTTTTTCTGGAACTCTCTAGCTTTCTCCATGATCCAGCGTATGTTGGCAATTTGATCTCTGGTTCCTCTGCCTCTTCGAAATCCTGCCTGTACTTCTGGTAGTTCTCGATCCACATACTGCTGGAGTCTAGCTTGTAGGATTTTAAGCATAACTTTACTAGCATGAGAAATGAGTGTAATGGTGGATGACATAGTAATAGACATTAATACTTGGGCAGACCACAATCCCATTATAATTAAATGGAAAGAACAGAAGACAACAACAAGGAGGTGGACTCTAAAAAAGGCAATCCTAAACCAAACAGAATTTAAGCATAAGGTAGAAGAACAAATGCGGACATTCTTCCAGACAAATAAGAAAGAGGAGACTAGCATTCAAAATTTATGGGACACGGCCAAGGCTGTTATGAGAGGAACTGCAACTGCGTACATGGCCAATGAATATAAAAAGAAAAGGCAATATTGAAAAGGTTTAGTAGAAGAACACAAAAAATTAGAATTAGAACTACAAAAAACCAACAATGTAGAGACCTAAAACAACAGCTAGATTTAAATAAGCATCAATTGAACATTATAGAAAAGGAAGAAATGGCACAAAAAATAAAAAGTATTAGAATTTTTTTTTGAACAGGCAAATAAACCCAGGAGATGGTTGGCATATAGATTGAAAAAACAAAAAGATAAATGATGGATTAGTAAATTACGTAATCAAGCAGGGGAGATGGTACATCAAAATGAAGAAGGAAAATGGGTGACGTATGAATTCTATAAATATCTTTATAAAGAGAATAAAAAGATTACTGAGGAAAGAATATCATAATATCTTATGAAAGCAGGCTTACTGAAGGTTCCAGAAGAATTTCAAAATATATTAAATAAGGATATAACAGTCCAAGAAATTATATAAACAATTAAAAAGCAAAAAAGTAATAAAACACCTGGCCCCGACGGATTACCATCCGAAATATATAAGAATCTTCAAGAACTTTTGGCCCCAACCCTATTGGACATATTTAATGATGTACTAAACACAGTAAAAACCCCAGTCTCATAGAAAGAAGCAATCATCTCACTAATTCCTAAAGAAAACTCTGATTTGACCTGCATTAAAAACTATAGGCCCATTTCTTTACTAAATACGGATTATAAGATTTTCATGACTATAGTGGCAGAGATTAAAAAAACATTTAGTTGAATTTATCCATACTGACCAAAATGGCTTCGTGCCTAAAAAACAATTTAGACATAATGTTAGGATCATACTAGACATCTTAGAATATTATGAATTACACAGTGAAAAACAAATGGCATTGATTTTTGTTGATGCTCAGAAAGCGTTTGATAACGTCAAATGGAATTTTATGTCGACTCAACTTAAACAGATGGAATTCGGAGAAAGATTTATAAACATGTTTAAAGTAATCTATTCCAAACAGGAAGCAAAGGTAATCATAAATGGAGAATTAACAAATAGCATTCAAATACAAAAAGACATGAGACAAGGTCGTCCACTATCTCCTCTATTATTTATTCTTTCTTTAGAAGCACTCACAAGACTAATTCAAAATGATAAGCTGATTAAAGGACTAAAAGCCACATTTAAATTACAGGCTTATGCAGATGATTTAGTTTTCATTCTGGAAGACCCCTTAGAATCTGGAACAAGACTATTACAGGTGCTGGAAAATTATGGAGATGTCATGGGGTTGAAGATTAATAAAGAAAAAACTAAAATGTTAGTTAAAAACATGTCTAATTTACAAGAAACTGAACTAGTAGAAAAAATTAATATCCAGACATCTAAAATAGTAAGGTACTTGGGGATCCAACTGTCGGCAAGATGTATTACACTTAAAAGAGAAAATTATGACAAATTAATAGATTAAATTGCAGCAGACTTAGATGGAAAAACTTGCAGCTCTCCTTTATGGGGAGAATAGCGACAATCAAGATGAATATACTGCCCAAATTACTCTTTTTATTCCAATGTGTACCAATTAAATTAGGTAAGGATTTTTTTGAAAATTTAAACAGAATTACATCCAAATTTATCTGGCAAGATAGAAAACCAAGAATTAAATTAAAATTATTACAGGATGCAAAGGAAAGAGGAGGACTCAACCTCCCAAGTTGGGAAAAATATTATCAAGCGGCAATATCGGTATGGATAAAGGATTGGATAGACTTAAGGAACAGAACATTACTAGCATTAGAAGGCCACGACATGCAAATAGGGTGGCATGCCATAATGTGGGACGGGAAATATAAGGCTCATCAGTACCTCCAGAATCATCATATTAGACAGGCACTATTAGATGTGTGGATAAAAATTAAAAAAAAATAGAGATATTCATGCACCCCAAATTTATAAATTTAGGGAGAGTAATCACATATAAGAGCCTTGGTGGAGCAGTGGGCTAATGCCTCCTTAAGTAACACCAGCTGCCTGCAATTAGTGCAGGTTCGCATCCCACCAGGCTCAAGGTTGACTCAGCCTTCCATCCTTCTGAGGTAGGTAAAATGAGGACCCAGATTGTTAGGGGCAATTAAGCTGACTTTGTAATAATGCCGCTGGGGTGTGTGTGAAAACCCTAATAAGCAGGCATATACATAGAATGAAGGCTATTGCTAAGCTTGTAAGCCGCCCTGAGTCTTCGGAGAAGGGCGGGATATAAATGCAATTAAAATAATAAAAAATATATAAAGATATCTTAGATGAGAATGAGACTTGAAAACAAAGAAAAGACTATTAGAAGACGGTATACAGTTGAAATGGTGGGCATACTTACAAATACAGTCACGATACAGAAAAGACAAAAAAGAACCAGGGATAAAATTAGAGCATATACAATTAGATAAAATCCTTCTAGGAACAAAAGACCAAATGATAAAAAAGATATATCAATATTTATTAGAACAAGATTTGTTAGAAGAACAGATAAAGGAAACAATGTTAATCTGGAGCAAAAATTTTGGTTACAGTATTGACCTAGATAATTGGCAATCACTATGGGATAGAAAGGGACGCAGTGGCTCAGTGGATTAGGATGCTGAGCTTGTCGATCAGAAGGTCAGCAATTTGGCCTGTCGAATCCCGAGTGCTGTGTAGCAGAGTGAGCGCCTGTTACTTGTCCCAGCTTCTGCCAACCTAGCAGTTCAAAAGCACGTAAAAATGCAAGTAGAAAAATAGGGACCACTACGGTGGGAAGGTAACAGCGTTCCGTGAGCCTTTGGCCTCTAGTCATGCCGGCCACATGACAACAGAGATGTCCTTGGACAAGTGCTGGCTCTTCGGCTTTGAAATGGAGATGAGCACTGGCCCCTACAGTTGGAAACGACTAGCACACATGTGCAGGGGAACCTTTTACCTTTATGGGATAGAAACAAGAGGTTAACGCTAGCCACCTCCTATAAAAAATTTATACAAGATGTTTTATAGATGGCACCTTCCCCCTATAAGGCTTGCAAAAATACATAAAAAAAGTCACCAACATGCTGGAAATTCAGAAAGCTTCCAGGGATTTACTATCACATGTGGTGGGAATGTCCAAAAGTGCAAAACTTTTGGCACCAAATAAAAAAATGGTTGGAAGAAATATTATTACAAAAAATTGATTTAAAACCAGAAACATTCTTATTAGGGATTATTAATGATAAACTCAGCAAAGCATCTTTTTACTTACTATTGCATATTTTAACCGAAGCAAGATTGGCCTACGCCCAAAAATGGAAAAGAAAGGAAACCCCCACTGAAGAAGAAATAATAACTAAAATTTTATCCTGTGCCAAAATAGACAGGTTAACTCTAGAGATTAAAAATAAAACTGAAACAGAGTATTATGAAATTTGGAAAAATTTGTACAATTGGTTAAAGATAAGGAGGATCACTGAGATGACTAACAATTTATTAGTTGATAATGTAAAGACTTCTTATTAGCACCTATATCAGCACACAAGATATGTAAATACAACGTTGAAGACTGAAAGATGGTTTACCAGAAAATTTACAGATACTATATGCACATTTTGTTATACTCTGTCCCATCATAGAATGTATATTAAGTTTCTGTTTTTCTTTCTCTCACATAAGGTAATACTAATAGCAATGTTGTAGCCAGGGAAGTTGAATCATGTCCACTTTTGTTTTTAAATGTAATTTAATAAGATTTTCTAAAAAAAATGGAATCAGTGAACTAAAATGGACAGGAATGGGTAAATTTAACTCAGATGTCCATCAGGTATACTACTGCGGACAAGAATCCCTCAGGAGAAATGGAGTAGCCTTCATAGTCAATAAAAGAGTAGGAAAAGCAATACTGGGATACAATCCCCAAAATGACAGAACGATCTCAGTTCGAATCCAAGGCAAACCATTCAATATCACAGTAGTCCAGGTCTATGCCCCAACCACTGGTGCTGAAGAGGATGAAATTGACTGGTTCTGTTCTGTTCCAGCCTACGACCGGCCCTGTTTGTGTGTCAGGAACAACCCCTTTTTCCTTTTTACAGTCAATAGGCTGGAAAAACCCAACCCAAATTTATTTACAGATCAAACAAAAAAGCAATAGAATATTTCCTTCAATAAATGAAACAAAATATCAAACAAGAATCAACAAACAAGAGTTAAACAGAAGTATCAAGAATAGACCAGGTTTCTCTTAGAATATTCTGTCTCCAAACAGTTGCCATCAGCAACCAGGAGATGTAAAACTAATTGGATAATGTGATTTATGATGTGTAGAAAAGGGCGGGGATTGTGTGTGTATTATGATGGGTTTGAATACGGAGGCCAGACTATGCGGCAAGAGGCCACAGAAGCAGAATGGGGAGGAGATGTCAGATCTTTAGCCACTGAGAATCTGGGGGAGTGGAAAATCCTGTCTGCAGATCAGACTGCCTGCCAGACCCAGGAGTCCCCTGCCGGGCCCTCCAGACCCATAGAGACAGAGGATCCCAGCCTGGGGCCTCTGCAGCAATGGGAGGTTGGGAAGCCCCCACCAGTGAAAGGCAAACAACTTCTGAGCTTGCCCCAGCTAATAGAAGCCTTGCAACAGCTGGGGGTGGTGCAGAAGCCTGGAGATCAGGAGCTGGTGGGAGGACAACAGCAAGGGTGGCAGCAGCAGGGCCCAAAATGTGCAACCCCTGAATATACAGCAGGACCAGTGGGGCCAGCAGCAGTGGGGGCCCTGGCAGCCATTAAATCAGCAACCAGGGTGGGGCCAGCAGCAACTGGAGACACAGCAACAGCAGTGGGGTCCCCAGCAACCATTTAACCAACAACCAGGGATGGGCCAGCAGCAATGGGGCCCCCAGCAACCAATAATGAGCCCACCCTTCAGAGCAACCTTTGATGGATACCCAGAGAAACTGGTTTTCTTCCTCAACCATGTATGCTCTCATTTGAATAGCTGGGCCCATCTCTACCCGGACACAGGTGCTATAGTTGATATTATTGCGTCCAGCCTAGAGGGAGAAGCATCCGAATGGTTGAACAATTTATATAACAAACAGGCCCCTGAAATTGGAGGACCCCCACCTTTTCCTCCTGGGGCTAAGGGAAAGATTTGAGGACCCATCCATCACCCTCAGAGTGGAAGAAGCAAGCTGGCCAGCCTGCCCTGGAGTATGTGCGGGGGTTTCGAAAGCTGGTTGGTCAGATAGAAAGATGGCCTGAGCAATCCATAATTGAACTTTTTAGAAAAGGGCTAGATGACTACCTTTCTCTGGCATGTATCTAATGAGCTGTACCTGACCAGCTGCAAGAATGGTAGCAGGCAGTGGTGAAATTAGATATTCAGCTCACTCACTATAAGAAGCCTCTCCTACCTGAACCCAAGCCAAGGTCAGAACAACCTGAATGGCACTCACCCCCACGAAGATGGCTGAAAGATCCAAGCCACCTGTAGACCCAGCAATTAAGTGTTTCTGATGCAGAATGCAGGGACATCGAGCAGAGAAATGCCCAGTCCCCTTCCCCCAACAGCAGAACAGACCAGGACCAGCAGTGAGAAAGAGACCTGCACAGCGGCTAAAGGGAGAGAAATTCAACTGGATGACACAGGAACCTGTTGTCCAGGTCACATCCCCCACACGGGAGGATGCCGGAACTCAGACTGGATCCACCCCAGTTCTACCCTCTTTTGACAGTGACGACGAAGGGGAGAATGACCCGATGGTGAGTCAACGCATCTCCAGCAAGTACTAGGACCTAGCGGAGGCATTTAGTGAGAAAGAATGCAATACCTTGCCTCCCCACCACCACACTGATTGTTCCATTGAACTGTTACCAGGGGCCAAACTCCCCCCAACCAGGAATGTATGCTATGTTCCCCCTTGAAATGGGGGAGATGCAGTGATATGTGGATACAAACCTACCGAGGGGATTCATTGAACAGACCAAGTCTACTGTGGGAGCCCCTGTGTTGCTCAAAGAGAAAAAAGATGGGTCTCTATGTCTCTGCGTGAACTATAAAGGCCTATATGCTGTTAGTGTGGAAAATAAGTACCCTCTCCCCCTCCTGAAAGACTTGCTAACCCATCTGGCGAAGGGGAGCGTCTTCACCAAGTTAGACCTGAGAGAAGCATATTACCAGATAAGAATAAAGGAGGGGGATCAGTGGGAAATGGCCTTCAACTGCCCCTTGGGAAGCTACCAATTCAAAGTCATGCCATTTGGACTGCAGGGGGGCCCAGCCGTATTTATACAGTTGATTAATGAGGTCCTACATGAACATTTATACAAAGGGGTTCCGGTGTATCTTGATACACCAAGAGCCTTGGTGGAGCAGTGTGCTAATGCCTCCTTAAGTAACACCAGCTGTCTGCAATTAGTGCAGGTTTGCATCCCACCAGGCTCAAGGTTCACTCAGCCTTCCAGCCTTCCGAGGTAGGTAAAATGAGGACCCAGATTGTTGGGGGCAATAAGCTGACTTTGTAATAATGCCGCTTGGGGGGGACAAAAGCCCTAATAAGCAGGCATATACATAGAATGAAGGCTATTGCTAAGCACATTGGTTTGTGCTTTAATTGTAAGCTGCCCTGAGACTTTGGAGAAGGGTGGGATATAAATGGGATTAAAATAAAAAAATAAATAAATAAAAATAAATAACATTCTGATATACAGTATGAATATGACTGATCACATAAGACTGGTCAGAGAAGTGATAAAGAAACTATTGAATGCCAAACTTTATGTCAAATTGTCAAAATGTGAATTTCACCAAACCCAATTAGATTATCTCGGCTATAGAATTTCCGATGAGGGCATCGAAATGGACCCAGCCAAACTGAAAACTATAATTGAATGGCAGCCTCCAAAGACTCGTGAACAGCTCCAAACCTTCCTAGGGTTTGTCAATTTCTACCGTCAATTCATTCCCTCTTTTGCCGAGATTGCTCTACTCCTTACAGAACTACTCAAAATAGGTAAGGGAGGGGGAAAACCACAACCTGGCCAGCCACTAGCATGGACTATGAGTTGTCAGAAAGCTTTTGAGAATTTAAAAAGACTATTTGCGGCTGAACCAGTCCTAAAGCACCCCTGCCTGGGGGAGCCCTTTGTAATTCAAGCAGATGCCAATGATGTGGCAATTGGAGCTGTGTTACTACAAAAGAATAAAAGTGGAGTCCTACAACCTTGTGCCTACACCTTTAAGAAATTCACAGAAGGCAAAAGGATATGGACAGTCTGGGAGAAGGAGGCCTTCGCAATTAGGTGGGGGCTATTAAACTGGCGACACTATTTAGAAGGGAGCAAGGTGCCTTTTGAAGTATGGACAGATTACAAAAATTTAGAGGCACTAAAAACTCCCCACAAATTGTCCCCAAAGCAAGTGCAATGGGCACAGTACTTTAACAGTTTTAACTTTACTTTAAAGTACATACTGGGAAGAAAAAACTTCCTAGCTGATGCGCTATCCCGACTGCCACAGTACGAAAGTGAACATGAAGAGGTCTACAAGGCAATTATCCCCAGTTCACAACCTGCTGCACAACTCACGCCTTGCAGAACCCCTAATTCTGATGAGCCAGGAGTGAAGAAGATAAAACAATAGCTCCTTACCGAGCAATGGTTCAAAGATAATCAAACCTCCCTAACATTTATTTATTTATTTATTTATTAATGAGTTTTATATCCCTCCCTATCTCCCGAGGGACTCAGGGCGGCTAACAACATCAAAACTTAAAGGTCTCTGTACAGTAAATTAAAAAATAAAATTTGAAATAAATTAAAATAAATTAAAGAATAAAGTTAGAATTGTAAATATAATTAAAATCCCTGTCAGTCTAGGTCAGCCAGGTGGAAAAGGAGTGTTTTGAGGCCGCGGTGAAAGGACTGGAGATCTTGGGCCATCCGAAGCTCAGGGGGGAGCTGGTTCCACAGGGCTGGCGCTCCCACAGAGAAGGCTCTTCCCCTGGGGGTTGCAAGTCGACATTGTCTAGCCGACGGTACCCTGAGGAGGCCTTCTCTGTGTGAGCGTACTGGGCGATGGGAATTCGTTCCCGGCAGCAGATGGTCCTGAAAGTATCCTGGGCCTAAGCCATGTAGGGCTTTAAAGGTAAGAACCAGCACCTTAAATCTCACCCGGAGGGCAACTGGTAGCCAATGCAGCTCACGCAAGAGGGGTGTAATATGGGAGTATCGGGGTGCTCCCATCACTACCCGTGCAGCTGCACTCTGCTCCAGTTGAAGCCTCTGGGTGGTCTTCAAGGGTAGCCCCATGTAGAGAGCATTACAGTAGTCTATACGGGAGGTAACGAGTGCGTGGGTGACTGTACGTAGGGCATCTCGGTCTAGAAAGGGGCGCAACTGGTGTACCAGGCAAATCTGGGCAAATGCCCCCCTAGCCACGACTCCAATATGATCTTCAAAACTGAGTCGTGAATCCAGGAGGACGCCCAGGTTGCATGCTCTATCAACGGGAGGTAATATCTCTCCTTCTATAATCAAAGATGGAACCTCTTGAACTAAACGAGATGCCGGTACGTAAAGCCACTCAGTTTTGGCCGGGTTGAGCCGGAGCCTGTTCTTTCCCATCCAAATCTGTACCGCTTCCAGGCAACGGGACATCACATCGAGGGCATCACTGGGTTGGTTTGGGGTGGAGATGAACAACTGGGTATCATCCGCATATTGGTGATACCTCACCCCAAAACCACGAATGATTTCACCCAGCGGCTTCATATAGATGTTGAACAGGAGGGGCGAGAGCACCGACCCCTGAGGCACCCCACAACTAAGGGGCCTTGGGGTTGACCTCTGCCCTCCTGCCAACACCGTCTGCGAACGGCCCAAGAGGTAGGAGGAGAACTACTGCAAAACGGTGCCTCCCACTCCCAACCCTTCAAGACGACGCAGCAAGATACTATGGTCGCTGGTATCAAAAGCCGCTGAGAGATCTAATAAGACCAGGATAGAGGAGTAACCGCTATCTCAGGCCTGCCAGAGATCATTCACCAGTGTGACCAATGCCGTCTCCGTGCTATATCCAGGCCTGAAACCCGATTGGTACGGATCCAGATACTCAGTTTCCTCCAGGACCAAAGGGAGTTGCCGTGCCACCACACTCTCAATGACTTTCACAAGAAAGCGAAGGTTGGAGACAGGACGAAAGTTGTTTAAAATAGCTGGATCCAATGCAGGTTTCTTAAGGAGGGGCCTTACTACCGCCTCTTTCAGGGTGGCAGGGAAGTACCCTTCACTCAGTGAGGCATTGATAACTGCTAGGATCCAGCCTCGTGTAACCTCTCAAGATGCATAGACCAGCCAGGAGGGACACGGGTCCAACAAACATGTGGCGGCACTTAATTTCCCCATGATCTTGTCCACTTCATCCAGAGTCACAGGATCAAACTCTTCCCAAATGTTCAGATACTGCCCAGCCCGAATCTGAGCAATTTTGTCCACCAGATATTTACTAAATTCCTCGGCCCGTCCTCGTAAGGGGTCCTCTCCTGTCCCTTGATTTAAAAGGGAGCGGACCACCCTAAACAGGGCAGCCGGGCGGTTGTCTGCGGATGCAATGAGGGTGGTGAAGTAAGTGCGCTTTGCCACCTCCATTGCCACAAGATAAGATCTAGAAAAGGATCTTAACTGTGTTCGGTCAGACTCGGACCGACTGGTTCTCCAAATGCTCTCTAGACTCCTTCTCCGGCGTTTCATCTCTCGCAGGTCCTTGGAGAACCAAGGAGCGAGTCGGGATCTGTGCCGGGTCAGAGGACGCAAAGGCACAACGCGGTCGAGAGCCTCTGAAGCAGCCTGTTGCCAGGCATTAACTAAGGACTCGACCAGGCTGTGGGAGAGGGAGGGAGGAATCAATCCAAGCGCCATCTGGAACTTATCTGGGTCCATCAGGCACCTGGGGTGGAACCATCTGGTCGGTTCCGCCTCCTGACAGCGGGGGCTGACATGACGGAGGCCCAACCGCAGGAGATAATGGTCTGTCCATGAAAGGGGTTGAGATGTTGGAGTAACCCCACCCAGTCCATTAAGCCATTGCCCCGAGATAAAAATAAGATCAGGTGTGTTTCCCCCCTTGTGAGTCGGGTCCTGAATAATTTGGGTCAGGTCCATGGCCATCATGGAAGCCATGAACTCTCGGGCCACCTCCGATGAACTGCCCAGGGAAGGCAGATTAAAGTCTCCCAGAACCATAAGTCTGGGAAATTCAACCACCAGTCCTGAGAGGGCGTCAAGTAGCCTGGGTAGAGCCGTTGCTACGTAGCTTGGAGAGAGGTATACCACCAGTAGGCCCAATTGACCATCAGGACCCCACCTTAAGAGGAGGGATTCACATCCATCTATCTGGGGGGCAGTGGTCTCCCGTGGGCGGAGGGTCTCTTTGATAACGACCGCCACGCCACCTCCCCTACCTTGAGCCCGAGGTTGATGCAGCACACGGAAACCTGGAGGGCATAAATCAATCAGAGGGACCCCTCCCTCTGGGCCCAACCAACTAACATGCAGGGATGGTTTGGCATAGATGGGGGAAAATTGTTTCTACCTGAAACCCTTCATCACAATGCTCTCAGACACAGCCATGACGTAAAACAGGCTGGACACTTCGGATATTTAAAAACTCAACCATGGGAAGAAATAGCTATGGACTTTATTGTAGACCTACCCAAAAGTAGAGGAAATACTGTCATCTGGACTGTGATATATCTGTTTTTGAAGCAGGCTCACTTTATCGGCTATAAAGGACTCCCATCTGTACAATGCTTGACTAATTTGTTCCTGAAACATATCTACTGACTGCATAGCACCCCTAAGCAAATAATTTCAGATAGAGGAGTACAGTTCACAGCAAAGGTTTGGAGGAATATCCTTAAATTAATTGGATCATCTCAAGGCTTATCATCTGCTTTTCATCCAGCTACCAATGGGGCTGCAGAATCCTCTAACAAAATGGTGGAGCAATACCTCAGATGCTATGTTTCCTACCAACAGACAAACTGGACTGACCTCCTCCCCTTCACCGAGGTGGCCTACAATAATTCTGTTCACAGCACCACTGGCTATATGCCTTTCAGAATAGCCACAGGAAAAGAGTTCAGACCAATGCCTGACTATCCTCAGTTGCCCTCTGCTTCCCAGACACTTGATCAATGGGTGAGGGGGTGGGAAGAGGTTTGGAGAAACATGAAAACAACATTAAAAATGACTTCTGAGACTTATAAAAAACAAGCTGATAAAAAGAGGGCTCCCCAAAGAACATTCCAAGTGGGGGAGAAGGTTTATCTGTCAACTAAATATCTACCTCTCAAATTACCTAGCAAGAAGTTGGGACTGAAATTCTTGGGGCCTTTCCCCATTGTGAAAATCATCAACCTGGTCACAGTAAAATTGAAACTCCCCAGAGTTTTGGGGAAAATTCACCCGGTGTTCCATTGTAGCTTACTGAAACCTTTTTGAGCCTCCACTTTAAGATCTCCCCCTAATAACGCAACAGGACCCCTCATAGTAGCAGGTCGACCCATTATGAAGTGAAACGTATTCTTGACTCTAGAATCTTTAAGGGGTTCCGGTGGCGGCGGAGCGCCGGAGACAGCCTTTTCGGGCTGCCCGCGGCTCAGCTGTGTAGATTTCACCCGAAACAGCGCCGATCAGCTGTTCGGGTGAATTTGAAGCCCCCTCCTCGGGAGAAGAGGAGGGGGTGAGGCCCCAGGTAGGGGTCGAGTTCTCCGGGGCCGCATGAGTTTAAAGCTTGGGCGGCTGTAGGATCGAACTCCCCCGTAGCCTGGGTTGCTCCCAGCTGGTCAGCGTCTCTGCTCCGGATTTCTTGGAGCAGAGCCAGGCGTTTACGACCACCCCTGCCAGAAGGAAAGACCCTGGAATAAAAGGAGCAGGCAGAGCGGTACAAGAGGAAAAGGTGAAGAGGATCTTTATTTTTACTCTCGAGCTTAATGGACTTTTTAAACTTAAAGTGAAAGTGCGTCACAAGTGAAAGTAAAAGATGGCGGCTAAACCTCCCTCAAAAACCCTTCAGAGTGCTGGAACTTCTCCGGTGCAACAGACATCGTTGCAAGCCTTGCTTCCTCCTGCTGCATTGACATCGAAGGATTTACAAGATGCCCTTGAAAAACATGCCCAGGTAATTTTAGTAACATTGGGTGATAAATTGGCAAAAATGGAGGAGAGAATAGAAGAGAGGATGGAAGAGAAATTTAGTGCGATGAGGGTAGACATTTTGTCTACAGTGGAAAGTGTGGCTGAATGTGTGCAAGGTTTGGAAGAAAAAGTAGAAGATTTGACTCAAAAAAATGCTGTATTAGAAGTAAAGGTATTGGAGAATGAAGACTTAAGAGACAAAATGGACAGAGAGTTAAGCCTTGTTCAGTTTCACCAGATGCAGTATGCTGTTAGAATCAGAGGCTTAAAAGAAAATATTAAAGAAGATTTAAAGCAGCTGATTTCTGAAGCCCTGGAAGCAGTATTGGGTCAGCCAGCATCTGAAATAAAGGGATGTATGGATAAAGTTCTTCGTGTTAACTCATGGATTGCCAGACAGAGGAAGTTACCTAGAGATGTGGTGGTTTACTTTACAAAGAGAGAAATCAGAGATGAAGTTATTCAAGCTGCCTACGATACTAAAGTAGTGGTTGCTGACCAAGAAGTTTTGGTCTTAAAGGAAATTCCTCCAAAGATTTTAAGGAGAAGAAAGGACTTTGCATTTCTTGTGCAGGAACTTAAGCAACGTGATATAAGGTTCAGATGGGAGATTCCAGTTGGGCTGGTGGCGATGTATGAAGGTAAAAGATACCGCCTGGTTACTGTGGCACAGGCGCGTGATTTCTACAATAATGTTTTAAAAGCAACCCCACTATCACTTTTGGAAGCGGCAAAGGGATCTGGTGAAGAAAAACCTCATGAGGCTGAAGATGGTCAGACAGAGGAGGATGGTGCTGGAAGGGATCAAATTACAACTTTGTTGGCTGATGCTGGAGAGCTAAGGGTGACGCGTGCTGCTTTAAAAAGAGCAAAACAAATAAAAGAACAAGACCAGCAGAAGTTTATGGAACTTTCAAAGCGTACTTACAGCGAGGCAGTGGGAGGAGCGCGGCCCAAAGAAGATAGGGCCATTGGAGAGGTGCTCCAGAAGCTTCGGGGCGACAAGAATGGCGACTAAATTCTTAACTTGGAATGTTAATGGACTAAATTCGCCTCAGAAGAGGAAGAAAGTTTTTCAATATTTAAAACAATTTAAGATTGATGTTATATGTTTGCAAGAAACGCATATTAGGGCTATGGACCAAAAGTTTTTACTGAATTAAAGAAAAAATTGTATGTTAAAACTTTTCAATAAAAAAAAAAAAGATTGGGTACGCAATTTGTTGCCTCTGCAATGAATAAGAAAAACGGAGTGGTTGTTTATGTTAAAAGTGCTATAACAGCGGACTTAATTGAAGCAGATAAGCATGGAAGATACGTAATGATAGATTTGTTGTTAGAAGGTAAAAAAACGCTTTTAGTTGGACTGTATGCTCCTAATCAACAACAACAACAGGCTGACTTTTTCAGCTCACTTCATACAAAGCTTACTCAGTTGGATTACAAATCGTTTATTTTTATGGGGGATTGGAATGGCGTTTTGGACGTACAGATGGATAAGGCTGGTTTTTTTAAGCGTATTCTGTGCCATGCCAGACTGCCTAAGTCTTTTTTTGAAATGAAGGATGATCTGGAATTGCGAGACATTTGGCGTGACACACACCTGCATGAAAAGGATTATACTTTTTTTTCTGATAGACATCAATCTTTTTCTAGGATTGACTTTATTTTGCTGACTAATGACTTTTTTTCTAGGATTAAGAAGGTAAAGATCTGTGCAAGAGCTATTTCTGACCATAGTCCAGTATGGTTAGAGATCAATAAGGACAATAGAGATAGGCGCTCGTGGCGCGTAAATGAGAACTTGTTTAGAAATCAGAAAAATGTGGAAGAATGTAAACAACGGATGAAGGATTTTTTTGAAATTAATATGAATAAGGATACGTCTATGGACATGGTTTGGGATGCTAGCAAGGCATATATGAGAGGGGTGCTGATATATATGAATAATAAATACAGACGTACTTTGGAAGCTAGAAGGAAAGAATTGGAGAATGAAATTAAGGAAAAAGAGAAGGCCTTGATTTTGAATCCATTGGATGTGAAGACTAAGGAGGCTATCAAGCTATTAAGAGGACAATTTGATAAATTAATGGCTGATCAAGTGGCAACCAACTTGAGGTTTGCCAGGCATAATACTTTTTGCAATGCTAATAAGCCAGGTAGATGGCTAGCTTATAGACTAAGGAAAAAGCAGAGGGCTTCTAACATAGACAAAATTGAACATAAGGGGAAGGTAGTGTTTCAACAGGATTTTATTAAGGAAGCCTTTGTGGATTTTTATTCTAAATTATATGCTAAGGAGAAGATTAATGAAAAAGATATTGATGAGTATTTGGAGAATGCTAGCATCCAGGTTCTTACGCAAGTACAAAAAGAGGAGATTAATCAATTGATTACAGAAGAAGAAATATTTACAGCAATTAAGGAGTTGAAGGTCGACAAAGCGCCAGGTACAGATGGTTTGACTGCGGCTTACTATAAAAATTTACAATTAGAGATGGTTAAACCGTTAAAGGAATTGTTCCAGACAATCCAGAGAGGGGGAAAGGTGCCTCCATCTTGGAGAACTGCTTTTATCTCTTTGATCCCGAAGGAAGACCAAGATGCTACTCAAGTAAAAAACTATAGACCGATATCACTATTAAATACAGACTACAAGATATTTGCTAAGGTGCTGGCTAATAGATTGATGAGGGTTCTGCAACGGGTGATTCATGGGGATCAAACTGGGTTTATTAGTGGTAGGCAAATGAAAAATAACGTGAGGCATATAGTTGATGTGTTGGAATTTTTGGAAAGGAACAACCAGATCCCTGCGGCGCTAATTTTTTTAGATGCTGAAAAAGCTTTTGATCAATTGAATTGGCAATTTTTGATGAAAGTTTTAGATAAAATGAATTTTGGGGATAAATTTTTGCAACCAATTAGGGCATTATATCAAAAACAAACAGCTCGAATAATAGTTAACAATAGTTTGTCAGAAGTATGTAGTATTGAGAAGGGTACAAGGCAAGGGTGCCCGCTATCGCCTTTGTTATTTGTGTTAACATTGGAGATATTATTGGTAAAAATACGAAATTCGGAAAGAATTAAGGGTATACGGATTAGAGATCAGGATTATAGATTGAGAGCGTTTGCAGATGATCTGGTTGTTACAGTGACCCAGCCGGAGAGCTCTGTTGTGGACCTGATGGAGATAATAATGCAATATGGGAAGGTTTCTGGATTTAAAGTTAATGTACAAAAAACTAAAATTCTGGCCAAAAACATGACAGCATCGCAAAAGGCCCTTCTAGAAGGGTTAACTGGATTTGAGATTGTCAAAAGGGTCAAATATTTGGGGGTGCTTTTGTCGCCCTCTAATACAAAATTATATAAAAACAATTATGAAAAATTATGGGGAAAAATCCAAAAAGAAATGGAGAGTTGGGAAAATTGCAATTGCCTTTACTGGGAAGAATTGCAGCAGTGAAAATGAATGTCCTGCCTAAATTTTTGTTTTTATTTCAAATGATACCGATTCTTAAGAAAGATTCTAACTTGGAGGAATGGCAGAGAGGTATCAATAAATTTGTTTGGGCAGGGAAAAGACCACGAGTCAAACTTAAGATCATGCAGGATACTCGTGAAAGAGGTGGTCTTAAAATGCCTAATCTTAAATTATATTATGAAGCTGCTGCGTTAGTAGGTATAAGTGATTGGATTAATTTGACACAAGAGAGATTATTAAATCTTGAGGGCCACGACTTGTTGTTTGGTTGGCATGCATATTTGTTGTATGACAAGAAGGTAGATAATGTGTTTAGAGTGCATATTTTAAGACAGGCATTGCTGAGAGTTTGGAAGAAGTACAGACATAAGCTAGACTGCAAGATACTATTGTGGGCAATTCCAAAACACGCAATAGAAAATATACATGCTGGTTTCAAACATGATGTGACTACGTACAAGGAGATTTTAAACTTGGAAAGAAATGTCTGGTGTTTGAAACCATATAGTCTCTTGCGAGATGAGAAGATTGTTCAGAATTGGTTTCAATACACTCAGTTACGGACCAGGTGGAAAGAAGATCAGAAAAATGGTTTTACAATGACTGATGAAAATCTGATAAAGCAAATCAGAAATCAGGGTCCAGCACATATTAAACGGATATATCTTGCATTGATAGAGATTGACTCAGAAACAGAACTTGTTAAGGATTGTATGATAAAATGGGCCCAAAATATTCAAGAAGTTATTACAATGGATACGTGGGAAAAGATTTGGGTGAGGAATGTAAAATTTACACAAGCTCAAAATCTAAGAGAGAACTTTTATAAAATGTTTTATAGATGGCATTTAGATCCTAAAAAGCTGGCAAGCATGTATCCGAATTATCAACCAAAATGTTGGAGGTGTGGTGATGAAGATGCAACATATTTTCATGTATGGTGGACTTGTAAAAAGGTTAAGGCCTTTGTTCTGAACCAGCCCTCTTCTGGCCTTGTAATAAGGCAAACCCCTATTCAGAAAGAAGAGACTGGAGAGCGTCCAAGGCTAAAAGGCATCTGCCAAGATTTATTACGCAGTTAACAAAAACACTAGAGCTTGTCTTCTCAAGCGGAAAAGTTGCTTTCAGCAACCAGCCCCTCCCCAAACACTCCTTTTATAGAGAGCTCAGGGCGTGGTCTCCCTGTGCCTCCTCCCGAGGAGTCCCGCAGCCTTTCTTTGTTTGTTCCTGCTCGACTGCCTCCTGCGTCGGGCGTCCTTGAACAGGGCCAGCTGTGGGTCATCTTCCTCCGCACTCTCGGGCTCACGCAGCTGAGAAGAGGTCCCCGGCTGAGGGCTCTGCAAAGCCTCCAAACCGTCATCAGCCGGTTCGTTTCCCTCCTCCCCCTCATCTGAGTCATCCGATACATCGGAGCCGGCTGTCGGACCCACAGGCTGGCCCTGAGTCACAACACTATCCCGCACCGCAGGGCCCTTCCCCCGGGTCTGCCGATCTGGATGCGGTCGGGATGGGAACTGTTCGTGAAAAGCAGTCACCAACGCAGGGGCATGAACGGCGGTCGCGTCTTCCCATGTGAAGTCCTCCGGCCCGTACCCTTTCCACTCGATCAGGTACTGGAAGCGACCTTTCAGCCAGCGGGAATCCCTGATGCTGGCGACCTCGTACTCGGGGGTGCTGTCGCCATCACCAGGTCCTGATGGGGGAGGTTCCGCTTGGCGAAGTGGACAAGCCGGTTGTTCGGGGACCAACAAGGACCGATGGAAGACGGGGTGCACGCACAGGGAACGTGGCAGAGTTAAACGATAGGCGACCGGGTTGATGACGGCCTCGACTGGGAACGGTCCAAGGTAACGGTGGTCCAGCTTCCTCGCCGGCCGAGTGGATGGTAGGTTCCTGGTGGACAGCCAGACCCGATCCCCCACCGATAATGGAGGCGTATCCCTTCTCGACCGATCGGCGAACCTCTTGTAGTCGGCCTTGGCCTTCTCCAGCTGCCGTCGCACCAACCGATGGATCGCCTGTAATTCCGCCATGAATTCGTTCGCTGCCGGCTCCGGTGAGTCCACGGGAGAAAGGGGGAAAAACCTGGGGTGATAACCCACGTTGGCCAAGAACGGTGTCATCTGCGTGGAGGTGTGCTGCGAGTTGTTAAAGGCAAACTCGGCTATGGCCAAATAGTCCACCCAATTGTCCTGCTGCAGGTTAACATAGCAGCGCAGATACTGCTCTAAGATGCCGATGACCTTCTCGGTACCCCCGTCGGTCTGAGGATGATGCGCGGACGAGAGGCAAACCTTAATGTCCAACGCCCGCATCAACTCCTGCCAGAAGCGGGCTGTAAACTGGGCCCCCCTATCGGAGACAACCCTATCGGGAAGGCCGTGCAGCCGGAACACCTGTTGGATGAACATGCGACTAGTGGCGCGAGCTGACGGTAAGCCGCGACAGGGGATGAAGTGCGCCATCTTGGTCAACATGTCCACCACCACAAACACTGTCGTGAAGCCGGAGGATGGGGGTAGATCCGTCAGAAAGTCCATGGACACAGCCCCCCAGGGTCTCTTGGGCGTTGGCAAAGGCTAAAGTAAACCAGGCGGGGCCCCTGTCGCTGACTTGGCCTGCCTGCATGGGACGCAGGAGGTGACATAAGACTGGACATCGTGTCGGACTCGGGGCCACCAGAAGGTACGGGAGACCAGGTTCAGAGTCTTGAACAGGCCAAAATGCCCCGCAGCCGGGTTATCATGACATTGGCTGAGGACGAGTCCCCTGAGTGGCCCTCCTGGAACATAGAGCCGGTCACGATAATACAGGAGTCCATCCGTGACCGACCAAGGCGAATCTGGCCCCACCTCTTCCTTCTGCTGAGCCACCCACGCCTCCTGCTGCTGCGCCTCCCGGATCCGAGCCCGTATATCCACCGGCTCCCGCACCGCAGCAAAAGACTCGACGGGGATCACTGTCCTGGGCGGAAGCTTGTCTTCCACTCGGGTGTACTCGGGCTTCCTGGACAGAGCATCCGCTCTCTGGTTGTGCCCGCTTGGTATGTACCGCACCCGGAAGTCAAACCTCGCAAAGAAGAGGGACCACCGGATCTGGCGTTGGTTCAAATTCCGAGCGGTCTGCAGGCTTTCCAGATTCTTGTGGTCCGTCCGGACCTCGATTTGATGCCGCGCCCCCTCCAGATGATGCCTCCAAGCCTCGAACGCCGCCTTAATGGCCAGCAGCTCCTTCTCCCAAATGGTATAGTTGCGCTCCGAGGGGTTCAATTTCCGAGAGTGATACGCGCAAGGGAAAAGGGTACCGCTGGGCGTCGTTGCCTGGAGTAACACGGCCCCAATGGCAATGTCGGAGGCGTCCGCCTCCACGACAAACGGCCGTTGCGGGTCAGGATGCTTCAAGATGGGCTCCTTCATGAAGGCGTCCTTCAAAGCTTGGAACGCCTGTTGTTCGGGGGCGTTCCACTGGAACCGAGTCTTCTTCTGCAGGAGCCGGGTAAGGGGGGCTGTCAAGGCAGCAAAGCCAGGAATGAATGTTCGATAGTAGTTGGCAAATCCAAGAAGTCGCTGAACATCCTTCACGCGACGTGGGGGTTGCCAACTCTGCAACGACTCAACTTTACTCGGTTCCATGGCGATGCCCTCAGGAGAAATGCGGTGACCCAAGAAATCGATGGTCACCTGGTAAAACTGGCACTTCTCCAACTTGGCAAACAGCCGATGTTTCCGGAGGCGCTGCAGGACCTGACGGAGATGCTGATGATGCGCTTCACGCGACGGGGAGTAAATCAGGATGTCGTCCAGGTAAATCACGACAAACTGGTCCAACAGATCTCGAAAGATGTCGTTCATAAAATGCTGAAACACAGCGGGGGCGTTGGTCAGGCCAAACGGCATCACCGTGTACTCGAAATGTCCATAGCGAGTACCAAACGCCGTCTTCCACTCATCACCCGGCCGAACCCTGACGAGGTTGTAAGCTCCACGCAGGTCCAGTTTCGTGAAGATCTTAGCCTCCCGGAGTCGGTCCAAGAGCTCGGGGATGAGGGGCAGCGGGTAGCGGTTACGCACCGTGATGGCGTTGAGTTTCCGGTAGTCACAGCAGAGCCGTAACTCGCCCGACTTCTTTTTGACGAAGAGCACGGGCGCAGACACTGGCGAGGACGAGGGCCGGATGAAACCACGAGCCAAATTCTTTGTCAAGAAGTCCCGCAATGCAGCCAACTCGGGCTCCGACATGGAATACAAACGCCCCACTGGGAGAGGCGCATCAGGAACTAGTTCAATGGAACAGTCATAGGGCCTGTGCGGGGGTAATTGGTCCGCCTCTGACTCGCTGAACACATCAGCAAAGTCGGACAGTTCGGGAGGCAAAGAAACTCCTGAGGAGCCCTCCACCTGGCCGGCACAGATATGGCGGGTGTGGTCCACGCACTGCAAACTTGGGAAGGTGACCAAGTTCTGAGACCAATAGATCTGTGGATCATGCGCCCGGAGCCACGCCAGTCCCAGGACCACGGGGAAGTGCAGATCCGAAGTGATGTAGAACTGAATGGCCTCCACATGGGTACTGATAGCCATACTCACTGGTTGCGTGGCGGCCGTAATAGGCCCGGACAGGAGCACTCGACCATCAATAGTCTCCACTAGCATGGGCGGATCCACCGGACACAGAGGAACAGCCCATTTGGCCACGAAGGCCGAGTCCATAAAGTTAGTGGTAGCCCCAGAGTCAATTAAGGCATGGACCGGAATCCCCTCTGGCTTGCCAGGAAGGATCAGTCGTGCCTCCAAAATCAAATGCCGTGGAGGTTCACAGGCACCATCGGAATGGCGTCGCTCGGCGTGGTCGTGGTGGGTCGTCCGATCTATCACACCGTCTAGATCGGGCTCGGGCCGTTTCCCGACAGCAAAGCAGGGGACTTTCTCGGGGCCGGCTTGGTCACTGATGCCCGCTGACGCTTCTTTGGACAAGAAGCAGCCAAATGTCCAGGGTCCCCACAGTAAAAACACAACCCCTCCGATCGTCGTCTGTCCATTTCCGTCACCGATAGACGGGACCTGGCGGCACCCAGCTCCATTGGCTCCTCCCTCTGGACTGGGGGCTCACGCACAACAGGGGCGGCAGGGGTCTGTGGGGTGGCACGGCGACTCTTTCGCTGCTGCAGCCGGGCATCGATCCGCAGACAAAGATGGATCAGCCCATTCAGATCTGAGGGAATGTCCACGCGGGCCAGCTCATCCAACATCTCCTCTGACAAGCCATCCTGAAAGGCATCCATGAGCGCAGCCTCATTCCAGGCGGAATCCTGGCTAAGCAGCCGGAAATCGCTGATATAGGCCTGTAGAGGGCGCTGACCCTGCCTCAAAGCTTTCAGGCATCGGGTGGCAGTCTGCGCCTTAATCGGGTCCTCGTACATGAGGCACATATGGTCACAAAACCCCCCCAAAGTTATCCAACAAAGGGCTAGGCTGTGCCAACAGAGGCGTGCCCCAACGAGCTGCATCTCCCGACAGAAGGCTCAACACGAATCCCACCTTATCTCGGTCAGTGGGGAAATCAGCTGCTCTCACGCTGATAAAAAGCTGGCATTGTCCCAGGAAGGCAGGAAACAGTTCTGGCTTACCAGCAAATTTATCCGGCATAGCTATCTGACATTTCCTCCTGGGTGGGGGTGCAGCATGTACCTGAGCTTGCAGTTGAGCCACCTGAGCTGCCAGCAAAGTGAGTTGCTGGGTGAGCTGGGCATTCTCGGCAAGAAGCTGCTCCATCGTAGTAATAAGGGGTGGGTGGCTGAAAGCAAACTGTTCTGAACCAGCCCTCTTCTGGCCTTGTAATAAGGCAAACCCCTATTCAGAAAGAAGAGACTGGAGAGCGTCCAAGGCTAAAAGGCATCTGCCAAGATTTATTACGCAGTTAACAAAAACACTAGAGCTTGTCTTCTCAAGCGGAAAAGTTGCTTTCAGCAACCAGCCCCTCCCCAAACACTCCTTTTATAGAGAGCTCAGGGCGTGGTCTCCCTGTGCCTCCTCCCGAGGAGTCCCGCAGCCTTTCTTTGTTTGTTCCTGCTCGACTGCCTCCTGCGTCGGGCATCCTTGAACAGGGCCAGCTGTGGGTCATCTTCCTCCGCACTCTCGGGCTCACGCAGCTGAGAAGAGGTCCCCGGCTGAGGGCTCTGCAAAGCCTCCAAACCGTCATCAGCCGGTTCGTTTCCCTCCTCCCCCTCATCTGAGTCATCCGATACATCGGAGCCGGCTGTCGGACCCACAGGCTGGCCCTGAGTCACAACACTATCCCGCACCGCAGGGCCCTTCCCCCGGGTCTGCCGATCTGGATGCGGTCGGGATGGGAACTGTTCGTGAAAAGCAGTCACCAACGCAGGGGCATGAACGGCGGTCGCGTCTTCCCATGTGAAGTCCTCCGGCCCGTACCCTTTCCACTCGATCAGGTACTGGAAGCGACCTTTCAGCCAGCGGGAATTCCTGATGCTGGCGACCTCGTACTCGGGGGTGCTGTCGCCATCACCAGGTCCTGATGGGGGAGGTTCCGCTTGGCGAAGTGGACAAGCCGGTTGTTCGGGGACCAACAAGGACCGATGGAAGACGGGGTGCACGCGCAGGGAACGTGGCAGAGTTAAACGATAGGCGACCGGGTTGATGACGGCCTCGACTGGGAACGGTCCAAGGTAACGGTGGTCCAGCTTCCTCGCCGGCCGAGTGGATGGTAGGTTCCTGGTGGACAGCCAGACCCGATCCCCCACCGATAATGGAGGCGTATCCCTTCTCGACCGATCGGCGAACCTCTTGTAGTCGGCCTTGGCCTTCTCCAGCTGCCGTCGCACCAACCGATGGATCGCCTGTAATTCCGCCATGAATTCGTTCGCTGCCGGCTCCGGTGAGTCCACGGGAGAAAGGGGGAAAAACCTGGGGTGATAACCCACGTTGGCCAAGAACGGTGTCATCTGCGTGGAGGTGTGCTGCGAGTTGTTAAAGGCAAACTCGGCTATGGCCAAATAGTCCACCCAATTGTCCTGCTGCAGGTTAACATAGCAGCGCAGATACTGCTCTAAGATGCCGATGACCTTCTCGGTACCCCCGTCGGTCTGAGGATGATGCGCGGACGAGAGGCAAACCTTAATGTCCAACGCCCGCATCAACTCCTGCCAGAAGCGGGCTGTAAACTGGGCCCCCCTATCGGAGACGACCCTATCGGGAAGGCCGTGCAGCCGGAACACCTGTTGGATGAACATGCGACTAGTGGCGCGAGCTGACGGTAAGCCGCGACAGGGGATGAAGTGCGCCATCTTGGTCAACATGTCCACCACCACAAACACTGTCGTGAAGCTGGAGGATGGGGGTAGATCCGTCAGAAAGTCCATGGACACAGCCCCCCAGGGTCTCTTGGGCGTTGGCAAAGGCTAAAGTAAACCAGGCGGGGCCCCTGTCGCTGACTTGGCCTGCCTGCATGGGACGCAGGAGGTGACATAAGACTGGACATCGTGTCGGACTCGGGGCCACCAGAAGGTACGGGAGACCAGGTTCAGAGTCTTGAACAGGCCAAAATGCCCCGCAGCCGGGTTATCATGACATTGGCTGAGGACGAGTCCCCTGAGTGGCCCTCCTGGAACATAGAGCCGGTCACGATAATACAGGAGTCCATCCGTGACCGACCAAGGCGAATCTGGCCCCACCTCTTCCTTCCGCTGAGCCACCCACGCCTCCTGCTGCTGCGCCTCCCGGATCCGAGCCCGTATATCCACCGGCTCCCGCACCGCAGCAAAAGACTCGACGGGGATCACTGTCCTGGGCGGAAGCTTGTCTTCCACTCGGGTGTACTCGGGCTTCCTGGACAGAGCATCCGCTCTCTGGTTGTGCCCGCTTGGTATGTACCGCACCCGGAAGTCAAACCTCGCAAAGAAGAGGGACCACCGGATCTGGCGTTGGTTCAAATTCCGAGCGGTCTGCAGGCTTTCCAGATTCTTGTGGTCCGTCCGGACCTCGATTTGATGCCGCGCCCCCTCCAGATGATGCCTCCAAGCCTCGAACACCGCCTTAATGGCCAGCAGCTCCTTCTCCCAAATGGTATAGTTGCGCTCCGAGGGGTTCAATTTCCGAGAGTGATACGCGCAAGGGAAAAGGGTACCGCTGGGCGTCGTTGCCTGGAGTAACACCGCCCCAATGGCAATGTCGGAGGCGTCCGCCTCCACGACAAACGGCCGTTGCGGGTCAGGATGCTTCAAGATGGGCTCCTTCATGAAGGCGTCCTTCAAAGCTTGGAACGCCTGTTGTTCGGGGGCGTTCCACTGGAACCGAGTCTTCTTCTGCAGGAGCCGGGTAAGGGGGGCTGTCAAGGCAGCAAAGCCAGGAATGAATGTTCGATAGTAGTTGGCAAATCCAAGAAGTCGCTGAACATCCTTCACGCGACGTGGGGGTTGCCAACTCTGCAACGACTCAACTTTACTCGGTTCCATGGCGATGCCCTCAGGAGAAATGCGGTGACCCAAGAAATCGATGGTCACCTGGTAAAACTGGCACTTCTCCAACTTGGCAAACAGCCGATGTTTCCGGAGGCGCTGCAGGACCTGACGGAGATGCTGATGATGCGCTTCACGCGACGGGGAGTAAATCAGGATGACGTCCAGGTAAATCACGACAAACTGGTCCAACAGATCTCGAAAGATGTCGTTCATAAAATGCTGAAACACAGCGGGGGCGTTGGTCAGGCCAAACGGCATCACCGTGTACTCGAAATGTCCATAGCGAGTACCAAACGCCGTCTTCCACTCATCACCCGGCCGAACCCTGACGAGGTTGTAAGCTCCACGCAGGTCCAGTTTCGTGAAGATCTTAGCCTCCTGGAGTCGGTCCAAGAGCTCGGGGATGAGGGGCAGCGGGTAGCGGTTACGCACCGTGATGGCGTTGAGTTTCCGGTAGTCACAGCAGAGCCGTAACTCGCCCGACTTCTTTTTGACGAAGAGCACGGGCGCAGACACTGGCGAGGACGAGGGCCGGATGAAACCACGAGCCAAATTCTTTGTCAAGAAGTCCCGCAATGCAGCCAACTCGGGCTCCGACATGGAATACAAACGCCCCACTGGGAGAGGCGCATCAGGAACTAGTTCAATGGAACAGTCATAGGGCCTGTGCGGGGGTAATTGGTCCGCCTCTGACTCGCTGAACACATCAGCAAAGTCGGACAGTTCGGGAGGCAAAGAAACTCCTGAGGAGCCCTCCACCTGGCCGGCACAGATATGGCGGGTGTGGTCCACGCACTGCAAACTTGGGAAGGTGACCAAGTTCTGAGACCAATAGATCTGTGGATCATGCGCCCGGAGCCACGCCAGTCCCAGGACCACGGGGAAGTGCAGATCCGAAGTGATGTAGAACTGAATGGCCTCCACATGGGTACTGATAGCCATACTCACTGGTTGCGTGGCGGCCGTAATAGGCCCGGACAGGAGCACTCGACCATCAATAGTCTCCACTAGCATGGGCGGATCCACCGGACACAGAGGAACAGCCCATTTGGCCACGAAGGCCGAGTCCATAAAGTTAGTGGTAGCCCCAGAGTCAATTAAGGCATGGACCGGAATCCCCTCTGGCTTGCCAGGAAGGATCAGACGTGCCTCCAAAATCAAATGCCGTGGAGGTTCACAGGCACCATCGGAATGGCGTCGCTCGGCGTGGTCGTGGTGGGTCGTCCGATCTATCACACTGTCTAGATCGGGCTCGGGCCGTTTCCCGACAGCAAAGCAGGGGACTTTCTCGGGGCCGGCTTGGTCACTGATGCCCGCTGACGCTTCTTTGGACAAGAAGCAGCCAAATGTCCAGGGTCCCCACAGTAAAAACACAACCCCTCCGATCGTCGTCTGTCCATTTCCGTCACCGATAGACGGGACCTGGCGGCACCCAGCTCCATTGGCTCCTCCCTCTGGACTGGGGGCTCACGCACAACAGGGGCGGCAGGGGTCTGTGGGGTGGCACGGCGACTCTTTCGCTGCTGCAGCCGGGCATCGATCCGCAGACAAAGATGGATCAGCCCATTCAGATCTGAGGGAATGTCCACGCGGGCCAGCTCATCCAACATCTCCTCTGACAAGCCATCCTGAAAGGCATCCACGAGCGCAGCCTCATTCCAGGCGGAATCCTGGCTAAGCAGCCGGAAATCGCTGATATAGGCCTGTAGAGGGCGCTGACCCTGCCTCAAAGCTTTCAGGCGTCGGGTGGCAGTCTGCGCCTTAATCGGGTCCTCGTACATGAGGCGCATATGGTCACAAAACCCCCCAAAGTTATCCAACAAAGGGCTAGGCTGTGCCAACAGAGGCGTGCCCCAACGAGCTGCATCTCCCGACAGAAGGCTCAACACGAATCCCACCTTATCTCGGTCAGTGGGGAAATCAGCTGCTCTCACGCTGATAAAAAGCTGGCATTGTCCCAGGAAGGCAGGAAACAGTTCTGGCTTACCAGCAAATTTATCCGGCATAGCTATCTGACATTTCCTCCTGGGTGGGGGTGCAGCATGTACCTGAGCTTGCAGTTGAGCCACCTGAGCTGCCAGCAAAGTGAGTTGCTGGGTGAGCTGGGCATTCTCGGCAAGAAGCTGCTCCATCGTAGTAATAAGGGGTGGGTGGCTGAAAGCAAACTGTTCTGAACCAGCCCTCTTCTGGCCTTGTAATAAGGCAAACCCCTATTCAGAAAGAAGAGACTGGAGAGTGTCCAAGGCTAAAAGGCATCTGCCAAGATTTATTACGCAGTTAACAAAAACACTAGAGCTTGTCTTCTCAAGCGGAAAAGTTGCTTTCAGCAACCAGCCCCTCCCCAAACACTCCTTTTATAGAGAGCTCAGGGCGTGGTCTCCCTGTGCCTCCTCCCGAGGAGTCCCGCAGCCTTTCTTTGTTTGTTCCTGCTCGACTGCCTCCTGCGTCGGGCGTCCTTGAACAGGGCCAGCTGTGGGTCATCTTCCTCCGCACTCTCGGGCTCACGCAGCTGAGAAGAGGTCCCCGGCTGAGGGCTCTGCAAAGCCTCCAAACCGTCATCAGCCGGTTCGTTTCCCTCCTCCCCCTCATCTGAGTCATCCGATACATCGGAGCCGGCTGTCGGACCCACAGGCTGGCCCTGAGTCACAACAGCCTTTTGGATAAAAATTTGGTGGAATATGCAGAAGATTTTCAAGCAAAGGATAAAGTTTTGTCCGCAACTCTTCTTGTTGGGAATAATTACAGATGCTACGGTTGTGGACACTAAGTTGATGTTGAATTTAATCACGGCAGCAAGACTTTTAATAGGTCAGTACTGGAAGAAAGAGGAACTGCCGACTATAGAAGAATGGACTTTAAAGGTTTCCGACCTGGCAGAGATGGCAAAGATTTCGGCTTACTTGAAAGATCACTCGCAAGAACGTTATATTATGGAATGGAGAAAATGGGTTGAGTACATCCAGAACAAATATAGGGTTAAGAAGTTTCATGTAGCATTTGAATAAGTCTTCCTTCGCTTTTTCTTTCTTTATTTCCTTTTTTTCCTTTCTTTTTTCTTTTCTATATATATTTAATATCATTAAGATTTGTATTATCCTGTATAAGCTAGAGAGTGATGGATTTTAGAGTTTATGGTTGTTAGTATATGGTTGTTTATGATTGTTTTTCTTTTCTATACCTTGTATTTAGCTCTGGGAAGTCGGGGGGGAGGGGGGGAGGGGTAGGGAGGGAGGGAGAGGGGAGGGGGAGGGGGGATTGTTAAAGATAAACTGTATGTTAAAACTTTTCAATTAAAAAAAAAGAAAGAAAAAGAAAAAATAGAATCTTTAAGGGAAAATTGCAGTACCTAGTACAATGGGATACCCACTGTCTGAAGTCATTTGGGTGAAATCTAGCAATGTGAAAGCTGACAGACTTATCAAAATGTTTTATGAGAGACACCCCAGTAAACCAAAAGCCAGCTCCTACCTTGTGTTTGTTTACATTACAGGATCTGTTCTTTTGTCAGGGTGGCTGGATGTCAATGCTGCAAATATTGACATGTTTTTGCACTGACAATATAAGAGACAGCCTGTTATTTTAATTGCTTCATTTGGGATTAAGGAATCACCCGGAAGTTGTGGTAAGATAGCAAAAGCCCACGTAAAGAATGGGAAGTGAAACCTCATATGTAAAACTAATTGGATAATGTGATTTATGATGTGTAGATAAGGGCGGGGATTGTGTGTGTGTTATGATAGGTTTGGGGGGAGGAGATTTCAGATTCTGGCATCCCTCCATGAGTGCCGATGTTTTGTTTCATTACTAAGACTTTTTAGATAAATAATATGCCTGCAAATTGTTTGATTTGTCTCATTCATTGGAACCATGACACCAAGATGTACTTCTGCAGAAGTGATGGGGGGCAGTGAGTGAGGAGATTATGTTAATAGCGCTATGAAGGCTACCACCAATGGCTTAATAAAATAACCAAACACCTTCTTGGGATTAAAAATGGAGTCCCTTTCCTGCCGCTGCTTCTCCTTTGCAATCCTCCACTGCTGCTACATGCAAGGAAACAAAGAAGTCTTTTTGAAAAAAAAAAGGTCAATCAATTCCAACTTGGCGATCTTTTACAAGAAGTTGGAATTGATCTATTGACCTTTCCCCCCCCTTAAAAAAACCTTTTGTTTTCTTGCACACGGCAGCGGTGGCAGATCACAAAGGAGCAACGGCATGGGGCTGGGAGTCAAGTCAGGCCACTTGTTCTGAGGCCACTTTTTGCTGAGATGAGTTGCTCTTGCCAATGGCCCAACTGCCCACTTCAGCACCCTCCCTCCCCGAGCCTCCATGCTTCACCTGCTGCTATGGTTGGCCTGCCGGGCCCTGCCTCAACGCCCTGCCCACTGTCGCCTAGCATAGCCACACGGGCTGCAGGGGCTGGTCTGGTATGGGAAGGGCACATGCCCCACCCTCCTGCCACCATGCAGGGTAAGGTTGTTGTGCCTGCCCCCACCCAGATGCCCTTGCCTCCCCCCAAAGTTTTTTTTTTACTAATCTGCCTTTCAGCTTCATTCCATTTCTCCATTTGCTTCTCAGTCTTTGTGTTTGAGATCTTGCGAGAAGTTAGAAAGTCTGATGGAACTTTTTTTTTACCAATAGTCCCAAAAATACACAGCGAAGGCTGAAAAGTAAACAGAGAAATGGAATGCAGCTGTGTAAAAAAATGCTTGGGACAAGCGAGGGCGGGCATGGCAACCTTATCCTGTGCGGGTATTGATGCAAGTTGCTCATGGATGAAACTGAAGGCCTAGGACTGGGATGACAGTGTGCATGCCCACAGAGAGGGCTCAGCATGCCACCTGTGGCATGCGTGCCAGAGGTTTGCCACCACAGACCTAATACTTTTTTCAACATTATAGAGGAAATTGGTGTGCAAGATACTTGGAGAGAAATGAATCCAGAAAAACTACAATATACATTTTACTCAAACAGTCACAAATCTTGGTCCAGAAATGACATGATTTGGATGATGCCTGAACTAAAAATTAATATGCAGGAAACTGAGATAGAATTAAGCACTTGGGCAGACCATGATCCCTTAAAGATTACATGGAAAAAATACAGAAAAAAATAAGGTGGACTTTGAACCTATCAATATTAAAAGAGAAAGAGTTTATAGAACTAGCAACAAATGAAGATACAACATTACAAAATGTATGGGACATGGCCGAAGCATATTTTCGAGGTGTAGCTATAACATATATGGCAAAAAGGAAGAAAGAAAAAAGACAACAATGTGTGCTATTAAGGGAAGAATTTAAAAAAATAGAATTAGAACTACAAATAAATCCACAAAAGAAAGTATTGAAAAGACAAATGGAAATAATAAAACATAAACTATATTTAACAGAATCAGAAAAACTGGCACAACAAATTAAAAGAGCAAAACAATTGTTTTTGAAAATGCAAATAAACCAGGAAGATGGCTAGCTTATAAACTTAAAAAACAGGAGAAAAATTTAATAAGCAATTTAGCAGATAAAAAAGGCTGTCTACAATTTAAAAATGAGGCAATAAAAATATAATTAAAGAATATTATGAGAAACTGTATGATATGGAAGAAATTCCACAGGAGGAAATGATTCAATATCTGGAAAAAAAATAACTTACCAAAAATTCCAGAAATTTTTAAGACTATCTTAAATGAGAAAATAACGATGGAATTGATAGAGGTTATAAAAAGACAAAATATATATATAGAAAAAACACCCGGACCAGATGGGTTACCATTTGTTGTTGTTAGTTGCGAACTTGTTCCAACCCATCGCGACCCCCATGGACAATGTTCCTCCAGGCCTTCCTGTACTCTACCATCTTCTGGATAGGTTTCATATTGTGTTAGCAACAAAATATATATCATTGTTAAGATATAAGGCATTAGTGATTATAACCTTGGAAGAATAATAAATTCTCCAGGTGTGGAGGAGGGAAAGACAAAGATCATGTATAAGTGGAAGGGTTGGTTGACGTCATTTAGAAAGATGACAAGCAAATCTAACAAGAGTTGGGACTGGAAGAAGGCAGATAACCCAAGCCTCATTGGCAGAATTAAGCCCAGCAGGGCAAAGATCCATAGAAGAGATGATGCCATGGGAGAGAGCAGGTTCACTTAAAGACCTACTAGCAATGCTACAATCCATGCAAGAGGTTATGCTGAGAAATCATGAGGATCTAAAAAAAGAAATAGGTGAAATAAGGAATGATACTGGAGAACTTAAAGAGAAGATGGGAGCAATGGACGGAAAATTTGAATGTTTCCAACAACAAATATTGAAAAATGAACAGAAATTATTAGAAATGGAGGACAGAATGAATAAAGAGGAAAGAAGAGTAGATGAAATGAATGAAAAACTCTCACAAGCAAACAAAGAACTAGAAAAAAGGTCATTCTGCTTGAAACTGAGAAAGCAGATCATTATCTATGTTTCCAAAACGTGAAAGAAGAGAGGGGGGAGGACCTCCCAGAAATGATGACGGAGTTGTTAGCAAGGGCCCTAGGGACAGGGAAAGAAGAGATGGCAAATGAGATTGATGAAATATACAGAATCCACACAAACTACGTGAGAAGAAATAACCTACCCAAGGAAGTACATACTAGATTTGTGAAGAAGTCAATTAGGGATGAGATTTTGCACAGAACAAGGGACGACCCAATAGAATACAGAGGCAAACAACTGTTCTCAAACAAGTCCCCAGGAGGGTAAGAGACCTGAGAAGGCCCTACCAACATTGTTGTTGTTGTTAGTTGCGAAGTTGTGTCCAATCCATTGCAACCCCGTGGACAACGTTCCTCCAGGCCTTCCTGTCCTCTACCATCTTCTGGAGTCCATTTAGGCTCATGCCTACTGCTTCAGTGACTTCAGCCACTTCATTCTCTGTCGTCCCTTTCTTCTCTTGCGCTCAACCTTTCCCAGCATTAGGCTCTTCTCCAGTAAGTCCTTCCTTCTCATTAGGTGGCCAAAGTATTTGAGTTTCAACTTCAGGATCTGGCCTTCTAAAGAGCAGTCAGGGTTGATCTCCTCTAGGACTGACTGGTTTGATCGCCTTGCAGTCCAGGAACTTGCAAGAGTCTTCTCCAGCACCATAGTTCAAAGGTCTCAATTCTTTGGTGCTCAGCCTTTCTTACGGTCCATCTTTCACAGCCATTCATTGCAACTGGGAAAGCCATGGCCTTGACTATATGCACTTTTGTTGGCAGGGTGATGTTTCTGCTTTTTAGTCAATGAAGCAAAAGTAGATGTTTTTTTGGAACTTCCTAGCTTTTTCCATGATCCAGCATATATTGGCAAATAATAATAATAATAATAATAATAATAATAATAATAATAATAATAATAATAATAATAATAATAATAATAATAATAATAATAATAATAATAATAATAATAATAATTAATAAGAAGAAGAAGAAGAAGAAGAAGAAGAAAAAGAAGAAAAAGAAAAAGAAGTTGGAAGGGACCTTGGAGGTCATCTAGTCCAACCCCCTGCTAAGGCAGGAAACCCTATACCATTTCAGACAAATGGCTGTCCAGTCTCTTCTTAAAAACTTCCAGTGTTGGAGCATTCACCACTTCTGGAGGCAGGTTGTTCCACTGGTTAATTGTTCTAACTGTCAGGAAGTTTCTCCTTAGTTCTAGGTTGCTTCTCTCCTTGACTAGTTTCCATCCATTTCTTCTTGTCCTGCTTTCCGGTGCTTTGGAGAATAGCTTGACTCCCTCTTCTTTGTGGCAGCCCCTGAGATATTGGAACACTGGTATCATGTCACCCCTCACCCTTCTCTTCATTAAACTACACATACCCAATTCCAGCAACCGTTCCCTATATGTTTTAGCCTCCAGTCCCCCAATCATCTTTGTTGCTCTTCTCTGTACTCTTTCTAGAGTCTCGACATCTTTTTTACATTTGATCTCTAGTTCCTCTGCCTCTTCAGAATCCTGGTAGTTCTTGATCCACATACTGCTGGAGTCTAGCTTGTAGGATTTTAAGCATAACTTTACTAGCATGTGAAATGAGTGCAATGGTGAGATAGTTTGAACATTATTTGGCATTGCCTTTCTTCGGAATTGGAATGTAAACTGACCTTTTCCAATCCTGTAGCCACTGTTGAATTTTCGGCAAATTGTGTGTAGCACTTTTACTGCATTGTCTTTTAAGATTTTGAATAGCTTAGCTGGAATACTGTCCCCTCACTAGCTTTGTTTTGCTCAGATTTCCTAAGGCCCATTTCACTTCACATTCTAGGATGTATGGCTCGGGGTCAGTGACCACCCCATCGTGGTTATCTGGGATGTTAAGCTCATTCTTGTATAGTTCTTCTGTGTAGTTTTGCCACCTCTTCTTAATCTCTTCTGCCTCTGTTAGGTCCCTGCCATTTTGGTCCTTTATCATGCCCATCTTTGAATGAAACGTTCCCTTCATATCTCCAATTTTCTTGAAGAGATCTCTGGTCCTCCCTATTCTATTGTTTTCTTCGATTTCTTTGCACTGTTCATTTAAGAAGGCATTCTTATCTCTTCTAGCTATTCTCTGGAATTCTGCATTCAATATGGTGTATCTTTCTTTTTCTCCCTTGCCTTTCACTTCCCCTCCTGTCTGCTTCCTCAGACAGCCATTTTGCTTTCTTGCATTTCTTTTTCTTTGGAATGGTTTTAGTTGCTACTTCTTGTACAATGTTGCAAACCTCCATCCATAGTTCTTCAGGCACTCTGTCTATCAGATCTAATTCCTTAAATCTATTGTCACCTCTACTGTGTATTCATCAGGGATATGATTTAGTTCATATCTGCGTGGCCTAGTGCTTTTCTCTACTTTCTTCAATTTAAGCCTAAATTTTGCAACAAGAAGCTCATGATCTGAGCCACAATCAGCTCCTGGTCTTGTTTTTACTGACTGTATAATCCAGTCAGTTCAAAAACGTAAAAAGCCCTCTATCTCCAAATAGTTTCTATAATAGTTATATCCAGGGTCAAAAGATATAATTGTAGGAGGCCTTTTCTAGTATAGATTTTTGTTTACAACTGGTGTTAATCCATTTCTCTGATTCCTTTTGTATTATTGTAGTGCCTTCTTCTCACCACTAGATGTCCACAAAGGTTTGGAGCTCCTCCGTCTCTCCTGGGGTTATGGAGTACACCTTTGGTTTGGGAAGTTTTGCCCCAGCAACAACTCAACTGCACAGTCTGTGGGGCAGTGAGGAGAGAGTGCATAAGATTCCCACTCACTAAATACTTCGATTAAGTGTTAATACTCTTTCGGGATGCTTGGTTCTGCTTCACTGCTCTCAGGTAGCTGTTAATTGTCCCCACTTTCACAGCCAATTGGACTGTCACGGAACAATTAACAGTCCGACCAGAGGTGGATGGACCGTGGTTCATTTGCATGGTCAATATCAAAGAAAAGAAATCCAAGGCATATTCTATAGTAAAACTTTTAATGAGAAAACAAAAGACCTAGACTGACTACATTCTCTCATCAGGCAGAAGGAGAAAGTGAAACAGAACTGTGAGAACTTTTTCAGGCCTGCGCACAAAACAGTTTAAAACCAAAACATTGGCTGGACATAGCTGGAGTCACTATGGTTACAAGATAAGATAATACACAGTGCAGAGCAGAAAAAGATGTACAATTAGAAATGAGCGAAGCTGGCAAAACTAAAAAACACGCAGTGACATCCCTTCTTTTGTCAGCGAAGCAGAAAATCAGATAAGGCACATCTTCTTGCGCAGGTACTCGTGTTGGGCTGTAGGAAGTGGTTTGTTCAGCATATCAGCAATTTGGTCATGTGTAGGCACATACTGCAATTTGACAAAACCTTGTTTAACTGCTTGTCTTATATTTTGGTAACGGATGTCAATGTGTCTAGACCTGGAACCTGTAAAGCGATTCTCAGATATATAGACCACAGATTCGTTGTCCTCCATCACAGTGATTGGTTGAATCGGAGGTGTCCAGATATCTGTGATTAAGGCATCACAGATATCTGTCTCTAATGTGGTTACATTAGAGAATTACATGCATCTGAAACACAAGCATACTCAGCTTCTGTAGAAGAACAAGAAACAAAATTCTGTTTACGCACATGCCAGTAAACAGGACATCCATTTAAAAACATCATATAACCTGAAGTGCTTTTACGTGATTTCTTATCACTTGCCCAATCGGAATCCGCATAACAACATAACTCTGCATAGTCAGTATGTGTGGGTTCTAACAACAACTTCATGTCTTTGGTGTGTTTTAGATATCTCAATAATTTCTTAACACATGTCCAATGAAACTGTTTTGCCTTGCCTACGTGTCGTGATAGGAGATTAACACTAAGTGCAATGTCAGGTCTAGTCCAACTACTAATATATAGCAGCGACCCAATGACTGAGCGATATAGTGTTTGATCTTCGAACTCAGGACTTGGTTCATGTGTCAAGTTGTGAAAATCAGTTTGCATGGGTATACTCACAGGGTTAGCATCCTTCATGTTGCAGTGATGCAATAGTTGTTCAATTTTATCTTCCTGTGTAAGACTGAACCCCTTCTGAGTTTTGGTAACTTGAACACCTAAATAAGTGTTAATATGTCCTAAAGACCTCAATGTGAAAAACTGTTGTAAAGCTTTAGCAAAACATTCACTCATCTGCTTATTTGGACCAATATAAACAATATCATCAACATAAACAAGAAATATCTCATACCTATTATCAGATCTTTTTGTAAACACGCATTCATCTGTTTCGGACTTAATAAAGCCCATTGAATTTAGTTTGTCAGAAAGACATAAGTACCACATTAAACCAGACTGTTTCAGACCATAAAGACTTTTGTGTAGAAACCGAGTATCCCCTTCTTGCTGTCGGAAACCTGGAGGACCTTTGACATAAATTTCTTCATCAAGATCAGCGTGAAGATAAGCTGTTTCAACATCAAACTGGAAAACTTCTAGGCCAAGGATAGTTGCAGTGGCTAAGGCAATTTTCACACTCTCAGTCCGCACTGTGGGTGAATAGGTATTTGTATAGTCCTCAGGATAACATTGAGCGAAACCCTGGGCTACAAGTCTGGCCTTGTACAACGACTCATCATTCGGCTTCTTTTTAATTCTGTAGACCCACCGAGTGCCAATAACTTTCTTGTTTGCTGGAGAGCTTGCAGGCGTAAACACCTGAAGTTTCTTTAGACTGTTCATTTCAGCCTGCATTGCCTCAAACCATTTATCTTGCTCTGCTTCAGGAAGATGTTTGATTTGTGTGAACGTCTCAGGAGGAAGTGTAACATTACAAATCAAAGGTAAAGGTGCTTTCGTTACCTGCCACGAATATCGCTTTGGAGGAATTCCCTTTGTGGTCCTCTTGAAACGTCTTGGACCAACCGTCCATTCTTCTTCCATTTTGTCCTCGTCTTCATCATCGTCACCAGCAGCATCGGCGGCTTGCGAAGACGGAACAATGGGTTGAGAAGAACTCGTGGAAGGAACATTCGCCTGTGCGTAGCATCAGCAGCATCATCTCTAGGAAAATAAACTCCAGGATCGTTAGAATGAATCCTGGACCAGTCAGCATCTTCCTCAAAAATAGCAGATTGTGAAATGACTACGACGTGATGAGAGTCCATGTATTTGCTCCATTTTGAATTATCATCAATGCCCATAAATCTCAATCTTTTTGCTGCAGGACCCCCTTTCTTTCTTTGGGCTAAAGGAATATTGACCATAGCATAGGAACCAAAAATATGGAGACGTGAGAGGTCAGGCTTGTGTCCATATAACATGAAATAAGGGGTCTGATTTATGACACTACTCCAAGTGCGGTTGATGATATGATTAGCATATTTGATAGCTTCACCCCAGTATGGAAGACTGAGGTTAGCATCTTCAAGGAGGCAACGCATCATGGTTTGCAGAACTCCATTTCTGCGTTCTGCCACTCCATTTTGAGCTGGAGCGTAAGGAGCTGAGGTCTGGTGTAGTATCCCATTCTTACGCATCCAGTCCTGGAAACGCTGAGACATGAATTCAGCACCACGATCACTCTGAATTCTGGCAATGCTGACTTCGAATTGGGTATAGACAAGATTGGCAAAGTCTTTAAAGATCTGAAAGGTCTCAGATTTTTCTCTCATAGGAAATACAATTATCAACAATTGTCAAGAAATATCTTTTACCACCAATTGTTGGTGCAAAAGGACCCACTATGTCAGTGTGTACCAAATCAAAAATGCGTGTTGACAGGCGTGTAGCGCGTTTTGGAATTTCTGCTGCTTTAGATTTGGCTTTCTTGCAGACAGCACAGTCCAAGAACACCTTACACCCCTTTAGATCCAAACCTCTTGCGAACTCTGGCATCTTCTTCAGAACACGGAAACTGGCATGACCCAATCTTCTATGCCACTTATGGATACACCTGGAATGCAAAGGTTTACCTGTTAGTGAATTCTCAACATTAGCATTTTTATTAGGAACCTCAGGCTTGCTATGAGCAACCTGTGTCTTATTTGTCCTTTTATTGGCTTTAGGAGCCTTTGGAGTAGCAACAGGATCTCTCTCTGGGACATCTCTCACTGGGCCTGGGCCCTCCCTTTTTGGAGCTTGTATACTTGCCTGCTCTTGCGGCTTAGACTTTGGTTTTAAGTAATAAACACCACCAATCAACGTGGTTTCAGCAACAATATCTCCATCTTTAACTACATAACTTGCTTTTTCGAGATGGTGTACCTGGAATTTTGACACCCTAAACAAGTGACTCTGACTAAGCAAACTACTATTAGCTGATGGTACGTAGTAAACATCGGGAATGAATGCACCGAGCTCTTCAATGTAGACAGTTCCTTTTCCCATGACCTGAACAGGATGATTTGAAAAAGAGTACAGTTCATGAAGTTCAGGTTCAGGCTCGTGCATCTCTGTGTAAAGCTCTTTTCTGTCCAAAGTCCAAAGTAGGCGTCTGTCATACTCTGGTTGAGGCTGTGGATCGTTGGTTACAACCAATGTGGCAAGTGGAGCTTGAGGATCACGCCTGGGACCACGACCACGACCTTGTCATCCGCCTCTACCTCTGCCTCCTCTGGAATCTGTTCCTCTGGGCTGGTACATGGTGGGCGCTGGAAACCGTTGGGGACAATCCCGGGTGGCATGTCCCACACGATTGCAGATGTAGCATCTTGGCATTCTTGGAACGTAGGCTCTTCCACGGAAGGGACGCCTCACTGGAGCCTTCGATGCAGGTGGTTCCCTTAAATGTGGCACAGCTTGCATAAGTGCCTCTTCTTCGGTTAAAATTCTGCATACATGATCCACTGTGCGTTGAGCAATGGGCACTTGATTAATCTTGGAAATAGCATCTTTCCAGTCATAATTCAAAGAGTTAATGATAATGCTGATCATTTGAAAGTCATCAATAGGATAGCTTTTTTCACCCAGTTCTTTTCTTATTCCTTTCATTTTAGTTAAGTGTTCTCCCATATGCTCACCAGGTTTTAATCTGGAACCATGGAACTCGGACAAAAGTAAACATGTAGACTCAATTGATGTAGGCCGATAACATGTCTCTAACTGAGTCCAAATTTGTTGGGCAGTTGCATCTTGTGAAAATGTGAGCTGCAATTCAGTGTCCATGGACATCAATAATGTTGTGCATGCTCTATTATTCAAGTCCCTTATGTCAGGAGGCCATGGCTGGGCAGGAGGATTAAACACCATCACATGGGTACCTTCTCTACGAAGCAAAATTCCAACTTCACTGACCCATGCCCTGTAATTCTGTCCTGACCGCTTCAGTTTTGAATCACCAGCCAGTGGTACAATAGAGGGTGCCTGTTGAGGAACATGCAATTGGGGTACTGGCTGTGCAGGTTGTGCAATTGGGACTTGGCCTGCAGGGGGCACCAGTGGCCCCTGTGCCAGGGCCTGCGGCAGTTGCATTGAAGCTGCTACAGGTACTGGTGCTGGTGGTGGCTGTACTTGAGCTGCAATGCCACCCTGGCCAGCAGAAGGTGCTGGTGCTTGAGCTGCTACATTAAGTTGGCCTGCAGTCAGCACTGGCCTTTGTATTTGAGGAGCCAGTGGAGGCTGCACTTGGGGTGAAAACTGCTGTGCTCCATCTGAGACAGGAACTTTAATAGTAGCAGTATTAATAGGCATTCTAGCTGAAGCTCCCAATGAATGAGGAGGTGTGGCAGCTTGGAGTGATGCCTGCTGAAGGGATATCTGTGAAAATGCATTCTGCATTCTTTGACACAGAAGACAGTCACCTCCCATTCGTCTGACACAAGATTCCACTGTGGGTGTGCCTCTGTCTTTGAGGAAGAAGGCAAAAAGGTGATCCCTTGTGGGTGTGGCTTTGCTTGTGAAGAGCGAGGCAAAATGGCCGATTCTGAAAACTGAATGCCAGCAGAGGCTCTCCCATGCTTTTCATACCATGCTGCACACAACTTGCATTTAGCAGATCCTTCTCAAAAACTTCATTTTGTTCATAAATAACTTTGCAAAGCCTTCTCATGCACAGTTTGGCCAGGGCTTGGAGGATAATAGCTCACTTCCTTCCCTAGTGAAGCCTTAGGTCTAGCACCAAATCTCTCATAATCAGCCTGATCCCCATGAGCAGAGGTTACAACTGGGGCATCAGCTTGAGAGTCTGTAGAAACAGAAAATGGTGAAACTGACCTTGGCTCAGAGGCTGCTTCTCCGTAGCCGATGCCAACAGAGTCTGTAAACTTGAAGGAAGATCTCTCTGTGAAACGGCTTCCTCCTCCTCAGCAGACAGATAACCGGCCTTCTTCTTTCTCCTTTTCCTCGGCATATTTGCAGCAATTAATCACAGCCTCCTCAGTGCCGGACTAACTGCCTGGCTAATTGCCTATCAATAAATCTTGAAAATAAAAATAAACCATCCTCGGGGACAAAATGTCGCGGAACAATTAACAGTCCGACCAGAGGTGGATGGACCGTCGTTCATTTGCATGGTCAATATCAAAGAAAAGAAATCCAAGGCATATTCTATAGTAAAACTTTTAATGAGAAAACAAAAGACCTAGACTGACTACATTCTCTCATCAGGCAGAAGGAGAAAGTGAAACAGAAACTGTGAGAACTTTTTCAGGCCTGCGCACAAAACAGTTTAAAACCAAAACATTGGCTGGACATAGCTGGAGTCACTATGGTTACAAGATAAGATAATACACAGTGCAGAGCAGAAAAAAGATTTACAATTAGAAATGAGCGAAACTGGCAAAACTAAAAAAACACGCAGTGACATGGACTCACCTAACTTCCAGCAGTTTCTCCATCCCCCACCATTCCTCGGCTTTACTCCTCAGTCGCTACTTGTTACTCCCCCATCAATTGATGGGTTCCACTTTTTCAGCCACAACAACCCCAATATCATAGTCTGCTATTTTCAGGGCTACAACAACATGGATAATCTCTTTCTGGCTCCCTGCCCTTAAGACTGGCAGGTGGCAGGCAACACCTACTCCAGGTAAGCGAGGCATCTATGTGCTCAAATTTCATGGGTTGCTCCAGTCTCTTAAGTCTTAGTCCCAATGCATCCACTGTCTGTTGGCTGATTAAGCAGTGAATGCACCCCAAGTCTAACAGGACGGTGAAAACGCCCCTTGGTCCTGACTGGGAAACTACCAGTTCCACCTGGGCAGTCAATGGCACCCCATTGACTGCCCAGGTGGAACTGGTAGTGTCCCAGTCAGGACCAAGGGGCGTTTTCACCGTCCTGTTAGACTTGGGGTGCATTCACTGCTTATTCAGCCAACAGACAGTGGATGCATTGGGACTAAGACTTAAGAGATTGGAGCAACCCATGAAATTTGAGCACAATGCCACTTACCATTGGGTCTTCTTCCTCCTTGCTGTCACTCTCATAGACCAGTCCAGGGTTGCCAGGGGTCGGAGTTCCCTCTCCTTTGCTTGATTGGGGGAAACCCCCATGTCCTGCTGCACTGCTCACAGTTTCTCCTTCAACTTCTTTGGAGTTTTCTTTGGCTTGGGTAGGCTTGGATCCTGAGCATCGACACAGGTTGGGGGAGGCAGGCAATTGTCCATTTGGTGGCCTTCTTTCTCACATCAGAGGCAAACTCCTGCAGGGCAGGAGTTCTCTAGTGACTTTCTCTAGTGATCAGAGGAGGGGGCCCTCCTCCCCTGTATGTTGATGCATTCTTTTCTTGGCTTTGGTGAGGGTGGTTCCCAGGTGTGGTGCACCACTGATAATTCATCAGATCCAAGTCCACTGTGGTGGCTAGTTGGTACCATGCTTGGAGATCATCAGGGATCCCTCAGGGTAGGCAGTTCTAGTACACCTCTCTGCTTAGCCCATCTCAAAATTAGTGGACCAGTAGGTGTTCTGGACATGGACCAGATATCGAATTCTGCCAGTGGTGAGATTCAAATAATTTAACAATCAGTTCTCTGGTTGCTATGATAGACACGAAGTGAGGGGGAATGTCATGTGATTGAAAATGATAACTATGTTGATGTAATTAGTGCTTTTTTTCTAAAAAAAGGTGCTGGAACTCTCATCTAGTTAATCTTTTATTTATATAATTTTATTTACATATTTATTTATATAATTAAAAATTATATATTTACTGATTATTTGGAGTTTTGTCACTCAGCCTTAGCTGCACAATCACTGGGAAGGGGGATGTATTAAAATGTGACACAAATTCTACCCCTTACATCACAACACCAGTACAAAAGGGGGCTGGGCCGGGTGTTGCTGGTGGAGTTGCTGCAGGCTCAGGTGGCATTGCTGCTGCAGTCAGGGCATGAGAGGTATCATCAGCAGACTGCTTGCCGCGTCCCACATGCACCACCTCTGCACCCAGCGCCTGCAGCCACCCCACCAGCGCTGCCCACCCCACCATGTAGAGTGGGCCCTGCGGCTCCCACAGAACCAGCTGCTCCAGCGCTGACTCTGGCCTCAGGGGGCAACCTGCCGTCACCACACCATGCCCCATTTGCAGCCATCCCACCAGTGACGGCACTCAACCCTGTGTAGAGCAAGCCCCATGGCTCCCACAGCACCAGCCGCTCTGGCCCCGGGGGACAGCCCACCACTGACGCTCCCTGCCCACACCAGTGCCACTGCCCCTGCCTCCTGGTCTCTCTTACTTACCACTAGGAGATGGTGTAGTTGGGCAGCAGGGAGCAGTGCAAAGTTCCTGCCAACTCGCCTTTGCTGCAGACAACTTTCATATGCTATGTTTGCCATCCAGGTCTTTTGGCACACTCAGCAGCAATTCCTATTGGCTTTCAAAAGCCAATAGAGAAAGTAGCACAGCTCGTGCAAAAGTTGAAAAGATCTACCAAAAAAAGGTGCTGGAATGCCGTTCTGAGCGTTGTATGACAAAAAAAGTGTGGGATGTAATGCACTTAATTAAGTTAATTAAATACCTACACATATTAAGCTATATGTAGGGCTAACAGACTGCAAAAATAACAGCTTTGCTCTCTGGATGTGTAAATGTGTAGCTTAACCTGCTGGCAAAAGATAGTTTCTCAAGTCACCTCCACAGTCTGCCTCTCTGATGGGTGCAGCTGCTCCCTCAAATGGCACTCTGCACAGCTGGTCAACATATATCTATGACCTCCGCCTTTACTTTTCCTGTTTCCGGTCTCACCCATTTTCAGTGGTAGCGGGGCCTGTGGGGCAATGGCAGCTCTATGGGGCCTCAGTATTTTGATGAACACAACCAAGACGGAGCCCATGGAAGTGGAAGAGGGCAAGCTGTTGGTTCAGATTGGTGCCCCTGCTACCACCTTGCCTCTGCTGACATCAGTGGTGGGATGCTTGCTGAGGCAGCTGCTATCATAAAAGATAAACTTTATTGAATTGAAGAAGGAACTTGAATTGAAGAAGGAAAACTGGTTCTGGTTTTTCCTGCACAAAAATCTGCCTAGTTAACAATAGCTTCCCTTAATCACCAGCCATTGAATCTTCAGGTTGCCAAGCATATGTCAGTGGTTTTGTCAGAATGCATTTATATTTCATTTCTAACTATCTCCTCTGAGCTAAAATCAAATCTCACTTTCTCCTGGATTCTGCCATATTCCCAAGGGGGAGAGTGACCAGGCATGGTGCTTTATTGCTTTCACTTCCTCCATTAAATGTAACCTTTTGTTCATTTGCCTGTCTGCTATCCATTACAATGTAATCAATTGCTTTCTATATTAGGTATTCTCTCTGAACTTACTGGGCAACTAGAAAAAGGGGTGGGGGGGGAAGAACTGCCTGGTTTGTTTCTCCGAAGAGGTGTGAAGAGTGCTGGAAATGATAATGCTGCAAACGGAAGCGGACTGATGTTATCTTTCTTTTCCCATGATGGACTTGCCGCCTGGAGATTGGCTGATCTGGAACTGGCTGAATGAACTATGAGGTGGGGTTTGCTTGGGGGCATTTTAAAAATATTAATCTGTAAGGGAATCCCTCAGATCCTGTCTATTATGCCTGCTATCTTCTATTTCTTAGTAAAAGTTTCTGCTTGGAAAAAACTGTCTCCAAGAGTTCTGCTTTCTTAAGATGTGGGTGAAGTAGGTCCTAACAGGTTTGTTATGAGATTGGTCCATTTCTCTATCAGACACCTGCATTAGTGACCTTCACATTCTTGTAGACTCTCAAGATCTGTGGACAGCTTCTTAGACTTCCATTTCCTCTCCATGCTTTCTACCCCTTCCCCATTTCTATGGCAAATTGAATAGTGATAAAATTTAGCATCAAAACTACTGTTTCTATTACAAACAATACTTACAAAAATAGAGAACATTTTTTTTATTATTTTGAAATTTATTTGGAAAGGGAAAAAAGCTAGAATTAGGCTGAAATTGTTACAAGAATTTAAAGAAAATGGAGGCTTTAGATTCCCGGACTGGGTGTCATACTACCAAGCATGTGCATTAACATGGTTAGACATAAAAATATTATATTTAGAGGGACATGACCTACAATTGGGATGGACCACTTTTCTATGGTATGGGAAGAACAAAATTCATTGTGTAAGAAATGCTTTATTTTAAGTATGGGGAAAAATAAACATAAAAATCTATATGAAAATAGATTGGCTCTCAACAATGGAAGAATTTGCTCACTCATATTTAATTAATCCTGAGAAAATTGTAACCTACAAAAATATCTTAAATATTCAAGGGAATTTAAAAACTAAACAAGAGTTTGAAAAACAGAGCACTGATTTATCATGGTGGCCTCATTTACAAATATAAACGGGATATGAGAAAGATAATAAAATATATGGTTTTTATAAAAAGCAGACAATGTTTGATCAGGTATTATTAACATCAGATGAAAAACTGATTAAGAAATTGTATAATTTTTGTTAAGCTTAAAGATGGAAGATGAACAAGTAAAAGAAACAATGCGAACATGGGCTAAAAATTTTGGGCACAATATAGAGTTAAAAAAATTGGGCAAAACCTTTCAGAAAGAAAATATAAAATAACAATGGCAACTGCATATAAAGAAAACCTGTAAAAATGTTTTATAGATGACACTTACCACCTACTACACTAGCAAAAATGTTTAAAAATATGTGTAGCAGTTGTTGGAAATGTAGGCATAAACCAAGAACATATTATCATCTCTGGTGGATGTGCCCTAAAGCAAAAAAATTCTGGACAAAAATTAATACTTGGTTAGAAAAATGTTAAGCTAACATGTAGATTTTAAGCCAGAACTATTTCCATATGTAGGTATAATTACAGGAAACTATAAGAAAAAATATATATTTAATGCTACATGAGCAGCCAGAATTGTTTTTGCATAGCATTGGAAAAATGAAGAAACCACCATCTGAAGATGACATAATTAAGAAAATTCTGGAATGTGCAGAAATGGATAGACTAACATTAAAGATTAAAGAAAAAGCAGATTCAGAATATTTTCAAATATGGGATGTATTTTACCAATCACTGGAAAAATGGAAGCCATAAGCGATTAAATTAAGCGAATTGAAAACAGCATGTTTGAATCTGGGTAAGAATACTGATTTTTTTTAAAAATCCCATTTATATCCCGCCCTTCTCCGAAGACTCAGGGCGGCTTACAATCTAAGCACAAATCAATGTGCTTAGCAATAGCCTTCATTCTATGTATATGCCTGCTTATTAGGGCTTTTGCCCCCCTCCCAGCAGCATTATTACAATTATTACAATTATTTTCTCTATCCTACCTACTTTCCTGAAGAAAAAAATCCACAAAATAAGAGATCTCTGAAGAAGGAAAGAGGGAGGGGAACTCCGTTGCTTCTCTTTCATTTTGGCGGTGGAATTTACTCTTTAGAGAAACAAAAAGCTAGAAAAACATGAAAAATGAGCAAATGCTGACCTCTGCTGGTGAATGAGGATATTTTTTCTTTTTTTTTTCTTTTCCCTTTGAACTCTTAAGCTTTTAGGAATGCACCTGTCTAAACAATAACACAGCTGAAGCAATGAATACTTTACAAAAACATGTGATGAGCGACAACAATTTCAAAGGACAATGGCTTTAAACTACATAGAAATTCAGAATAACTTTGAGAGTATGAATCAACTTATTTTCAACTTAATTTCACTCCAAGAAATTTCTCAGGAAAATACAATAGAGATGATTGAACAAAATTCTGAAGATAAAGACAAGGAACTTTATAAAATGCTCATTTCACAAAAGGAAACATATGATAAGCAGCAAAATTTCCAAAGGACAATGACCTTAAACTACAAGGAAATGCAGATAAACCTTGAGAGCATGAATCAACTTATCTTCAACTTAATTTCACTTCAAGAACTTTCTCAGGAAAACATAGCAGAGATGATTATATATAACTCTGAGGATAGAGACTTGAAGATGGGATTATATAAAATAAAAAACTATGATTTAATCAAAATGGGAAATATTTTAATACGTATGAACAATTTTGAAGATAAGGAAAAGAATGAGAAAAAATTCCTTTTAGGGTAACAAATGATACAGCAAAATATATTGATTATGAAAGACAATGACCAGATCAAAATAAAATTCCAGGAAAAAGATGGAATTTATCAGAAAGAATACTTCAAAAAGAGACATTTGTTTGAATATGGCTAAGAAATGGAAATTTTTTGAAATATATTACTTTTAGAGGGAATTTTTTTCTATTTTTTTCTCTTACTTTTAACTAATACAATTGTGTTTTTTTTCTTGTTCTATTCTTCTAAGATGAAATGATTGAAACAAAAGTAAAATATAAAAAATATTCTTTGAATAAGTTTTAAAGGATCAGATGATTATAATCATTGAAGGGAATGGTTAAAGTTTAAATAGTTTAAATACACTCTTAGCTAAGGTTAAAAAAATGAGAAATTGAGGGAATAAATATATATTAAATTAGGAGAAATATAGATCTACATACTGTATGTTATTTTTTGTAATTTAGTATTTTTGTCTCTTTTTTTCTGTTCTCTTCTTTAATGATTGTTATTTGTAAGAACATTTAGAATTTGGAGGGAGAAATAAGCTGTTCTTTTTTGTTGTTGTTTCTTTTTACTTTTTTACTTATTGATTGGGAAATACAAAAGCATGAGAGGGTTTGTATGGAAAAAAAGCAGAATGAAATTCACCAATGTAAATATAGTTAAGTGTTAAAAAAGATTGTCACTTGTAAAAATATTTAGAATTTGGGGGGAGAAATAAGCTGAAATAAATATGGTGACAGGATTCATGATAAGGCAACTAAAACAATACACAGGACTACTGAAACTATGTTGTTGTTGTTGTTAGCTGCGAAGTCGTGTCCGACCCATCACGACCCTATGGGCCTTCCTGTCTTCTACCATCTTCCTGTCTTCTACCTTCCTGTCTTCTACCATCTTCTGGAGTCCATTTAAGCTCACGCCTACTGCTTCAGTGACTCCATCCAGCCACCTCATTCTGTCGTCCCCTTCTTCTATTGCCCTTGATCTTTCCCAGCATTAGGCTCTTCTCCAGTGAGTCCTTCCTTCTCATTAGGTGGCCAAAGTATTTGAATTTTAGCTTCAGGATCTGGCCTTCTAAAGAGCAGTCAGGATTGATCTCCTCTAGGACTGACCGGTTTGATCGCCTTGCAGTCCAAGGGACTTGCAGGAGTCTTCTCCAGCACCATAGTTCAAAGGCCTCAATTCTTCGGCGCTCAGCCTTTCTTATGGTCCAACTTTCACTGCCATACATTGCAACTGGGAAGACCATAGCCTTGCCTATACGCACTTTTGTTGACAGGGTGATGTCTCTGCTTTTTAGTGTGCTGTCTAGATTTGCCATGGCTTTCCTTCCCAGGAGCAAGCGTCTTTTAATTTCTTGGCTACAGTCCCCATCTGCAGTGATCTTGGAGCCCAGGAAAACAAAATCTGTCACTACCTCCATTTCTTCCCCATCTATTTGCCAGGAATTGAGAGGGCCAGATGCCATGATCTTGGTTTTCTTAATGTTAAGTTTCAAGCCAAGTTTTGCACTCTCCTTCTTCACCCGCAACAAGAGGCTCTTTAGTTCTTCTTCACTTTCTGCCATTAGAGTGGTATCATCTGCGTATCTTAGGTTGTTGATATTTCTTCCAGCAATCTTAATTCCAACTTTTGATTCATCTAGCCCTGCCTTTCTCATGATGTGCTCTTCATATAAGTTAAATAGGCAGGGCAACAGTATACAGCCTTGCCGGACTCCTTTCCCAATTTTGAACCAATCAGTGGTTCCGTGTCCAGTTCTCACTGTTGCTTCTTGACCCGCATATAGGTTTCTCAAGAGACAAATAAGATGGTCTGGTACTCCCATCTTTTTAAGAACTTGCCACAGTTTGTTATGATCCACACAATCAAAGGCTTTAGCATAGTCAATGAAGCAGAAGTAGATGTTTTTCTGGAACTCCCTAGCTTTCTCCATGATCCAGCGTATGTTGGCAATTTGATCTCTAGTTCCTCTGCCTCTTCGAAATCCTGCCTGTACCTCTGGTAGTTCTCGATCCACATACTGCTGGAGTCTAGCTTGTAGGATTTTAAGCATAACTTTACTAGCGTGAGAAATGAGTGCAATGGTGCGATAGTTTGAACATTCTTTGGCACTGCCTTTCTTTGGAATTGGAATGTAAACTGATCTTTTCCAATCCTGTGGCCACTGTTGAGTTTTCCAAATTTGCTGGCAAATTGAGTGTAGCACTTTTACTGCACTGTCTTTTAAGATTTTGAATAGCTCAGCTGGAATACTGTCACCTCCACTAGCTTTGTTGTTGCTCAGCTTTTCTAAGGCCCACTTCACTTCACATTCTAGGATGTCTGGCTCGAGGTCAGTGACCACCTCATTGTGATTATCTGGGACGTTAAGCTCATTCTTGTATAGTTCTTCTGTGTAATTTTGCCACCTCTTCTTAATCTCTTCTGCCTCTGTTAGGTCCCTGCCATTTTGGTCCTTTATCATGCCCATTTTTGCATGGAATGTTCCCTTCATCTCTCCAATTTTCTTGAAAAGATCTCTGGTCCTCCCTATTCTATTGTTTTCTTCTATTTCTTTGCACTGTTCATTTAAGAAGGCATTCTTATCTCTTCTAGCTATTCTCTGGAATTCTGCATTCAATTGGGCATATCTATGTTTTTCTCCCTTGCCTTTCGCTTCCCTCCTTTCCTCAGCTATTTGCAAAGCTTCCTCAGACAGCCATTTTGCTTTCTTGCATTTCTTTTTCTTTGGGATGGTTTTGGTTGCTACCTGTTGTACAATGTCGCGAACCTCTGTCCATAGTTCTTCAGGCACTCTGTCTATCAGATCTAATTCCTTAAATCTATTTGTCACCTCTACTGTATATTCAACAGGGATATGATTTAATTCATACCTGAGTGGCCTAGTGATTTTCAGTTTAAGCCTAAACTTTGCAAGGAGAAGCTCATGGTCTGAGCCACAGTCAGCTCCTGGTCTTGTTTTTACCGACTGTATAGAGGTTCTCCATCTTTGGCTGCAGAGCATATAGTCAATCTGATTTCTGTGTTGACCGTCTGGTGATGTCCATGTGTAGAGCCGTCTCTTGGGTTGTTGAAAAAGAGTGTTTGCTATGACCATCGTATTCTCTTGACAAAATTCTATCAGCCTGTGCCCTGCTTCATTTTGTACTCCAAGGCCAAACTTGCCTGTTATTCCAGTTATCTTTTGGCTTCCTACTTTAGCATTCCAATCCCCCATGATGATAAGGACATCATTTTTGGGTGTTACTTCTATAAGGTGCTGTAGGGCTTCATAGAACCAGTCAATTTCATCCTCTTCAGCACTGGTGGTTGGGGCATAGACTTGGACTACTGTGATATTGAATGGTTTCCCTTGGATTCGAACTGAGATCATTCTGTCATTTTGAGGATTGTATCCCAGTATTGATTTTCCTACTCTTTTATTGACTATGAAGGCTACTCCACTTCTTCTGAGGGATTCTTGCCCGCAGTAGTATACGTGATGGTCATCTGAATTAAATTCACCCATTCCTGTCCATTTTAGTTCGCTGATACCTAAGATGTCGATGTTCAGTCTTATCATCTCTTGTTTGACCACGTCCAGCTTTCCTTGATTCATGGATCTTACATTCCATGTTCCTATGGAGAAGAAATCTTTACAGCATCGGACTTTCCTTTCACCACCAGACACATCCACAGCTGAGCGTCCTTTCGGCTTTGGCCCAGTCGCTTCATTCTTTCTGGCGCTACTAGTACTAGCCCTCTGCTCTTCCCCAGTAGCATATTGGACGCCTTCCAACCTGAAGGGCTCATCTTCCAGCGTCATATCGTTTTGCCTTTTGGTACTGTCCATAGGGTTTTCATGGCAAAGATACTGGAGTGGGTTGCCATTTCCTTCTCCAGTGGATCACGTTTTGTCAGAACTCTCTGCTATGACCTTTCCGTCTTGGGTGGCCCTGCACGGCATAGCTCATAGCTTCATTGAATTACGCAAGCCCCTTCGCCACGACAAGGCAGTAATCCATGAAGGGGACTGAAACTATATACTGTATTTAACTGTTTGTTAAGCAAAAAAAACTGTATTAATCTAATGTTTTGCAAAGAAAGATACGTTGGGGAAAGGGGAAATTAAATGAAATTAACATATGGAATATAGATTATAGAAATTAATTAAGGACTGTCTTATAAATGTTACCCAGACATTCTGTTTTATAATGCTTTATGTTATGTTAAAAAAATTCCAATAAAATATCTACAAAAAAAAAGAATCAAAATCACATGAAATATTAGTACCACCTTATAAAGCCTTAATAAGGCCACCCATGGAATACTGTATCCAGTTTTGGTCATCACATTATAAAAAAGATGATGAGACTTTGGAAAAGTGAAAAGAAGAGCAACTAAGATGATTAAAGGCCTGGAGACTAAAACATATGAAGAATGGTTGCAGGATTGGGGAATTGACAATCTAGAGAAAAGAAGGACTAGTGGGGGAGATGATAGCAGTATTTCAGTATTTGAGAGGTTGCCACAAGGAGGAATAGAACAAAGCTGGAAGGAACCTTGGAGGTATTGTAGTCCAACTCCCTATTCAAGCAGGAGAACCTATACCACTTCTCTCTTTGGTCAGTTTCCATCGTTTCTTGTCCTGCCCATGGTGCTTTGGAGAATAATTTGACCAACTCTTCATTGTAGCAGCCCCTCAAATACTGGAATACTGCTATGATGTTACCTGTTTCTTCTTTTCTTTAGACTAGTCAAACCCAATTCCTGCAACATATTCATATGTTTTAGTCTCCAGGCCTTTAATCATTTTAGTTGCTCTTCTGTGAACTTCTTCCAAAGTCACAATGTCTTTTCTGTAGTATGGTGACCAAAATTGGTTGCAGTATTCCAGGTGTGCTCTTACTACAGTTTTATAAAGCGGTACTAATACTTCATATGATCTTCGTATGATCTCTGTTTATACAACACAGGATTGTATTAGCTTTTTTGGCTGCTGCTGCACACTGCTAGCTCATATTCAAGTGATCATACACTAGAACTCCAAGGTCCCTCTCACAGTTACTGTTTTTGAGTCAGGGCTCACCTATCTGTACTTATACCTTTGATTTTTCCTGCCTAAATGTAAAACTGCTTTTTTCCACATTAAAATTCATTTTGTTAGATAGGGCCCATTGTTCAAGTTCATTAAGAACTTCTTGGATCCTGAGCTTGTCTTCTGGGGTGTTGGCTATTCCTGCCAGTTTAGTGTCATCTGCATATTTGATGAGTTCCACATGTATTCCTCATCAAATTCATTTATACAAGGATCAATTTATTTTCCAAAGGAATTGAGTATGTCCAGTCTAGAGAAAATAATTATTAAAGGTGAGGTGATAGTAATATTTAAGGGGATGCCATAAAGAAAAGGAGGTCAACTTATTTTTTGAAGCAACTGAAGGCAAGACAAGAAACAATGGATGGAAACTAATCAAGGAGAGAAGCAAGCTGGAATTAAAGAGAAACTTCCTAACAGCTTGCCTTCAGACATTGTGGGTCCCCCTCCCCTCTCCCTCCCTCCCTACCCCTCCCCCCCTCCCCCCCCGACTTCCCAGAGCTAAATACAAGGTATAGAAAAGAAAAACAATCATAAACAACCATATACTAACAACCATAAACTCTAAAATCCATCACTCTCTAGCTTATACAGGATAATACAAATCTTAATGATATTAAATATATATAGAAAAGAAAAAAGAAAGGAAAAAAGGAAATAAAGAAAGAAAAAGCGAAGGAAGACTTATTCAAATGCTACATGAAACTTCTTAACCCTATATTTGTTCTGGATGTACTCAACCCATTTTCTCCATTCCATAATATAACGTTCTTGCGAGTGATCTTTCAAGTAAGCCGAGATCTTTGCCATCTCTGCCAGGTCGGAAACCTTTAAAGTCCATTCTTCTATAGTCGGCAGTTCCTCTTTCTTCCAATACTGACCTATTAAAAGTCTTGCTGCCGTGATTAAATTCAACATCAGCTTAGTGTCCACAACCGTAGTATCTGTAATTATTCCCAACAAGAAGAGTTGCGGACAAAACTTTATCCTTTGCTTAAAAATCTTCTGCATATTCCACCAAATTTTTATCCAGAAGGCCTTAACCTTTTTACAAGTCCACCATACATGAAAATATGTTGCATCTTCATCACCACACCTCCAACATTTTGGTTGATAATTCGGATACATGCTTGCAAGCTTTTTAGGATCTAAATGCCATCTATAAAACATTTTATAAAAGTTCTCTCTTAGATTTTGAGCTTGTGTAAATTTTACATTCCTCACCCAAATCTTTTCCCACGTATCCATTGTAATAACTTCTTGAATATTTTGGGCCCATTTTATCATACAATCCTTAACAAGTTCTGTTTCTGAGTCAATCTCTATCAATGCAAGATATATCCGTTTAATATGTGCTGGACCCTGATTTCTGATTTGCTTTATCAGATTTTCATCAGTCATTGTAAAACCATTTTTCTGATCTTCTTTCCACCTGGCCCGTAGCTGAGTATATTGAAACCAATTCTGAACAATCTTCTCATCTCGCAAGAGACTATATGGTTTCAAACACCAGACATTTCTTTCCAAGTTTAGAATCTCCTTGTACGTAGTCACATCATGTTTGAAACCAGCATGTATATTTTCTATTGCGTGTTTTGGAATTGCCCACAATGGTATCTTGCAGTCTAGCTTATGTCTGTACTTCTTCCAAACTCTCAGCAATGCCTGTCTTAGAATATGCACTCTAAACACATTGTCTACCTTCTTGTCATACAACAAATATGCATGCCAGCCAAACAACAAATCGTGGCCCTCAAGACTTAATAATCTCTCTTGTGTCAAATTAATCCAATCACTTATTCCTACTAATGCAGCAGCTTCATAGTATAGTTTAAGATTAGGCATTTTAAGACCACCTCTCTCACAAGTATCCTGCATAATCTTAAGTTTAACTCGTGGCCTTTTCCCTGCCCAAACAAATTTATTGATACCTCGCTGCCATTCCTCCAAATTAGAATCTTTCTTAAGAATCGGTATCATTTGAAATAAAAATAGAAATTTAGGCAGGACGTTCATTTTCACTGCTGCGATCCGTCCCAACAAGGACAATTGCAATTTTCCCCAACTCTCCAATTCTTTTTGAATATTCCCCCATAGTTTTTCATAATTATTTTTATATAATTTTGTATTAGAGGGCGACAAAAGCACCCCCAAATATTTAACCCTTTTAACAATCTCAAATCCAGTTAATCCTTCTAAGAGAGCCTTTTGCGAAACTGTCATATTTTTGGCCAGAATTTTGGTTTTCTGTATATTAACTTTAAATCCAGAAACCTTCCCGTATTGTGTTATTATCTCCATCAGGTCCACAACAGAGTTCTCTGGCTGGGTCACTGTAACAACCAGATCATCTGCGAATGCTCTCAATCTATAATCCTGATCTCTAATTTGTATACCCTTAATTTTTTCCGAATTCCGTATTTTAACCAATAATATCTCTAATGTTAACACAAATAACAAGGGCGATAACGGACACCCTTGCCTTGTGCCCTTCTCAATATTACATACTTCTGTCAAACTATTATTAACTATAATTCGGGCAGTTTGTTTTTGATATAATGCCCTAATCGGTTGTAAAAATTTTTCCCCAAAATCCATTTTGTCTAAAACTTTCATCAAAAATTGCCAATTCAATTGATCAAAAGCTTTTTCAGCATCTAGAAAGATTAGCGCCGCAGGGACCTGGTTGTTCCTTTCCAAAAACTCTAACACATCAACTATATGCCTCACATTATTTTTCATTTGCCTACCACTAATAAACCCCGTTTGGTCCCCATGAATCACCTGTTGCAGAACCCTCATCAGTCTATTAGCCAACACCTTAGCAAATATCTTGTAATCTGTATTTAAAAGCGATATCGGTCTATAATTTTTAACTTGAGTAGCATCTTGGTCTTCCTTCGGAATCAAAGAAATAAAAGCTGTTCTCCAAGACGGTGGCACCTTTCCCCCCCTCTGGATTGTCTGGAACAGTTCCTTTAACGGTTTCATCATCTCTAATTGTAAATTTTTATAATAAGCCGCAGACAAACCATCCGTACCTGGTGCTTTATCCATCTTCAATTCCTTAATTGCTGTAAAAATTTCTTCTTCTGTAATTAATTGATTAATCCCCTCTTTTTGTACTTGCGTAAGAACCGGGATGCTAGCATTCTCCAAATATATATCAATGTCTTTTTCATTAATCTTCTCCTTAGCATATAATTTAGAATAAAAATCCACAAAAGCATCCTTGATAAGGTCCTGTTGAAACACAACCCTTCCTTTATGCTCAATTTTGTCTATATTAGAAGCCCTTTGCTTTTTCCTCAATCTATAAGCTAACCATCTACCTGGTTTGTTGGCGTTGTAAAAGGTATTATGCCTGGCAAACCGCAAATTGGTTGCCACTTGGTCAGCCATTAATTTATCAAATTGTCCTCTTAACAGTTTAATAGCCTCCTTAATCTTCACATCCTCTGAATTCAAAATCAAAGCCTTTTCTTTTTCCTTTATTTCATTCTCCAGTTCTTTCCTCCTAGCTTCCACAGCACGTCTGTGTTTATTATTCATATATATCAACACCCCTCTCATATAGGCCTTACTAGCATCCCAAACCATGTCCATAGAGGTACCCTTATTCATATTCATTTCAAAAAAATCCTTCATCCACTGTTTGCATTCTTCCACATTTCTCTGATTTCTAAACAAATTCTCATTTACGCGCCACGAGCGCCTATCTCTATTCTCCTTACCAATCTCTAGCCAGACTGGGCTGTGATCAGAAATAGTTCTTGCACAAATCTTCACCTTCTTAGTCCTTAAAAAAAAATCATTAGTCAACAAAATAAAATCGATCCTAGAAAAAGATTGATGTCTGTCAGAAAAAAAAGTATAATCCTTTTCCTGCAAATGTCTCTCGCGCCAAATATCTCGCAGTTCCAAGTCATCCTTCATTTCAAAAAAGGATTTAGGCAGTCTAGCATGACTTGGGACGCGCTTAAAAGCTCCAGCCTTGTCCATCTGTACATCCAAAACACCATTCCAGTCCCCCATAAAAATAAAAGATTTATAATCCAACTGGGTAAGCTTTGTATGAAGTAAACTAAAAAAGTCAGCTTGTTGTTGATTAGGAGCATATAATCCAACTAAAAGTGTCTTTTTACCTTCTAGCAGCAGCTCTATCATAACGTATCTTCCATGCTTATCTGCTTCAATTAAGTCTGCTGTTAAAGCACTTTTAACATAAACAACCACTCCATTTTTCTTATTCATTGCAGAAGCAACAAATTGCGTACCCAACCTTGAGTTCGATAAATACTTTTGATCCACAACCCTAATATGCGTTTCTTGCAAACATATAACATCTATCTTGAATTGTTTTAAATATTGAAAAACTTTCTTCCTCTTCTGTGGTGAATTTAGTCCATTAACGTTCCAAGTTAAAAATTTAGTTGTCATGCATATCATCCCAAAGCTCTTGAAGCACTGCTTTGATAGGACTATCTTTTTTAGGCCGTGCTCCTCCCACTGCTTGGCTGTAAGTACGTTGTGGAAGTTCCATAGACTTCTGCTGATCTTGTTCTTTTATTTTTTTTTGATCGTTTTAAAGCAGCACGCGTCACCCTCTGCTCTCTAGGATCATCCAAAGAAGTTGTAGCTTGATCTCCTCCAGCACCGTTCCCCTCTGTCTGTCCATCTTCAGCCTCTTGATGTTCTCCTTCTCATTACTAGATGTTTTTAAGAAGAGACTGGACAGCCACTTCTCTGAAATGATATAGGGTCTCCTGCTTGAGCAGAGGGCTGGACTAGAAGGCCTCCAAGGTCCCTTTCAGCTCTATTCTGATTAATTAAATTAATGCTCATCCTACCCTACTTCCTTTGCGTATTTCAAGTCATTGAAGTCACTTATTTTAAGGTAATAGGGCATTAAGCTTAACATATTTTTACATTTTAAAGCTGCCTTTGCAACTGGGAAAATACTTTCAAACCAGTGATGAAAGTATGAAGATAGCATCATAGTATTTCCAGAAACCCCTTCATGGATTACTGCCTTGTTGTGGCGAAGGAGCTTGCATAATTCAATGAAGCTATGAGCTATGCCGTGCAGGGCCACCCAAGACGGAAAGGTCATAGCAGAGAGTTCTGACAAAACGTGATCCACTGGAGAAGGAAATGGCAACCCACTCCAGTATCTTTGCCATGAAAACCCTATGGACAGTACCAAAAGGCAAAACGATATGACGCTGGAAGATGAGCCCTTCAGGTCGGAAGGCATCCAATATGCTACTGGGGAAGAGCAGAGGGCTAGTACTAGTAGCGCCAGAAAGAATGAAGCGACTGGGCCAAAGCCGAAAGGACGCTCAGCTGTGGATATGTCTGGTGGTGAAAGGAAAGTCCGATGCTGTAAAGATTTTTTCTCCATAGAAACCTGGAATGTAAGATCCATGAATCAAGGAAAGCTGGACGTGGTAACAAAAGAGATGACAAGACTGAACATCGACATCTTAGGTATCAGCGAACTAAAATGGACAGGAATGGGTGAATTTAATTCAGATGACCATCAGGTATACTACTGTGGGCAAGAATCCCTCAGAAGAAATGGAGTAGCCTTCATAGTCAATAAAAGAGTAGGAAAAGCAATACTGGGATACAATCCTCAAAATGACAGAATGATCTCAGTTCGAATCCAAGGCAAACCATTCAATATCACAGTAGTCCAACTCTATGCCCCAACCACAAGTGCTGAAGAGGATGAAATTGACCAGTTTTATGAAGCTCTACAGCACCTTATAGAACTAAAACCAAAAAAATGATGTCCTTATCATCATGGGGGATTGGAATGCTGAAGTAGGAAGCCAAAAGATAACCGGAATAACAGGCAAGTTTGGCCTTGGAGTACAAAATGAAGCAGGGCACAGGCTGATAGAATTTTATCAAGAGAATACGATGGTCATAGCAAACACTCTTTTCCAACAACCCAAGAGATGGCTCTACACATGGACATCACCAGACGGTCAACACAGAAATCAGATTGACTATATGCTCTGCAGCCAAAGATGGAGGAGCTCTATACAGTCAGTAAAAACAAGACCAGGAGCTGACTGTGGCACAGACCATGAGCTTCTCATTGCAAACTTTAGGCTTAAACTGAAGAAAGTAGGAAAAAGCACTAGGCCACTCAGGTATGAATTAAATCATATCCCTGTTGAATATACAGTAGAGGTGACATATAGATTTAAGGAATTAGATCTGATAGACAGAGTGCCTGAAGAACTATGGACAGAGGTTTGCGACATTGTAAAACAGGTAGCAACCAAAACCATCTCAAAGAAAAAGAAATGCAAGAAAGCAAAATGGCTGTCTGAGGAAGCTTTGCAAATAGCTGAGGAAAGGAGAGAAGTGAAAGGCAAGGGAGAAAAAGAAAGATACGCCATATTGAATGCAGAATTCCAGAGAATGGCTAGAAGAGATAAGAATGCCTTCTTAAATGAACAGTGCAAAGAAATAGAAGAAAACAATAGAATAGGGAGGACCAGAGATCTTTTCAAGAAAATTGGAGAGATGAAGGGAACGTTTCATCCAAAAATGGGCATGATAAAGGACCAAAATGGCAAGGACCTAACAGAGGCAGAAGAGATTAAGAAGAGGTGGCAAAATTACACAGAAGAACTATATAAGGATGAGCTTATTGTCCCTGATAATCACAATGAGGTGGTCACTCACCTCAAGCCAGACATCCTAGAATGTGAAGTGAAGTGGGCCTTAGAAAAGCTGAGCAACAACAAAGCTAGTGGAGGTGACAGTATTCCAGCTGAGCTATTCAAAATCTTAAAAGACGATGCAGTAAAAGTGCTACACTGAATTTGCCAGCAAATTTGGAAAACCCAACAGTGGCCACAGGATTGGAAAAGATCAGTTTACATTCCAATTCCAAAGAAAGGCAGTGCCAAAGAATGTTCAAACTATCGTACCATTGCACTCATTTCTCATGCTAGCAAAGTTATGCTTAATATCCTACAAGCTAGACTCCAGCAGTATGTGGACCGAGAACTACCAGAAGTACAGCTTGGGGGGGGGGGGCGAAAGCCCTAATAAGTAGGCATATACATAGAATGAAGGCTATTGCTAAGCACATTTGATTTGTGCTTAGATTGTAAGCCGCCCTGAGTCTTCGGAGAAGGGCAGGATATAAATGGGATTAAAATAAAAAATCAAATAAAAAATCAAATTGCCAACATACGTTCGCTCATGGAGAAAGCTAGGGAGTTCCAGAAAAACATCTACTTCTGCTTCATTGCTAAAGCTTTTGATTGTGTGGATCATAACAAACTGTGGCAAGTTCTTAAAGAGATGGGCATACCAGAACATCTTATTTGTCTCTTGAGAAACCTATATGTGGGCCAAGGAGCAACAGTGAGAACAGGACACAGAACCACTGATTAGTTCAAAATTGGGAAAGGAGTCCGGCAAGGCTGTATACTGTCCCCCTGCCTATTTAACTTATATGCAGAGCACATCATGAGAAAGGCAGGGTTAGAGGAATCAAAAGTTGGAATTAAGATTGCCGGAAGAAATATCAACAACCTAAGATATGCAGATGATACCACTCTAATGGCAGAAAGTGAAGAAGAACTAAAGAGCCTCTTGTTGCAGGTGAAGAAGGAGTGCAAAAGTTGGGTTGAAACTTAACATTAAGAAAACCAAGATCATGACATCCAGCCCTCTCAATTCCTGGCAAATAGAAGGGGAAGAAATGGAGGTAGTGACAGATTTTATTTTCCTGGGCTCCAAGATCACTGCAGATGGGGACTGTAGCCAAGAAATTAAAAGACGCTTGCTCCTTGGGAGGAAAGCAATGGCAAATCTAGACAGCACACTAAAAAGCAGAGATATCACCCTGTCAACAAAAGTGCGTATAGTCAAGGCTATGGTCTTCCCTGTTGCAATGTATGGCAGTGAAAGTTGGACCATAAGAAAGGCTGAGCACCGAAGAATTGAGGCCTTTGAACTCTGGTGCTGGAGAAGACTCCTGCGAGTCCCTTGGACTGCAAGGCGATCAAACCGGTCAGTCCTAGAGGAGATCAACCCTGACTGCTCTTTAGAAGGCCAGATCCTGAAGCTAAAACTCAAATACTTTGGCCACCTAATGAGAAGGAAGAACCTAATGCTGGGAAAGATTGAGGGCAATAGAAGTTCACTGAAGCAGTAGGGGTGAGCTTAAATGGACTCCAGAAGATGGTAGAGGACAGGAAGGCCTGGAGGAACGTTGTCCATAGGGTTGCGAGGAGTCGGACACGACTTCGCAGCTAACAACAACAATTTCCAGAAAGTGTTCGTGCTATAGTTAGGTATAAGCAGGGAAAGATCACTTAAGCAAAATTTGATAACATTTTAACTATTTTGGTAAATATTTTAACTATTGAAAAGTACAAGGTATCTTAGTACAAGGTGCATGTTGGGAAAAGAAAGTGTACTTCTCTACATCTGTTTACAAATACTTGCATATTCTTCCCATAGTGCACAGGAAGGGATTAAAGCAGGGAAATTACATGCCTTCTCTACCCAACGCTCCTCATTCACTTGGGGCAGGGGGAATCTTTCTCTCATATTCTCTATTTTATTAAATGCAAAAAATGGAAATCAGTATAGTTTTGTCCTGAAGGTAGAAGGGGATAAAAGAGAGAGCGCATAACTTAAAGAAATGAATGAATTGGAGCAGTATTTACCTACAATACCATCTGAACATGCAGGTTAGGTGGCATGCGTGTTTCTTACACTGATTTGTCTCTTGTTTCCAATACAATGTTCCTTCTTGCAAAAGCAATAGAAACGCCATTGTCCGCGCTCCCGCGTTTCTCACATTTCCTTCTGCTCGTCTTATCTAATGTGCAAAGTGTTGTATAAATTAGATGGCGATGTCATCATCGCTATCAGTTCCCGACCAGAAATAAGCCTCCTCCCGCTGCTTCACGAAAGCGGAACCAGAGCAGGCGACAAGGAACTCACAGAGCTATTGCATCTCGAAGCCAGCTTGCGGGCATCATTTTTGCAAGCGCTCTCTCACCCCTGGCAACCCCGGCAAATCACCCTTCCGTGGGGCAACAAATTACGTTTCGAGAGCAGGCGGCAATTCCGGAGGTCGGCAAACAATCGAGAGAGGGACGAAGCCACTCAAAGCGGAGGAAAGTACTCTTCAGGCTACCCTTACGCGGATCGAAGAAGGAGGGGACAAGCGTGCTCCAAGAAAATCGTATTGTGAAAACGCCAGGGAGGAGCCCGTCTTTGCGCTCGGGTAATTGGAATTGAGGCTTCACTTCTTAAACGAAGAGAAGTGGGCAGCGGGCGGGAGTGGAGGCCCCAGTCGCCGGTCGGATTTTCTGCCTTCCGGACGGAGGATGGGAGACAAAAGACGAGCTGCTTGCTTTCCCGAGCCGAGGAGCAATCGCTGACCGATCTGGAATGAAGGGAAGGAAAAAATCAGCCTACTAAAGGCTATGCAAGGCTATGCAATGGAAGGTAAAGAGAGGAAGAGCTCTTCCTGTCCTTTGGGGCCAGAGCAGCAGCGGGAACTTTTGCACTGGGGACTGGGGGGGGGCGGGAAAGTTGTAGTCTATGTGTATTGTATGTGTGCAGCGATAAAGGCAAAGTACTCAGCTTAACCAAGAAGAAGCTTATTGCTGCAAGGCTATCATAGGCGGTTATTTCCTTTAATTGATTTACGTTAAGGTACAATCCGTGTAACTGCATTGATACATACTGTTTTCCATCCTATCCTTAGTTCTGCTAGTTAGCTCACCACCAAGCTTCCTTGAAATAGGTATTTGGTTGTATTTTTTTTTTAAAAAATGCCATATCTCTGTGAAGATTCCCCCCTCCATTTTTTTAAATTAAATGAAGATAAATACAAAATGGAGGGGGGAATCTTCACAGAGAGTAAGATATATGAACATTTGATTTATATTATTTGCTAGATTTTCTGTCCTGTTTCTGTCATAATGAAATTCAACATACAGTACCTAGTTCTCAGATAAAAACCAGGAAGAGTCTGGTAAAGCCTTTCCAGAACAAATTTTATTACAAGGCATAAGCTTTTGAGAAACACATCTCATTTCCTAAGGCACTTGCAAAATCCAGATTTAACTTCAGCAAATGGCCTAGACATTGGTATTTGAACATAGATCTTTTTAACATTTATTTTTTGTCTGTGTTTTACTGATCTAAGTGAAATATTAATATATTTTGCTAGTCCATGTATGATATTCCGTATGTTAAATAAATAACTTCAGCAAAGTGGTTGCTTTATATAGGCTTGTGTGCTCTTGTATATATTGTTGCAATATTTCATCTTCCATCAAATCTGATGGATTATTTCAGTGTTTAGGTGCAAAATTTAGGATGAACAACATATTCTGGGGAGTATTTTAGAGTCTAAATCCATGAATGTTCCTCTTTAATTTCCCTAATGTATCTCCTCAACACCCTCTCACCTTGAAAAATTGAGCACCTTTATAATATAATTCAAAGTTATGCTCTAGTAGCTAATTTTCATTCCCTTAAAAATCACAACAAAAGATACCTTGCTAATTATTGATAATTACAAAGATGATAGAATATGTTTTTGAAATACAACAAGAATTCACTTAAATGAACAATGTATGTATTTCAGATATGATAACTACTATATAATGAAATAGGGGAAATGTGGGTTACCTGAAAATTAAGTTTCTTAGATACCATAGGCTAATTTGGAGCACTGTATTGAAATTAGATAAAACTTTAAAACAGGACATGGATAAGTATCTGTGAAAATATATTGATAATTGTTCTAATTGAATCTGTCACAACCAGAAATGTATTAATTTAATTTTGATATTATGATTAAGGGAATTGGAGAGGGAATTTTTGTTGATCTATCCTGACCTATGTACAAAAAGATTTTGTTCTTGGACTTTTGATTATCCAGTCACCACATTGCTTCATAAATATTTTGGATGTAAAATTAGAAAAGTAATAAAACTTGTTTTTTAAAAATAAAAATAAAATTTGAGCACCTCAATTTGAAAGACTTGTTGAAAAGAAAGACTCTATGGAACTTCCTTCATCAGGATATGGAACTGTTTACACACTGCAGTAAACATTTTTGTCTTTTAAGCTTTTGTTTTTGTATGCAGTTGCTTAAGGAATAAGTTTATTGAACAACAGGTTTAATTTCTGAGCACACGATACTACATAATGCTGAAATTTAGAAATTGAAGATAAGATTCTTAAATGTAAATACTATTTACTATAATTATTTAAAATAATTCCTTGCCTTTTCTCAGCATCTGTTTATATGTAATAAGGTTTGCTTCCTGTTTTTTTTAATGTTAGACAATAGGACTTTTCTGTACTAAAAAAAGTTTTTATGGATGTTTTTAAAAAATGATTATTTTTGAATATATATATATATATATATATATATATATATATATATATATATATATATATATATATATATATATATATATGTATATGTATATGTATATGTATATGTATATGTATATATATATTTAAAAGCATATAATACATTTTTGATGGGAACATTTTGAAATTGTATAGAATTGTTCAGTCTATCATGTAAAGTCATGAGTAAGCCTATAGATGGATATTTATTAAAATATCCATTGAGATAATGGATTACAAGAAAGAGATACGCTTTATGAACTAAGGAATAGAGGGGTGAAATATACATCAAATAAAATATTAATTTTGCTCATTGACTAGCAGAGAGAGAGAGATGCCATTTCATATCTAGGTTTTGAAGTTTACAAAATGCTCAAGCAGAGATTTAAAATATTGATGAATTTATAGTACTTGTCTACATTGTTCTATGTTCTGGATAATTTTGTTCTTTTTTTGTTTATGTACAATTTGTAAAAAAGCAATGATTACTTTGTCCTCCCTCTCACTCAAACATACACGCACACACACACAAACACTAAAACCAATATTTTAAAGGTAAACTCATTATCTTGTTAGAATTTACTACTGTTGTGAAGTAATTCTACCCCTTCCTCTTCCCAACTTCCTCTTCCCTCAGTTAATGTACTTTTAAATTTTTTTGTATTGACATCTAAGCATTATAGTGATTTTCTTCCCCAGCAATTTATAATTACTAAAAGGGCAAATTTCTCATCCTATTTCTTTTTAAAAAGTTATTTAGTTATCTGTTTAAGTGATGTAGATTCTTATTCTACTCTCAGATATGGGAAGCTGAAGTTGAAAAGCATCAGTGTATTCAGGAGTGTTCAACGTCCATAGTTATGCTATATTTTGAAACTGAATCTCTAAGAGCCAGTGTTTTTCTTGGCCTGCTTTTCATTTTTACACACACACACACACACACACACACACACACTGTTTTCTATATAAAAATGCAGAATCATTTGAAGTATTCTAACTCATCTCTTCCCAGGGACTGTGTATTGACTGGCCGACATCCTTTGATTTGAATGAAATATGTTTTGTCCATCTGAGATGCCTTAGATGATTCCCATTAATACTGCAATGGCATTTGGGGCTCTTTCTAGTTCTCTTCTTATGACATGCTGCCTGATGGTTGTTCTGTGTAATTCTACTACACCATTGCAAAAACTATCCAAGGCTCAAGACAAGCAGGAGATAAAAACAAGTGAGGAAAAAAAATATCAATCATTAGCCCAGGAAAGACAGAATCATGGACCAGGAAAAATGAATGAAATGACTATGAATGGAAGAGAAGAAGGCACCAGGGACTGGAAAAGCAAAGGCAACAGAAATTACTCTAATAAAGAATCTTGGACAAAGCAAAAACAGGTTATGAGTATTCAGGCAACAAATAATAAGTTTGGGAATCTCGAAACTCATAATCAGGTCAAAGATATTCAAGAGGAACTTCCTGCTGCTGAAGATTTCTCCCTCTTAGATATTATTGCTGATACCACATCCGAACCCCCAGAGGAATATATTTATCCAGACTACCGTGGAAAAGGCTGTGTGGATGAGAGTGGCTTTGTTTATGCAATTGGGGAGAAGTTTACTCCAGGACCCTCTGCATGCCCTTGTCTTTGTACTGAAGAAGGTCCGTTGTGCATCCAGCCAGAATGCCCTAGACTCCACCCTCGCTGTATTCATGTTGACACTACTCAATGCTGTCCACAGTGCAAAGAACGTAAAAATTATTGTGATTTCCATGGGAAAATCTACCGGACACTGGAAGAATTCATGGTAAGGCAACACTGATTGTGGTGAATTAGAGGTTGTTCATTCATTGTTGATCTGCTCTTCCTGTTGATTTGTCAACAATCGGAATTGTGAGGTTATTATCACATCCTTATCTTTTTGCATTTTAAGTACTACCAAAACAACCTACAATGTTAAATGAAATAATATATTTTAACAAGGAAGGCTGTGATCAGTTTCAAATACTGGATTTTATACACTACCAGGTACTGAAGTTGCATAATTCTAGATATGTCATTCTTAGTAGCATCAATGCCTTATGCTATCAGCAGGGCTTTTTTTCTCATAGAACGCTCAGAATGGTGTTCTGGCACCTTTTTTTGCAAAAGAAAAAAGAAACTCCCTCTATTGGCTTTCCTAAGCCTATTGCATGCCTAGGCAATCTTGGCTCTTTTTATGACTCGTGGACTTCAACTCTCAGAAATCCTGAGCCAGCCATGCTGAGGGGAAAAGGAGAGGTTTCCAAGCTGAGCCATGCTGGCTCAAGAATTCTGGGAGTTGAAGTCCACGAGTCATAAAAGAGCCATGGTTGCTTACCCCTGCACTAGAGGAGGACATTAAAATTATTTACAGGGTTACTTCTTTAGGAACTAAACTTTTAGAATCTAAAGCAGCTAATTCAAAAAAGCCAACAGGAAAGAACCTCAGATTTTTCATCTGCTTCTGTCTTTTGGAAGGTAAAATTAGATAACAAAATAATCTATTTCCTATGTTAACATTTCTGCAATGATGATTTCATAAAGTTAACAGGAAAGAAATGGGAAACATTTTTCTCAATGTAATATGTCTAATTTAGCTGATGCTAGAAAAAATAGTATCTTTTGTACTATTTTGTACTATTGAAAACTATTTTGAATCTAACCATCTATTACAACTAAACCACTTTAAATTAAACAATTCTTAAGAATGAAACATTCTTAATTTAGACTTTACTTTTACTGTTTGGACTGTTGTGTGTTTTGAAAAATGGATTATTTAGAATCTAGTTATGTTACACTTCAGTCTTTAAATAATTAACCTAGTATATACATAACAGAGTGAGCACCTGTTATTCATCCCAGCTTCTGCCAGCCTAGCAGTTTGAAAGCACGTAAAAATGCAAGTAGAAAAATAGGGACCACTACGGTGGGAAGGTAACAGCGTTCCGTGCGTCTAGTCATGCCAGCCACATGACCACAGAGAGGTCATGTGGCCTTTATACATAACAATATATGATGTTTTCCATGGTGAGCTTAACATCAATAACAACATTTATTAAAAAGGCTAAAATAATTTCTGGTGGTATTATCCATACATTAAAATTTTGTTTAGTGCAATCTTTCACTTTTCACATTCTGGAAAAGCAGTGGTCATGTATTCTAGCAAAAGGATGTTACATATGTGCATAAGCATAGTCAGTTGCATATGCCTTTTTAAAAATATCAAACATGCAAAGAAACAAAAATAAGTCCAAAATATCTGTATTACATCCAGAAATGCCAACTTTGCAACCAATATTTCTCATCCATAACTATTACACCCTAAGGATACCTGAATACATGCAAATGGTTCTTTGGGATCAGTAACGCAGCAGGGATTGCTTTTTCCTTCCAGTAACATATACTTAAAACCAGTTTATTGCATTTGGCAATTGTACTAAAAAAATCTCATTGTCAACCAATATAATTCATTTAATTTGAAATCAAGTGAAAAATTGATTTAAATTATTTTATTAAAAGAAATTAATGGCAATTCTTTTATAAGAAGTTGCCTCAAACAAAATGAGTTCGACATGCCTGCTCTAGATAGTTGAATGCTCCAAAATAAATTCTAGACCAGGCCTGTACGTGCAGCCTGCCAAGCACCCTTGGACAGAGCACAGACTTTTTTTTAAAGTAATAAAATCACTACCACTGCCCTAAAAGTCATGTTGCCTAGTGCCTCCATGACCACGAGCTCCAACACTGTAGATGCTCCTCTAGTCACCAAATATTGATTAGCCCACCAGCATTCCTTTGCAGACCACAAAGATTTTTAATTTATCAGTGTGGGCCTTTCCCTTCTACAAGTTGCACAGACCTCTTCTAGACTTTCCTCTTGCCTTTCCGAGTTAACTCCTTGGTCTGTTGTTGAGCAAGAATTGACTTTGTAGGGAAGCATATTATCATTTGATGTATATTTAACATATGTTCTACCTTTATTTACCGATTATATATTTGTATGCAATCCACATGGCGAGGTGTGAGGCAACTTACAATAGAAAAAAATATATTTTTAAAATCATAAGATCAAAACATAAAAGCAGGGCTTTTTTCTCATTGAACGCTCTGAATGGCATTCCGGCACCTTTTTTTTTTGCACACACACAAAAAAAGCTTTTGCACAAGCTATGTTACTTCCTCTTTCCCACAAGCTATGCTACTTGAAAGCCAATAGGAATTGCTGCTGAGAGCACCAAAAGACCTAGCTGGCAAACATTGCACTGGCAAGTTGTCTGCAGCGAAGGTGAGTTGGCAGGAAGTTTGCATCCCTCCCTGTTGCCCAACTACACCATCTCAACTAGGTAAGTAAGAGAGGACAAGGAGTGGGAGGTGGGTTCTGAGGAGTCCATGTACACTCCTTCCTTGTGCTCACCCGTGTCAGCCAGGCTGGTGGCCTACCCAGTGCTGGACCTGCGCCACCATCGCCTCACCCTGCACACCTAAGTGACTGCCCTGCATCGTCTGGCCTGCCACGCCTCCGCCGCCCACCTCGTGCTGCCCTGCTCCATAGAGCAGGCCCCGCTGCTCCCATTGCACCAGCCATGCCGGCTCCGGCCCCGGGGGACAGCCCACCACCAACATCCCTCATGCTCATGACCGCAGCAGCGCTGCCCCCCCACCCCCTGCGCCCACCAAGATGAGAGTTCCTGCACCTTTTTTTTTAAGAAAAACCCTGGTTATCAGAATATGTTTTACAAGTATTAAAATATATTGCTCTGGTAGGATAATTTTTACTTATTCTACAAGTATTCTACAAGTATTCCACAACTATTTTCCACAAAAGGAATTGTGGGAAAATGTATTTAGGTAACTTATTATTTTAATTTATTTATCATTTTCTTCATAAATGAGATGGCAGACTTTTATAATTTGTATCACACTTATTATGGAGTTTATAGTATAATAAACCTTTATTGTCAAAGTACAACATGTGTACATTGAGATTAGCTGAGCCTCCCCCCGTGCTCTCTCCCCCCAACACACAGTGACAACAAACCCTCCATCCTACCACACCATGTTAGTATAATACTAACATTAAACTGAGAGAACATGGAAAATATAATCACTCAGTATTTATAGCTGGTAAATCTTTCTAGAGAGACAGTATTTTAATTATCCTGAAAAAATGTAATTTATACTTGTAGGCATACTGATTAATTTCGATTTGGGGCTCAATCAGAAACATATTTTTAGGTTAACTTTAGGTTCTTAGGTAATTACATTATTTAATATTGGAAAAGTATAATTTGTTTGTAGAGAATTGTGTTGTATATAGGTTGCCTAAAGGGCATGCATTAAGATTAAAACTATATATTCTATGCAATATTCCTGTTTTTTAACTAAGAACAGTAATGGAACGATCAGCCTTAGGTAGATTGCAGCAAGGGGGGAAACTGCTAAGCTCTGAGGAGCAAAGGAGCAATTATGGAAGAATGAGAGTTAGAAATGGAATCAAGGAATGGCAGAGATGTAAAAAAGATGGATTGCATAAAACACTATAGGTAATACTAGAGAGAGATTCTGGAATAGTCTAGAGCAGAGCTCTTTGACCTTTTCATAGATTGTACCACTTTTAGTCCCACAAGTGCTTAGCAAGGTGTCAAAAACCTGATGACTAAAAGAAGGAAGGGATTTGGGTTTTAGTGGTTACATTCATTTGTTGCTATAGAAATAGGTAGTTTATAATATTATGGAAAAGTAAAAAGTTGAGGTTCAGTGTTAATGTTTCCTTCTACTGCAACAGATGAAGTTAGAAGTCAATGCCTTTTCTTTTTCCCTTCTCCCCCTCATTTCCCCCCCTTTCCCTCTCCACTGTGTCTACTATTTGCTTTTGTATTTTTGTATTTTATTCCATAATGTAATAAAATGTTACAAACTGTAAAAAAAAAGTACCGGTTTTAATTTCTTTGGTGGCAGTTCCTTTGCTGAATCACTTTCCTTTTACACTGACAAATGTATGATGAATTTCTCCATATTTATTAATATGCACCACTACCTTGATGGTCTTTCTCTTTCCCTCTCCATGAATTATTCATTTGAGATGATGGTTATCATAACTAATAAAGAGCCAAAATGCTTCTTTACTGTTAGTTTTTAATTTTATTTTAATTGCATATGCTCAGATTCTTTAGATTACATTACTTTATATTATTTTCTTCTTGGTAAGCTAGAAAAATGAAGGATAGACAGCTTCACCACCAGATGGATTAGTAACTGGCTGACAAATTCCACTCAATGAATAGTCCTTAATAGTACTAAGTCTACATGGAGAGAAGTAAGCAGTGAGGTGCCACAAGATTCTGTCTTAAGCCTAGTACTCTTCAATATCTTCATAAATGACTTAGATGAGGGAATAGAAGGGGAAGTCATCAAGTTTGCAGATGACACTAAGCGGGAAGGTATAGGCAACACTCCAGATCAGAACAAGGCTGTGGAAGTGGCAGGCACTCATGTTCGCACAGGAAGGTACATTTGGAAGGTCCCTTCCAACTTTATTATTCTGTATTCTGTAATTCACTTCTATGAAATAGAAATTATGTTACTGAGTATGTATCAAGATATAATAGATTGATTTTTAATCAAGATTTTATTAAGATTTTTAGTATGTGATAAATTTTGCATTTTGTGTGCCACAATAAGTAGTTTAGATTTAAAATATTTTATGTGATGCTGTTTTCAACAGTCCTCTGTGTGGTATAGGTAGTCCTCCATTTATGACCACAATTGAGCCCAAAATGTCTATTGCTAAGCAAGTAGTTGTTAAGTGAGTTGCACCCCATTTTAAAACTGTTTTGCCATAATTGTTAAGTGAATTGTTACAGTTGCTAAGTGAATCATAGAGCTGTTAAGTGAATCTGGCTTCTCCCATTAACTTTCCTTGTCAGAAGACAGTTGGAGAAATTACAGGATTCACATGAATCCAAGATGCTGCAAACATGTCAGGTCCCACCCCAATCCACGTCTTAGGAAAGCAGAACTCTTGGAGACAGAATTGTCCAAAAAGAAATTTTTACTAAAACATGATTGTCAGTGGAAAATCTAGACAGGATCTGAAAACTGTGTTACAGATTGATACTTTTAAAGTGTCCCCTCCCCTCAGTCCATTTGGTCAGCCCCGGATCAATTAAGCTTCTAGTGTCAAAACTTCCAAGGGAAGAGGGATCTTCCATGCATTTAGGACATTTCCTTCCTCCCTTTCAGATTTTAATCGGAGATACAAACCAGATCTCTCCCCCCCTCCCTTTCTTTGTTCTTCTCAGTTCAGAGGTTCTTCCCCTGTTCTAATGACGGCCTCCAGGCAGGCTAAAATAAACACCCTTGCATCAAATGGATAGGGATGACCAATTAACATCTTCTCTTCTCATCCTTGGGAATGGCAGAATCCAGTGAGGGGTGTAAGATTTTAGAACATACAGATAGGGATTTATGAATGGGATATAAATGGATTCTGACAATCTGCTCCCCTTAAAAGAAAGATAGGTCCATCTGTAGAGGAAATAAAACATAAATGTTAGCCCAGTTTGTTAGGATATTCTGCATGAAACCTCTTAAGTAACTTTGGTGCTTTAACGTGGTGTTTATTGACCCACTCATTTTCTGAGGAGGGGAGGTGTTTCCAAGCTACTATATACTGGTGTTTCCTGGAATCTAGGATTTCCTTCACCTCAAAGTGTTGTTCTCCTTCCACCATGATGGGAGGTGGTGGTGGTGGGGTTTTTGTTCGTAGGGGTGACTGTTGTTCTCTTTTTATAAACTGCAGTGAAAAATTGGGTGTATTTGTCTAAGATTTTTGGGTAGTCCTAATTCAACTGTTACTGGGTTTATGATTCTTTTAATTGGAAAAGGTCCAATATATTTTGGTCCGAGTTTTTTACAGGGTTGTAGTGATTTAAGGTATTTTGTGGATAAATATACCATCTCTCCCACCCTGAATGGTATGGGATCGACTCTTTTTTTGTCCGCCTGTGTCTTATATGCTTGTCTAGCTTCATCTAAAGCTTTCCTAACGATTGGCCAAATGTTTTGTAATTGAGCAATCCATTCCTTCAGTTCAGGAATTACTGGTTCGGTAATTCCAAAATGCCGACATAAATTGTACCCCTCTATCAGATATGATGCATTGTGGTTCCCCATGCAATCTGTAAATATGCTGTACGAAGAATTTTGCTAAAACGTTTGCAGTAGGGATCTTTTGGCAAGGTATGAAATGCACTTGTTTAGAAAACAGATCTGTGACAGTCCAGACTACCGTGTTCCCGCTGCTTTCTGGTAATTCCACTATAAAATCAATGGTTATTTCTTTCCATGGGGCTGAGGGGTTCGCCACCGGTTGTAATAGTTCTAGCGATTTTCCTTGCAGCCTCTTGGCCATCGCGCAAATTTGACAGCTGCCCACATAGCTTTCTATGTCCTTTTTCATGGATGGCCACCAAAATTGCCTTTTAGTTAAGTGTAAGGTTTTTACAAACCCAAAATGCCCTGCTGATTTTGTATCATGGCACAGTTGCATGAAATTGATCCTTTTGTTGGCAGGTATGTATAACTTCTCACACACCCAGGGTAGTCCATCTTTAATTGTGCACACATGTCTATTTTTCTGGAACCATTCATCACTTTCCAAACACTTCTGGAATTCTATTCCAGTTTGGCTTCATTTTGGCTTCATGAACCTTCAGCTTCATTTTTATTTGAGCCCTGGTGCTGCCAGTTGTTGTTCAGGCACAAGTGGTTTAGAGTCAGTAACCCGTGTCCTGTTATATTGGGGCATGCGAGATAATGCATCCGCCAGGAAATTCTGCCCCCCCCCCCCCGGTAAGGGTTTGAGAGTGAAATTGAATCGGTGAAAATGTTGGGACCAGCAGGCTTGCTTAGGAGTGAGTTTCCTGGGTGTTTTTAGTGCTTCCAAATTTTTGTGGTCTGTCCAGACCTGGAAGGGGATTTTATTTCCTTCCAGGAACTGGTGCCATGTAAGTAAAGCCCATCTCACAGAATATGCCTCCTTTTCCCATGCGGGCCAACGTTGTTCTGTCTCTGTGAGTTTCCTGGATGTATATGCACATGGTTGCAACGCCCCCTCATCATTTTCCTGTAATAATACGGCTCCCACCGCTACATCGCTAGCATCTGCCTGTATTACAAAAGGTTTATCGGGATCTGGGTGTCTCAGGACAGGTTCAGCAGAAAAAAGTCTCTTTACCCTCTCAAATGCTGCTTGACATTCCATTGTCCACTTCAGAGGCTGGCTGGGTTTCACTCCCCCCCCCCTTCGTTTTCAACAAGTTTGTGAGGGGCAGGGCTATTTGGGCAAATGAAGGGATGAATTGGTGATAGAAATTTGCAAATTCCAGGAAACTTTGCAATTGCTTCCGTGTGCGGGGGGTGCCCATTCTAATACTGCCCTGACTTTCCCAGGGTCCATTTCAATGCCCTCTGGGGATATGTGATACCCCAGATAGTCTATTCTTTCCTGGTGGAATTCACATTTCGATAGTTTAGCACATAGGTGGGCAGCCCGCAACTTTTTCAGGACTGCTCTGACTAGGTTGATATGTTCCTCTTTGGTCTCAGTGAAGATAAGGATATCATCTAGGTAAACCAGGACCTACATAAAGACTGCGGGGGGCCCTTGCACTCCAAATGGCAGTACTTTGAACTGGTAGCAACTCATTGGGCAGTTGAATGCAGTCTCCATTCATCTCCTTCCTTAATCCTAATGCGGTAATATGCTTCTCTCAGGTCTAGTTTGGTAAAAATCCTTCCTTTTGATAGGTGGGATAGCATATCCTTCATTAGGGGTAGGGGATACAGATTACATTCACTAATTGCATTTAGGGATCTATAGTCCATGCTATAGTCCATAAACAATAAGAACCCGTCCTTCTCCCTGAACAGAACCGGGGCGGCCACTTTGGGTTTGGCAGGCTCAATAAATCCTCTTTCTAAGTTTTTCTTTATGAATCTTTTCATCTCTGCCGTTTCCTTTGGGCTCATGGCATACATCCTGGGCTTTGGGAGTTTTGCCCTGGGTTTGAATTCTATAGCGCAGTCTGTGGGGCGGTGGGGGGAAAGCTCATCTGCCCATTCCTCACTGAAAACTTCAGCAAGGTCCCTATATTCCTCTGGTATTTCTGGTAACCCCTTCTCTTCCCCCACCGATGCTGACTCCTCTCTTTGGGTTGGGGGGATACTTTGGGGTTTTAAGCTCCTAGGCTCCCCCTCTGGGAAGTTGAGTTCTGCTGTCCTCCAATTTATACCGGGGTTCCATTTCTTCAGCCATTCCAGTCCTAAAATCATTGGGCATTCCATGCCTGGGGCCACTACAAATGTTATGTCTTCCTCATGGGACCCCAGGGATAGGTGAATTGGTAAAGTGGCTAGGGTAGCTGCCCCCCCCACTATTGACCCATCTAATTGGCTAAAGGAGATTGGTTGTTTTAGTCTCCTTACTGGGGTGCTCAATCTTCCCACCGCGTCGGGCTGATGAGGCAGCGGGTGCAACCAGAGTCTATTAGGGCTCTTTGACGGCTTCAGGCATAGAGGAAGCTAATATAGTCACTGTCTTAAGGATGGGTGGAATGGATCCACTTATCAAAGGTTGTCCCTCTGAGCTGTCTTCTGAGTTGTCTACCGCCCCTGCGGTGTATGCTGAAATCCAATCCCAGTTCTTGGCCTCTGTCTCCTTCATGGAAGATTCTTTTGGGTTGCTTTGGGGCTTCCCTAGTTTCTTGGAAGGTGATGCCACTGATTTACGCTGGGGGGCTTTTGAGTGGCATTTTGCGGCACGGTGGCCCTCTCTCCCGCATTTGAAACAGCCTGTTGATTTCTTAGCTGTGGACGGTGGTTTTTCCCCCTCGCATGTTTGCTCGGGTGGCGTGCGGGCCCATGGTTTCCCCCGGTGGTGCCTCTTCAGTAGGTCCATCTACACCTCCTCTGCCAGGACATACCAGTCGTTGAGATGGTGTGGGTCTCCTCGAGGCAGGTAGGCGTCATACAGGTCGTAGTTTAGCCCATCTTTGAAATGGCTAAGGAGGATACCTTGTGGCCAGTTCAGCTTGCTGGCAATGGCTCGGAATTCTTGGGTATATTCAGCCACCGGCCGTCTGCCCTTCCTGACTGTTTTGATTCTCTCCCGGGCCTTACGATCAGCCAAAGGATCCTCGAATCGCCTCCTCAAGGATGACATGAATCGGTTGAAGTTGTTGAGTTCTGGGGCGTTGGAATCATGCAGGTTTACCACCCAGTCTGCAGCCGGTCCGTCTTGGGCGGGTTGTATGATATGGATGCAGCCTTTGTCACTGGGGATGTCCTGTCCATATTCTTCCATATAGCTGAGGACTTGGGTTAGGAAAACCCCCAAGTGTGGTGGCTCCCCCCTGAATTTTGATTCCAGGGGTGGAAGTCTTTGAATGGATTGTTGTCTGTGCAGCGGGTGGTATTGCCCCTCATCCTGATCCCTGTCTGTGGTTCTGGGGGGGTATTACTGAGGCAGCAACTCCTGTTCCAGCGGATGGCCCCGGTGTTGCAAGTACCGGATCCCCCCCACTGTCTCTCCAGTTGCAGCCCCAGGCACTGCTGCGGCTGCGGTACTCAGCTTTCTCCTCTCAGTGAGCTAAGGGTTTTCTTCATCAGGTCAATAGCTCTCTCTAGGATCCACTCCTCTTCACTGACGTGCAGGGAGTTCTCCATCTCTTGCCTCCATTCAGGTTGGTGGCCACCCCGCCTTAGGGTCACTTTCCATGATGCCTTTTCCCACTCACTTTTCCTTCCAACGCCCATCGACCACCGCAGTTTGTGGTCGTGCGTCTCCGCCACCTCTTCCCCGGAGGAATCCAATGCTTCAGCTTCCGACCATTGGTGGGGTTTTGGTTGGGGGGAAAATTCCCTTTCCATGGGGCTTTCCTTCTGCCTTGCTTTGTTGTTAGACATTGTATTATTTGCAAAGTCCCCCGGTAAGGGTTTTCCTTCCAGGTTGACTCTTACTGCAGATCCTGTCTAATGTCAGGTCCCACCCCAATCCACGTCTTAGGAAAGCAGAACTGTTGGGGACAGAATTGTCCAAAAAGAAATTTTTACTAAATCATGATTGTCAGTGGAAAATCTAGACAGGATCTGAAAACTGTGTTACAGTGTAGTTATCCTAGACTCCCAAAGACCTTTTTGCCTTCTATATTGAAAGTTATAAAGTTCTGCATTCCTGTCTCTAGTGATAAACCTCTGCCTCCTTCATTTACAATTGTATATAACAAGACTTGTCTCCTGTAATTGCCCTTGCCTCAAGATATGGCTTCCTGTCTCCTGTAATTGTCCTTGCCTCAAGTTATGCCTTCCTGTGATAACCCTTGTCTTCTCTGTTAGCATTTGTATATGGTTCCTGTCTCCTGTAATTGTCCTTGCCTCAAGTTATGCCTTCCTGTGATAATCCTTGTCTTCTCTGTTAGCATTTGTATACGATAAGCTATGCTTTATTGTTTCCTGTGATGACCTTTGCCCTCTTCATTAGCAGTTGTATGCAATGAGCTATGTTTTCCTATGACCTCCCATATGTGTGTACTTCCCCCTCCCTGGTGAAACTGCTCAATAAAAGAGTGCTGTGCAAAGCTGTTCGGGGGGCAACACCATCCACCCCGGGCACTCTGTGCTCTCTCACCTTGAACAAACTTGTGTTGGTGCCTCAGTTTGTCCTAGGATTCTGTTCCTGCGCTATCGCAGTTCCCAAGTGTGACCGTCGGAACGTCCGGCACACTGGGTCGGTGGCAAAGGGCAAAATCCTTCCATATTCAAGGTGTTCACCCTTGCGAGGGTCCCTCTAAATTCTCACCCCTGTTACGGGGCTCTAAGAGTTGAGGCCGGAACCCTGATCGGTCGCTCGACGCGACATTACAGATTGATACTTTTAAAGTGTCCCTGAGTGAAACCCCCTCCCCTCAGTCCATTTGGACAGCCCCGGATCAATTAAGTTTCAGGTGTCAAAACCTTCCAAGGGAAGAGGGATCTTCCATGCCTTTATGTCATTTCCTTCCTCCCTTTCAGATTCTAATTGGAGATACAAACCAGATCTCTCCCCCCTCCCTTTCTTTGTTCTTCTCAGTTCAAAGGTTCTTCCCCTGTTCTAATGACGGCCTCCAGGCAGGCTGAAATAAACACCCTGCATCAAATGGATAGGGATGGCCAATTAACATCTTCTCTTCTCCTCCTTGGGAATGGCAGAATCCAGTGAGGGGTGTAAAATTTTAGAACATACAGATAGGGATTTATGAATGGGATATAAATGGATTCTGACACATCATAAATACATTCCAGTTGCCAAGCACTGGAATTTTAATAACTTGACCATAAGGATGCTGACATGGTTGAAATGAAAAGTAGTCATAAGTCATTTTTTTCAGTGCTGTTGTAACTTTGATTGATCACTATCTGTGTAACTTTCCAAACTGTTTCTTAGCATTTTTACTTTGATCTCCAACCAAATGAATGATCAGTGTACAGGCAGTGTCTGCTCTTAAAGTCAGACTCTAAAAAAGAGAATTTAAGAGGGGAAAGTTATAAGGATATTTTTTAAAAATTACATTTAAGAAAGTTCTAGATTCTAATTCCTTATGTAAGGAATGATATGGTAAAATTGAAAATCAAGTTGGCTTCAGATACCAGATATAATTGGCTCTATCTGCTTGTCTAATCTTTACCACTCAATTGTGTTTTAGCCCAAGTATGAACTAGTAACTACTGATGGCATATTTACATTATCATAAAGATTTCTTACTTTCATTATGCATTCTTTCCATTTTCATTGTCTGCTCTAACTTTGTGGAAAATCTACTTTAATAAAGAAGATTAACATGCATAGAAATAATCAGGATATCTCTATACTATATAGTGTAAGGTGGACTTTGTTAAACTGGCTCATCATCTCTAGCTATGCTTATCAGGAATGGAGTTTCTTAGGATATGTAAAAATCTGAGTAAAGAAAGAATTGTGTTGATAAGTAATTGGATGTGAAGTATTTGTCTTATCTGTACAATAAAACAACAGAAATAGATCTGTGATTCTTTGGCTAATCTAACATCAGCAGTAATGTAGGAAGAAAAGTCTTCATCATGGTTCCATCCAAACCCGAGATAAACAACATGGAGACTGCTTTAGGAAGAAGGTTACAGTTTATTACAAAGGAAAGCCAGACAGAAAGATGGATCCAACAGAAAAGGACTGAGTGCATGTGGGTAGTGGATTTTTATTCCCCCTTAGACTCTACAGGTGAAACTCGAAAAATTAGAATATCGTGCAAAAGTTCATTTATTTCAGTAATGCATCTTAAAAGGGGAAACTAATATATGCGATAGACTCATTACATGCAAAGCAAGATAGTTCAAGCCGTGGTTTGTCATAATTGTGATGATTATGGCATACAGCTCATGAAAACCCCAAATCCACAATCTCAGAAAATTAGAATATTACATGCAATCAATAAAACGAGTGTATATAGAACAATATCGGACCTCTGAAAAGCATAAGCATGCACATGTACTCAGTACTTGATTTGGGCCCCTTTTGCAGCAATTACTGCCTCAATGTGGCGTGGCATGGAAGCTATCAGCCTGTGGCACTCCTGAGGTGTTATGGAAGACCAGGATGCTTCAATAGCGGCCTTCAGCTCTTCTGCATTGTTCAGTTTCATGTCTCTCATCTTTCTCTTGGCAATGCCCCATAGATTTTCTATGGGGTTCAAGTCAGGTGAGTTTGCTGGCCAATCAAGCACTAATCCCACGGTCATTGAACCAGGTTTTGATGCTTTTGGCAGTGTGGGCAAGTGCCAGGTCCTGCTGGAAAATGAAGTCATCATCCCCGTGAAGCTCGTCTGCGGAAGGAAGCATGAAGTGCTCCAAAATCTCCTGGTAGACGGCTGCGTTGACCCTGGACTTAATGAAGCACAGTGGACCAACACCAGCAGATGACATGGCTCCCCAAATCAACACAGACTGTGGAAACTTCACACTGTACTTCAAGCATCTTGCAGTGTGTGCCTCTCCATTCTTCCTCCAGACTCTGGGTCCTTGGTTTCCAAATGAGATGCAAAAGTTGCTCTCATCAGAAAAGAGGACTTTGGACCACTGAGCAACAGACCAGGTCTGTTTTTCTTTAGCCCAGGTTAGATGCTTCTGACGTTGTTGGTTATTCAGGAGCGGCTTGACAAGAGGAATACAACATTTGAAGCCCATGTCCAGGATCCGGCTGTGTGTGGTGGCTCTTGATGCACTGACTCCAGCCTCAGTCCACTCCTTGTGAAAGTCCCCAACACTTTTGAATGGCCTTTTTCTGACAATCCTCTCCAGGCTGCGGTCATCCCTGCTGCTTGTGCACCTTTTTCTTCCACACTTTTCCCTTCCACATAACTTTCTATTAATGTGCTTTGATACAGCACTTTGGGAACATCCAACTTCTTTTGCATTTACCTTTTGAGGCTTTCCCTCCTTATGGAGGGTGTCAATGATGGTTTTCTGCACAACTGTCAGGTCAGCAGTCTTCCCCATGATTGTGATTCCAACTGAACCAGACTGAGAGACCATTTAAAGGCTCAGGAACCCTTTGCAGGTGTTATGGCTTAATTAGCTGATTAGAGTGGGACACTTTGAGCCTAGAATATTGCACCTTTTCACAATATTCTAATTTTCTGAGATTGTGGATTTGTGGTTTTTATGAGCTGTATGCCATAATCATCACAATTATGACAAATCATGGCTTGAACTATCTTGCTTTGCATGTAATAAGTCTATCTCACATATTAGTTTCCCCTTTTAAGTTGCATTACTGAAATAAATGAACTTTTGCACAATATTCTAATTTTTGAGTTTCACCTGTATTGTTTGGTGTTATTTCCTGTTCTTGTTTGAGGCTATTTCCTGTGTCAAGTATTCTGACCTGAGTCCAGGTGTGCCCTGTTAAGGTAAAAATCACCTTAGTAGAGGGCGAAGGACCGTGCTTCAGAGAATGCATGATGTGCATGAAGGAAGGAAATAAAACACGACGCATAACCTTACTAAATACCTTTTAATTACAAAAATATAAAAACTAAATATATATTATAAAGAGACCTAGCTGACTACATCCTAACGTAACAGACAGTAACAGCAAAGTGAAAGGCAATAAAGAAAAAACTCTGAGAACTTTTTCTAGACATGCGCACTAAACAGACTGAAACCATAACATAACTAGTCATATGGGATTCACTATGGTTACCAGATACGTTATCACAACAGGTGCAGAGAGCAGGGGAAATGTACAGTTAGAAATGAACTTTTCTGACGAACAAAAAAAAACGTGCAGTGGCATTCCCCTTCTTTCGTCAGCAAAGTGAAGACTCAAGTAAGGCACATCTTCTCACGCAGATACTCATGCTGGGGTGTAGGAAGTGGTTTGTTCAGCATATCACCAATTTGATCACGTGTAGGCACATACTGTAATGTCACAAAACCTTGTTTAACCAGTTGCCTTATGTTTTGATATCGGATGTCAATGTGTCTGGACCTTGAACCTGTAAAACGTGTTTCAGAAATATAAACCACAAATTCATTATCTTCCATCACAGTGATCGGTCGAATCGGATGTGTCCAGATATCTGTGACTAAAGCATCAAACCAGGTTAAAGAATTGCATGCATCAGACACACGAGCATACTCAGCTTCTGTAGAGGAACAAGAAACAAAATTCTGTTTACGCACATGCCAGTAAACAGGACATCCATTTAAGAACATCATGTAACCTGATGTACTTTTCTGTGACTTCTTCTCACTCGCCCAATCTGAATCTGCATAACAACATAACTCTGCATAATCAGTATGTGTGGGTTCCAACAACAACTTCATGTCTTTGGTGTGTTTTAGATACCTCAATAACTTTTTAACACATGTCCAATGAAACTGTTTTGCCTTACCTACGTGTCGTGATAAAAGATTAACACTAAGTGCAATGTCGGGTCTAGTCCAACTACTAATATACAGCAGCAACCCAATAACTGAGCGATATAGTGTTTGATCTTCGAACTCAGGACTTGGTTCATGTGCCAAAATGTGAAAGTCAGTTTGCATGGGTATACTCACAGGCTTAGCGTCCTCCATGTTGCAGTGATGTAACAGTTGTTCAATCTTATCTTCTTGTGTAAGACTAAACCCCTTCTGAGTTTTGGTAATTTGAACACCTAAATAAGTGTTAATACATCCTAAAGACTTCAATGTGAAAAACTTTTGTAAAGCTTTAGCAAAAACCTCACTCATCTGCTTATTTGGACCAATATAAACAATATCATCGACATAAACAAGAATTATCTCATACCTATTACCGGATCTTTTAGTAAACACGCATTCATCAGTTTCGGACTTAATAAAGCCCATTGAATTTAGTTTGTCAGAAAGACATAAGTACCACATTAAACCAGACTGTTTCAGACCATAAAGACTTTTGTGTAGAAACCAGGTATCCCCTTCTTGCTGTCAGAAACCTGGAGGATCTTTGACATAAATTTCTTCATCAAGATCAGCGTGTAGATAAGCCATTTCAACGTTGAACTGGAAAACCTCTAGGCCAAGGATCGTTGCAGTGGCTAAAGCGATTTTCACACTTTCAGTCCGCACTGTGGGTGAGTATGTATTTGTATAGTCCTCAGGATAACGTTGAGCGAAACCCTGGGCTACAAGTCTGGCCTTGTACAACGACTCACCATTCGGCTTCTGTTTGATCCTGTAGACCCATCGAGTACCAATAACTTTCTTGTTTGCTGGAGGGCTTGCAGGCATAAACACTTGAAGTTTCTTTAGACTGTCCATTTCAGCCTGCATTGCCTCAAACCATTTATCTTGTTCTGATTCAGGAAGATGTTTGATCTGTGTGAACTTCTCAGGTGGAAGTGTAACATTACAAATCAAAGGTACAGGTGTTTTTGTTACTTGCCATGAATACCGTTTTGGAGGGAATCCCTTTGTGGTCCTCTTGGAACGTCTCGGGCCAACCGTCCATTCTTCTTCCGTGTCGTCCTCGTCTTCATCATCGTCGCCAGCGGCAGCAACGGCAGCTTGCGAAGACGGAACAGTAGGTTGAGAAGAACTCGTGGAAGGAACATTATCCTGTGAATCTTGATCATCAGGTTGCGTGGCATCAGCAACATCATCTCTAGGAAAATACACTCCAGGATCATTAGAATGAATCCTGGACCAGTTAGCATCTTCCTCAAAAGTAGCAGATTGTGAAACCACAATAACATGATGAGAGTCAATGTATTTGCTCCATTTTGAATTATCATCAATGCCCATAAATCTCATCCTTTTTGCTGTAGGACCCCCTTTCTTTCTTTGGGATAAAGGAATATTGACCATAGCATAGGAACCAAAAACATGGAGATGTGAGAGATCAGGCTTGTGTCCATACAACATGAAATAAGGGGTCTGATTGATCACACTACTCCAAGTACGGTTGATGATATGGTTAGCATATTTGATAGCTTCACCCCAGTATGGAAGACCAAGGTTGGCATCTTCAAGAAGGCAACGCATCATGGTTTGCAAAACCCCATTTCTGCGTTCTGCCACTCCATTTTCAGCTGGAGTATAAGGAGCAGATGTCTGATGTACTATCCCATTCTCACGCATCCAGTCCTGGAAACGCTGAGACATGAATTCAGCACCACGATCACTCTGGATTCTGGCAATGTTGGCATCGAATTGGGTATAGACAAGACTAGCAAAGTCTTTAAAGATCTGAAAGGTCTCAGATTTTTCTTTCATAGGATATACATATCCATATCTAGACTAATTATCAACGATTGTCAAGAAATATCTTTTACCACCAAGTGTTGGTGCAAAAGGACCCACTATGTCAGTGTGTACCAAATCAAAAATGCGTGTTGACAGGCGTGTAGCGCGTTTTGGAATTGCTGCTGCCTTGGATTTGGCTTTCTTGCAGACAGCACAGTCCAAGAACACCTTACACCCCTTTAGATCCAAACCTCTTGTGAACTCTGGCATCTTCTTCAGAACACGGAAACTGGCATGACCCAATCTTCTATGCCACTTATGGATACACCTGGAATGCAAAGGTTTACCTGTTAGTGAATTCTCAACATTAGCATTTTTATTAGGAACCCCAGGCTTGCTGTGAGCAACCTGTGTCTTTTTTGTATTTTTATCATTATTAGGAACCTTTGGAGTAGCAACAGGATCTCTCTCTGGGACGTCTCTCTCTGGGCCTGTGCTTTTTGGAAGGTGTATACTTGCCTGCTCTTGCTGCTTAGACTTTGGTTTTAAGTAATAAATACCACCAATCAACATGGTTTCAGCAACAATATCTCCGTCTTTGACTATATAACTTGCTTTTTCAAGATGGTGGACCTGAAAATGAGAAAACCTAGACAAATGACTGACTAAGCAAATTACTACTGGCAGACGGAACATAGTAAACATCTGGAATGAGAGCACCAAGCTCTTCAATATAAACAGTTCCTTTTCCCATGACCTGAACAGGATGATTGGAAAAAGAGTAAAGTTCACGAAGTTCAGGTTCAGGCTCGTGCATCTCTGTGTAAAGCTCTTTTCTGTAGGTAACATGTAATGCTGCTCCACTGTCCAAAGTCCAAAGAAGTCGTCTGTCATACTCTGGTTGAGACTGTGGATCGTTGGTCACAACCAATGTGACAAGTGGAGCTTGTGGATCACGCCTGGAACCACGACCACGACCTTGTCGTCCGCCTCTACCTCTGCCTCCTCTGGAATCTGTTCCTCTGGGCTGGTACATGACGGGCGCTGGAACTCGTTGGGGACAATCCCGGGTGGCATGTCCCACACGATTGCAGATGTAGCATCTTGGCATCCTTGGAACGTAGGTCCTTCCACGGAAGGCACGCCTCGCTGAAGCTCTTGATGCAGGTGGTTCCCTTAAATGTGGCGCAGCTTGCATAAGTGCCTCTTCTTCAGTTAAAATCCTGCATACATGATCCACTGTGCGTTGAGCAATAGGCACTTGATTGATCTTGGAAATAGCATCTTTCCACTCATGATTCAAAGAATTGATGATAATGCTGATCATTTGAAAATCATCAATAGGATAGCCTTTTTCACCCAGTTCTTTTCTAATACCTTTCATTTTAGTCAAATGTGCTCCAGTATGTTCACCAAGTTTTAATCTGGAACCATGGAACTCAGACAAAAGTAAACATGTAGACTCAATTGATGTAGGCCGATAACATGTCTCTAACTGAGTCCAAATTTGTTGGGCAGTTGCATCTTGTGAAAATGTGAGCTGCATTTCAGTGTCCATTGACATCAATAATGTTGTGCATGCTCTATTATCCAAGTCCCATATGTCAGGAGTCCATGGCTGGGCAGGAGGATTAAACACCATCATGTGAGTACCTTCTCTGCGTAGCAAAAGTCCAACCTCACTGACCCATGCCCTGTAATTCTGTCCTGACTTCTTTAATTTTGAATCACCAGCCAGTGGTACAGTGGAAGGTGTTTGATGAGGAATATACAATTGAGGTACTGGCTGTGCAGGTTGTGCAATCCGACCATAACCTGCAGGAGGCACCAGTGGTGTCTGTGCCTGTGCCTGGACATGCGGCAGTTGCATTGAAGCTGCCGGTAGTATTGGTGCTGGCTGTGACTGTCTTTGAGCTGCTATTGTACCCTGGCCAGCAGGAGGCGCTGGCGCTGGGGCTGGTGCATTAGCATAACCTGCAGATGACACTGGCCTTCGCATATAAGAACCCGGTGGCAATTGCATGTGGGTTAAATATGGCTGTGTTCTGCCAGGTAGAGGGACTTGCATAGAAGCAATATTAACAGGAGAAGCAATAGTAACAGGAATCCTAGCACCATCAGGGGCTGGAGCCTCAGATAACGGCAGAAATCTTGTATCTCTGAGCAAAGATTCCTGCATGGACAGTTGCGAGAGTGAGAGCTCCAATTTATGTCTTAATGCAGCTTCACCAGTAGATGGTGCTATACCATTTGCTTCAGGCATCACTGTGGCTCTGTATGTCCTTTGGGACAGCCCATAATCATGTGACATAGGAGCCTCCGGTTCCCATTCGTCTGGCATGACACTCAATGACTTTGGCTTTGGGGAAGAAGGAGGCAATATGGCTTCTTCTTGTGGGTGTGGCAATATGGCCGGTTCTTGCTCATAACACCTCTCATATTGCTGAACCATTGACACATATTCCTTTGCCTGCTGCAAACGCTTTTCAAAAACCCCAATTTGTTCACAGTAGCCTTGCATAGCCCTATCTCGCATAGTTTGCTTGGGGCTTGAAGGAGCAGAAGGAATTTTCTTCGGCTGAACTTTAGGTTTCGCTCCAAGCCTTTGAAATTCATCTTGAGCCCCTGGAGTGTGAACATTTTCAAAAGCAGCTGCTAGGGAGCTTGGAAAAGTAGAAAAAGGAGTGACTGACCTTGCATCATCGACAGGAGCAGGTGCGTCTTCTCCAAGGCGTGTGGCTGAAGCGATCGGAGTTCTTAAAGTTGAAGGGAGATGCCCCACAGACAGACTCCTTTTCAGCCGTGGCTTCCTTCCTGACATGTTTCAGCAGGTAATCACCGCTGCCTCGCTAGCACTAACTAACTGATAACAGCCGCAGAAACATGCATCTCTAAAACATAAATCAAACCATCCTCGATATCAAAATGTTAAGGTAAAAATCACCTTAGTAGAGGGCGAAGGACCGTGCTTCAGAGAATGCATGATGTGCATGAAGGAAGGAAATAAAACACAATACATAACCTTACTAAATACCTTTTAATTACAAAAATATAAAAACTAAATATATATTATAAAGCGAGCTAGCTGACTACATCCTAATGTAACAGACAGTAACAGCAAAGTGAAAGACAATAAAGAAAAAACTCTGAGAACTTTTTCTAGACATGCGCACTAAACAGACTGAAACCATAACATAACTAGTCATATGGGATTCACTATGGTTACCAGATACGTTATCACAACAGGTGCAGAGAGCAGGGGAAATGTACAGTTAGAAATGAACTTTTCTGACGAACAAAAAAAAACGTGCAGTGACATGCCCTTCTAGGATTCTTGATAGTGGTGGGTATGTCCCAGCCCCTGCTTCCCTGGGGCTGGAGTATGTAGATGTTAGGCCTTTGTCTTCCTAAGCTTCTAGCTCCAACATTCTTGATGGTTCACATTTGCATGTCTATAGAACTGATTTTCTGTTTGCGGGGGAAGGAGACCTGAGACTATTAAGAAAACTGGGCATGCTTTCCTGGTTCTTCTATTTCTTTTTAGGAAATATATTTTTCTGCCCTTTTAATATTTCCTTCTCTGGAGAGCTGATTTCCCTTAGTAAGATCCCAAAAAATTAAAAGATGGCCAAACTGTTCTCTAGGATTTTGACTACATATAAAGAAGTTACTGAATAGAATGGATCTGGAAGGGACCTTGGAGGTATTCTAGTTCTTCTCAAGCAGCAGGACCTATACTATCTCAGACAAGCGACTGTCCAGCCTCTTCTTAAAAATCTCCAGTGATAGAGTGCCCACAATTTAATCCTATAAAACAAGATTTTAGGATCTTTTCTGCAAATAACACTTGATATGTGTTCAGGAAGTAGGGTAATACTGCTGTAGTTAGTCAGCATTGAGGTTGTTGTTGTTAGTTGCGAAGTCGTGTCCAACCCATCGTGACCCTATGGACAATGTTCCTCCAGGCCTTCCTGTCCTCTACCATCTTCTGGAGTCCATTTAAGCTCACACCTACTGCTTCAGTGACTCCATCCAGCCACCTCATTCTCTGTCGTCCCCTTCTTCTCTTGCCCTCAATCTTTCCCAGCATTAGGCTCTTCTCCAGTGAATCCTTCCTTCTCATTAGGTGGACAAAGTATTTGAGTTTTAGCTTCAGGATCTGGCCTTCTAAAGAGCAGTCAGGGTTGATCTCCTTTAGGACTGACCGGTTTGATCGCCTTGAAGTCCAAGGGACTCGCAGGAGTCTTCTCCAGCACCATAGTTCAAAGGCTTCAATTCTTTGGCGCTCAGCCTTTCTTATGGTCCAGCTTTCATTGCCATACATTGCAACTGGGAAGACCATTGCCTTGACTATACGCACTTTTGTTGACAGGGTGATGTCTCTGCTTTTTAGTGTGCTGTCTAGATTTGACATGGCTTTCCTCCCAAGGAGCAAGCGTCTTTTAATTTCTTGGCTACAGTCCCCATCTGCAGTGATCTTGGAGCCCAGGAAAATAAAATCTGTCACTACCTCCATTTCTTCCCCATCTATTTGCCAGGAATTGAGAGGGCCGGATGCCATGATCTTGGTTTTCTTAATGTTAAGTTTCAACCCAACGTTTGCACTCTCCTTCACTCGCAACAAGAGGCTCTTTAGTTCCTCTTCACTTTCTGCCATTAGAGGGGTATCATCTGCATATCTTAGGTTGTTGATGTTTCTTCCGGCAATCTTAATTCCAACTTTTGATTCATCTAGCCCTGCCTTTCTCATGATGTGCTCTGCATATAGGTTAAATAGGCAAGGCGACAGTATACAGCCTTGCCGGACTCCTTTCCCAATTTTGAACCAATCAGTGGTTCCGTGTCCAGTTCTCACTGTTGCTTCTTGGTCCGCATATAGGTTTCTCAATAGACAAATAAGATGGTCTGGTATGCCCATCTCTTTAAGGACTTGCCACAGTTTGTTATGATCCACACAATCAAAGGCTTTAGCATAGTCAATGAAGCAGAAGTAGATGTTTTTCTGGAACTCTCTAGCTTTCTCCATGATCCAGCGTATGTTGGCAATTTGATCTCTAGTTCCTCTGCCTCTTCGAAATCCTGCCTGTACCTCTGGTAGTTCTTGATCCACATACTGCTGGAGTCTAGCTTGTAGGATTTTAAGCATAACTTTACTAGCGTGAGAAATGAGTGCAATGGTGCAATAGTTTGAACATTCTTTGGCACTGCCTTTCTTTGGAATTGGAATGTAAACTGATCTTTTCCAATCCTGTGGCCACTGTTGAGTTTTCCAAATTTGCTGGCAAATTGAGTGTAGCACTTTTACTGTATTGTCTTTTGAGATTTTGAATAGCTCAGCTGGAATACTGTCACCTCCACTAGCTTTGTTGTTGCTCAGCTTTTCTAAGGCCCACTTCACTTCACATTCTAGGATGTCTGGCTCGAGGTCAGTGACCACCTCGTTGTGATTATCAGGGAAGTTAAGCTCATTCTTGTATAGTTCTTCTGTGTAATTTTTCCACCTCTTCTTAATCTCTTCTGCCTCTGTTAGGTCCCTGCCATTTTGGTCCTTTATCATGCCCATTTTTGCATGCAACGTTCCTTTCATCTCTCCAATTTTCTTGAAAAGATCTCTGGTCCTCCCTATTCTATTGTTTTCTTCTATTTCTTTGCATTGTTCATTTAAGAAGGCATTCTTATCTCTTCTAGCTATTCTTTGGAATTCTGCTTTTAATTGGGCGTATCTTTCTTTTTCTCTCTTGCCTTTCGCTTCCCTCCTTTCTTTTTTTTTTATTGAAAAGTTTTAACATACAGTTTATCTTTAACAGTCCCCCCTCCCCCTCCCCTCCCCCTCCCTCCCTACCCCTCCCCCCCTCCCCCCCGACTTCCCAGAGCTAAATACAAGGTATAGAAAAGAAAAACAATCATAAACAACCATATACTTACAACCATAAGCTCTAAAATCCATCACTCTCTAGCTTATACAGGATAATACAAATCTTAATGATATTAAATATATATAAAAAAGAAAAAAGAAGGGGAAAAAAGGAAATAAAGAAAGAAAAAAGCGAAGGAAGACTTATTCAAATGCTACATGAAACTTCTTAACCCTATATTTGTTCTGGATGTACTCAACCCATTTTCTCCATTCCATAATATAACGTTCTTGCGAGTGATCTTTCAAGTAAGCCGAAATCTTTGCCATCTCTGCCAGGTCGGAAACCTTTAAAGTCCATTCTTCTATAGTCGGCAGTTCCTCTTTCTTCCAATACTGACCTATTAAAAGTCTTGCTGCCGTGATTAAATTCAACATCAACTTAGTGTCCACAACCGTAGCATCTGTAATTATTCCCAACAAGAAGAGTTGCGGACAAAACTTTATCCTTTGCTTGAAAATCTTCTGCATATTCCACCAAATTTTTATCCAAAAGGCCTTAACCTTTTTACAAGTCCACCATACATGAAAATATGTTGCATCTTCATCACCACACCTCCAACATTTTGGTTGATAATTCGGATACATGCTTGCCAGCTTTTTAGGATCTAAATGCCATCTATAAAACATTTTATAAAAGTTCTCTCTTAGATTTTGAGCTTGTGTAAATTTTACATTCCTCACCCAAATCTTTTCCCACATGTCCATTGTAATAACTTCTTGAATATTTTGGGCCCATTTTATCATACAATCCTTAACAAGTTCTGTTTCTGAGTCAATCTCTATCAATGCAAGATATATCCGTTTAATATGTGCTGGACCCTGATTTCTGATTTGCTTTATCAGATTTTCATCAGTCATTGTAAAACCATTTTTCTGATCTTCTTTCCACCTGGCCCGTAGCTGAGTATATTGAAACCAATTCTGAACAATCTTCTCATCTCGCAAGAGACTATATGGTTTCAAACACCAGACATTTCTTTCCAAGTTTAGAATCTCCTTGTACGTAGTCACATCATGTTTGAAACCAGCATGTATATTTTCTATTGCGTGTTTTGGAATTGCCCACAATGGTATCTTGCAGTCTAGCTTATGTCTGTACTTCTTCCAAACTCTCAGCAATGCCTGTATTAAAATATGCACTCTAAACACATTATCTACCTTCTTATCATACAACAAATATGCATGCCAACCAAACAACAAGTCGTGGCCCTCAAGATTTAATAATCTCTCTTGTGTCAAATTAATCCAATCACTTATACCTACTAACGCAGCAGCTTCATAATATAATTTAAGATTAGGCATTTTAAGACCACCTCTTTCACGAGTATCCTGCATGATCTTAAGTTTGACTCGTGGTCTTTTCCCTGCCCAAACAAATTTATTGATACCTCTCTGCCATTCCTCCAAGTTGGAATCTTTCTTAAGAATCGGTATCATTTGAAATAAAAACAAAAATTTAGGCAGGACATTCATTTTCACTGCTGCAATTCTTCCCAGTAAAGACAATTGCAATTTTTCCCAACTCTCCATTTCTTTTTGGATTTTTCCCCATAATTTTTCATAATTATTTTTATATAATTTTGTATTAGAGGGCGACAAAAGCACCCCCAAATATTTGACCCTTTTGACAATCTCAAATCCAGTTAACCCTTCTAGAAGGGCCTTTTGCGATGCTGTCATGTTTTTGGCCAGAATTTTAGTTTTTTGTACATTAACTTTAAATCCAGAAACCTTCCCATATTGCATTATTATCTCCATCAGGTCCACAACAGAGCTCTCCGGCTGGGTCACTGTAACAACCAGATCATCTGCAAACGCTCTCAATCTATAATCCTGATCTCTAATCCGTATGCCCTTAATTCTTTCCGAATTTCGTATTTTTACCAATAATATCTCCAATGTTAACACAAATAACAAAGGCGATAGCGGGCACCCTTGCCTTGTACCCTTCTCAATACTACATACTTCTGACAAACTATTATTAACTATTATTCGAGCTGTTTGTTTTTTATATAATGCCCTAATTGGTTGCAAAAATTTATCCCCAAAATTCATTTTATCTAAAACTTTCATCAAAAATTGCCAATTCAATTGATCAAAAGCTTTTTCAGCATCTAAAAAAATTAGCGCCGCAGGGATCTGGTTGTTCCTTTCCAAAAATTCCAACACATCAACTATATGCCTCACGTTATTTTTCATTTGCCTACCACTAATAAACCCAGTTTGATCCCCATGAATCACCCGTTGCAGAACCCTCATCAATCTATTAGCCAGCACCTTAGCAAATATCTTGTAGTCTGTATTTAATAGTGATATCGGTCTATAGTTTTTTACTTGAGCAGCATCTTGGTCTTCCTTCGGGATCAGAGAGATAAAAGCAGTTCTCCAAGATGGAGGCACCTTTCCCCCTCTCTGGATTGTCTGGAACAATTCCTTTAACGGTTTAACCATCTCTAATTGTAAATTTTTGTAGTAGGCCGCAGTCAAACCATCTGTACCTGGCGCTTTGTCGACCTTCAACTCCTTAATTGCTGTAAATATTTCTTCTTCTGTAATCAATTGATTAATCTCCTCTTTTTGTACTTGCGTAAGAACCGGGATGCTAGCATTCTCCAAATACTCATCAATATCTTTTTCATTAATCTTCTCCTTAGCATATAATTTAGAATAAAAATCCACAAAGGCTTCCTTAATAAAATCCTGTTGAAACACTACCTTCCCCTTATGTTCAATTTTGTCTATGTTAGAAGCCCTCTGCTTTTTCCTTAGTCTATAAGCTAGCCATCTACCTGGCTTATTAGCATTGCAAAAAGTATTATGCCTGGCAAACCTCAAGTTGGTTGCCACTTGATCAGCCATTAATTTATCAAATTGTCCTCTTAATAGCTTAATAGCCTCCTTAGTCTTCACATCCAATGGATTCAAAATCAAGGCCTTCTCTTTTTCCTTAATTTCATTCTCCAATTCTTTCCTTCTAGCTTCCAAAGTACGTCTGTATTTATTATTCATATATATCAGCACCCCTCTCATATATGCCTTGCTAGCATCCCAAACCATGTCCATAGACGTATCCTTATTCATATTAATTTCAAAAAAATCTTTCATCCGTTGTTTACATTCTTCCACATTTTTCTGATTTCTAAACAAGTTCTCATTTACGCGCCACGAGCGCCTATCTCTATTGTCCTTATTGATCTCTAACCATACTGGACTATGGTCAGAAATAGCTCTTGCACAGATCTTTACCTTCTTAGTCCTAGAAAGAAAGTCATTAGTCAGCAAAATGAAGTCAATCCTAGAAAAAGATTGATGTCTATCAGAAAAAAAAGTATAATCCTTTTCATGCAGGTGTGTGTCACGCCAAATGTCTCGCAATTCCAAATCATCCTTCATTTCAAAAAAAGACTTAGGCAGTCTGGCATGGCACGGAATACGCTTAAAAAAACCAGCCTTATCCATCTGTACGTCCAAAACGCCATTCCAATCCCCCATAAAAATAAACGATTTGTAATCCAACTGAGTAAGCTTTGTATGAAGTGAGCTAAAAAAGTCAGCCTGTTGTTGTTGTTGATTAGGAGCATACAGTCCAACTAAAAGCGTTTTTTTACCTTCTAACAACAAATCTATCATTACGTATCTTCCATGCTTATCTGCTTCAATTAAGTCCGCTGTTATAGCACTTTTAACATAAACAACCACTCCGTTTTTCTTATTCATTGCAGAGGCAACAAATTGCGTACCCAATCTTGAATTCAGTAAAAACTTTTGGTCCATAGCCCTAATATGTGTTTCTTGCAAGCATATAACATCAGTCTTAAATTGTTTTAAATATTGAAAAACTTTCTTCCTCTTCTGAGGCGAATTTAGTCCATTAACATTCCAAGTTAAGAATTTAGTCGCCATTCTTATCGCCCCGAAGCTTCTGGAGCACCTCTCCAATGGCCCTATCTTCTTTGGGCCGCGCTCCTCCCACTGCCTCGCTGTAAGTACGCTTTGAAAGTTCCATAAACTTCTGCTGGTCTTGTTCTTTTATTTGTTTTGCTCTTTTTAAAGCAGCACGCGTCACCCTTAGCTCTCCAGCATCAGCCAACAAAGTTGTAATTTGATCCCTTCCAGCACCATCCTCCTCTGTCTGACCATCTTCAGCCTCATGAGGTTTTTCTTCACCAAATCCCTTTGCCGCTTCCAAAAGTGATAGTGGGGTTGCTTTTAAAACATTATTGTAGAAATCACGCGCCTGTGCCACAGTAACCAGGCGGTATCTTTTACCTTCATACATCGCCACCAGCCCAACTGGAATCTCCCATCTGAACCTTATATCACGTTGCTTAGGTTCCTGCACAAGAAATGCAAAGTCCTTTCTTCTCCTTAAAATCTTTGGAGGAATTTCCTTTAAGACCAAAACTTCTTGGTCAGCAACCACTACTTTAGTATCGTAGGCAGCTTGGATAACTTCATCTCTGATTTCTCTCTTTGTAAAGTAAACCACCACATCTCTAGGTAACTTCCTCTGTCTGGCAATCCATGAGTTAACACGAAAAGCTTTATCCATACATCCCTTTATTTCAGATGCTGGCTGACCCAATACTGCTTCCAGGGCTTCAGAGATCAGCTGCTTTAAATCTTCTTTAATATTTTCTTTTAAGCCTCTGATTCTAACAGCATACTGCATCTGGTGAAACTGAACAAGGCTTAACTCTGTCCATTTTGTCTCTTAAGTCTTCATTCTCCAATACCTTTACTTCTAGTACAGCATTTTTTTGAGTCAAATCTTCCACTTTTTCTTCCAAACCTTGCACACATTCAGCCACACTTTCCACTGTAGACAAAATGTCTACCCTCATCGCACTAAATTTCTCTTCCATCCTCTCTTCTATTCTCTCCTCCATTTTTGCCAATTTATCACCCAATGTTACTAAAATTACCTGGGCATGTTTTTCAAGGGCATCTTGTAAATCCTTCGATGTCAATGCAGCAGGAGGAAGCAAGGCTTGCAACGATGTCTGTTGCACCGGAGAAGTTCCAGCACTCCGAAGAGTTTTTGAGGGAGGTTTAGCCGCCATCTTTTACTTTCACTTGTGACGCACTTTCACTTTAAGTTTAAAAAGTCCATTAAGCTCGAGAGTAAAATAAAAGATCCTCTTCACCTTTTCCTCTTGTACCGCTCTGCCTGCTCCTTTTATTCCAGGGTCTTTCCTTCTGGCAGGGGTGGTCGTAAACGCCTGGCTCTGCTCCAAGAAATCCGGAGCAGAGACGCTGACCAGCTGGGAGCAACCCAGGCTACAGGGGAGTTCGATCCTTCAGCCGCCCAAGCTTTAAACTCAGGCGGCCCCGGAGAACTCGACCCCTACCTGGGGCCTCACCCCCTCCTCTTCTCCCGAGGAGGGGGCTTCAAATTCACCCGAACAGCTGATCGGCGCTGTTTCGGGTGAAATCTACACAGCTGAGCCGCGGGCAGCCCGAAAAGGCTGTCTCTGGCGCTCCGCCGCCACCGGAAGTCCGCTTCCCTCCTTTCCTCAGCTATTTGCAAAGCTTCCTCAGACAGCCATTTTGCTTTCTTGCATTTCTTTTTCTTTGGGATGGTTTTGGTTGCTACCTGTTGTACAATGTTGCGAACCTCTGTCCATAGTTCTTCAGGCACTCTGTCTACCAGGTCTAATTCCTTAAATCTATTTGTCACCTCTACTGTATATTCAACAGGGATATGATTTAATTCATACCTGACTGGCCTAGCGCTTTTCCCTACTTTCTTTAATTTAAGCCTAAACTTTGCAACAAGAAGCTCATGGTCTGAGCCACAGTCAGCTCCTGGTCTTGTTTTTACTGACTGTATAGAGCTTCTCCATCTTTGGCTGCAGAGCATATAGTCAATCTGATTTCTGTGTCGACCGTCTGGTGATGTCCATGTGTAAAGCCGTCTCTTGGGTTGTTGGAAAAGTGTGTTTGCTATGACCATCGTATTCTCTTGACAAAATTCTATCAGCCTGTGCCCTGCTTCATTTTGTACTCCAAGGCCAAACTTGCCTGTTATTCCAGTTATCTTTTGGCTTCCTACTTTAGCATTCCAATCCCCCATGATGATAAGGACATCATTTTTGGGTGTTAGTTCTATAAGGTGCTGTCCATTTTAGTTCGCTGATACCTAAGATGTTGATGTTTAGTCTTGCCATCTCGTTTGACCACGTCCAGCTTTCCTTGATTCATGGATCTTACATTCCAGGTTCCTATGGAGAAAGAATCTTTACAGCATCGGACTTTCCTTTCACCACCAGACATATCCACAGCTGAGCGTCCTTTCGGCTTTGGCCCAGTCGCTTCATTCTTTCTGGCGCTACTAGTACTAGCCCTCTGCTCTTCCCCAGTAGCATATTGGATGCCTTCTGACCTGAGGGGTTCATCTTCCAGCATCATATCATTTTGCCTTTTGGTACTGTCCATAGGGTGTTCATGGCAAAGATACTGGAGTTGTTTGCCATTTCCTTCTCCAGCATTGAGGTGGGACAATGCAATATATTTTGCTTCGATGAAAGCCAGTTTGATCTAGTGATTAAAGCACCAGACTAGAAATGAGGAGACAGTTCTAATTTCACCTTAAGTATGAAAACCAATTAGGTGACTTTGGCCCTGTCATTTTCTCAGCTGACTCACCTTTACAGGGTTTTTGGTATGGGGAAAATAAGAGGAGGAAGGAGTATTAGGCATGTTTGCCATTTTGAGTTATCTATAAAAATAATAGTGAGATTTTTAAAATGTAACTAAATAAATAAAATTTCAAATCTAATGGAGCTATAGAAAGAAAGAATTTTTGTTACTATTTTTAGTTCTGAAAAATTCTTCAGGCTAAGAGACAACCAATATCCCTAGCGCCTAGGTGATGTGATATCTGTTATTTTTCATCATTCCTTCAAAATCCATACCTCATTTCATTGAAGGACTTTCATTATTTCAATTTTAATGAAAAATGGGGACAAGCACTGACAAAAGGATTTAGATTGATACTTACATTTCTTTGGGGGGGGGGGAAGGGAAAACAAAACTTTATTTTAGGTATGTTAGAAATAAGTAAGCAATAAAGCAATGAAGGCACTCCAGTACCAAAAAGTAGCAGAATTTTATTAACGAATTTGCAAATAAGGGTGCACATGAGGTAGACCCAGATTAAAGCAGGCAACAGGTTTTTATACCCCTTCCCCTGCTCCCCCCTGGCGCTCAGCACTGTTCTGGTTTCCCATCCGCTGGATACTAACAAGCTCACAACCTATCTAGAGTTCCTATTCACAAACATTCCCTAGCTAGGATAAAGTCACCCTAGCTACAGGGCAAAGTCTCCCTAGCTATAACTCAGAAAGCACCCCCTCTCCCTTATTTTTTTTCTGGACTTTTCTGAACTACACTGTTAACTGTAAGAACAATACTAATTTTTCAAAAGGTTTCCCAACTTTCTTTATAATTAAACTTAGAAGCAGTATTTCATATTTCACAATTCCCCCATTTTCTTCTTTTTATTGCCTTCTAAACCCTAATACATGCTATAAATGCTATAATTTTGTTCAAATTGTTGTAATAGCTTTTCATATTCCTCTCTCATGCACATTAAATGTGCTTCTTTATAGGGAGGGGGTTCTCCTAGTGGCATTCTCTTAGTTATGGCTGTTTCTTTGAGTTAAGCCTCTGAAAACAAGGTATACAAGAACCTAAAGCTGTTAGAATTCCAAATACTGCTATTACTGAAGTCATTAATGATAGAACTGCTCCCTTTCATTTTCTAGACCAAGAATTGAGCCACCCAGTACAGAAGGTATCTGTTCTAGTGTTATCAGCCAATTCCTCTGCTAACATAGTGAGGCCTTATAAGGCCTTTTGATTGTTCCATCAGATGCTGTGTTATTCTGAACAAAGGTACAGCACCTACCTCCTAACGTTACACACACTCCTCCTTTCTCTACCAATATCATCTAGCACCATTCTATTTTCCCAAGTTATTCTACTGGTGGCATCTAGCTGTGCAGCTATGTCTTTGATCTCTGATGTAATTAATAAATTGATTATAATAGATATAATTGATCCAATCTACATTCTTGTTTAGTCACTCAACAGAGCAGTGATTCAGACGCAGTGGCTATCTGGTTTCGGACCTTATATTCATCAGGAATTCCTCTGGGAATCAAAATAGCATCCAAATAGAATTTGTCATCAAAGGATGTTCCTAATACATCTCTTTTTATTCTATGGTGTTCTTTTACTATCTTTCTCAAATGCCAGGGTGAAAGGGATAGCCAATTGGACAATTGCACAAGTACCTGCCCAATTTTGGGAAACAACATATCTTAATATTTTATCCTCATAATACCACCATAAGTCAGCTCTAGGTATGCCCATGTTGGAATAATTCATTTTTTCAGCTGCTGTGGTTACATCTACTGTTTCCACACATGCTTCCAGTTCTCCTACTATCAGGTCAGAATCCATACCTTGGCTTTTGAGACATGCAATGTGGTTACCATAGGTTGCAAAGAATGTAGGTGGTTTCTTAATATCTAGGGTTTTTACTGGTGGAAAGAGGAGAGAAAAGGATTTACAACTTTCATTTTCCCAGGCCATTCTATGTTGATAGCCAATATGCATGTTATGCCTTCTGGGTTTTTAGTCCATTCCAGTGGGAAGGGGACTACATGGATTACATGTTTCCCCTGAACACAAGCATAGCAATTACTTTTATTCAAAGTTTCCATCCATTGCTTCTTGTCCTGTCTTCAGGCACTTTGGAGAATAGCTTGACTCCCTCTTCTTTGTGGCAGCCCCTGAGATATTGGAACACTGCTATCATGTCACCCCTAGCCCTTCTCTTCATTAAACTAGACATACCCAATTCCAGCAACCATTCCTTATATGTTTAAGCCTCCAGTCCCCTAATCATCTTTGTTACTCTTCTCTGTACTCTTTCTAGAGTCTCAACATCTTTTTTACATTGTGGTGACCAAAACTGGATGCAGTATTCCAAGTGTAGCCTTACCAAGGCATTGTAAAGTGGTATTAACACTTCACATTATCTTGATTCTATTCCTGTTAATACACCCTAGCAGTGTGTTGGCTTTTTTTGGCAGCTGCAGCACACTGCTGGCTCATATTTAAGTGATTGTCCACTAGGACTCCAAGATCTCTCTCAGTTACTACTATTGAGCAAGGTACCACCTGTACATTTGGTTTTTCTTGCCTAAATGCAGAACCTTGCTTTTTTCACCATTGAATTTCATTTTGTTAGAAAGCACTGAGTATTTGAGTCTGTCCAGATCCTTCTGTATCTTAAGCCTATCTTCTGGAGTATTGGCTATTCCTGCCAGCTTGGTGTCGTCTGCAAATTTGATGAGTTCCCCATCTATCCCCTCATCCAAATCTTTGATGAACATGTTGAAGAGCACTGGGCCCAGAACAGAGCCCTGGGGCACCCCACTACACACTTCCCTCCATGTAGATACAGTTCCATTGAGGACCACATGCTGAGTATGGCCAGTCAGACAGCTACGAATCCATCTGGTGGTGATGCTGTCTAGCCCACATTTTTCTATCTTATCAAGTAGTAGGTTGTGATCTACTTTATCATATGCCTTACTGAAGTCCAAGTAAATTATATCCACAGCATTCCTCTGGTTCACTAATTTTGTCACTTGGTCAAAGAATGCAATAAGATTTTTAGTAATGACTTTGTTTGCCTCTAGGTGTTCGCTGAATCGTTGTTTAATTATCTTTTCCAGAATCTTCCCAGGTATTGAGGTAAGGCTGATAGGTCTGTAGTTTCCTGGATCTTTCCCCCCCTTTTTTGAAGATGGAAACTACATCAGCTCTTTTCCAGTCCTCTGGTAGTTCCCCAGTGCTCCAGGATCTTTGAAAAATATAGTTCAGTGGTTCTGAGATCACATCTGCCAGTTCCTTCAGAACCTTATAGTGTAATCCATCTGGTCCTGGTGATTTGAACTCATCTAGTGCTCACTTATCATTTTCTTGCCTATCTTAACCTGTGTTTCTAATCTGTTTTTTATGGCACTGTTTTTGGTAGATTGGACTGTTTTTTCCCTTTGTGTAAAGACAGATGCAAAAAAATGAATTAAATAGTACTGCTTTCTCCCTGTTGTTTGATAACTTCTTGCCACTTTCCCCCACTAATGGACCAATCATTTCCTCAACGTTTTCCTTGTTTTTTACATGCTGAAAGAAGCTTTTTTTTATTTAAAAAGTTTTACAATACATTTTGACTTTAATCCCCCCCTCCCCCACCCCCACCCAACCCTCCCTATCCCTTCCCCCCATTCCCTCCTCCCCCCCCGACTTCCCAGAGCTAAATACAGGGTATAAAATCAAAAAACAAACATAAGCACCCCTATGTTATCAGCAATAAACTATTAGTTCTATCTCCCTCTAGCTCATGTAAAATGAATACAAACAATATTAATATTACAAATAAGGTAAAAAAGAAAAAGAGAAAAACAGAAAAGAGCTTTACTCAGGATAGATTTTCTTAATCCCAGTCCTTATTCATATTAATTTCAAAGAAAAAAAAATAAACAAATTCTCAGTTACGCGCCAAAAGCACCTATCTATTAACCTTAATAATCTCCAACCAAACTAAACCATAATCAAAAATAATTCTTGCATGTATCACACCAAATGTCTCGCAGTTCCAAGTCATCCTTGAGTTCAAATAAAAAGAGTAAAAAAAAACACAAAAAAAGGGTTAAGCAGTCTGTAAGACAACTTATTGTTAATTAGGAGCTTGCATACCCATTCTTAGTTCAACACATACTTTTAGTCTATAACCCTAATATACTTTTCTAACAAGCAAATAACATCCATCTTAAATTGTGTTAAATATTAAAAAAAAACTTTCTTTCTCCTCTATGATAAATTTAATCCATTAAGATACTAATTTAAAAATTTAATCAGCAATCTTAACGCCCCAAAACTTTTGGAGCACGTCTGTCATGACCCCCAAAACTTCTTTGGACCGCGCCCCTCCCACATCTTCACTGTAAATACACTTTGGAGATTCCATAACTATCTGCTGGTCTTGCTCTTGCTCTCGTCTCGCTCTTCTTAGGGCGGCACGCGTCTTCCTCTGGCCTCCTGCAACATCCAATGAAACTGTATCTTGATCCCCTCCAACACCATTGTCCTCTATCTGTCTGTCTGCAACATCTTGAAGCTTTCCCTCGCCGTATCCCTTTACAGCTTCCAAAAATGATAGGGGGGTTGCTTTTAACACATTGCTATAAAAATCACGTGCCTGGGCCACAGTAACCAGACGATGTCTTTTACCTTCATGCGTCACCACCAGTCCAACTGGAATCTCCCATCTACCTGTAAACTTAATATCACATTTCTTAAGTTCCTGTACTAAAAATGCAAAATCTTTCCTTCTCCTTAAAATCTTCGGAGGAATCTCTTTTAAAACCAAGACTTCTTGCTCAGCCACTACCAGTTTAGTATCATAAGCAGCTTGAATAACTTCATCTCTAATTACTCTCTTTGTAAAATAGACCACCACATCTCTGGGTAACTTCCTTTGTCTTGCAATCCATGAATTTACACGAACAATTTTGTCCATATTTCCCTCAATTTCAGATGCTGGCTGGCCCAATACCCCTTCCAGAGCCTCAGAAATCAGCTGCTTTAAATCTTCTTTACAGTTCTCCTTTAAACCCCTAATTCTAATAGCATACTGCATCTGATGATACTGAGCAAGGCTCAATTCTCCGTCCATTTTATCCCTTATATTTTCATTTTCTGATACCTTTGCTTCTAATATAGAGTTCTTTTGACTGAGATCCTTCACTTTTTCATCCAGCTGTTGCACACATTCAGCTACAGATTCAATCATAGACAACATGTCCACCCTCATTGCTCTAAACTTCTCTTCCATCTTCTTCTCCAGTTTCTCCTCCAACTTTTTCAGCTTTTCATCCATCATGTCAGACATCAATTGTGAATGCTTTCCAAGAGCATCTTGTAAATCCTTAAGCGTCAATGCCGGAGGAGGTGCAGGAGGAAGCAAAGCTTGCAATGAGGTCTGTTGCACCAGGGAAGACCCCGCACTCCGAAGAGCTTTAGAAGTTTTAGCCGCCATCTTCCCCCACTTTCACTTATTGCGCACTTTCACTTTAAAGCTATAAAATCCATTGAGCTAGAGAGTAAAGATAAGAGTCCACATCACCTTGACCTCCTGTACCGCTCTGCCTGCATCTTGATAATCAAAAGTATTTCCTTTTGGCAGGGGTGGTTGCTAACGCCTGGCTCTGCTCCATAAATCCCGGAGCAGGGGCGCTGCGCAGCTTGGAGCAACCCAGGCTTCGGGGGAGCTCAATCCTTCAGCCGCCCAAACTCTCAGCTCAGGCGGCCCCGGAGAGCTCAACCCCTACCTGGGGCCTCACCCCCTCCTCTTCTCCCAAGGAGGGGGCTTCAAATCCATCTAAACAGCTGATCGGCGCTGTTTACGATGGAAAAACACAGCTGCGGAGCGGGCAGCCCGAAAATGGCTGTCTTCGGCATCGCGTCGCCACCGGAAGCCTGAAAGAAGCTTTTTTTTGTTATTTTTGACTTTGGTCACAAGCTTTAGTAGAGGGTTGCATTCAGAGCACTAATAGACTCTGGCTGCACCTGTTGCCTCATAAACCCCACTTTAGTGGGAAATTTAGAAATTCCGGTGAGGAGGCTAAAGAAACTGATCTCATTCAGTCAATTAGATGGGTCCATTGCAGGGGGGACACCAGCCACTCTTGCCACATTACTTATCCAATTCACCATAGGGAATCATGTAAAGACTATAATATTCGTAGTGACCTCTGGCATGGAATGCCCCCTTATCCTGGTCATGGCATGGCTAACCAAGTGAAACCCGCAGGTGGACTGGAGGATGGGAGAACTCAGATTCCCAGATGGAGAGGCAGTAAGAACTCCGACTCAACCCCAAACTAGGGAAAGCCCCTTCAAAAGTGCAGCAGCGATGGGGGAAAAAGAATTACAGGACATTCCAGAGAAATATCGGGACCTAGCTGAAGTATTCAGTGTGGAGAAATCTGACAAATTGCCTTTCCACTCACCCATGGAAATCCATCGAAATCTTCCCAGGGGCAATATTACGCAAGCCAAAACTGTATTCCATGAGCCCACGGGAGCTAGAGGAGATGCAAAAGTTCATAGATAAAAACCTGGAAAGGGGTTTTATCCAACTGGCAAAGCCCAAGACCACAGCCCCCGTGCTATTTTGAGAAGGACAGGACTCTTCGCCTCTGCATGAACTATAGATCTCTGAATGCAGTGAGTGAGAGTAACCTATACCCCCTCCCTCTCATGAAAGACATGCTAGCACATCTATCGAATAGGAAAAATCTTTACGAAACTGGACTTAAGGGAGGTGTATTACAGGATTAGAATTAAAGAGGGAGACAAATGGAAAACAACTTTCACTTGCCCCTTAGGATGCTACCAGTTCAGGGTTGTACCCCTTCAGGCTGCAGTGTTCAATCAATAAATGACGTGCTCTGAGAGCACCTATATAAAAGGGTGCTCATTTTTCTAAAAAATATTTACATCAATTATCAGCCACTTCATGAAGGTAGCAACACATATATGTATGTTGATGATCAAGCAATGGCTGTACAGGGAAATCATTTGAGAAGGTTCAATAACCTAGACTGACTGACACAGATTAGAACCTACAACATTATCCTGGGACACAACCTTCATTCCTGAGGTTGAACAATGATTGAGATAGTACAATACTATTGTGATAGTTAAGACCAAATGCAGCAAAAATTCAAGTATGTGGGTTCCATTTTTGCAATAAGCAGGCTGCAAATTATATGAAGAGGGATGTTATTGGAATATTGCCACAGCCTAAATATTTAGAAGTCACTCTAGATAGGGCCCTTACATATAAGCAGTACTGTACCAGCACTAAACCAAAGGTCAGTGGATGAAATAACATTGCCAGGAAATTAATGAGCTCTATTTGAGGTGCTAAACCAAGAGTCCTTAAGACAAAGCTTTAGCTCTTTGCTACTCAGCAGGCAAATATGCCTGCCCAGTCTGCTATAAATCTGCATATGCTGGAAAAGTAGATGTTGCTCTGAATTAAGCTAGCAAAATTATTACCAGATGCCTTAAAGCTACCCCTCTAGATAGAATCTATCACCTAGCCCAGGGCTTTTCAACCTTTTCACCCATTGTACCACATTTAGGATATGGCAACATCCGAGTACCACCAATTGCCTAGCAAGGTGTCAAAAACGTGATGATCCCCCCAAAAAGGAAAAAAGTGATGAAGTACAGGTAGTCCTCGACTTACAACAGTTCGCTTAGTGACTGTTTGAAGTTACAATGGCACTGGAAAAAGTATCAGCTGAGCAAGATACCTGCCTGCCTGCCGGGCGGCACTCTTCCTCCTGTCCAAGGTTTTCATTGTTGTGAGCATTTCTGTTGAGGATTGGCAGCGAGGGTGGTTGCAGCAGGTTTTGGTCATTTCACATGACCCTGGACACTGTGACCATCATAAATATGAATCAGTTGCCAAGCAGAATGTAAATCACAAGTCCTTGGAGATGCTGCAACATTCCAGCTGATCGGTGCTTCTTCTGGGTGCAGAAGCGCCAGGATCAGCGCCAAGCTCCAGTTGGTTCAGCTCATTCCCCTCCCCCACTACCACTTTTCTAGGATGGTCCCGTACCACCTGCCAGGTGCCAATGTACCACAGGTGGTACCCGTACCACTGGTTGAAAAGCCCTGACCTAGCTGGCATTGCCCTGCCTGCTGTTTGCAGAGAAGCAGCAGCATACAGAGACAGACTCAAATCATCAATATCTAGACCAGGGGTCCCCAACCCCCAGTCCGTGGACTGGCACCGGGCCGCAGCATGCCAGAAATCAGTCCATGCAAACAAGCAAAGCCCCACCTGCACGATGCAGTACATGAAACCACGCCCTCTCTGGTCCACAGAAAAACCTCTCAAAAGGTTGGAGACCTCTGATCTAGACAACACCCTTTCCATGGCTTGCAACAAGCTTAAAGGTAAAGGTAAAGGTTCCCCCGCACATGTGTGCTAGTCGTTTCCGACTCTAGGGGCCGGTGCTCATCTCCGTTTCAAAGCCGAAGAGCCAGCGCTTGTCCGAGGACGTCTCCGTGGTCATGTGGCCGGCATGACTAGACGCCAAAGGCGCACGGAACGCTGTTACCTTCCCACCGTAGTGGTCCCTATTTTTCTACTTGCATTTTTACATGCTTTCGAACTGCTAGGTTGGCAGAAGCTGGGACGAGTAACAGGCGCTCACTCTGTTACGCGGCACTCGGGATTCGACCCGCCAAACTGCCGACCTTCTGATCGACAAGCTCAGCGTCCTAACCCACTGAGCCACCGCGTCCCTCTTGCAACAAGCTTAGTAGAGAATAAAATCCAGGAAAAGCTTCCTTAGGTTAACAGAAGACTTTGAAGAATTTGAAAGCAGAATGGATCTATGGAAAGCTACAAAGAATCAACACTGGATGGAACCAATGGAGGAGCTGGCACTTGGGTCTGATGAAAGCTGGGAAAAAATGGAAATCATTAAATAGACTGTAGAAGGGTACAATATCCAGAGACCCTTTGAAGAAATGGGGCTATCCAATTGTCAGAATCCAGTTAGATTTCATTTCTATCTATCTTCTCTGATTAAAAATCCAACCCTTACTGTCTCCTGGATTCTGTCATGCTAAAAAAGGGGAGGGGTTATGCATGGGGACTTTTATTACTTTCACTTCCTGTTTTCACTACAAAGTAACCTTTTGTTGATTCACTCCTAAACATAACAATGTAGCCATCTCCCTTTTATCCTATGCCTCTCTGAAGCTCTTCCCTTTACCAACAGGGAGGGAAAAGGGGAGGGGGAAAGATACAACACTTGGAGTCTGGACAATAAAAGGATTGAATGATTGTGCCAAGGGAGCCGGACTGATAATATCTTTCCTGAAATAAACACCTAGAATCTGCTGCTTTGGATCACCTGGAAGAACTGCGGGTTGGGGGGGATTGCTTGGGAACACTTTAAAACATTGAATGGTGGGGAGGACTCCCCAGATTCAGCCTAGCATGCCTTCAGTTAATTTCTCTTAATAAAGATTCCTGTTGGAAGAAACTAATTCCAAGAGTTCTGTCATCTTAAGATGTAGATTGAAGTGGGTCCTTACACCAGTTGCTTCTGCTCTTTGTGATTCTGGTGACATGTAAACAACATGTATGTAAAACTGCCATTTGTGCTCCAATCAATTTATATTTGAGGCCCTCAAGGCAACACAACAGAATGCAATTAATGTTAGTTTCTAGACAAGATCTGTTTAATTTGTACATATTTAATGTTGTTTTTATATTTTAAATTTTATGGCAGATATTATGCCTTATTTTAATTGTGATGCTTCTGACAAATAAATTGCAATGTCATTATTGTAAACCAGGTGCTGCACACCCAGATTGTGATCACATGATTGCTGTGTTGCTGCAACCATTGTTAAGTATGAGGACAAGTCATAAGTTTCTACATGAAACCGCTGGGAGAGATCATTCATGGTTTTGGAGTTGGGTATCATCAATACGCTGATGATACCCAGCTTTTTATTTCGACCCCAAACCACCTCAGTGATGCCCTCGATGTGATGTCCCGTTGCCTGGAAGCAGTTTGGGTCTGGATGGGGAAGAACAGGCTTCAACTCAACCCTGACAAGAATGAGTGGCTTTACGTACCGGCATCTCGGCATATTCAGAACATTCCATCTCTTTCTATAGGGGGTAAGTTACTACCCCTTGTAGATAGGGCCCGTAACTTGGGAGTCCTCCTAGACTCACAGCTTTCTTTGGAAGACCACATAATAGCTGTGACAAGGGGAGCCTTTGCCCAGGTTCGCCTGGTGCGACAATTATGGCCCTATCTGGACCAGGATGCCCTGCGTACAGTCACTCATGCACTCGTGACCTCTCGTTTAGATTACTGCAATGCTCTATACATGGGGCTGCCCTTGAGGACCACTCAGAGGCTCCAACTGGTACAGAATGCAGCTGCGAGAGTTGTATTGGGAGCCTCCTGATACTCCCATGTTACACCTCTACTCCGTGAGCTGCATTGGCTCCCAGTTATCCTCCGGGTGAGATTCAAGGTGCTTGTAATGGTTTTCAAAGCCCTACATGGCATGGGTCGCTCCCACAGAGAGGGCCTCCTAAGGGTGCCACCGTTCGGAGAATGCCGCTTGGTGGCTCCCAGGGGGAGAGCGTTCTCTGTGGGCGCGCCTGACCTATGGAACCATTTACCGGTTGAGCTCCGGATGGCTCCCGACCTTCGCTCCTTCCGACGCGATCTAAAAACATATCTATTTAAGCAATCCGGTCTGGTCTGAGGGGTTTAATTTTAATTGTGGTTTTAATTTATCTTCTACATTTGGGCAGTAGGGCTTAATTTATTTTCAATTTTCTGTATTTGTGCATTTTGACATTTTTTCAAATAAATAAATAAATAAATAAATAAATAAATAAATAAATAAGAACCATACATTCAGCTCTGTCATAATTTCAAATGGTAGCCCTGAATGAATAATTGTTAAATAAGGATCACATGTAGTTACACAGCAACTATTTTCCTTCTCCTTTTATCTTTTTTAGTTTGCATGATTATAATTCTACCTAGAATATTAATCCAAATATACATACCTAGTTTAAATGTATCCCTTAAGCCCCCATTCTGCAACTATATTCACTATCTCTCTCAGTTTGGTGGAACTCAAAGATCCAGCAGAAAAAAAAGTTTGAGGGTTAAATCAAGAATTTTCATGTCAGGTCCCTATAGATCTCTGTCAGGATGCTGCCATCGTGAGGGGAGGGGAAACCTTTGGAGCTCTACTTTACTGTACTGTGCTTAGTTTGCTTTGTTTACTCAGTTCCTCTTCGCTTTGATGTATCTTTCTGGGGAATGTAATGGGGAGGCAATTGCCCAAGGCTATCTGCTCCACTTCACCATGGTAGAGATACCTGTGATCTTCTTATCATTGTCTCTGTCCCAAGTTCTCACAACATTTTAACACCCCTGGATTGCCTCCTATTGGAGAGGTTTTAAACTTTGGGAGAGTTTTTAAACTTTGGGAGGGTTTTTAAACTTTGGTGTGTAACCTAGTGAATTTGTGCGGGCTTTTCAGATCCTGCCTGCCTTCCTTTGCTTTCACTAACTCTCAATGAAAGTTCCTGTTGAAATGATGCCAGTTTCAGGAGTTCTGCTTTCTTGAGAGATTCAGCTGAGGCAGTCTTACATTTCAGCACCTTAACATTAATGTGCTTTGATTTATTTTTAGGTTTCATCTTGTGAGAAATGTCACTGTGAAGCCAATGGTGAAGTAGTGTGCACTGTGTCTGCTTGTCCTCAGACTGATTGTGTGGATCCTGTATATGAACCAGATCAGTGTTGTCCCATCTGCAAAAATGGTAGGTAACAGATGCAAATGTCTTTGCATAAGCATTTCAGCCCTCTCCCAACTGAACCCCAACCCCATTGGTACATGCTGTCATTAGCTGAAGAAGTACATTCCAAAATCATTTTTGTCTGCACATGATCTAGAAGTATAAAGCTGAGCAAATGTAGCATAATTGAACTATGCCATATACTTAGTGTAAAATGGGTAAAGAAAAAATTGCTTCAGATAACCTAGGGAAACTAAGGATGGAAAAAGAAGAAAAGAAATATAGGAGAACACACCTGTCTAGAACAATAAAAAAAATTGTTGCATGTCTGACTTGCTGATTTTTAATTTATGCATTATGATTAAATGATGTATCTAATAGCAGATTATTGATTTAATAGATTGTTTTGAAGTATATATTGCATATCTTTCTCATTTAAGTGTTCACATGAGTTGCGTATAAAACCTGGACATGCTATCTGTGCTAATTTATACAGTTTTCCTGTCATATTCTTATTATCTTCCGATATTTTCAAACTTATCTATTTTATTTTTGTACAGTTAATCTGTATTTCAGAATAACTAAAGTTTTTGATTACAGATAATCCTCAACTTACAATCATAACTGAGCTCAAAATTTTCATTGCTAAGTAAGATAGTTGTTAAGAGAATTTTACCCCATTTTACAATATTTTTGGCACAGTTAAGTGAATCACTGTAGTTGTTAAGTTAGCAACACAGTTGTTAAGTGAATCAGCCTTCCCCTTTTACTTTCTTGTCAGAAGTTCACAAAAGATAATCATATGACCCCTGGTGCTGCAACAATCATAAATACATGACAGTTGCCAAGCTTCCAAGTTTGATCAGAAATTCTTTTCCCATTATTTTTCAAGGCTTTAATAAACCTCTTTTGTAAGTCTAGTCATTGTCCAGGTCACTGACTTTTATTTTAACTGTCATCTCTATCTTATAATTCATTTTGTTCATTTTTCAGTATTTCATCCTTACGTTCTAATTTTTCAGCATCAGATAAAGCTTGTTTCTTTTTTTCCTTTTTAAAAGTTTTATTAGTTTATAATATATGATATAATGGAAATACAAAAGTAAATAGCAGAAAAGATGGGGGGAAAGAGAATAGAGAAGTGAGGTAAGGGAGAAAAAAAGGCATTGACTTCTGACTTCTTTTGGTGCAGAAAAGTAGAATACCTCAAATCTCAACTTTTTACTTTTTACTTTTTACTTTTAATACAAATAATATAAGCTAGCCATTTTGATAACATCAAGTCTATCTAATTGGTAAGACCCAAAATCAAAATTTTATTTTTTTCCATCTCGAGCACAAAGTCTAGAACAGGCCTTTTCAACCTTTTCAGCCATTGTACCACTTTTAGGATATGGCAACATCCGAGTACCACCAGTAGCCTAGCAAGGTATCAAAAACTTGATGACCAAAAAAAAGGAAAAAAGTGATAAAGTACAGGTAGTCCTCGACTTATAACAGTTCACTTAGTGACTATTCAAAGTTAAAATGGCACTGAAAAAAGTGCCCCCCAAGCCACAGCCGAGCAAGACACCTGCCTGCCTGCCCGGAGCGCTCTTCATCCTGTCCAAGGATTTCATTGTTGTGAGCATTTCTGTTGAGGATTGGCAGTGGGGGTGGGGTGGGGGGGAGTTTGGTTTTTATCCTTCCCCCATCTGCTGGGTGGTTGCAGCAGGTTTTGGTCACTTCACATGACCCTGGGACACTGTACCTGTCATAAAAATGAATCAGTTGCCAAGCATCTGAATGTAAATCAGAAGTCCCTGGAGATGCTGCAACATTCTAGCTGATCAGCACTTCTGGGCTCAGCAGACACGCTGGGATCAGTGCTGCTTTCCAGATGATCTGTGCTTCTTCTGGACTCAGCAGAACTGCCAGGATCAGCGCCGAGTTCCAGTTGGAGTTTGGCGCTGATCCTGGCGCTTCCACTGAGCCCTGACAGCCCCGAAGAAGCGCCAATCAGCTTGAAAGCGGCAGTGATCCTGGTGCTTCCGCTGAGCCCTGACAGTCCTGCAGCTCCAGCTGTCTCTCGCTCAGGCTTGTGTGGTGCTGCCACCGGTTCAGCTCATTCCCCTCCCCCACTACCACTTTTTAGGATGGCCGCATACCACAATGTACCACAGGTGGTACCCATACCACTGGTTGAAAAGCCCTGGCATATATAACATCAAAGTTCCATATTTTTTGGTCTTTGTCCATTAGCCCCAAGAGAAAAGTGTATAGTTTTCTTTCTATATTCACTTTGAGAATTTTCTGTGTTAACATTTGAATCCTACTCCAATATTTTCTTGCTTTATACACTTTGACCATAAATGGTAAAAAGTCCATTCTTTATCTTTACATTTCCAACATTCATTTGAAATACCTTTATACATTTTTGATAACTTGTCTGGTGTCATGTACCAATGGTACATCATCTTATAAAAATTTTCTTTTAAATTATAATTTAATTTAAGAGAAGGGTGAGGGGTGACATGATAGCAGTGTTCCAGTATGTCGGGCTGCCACAAAGAAGAGGGAGCCAAGCTATTCTCCAAAGCACTTGAAAGCAGGACAAGAAGCAATGGATGGAAACTAATCAAGGAGAGAAGCAACCTAGAACTAAGGAGAAACTTCCTGACAGTTAGAACAAATAACCAGTGGAACAACCTGCCTCCAGAAGTGGTGAATGCTCCAACACTGGAAGTCTTTAAGAAGAGACTGGACAGCCATTTGTCTGAAATGGTATAGGGTTTCCTGCCTTAGTAGGGGGTTGGACTAGATGACCTCCAAGGTCCCTTCCAACTTCTTCTTCTTCTTCTTCTTCTTCTTCTTCTTCTTCTTCTTCTTCTTCTTCTTCTTCTTCTTCTTCTTCTTCTTCTTCTTCTTCTTCTTCTTCTTCTTCTTCTTATTATTATTATTATTATTATTATTATTATTATTATTATTATTATTATTGTAAATTTTAATCCTTTATTCCACATATTTTCCCATTGTTCAAGCATTATATTGTACCCAAAATTCCTTGCCCTCTGAATCACACAATGTTTTGCTTGTTCATTTTCCAGATTTAAATTCAATAACATTTTATAAACTTTAGTAATAATATGTTCATCACTACTGCACAACAGGGTTTCCAGTTCATTTTTAACAAAATTAAACCCATGATTTTTTTATCTAACTTAAATCTTTCTTTCAATTTCATATATGCAAACCAATGGCAAACATGATTCTAGCTCCTCCTTGGATTTGAGGGTAGGCTCACCAGATTAAGAAATATTATTTTACCGTATGTCCATTAATTTGGCTTCATCACCATCTCTTTTTTAAAAAAGGCTTCTTGTGGGGAAACCCAAAGTGGCATATTGTTGAAAGTTTATTCCAAACTTTCAAAATGGCATGCCTAGAAAAATGGTTATTAAAATCAACATTTATCATACCACAAGTAACCATGCCAACCAAACCTTAATTTATGGCTTTCTAGATCTAGTAACGTCTTATTCTGAAGGTTCACCTATTCTTTTAGCCAAACCAAAGAAAAAGCATCGAAATACAGTTTCAAATTTGGTAAGCCCAAACCCCCTCTTTCCTTAGCATCTTGCAATAATTTGTATCTAATTCTCATTTTTTCCCCTGCCATATAAACTTAGAGATATCCCTGTGCCATTGTTTAAATGGAGTATCAGTTGCAAGTAGTGGTAATGTTTGAAACAGGAAGAGCATCTTTGGTAAAACATTCATCTTAATCACAGAAATTCTACCCAGTAATGATAAATGCAATCTGACCCATCTTAATAAATCTTTTTTGATGCCATTCCAGAGAGGCACATAATTATCTTTGAACAAGTTTGTGTTTGAGTTTGTTAATGTAACCCCCAAATATTTCACCTTTTTCTCAACCCCAAAAGTGCACTTTTTAGTTAGTATATCACCATCCTGTGCAGTCATATTCTTAATCAACTTTGATGTTTTCTGCTTATTAATTTTGAAAGCGGCCAAGAACCCAAACTCATTTTTTTTAATCCCATTTATATCCCGCCCATCTCCGAAGACTCAGGGTGGCTTACAATCTAAGCACAAATCAATGTGCTTAGCAATAGTTTAGTTTCCTCATCAAGCGTCCTATATTATTTTTTGGGTCTTGCAGAAATAACACCAAATCATCAGCAAAGGCCTTCAATTTATAAACTTCCTTCTTAACATTAATACCTTTTATTTTGTCATCTTGCCTTTTTTTACTCTTTCTGCCAAAATTGCAGCAAATAGTTTATTATCCTTATTTAATAATGAGATCGGTCTGTAATTCTTTATCATTGTGGCATCCTGACCCTCCTTCAGAAGTAACACAATATTAGTTTCTGTCCATATTGGGGGTATAATATAATGGAATGGAATGGAATATAACATTCTTTACATCCTCTAATGGTGAAGAAGTTCATCTTCAAAACATTTATAATATTGACTTGTAAGTCCATCTGGGCCAGGGGCAAATATTCACTTATTTTTGACCTATCTAACTCCTGTGTCCTATTACTTTATTACCTTCACAATTTTTTCAATCATTCCCTTTTCCCTCTACTTTCTTAATCTATATGCCAACCATCTCCCTGGTTTATTTGCAAACTCAAAATGTCTTTGTTCACATAACTCAATTTTGTTTCTAGTTCCTGGACTGTCAACATAGACAGTTATTGACGTAGTAACTTAATTTGGTGCAAAATTTTAGAATCCGTAGGTGACTTTTGTAGATCAATTATTTTCTGTCTAATTGCATTGAGTATCTTTTGGGTCTTTTCTAAAAAAAAATTTCTTCTCTGATTGTATTGTATAAAATAACCCCTCATAACCTCCTTACTAGCCTCTCAAGTAGTTATTAGATCTGTCCCTTTACCCAAATTGTTCTCAAAATATTAGTGTAATTTCTTTTTAGAGTCCGTTACAATTGTCTCCTTTTGTAAAATAGATTAATTTAATCTTCATCTATAACTCAAACTCTTTTTTCTAAAGACCAATACAACTGGGTTATGTTCAGAAAAAAAAATTAGGTAAAATGTCAACTTTAAAAATTCTATTTGCTACGTTTTTAGAGATTCATAGATTCACATCGATCCTTGAGAAGGATTTGTGTCTTTCTGAGAAAAAGGTATATTCTCTTGCAGAGCCATTTTTAAGCTTCCATGAGTCTATTAGCATTAAATTATCCATCATTTCAAAAAATGACTTTGGTAGTTTGCCTTAAGATGGTTTGATCCCTTTAATAAATGTTCTGTTCCAAAGTGGTGAAGTCACTCCATTCCAATCCCCCAGCATAAGCCAATTTTCATATGAAAAAGGCAAGAGTTGGTCCATAAGATACTCAAAAAAGTTGCTTTTTCCCCTCATTTGGCACATATAGACCAATCACTATTGATAAAGCTTGTTTCAATGCAATGATATGTGGGGATGACCTTGGGTATGACAAGGGAGTGCCTAGTAAAAGGTTGTAAAAAAACAGCAGGAGATTTGTATTATCAGATTTGCAAGATTCTATTAGTGTATCCTTAAAAGTAGAATTAGCTCATCTAGTCATATTTCCTTACCTGGGAAACATTAAACTGTTTATCCTCTAGATCCTCTAAGATAATTCCTTTTTGCACATCAGTCATTTTTTAAAATATCTTTTGGGCATAGTCTATCCATAGATGCAGAGAACATTGCTGACATTACAGCTGCTATTTCTTGTCCCCATTCTTCATATATCTCCTGGAGCATTTCAGCTGTCATATCATTTTTGTCATTTTGTTGCTATGCTGACCAAAGGCAAAAAGCAAAGCCTCTCTCTCTCTTTTTTTATGCCTGGAATCTTTAGTCCCCTCTAGTATCCAATTTCTGGAATCATAAAATCTTGATTTTCTCTTATGATTTATTTAGGGTAGACAAAGTAATTTAGTTCTCACGAGGAAGGTATTTATTATTTCTAAAGTCTTATGGCAAAATTCTTAATATTCCAAATTTGTCTGGTCTCTTAATTTATTCATAATTTTCTTGAATTAAAAATTAGATTTTGTCATTTATTTTATAGTCTTTCAATTCTTAAACTTATCATTACATTTTCCTTTGTTCTAGAATGAAGGTAAAGTTACTAGGTGCACTTTGATTTGCAAACTTGTATTTTTGAAGATGTCTATAAGCTCTGAGATAGGTAATTTCCAAAAGTTACTAGAAAGTTAAGTTTGCAAACCCAATATCCTTAAATAGACTCTGCCACAGATGGCTTCCCTTTGTCTCTCAGAACCAAAGATAATCACTATCCTGCAGTCTCTTTGAAAGGAGCAGCCATCAACAAGTAGACAATCTTCCATTTTCTTCTTATAAGGAGACCCTCCATGGGAATTGTCTCCTTGCTGGTCCTTTGGTTATACCCACATTGTTATGTATGGGGGTTTAAGAGATACAGTAAGCCGCGGCATAGCTGATACCACCAGGTGGCACTGTACCGAAACTGCTGTAGCCAGTTAGTTTTGGCAGGAAACTAAGGTTTAAACTGATTGGCTGAGGGCGTACCTGGCCAGGTATATAAAGGTACAGGTAACCCCTATTTTCTCAGTACAGTTTCTACCACCAATAAAGAGCCTCTATGCTGTACTCATGGGCCTGGTGTCTTTCCTGCGTTCCAGAACCCATTACACAATAGTGGCGACGAAGGTGGGATCCTGCTTCACCTCAGAGCTGAATTCACTCGGGGACAGCATCGCTTGCTGGAGGAAAGAGGCATCTTTCCCCCCCATCAACGACCGACTAGTCACCATGCTAGCTGTCACCTCTGAAGCAGGACTCCTGAACCGGATGCAGCAGAATGGCACAGATTGGCCAAATCCGCGAATTCGACATCCGCCACCCCAAACAATTGGCCTTACACCTGGGGCAGGTCGAGGGGTTCCTCCAGGCCAACCGGATCACAAAAGACAGCTGGAAAGCGGCGGCCCTGCTCTGCATGAGTGGCCCCGCAACCTACGATTTGGCCATCAGCCTGTTTCCGCCAACCCCGATAGCAAGTGAGCTGAATGCTCACTTCTGGCCACAAATGTCTGAGCTGGCCTGGCGGGGCCAGTTCAAAATGTGGTTTCAACGGCCGGGCAAGTCGGCATTGGAATTCATCACAGCCTTGTGAGAGGCCGCACACCTGTGCAAGTTCAGCAACCTGGATGAGAGGCTGCGCGACCAGCGTGTGTACAGCCTACGTGACAAGCGCCTACAACAGCGGCTGTTTGCGAGGCCCAAGTTGACCTTCCAAGATGCCCAGGATGAGGTCTTGGCCAACAGGCGGCTGGCGGCGCAGTACATGCGGTCCAACCCCCCTGACCCAGCAGCCCAGAAGGATCCATTCACCTGGCAAACGCTGGGTACGACAGGAGCGGCGAAGCAGATGGGGAGGCCGAAATCGACTTGGTTCACCGGAGGCCAGAGCAACCACAGCAATGTTGGGAGTGGGAGGCACAGTTTTTCAGTGGTTCTCCTCCTATCTCCTGGGACGTTTGCAGTCAGTGTTGGCAGGGGGGCAGAGGTCGACCTCGAGGCCTCTCGCTTGTGGAGTTCCTCAGGGGTCGGTCCTCTCGCCTCTCCTGTTCAACATCTACATGAAACCGCTGGGTGAGATCATTCGTGGTTTTGGAGTTCGGTATCATCAGTACGCTGATGATACCCAGCTTTTTATTTCGACCCCAAACCACCCCAGTGATGCCCTCGACGTGATGTCCTGTTGCCTGGAAGCGGTTTGGGTCTGGATGGGGAGGAACAGACTTCAACTCAACCCCGACAAGACTGAGTGGCTGTGCATACCGGATATTCAGAATATTCCATCTCTTTCTATGGGGTGTGAGCTATTACCCCCTGTAGATAGGGCTCACAACTTGGGAGTCCTCCTAGATTCACGGCTTACTTTGGAAGATCACATAGTGGCTTTGACTAGGGGGGCCTTCGCCCAGGTTCGCCTGGTGCGCCAGTTGCGGCCCTATCTAGACTGGGATGCCCTGTGTACGGTCACTCATGCGCTCGTGACCTCTCGTTTAGACTACTGCAACGATCTCTACATGGGGCTGCCCTTGAGGACCACTCGGAGGCTCCAACTGGTACAGAATGCAGCCGCGAGAGTTGTGTTGGGAGTCTCCCGATACTCCCATGTTACACCTCTGCTCCGTGAGCTGCATTGGCTCCCAGTTGTCTTCCGGGTGAGATTCAAGGTACTGGTAATGGTGTTCAAGGCCGTACATGGCATGGGTCTGGAGTACCTCAGGGATCACCTGCTGCCGGCATCAGCTTCCCTCCGCCCTGTGCGTTCCCACAGAGAGGGCCTCCTCAGGGTGCCACCGGTCAGAGAATGTCGTCTGGTGGCCCCCAGGGGGCGGTCCTTCTCTGTGGGCATCCCGGATTTATGGAATCGGTTGCCGGTCGAGCTCCGGATGGCGCCCGACCTTCGCTCCTTCTGGTGCGATCTGCAGACTCACTTGTTCGAACAAGCCGGCCAGGCCTGATGGGGGATGGGTTGGGATTTTACTGTCGTTTTTAATATATCTATTTATTGTTTTAGCTTGGGCATTGTGTTTAATTCTTTTTTAACTTTTGTATCTTTGTATTTTTATATGTTTGCACTGTTCACCGCCCTGAGTCCTTCGGGAGAAGGGCGGTATATAAATACTATTATTATTATTATTATTATTATTATTATTATTATTATTATTATTATTATTATTATTATTATTATTATTATTATTATTATATTGTTTTCTTCTATTTCTTTGCACTGTTCATTTAAGAAGGCATTCTTATCTCTTCTAGCTATTCTCTGGAATTCTGCATTCAATTGGGCGTATCTTTCTTTTTCTCCCTTGCCTTTCGCTTCCCTCCTTTCCTTAGCTATTTGCAAAGCTTCCTCAGACAGCCATTTTGCTTTCTTGCATTTCTTTTTCTTTGGGATGGTTTTGGTTGCTACCTGTTCTACAATGTTGTGAACCTCTGTCCATAGTTCTTCAGGCACTCTGTCTATCAGATCTAATTCCTTAAATCTATTTGTCACCTCTACTGTATATTCAACAGGGATATGATTTAATTCATACCTGAGTGGCCTAGTGCTTTTCCCTACTTTCTTCAGTTTAAGTCTAAATTTTGCAATGAGAAGCTCATGATCTGAGCCACAGTCAGCTCCTGGTCTTGTTTTTACTGACTGTATAGAGCAGGGGTAGGCAACCTGAATCGATGAAAGAGCCACTTGGAACTGGTTCTCTCACTAAAAAAACCCCTGGGAGCCGCAAAATACACGTGCGTATGCGCACGTGCGCGCACATGCACAGAACAGGATTTGATTAAAGTGGAGCTTACCTAAGTGAGAGATACACCAGAGAGGAGGCCGAGCAAATTTCCCCCGCCTTGCTAGGCAAGCAAACAGAGGCTTCAAACACACATACACACACACACACACAAACACGAGGAAAAGGTGCAGAGCAAATTTCCCCCTCCATCCCCAGAGGCGGATCAACGCAGAGAGGCAAAGAACGTGGAAGAAAAGGAAGGAAAGAAAGAAGATATAACCTTCAGCAAAGCAGCTTCCATGCAGAAGAAACGCACTTACACTTATGTGAGCAGTTCCCCCACAAGCAGCTCCCCCTCCCCCAGCCTCCCCTGAGCCAAAAAACTCACCCTGCCTTAATTGCAGGCAAAACCTGCAGAAAGCCCAACCAGCCCGTGCAGATGCGCTGCCTGCTCGCCTTTCCAAGGCACTCCAGCCCAGATTCTTTGCTCCCTTTTAGCTGGACAACCTTTAAAATTGGCTCCCCCCTCCTTCTCCAAGGCAAGCTGCCCTCCTCTCCATCCTGCGCCCCCACTCCCAAAGAGTTTGGCTGGCAGTTTGTCAATCACAGCTCTTCCTCCTCATCATCCCCCTCCCCAATCCGGCTTCAGCACAGAGTTTTTGCCTGAAGAAGAAACGAGGCGCTCCTCCCCCTCTTCCCATCACTTCTTTGGCGCGTGTTTGCTGGGAGCCCACCCAGATTTGAACACCTTGGCGTCCCCATTTCTCACCAAAAACAAAACATTGGGAGCTGCAAAATTTATGAAATCAATGAACTTCTACAAAGAATTTTTTTTATTTCTGTATACATCAAAAACATTTTGAACTTCCAAAAAAAGTCGCTGGGTCGAAGGTTACTTTCAAATAAAATACTCAATGTCCATTTGAGTCCTCCTCATATTTATTAAATAAAAAAAACAAACTTAACTTTTCCCCATGCAGCAAACCCAAAATGCTGTCTGCTTGTCATTCTGTCCATCCGCCCATCTGCCCATTATTATTATTATTATTATTATTATTATTATTATTATTATTATTATTATTATTATTATTATTATTATTATTATTATTATTATTATTATTATTATTATTTTTATACCGCCCTTCTCCCGAAGGACTCAGGGCGGTGTACAGAGATGATAGACAATACAAATAATAGATGATAGACAGATGAGGGAATAGACGACAAATTATTTTCCTCTCCAGAACACCCCTGCCCCCAAATGGGAACTCCTTCTATTAATCCTCTGCCAGGTCTGGGTCAGGAACAAGCATATGGGGCAGACCATCTACTTCAAGATCTTGAAAATCAGCTCCTGGGATTACACCTCCACTTAACAGGGGGACCCGAAACCGCGGGCCACAGATGTTAGTGGGGCTCCCAACCCCAAAAACAGAGCTCCTAAACTTTGGGTTCTCCCCAGACACAGCAGCGATGCCCAGACCGAGATGACAAGCCGGATCATAAAACACGATGCTGCTCTTCAAGGGCTGTGGCTTATGGTCCTTGAGTTATGGCAAGCTCCAGCCAGAAAGCTGCGATGCCAGGACTGGAGCCTCTTGTCTGTCCATCCGCGCATCCGCCCTCTAGTCCATCTGCCATCTGTCCACCAGTCCATCTGCCTGCTCATCCGTCCATCTGTCCATCCGTCTGCCCATCCACCTGTCCATCTGCCCATCCGCCAGTGCATATGTCTGTACTGTAGCATATATATGTCAAATGCTTGTTAACTATTTAGATTACCTTGCTAGGCCCCAAACATGGGACAAATCTTTATTTCCTGTTTCAGCCTATCTTGAAGGCCATCGAACAGGCAGTAGTCACACCGGTGACAGCTCATATATTTGTGTAAATTGCTAACAAAGAATTAAGGGAGACTGATATGCATTTCAAACTTATTAGTTTTCATCAGTCAGCCATACCATACACAAATATATGAGCTGTCACCAGTGTGACTACTGCCTGTTCGATGGCCTTCAAGATAGGCTGAAACAGGAAATAAAGATTTGTCCCATGTTTGGGGCCTAGCAAGGTAATCTAAATAGTTAACAAGCATTTGACACATATCTCCCCTTGCTTCTCAAGCTAACAAAGCGAGAGAGATCCTGTGGCTTAGAAGTGAAAATAACTGCCTAATGTGCAATCAGCCCAGGTTCGAATCTCAGAAGGGTATGGCTGACTGATGAAAACTAATAAGTTTGAAATGCATATCAGTCTCCCTTAATTCTTTGTTAGCAATTTACACAAATATATGAGCTGTCATCGGTGTGACTACTGCCTGTTCGATGGCCTTCAAGATAGGCTGAAACAGGAAATAAAGATTTGTCCCATGTTTGGGGCCTAGCAAGGTAATCTAAATAGTTAACAAGCATTTGACACATATCTCCCCTTGCTTCTCAAGCTAACAAAGCGAGAGAGATCCTGTGGCCTAGAGGTGAAAATAACTGCCTAATGTGCAATCAGTGTTATATATATAACACTCAGTGTCTATTTGAGTCCTCATATTTATGAAATGAAAATCCAAACTTAACTTATCCACCTGCAGCAAACCCAAAATGCTGTCTGCTTCTGTCGTTTTGTCCATCCATCCACCCGTCTGCCCGCCAGTCCATCTGCCCATGCGTCCGCTTGTCTGTCCGTCTGCTCGTCACCAGTCCATGTGCTCGTCTGCCAGTCCATCTGCCCATGCGTCTGCTTGTCCATCCATCTGCTTGTCCACCAGTCCATGTGCCTGTCTGCCAATCCATCTGTACTGGAGTGTGCAGTCAGCTGGCAAGGAATAAAAAAGCACTCTTTCACTGAAAAACATCAAATATATATTTGCAAAATAATAGCAAATTAAAATAATTATTTTACCTGGTTAATGTGATTTTTGCTTCTCAACATCAGCACACAGCATCTGCATATCAGGGCTGTAAGATGTCACCTTCATTTTTAAACAAGATTGCAGGCTGTTGTCTGTGACGCGTGAGTGATATTTGTTTTTAATATAGTTCATATTGGAGAAGACCTGTTCACATACATATGTGGATCCGAAGATTGACAGGACTCCAAATGCATATTTCTTCATATTTCTGTACGTGCTGGGGAGGGCATTCCATGTATCAAATATAAGCTTGTCCTGTTTGGGAAGGTTTTCAATATCACTCCATTTGTGATTCAGTGAAAGACTGGCCTTCTAATGGGCAACATCTTCAAGAGTATCTGTCAAGCGTTGGAACCTGGACGCCCATATCTCTTTGTCGGCTATGTCTGTAAGTTCCATCTCCAGAACTGGTTGACTTACACCTGCAAATGCAGTCATATTCAAAGCAAATGGATCGCTGGTCAGGGGAGTGACAGGGAAAGATAATGTATTTTTTTCCTCTCTGAACTCACAGAATTGCTTCCCAAATGATGTTTGCATTGCAATGATTGCAGACTGCAAATACTCTGAATCTATCACATTGTTACCTTGTTTGAACTCTCTCAAAGAGGGGAAGTGAGACAGTGTACCTCTCTGTAAATCTCTGTCAAACACTGTCAACTTGCGTTCAAATGCCATAACTTCCTCCAGCAAGTGCAGGGCTGTGCCTCCTTTACCCTGAAGACTTGTGTTCAGCTTGTTCAGGTGTGCTGTCATATCTACCATGAAGTATAGCTTTTCCAGCCACTCTGGATGTTCCAGCTCAGGATAGGTGAGCCCTTTGCTGCCCAGGTACGTTTTCACCTCTTCCAGACACGCAGCAAAGTGTTTTAGCACCTCCCCTCTGGACAGCCACCTGACTTTGTTGTGCAGCAGGAGATCAGAATACGTACTTTCCACCTCCTCTAGTAGCAAACGGAACTGACAGTGATTTAAACCTTGTGCCATTATTTTATTGACAATCTGAATGACAAGGTTCATCACTTCTGTGCATTCTGGAGGAAATGATTGAGCGCACAATGCCTCTTGGTGCAGGATGCAATGAAATGTTAGCAGCTTTCTACCCAGCGACTTCTGCAGTAAAGCCACAAAGCCCTTCTGCGCTCCTGTCATACTCGGTGCCCCATCAGTAGCCACTGACACAAGGTGGGTGGTGTTGATTTCATTGGTTCTAAAATAATCCAAGACAGCCTCACAGATGTCCTCTCCCCTTGTTTGGCCTTTCAGTGGTATCAACTCAAACATTTCTTCCTGTGGCCCAGCAGAGTTCACATATCGGCAGAATAGCGCTATTTGTTCAATATCACCTGTGTCTTTGGATGCATCACAGGCAATTGAGTATGCCTCAGCTGAATTGATGTCTTTAATTTGCTGTCTGGTGATGTTTTCTGCCATTTTTAGGGTTCTGTCTTTAACAGTCTTCGCAGAGAGGGGCATATCTCTGATTTCACTCTTGTTTTTGAAGTCTGAGAATAGATGTTCTGAAATCTTAATGAATGATTCCTTCATATATTCTCCATCTGTGAACGGCTTCCCGTGCCTGACTATTTCCTGAGCAGCCACAAAACTAGCATATGTAGTTGAACTTGCAGACTGTTGTGTATTTACATGTTTATTAACGTTAACATAATTATAATAGAATACGGGGCTGAGGTAAAGCCGCGGCAGCTTTTGACAGCTGTCAAAAGCTGCCGGACAGAACCACGCAGGCGCCCGCCGTCTGACAGCTCTCGGCTGTCAGAATCACCTGGCAACAGCACGCGCTACCGATGACAGCTCCGAGCTGTCAAAACTCAGCCGGCTCGAATTGGCGAAGCAGACGGCGCGGGAAACCGGCTTAGCCCTGATTGGACAATACGTTGACAGCTGCGAGTATAAATAAGAGCGCTGCTCTTCTGTTCCTTGCCTGGTTCTTAATAAAGTTAAGTTTACTTAACTTTGCTGTCTCGCCTGCTCTCTTCACTAAAGCACTGGCGACGAGGGTGGGATGCCTGCTTGCATAGCTGAAGTCACCGCCTAAGGGGAGAAGAGATTTTTCCCCTTAGCCTGAGCTAGTCACTCGCTGAAGTCACTTGGAAGCCTAGCTTCCACACAACGCAAGCAGCAGCACCCACGACAAGACAGACAGCATGACGAACCACGGCCATATTCGCGAGTTCAACACTCGCCACCCAGAATGCTGGGAATCTCATCTAGGCCAGGTAGAAGGATACCTGGTGGTGAAGAAGATTACGGACGACCGGGCGAAGGCAGCCGCCCTCCTCTGGCTCAGCGGGCCCGCCGTCTATGATGCCGCTGTGGGACTCTTCAGTCCAGAACCCATCGCTACAATCTCCTACGCTGAACTCACCGAGGGGCTGAGTAAACACTTCATGCCCACGAAGTCAGAGCTCTTCTGGAGGGTAAATTTCGCCCGACGAGTACAGCTTCCTGACGAGCCCGCCAATGACTTTATAACCTGGGTCAGACACGCCGCACGGCGATGTCGGTTCCCTGATTTAGAGGACCGAATCCGGGACCAAATTGTCATAGGGCTTAAAGATGAGCGGCTGAGGAGAAAGCTGATCGCCAAACCCGCTCTGACACTGGCTGAAGTGGCGATGGAAGTCATCGCCTACGAGGACAGCCACGGTGACAACCAACGTTCCCCTGATAGCGGGCCCAGCGGGTCCGTGCACCAGGAGGATGGCGGTTTCAGCGGTCCAGAGGATGACGACATCTCCATGGACATCGATGCCATGCAGCGGCGATTCGAAAGGCTCAGGCTGCAACGCAACAACCGAGGGGGCCCTGCCAACAACCAAAAGAGCACCAGCTACCAGCCGAACAGGGCTAAATGTGCCAGCTGCAGCGGAAGCCACCCGAGAGCATCGTGCCGGTTCCGCAGTGCCAAGTGCCATGGATGCGGGAAAACAGGTCACCTCAAAGCCGTGTGCCGTAGCCGGAGTCGAGAAAATCTACATGAATTGGAGGTGACGTCTGCAGGTATGAACCAACCCACACCCAGGGTCAGGCACAAATCCAAATCCCTAGTGCAAAATGTGAAGGGAAAAGTGAGGGAGCACACAGTCCACAGTACCCTTAAGCCCAAAGTCAAGGTGGACGTCCTAATTCACGGAATTCCCTGTGAGATGGAAGTGGACTCTGGGTCCTCCGTCTCACTCATTTCTTGGCAAACTTACAGGGACATTTGTAACCGCAGCCGAAAACGGCCTGCCCTACGCCCCACTAAACTCCGCCTAGCGGATTTTCAAAAAACGCCCATTAAACTCCGGGGGAAGGCTTCCGTCCCAACAGAGTTTAAGCAATTTAAGGGACCCCTTACTATACTAGTGACCCAGGAAAACAGGACCAGCCTGCTAGGGCTGGACTGGTTCGAGGCGCTAGGGATAGCGTTGACAGGCGTCAACGCCACTCAGCTGTCAAACTTAGAATCCATCTGCCTTCAATTCGCGGACGTTTTTGACAGCTCACTAGGGAAATACACAGGACCCCCAGTATCATTAAAACTAAACCCGGATGTAATGCCTGTCAGAATCAAGGCGAGAAGAGTTCCCTTCGCCTTGAGAGAAAAAATAGAAAATGAACTAGATCGGTTAATTAACTTAGGGGTCTTAGAACCAGTAGAAGGGGCCGAATGGGAGACACCCATAGTGACCCCAATTAAGCCCAATGGCCAAATCAGATTATGTGCTGATTATAAGGCGACCCTAAACCGCGCATTAAACGCCCATGCCTACCCGGTCCCGGCTGTCAAAGACATCCTCGCGGCCATTAAGTCAGGCGCCATTTTCGCTAAGTTAGACTTGGCGCAGGCATATTTACAGCTGCCTGTCACCCCTGACACCGCCTTAGCACAGACAATTGTCACGCACAAGGGAGCGTTTAAAATTAACTGCCTTCAATTCGGCATCTCTGCAGCCCCAGGGATCTTCCAAGAAATCATGGAAAAAACACTTAAAGGGATCCCTGGGGTCTGCCCATATTTTGACGACATCCTAATTGCAGGGGAATCAGAAAACGATTTAGCGGACAAATTAACAAAGGTGCTCCTTAGATTCAGGGAGGCTGGCCTTAAATTAAGAAGAGACAAATGCTCCATAGGGGTGCCCTCAACGGAGTTTCTAGGTTTTAAAATTGACGCAAAAGGAATTCACCCCACTGAATCAAAAATAAAAGCCATCAAGACAGCACCCACCCCCAAAAATAAGCAGGAACTGCAAGCCTTTCTAGGTTTAGTTAATTTTTACCATACCTTCCTGCCTCACAAAGCCTCCATCGCTGAACCCCTCCACAGGCTATTAGACAAAGGCAAACCCTGGATTTGGTCACCTCAGCACGACAAAAGTTTTAAACTTCTAAAAAACTTACTGACTAGCAACGCTACGGTGGCACTGTTCAACGAACAGCTACCTTTATGTCTGGCTTGTGATACCTCTCCCTACGGCATTGGAGCAGTCCTAAGCCACTTAACTAAGGAGGGAACGCAAACCCCTGTAGCGTTCTATTCCAGAACGCTGTCAAAACCTGAGCGCAATTACGCTCAAATTGATAAAGAGGCTTTAGCTATAGTTGCTAGCGTAAAAAAGTTTCATGACTACCTATATGGTCGTCAATTTACCATTTTTACGGACCATAAGCCTCTATTAGGAATCTTTACAGTAAACAAACTGACACCCCAAATATTATCTCCCCGCATCCTTAGATGGTCTACCTTTTTGTCAGCCTATTCATTCACCTTAGAATACAGACCAGGGAAAAGCATGGGCCATGCTGATGGGCTTAGCAGACTGCCCCAACCAATAATCGACCCAGACCCTGCACCAGCTGGAAAGATACTGGCTATCTCTGAACTGCCAGAATGCCCATTATCTGTCAAGGACATTTCTGCAGCCACAGCTGCAGACAAAATCCTGGGCAGAGTCTTAGGCTATGTCACGTCAGGCTGGCAATCCACACCCCCAGACCCAGAATTCCAACCTTATATTTTGAAACAAAAAGAATTATCCACCCATCAAGGATGTTTATTATGGGGCAGCAGGGTAGTAATACCCGAAAAGCACAGATTAAAGGTGTTAGAAAGCCTCCACGAAGGTCACCCGGGCACCGTCAAAATGAAGGCTTTGGCCAGAAGCTACGTCTGGTGGCCAGGATTAGACAAGCAAATAGAAGCACATGTAGCTGGGTGTTATCCCTGCCAACTTGTCAGAGCAGCCCAGCCCCAAGCTCCCATACACAGATGGGAAACAACCAAGACACCCTGATCACGCATTCACATAGACTTTGCGGGTCCATTCCAAGGATAAACATTCCTAATAGTCGTGGATAGCTATTCCAGATGGCTAGAGGTGGCCCCAGTTACAAGCACAACTTCTGCAGCCACAATACAAGTCTTAAGGGGGTTGTTTGCTACACATGGGCTTCCGGATGTATTAGTCTCCGATAACGGCCCACAATTTACTTCCTACGAATTCCAGAGTTTCACAATGGCGAACTCTATTAGGCACACCACCACGGCTCCGTTTCACCCATCCACGAACGGCTTGGCTGAGGTGATGGTGAAGTCGACCAAAGAGGCACTGCGGAAAATCATCACCGGCAATTGGCACCGCAGACTTGCTCAATTCCTTTTATCACAACACACCACCCCCTGCACAACTACAGGAAAGTCTCCAGCAGAACTTTGCTGGGGCAAGAGACTAACTACCAGACTGGACCGTTTACATCCTGACAGATCCCCACCAGACCCAGAGCTTCCCCTCCAGTACAGAACTCTCAGCACCGGGCAAGCTGTCTGGGCCAGGGACTATGGAGGGGGCAATAAGTGGACACAGGGGGTCGTCTTAGAACAAACAGGTCCCCTATCATACGTCATTGACACGGGAAATAATTCCCACATCCGCAGACACATTGACCAACTACGGCGTCGCAGCCCACAAAATATGGGGGAAAGGGGGAACCTGGAAATGCAATCTGAACCACCGCCGCAGGCAACTGCACATCAAGACACCCCTGAACAATTGACACCACTACAAAACCCCGCACAACGGGACTTCTTCCATCAAGGAAACCCCGAAGCAAGAGAATCAAGCCCCCCACCCCCCGAGCCAGATTCCAACACATACCAAGAAAAGGAACAAACGGAAGAAACCATTCCCCGACGGTCCGAAAGAATAAAAAGACCCCCCACTTATTTAGAAGACTTCGAATGGGGCAACCCCAAAAAGAAACAATCGGGGAAACGGCAACTCAATCAGAGGGAGGGGTAAGGGGTGTTGTGTATTTACATGTTTATTAACGTTAACATAATTATAATAGAATACGGGGCTGAGGTAAAGCCGCGGCAGCTTTTGACAGCTGTCAAAAGCTGCCGGACAGAACCACGCAGGCGCCCGCCGTCTGACAGCTCTCGGCTGTCAGAATCACCTGGCAACAGCACGCGCTACTGATGACAGCTCCGAGCTGTCAAAACTCAGCCGGCTCGGATTGGCGAAGCAGACGGCGCGGGAAACTGGCTTAGCCCTGATTGGACAATACGTTGACAGCTGCGAGTATAAATAAGAGCGCTGCTCTTCTGTTCCTTGCCTGGTTCTTAATAGAGAAGAAAAACAGAAAAATTGAAGAGATAAAAAGGGAAGAAAAACAAAATACACCTTTGAAAATCTGAAAAGGAGGGGATGGGGAAGGGGTTCTCTGAAAGATTCTGAGGATGGGGGAGGGGCGTGCAGACGGAGAAGAACGGGGAGACACCAAGAAGGGGAGATGAGGGGAAAGAGAGAGAGAGAGAGAGAGAGAGAGGAAGGGGGGGAAAAACACCCAAATATCCCCACGGGGGTTACAGAACCTCTTTACAGATCGAGGAGGGGGCAGGAGGGAGTGGGAAAAAGGGGAAGAAATATACACCATGCGGGCTTCCCACCCACACGCCGGCCTGTGCACCTCTCCGGTCTATGTACAACACGCGTGCACGCGCGTGCACACGCACACACAGAGATCCCGTGTCAGCTGCCAGGACCACCCAAAGCCATCCAGCCGAGCCTCGCAGCCTGCTCCGAGAGCAGAGGGTGAGAAGGAGGAGGAGAAAGAGAGAGAAAGAGGGAGGGAAGGAGCCAAGGGTCTTCCTGCCCCCCTCCCGAAGCCCACCAAGCAAGAGAAGCTGCAATTCCATCTCTTGGGGGGGGGCGGGGGGAGAGGAGGAGCTCCCCCTGCAGAGTCTGAAACATTTATTAGAGGGTTGCACAATCTGTGTGAAATATAAAGTCCCTTATAAAATACTCGGTTTGCAGCTCTCTAGAAATCCCTTTACCAGCTCAGACCACAATCCCAAACAAGGATAAGCTCTCTGCAATAATAGTGGTAACTTGCTCGTAAGGTCTGCTCTAGAAGTTTCACAAGATAGGAATTTTATAGCTATGGAAACACTTGAAAACTGGACCTAATAAAAATATCAATCATATAACATTTGGATTTAAGATGTTAAGAAGTAGGTCCAGTGACCCAAAATACCAATGGAAAAGCTTTTAAGAATAAATGTGCTTTAGCTGTACAACTAAATATCACAACAAACAGAAGGGAGGAATTAAAAGTAGTAAAGTCAGGTCAAGATCGGCTCCAAATATACATACAAATTTAATACAGTAATTGCACAAAATGAAAAAGCAATGTTAGCTGCTTATGATTATCAAAGTTAAAGTTACATGCTTCACAAATGAAGTTTAAATAAAACCCTTAAAATTTGGATATGTCTTTTTTGCTTCCTTAGTGGAAAACCAAGTGCAGAACATTTTTATGAAGCTAGAAACTAATGTGCAAACTAGAGATTAATGTATTAGTTTTTGTGAAAGAGTCAAGTAATGATTCGGTTACATGTTTATGGAGGAACTGTTTCAAGCCTCGCAGAGAGAAGGGGAGGCAAACCGCCCCTTCTCTCTGCTCGGGCTGCTAGCCTCTGCAAGGAGAAGGGGAGAAAAACCGCCCCTTCTCTCTGCTCGGGCTGCTAGCCTCGGCAAGGAGAAGGGGAGGCAACCCTAACCCTACCCCCCCACACTGCAAACGAAGAGGTGGTGAAGGCAGCAGATCTGCAAGCCTCCGCCACCCCACCCTACTCACCTTTTTAGTTCTCCCGTCTCTTCCTCCACTCTGCCAAGTGCAGTCACAAACCAACCAATCAATTTAAACTTTTCAAGTTTTTTTTGTGAGAAGTTTAAATTGATTAAATTTTTTTAGTGCCACTTTTCCCCCCCAAAAGTAAACATGGCAGAGGGAGGAGGCCTGGGAGCTGCATGCGACAGCTCAAAGAGCCACATGCAGCTCCGGAGCCACAGGTTGCCGACCTGTGGTATAGAGCTTCTCCATCTTTGGCTGCAGAGCATATAGCCAATCTGATTTCTGTGTTGACCGTTTGGTGATGTCCATGTGTAGAGCCGTCTCTTGGGTTGTTGGAAAAGAGTGTTTGCTATGACCATCGTATACTCTTGACAAAATTCTATCAGCCTGTGCCCTGCTTCATTTTGTACTCCAAGGCCAAACTTGCCCGTTATTCCGGTTATCTTTTGGCTTCCTACTTTAGCATTCCAATCCCACATGATGATAAGGACATCATTTTTTGGTGTTAGTTCTATAAGGTGCTGTAGGGCTTCATAGAACCGGTCAATTTCATCCTCTTCAGCACTGGTGGTTGGGGCATAGACTTGGACTACTGTGATATTGAATGGTTTGCCTTGGATTCAAACTGAGATCATTCTGTCATTTTGAGGATTGTATCCCAGTATTGCTTTTCCTATTCTTTTATTGACTATGAAGGCTACTCCATTTCTTCTGAGGGATTCTTGCCTGCAGTAGTATACCTGATGGTCATCTGAATTAAATCCACCCATTCCTGTCCATTTTAGTTCGCTGATACCTAAGATGTTGATGTTTAGTCTTGCCATCTCGTTTGACCACGTCCAGCTTTCCTTGATTCATGGATCTTACATTCCAGGTTCCTATGGAGAAAAAATCTTTACAGCATCAGACTTTCCTTTCACCACCAGACACATCCACAGCTGAGCGTCCTTTCGGCTTCGGCCCAGTCGCTTCATTCTTACTGGCGCTACTAGTACTAGCCCTCTGCTCTTCCCCAGTAGCATATTGGATGCCTTCCGACCTGAGGGGCTCATCTTCCAGCGTCATATCGTTTTGCCTTTTGGTACTGTCCATAGGGTTGTCATGGCAAAGATACTGGAGTGGGTTGCCATTTCCTTCTCCAGTGGATCACGTTTTGTCAGAACTCTCTGCTATGACCTTTCTGTCTTGGGTGGCCCTGCACAGCATAGCTCATAGCTTCATTTAATTACGCAAGCCCCTTCGCCACAACAAGGCAGAATCCATGAAGGGGTATGTTTGATAGAAAATGTTAATTTTACTATTAAAAATAGTGAAGTATAATGGAGATGCTTGCCATTAGTCACAAAATCATAGTGGATTTTTTAAAAAGTAGCAATGGATTCCCATGAGAATTCCTTATTTTAAAGACTAATTAAAGTTTGTATCAAAACTACCAAATAGATGTTACATACATTTATTAGTATGATTTTTTCAAATATAGCCATATGTAAGGAAACAACACTTTACAGTTTGCATTTTTTATTCTGTAAATATAAAAATAAAGCAGAAACAGTTCACTTATTCTGCACATGTGGAAATCTCATTGCCTCAGCAAATTGCAAAGAATGCTATTTTCTCTGAGGCTGAAAGCGCATACCAATTTAAAAAACCCATGTTTTAAATCTAATCAGCTTTCTAAACATCAGAACTTCCCTTATTTTAAGAATGCAGAGATATTTAGAGCTGATTTGTGTATGGGGAAACATGGTGTACTTTTGTTAATATTGGCATACAATTCTAAGATTAGAGACAGAGTGAGGATTATGATGATTGAAGGATAAAACTTTTCACCAATTGAACTTGTTTCACCTATTGAAGAATTTCAGACTCTCAAATTCCCAGATCGATTTTTGCCTGCCAAAATACCTGTGCCCTATTAAAAATCTCATATTTTTGCTCAAAATTTCCAAATGTGAGATATTTTTGTCAGTAGAAATGCTTAAAGTTGCTGCAAGTTTATTACCAGTATAATGGATACACAGCAATTTTCATTTATTTTGCTGGAGAGAAAAGGATCCACTGAAAGGTTTCCCTTTTCTTTTCCATCAAGAAATTGAAAATTGGAAGATGGATAGATATGGAGGTCAGGTGGGTAAGTGCTTCCAAAGGGCTGATTAGAGGCTGATACAGTTCTCAGGACCCTGTAAGTTGCACATTCTTAGGAGTTTTGCATTGTAAATATTATTATTGTCTAGAAAAGATATAATTCTATTGTTGTGTACCAGACCAAACATTCTATTCTAGTTTAAGGATTTGGTTCTTTCTTGAGCTTTGGTATATGTTTCCAATCATAAGATGTCAACAAATTTTTATTTACTGTGAATAAATAGGACATAATTAGTTTTTTAAGTATAATGGAATTATAGGCATATTGTAAAGTTGTTTTATTTTATAACATGTCATTTTATTTATTTATTTATTTATTAGTTTTTATAAACCGCCCTTCTCCCGAGGGACTCGGGGCGGTGTACAGAGGAAGGAAGGTCTACAGATGAACAATAAAAAAGTAATAAAAACAATATTGAAAACAAACTGGGACCCCAATTAACGCTATCATGCCAGGCCGGACTGCTGGAACAGGAAAGTTTTTAAGTCGCGTCGGAAGGTACGGAGGTCGGGGGCCATCCGGATTTCGGTTGGTAAGCTGTTCCAGAGGGCTGGCGCACCCACTGAGAATGCCCTCCCCCTGGGGGCCACCAGCCGACATTCCTTGAGCGGTGGCACCCTGAGGAGGCCCTCTCTGTGGGAGCGCACAGGACGGTGGGGTGCTGACATCGGCAGAAGGTGCTCCCGTAGGTAGTCCGGACCCATGCCATGTAGGGCTTTGTATGTCATTGTTAGCACCTTGAACTTCACACGGAAGGCAACCGGAAGCCAGTGCAGCGCACGGAGGAGAGGTGTGATATGGGAGTATCGGGAGGCTCCCAAGAGTGTCCGTGCCGCTGCACTTTGCACCAGCTGAAGCTTCCGAGTGGATCTCAAGGGCAGCCCCATGTAGAGAGCGTTGCAATAGTCTAGGCGAGAGGTCACAAGGGCATGGGTGACTGTACGTAAGGAATCCAGGTCCAGATAAGGCCGTAGTTGGCGAACTAGTTGTACCCGGGAGAAGGCCCCCTTGGTCACAGCTCCTATGTGGTCTTCTAGGGAGAGCTGCGAGTCTAGGAGGACACCCAGGTTGCGGGCCCTATCAACAGGGGGTAGTAACATGTCCCCGATGTTAAGCGATGGGACATTCTGAATATCCTGGTTTGCCGGAACGTACAGCCATTCAGTCTTGTCCGGGTTCAGTTGAAGCCTGTTCCTCCCCATCCATTCCCGGACCGCTTTCAGGCAGCGGGACATCACGTCTAGGGCATCACTGATATTGTTTGGAGTTGAGATGAAAAGCTGGGTGTCATCAGCATACTGATGGTACCCTACTCCAAAACTGCGAATGATCTCACCCAGCGGTTTCATGTAGATGTTGAACAGGAGAGGCGAGAGGACCGACCCCTGAGGGACTCCGCAAGCGAGAGGCCTCGGGGTCGACCTCTGTCCCCCTGTCAGCACCGACTGCGAGCGACCCTGGAGAAAGGAGGAGAACCAACGCAGAACCGTGCCTCCCACTCCCAGTCCCCTGAGGCGTCGCAGCAAGATACCATGGTCGATGGTATCGAAAGCCGCCGAGAGGTCTAATAAGACTAGGACAGAGGAATGGCCCCTGTCCCGGGCTCTCCAGAGATCATTCATCAGAGCGACCAATGCCGTCTCTGTGCTGTAGCCCGGCCTGAAACCCGATTGGTACGGGTCTAGATAAACCGCTTCATCCAGGATCTGAGGAAGTTGGTGCGCCACCACGCTCTCAACAACCTTCGCGAGGAAGCGAAGATTGGAGACTGGACGAAAGTTATTCAAAGAGGATGGGTCCAAGGTGGGCTTCTTGAGGAGAGGTCTCACCACCGCCTCCTTCAAGGCAGTGGGGAAGTGACCCTCACTCAGAGAAGCAGAGATGACCGCTAGGAACCAGCCACGTGTCCCCTCTCGAGCTGCATAGGCCAGCCAGGAAGGGCACGGGTCCAGTAAGCATGTGGAGGAGCTCAACCTTCTCATAATCCTGTCCACTTCCTTAGGAGTTACAGGATCAAATTCTTCCCAGATGACGTCGACAAGACTGTCCATGTCTTGTTCTTCCATCTCAGCCCAGTTGGAGTCCAGGTCAGTTCGAATCCGAGCAATTTTATCCAGCAGATATTGACCGAATTCCTCGGCTCGACCCTGCAAGGGTTCCTCCCTCACCTCTTGGTTTAATAGGGAGCGAGTCACCCTGAACAAGGCAGCCGGGCGATTATCTGCGGACGCGATGAGGGTGCAAAAATAGTTGGATTTTGCCACCCTTATCGCAGCGAGATAAGACCTGGTGAGGATTCTTAGTCGCAATCGGTCGGATTCGGATCGGCTGGATCTCCAACGGCTCTCTAGGCCCCGTCTCCGACGCTTCATCTCCCGGAGCTCCTCGGTGAACCATGGGGCTCGCTGGGATCTGCGCCGGGTCAGAGGCCGCAAGGGTACAACTCGGTCCAGAGCCTCCGTGGCTGCCTTTTCCCAGGCTTCCACTAAGGCATCCGCCGAGCTGTGAGCAGGGAGTGCATGCGTGTCCCTAAGCGCTGCCTGGAACTTATCAGGGTCCATTAGGCGCCTAGGGCGGTACCATCTGACTGGTACCGTGCACCCACGGTGGGGGGTGGCAAGGGGGAAGTCTAGCCGCAGGAGGTGGTGATCGGTCCATGACAGGGGCGTAACAGTTGTGGTACCCCCACCGATATCATCACGCCACCGTCCAGACAAGAACACCAAGTCTGGGGTGTGGCCTCTCTCATGAGTCGGTCCAGAAATTATTTGCGACAGGTCCATGGCCGCCATGGAAGCCATGAACTCCCAAGCCAGTTCGGACGATCCTCCCAGGGACGGTAGATTAAAGTCGCCCAAGACCATGAGTCTTGGGAATTCAACCACCAACCCTGAGAGGGCATCGAGTAGCTCGGGCAGGGCCGCCGCTGCACGATTAGGTGGTAGGTATGCCAGCAGCAGGCCTAACTGCGCCCCTGGGCCGTATCTCAGTAGGAGAGACTCACACCCGACCATCTGAGGGACGGTGGTCTCTCGCGGGCTAAGGGATTCCCTGATGATAACTGCCACTCCCCCACCCCTCCCATGAGCCCGAGGCTGGTGCAGCACCTGGAAACCTGGCGGGCAGAGGTCAACCAGAGGAACACCACCCTCTGGGCCCAGCCAGGTTTCCGTGATGCAAGCCAGGTCCGCATGCTCGCTCTCCACTAGGTCACGAATGAGGTGAGCTTTGTTAGCTACGGACCTTGCATTCAGGTAGACCAGCCTTAGCATGGGAGGGGGCGCACCTTTGCTCCCGGGTCCTCCGGGGGAGAACAGAGGGTCGGAGCGTCTCACCGCTTTTACAGAGCGGAGATGACACTCCCGGTGACGATATGGCCCTCTGTCTGTGCACCTTCTGCCATTCCCCACCATCCTAGGGATGGGATGTTTGTCAGTACGCCACTGGGTGTTATCGGCGACTGGTCCTCGTTGTACGCTGTCGCGAACGGTCGTGGGCCTGGCATGCGTTATGGTGGCTGGAAGGCGTGCCTTTCCCGTGCAACCATAGTCTTCTCCCTCCCCCCTCCCTAACCCCACAAAAAACTTAGCTAAGAACTTAATCAGGGGCCTCTTGTTGGGCTTATGCTGGAGGAAAATGCCAGACTTACAAAAATGTGTAAAATTTTAAATCTACATTTATTATGATGTTTATTTAGGTATCATTAGCAGTTTTTAATGTAGCCCAGTTTCTATAGTCTTTCAGAGTCTAGTCTTCTTAATATGAAAGAACACTTGACTATTTTCCATCTTGATACTAATATTTTAGTGGTTAAAATACACTATAATTTCTCCTCATAAATATTTTTCATTTGAAAATATTTGAAATGCAGCTGATATTTATTTTCTAATTTTGATCAATATTTTTGTTTCCTTAGGGTCAGCTAAATCTTATTTTTGTCTTAATTTCAGAGTTATTTTAACTGTACAGATAAATAGTCATTATAATTGGATTCTTTCAGTTTGGAAACCATAATTATGCTTTATGTATTATCCTTCCTTATATATTACTACATTTTCTTTAGCTGCAGTAATATTTACTACAACTTTCCCATAACTTTTAGCATTATAATGATTCTATATACCGTATATACTTGAGTATAAGCCGAATTTTTCAGCCCACTTTTTGGGCTGAAAAATCCACTTCGGCTTATACTCCAGTGAACAAAAAAAAAGAACTTACCGAGGACTTGCGCGCGGCCGAGGCTTCGGTGCTTCTGGGATCGCGCGCACCTCTCCCAAGCCGCCGCCGTCCGGAGACCTGCCGAAGTTTGGGGAGGTTTGGGGAGGTGCGCGCGCACCTCCCCAAACCTCCCCAAACGTCGGCAGGTCTCCGGACCTCCGCGCCCTGCCTGCCTGCTTCTTTCCGCTGCCTGGCTGCCCTACAATGTAACCCGCTTCATGATAGAGTGCGACGCCTGCAAGGACTGGTTTCACGGCAGGTAACACAAAGCGGTCATTCTCGCCTTTCCCTCCCCCCCTCGCCCGCCCGCTCGCTTTTTTTTTCCTCTCAAGCATCACTGGACTGGGCCAGGGAAATCAGAGAGAAGCTGGGCGTGCAGCGTCACGGCGACGGCTGGAAGCCTCGCCCAGCTAGAGACAGAGAGGAGGGAGGGAGGGCGCGCGCAGGCAGAGAGGGTTTGGTCAGGGTGGCGGCGGCAGCGGACGCAGGGGGCTGAGGCGCCGTCCGGTAGGTAGAGGCCGTTATGGGAAGGAGGCGGGAGAAGGGACATGTGGGGGAAGTACGGGGGCCGTGTAAACGGAGTACGTGCGGCGCCGCGCGGGTCTGATAGAACTGGGCCGGAAACGGGTGCTTGTGAAGCGGCTGAGGGCTGGCTAGGAAGGGGGCGGCGGCGGACGCGGGGAGCTGAGGCGCCGTCCGGTAGGTAGAGGCCGTTATGGGAAGGAGGCGGGAGAAGGGACGTGTGGGGGAAGTACGGGGGCCGTGTAAATGGAGTACGTGCGGCGCCGCACGGGTCTGATAGAACTGGGCCGGCAATGGGTGCTTGTGAAGCGGCTGAGGGCTGGCTAGGAAGGGGGCGGCGGCGGACGCGGGGAGCTGAGGCGCCGTCCGGTAGGTAGAGGCCGTTATGGGAAGGAGGCGGGAGAAGGGACGTGTGGGGGAAGTACGGGGGCCGTGTAAACGGAGTACGTACGGCGCCGCGCGGGTCTGATAGAACTGGGCCGGCAACGGGTGCTTGTGAAGCGGCTGAGGGCTGGCTAGGTAGGGGGCGGCGGCGGACGCGGGGAGCTGAGGCGCCGTCCGGTAGGTAGAGGCCGTTATGGGAAGGAGGCGGGAGAAGGGACGTGTGGGGGAAGTACGGGGGCCGTGTAAATGGAGTACGTGCGGCGCCGCACGGGTCTGATAGAACTGGGCCGGCAATGGGTGCTTGTGAAGCGGCTGAGGGCTGGCTAGGAAGGGGGCGGCGGCGGACGCGGGGAGCTGAGGCGCCGTCCGGTAGGTAGAGGCCGTTATGGGAAGGAGGCGGGAGAAGGGACGTGTGGGGGAAGTACGGGGGCCGTGTAAACGGAGTACGTACGGCGCCGCGTGGGTCTGATAGAACTGGGCTGGCAACGGGTGCTTGTGAAGCGGCTGAGGGCTGGCTAGGAAGGGGGCGGCGGCGGCGGACGCAGGGAGCTGAGGCGCTGTCTGGTAGGTAGAGGCCGTTATGGGAAGGAGGCGGGAGAAGGGACGTGTGGGGGAAGTACGGGGGCCGTGTAAATGGAGTACGTGCGGCACCGCGCGGGTCTGATAGAACTGGGCCGGCAATGGGTGCTTGTGAAGCGGCTGAGGGCTGGCTAGGAAGGGGGCGGCGGCGGCGGCGCTGGCGCTTTGCGGGTGGGACAAGGCTCTCGAGAGAGAACATGGCGGAGGCGGAACCGACCCTGCCGCTCGCTGCAGGGGAGAGAAGCCGGGCAAGCGCTGCTCCAGTCCTCGCTCTTCTTCCCTCTCCCGATTTTGCCTTCCTCTCCAAGATAAGTTCGAGCTGTAGGGGAAAGTTAGAGCCCCTTTCCGAGGCCGCCCCTTACTTGGGATTGTTGGGCGAGAAGGCGACGTGGGCACGGAGGAGGAAGTAAGTCGCGCTTTACTCGTCGCTGCGGGGCGGGGAGAAAAAAAGTTCTTGCCGGCCGGACTTGGATGGCGGCAGCGGCCTCAGCTGGGAACCGCAGCCCCGCCTAGTCCGGCTGAGCTGAACCAGCTCAACACAAAGCGATCGGGCCTTTCCTCCCCCCCTTTCCCTCCCCCCTCCCGCTCTAGGGCAGAGATCCCCTTCCTATTGCTTGGGGCCTTTCGTCTCTTTGGCTCGCCAGGGCTGGAGTGGCGAGAGCGAGCGGCAGAGGAGAGATGGTGGGCTCCTGGCTGCCGCTTCTGCTCTGTGCAGTTTTCCAACAGGCCTTTTTGGAGAAGAGGAGGCAGAGGCTTGCGGAGTGTGGATCCAGCCTCCGCCGGCGGCAGAGGCTTGCGGAGCACGGATCCAGCCTCCGCCGGCGGCAGAGGCTTGCGGAGCGCGGATCCAGCCGGCGGCAGAGGCTTGCGGAGCGCGGATCCAGCCAGCGGCAGAGGCTTGCGGAGCGCAGATCCAGCCTCCGCCGGCGGCAAAGGCTTGCGGAGCGCGGATCCAGCCGGCGGCAGAGGCTTGCGGAGCGCGGATCCAGCCTCCGCCGGCGGCAGAGGCTTGCGGAGCGCAGATCCAGCCTCCGCCGGTGGCAGAGGCTCGATCCGCCGTTCTGCAAGCCTCCGCCGCCGGTTAATACCCTGTATTTAGCTCTGGGAAGTGGGGGGAAGGGGGAGAGAGGGGGAGTTTGGGAGGAGGGGGAGGGGGAGCTCCACGGTGCAAAAATAAAGCCCTGCCGCTCTTCGCGTTGCTTGCCCAACTGGCTGTCACGGGACCGCACGGATCGCCTCGCTCCCACCGGCAGCTGATTCCTTCGAGTTTGGTCTCGAGCGATTTTGCATTTTCTCCAGTGCTGAAAGCCACTCGGGGAACTTGAGTTACCGGCTCCCCGATCGCTCTACCCTCATCTTCTCTTCGTTCCCACTTCCCCTTCTGAAGGTTCCTCTCGCCGTCCGTGACTAAAGTCCCACTCCCACCCCCCGCGGCAGGTTGGATCCCCCCAACTATCTTGAGTACCTCCTAGAGCCCCGCGCTGCCCTCCCCCAGGCCACCGCAGCCGGAGAGGACGGCTCTGAAGTTAGATATTCCGCCCGTAAGTCGCAGAGGGACCCCGGGTGTTCATAATTGATCCATAAAAACCTAATACCGAATAAAAGTACGATACATCAATAAAAAGATCCAATTTGATTTCCCCCCCCCCCCGCCACACACACACACACACAGGTTGGAGACCCTCCGACGTGGCTTGGGCACCCAGAGGCTCCCGCTGCCCCCTTTTCTCCACTGAGCGAGAGAGGCAAAACGTGCACCAGCCCTGCCCCCATCCACCTCCACTATGGATGGCTCTGCCAAAAGAAAAGCAGCCGAAGCAAGCCTCCCATTGAGAGAATGGGGCAGTGGAGGCTTGCAGAACGGCGGATCGAGCCGAGGCTTGCAGAACGGCGGATCCCAGCCTCGGCTTATACTTGAGTCAAGAACTTTTTCCAGTTTTTGGGGGTAAAATTAGGGGTCTCGGCTTATACTCGAGTCGGCTTATACTCAAGTATATACGGGTATTCCAGATTAGTAATTTTACTATTCTATTATTCTAAGCAATTATTTAGTTACCTTGTATATCATATTTTACTACTTTAATCTTTACATCTCAAATTCTTAAATTTTAAATTACAATTTCACTTCTATTTTTTATGATTTTACAGCTTGATTCACTCTAGTCAATTGTGACTTTTGTTTTACCAGTCAATGATTGAAATAAAATAATTAATTGAAAGATAAATTGTTTTCTCTTACTGCTAATATATTTAAGAATACTGCTTTAAACATGTTGGAATTGAGCTAAAATAGAAACTTTAAAAGAAGCAAATTGCTCAAGTGCATACATTTTTCAGTGCAACACAATCTGTTAGGTCAGGTCTACATGGAGTCTTCCAGAGCCTCCAATACTAGCCTTAGAGCTCTTGTTTGTATTTTTAATACTTAGGAGGGGGAAAAATATTTCTGATAATTAAAATTGTAGCTAATTAAATTTCAATTCAGTTTGAAGACAATATACTTAAATCAACTTATATCTAGAGATATAGTTGAGTAACATCAGCATATTCATTGTTGTGTTGTGGGTTCTGAAGAGCAGGAAAGACGCCAGGCAGATGAGTACAGAAGAATCATAGCTTTATTGTAAGTCAGACTGAACTGTACTGGGGCTTTTGGGTAACGTTGCACAATATATATAGTCCACATGCTCTGAATAACCAATCAGATTGAACCCATTATTCCCGCCATGTTAACTGCTGCCAGGATTGTCTGGGTTGCTGGAGAACCGTTAGTTCTCCAGCAGCACACGTGATTAAACCCCCCAAAGCTCAGTACATAACATTGATCATACCTCAACCCATGGTAATGAGATCTCACCAGCAGCTTCATGTAGATGTTAAACAAGAGCAGAGAGTACTGAGCATACAAGAGCAAAGGGGGGAGTGGGGGGTGGATCTCTGACTCTGTATCAACACTAATTGGGACCAGTCTTGGAGAAAGGAGCCAGACCAGTGCAGACATGTGCTGCCTAACCCCCCACCCTGCAGCTGATCCAAAAGAATACTATAGTTGATGGTATCAAATGCTGTTGAGAAGTCAAGAAGAGCAAGGATGGTTGCCCCACCACCACCCCGCTGTCGCCAGAATGTCACATCCAGAAGTGTGATCGGTGATGTCCCCTAGCTGGGGAAAGGAGTCCAGAAAGTTTATTTCATCCAGGACCCTCTGAAGCTGCTAAGTAACCACCTTTTCTAAAAGGGAAGATGGGAAACTGGACAAATATTGTCCAGCCAGAGGTGATCAAACAATGGGGTTTTAAGGAGAAAGCAGATCGGGCCTCTTTAAAAGGCTCTGAGAATGTCTCCATTTGCAGTGAGGAATTTATCCATGCATGAACCCACCTGATGGTCACCATCCTGGAGGCTTTCACCAACCAGGAGGAACAAGGGTCTAATTGACAGGTGGTTGCACTGACAGAACCAAGGACCCTGTCCAGTTCCTTAAGTCCAGCAGGATCAAGCCATTCCCAGATCACCAAGCAAGGTTTTTCCTGAGACATCTCACGATGACCTGCACCATGCTTGGGTTCCAACCTGGAATGAATCCAAGTGACTTTATCCATCAGCAAGTTCCTCTGCATAGCCCGCCAAATGATTGTCTGAGTCTCCCTGGTCCAGGAGGGACTGGATGATTTGGTCCAAGGTTGATGGACCAGATGCAATAAAGACAGAAAAATGCCATTTCACCACTCTTATAACCACAAGATAGGCCTTAATGGCACCTCTAAGTCATGTCCATTTGGAGTCATCCTTCATTTTTCTCCAGTTATGCTCTATGCACTTAATCCTTTTCAAAACCTACAGCTCCTCTGTGAATCACCAGGACTAGATAGATTACATCCCAGAGTTCTGAAGGAGCTGGCAAATGTGATATTAGAATCACTGAACTATATATTTCAAAGATCGTGGAACATTGGAGAATGACCAGCAGACTCGAAAAAAGCTGATGTGGTTCTCATCTTCAAAAAAGAAAAGAAATAGATCCAAGAAAGTACAGACTAATCAGCCTGACATAAATATCTTGGAAGAACCTGGAAAAAATAAGCAATGGATCTTTGAACACCTGGAAGCAAGCAAAGCTATTATTAGAAGCCAATATGGGTTTGTCAAAAACAGACCATGCAAACAAATCTTATTACATTCTTTGACAGTGACTAAATTAGTGGACCAGTGAAATGCTGTGGACCTAGTATACTTGGACTTCAATAAGCATTTGACAAAGTAGATCACAATCTGCTGCTTCTTAAGATAGAATAATGTGTATCAGTATCTCCACCAGATGAATTTGTAACTGGTTGACAAACCACACTCAATATGTAATGGAACTACATCTATATAGAAATTAAATTATTATTATTATTATTATTATTATTATTATTATTATTATTATTATTATTATTATTATTATTATTATTATTATTATTATTATCATCATCATCATCATCATCATCATCATCATCATCATTATTATCATTATTATTATTATGAAAGAAATATGCAATTGGGTATTCCACTTAGGTCCAGTATTTTTTAATATCTTCATAAATGATTTAGATGACTGGATAGAAGAGGAATTCATCAAATTTGCAGATGACACCAAGCTTGGGGAAAGAGCCAACACTTTAGAATATAGGCCCAAGATCCAGAAAGATTTTGACAGACTTGAACACTGAGCCCTAGGCAACAAAATGCAATTCAGTGATGAGAAAAGTAGGTTTTGCCAGCCTGTGATGCCAGTCCCCGCTGATGATGCGCCGGAGTGCGTACTTGGTTGTCCTTACCATACGTTCAGCTTGCCCGTTAGTCAATGGGTGGAAGGGTGCGGAGGTGACGTGTCTAATCCAATTCACCTTCAATTCACCTGGAAATCATTAGCAGTAAACTGAGGCCCGTTATCAGACACAATTACATCGGGGAGGCCGTGTGTGGCAAAGAGGGCTCGGAGCACCTGGATTGTCCTTGCTGAGGTCATGTTGGGGACGGGAGCTACCTCCAACCACTTGGAGTGGCTATCCACTACCACTAGGAACAGTTGGCCCTGGAAGGGCCCAGCATAGTCAGTATGAATGCGGGACCAGGGTGTGTGTGTGGCTGTTCTGTACCAGCCTGCTACCGGCCTTGCAGAAAAGGCAACCCCTTTACAGACGGCAAAAGGCTGGAATACGTCTGCCAAATTTATTACAAAAACAAACAAAACATGAAACAAGATACCGGAGCTTTGAAACACTATTGGAGCGGTTGCTTTCAGCAAACCAGCCCTCCCCCAAACATTCCCTTTATAAAGAGTTCAGGGCGTGGCCTCTCTTTGCCTCCTTCTGAGAAGTCCCACAGCCTTCCTCTGCTTGCTCCTACTTGACTGCCTCCTGCGTCGGCCGTCCTTGAACAGGGCCAGCTGTGGGTCATCTTCATCCACACTATCAGGCTCACACAGCTGGGTCTCCACCAGGTAGGAGGGGCCTGGCTGGGGGCTCTGCGGAGCCTCAAAGCCATCATCAGCAAGTTCTTCAACACCCCCCTCCTCCCCCTCATCTGAGTCATCCGACCCAACTGCCGAACCCACAGGCTGACCCTGAATCACAACACTATCCCGCACCGCAGGGCCCTTCCCCCGGGGCTGCCGATCCGGATGCGGTCGGGATGGGAATTGTTCATGAAAAGCAGTCACCAACGCAGGGGCATGAACGGCGGTCGCGTCTTCCCAGGTGAAGTCCTCTGGTCCGTAACCTTTCCATTCAATCAGGTACTGGAAGCGACCTTTCAGCCAACGGGAATCCCTGATGCTGGCGACCTCGTACTCGGGGGTGCTGCCTCCATCACGAGGTCCTGATGGGGGAGGTTCCGCTCAGCGGAGTGGACAAGCCGGTTGCTCGGGGACCAACAGAGACCGATGAAAGACTGGGTACATGCGCAGGGAACGTGGCAGAGTTAAACGATAGGTGACTGGATTGATGACAGCCTCGACTGGGAACGGTCCTAAATATCAGTGATCTAACTTTCTCACCGGCCGTGTTGACGGTAGGTTCCTGGTGGACAACCAGACCCGATCCCCTACCGATAGTGGAGGCGTATCCCGTCTTGACCGATCAGCAAACCTTTTGTAATCGGCCTTGGCCTTCTCTAACTGACGTCGCACCAATCGATGGATCGCCTGTAACTCTGCCATGAAGTCGTTCGCTGCCGGCTCCGGTGAGTCCACGGGAGAAAGGGAAAAACCGGGGGTGATAACCCACATTGGCCAAGAACGGTGTCATCTGTGTGGAGGTGTGCTGTGAATTGTTAAATGCAAACTCAGCTATGGCCAGATAGTCCACCCAATTGTTTTGCTGCAGATTGACGTAGCAGCGCAGATATTGTTCCAGGATACCGATGACCTTCTCGGTTCCCCCGTCAGTTTGAGGATGATGCGCGGACGAGAGGCAAATCTTGATATCCAACACATGCATCAACTCCTGCCAGAAGCGGGCTGTAAACTGGGCCCCCCTATCAGAGACGACTCGATCAGGGAGGCCGTGCAGCTGAAACACCTGCTGAATGAACATACGACTAGTGGCGCGGGCTGACGGTAAGCCGCGACAGGGGATGAAGTGCACCATCTTGGTCAGCATGTCCACCACCACATACACTGTCGTAAAACCAGAGGATGGGGGTAAATCCATCAGAAAGTCCATGGACACAGCCCCCCAGGGTCTTTTGGGTGTTGGCAAGCGCTGCAGTAATCCAGGCAGGGCCCCTGTCGCTGACTTGGCCTGCCTGCATGGGATGCAGGAGGTGACATAGGACTGGACGTCGTGTCGGACTCGGGGCCACCAGAAGGTACGGGAGACCAGGTTCAGGGTCTTGAACAGGCCAAAATGCCCCGCTGCCGGGTTATCGTGACACTGGCTGAGGATGAGTCCCCTGAGTGGCCCTCCCGGAACATAGAGCCGGTCACGATAATACAAGAGTCCATCCGTGACCGTCCAAGGAGAATCTGGCCCCACCTCCTCCTTCTGCTGAGCCACCCACACCTCCTGCTGCTGTGCCTCCCAGATCCGAGCCCGTATATCAACCGGCTCCCGCACCGCAGCAAAAGACTCGACGGGGATTACTGTCCTGGGCAGAAGCTTGTCTTCCACTCGGGAATATTCGGGCTTCCTGGACAGAGCATCCGCTCTTTGATTGTGCCCGCTAGGTATGTACCGAACCCGGAAGTCAAACCTCGCAAAGAAAAGAGACCACCGGATCTGGCGTTGGTTCAAATTCCGAGCGGTCTGCAGGCTTTCCAGATTCTTATGGTCCGTCTGGACCTCGATTTGATGCCGCGCTCCCTCCAGATGATGCCTCCAGGCCTCGAACGCCGCTTTGATGGCCAGCAGCTCCTTCTCCCAGATTGTATAATTGCGCTCCGAAGGGTTCAGTTTTCGTGAATGATACGCGCAAGGGAAGAGGGTACCACTGGGCGTCGTTGCCTGGAGTAACACCGCCCCAATGGCAATGTCGGAGGCGTCCGCCTCCACGACAAACGGCCGTTGCGGGTCAGGATGCTTCAAGATGGGCTCCTTCATGAAGGCTTCCTTCAAAGCCTGGAACGCCTGTTGTTCTGGTGCGTTCCACTGGAACCGAGTCTTCTTCTGCAGGAGCCGGGTGAGGGGGGCTGTCAAGGCAGCAAACCCAGGGATGAAAGTTAGGTAATAGTTGGCAAATCCAAGAAGTCGCTGAACATCCTTCACGCGACGCGGGGGTTGCCAACTCTGCAAAGACTCAACCTTACTCGGCTCCATGGCGATGCCCTCAGGAGTAATGCGGTGACCCAGGAAATCGATGGTCACCCGGTAGAACTGGCACTTCTCCAACTTGGCAAACAGCCGATGTTCTCGGAGTCGCTGCAGGACCTGATGGAGATGCTGATGGTGCACCTCACGCGACGGGGAGTAGATCAGGATGTCGTCCAAGTAGATCACGACAAACTGATCCAACAAATCCCGGAAAATGTCATTCAGGAAATGCTGAAACACAGCGGGGGCGTTGGTCAGGCCAAACGGCATCACCGTGTACTCAAAATGTCCATAGCGAGTACCAAACGCCGTCTTCCACTCATCACCCGGCCGAAACCTGACGAGGTTGTAAGCTCCATGCAGGTCCAGTTTCGTGAAGATCTTAGCCTCCCGGAGTCGGTCCAAGAGTTCGGGGATGAGGGGCAGCGGGTAACGGTTGCGCACCGTGATGGCGTTGAGTTTTCTGTAATTGCAGCAAAGCCGTAATTCGCCCCACTTCTTTTTGACGAAGAGCACGGGTGCGGACACTGGCGAGGACGAGGGCCGGATGAAACCGCGAGCCAAATTCTTCTCCAGAAAGTCCCGCAATGCAGCCAACTCGGGGTCCGACATGGAGTACAAACGCCCCACTGGGAGAGGCGCATCAGGGACTAAATCAATGGGGCAGTCATAGGGCCTGTGCGGGGGTAATTGATCCGCCTCTGTCTCGCTGAACACATCAGCAAAGTCGGACAGTTCGGGAGGCAAGGAAACCCCTGGGAAACCCTCCACCTGGCCGGCACAAATATGGCGGGAGTGGTCCACGCACTGCAAGCTTGGGAAGGTGACCAAGTTCTGTGACCAATAGATCTGTGGGTCATGCGCCCGGAGCCACGCCAGTCCCAAGACCACGGGGAAGTGCAGGTCTGAGGTGATATAGAACTGGATGGCCTCCACATGGGAACTGATGGCCATACATAATGGTTGCGTGGCGGCCGTAATAGGCCCAGACAGGAGCACTCGACCATCGATAGTCTCCACTAACATGGGCGGATCCACCGGGCACTGGGGAACAGCCCATTTGGCCACAAATGCTGAGTCCATAAAGTGGTGGCCCCAGAGTCAATTAAGGCATGGACTGGAATCCCCTCTGGCTTGCCAGGAAGGATCAGACGTGCCTCCAATATCAGATGCCGTGGAGGTCCACAGGCAGCATCAGAAAGACGTCGCTCAGTGTTGTGGGACGCCCGATCTATCACACCGTCTAGATCGGGCTCGGGGCGTTTCCCGACAGAAAAGTAGGGGACTTTCTCAGGGCAGACTCGATCACTGATGTCCGCTGTCGCTTCTTTGGGCAAAAAGCAGCCAAATGTCCAGGGTCCCCACAGTAAAAACACACCCCCCCCAATCGTCGTCTGTTCATTTCAGTCACCGATAGACGAGACCTGGCGGCACCCAGCTCCATTGGCTCCTCCCTTTGAACTGGGGGCTCACGCACAACAGGGGCGGCAGGGGTCTGTGGGGTGGCACGGCGACTCCTTCGCTGCTGCAACCGAGCATCGATCCGCAGGCAGAGATGGATCAGCCCATTCAGGTCTGAGGGAATATCCACACGGGCCAGCTCATCCAACATCTCCTCCGACAATCCATCCTGGAAGGCATCCACGAGCGCAGCCTCATTCCAGGCGGAATCCTGACTAAGCAGCCGGAAATCGCTGATATAGCCCTGTAGGGGGCGTTGACCCTGCCTCAGAGCTTTCAGACGTCGAGTAGCAGTCTGCGTCTTAATAGGGTCCTCATACATCAGACGCATATGATCACAAAACCCCACAAAGTTGTCCAACAATGGGCTAGGTTGAGCCAGCAGAGGCGTGCCCCAACGAGCTGCATCACCCGAAAGAAGGATTAACACAAACCCCACCTTATCCCGGTCAGTGGGGAAATCAGCTGCTCTCACGCTGATAAAGAGCTGGCATTGTCCCAGGAAAGCAGGAAACAGTTCTGGAGTGCCTGTAAATTTATCCGGCATTGCAACTTGGCATTTTCTCCTGGGTGGGGGTGATGGTGGGGGTGCAGCATGAACCTGAGCTTGCAGTTGAGCCACCTGAGCTGCCAGCAAAGTGAGTTGCTGGGTGAGCTGAGCATTCTCAGCACGTAGCTGCTCCATAATATTAGTAAGAGGTGGGAGGCTGAAAGCAAACTGTTCTGTACCAGCCTGCTACCGGCCTTGCAGAAAAGGCAACCCCTTTACAGACGGCAAAAGGCTGGAATACGTCTGCCAAATTTATTACAAAAACAAACAAAACATGAAACAAGATACCGGAGCTTTGAAACACTATCAGAGCGGTTGCTTTCAGCAAACCAGCCCTCCCCCAAACATTCCCTTTATAAAGAGTTCAGGGCGTGGCCTCTCTTTGCCTCCTTCCGAGAAGTCCCACAGCCTTCCTCTGCTTGCTCCTACTTGACTGCCTCCTGCGTCGGCCGTCCTTGAACAGGGCCAGCTGTGGGTCATCTTCATCCACACTATCAGGCTCACACAGCTGGGTCTCCACCAGGTAGGAGGGGCCTGGCTGGGGGCTCTGCGGAGCCTCAAAGCCATCATCAGCAAGTTCTTCAACACCCCCCTCCTCCCCCTCATCTGAGTCATCCGACCCAACTGCCGAACCCACAGGCTGACCCTGAATCACAACAGTGGCCTCCCACCTGTGCACGGGGGTGTGTGGCATCTCTGATCTGGATCTCTGGCATGTGTAACAACCCTTGACCCGTTCCTCAATGTCCTTGTCCAACCATGGCCACCAGAGGTAACTCCTGGCCAGTACCTTCATCCTGACCACCCCTGGATGCCCCTCGTGCAGGGATTCCAACACTCTGCCCCGGACTGCTGTGGGAATGATGACCCTGCTACCCCAAAGGAGGCAACCCCGGTGTGTGGATAGCTCATGTCGCCTGGTGAAGAATGCCTGGAATTCGGGACCCGGGGACTTGTTCTGCCAGCCTGTGCAAACCCACGAGTGTACCCTGCTCGTGATGTTGTCTGAGGCTGTCTTGGCTGCAATGTCCTTGACACGTACTGGGCATTCTGGTAGTTCCTGCAGTGCTAGGATCTGTGTTGCTGGGGCCGGGTCTGGTTCTGGGGTGTCTATGGGTAGCCTACTTAGGCCGTCTGTGTGGCCCATCTCCTTCCCTAGCTTGTGCACAAGCTTGGAATTGTATGCTGCAAGGAAGATGGACCACCGGAGCATTCTGGGAGATAGAATTTGGGGGGTCTGCTTGTCTGCTGTGAACAGGCCAAGCAGTGGTTTGTGATCTGTGTAAATTGTGAACTCCCTGCCTTATAGATAATCATGGAACTTTTTTACCCCTACCACTATTGCCAGGGCTTCCTTATCTATTTGGGCGTAGTTCCTCTCTGCTCCAGACAGCGTTCTGGAATAATAGGTGATTGGAATTTGGGCCCCTGAAGGTTCCAGGTGGCTTAGGACAGTGCCCACGCCGTAAGGGGACGCATCGCATGCGATGCAAATGGGCTTGGACTCTATAAAATGTGTTACTGTGGATTTGTCTGACAGGAGCACTTTTAAGGCTCTGAAACTCTGATCGTGGATGGGGGTCCAGGTCCATGCTGCCTTCTTGTCCAATAACCTGTGTAATGGTTCTGCTATTGCTGCCTTGTGTGGAAGGAAGGTGTGGTAGAAATTGAGCAGACCCAGGAAATGCCTGTAGCTCTGCTTTGTTCCTAGGCATGGGTGCCAGCTTGATTGCCCTTACCTTGGACTCTGTATGGTGGACTCCCTTGGCATCTATCCTGAACCCAAGAAATTCCGTGGAAGGGACACCTATGCTGCACTTTTCCCTTTTCAATTTGAGGCCAGCAGCACGCAGCCTGGTTAGGACTTCCCTAAGCCTACCTGCCAGTTCCTCAGCTGATGCTCCTGCAATCAGGATGTTATCGAAATAAGGGCAGACTCCTGGGATGCCCTTGAGGTTTTTTTCCATGATTTCCTGGAAAATTCCAGGGGCTACGCTGATACCAAACTGCAGCCTGTTCACCCTGAAAGCTCCCCTGTGAGTCACTATTGTCTGAATGTCAGCCGTTGCCCGGGTAACCGTGAGCTGTTGGTACGCCTGCGCAAGATCGAGCTTTGCAAAGATGGCGCCGCCTTGGAGGGAAGCGAGAACGTGGCTGACTGTGGGAACCGGGTAAGCGTGTGGGTTTAGGGCACGGTACACCGAGCACTTGTAGTTGGCGCAAATCCTCACCTCCCCATTGGATTTCAGTGGGGTGACTATCGGGGTCTCCCACTCTCCCCCATCTATGGGCTCTAAGATTCCCTGGCCCACCAGCTTGTCCAGTTCGCTCTCGATTTTCTGTTTGAGTGCGAAAGGGACTCGCCGCGGCCTGACCCTAATGGGGGGGACGCTCGGGTTCAACTTGAATGCGATAAGGGGCCCTGTGTACTTCCCCAGCTTCCCATCGAAGACGTCTGCAAACTCCTTGCAGACAGCCTTGATGGATTCTCCCTGGATCCAGTGGATCCCCGTGACCGCGATTCCCAGGGCCTCAAACCAGTCTAGGCCGACTAGACTGGCTCTCCGGCCCTCTACCACCACTACATCCAGGTGCTCCTCGCGACTCTTAAACCCCACGGAAAGGGTGGCCTCCCCCCTTACCTTGACCGGCGTGTTTTGGAAGTCGGTCAGCGCTAATTTTGAGGGCCGTAATTGAATCCGCTGCTTGCTCCGGCTGTTAATGTAATTAAAGGTCTCATCGGAGATGATGGAGACCACAGAGCCGGAGTCAAGTTCCATGTTGCAGGGAACGCCCTGCAAGCAGATTGTTAATCTAATTTTGGGTCTGAGCAGCCGGCGGCTACCTGTGTGGTGTATGCCCAGCCGGCTCTTGACATAGCCAATTTTAATTTGTATCAGGGCCCCAGTACCTCTCAACGGCGACTCCTCCCGGCACAGCTCATGGATCTCCTCTCGGGGGCGGCGGCTACGACAGACCGCGGCTATGTGGCCTGTCTTCTTGCAGGCCCGACACGTGGCCGACTGGAACTTACAGAGGCTGTGCACATGGTTTCTGCCGCAGCCTGCACAGTTCTGCGAGTTGTTGGCCAGCTTGGGCTTGTCCAGGTGCCCACCTCATTGGTCGGGGGTTGACGTCTGCCGGATGAGGTCGATGCTTTGTTCGTCCTCCTCGTCCTCAGCTGAGGTGACTTGCTGGTGGATGCTGGCCGTCTGGCTGCCGGTTCTGGACTCCTGGACAGCCTGGACAGCCCCGCAGGCTGCTTCGTGGGCCAGGATTGCGCCCTGGGCCTCCTGGAGCGAGATCTCGTCTTTCGCGAACAGGTGCTCCTGCAGCCTCATGTCTCGTAGGCCGCAAACCAGCCTGTCACGTAGCCGCTCCTCCAGGTTCGAAAATTTGCAGGCGACGGTGGCTTCTCGCAGGGCGGCGATGTATTCGGCCCCGGACTCATCAGGACATTGGTCCCTCTTCTCAAACTGTGACCTCAAAGCCAGTTTGGACATGCGGGGCCGGAAATTGGTGTTTAGCTTGGTGACGAGGTCCCGGTAAGAGACGGTATCTATGGCCTCCGGGGCAAACAGGTTTGCGGCAACCTCGAGGAGTGCGGGTCCACCTATGCAGAGCATGGCAGCTGCCTTTGAGCCGTCCTCCGAGATCTGGTTAAACCTCATGTACAGCTCGGCGTGCAACAGGTACCGGGCCCATTTTTCCGGGTGGCGGGTGTCGAACTCGCGGGGTTGCCCTGTTCGTGCCATCGCTGTTCCATTGGCTGCTGTGGCGTGTAGTTCCATTGCTTGTTGCGGTGGCCGGAGCCAGTCTCGGGTCTCTCATGGTGGCCGGTTGCGGTGGCTGGCGGTCGCGTTGGGGGAAAAGGAAAAGATTCCTCCTTTTCTTCAGCGCGCGGTGCGTTTCCCTAGTGACTTCAGCTCTTCTGTCGGCAGAATCCCACCTTCGTCGCCACTGTAATGTAGTGGGTCTGACGCAAGGAAGAGACGCCAGCCAGAGTACATGTTCAGCTCTTTATTGTGGGGGGTTCGTACTGGAGAACAAGGGCTACCTGGCCTCCTTATATAACTGGCTAGGTAGGCGGCTAGCCAATGGGGTTGGCCCTAGGTTTCCCACTGAAACTGGGTTTCCCGCCAAAACCGTCCAGGCCAACACCCCCTGGTGGCTGCTGCTATGCAGATGCCTGCACCTGGATACATAACAGTAGTACCTGGCTCAACAATAGTAACTGTGAGAGGGGTCAAGGTATCATAGTGAAAACCACTTAAATATGAGCCAGCAGTGTGTTACAGCTACCAATGCAGTGTAGGCTGCATGAAAAGAGGAAGAGTATCAAGATCACATGAAGTATTAGTACTACTATATAGTGTCTTGGTAAGGCTACACTTGAAATACTGCATCCAATTTTGATCATCACAGTACAAAAAAGATGCTGAGACACTAGAAAGAATGCAGAGAAGAACTGGGTATGTCTAGTCTAACAAAGAAAAGGACTAGGGGTGACATCATAGTCTTCCAATATTTGAGAGGCTGTCAAAGAAAAGAGAGGGACAACCTATTCTCCAAAGCATCTGAAGGTAGGACAAGAAGGAATGGATGGAAACTAATCAAGAAGTGAACCAACCTAGAAATAAGGAGCAGCTTCCTAATAGCTAAAACAATTAATCAGGGAACAGATTGCTTTCAAAAGTTGTGGATGCTCCATCACTGGAAGTTTTTAAGAAGAGACTAGACAGCTATTTGTCTGAAATGGTATAGGCTGTCTTGCTTGAGCAGAGGATTAGACTAGAACAGACATGTCAAACACAAGGCCCAGGGGCCGGATCAGGCCCACAAAGTGGTTTCATGTGGCCTGCAAACCCATCCTGGAAACAGTGAGGGAATGGCTCCCACTGCCTTGGCCCTGGCCCAGGCCAGCGGGGAGCCAATGTACAATTTCATGGTGGCCATCTATGCTGAAACGCATTTAGTCTTAGCTCTACAAGGCCGTCTGGAAACAGTGAGGGACCAGCCCCTGCTGTGTTGGCCCCGCCCACTGGGCGCACGCTGGGAAGGTATCACCCTTTGTGAGGAATGAAGAAATGCAGCATTGCCTGGAAGTGGCCAGCCCATGGCCCTGCCTACTTCAGGCAGGCTAGGGGCTGGTCAGCATTGCGCTTCTCTTCAGATTCATGCCACCCAGCTCAGCCTCTCAGCACTGTGAGGAGAGCACCCCGCTACCTGCCAAAACCAGGCAGGCTGGGGGCTGGGCAGCATTGTGCAGGTAACACCAACTCTCATGCTGCTCATGGCATCCCCTCCCCCAGAGCCTACCAAGCCAGATATATGAAGTAGGTGAGGGCCATGTGCTGGCCACTTCCAGGTGATGGCGCATTTCTTCATTACTCACAAAGGATGACACTTCCCCAGCTGCATTTCTTGCCTGTTTTTCTCCCTCCCTCATCTCAAATATTTTCCCACCACTCAAAAGAAGGAAGGAAATAGAAGGAGGGTCTGAGGGAAGTCCTACCTTAGTCCTTCACTGCTGCCCTTTCACCATCCCCTTGCCCCCTCCTCCTGGCCTATCCTGGGGGGGGGTTCCATCCTATTGCTAAGGAAGCTTTGGATACAAAGCCAGGTCTCCTCACATGGAGAGGGAGTGGGCCTCCCTCTTGACTTTGCTGTCATACCTATCATGAGCAACATGGCTAAGGAGAGGAGGTAAGTGCAGCTGGGCGCACCCTTGGGGAAGTGGGGCTGGGCTTAGTGCCATGGGTGCTTGAGGGCTGGACTGTGCATTTGACCTCTGCGCCATTGTCCAACCTCCCACACACACATGCCTGAGAGGAACAGTGAGGCTCTTCCAGTGGACTATGCCTTGGCACTTACCCCAGTCCCATCTCCTTCTGCCAGAGACCCTCAGATCTGTCCCACTCCTGCCCAGCCCCCCATAGGTACCCTTCATGCAAATGATGTAGAGCTGGCCATGCCCACCCAGTAGGCCACACACACTCCAGCCATGCCCACCCAGTAGGCCATGCCAACCCTGGCCACACCCATCCGGCCCCCAAGGGCAGCTGCAATGCTGATGCAGCCCTCAATGAAATTGAGTTTGCCACCCTTGGACTAGACGACCTCAAGGTCTTGTCCAAATTTGTTATTTTTTTTACTTCCTAAAATATCCACTTCATCATTAATTTGTTGAACTTCTGTAAAGTACCCTATAGTAATTACTAACTTCTTTAATCTTCTCTTTTCTCTGTACAAACCTTTTTTTATTCTCTCTTCAAATTCAACTAGCTCAATTTTAACTGATTTCACCTGTCTGAGATGGTATAGGTTCTCCTGCTTGACCAGGGGGCTGGAATAGAAGTCCTCCAAGGTCCCTTCCAGCTCTATTGTATTCTAAGTGGATCTTATATGCTGCTGCATAAAATCTAGCCATATGCACAGTAATAAATGGTAGTTCATGTATAATCAGCATCTGAGCAACCAGGATATTTGCTGATCAAAGGAAGATTGACTCTGATTCAAATGTTTTTATAAAAGGAGAGTATATTTTGTGATTTCCATATCTCTAGAATCAAAAAGGTAGAGTGTTTCATTCAATGCTTCTTTTCTCTATTTGCCATCTGGAGGAGAGAACATGGCACTGGATGAGAGACAAAGCTTTCTGACCACTTGATGTTACTAGCTTTGTGAGATAGCCAGCAACAATGATAATACAGGTAGTTCTGGTTTAGCAACTGCAACTAATTCAGGTAAAATAGTCACCAAGCAACATGATCACAAAGCAAACCATATGAAGACTATAGAGTCTTCATAGACTATAGAGTCTTCATAGACTATAGAGTCTATGAAGACTCTAAATAAAATTCTCTTGTGCATTAGTGGCAACAATATTTTCACTCATGGCATGTATTGTCAGGTGCAGAAAATTGTATGTAAGTGTACATTTTGGTTGAAAATTTTTTTTTACTATTATTATTGTCATATTTGCAAACAGTTGCTTAATGAGGCAGTTGCTAAATGAGGGGTTGTTTCACCTGATCATTCCATTCTTGAGAACCAAAGATATAGAGAAACCCAGACTTAGGAGTTTAAACAGCCTTAATCCAGATAGCTCTGATACAAATACTACACATGAAAATGGAGGGAGACCCACTTGATGATCTAAAAGCGTTGATATAAAAGCCTCTTTGGCAAAGGAAGAAAGCTAGAATAAGATTGAAGATTGGGGATTTGATTTATTAAAGGGGAGTCTACCTTGTCAATTACAGGGTTAAAAGGGGAATGGGTTATTAGATTTAAAATAGTGGGAAATTAGTGGGAAATAAGGCTCTGATTTGTATAATATTGAAAAATGAGGATTGAAAGGGAAATAAAAGTTAACTATCAGGAATATGTTTGACTTACTGATTAATCCAGGCAATATGTATAATTGCTATGATCTACTAAAAGGGGATATTTTATTATTAACTAGAAAATTTAGTATGGTGGGAAATAGAAAATCTTTAGGAAATAGAATAAGATTAAATTTAAACAGGTAAAATGTGTATTTTGGATATTAATAGTTTCTTATGAAGTGAGATAAGGGAAACCTTGGTTACCTAGAGCTTGAAAATAATGGATTTTAAAGGTTGATTGGAATATTGGTGAGAATTTTAAAATTAAGTAAAAATTAATAACAGGACATGGATTGTTATACCCAGATTAATTAAAATATGTATAAGCTAAAATGCATTGATAAATGTAACAATGATGTTTTTATTGAGTTGATTTAATCAGAAATGTACTAGCTTGATTAAGGGAAAATGAAGAAGAAATATTTGATGATGTAACCTGAGATGGGTACTAAAGTTTATGTTACTGAATTATTGTTTAACCCTGCCACCCTGTTGCTTTTCAAATAGGTAAAGGTAAAGGTTCCACTGCACATGCGTGCTAGTTGTTTCCAACTCTAGGGGCCGGTGCTCATCTCCATTTCAAAGCCGAAGAGCCAGCGTTTGTCCAAGGATGTTTCTGTGGTCATGTGGCTGGCATGACTAGACGCCAAAGGTGTACAGAACGCTGTTACCCTCCCACCATAGTGGTCCCTATTTTTATACTTGCATTTTTACGTGCTTTCGAACTGCTAGGTTGGCAGAAGCTGGGACGAGTAACAGGCGCTCACTCTGCTATGCGGCACTCGGGATTTGACCCGCCAAACTGCCGATCTTCTGATCGACAAGCTCAGCGTCCTAACCCACTAAGCTAAATGTAAAATTGGAAAACCAATATTATAAAAAATATTATAAAAGCACCCAGCCTCAGATAGAGCCTCTTTCCCCCTTATTAGAATTTATTATAATTTAATATTCAGATAGCAATAAAGATCAGAAAGGAAGGAGAAAGATGGGTGAGAGTGAGGATGTTAAAGAAAAAAAATCAGTGACATGACCTTTTTCATTGCAGTAGAGTACAAAATTAAGTTACATCCTCAACTTTTTACTTTACAACTCTTCTAGATAAAAGTCATTTCAATAACAACTAAGTTAATTGTCACAGCCTGAAATCAAAGTTTCATTTTGTGTGTGTGTGTTTTGAGGTAAAGTCCCACTTAAGTATGAGCCAATGGTGAACTGCAGCTGCCAAAAAATGCAGTCCTAGGTTGCATTAACAGGGATAGTATCAGGATCAGGTGAAGTTTACTACAGCTTTATACTGTTTTTTAAGATCACACTTGGAATACTGTATCCAGTGTTGGTTACTGCGACACAGAAAAAATGTTGAGACTCTAGAAAAAATACAGAGAAAAGCAACAACAAGTAGGGGACTGGAGACCAAAATGTTTGACAGTTACAAGAACTGGGTACATCTAGTCTAACAAAGAAAATTAAGGGTGACATGGTAGCAGTCTTCCAATATTTGAGAGGTTGTCACAGAGAAGATGAGCAGCCTATCTTCCAAAGCACCTGAGGACAAGACAGATGGAAATTTATCAGGGAGAGAAATAACCTAAAAGTAAGGAGAAATTTCCTGACAGTGACAAAATTAACCAGTGGAATGGCTTGCCTCTAGAAGTATTTAAGAAGACATTGACAGTCATTTGTCTGGAATGGTATAGCATCTCCTGCTTGAGTAAGGCATTGGACTAGAAGAACTGCAATGTCCCTTCCAATTTTGTTATTCTGTATTCTGAAAATTCAACAAAGGTAGCACTTAGCAATAGCACTTAGACTTATATACCAGTTCAGGGTGCGTTACAGCCCTCTCTAAGTGGTTTACAGAGTTAACAATCTCAGGCCTTATTTTACCAGCCTCAGAAGGATGGAAGGCAGAGTCAATCCTGAGCCAGTGAGACTCGAACTTCCAAATTGATGGCAGTCAGCAGTCAATAGAATTAACCTGCAATACTGCATTTTAACCACTTCACCACCACAGCTCCTCCCTTAGAACTGGAACAAGATCAAAGTAAAATGTAAAGAAATAATTATAAGGGTTTAGAATTAATTGAAATAAAAAATGTTAAAAGTTTGAATTATAAAATTTAAAATGGATTAAGGAATATTTTGAATATTTATTTCAAAGTACTTGAATTTAATTAAACAAATATCTTCATGGGAAAGTAGACTTTCTTAAGAGGGTTAATTGGTGGATTAGGAAAGAAAATGAGTGTCAACTGAGCAAATCTGGATTTTCCCAGAGACTATACAAAGGATGATGTACAAATCTGAAAATAATATTTATTTACCAATAAAATTTATATAACTTTCCATTTTACAAATATTATTGTGGCATCTATTCAGAGAAATTTTATTTTATTTGAAGGGAGAAGGGAAAAAGATTTACAAATACAGAATAAAAGAAAGGATAAATATAAATCTGAAGAATTTGCAATATAAATGAGTGAGACAGAAACAATAATTCAAGAAATGAAAAAAGATTTAGACAATATGACATTACTGGATTTAAATGGAAAAAGGATTTTGCCTGAGATGGAGAATAGCTATAGAGCAATCTAGTGAAGAAAGAAAGGATAGTGTTATTGAAACCCTAAAAAAATTTTCAGAATGAGAAGAAAACATGGATGTAGAAGTGAATAAGATACACAGAATTAATAGGGGGAAAAATGAAAAGTTAAGACCTGTACCTTGTAGATCTTATCAGGAAGAAGACAAGAAACCAGTTTCTAAAAAAACATCTTAACATTAAGCTAGGGTATCAGAATAAGGGGGAAAAAATTTGATCAGGGATAATAAATCCTTTATAAAACATCAGAAACCTTTTGTGAAGTTTTCTGCTGAAAATGAATAGAAATGACTTGATGATTTTTGGATTTGCCTATTGAAAAGGGTTAACTATGGGAAGAAGCCATAATGTAATGTAATCGTAGAGGATGGAATGATACTAAGTTTGTTTGTAACTCTGCTAAAGATCAAAAGTCATTTTAAAAAATATCTTTCCTTTGCCCTTTTTAAATTTTTCTGCACTTTCTTTTCTTTCTTAATCTCATTTTCTGTATTTTTTCATATTTTTCTTGTGTAAAAAAAGTCTACATAAATTTGCCCAATTTTCCCCAAACCTCATTTTTAGTTTTTCATTTATCACCATTTTTCTTACATCATTTTTCTTTTGTTTAATTTCAGAAATTTCTTTCTGTTTATTAATTCATGCTATTCACATTTACTCCTTTTACACAGTCATAGTCTTTCATATGCTCTGATCATCAAGAAGCAAGGCCATGGATAATGATCACTGATGCTGCTGTGGTTAAAAATATCATATGATATTTTTAATAAAATAAAAATAGGTTACTAATTGAGTCAGTATTTAGATGTCAATTGAGTGAATATTTAGACCACTATGTCAATAAACACCTACTTCTCACACTATTGTACACAAGTTAGGATTTCTAAACTAGAGATGGTCTTGCAAGCTAGCATATTGTTGCTTGCATCTTTTCAACAAGGAAATATATGGAAAACTAATATACATTTGGAGACACCTCATGCTAAATCATATGTAGAAATAATTTCATTACTGTTTTAGTGTACTGTGTATTCATCTTTACAACTTTCTGACATAGGTCAAGCAGAAAGCGATCAACGTAAGGGCACACAGTGAGGTTTTGGACATGAAAAGGATTTCAATTCACCTATCTATATATGCCAGCCAATCTCATGGAATCAGGGTCATATGAAACACCTCTTTTTTTTCTATTTTAGGGCCAAATTGTTTTGCTGAGACCATGGTTATTCCAGCAGGTCGAGAAGTGAAGACAGATGAATGTACTATATGCCACTGTACTTACGAAGAAATTACTTGGAGAATTGAACGACAAGCTATGTGTACCAGACACGAATGCAAGCAAATTCAGATCTATTAATCTAGGGACTCAGGATACTTTTATAAAATATTTAAATCCACCAGATGTTTTGGTAAAAAGCAGTCAATTTCAAGGGACATTTTGTTGAAGATTAAGCAGGCAGCAGATTTTGTTTTCGACAGGAAGAAATATATATGTCAACATTTACACTTAAAATAGTTATGTCATTGTGTTATATTTCCAAGTGAGTACTTTACAATAGAATCACAGATTATATTATTTCTATAGTTCCATTAGTTTAAATTTAATGTTTTATATAGATACTAATTAAAGTAACATAAATGGTTGACTGTCTTCTTGCATAACTGACCATGCATAAAATAATGTTTGTTATATTATATAGACTATTTTTATGAAGGAACAACAACAGGCTTAGAAAAGGTAAAAAATAGATAATATTATAACCACTTAAATTTGCAAAGAGTTGTTATTGACTTTAGTAATTTTCATCTGCACAGAAATATGCACACAATATGTGCCAATATTACTTTACTGTTGACATACACTGGCATGAACATACGGTAATCTGAGAGTAACTGGGCTACTTCATAATCTGCTGCCTAATTTTTACATTCTGTTATAAGAAAATTAGTCTCCCATCAATAGTCTGGAAATATAAGTTGTGAATTTTCTGTGGTTAAGCATTTAATGCATATGAATAAATCATATAATTTATGTTTATTCTATTTTAACTTAATTGAAATTACTTTTCCTGATAGGCAAATAATATCTGACAAAACATTGTAAAGTTTAGAGCCTTGGTGGAGCAGTGGGCTAATGCCTCCTTAAGTAACGCCAGCTGCCTGCAATTAGTGCAGGTTCGCATCCCACCAGGCTCAAGGTTGACTCAGCCTTCCATCCTTCCGAGGTAGGTAAAATGAGGACCCAGATTGTTGGGGGCAATTAAGCTGACTTTGTAATAATGCCGCTTGGGGGTGTGTGTGAAAGCCCTAATAAGCAGGCATATACATAGAATGAAGGCTACTGCTAAGCTTGTAAGCCGCCCTGAGTCTTCGGAGAAGGGCGGGATATAAATGGAATTAAAATAAAAAAAATAAATAAAGTATATAACACATGGCATTCCTACCTAATATGTAATAGTAATAACAATAGCACTTAGACTTATATACTGCTTCACAGTGCTTTACAGAACTCTTTTAAGTGGTTTACAGAGTCAGCATATTGCTCCCAACAATCTGGGCCTTCATTTTACTGACCTCGGGAGGATGGAAGACTGAGACAATCTTGAGCCAATGAGAATCAAACTGCTGAACTGCCAGCGGCAGCAATCAGCAGAATTATCCTACAATACTGCATTCTAACCACTGCTCCACCATGGCTCTTTATAAATTATTTGTGAAAAGACAGATTGTCAATCATGTTCAAGTCAAGTGCTCTTATGACATCATTTTCAAGAATCCAAGACAGAATGAAAAATATTACAGTTTTTATGTTAGAAAATTAAATGCTGGAAAATCCTGGCATCTCTTGATCTATAAAAATGACCTTTTTAAAATAAACCCCAATAAGGAGAATTTTTAAGCATTTAATTAATTTAGGCATCTTTCCCAAATATCTCAAAATAATTTACTGTTATTAAGACCGTTAAACTTGTTAAGATTAGTATTTCTTTTCAATTTAAAGGCTAAAGAACTGATATAATTCCAGTGAGAAATAGCACTTTTCAAATATACCTCAGCTCTTGACAAAGAAGTGGAAAACATTTGTTTTATGTTTGTTTATTAATTAGCCTCCTCATAAATGTTTGTTTCATAAATAAATTTACATTCAGTATTTTGAATATTTTTGAAAATACTAAGGTGTTTTATTTATTGTATTTTTATGATGAAACAATGACACAAATTTTTCAAACAACTTATCTTACAAATTCCAACATTATGTTAAAAGAATGCAATAATAGCAACAGATAATTTTTCTATTACCTTCCTGAGGGGAGAATCATCTTAAATTCAACATTTTCTTCCTCTTAAGTAAATATAAGTGTCATGGTTCTGATTAATGAGACCGTTCAAACAACATTCAAGCATTGTTTTATCTAAAAGTCTATAATAATGAAACGAAGCATCGGCACTCATGAATGGATGCCAGAATCTGAATTCTCCTCCCCTTGACCCCCACATCATACAGAATTTCCCTCCCTTATTTATATGTCATGAATCACATTTACCAGTTAATTCAACACACAAAGTTTCACTTCCCTTGTGAAGCGGCTCCTTTGTCAAAACATCCAGGTTGCATTTCTCCCATGTTTTAGTGATTCAAAACCCAACAGTTAAAGCAAAAGGCTGCCTCTTATATTGTCAGTGCAAAAACATGTCAATGTTTGCAGCATTGACATCCGCCCCCCCTTGCAAAAAGGACAGATCCTGTAATGTAAATAAAACACAAGTTAGGGGCTGGCTTTTGGTTTGTTGGGGTGTTTCTCATAAAACCTTTTGATAAGTCTGTCAGCTTTCACATTGCTAGACTTCACCCAAATGGCTTCAGACAATGGGTATCCCTTCCATTGTACTAGGTACTGTAATTTTCCCTTAAAGATTCTAGAGTCAAGAATATGTTTCACTTCATAATGGGTCTGACCCGCTACTACAAGGGGTCCAGGTGCCTTCTTAGGGGGAGGTCTTAAAGTGGAGGCCCAAAAAGGTTTCAGTAAGCTACAATGGAAAACCGGGTGAATTTTTCCCAAAAGTCTGGGGAGTTTCAATTTTACTGTGACCTGTTTGATGATTTTCACAATGGGAAAAGGCCCCAAGAATTTTGGTCTCAATTTCTTGCCGGGTAATTTGAGACGTAAATATTTAGTTAATAGATAAACCTTTTCCCCAACTTGGAATGTTCTTTGGGGAGCCCTCATTTTGTCAGCTTGTTTTTTATGTTTTAGAAGTCTTTTTAAATGCTGTTTTCATGTTCCTCCTCCACCCCCTCACCCATTGATCAAGTGTCTGGGAAGCAGAGGGCACCTGAGGGTAGTCAGGCATTGGGCTGAACTCTTTTCCTGTGGCTACTCTGAAAGGTGTGTAGCCAGTGCTGCTGTGAACAGAATTATTGTAGGCCACCTCGGCGAAAGGAATGAGGTCAGTCCAGTTTTTCTGTTGGTAGGAAACATAGCATCTGAGGTATTGCTCCACCATTTTGTTAGCAGATTCTGCAGTCCCATTGATAGCTGGATGAAAAGCAGATGATAAGCCTTGAGATGATCCAATTAGTTTAAGGAAATTCCTCCAAAATTTTGCTGTGAACTGCACTCTTCTATCTGAAATTATTCATTTAGGGGCACCATGCAGTCGGTAGATATGTTTCAAAAACAATTTAGTCAGTTGTTGGGCAAATGAGAGTACTTTACAGGCGATAAATTGAGCCTGCTTTGAAAACAGGTCTATCACAGTCCAGATGACAGTATTTCCTCTACTTTTGGGTAGGTCTACAATAAAGTCCATAGCTATTTCTTCCCATGGTTGAGAAGGGTCTGCCACCAGCTGCAGTAACCCAGGGGTTTTCCTTGGAATTCTTTTCATGGTGGCACATACAGTACAACTCCTGACATAGTTTTCCACAGCTTGTTTTTGCCCTGGCCACCAAAATTGCTGGCGGATGAGGTGTAGAGTTTTTAAATATCTGAAGTGTCCAGCCTGTTTTACATCATGGCTGCGTTTGAGAGCAATGAGACGGAGGGTTTCACATAGATACAGTCCCCCCCCGCATTGTATGCCAAACCATCCCTGCATGTTAGGGAGGTTTGATTATCTTTGAACCATTGATCGGTGAGGAGCTCTCATTTTATCTTCTTCGCTCCCGGGTCATCAGGATTAGGGGTTCTGCAAGGTGTGAGTTGTGCTGCAGGTTGTGAACTGGGGATAATTGACTCATACACCTCTTTGCATTCACTTTTGTACTGTGGCAATCAGGATAGCGCATCAGCTAGGAAGTTTTTTTCCCTGGTACGTACTTTAAAATTAAAACAGTTAAAGTACTGTGCCCATTGCACTAATTTTGGGGACAATTTGTGGGGAGTTTTTAGAGCCTCTAATTTTTGTGATCTGTCCATACTTCAAAAGGCACCTTGCTCTCTTCTAAATAGTGTCGCCATTTTAACAGTCCCCACCTAATTGCAAAGGCCTCCTTCTCCCAGAGTGTCCATCTCCTCTAGCTTTCAGTGAATTTCTTAGAGGTGTAGGCATAAGGTTGCAGGACCCCACTTTTATTTCTTTGCAGTAACACAGCTCCGACTGCCATGTCACTGGTGTCTGCTTGAATTATGAAGGGCTCCCCTGGGCAAGGGTGCTTTAGAACTGGTTCAGCCGCCAATAGTCTTTTTAAATTCTCAAAAGCTTTCTGACAACTCATAGTCCATGCTAGTGGTTGGCCAGGTTGTGGTTTTCCCCCTCCCTTGCCTGGTTTGAGTAGTTCTGTAAGAGGTAAAGCAATCTTGGCAAAAGAGGGAATGAATTGACGGTAGAAGTTGGCAAACCCTAGGAAGCTCTGAAGCTGTTTGCGAGTTTTGGGGGGCTGCCATTCAATTATAGCTTTCACTCTGGCTGGGTCCATTTCGATGCCCTCATTGGAAATTCTATAACCAAGATAATCTAATTGGTTTTGGTGAAATTCGCATTTTGACTATTTGACATAAAGGTTGGCATTCAATAGTTTCTTTAACACATCTTTGACCAGTCTTATGTGGTCAGTCATATTCGTACTGTATATCAGGATGTCATCAAGATACACCAGAACCCCTTTGTATAAATGATCGTGTAGGACCTCATTAATCAACTGCATAAATATGGCTGGGGCCCCCTGCAGTCGAAATGGCATGACTTTGAACTGGTAGCTTCCCAAGGGGCAGTTGAAGGCAGTTTTCCACTCATCCCCCTCCTTTATTCTCACCCAGTAATATGTTTCTCTCAGGTCTAATTTAGTGAAGACGCTCCCCTTAGCCAGGTGTGTTAGTAAGTCTTTCAGGAGGGGGAGAGGGTATTTATTTTCCACACTCACAGCGTTAAGACCTTTATAGTCTAGAGATGAAGAGACACATCTTTTTTCTCTTTGAACAACACAGGGGCTCCCACAGTAGACTTGGCCTGTTCAGTGAATCCCCTCACTAGGTTTGTATCCACATATCGCTGCATCTCCTCCATTTCAAGGGGCGACATAGCATACATTCTTGGTCGTGGAAGTTTGGCCCCTGGCAACAGTTCAATGGAACAATCATTGGACCAGGGTGGGGGCAAGGTACTCTAGGTCCTGGTACTCGCTGGGGATGAGCGGCTCGCCTGGTGGGCATGAGGCAGCCATGTGTACTCACTCAATGGGTGGGCTAAAATCCCCTGTAACATCTGTTGAATCAATGGGGGGATCGGGCCCTATGGATAGTCTCACAGTTCTCATTCCTTTCTCCCACCAGATAAACAGCTTCCATTTGTCCAACCAGGCTAATCCTAGAATCACAGCCTCAGTCATTTTTGGAGCCACCAGGAAGCAAATAAATTCCCAGTGCTCACCTATTTCTAGGCGTAGGGGCTCTGTTAATTGTGTGACTAAAGTCCCTCTCATCAGGGAGCCATTGGCTTGCTCGAACCTCACAGGTTTGGAGAATAGTTTTGCTTGTATGCCCAGTTTCATGGCAAATGGCAAGCTAATGATGCATCGGGAGCATTCAGAATCAGTTAGCATCTTTAAATCTACCTGCGTACCTGACTTAGGGATTATGAGCTTGGCAGGTAGCGATAAAGGTGGGACATGTCAGCTTACCATCAGGTCGTTTCCTCTTTTGTTATCGCTGTCAAAAGAGTGTAGAATGGGGGTGGGTCCGTTCTCCTGTGGAGGATGTGACCTGGTCAGCAGGTTCCTGCGTCATCTGGTTGGACTTCTCTCCACTTAGCCGCTGAGCAGGTTTCTTTCTCACTACTGGTCCTGGTCTGTTCTGCTGTTGGGGGAAGGGGACTGGGTATTTTGCTGCTTGATGACTCTGCTGCCCGCATCGGAAACACTTAATTGCCAGGCCTACAGGTGGCCTGGGTCTTTCAGCCATCACAGTAGCTGGAGATTTTCATGGGAGTGATTGCCATTTGGGTTGTTCTGACCTTCAGGTAGGAGAGGCTTCTTACAGTGGGCAAGCTGAACATCTAATTTCACCACTGCCTGGTATCATTCATGCAGCTGGTCAGGCACAGCTTGGTAGATACATGCCTGACAAAGGTGGTCATCTAAGCCTTCTCTAAAAAGATAAATTATGGATTGCTCAGGTCATCTCGCTATCCGACTGGCCATCTTTCAAAACTCCCGCACATACTCCAGGGCAGTCCGGTCAGCTTGTTTTATCTTGTGGATTTGTTCTTCTGCTTTGAGGGCAATGGATGGGTCCTCCATGGATCTTTCCCTCAGCCCTAGGAGGAAAAGGTGGGGGTCCTCCAACTCAGGGGCCTGCTCGTTATATAAATTGTTCAACCATTCGGATGCTCCTCCCTCGGTTGGACGCAATCACATCGACCATAGCACCTGGGTCTGGGTAGAGATGGGCCCAGCGATTCAAGTGAGAGCATACTTGGTTGAGGAAGAAAATCAGTTTGTTTGGGTTCCCATTTGTTAGGCATATGGTGATAGCCTACAATGTTGGGTTGAAAATATATTAACCATGATGTTATGTCTTTAAGATGTTAATTGGCCAATGGGTGTGTAAGTGTTCTCATGGCCATAAGGGGAAGCTAGGAACGTAGCTTCTCTCTCTCTGAATTCACTGCTCTCTACTATTACTGTTTTGCTGTACTGTTGGTTTACTACTGTGATAAACCTGAACTGTGTATTGACCTCTGGACCAGTAAGAAGACTTTGTATTTTGGATTACTCCTTGGACTGTTGCTATTGTGTATGACCTGGACTGTTTATTTTTGACCGTGCATCACCACCTCAAAGTAAAATACTTTTTGCTTTTTACAACTCAGTGTACTCTTGTGGTTACTGTGTGACTCTTACTGCTCTCAGTACCCTTCCTTGTCTGTGCAACTCTTTGGTAGCACAAGGAGACCTCTGCAGAACAAATCCTTAACACCATTGAAGGTTGCTCTGAAGGGTGGGCTCATCATTGCTTGCTGGGGGCCCCCATTGCTGCTGGCACCACCCTGGTTGTTAGTTAAATGTTTGCTGGGGGCCCCACTGCTGTTGTGTCTCCAGTTGCTGCTGGCCCCACTCTGGTTGTTGATTTAATGGCTGCCAGGGCCCCCACTGCTCCTGGCCCCACTGGTCCTGCTGTATGTTCAGGGGTTGCATGTTTGGGCCCTGCTGCTGCCACCCTTGCTGTTGTCCTCCCACCAGCTTCTGATTTCCGGGCCTCTGAGCGTGCCCCAGCTGTTGCAAGGCCTCTATTAGCTGGGGCAAGCTCAGAGGTTGTTGTGCTTTCACTTGTGGGGGTTCCCCAACCTCCCATTGCTGCAGAGGCCCCAGGCTGGGATCCTACATCTCTGTGGGTCTGGAGGGCCTGGCGGGGGACTCATGGGGCTAGCAGGCAGTCTGGTCTGCTGACAGGATTTTCCACTCACCCAAAGTCTCAGTGGCAGATGGTCTGGCATCTCTCCACCATTCTGCTTTTGAGGGCTTCAGCAGTGCAGTCTCAAGGCCTCTGTAGTCTCCACTGGAGTGGTTCCAGCCTGACAACCAGCTGATTTCTGCTAACTGCTTGGGTTCTGCCCCAAAATGGGAGTCCTGCAAAAACTCATCTTCCCACAGCATTGTTGTTGTTGTTAGCTGCGAAGTCGTGTCCAACCCATCGCGACCCTATGGACAACATTCCTCCAGGCCTTTCTGTCCTCTACCATCTTCTGGAGTCCATTTAAGCTCACGCCTACTGCTTCAGTGACTCCATCCAGCCACCTCATTCTCTGTCGTCCCCTTCTTCTATTGCCCTCGATCTTTCCCAGCATTAGGCTTTTCTCCAGTGAGTCCTTCCTTCTCATTAGGTGGCCAAAGTATTTGAGTTTTAGCTTCAGGATCTGGCCTTCTAAAGAGCAGTCAGGATTGATCTCCTCTAGGACTGACCGGTTTGATCGCCTTGCAGTCCAAGGGACTCGCAGGAGTCTTCTCCAGCACCATAGTTCAAAGGCCTCAATTCTTTGGCGCTCAGCCTTTCTTATGGTCCAACTTTCACTGCCATACATTGCAACTGGGAAGACCATAGCCTTGACTATACGCACTTTTGTTGACAGGGTGATGTCTCTGCTTTTTAGTGTGCTGTCTAGATTTGTCATGGCTTTCCTCCCCAGGAGCAAGCGTCTTTTAATTTCTTGGCTACAGTCCCCATCTGCAGTGATCTTGGAGCCCAGGAAAATAAAATCTGTCACTACCTCCATTTCTTCCCCATCTATTTGCCAGGAATTGAGAGGGCCAGATGCCATGATCTTGGTTTTCTTAATGTTAAGTTTCAACCCAAGTTTTGCACTCTCCTTCTTCACCCGCAACAAGAGGCTCTTTAGTTCTTCTTCACTTTCTGCCATTAGAGTGGTATCATCTGCGTATCTTAGGTTGTTGATATTTCTTCCGGCAATCTTAATTCCAACTTTTGATTCATCTAGCCCTGCCTTTCTCATGATGTGCTCTGCATATAAGTTAAATAGGCAGGGCGACAGTATACAGCCTTGCCGGACTCCTTTCCCAATTTTGAACCAATCAGTGGTTCCGTGTCCAGTTCTCACTGTTGCTTCTTGACCCGCATATAGGTTTCTCAAGAGACAAATAAGATGGTCTGGTACTCCCATCTCTTTAAGAACTTGCCACAGTTTGTTATGATCCACACAATCAAAGGCTTTCGCATCAATGAAGCAGAAGTAGATGTTTTTCTGGAACTCCCTAGCTTTCTCCATGATCCAGCGTATGTTGGCAATTTGATCTCTAGTTCCTCTGCCTCTTCGAAATCCTGCCTGTACTTCTGGTAGTTCTCGATCCACATACTGCTGAAGTCTAGCTTGTAGGATTTTAAGCATGACTTTACTAGCATGAGAAATGAGTGCAATGGTGCGATAGTTTGAACATTCTTTGGCACTGCCTTTCTTTGGAATTGGAATGTAAACTGATCTTTTCCAATCCTGTGGCCACTGTTGAGTTTTCCAAATTTGCTGGCAAATTGAGTGTAGCACTTTTACTGCACTGTCTTTTAAGATTTTGAATAGCTCAGCTGGAATACTGTCACCTCCACTAGCTTTGTTGTTGCTCAGCTTTTCTAAGGCCCACTTCACTTCACATTCTAGGATATCTGGCTCGAGGTCAGTGACCACCTCATTGTGATTATCAGGGACATTAAGCTCATTCTTGTATAGTTCTTCTGTGTAATTTTGCCACCTCTTCTTAATCTCTTCTTAATCTCTTCTGTTAGGTCCCTGCCATTTTGGTCCTTTATCATGCCAATTTTTGCATTAAATGTTCCCTTCATCTCTCCAATTTTCTTGAAAAGATCTCTGGTCCTCCCTATTCTATTGTTTTCTTCTATTTCTTTGCACTGTTCATTTAAGAAGGCATTCTTATCTCTTCTAGCTATTCTCTGGAATTCTGCATTCAATTGGGCATATCTATGTTTTTCTCCCTTGCCTTTCGCTTCCCTCCTTTCCTTAGCTATTTGCAAAGCTTCCTCAGACAGCCATTTTGCTTTCTTGCATTTCTTTTTCTTTGGGATGGTTTTGGTTGCTACCTGTTGTACAATGTCGCGAACCTCTGTCCATAGTTCTTCAGGCACTCTGTCTATCAGATCTAATTCCTTAAATCTATTTGTCACCTCTGAATTCTCCTCCCCTTGACCCCCACATCATACAGAATTTCCTTCTCTTATTTATATGTTATGAATCACATTTACCAATTAATTCAACACATGAAGTTTCGTTTCCCTTCTGAAGTGGCTCCCTTATCTTGTCAAAACATCCGGGTTGCATTTCTCCCGCGTTTTAGTGATTCAAAACCCAACAGTTAAAGCAAAAGGCTGCCTCTTATATTGTCAGTGCAAAAACATGTCAATGTTTGCAGCATTGACAATAAGATTATTAGCATGGTCAATTTACAGGATTTGGTCATTTTTACTAGAAGACACAGCTAATATAATATTGATCCAATATCAACTCCCTAATAATAATAACAGAATAACAGAGATTCCTAGACCTTGGAGGTCTTCTAGTCCACCCCCCTACTCAAGGAAGAGACCCTATACCATTCCAGACATGTGGCCATCCAGTCTTTTCTTAATTAAAAGCTTCCAATGATGGACCACCCACAAATTCTAAAGGCAACCTATTTCATAGGTTAACTGTTCTCCCTGTTAAGAAATTTCTTCTTAGTTCTGGATTGTTTCTTTTCTTGATTAATCTCCATGCATTGTTTCTTGTCTTTCCTTCTGGTGCTTTGGAAAATAGGTTGACCCCCTTCTTCTTTGTGGCAGCCCCTCAAATATTAGAACACTACTTTCATGTCACCCCTAGTCCTTCTTTTCACTAGACTAGAAATACCCAATTCCTGCAACTGTTCTTCGTATGTTTTAGCCTCCCACCTCCTAGTCATCTTTGTTGCTCTTACCTGCACTCTTTCCAGAGTTTCAATATCTTTTTTATAATATGGTGACCAAAACTGAATGCAGTATTCCAAGTGTGAATACTAAAGCTTTATAAAGTGTTACTAATAGTTCACATGATCTTGATTATTTTGCTCTATTAATGCAGGATTACATTGGCTTTTTTGGCTGCCGCCACACACTGATGGTTCATATTTAAGTGCCCACTAGCACTCCAAGATCCCTCTCAGTTACTGGTATTGAGCCAGGTGTGAGAATCCATTTATATCATATTCATAAATGGAATGTTTCAAACATTATTCCATGGATTCTGCCATCTCCCGAAGAGAAGAGAATAGATGTGTATTGAACTGGTATTAGGCATTTCAAAGGAAAGGAGAAGCCTTTTGAACTGGGAAAACAAAAGGGGGGCCTAGCATCTGGCTTTTGTCACGGAAGAGAGCAATAAACATGAAGGGTCCTAAATTCCTTTTTCCCACGAGATGGATGATACGAGAGAAAGGATGGGGGACTGACCAAATGGGGTTAAGGGGGGCTAAACCAGGAACTCTTTATAAGGGTTTACTTCGTGGGATAATATTAAGTCCTGTCTCATTTCCTACAACCAAGCATGTCATAGTAAAGATTCTTTTTGGAATAGATTTGACTACAAGAATTTTGTCTTCCTAAGATGTGGTTTGGGGTGGGTCCTGACACCAGGTTTCACCTAATCTGTACTTATACATTTGGTTTTTCTTGCCTAAGTGTAAAGCCTTACTTTTCTCCACATTGTATTTTATTTTGTTAGATAAAGCCCAATATTCAAGTCTGTCAAGATCCATCTGGATATTGGGACTATCTTCTGGGGTGTGGCTATTCCTACCGGTTTAGTGTTATCTGCAAATTTGATGAGTTTAGAAGATAGATAGATAGATAGATAGATAGATAGATAGATAGATAGATAGATAGATAGATAGATCAATTCTGCTTATCTTTTAAGTAAACTTTTTAGATGACAACTTGTAAAACAGAAGAAAATGAGGCATTGCTTCACCCTTCTCTTCTGATTTTTCACTTCCCTGATAAAGAAAATATATTAATAAGAATCTGTGATAGACTAAGTATTGCCCAGTCAACTGCATTACTACTGCAGATGGACAAAAACCATTTTAATATTCATCCTTTAAAAAAAACAAACTCCTCTGCTAAAATCTGGCAAAATTGACATCTTAACCTAGAACTTCTATTTTGAGAGGAGAGATTTTCTCAGCTTACTTCTGCTAATATACCCTAAATAATGCCTGATTCCTATGTATTTCAGAGTCTGTTTGGCACCTTCTCTAACCAGGAGTCCAGGAGCTTAGTTGAGCTCTTTTCACACATTTACAGAGGTTCTCCTTACCAAAGCAGAGTTTTGCTCTGCTTTTTGAATGTTTTCTTGACTTCAAGTTATACCTTCCCTCATCTCTAGTTCAAGAGAAGTCCAACTTTGCTTCTACTATACAGTAGTTCTCCTGCACAAGCTTTCTGCTTCTGAAGGGAAAGGGTAACATGATTGAAAAATTTAGATATATTAAGGGTATGAATAAGATTTTAGATGACAGTATTTTCAATATTAAGCAAAAGTCAAGAACATAGGGGCATAACTTCAAGCTGACAGGTGGGAAGTTCAAAAGCAATGTTAGAAACTATTAAATCAAGAAAGAGTAGTGGAAATTTGGAACCAACTTCCAATGGAGGTAGTGGGTTAATCATCAGGAGCTTGAGTTTAAACATGCTTAGGATAAACACATGTCCATCATCTGACAATTTTTTTAAAAAATAAAAATGATTAAAATATAATAAATACATAAAGAGGGCATTAGAAGAACATGTGAAGAATAGTGAAAAAGATCTACTGAAGTCAATAAACCAAGGTTTACTGAATACTGGAGAGTTGAAATGGCCTACAAGAAGGACTAAATGAAGAGCAGAAAAGAGGCACTGGGAAGGTAAACTATTACATGGTCACTATATAAAGTGACCAGATACTAACAAGACCTAGCAATATCTAAGCAGGAAAGTTGAAGAGACAGAAGGATTACTTCTGGCTATACAAAACCAAGCCTTAAGAATAAATGCATACAAAGCCAGCATTCAGAAGACAGCAACAGATAGCAAGTGTCACCTCTGCAAGAAGCTGAAAAACAGTGGATCACCTGGTTAGCTGCTGCAAGAAGATTACACAGACTAACTACAAACAACAGAATGACAAAGTAGCAATAAACCTTTATTGGAAGATCTGTAAAAAATGGTAGGACTATAAAATAGAGAAAATAATAGAAAATGAAGAATAGAATAGAGCTGGAAGGGATCTTGGAGGTCTTCTAGTGCAGCCCCCTGCTCAAGCAAGAGAACCTATACCATTTCAGAAAGTGACTGTCTAGTCTCTTCTGAAAAATTCCAGTGATGGATCACCCACAATGTCTGAAGGCAAGCTGTTTCACTGGTTAATTGTCCTCACCGTTAGGAAGCTTCTCTTTTAATTCCAGATTGCTTCTCTCTTTGACCAGTTTCCAACCATTGTTTCTTGTTGTGCCTTCTGGTGCTTTGGAGAATAATTTGACACCCTCTTCTTTCTGACAGCCCCTCAAATACTAGAATACTGCTATCATGTCACCCCTATTTATTCTTTTCTTCAGACTAGCCAACCACAATTACTGCAGCCATTCTTCATATTTTTTAGTCTCAAGGCTTCCGAACATCTTAGTTACTCTTCTCTGAATTTTTTCCAAAATCTCAACATCTTTTTTGCAGTATTGTGACCAAAATTGGTGTGGTCTTACTAGGGTTTTATAAAGCAGTACTAATACTTTGCATGATCTTGATTCTATGGCTCTGTTTATACAACCCAGGATTGTATTAGCTTTTTTGGCGGCTGCTGCCTCCTGCTGGCTCCACTAGGACTCCAAGATCCCTCTCACAGTTACTGTTTTTGAGCCAGGTCTCACCTAATCTATATTTATACCTTTGATTTTTCCTGCCTAAATGTAAAACCTTGCTTTTCTTCACATTAAAGTTCATTTAGTTGGATAGGGCCCATTGTTCAAGTTTGTCAAGTTCTTTTTGGATACTGAGCTTCTCTTGTGGGGTGTTGGCTATTCCTGCCAGTTTAGTGTCATCTGCAAATTTGATGAGTTCCTCCTCTATACCCTCATCTAAGTTATGAAGATATTGAAGAGTACTGGGCCTAAGACAGAACCTTGTGGTACCCCACTGCTTGCTTCTCTCCATGTGGATGTAGTACCATTGAGGACTACTCGTTGAGTACAGTTTGTCAGCCAGTTACAAATCCATCTGATAGTGATATAGTTGATTCTGCCTCTTTCTAGCGTACCAAGAATAGATTGTGGTCTACTTTGTCAAATGCCTTACTGAAATCTAAGTATACTACATCAACGGCATTTCGCTGGTCTACTAATTTGGTCACTTTATCCAAGAATGAAATAAGATTGGTTTGGCGTGATCTGTTTTTAACAAACCTGTGCTGGCTACTAATTATAACATTGTTTGCTTCTACTTGTTCACAGATCTGTTTTTTGATTATCTTTTCCGGGATCGTCCCAGTATTGATGTTAGGCTGATTGGTCTGTAGTTCCCTGGGTTTGTTTTTTCCTCCTTTCTTGAAGATGGGAACCACATCAGCCCTTTTTCAATCCTCAGGTACTTCCCGGGTGCTCCAGGATTTGCTTATTTTAATTTTTGTTTCTAGTTTGTCTTTTGCAGCAGTTTTATTTTGGTATGTTGGCTATAATTTCTTTTTGTATGAAGACTGATGCAAAGAATGAGTTAAACAGCTATGCTATCTCCCTACTGCCTGTTATTTCCTTGCCATGTTCTCTCTTTAGTGGACCTACAGTTTCCTGACTTTTTTCTTGTTATTAATATGTTGGAAAAACTTTTTTATTGTCCTTGATTTCTGTTGCAAGGCTTTGTTCATTCTGAGTCTTTGCTTTCTGATATCATCTGCATGTTCTGGCTTAAGTCAGGTTCACGGATGGAAGGGATGCAGGCGTTGGTGTGTGCATGATCTTTATTGCTGGTAATGTGGCCTGAACAACCGGACAACAGATACCTGGGCATGCTTTATACCTGCCCAGATGAATGCCTGACCAATAGGTTTGAACCCTGGTTTCCCACCGGTCAGGCAGCCAATCCCTTTAAATCCGGCTTTCCTGCTGAACGCAGCTCCTGCACGAAGCTGTCCAGCTCTGCGCCTCCTGATGCGGCTGCTACACGTGTATGCCAGCCCAGCATACACTACACCCCTTCCCCCATAAGAATAGACAACACTCCCTGAGTTCACAATCCCCAAAATCTTTCCCCCAACATAACTATGTACAATTGGCCCCCCAGGACTCCCATGCCTCCCCCTCAAGTTTGCACAAAGTCTGAGGGGTAAGCAGGAGGCCTATGGGCCCAGCTAGATCGCCTCAGGGGTTCCCCCTTACCGGCGAGGTGTTGCAACTTGTGTTGTCAGGCCTGATGTTGTGGTGTGCCCCAGGTACTGGTGATGTTACAGGTGTGGTGTTGTGACCGACCTCCTTGGACTTGGAGTTATGAGGGCTCCCTGGTACTGTGGAAGGTGTCACAGCCCCGTTATTATTGTCCTGATGTTGATGGTGTAGGAATTGTCCCCAAGACCAAGATTTGGCAACCACTCTCCTTTCCTCAGTGTCCCCTTTGTCATTTTGATTGGATTCAGGTCCGGGAAGATCATCTTGGTTGTCACTGTCTGGAACTTTTTCAGGAGCCCGTCGCCTGAGCTGGTCAACATGTCTCCTCCATTGGAGACCTCCCTCCACCCTTACAATGTATGACAATGGCCCTATTCTCTTAACCACTTCCCCCTGTACCCATGCATGGCCAGAGCCGTAGTTCCTTGCCCATATGGAGTCCCCCTTAGTGAATTCTCTGGGGGTCTTTGGGTATTCAGTGCCCGCTGCCACTCTGTCCGGATGTAGTCTGTCAAGAGTGGTTATAAGATGCCTGCCCCACCTAAGTTCTGCTGGGCTTTTCCCGGTAGAGTTGCAGGGTGTGGTGTGTTGGTGTAGTAAGAATTTGGGCAACCGTTGTTTCCAGTCTCCTAGAATGATGCGCTTCAATGTGTCCTTTGTGGTGCACACCATGCATTCAGCCAAGCCATTAGTCAAAGGGTGGAAGGGAGCAGAGGTGACATGTCTAATTCTATTGGTCTTCAGAAATGCCAGGAATTCCAAGGAAGTAAATTGTGAACTGTTATCAGAGACCAATACATCGGGAAGGCCATGTGTGGCAAAGAGTCCCCTGAGCACTTGGACAGTCCCTGTTGTGGTCATGCTACTCACAGGTACCACCTCCAACCATTTGGAGTGGCTGTCCACCACTACCAAGAATGATTGGCCGTTAACCAGGCCTGCATAATCAATGTGGACTCAGGACCAGGGTGCGTGTGTTTTCTTCCACTTGTGGACTGGGGCATTAGGCTGTTCTGGCCGAGATCTTTGGCAGGTATAGCAACCAGCTACCTGTCCCTCAATGTCCTTGTCAAGGCCCAGCCACCACAGGTAGCTCCTTGCCAACGCCTTCATTCGTACCACCCCGGATGACCCTCGTGTAGTGAGCGAAGGACCCTGTTCCTCAGTTCCTCTGGTATGATAACCCGGCATCCCCACAACAGGCAACCCTTGTGTGTGCACAACTCGTGCCTTCTGGTGAAGAATGCCGTGAATTCTGGCCCTGGGGATTTGTCTTGCCACCCAGTTGTTTACCCACATCTGTACCCTACTCAAGATTTTGTCTGTGGGTGTTTTGGCTGCAATGTCTCTGGCACTGAGAGGACATTCTGGCAGATCTTGGATGGCTAGTATTTGGACTGTGGGTGCGGAATCTGGTTCCCTGTGATTTAAAGCTTGTAAGCCGCCCTGAGTCTTCGGAGAAGGGCAGGATATAAATGGAATTAAAATAAAAAATAAAAAAATAAAGGAAGTCTGCTTAGACCGTCAACATGGCCCATTTCCTTGCCCGGCTTGTACACTAATTTGCATGCATAAGTCGACAGGAAGATGGACCACCTGAAGCATTCTGGGTGACAGGATTTGTGGGGTCTGTTTGTCTGTTATAAACAGGCCTAATAATGGTTTATGGTCTGTGAAAATGGTGAAGGTCCTTCCATACAAGTAGTCATGGAACTTCTTTACTCCAGCAACTATTGTCAGGGCTTCCTTGTCTATTTGGGCATAGTTACGTTCGGCCCCAGACAATGTCCTGGAGTAATAAGCAATGGGGACCTGTTTGCCATCCTCCTCTAAGTGGCTTAACACAGCCCCCACCCCATAAGGAGAAGCATCACATGCAATGCAGATTGGTTTGTTTTCTATGTAATGCGTGATTGTGGCATTGCTTGTGAGCAGGTCTTTTAGGGTTTGGAAACTGGTGTCATGTACCTTGGTCCAGTTCCATGTGGTGTGCTTGTCCAGTAATCTGTGCAGAGGTTCAGCAATAGATGCTTTGTGGGGTAAAAAGGCATGATAGAAATTGAGTAACCCCAGGAAAGTTTGCAGCTCCGCCTTACTTTTAGGCGTGGGGGCCTCCTTGATTGCTTGCACCTTAGATGCTGCAGGGTGAACACCCTGAGCATCAATTCTGAACCCCAAAAACTCTGTTTCTGGCACTCCAATGCTGCACTTTTCCCTTTTGAGCTTGAGGCCAGCAGCACGGAATCTCCCTAAAACAGCCTGCAGCCGTTCTGCCAAAACCTCCTCTGAGTCCCCTGCAATGAGAACATCATCGAAGTACGGGCATACCCCCGGTATGCCCTTAAGCGTTCGCTCCATCACCTCCTGGGAGATGCCTGGAGCTACGCTAACTCCGAACTGCAACCGGTCTACCCGGAACGCCCCCTTGTGGGTTACAATAGTCTGTGCATCTGCGGTCTCTGGGTTGACCAGGAGTTGCTGATAAGCCTGAGCGAGGTCCAGTTTGGCGAAGATTGCGCCACCCTGGAGCGATGCGAGGATCCTGCTGACCGTGGGCACTGGGTATGCGTGTGGATTTAATGCTTTATTGAGTGTGCATTTATAGTCAGCACAGATCCTCACCTCGCCGTTTGCTTTGATTGGGGTTACAATGGGGGTTTCCCACTCAGCTCCCTCGACCGGCTGCAACACCCCCTGCGTGACTAGCTTGTTGAGTTCCCGCTCAGTTTTGTGTTTTAATGCGAACGGTACTCTCCGGAGTTTGATTCGGATGGGCTGTATGTTGGGGTTTAATTTGAACGTGATTGGTGGTCCCGTGTATTTTCCCAGCGTTTCATCGAACACCTCTGCAAATGCCTTGCACACGGACTCGATGCTGGGAACCTGGGTCTGGTGAATTCCGATAATGCAGATTCCCAGCGCTTGAAACCAGTTTAACCCTAACAGGCTGGTCCTTTGTCCCTTGACCACTAGGACGTCTAAGGGCCCCTGGAACTCCCTGTATCGCACAGAGAAGGTAGCCTCCCCCCGGACTTGTATTGGGGTGTTCTGAAAATTGGTTAGGCTGATGCTAGATGACCTCAAGGGGCCCCGCTGGCCGCTCCAGCTGCAAATTAATTTATAAGTCTCGGAAGAAATGACAGAGACTGATAAGCCGGAGTCCAGCTCCATTTTACAGGGAACCCCTTGCAGATGCACATCAAACTTGATTTTGGGGGTGAGGAATGGACAAGCCCCCGTATTACAAACTGCCCATCTGCTCTCGGTGTAGCTGATGGGCATGATACGATTCAGAGTCCCAGTACCTGTCGGCAGGTGAATTTCGGCATCCACCTTGTGGAGGTTGTCGCGGTTTCGGCTCTGGCAGACGGATGCGATGTGTCCCGTCTTGCCGCACTCTCTGCACTTGGCTGACCTGAATTTGCAGGTGGCTCAGTTATGATTTCCTCCGCACCCGGTGCATCTTTGTTTAGACTACCCGCACTTGCATCTGGAGCATTTCTTCTCCTGGCAGGTGGTGGTGGCTGTCGACCGTTGACCCCTCAGGCTACCATGCTGCTCTGACGGTTGGTTTGCCTTCAGGTGTAGCGCATCTACCTCTGCCGCTGGTCCATCCTCGCTGCTTCCTCCGGGTCCACTCGTCTGATGCACGGTAGCGCTCGGGCTGCTGTGGCTGGCTTTACCCATCTCTGGTTTCTCCGCTAGTTCCCAGGCCATTACTTCTTCCTGGACCATCTTGAGAGTCAGGTTCAGTTTGGCGAACAATTTCTGCCGCAACCTCCGGTCCTTGAGTCCAAGAACGATTCGATCGCGCAGCCTGTTCTCTAGGTTTTCAAAGTTGCATAAACAAGCCACCTGCTGGACTGCAGCTATGAAGGCGGCTGCTGATTCGCATGGCTGCTGGTCTCTTTTCATGAACTGGAACCTCCACGCTACCTCTGACATGTGCGGGTTGAAGTGTTGGTTCAGTTTGGCAATGAGGTCGCCGTAGGTCACAGCACTGATGGCCGTCGGTGAGCACAACCCCACTGCCAGGTTGTAAATGTCCTTTCTGCAAGTACTGAGCAGTGCAGCAACTTTCATGCCATCCTCAGTAATGTGGTTCACCTTCATAAAGAACTGCAGCTGCCCCATGAATGCCTCCCACTCTTCAGGCTGAGCGATGTTAAAAACAGGAGCCTGACCAACCTGAGCCATTGTGTCCGATCTGACTGATCCTACTTCGACTTCAGGTGAGATACCTGGCAGCTGCGGCTGACTGCGGGTCTCTTACCACTGATCGAAGCAGGATCTCACCCTCGACACCACTGTTAAGTCGGGTTTGCAGATGGAAGAGACTCAGGCGTTGGTGTGTGCATGATTTTATTGCTGGTAGCGTGGCCTGAACAACCGGACAACAGATACCTGGGCATGCTTTATACCTGCCCAGGTGAATGCCTGACCAATAGGTTTGAACCCTGGTTTCCCACTGGTCAGGCAGCCAATCCCTTTAAATCCGGTATGCCAGCCCAGCATACACTACAGGCTGTTTGCTGATAATCAGCCTTAGTTATGTGTCCCTCTTTCCATTTTTTTGTACTTGTCCTTTTTGACTTTCAGTTTGTCTAAGAGATCTTTGTGCAGCCATGCTTGTTTCTTCTTGAATGTCTTGTTTTTCTTTTTCAGTGGTATTGTTCTGGACTGGGCTTTTATGATTGCATTTTTCAGAGTTTCCCATGCTCCTTGAGTTATTTTCCCCTTTAAGATTTTTATCTGTGGAATCTTTCCTAGGTTCTGCCTGATTTTGTTAAAATCAGCTCTTTTGAAGTTTAAGACACTGGTTGGATTATTTTGTATTGCTTGTGTCTGCATTATATTGAATTACAGTATGACATGGTCACTTTTGCCCAGGGTTCTGGTAACTCCAACTCCCTTTATCACTTCTTCCCTATTAGAAAGAATTAGGTCCATTATAGCTTTACTTCTAGTTGCGTCTTCCACCATTTGGATGACAAAGTTGTTGACTATGTTGGTTAGGAATCTGTTTAATCTCCCACTTGCTGCAGAGTTTATCTCCCAGTTGATATCTGGATAGTTGAAGTAGTAGGTTGTGATCTACTTTATCAAATGCCTTACTGAAGTCCAAGTAAATTATATCTACAGCATTCCTCTGGTCCACTAGTTTTGTCACTTGGTCAAAGAATGCAATAAGATTTGTCTCGCATGATCTGTTTTTGACAAACCCATGTTGGCTTTTAGTGATAACTTTGTTTGCATCAATGTGTTCGCTGATTTGTTGTTTGATTATCTTTTCCAGAATCTTCCCAGGTATTGAGGTCAGGCTGATAGGTCTGTAGTTTCCTGGATCTATTTTTTTCCCTTTTTTGAAGGTGGGAAGTACATCAGCTCTCTTTCAGTCCTCTGGTAGTTCCCCAGTGCTCCAGGAATAGTCAGGGAATAGATGCTTTAAGATATTACAAGATTTAAGGCAACTTTTTATTCATTAAATCTTCTCAGAACTCAAAATGGAACAACAAAAAAGCAAACATATTTACCTTGCTCACTGCTGGAATATTTGAGACATTCAGGAGATTACAAAACAGTGTAATCATCTGTTATGGTCCACAAATTACCTACCCCTGTCATAGTTCCGATAGATGAGACCATCTAAAAGAACTTCAAGACAAGCATTTCTTCCTTAAAGAACATTTTTATTTAGCTACAACATAACAGCACATACAAGGGTGAACCCAAGACTAAATTCCCCTCCCCTTGGTTACAAATTTGCAAGTTTCATTTCCCACCCCAAATTGCTATCATAAATCACATTCACCAATTGTTTTAAAATCCAGACACTCCTCCCAGCTGCTCTAGCCCGCCAAAATGTTATCAGCAATGACCTTAGTACCCATACATGTGAAATCTTTTGGCTAACTGAAAACTACACCCCCACCTCCTTCTTCTAACTAAATATGTGGCAATGAAGACAAAATGAAAGTGGCTTCATTTTGGTTTATCACAGTGTTGACAACCCCTTTTTAACAGGGAAAAACATCCTCAAGAGTTATTGCTTCAATTTCTGGATTACTTCTGTAACAGTATAATAATTATACCCAGTTCATGAAGCTAAAATCTATTGTATGGGGAAAATTGATGTATTAACCACATTTTAAGATTAAAGCAAACTTAATGGATTTAAAATAAATAAATAAAACAAGCTTAAATTTGTAGTAAGTAAATAGATATATACAGCAATACTCATTTACTGACCGCTTCTTCAGTGACCATTCAAAGTTACAATGGTACTAAAAAGGAAACTTACAACCAGTTTTCAAAGTTGCATCCATTGCAACATTCCTAGAGTCACATGATTATCATTTAACAGACAGCCTTTGATAAGAAAAGTCAATGGGGAATTAGGCAGGAAGTCACTATTCAGTCATGTGCTTAATGGCCCACAGTGATTTGTTTAATGACTAATCAGAACTGATCATAACCTAACATGTTCACATGATGTTCACCTAATTAAACAACGCACCACTTAGCAATTGAGTTTTTACTCCCAATTGTGGTTGGCCAGGACTAAATTTATTTCCATTCAACCTTATAAGCAGCAATGTTCACAGGTCTGTTCTAAATTACTTGTAAATTCAATGTTATTTCCATATTTGGTGGAATGATGTGCATGATTTTTGAATAGTAATAGATAGCAATAGCAATTAAATTTATTGTCTACTGGCAGGCATGCAGAAACAGGGCTCTCCTGAATAACCTATTTAAAATCTTTTTAAAAACCCTAAACATGCATAGAATTGCATCCACAGGGGGGGAAAAGTGAATGGAGGAAAAGATGGCACTGAGAGAGAAAAGAAAACTTGGAATTAAAACATTTATTTGGATGCAAAGTTTATTCTGGTGAGCCCTGGTGAGTCTACAGCTTCCTCTGTTTCTGCTGAACGGTCAAGCATAGCATCTTAGCTTGGTGGTAGTTTCTCTATATAGACAGTACTATTTTTCTTCAATATTTGTAGAATAATTCTTTTACCATTAATAGTGCATAATTACACAGACAACAGCAAAATGAATTAGATCTATTTGCACGTGTTCTCCCCCCACCCCAATGAATTAGGTACAGATCTGTTTTTTCTTTTTCTTTTTTCTCTGCATATTTATAAGGATTACAGTATTTCTTAACTAAATAATCATGAATGAATTGAATATAAATTTTTGTATTTTTTGTATATGTAGCGGGGCTGGCCAAAAGGCTTTGTGGTAGCTTGGCCAGAGAGAGGGAAGTATGAAGCTCAGACAGCTGCTGCCGGTTTGGGCGTGGTGGGCATGGATCTGGCAGAAGGAAAGAAAAGGGGAAGGACAAAGGGAAGAGTGGTGGTGGTGGTTGTCAGGGAGAGACCAAGTGAAGCCGAAGAGGAGTTGGGGTTTTTGTGATTCTTTTCCTCTGAAATAAAGGGAAGGAGAGAGAGAGAGAGAGAGAGAGAGAGAGAGAGAGAGAGAAAGCAGAGTTTTATTGCTTTCTTTCGCAGGGGGAGAATGAAGGGAAGAGTGAGAGTGAGAAGAGGGAAAGCTTGGTGGGGTTTTAAATTCAGGTTTTAACTAGAAAGAAGGGGGGGATTTGGCATAGAGAGACCTGGGACTACGAGTGCCTACAGAAGAGAAGGAGAGGCTGGTCACTACTGCTTTAGAGACCAGTGGACATCCAAACTTTGATCATTATTACCTGTGCGAGCTGTAGACATTGTGGGGAGCTGCCCTCTTGGGGCAAGCTGTTGCTGCAGAGCGCTGACTATCTTTGCTGATGCTTTCCATTGCTGCCCAGAGCCGGAGGATCTCCCCCCATTTTCCCAAGCAGCTGCTACAAGCCATTGACTATTATTGTCACAACTGCTAGGGGGTTGATAAACACTGTCTGCCATGGCTAGGGGTTGGTCATTTTTGTTCTTTGATGATGAGAAACTGCCACCCCTTCATTCCACATGAGTTCCCACTAAAAAGGACATTCTATCAACACCTTGAGAGCACGGCTGCTGAGTGTAACTGAAGGGATGGAGCAGTGAAGTGGAATTAATTAAAGAGGTAGTCTCCATGCGAGTATTACGGCAAGCAAAAGGGCGGATCTTGATTGGGGTCTGGAATATCACGACCCTCCCTGTACGGCTGAGGAATCGGATGTTGTTGGGGCAAGTGAGCCCAACTACCCCGATTGGGTCTCTGAATGATAGGGGAAAGACTGAGGGGGAGGTTTTGATGGATCAGTTATATCCCAAGAATAAACAGCTTTATCCTAAGTGGTGGGAGAGGGTGAGAGATCAGTTTTGGAAGTGGAAACACCTATTTTTGAGAATTGATTTTGATGTTGACTATGCTAGGAGTGCATGTAATCTGACTGAAGGAGGATAAGCCCTTCAGGGAAAGATCTTGGTGGATTCCCTTAAGTGACCTAGATGACCTTAGAAAGCATCTAGCAGAGCTGAAAAAGACTGGAGTCATTAGGGAATCCCAAAGCCCTTATGCTTCCCCTATAGTGGTGATCTAGAAGAAGAATGGGTCCCTGAGAATGTGTATAGATTACCGCACTCTTAAGGAGATCAGTATACAGCTCCTCAGATAGAGGATGCTCTGCAGTGTTTGTCAGGGGCGAAGTGGTTTAGTGTACTGGATTTACCACCAGATCCCCATGCACCCAGAGGATAGGGATAAAACTGCTTTTATGTGCCCATTGGGGTTTTACGAGTTTAATTGAATGCCTCAAGGGCTGTCAGGGGCTCTGGCGACTTTTCAAAGGCTCATGGAATGGACAGTGGGGGATATGAACCTGCTAGAGGTGTTGGTTTACTTAGATGATATTATTGTCTTTGGTGAGACCCTTGAACAGCATGAGGAGCATTTGGAGAAGCTATTGACAAGGCTTCATGAGGAAGGGCTGAAATTGTCACTGGAGAAATGCCAATTTTATGAACCATCTGTCACTTATTTAGGTCATGTTGTCTCGGCCAAGGGGGTGGCAACGGACCCTGCCAAGCTTAAGGCAGTAGTTTCTTGGGCCAAGTCCCAAAATGTAGCTGAATTGCAATAGTTTTTGGGGTTTTGTTCATATTATTGGAGGTTTGTGGAAGGATTTGCAACGATAGCTTGCTTGCTCAATGAGTTGTTAAAGAATGAAGAAGTAGAGGAAGTGGTGGGTTGTTTGAATCCAGTCCATCAAACTAAGGGACCCAGGAAGTCTTGGGAGTCTATTCAGGCAGAATGGACTGAATGGCATGAGCAAGCTTTTGACCAGTTGAAGTGGAGGCTTACGAAAACCCCAGTCCTGGCTTATGCAGACCCTAATCGACCATATGAGTTATATGTGGACGATAGTCGGGATGGCCTTATATCTGGAATGTGATCAACAGCTGAAGCCCATTGCATACATCAGCAGGGGTTTAACTCCAGTGGAAAAGAATTATCCCACTCATAAGTTGGAATTTTTGGCACTCAAGTGGGCAGTTGTGGATAAGTTGAAGGATTATCTGTATGGGGCGGAGTCTGAGGTTAAGTCAGATAATAATCCACTCGTGTATTTGGTCATAACCAGTAAACCTGATGCTATGGGGCAGTGATGACCAACCTATTGCACGCGTGCTGGGGGGGGTGTACTCAGAGCCCTCTCTGTGGGCATGCATGCCTCACTCTTTGGCTGTTTTCATAGGAAAAAGCCATTTCTCAAGCCCCTTCCTAGCCAAATCAAGCCTCCAGAGGGAGTGCAGTTTTCAGCTTTGAGTTATATCAAATCTGACACCAGAAGCAGACTAATATAAGATCTGAGTGCTGCATGTGTTGCTCTCAAACTTACAAAGTATATGCCAAGGTTAGACAAATTATCAGCAAGCATACAACAGCAAAAATCACATGAATTGTTAAAAAACATGCCAAATGTAAACTTTTACCTTTCAGTAAAAAGTTGTTGGTATCATTGAAAGCTTTGTTATTGTGTTTTTCTTTTAAGAAAAAAGATGTTAATGTATGAGTTGTTTTTTTCTAAACTAAAACCTCAGTATTTAGATTAAATTGCCGTGTTGGCACTTTGCGATAAATAAGTGGCTTTTGGGTTGCAATTTGGGTACTCGGTCTCTAAAAGGTTTGCCATCACTGCTATGGGGCATCGATGGTTGGCCACCCTTTCTGGATTTAGGTTCAGTTTGAAATATTGCCTGGGTGTGAGGAACATGGATGCAGATGCTTTGTCAAGGAGACCCCATGATTCAGGGGCATATGTTGGAGAGTGGATACAATTGACCCGATGGCTGTACCGAAGGGTTGAGCATGAGCTTAGGGAGCAATTGGGGCTGAATTGGTGGGGGTTACTATTGCAAGTGTTCCCAAATTATATTGTAATCCCATTCAGGTCAGAGGGTAGGGTAGGTTGTTCTGACTAAGAAAGATCTAAGGAGGGACCAGGTGGAAGATCCCTTCTTTGGCCTGGTTGAAATTGCTCTGAGAAGTGGCCAGCAGGATGTTTTACTTGCCAATTCATTGCGAGGAGCCCAAGTGTTGTACAAGGAGTGGGATTGCTTACAGCTTCACGATGGAGTGGTTTATTGGAGGGGGGCTTCAGATGGGCCTGAAGAAAGGTGGCAACTCTTGCTTCCAGAGAAACTCAGCGAAGCAGTGTTGATTGCGCTACATGATGAGCATGGCAGATGGGGCCAGAAAAGATTTTTAAGTTAGTAATGGATCGATTCTATTGGCCTGTATGAAGACAAAAGTTAGGGATTATTGTAGATCCTGTCTGCGTTGTGTTCAGAGGAAAACCCTACCTTCGAGGACTGTACCGATGGGCCATTTGCAAAGTTATGGGCGCTTGGATTTGGTTTGCATTGACTTTCTTTGCCTGGAACTGGATGTAAGTGGATGTATTGGTCATGACTGATCATTTTATCCGTTATGCCCAGGCTATCCCAACAAAAGATCAGTGCGCTGTTATGGTATAGCCAAAATATTGGTGGAGCAGTTCTTTGTACATTATGGGCTACTTCAGGTCATACACTCTGACCAAGGGAGAGACTTTGAAAATAGAATTGTTAAGCAACTATTGGGGTTACTGGGCATTCAGAAGTCATGTACCACCCCTTATCATCCACAAGAAGATCTGCAGCCCGAGAGATTTAATCATACTCTTTTGGATATGTTGGGGACACTCACTGAAGAACAGAAACAACACTGGATGCAACATATTTCTTTTTTAAAAAAAAGTTTTGTTGATTTTCTAGTTTTACATTTAGGTATTTAAAAAGCAACGTGGCGGCTGGGTTAATTGATAATACAATAACATACAAGTATGCTTAGTACAGGTCTCAAGCTACTACATTACATTTTTCCTGTCTTTTCCCCTTAGCATTTACTGTCTCCTGTTTAAACTAATACAGTTCTTATTAAATCAATTAAATAAAAATGACATTCTTACATTCATCAATAATTTTTGGCTTATACATATCCTTGTTATTTTAACAGTCAGTCCTTATAGACAATCAATGTCCTAATTAGTTTTCCCCAATTTTTAATTTCCCATTAATATTCAACTTTAACATTTAATATTTATAATTTCCAAGTTTTAAATAATCAAAGTTCCCATTTCCACAATTCATCACAAAGTCTAATATTCAGAATATACATCTTATCTATTTAGATATATTCTATTTCTCACTATCTTACATCAACAATTGATAATACAGTATAACATTCTTATTTTCTATTAATTTCCAAACATCTTAAATTTAATAACCAAATTTTCTCATTTGAACGAATACTTCCTCTCTTTTTCTCATAATGTCTATTATTGCATATTTAAGCTAGTAGTTTTTATTATATCAGCTAAGTAAAAACATGTTTATTACATTTATCAATATATTTTAGCTTATATATCTTAAATAGCTTTATATTCAACTTTTATAAACAAATCAATATTCAAATTTAATTTTTAGTATTTATACTTCCAAATTTTAAAATAACCAGTTTTCTTTATCTCAGTTCATAACAAAATCTAGTATTCAAAGTACATATCTTGTTAAATCAAGTATATTTTATTTTAATCCTTACTAATAAATCAAAGCCCCAATTTTCTTCAGCCTTATTCTAGCTTTCTTTCTTTGCCAATTCGCCTTCCATATCCATGCTTTTAAATCATCGTATAGATCTCCCTCTGTTATTATATATATTGTTTGAAGAAAGGCCATCCAGTCACCATTTTTTGAAGGGGCTAATAAATCATCTCTCTATTTCTCTCTCTCGGCGAGAGAGAAATCTTAAAATGTTTATCTTCCCTTCTGTCTGTTGTTCTTCTTCTTTATAAGAGTTTTTATTGCATTTTATAGGGTTAGGAAGAGGATATAACCAGGGTAAGAATCAGGATTTGGGATGGGGTTAGGATCAGGATAGGGGTAGGAATGGGGTTGGGAACAACATTGGGGTTACCCTTCAATAACATTTTCAAACTTTAGCAAACAGACTATTGTCCGGGTACATATGTTCAATTAACACTAATTAATATAACAGTAAATAGCTATAATATATATGCTAAATGATAATCATATACAGTATCAATTAGTCAATATATATCATTCTCTTTACTAATATATATTCATATATACTAATATATATTCCCCTTCATGGATTACTGCCTTGTTGTGGCGAAGGGGCTTGCGTAATTCAATGAAGCTATGAGCTATGCCGTGCAGGGCCACCCAAGACGGACAGGTCATAGCAGAGAGTTCTGACAAAACGTGATCCACTGGAGAAGGAAATGGCAAACCACTCCAGTATCTTTGCCATGAAAACCCTATGGACAGTACCAAAAGGCAAAACGATATGACGCTGGAAGATGAGCCCCTCAGGTCAGAAGGTGTCCAATATGCTACTGGGGAAGAGCAGAGGGCTAGTACTAGTAGCGCCAGAAAGAATGAAGCGACTGGGCCAAAGCCGAAAGGACGCTCAGCTGTGGATATGTCTGGTGGTGAAAGGAAAGTCCGATGCTGTAAAGATTTTTTCTCCATAGGAACCTGGAATGTAAGATCCATGAATCAAGGAAAACTGGACGTGGTCAAACAAGAGATGACAAGACTGAACATTGACATCTTAGGTATCAGCGAACTAAAATGGACAGGAATGGGTGAATTTAATTCAGATGACCATCAGGTATACTACTGTGGGCAAGAATCCTTCAGAAGAAATGGAGTAGCCTTCATAGTCAATAAAAGAGTAGGAAAAGCAATACTGGGATACAATCCTCAAAATGACAGAATGATCTCAGTTCGAATCCAAGGCAAACCATTCAATATCACAGTAGTCCAGGTCTATGCCCCAACCACCAGTGCTGAAGAGGATGAAATTGACCAGTTCTATGAAGCACTACAGCACCTTATAGAACTAACACCAAAAAATGATGTTCTTATCATCATGGGGGATTGGAATGCTAAAGTAGGAAGCCAAAAGATAACTGGAATAACAGGCAAGTTTGGCCTTGGAGTGCAAAATGAAGCAGGGCACAGGCTGATAGAATTCTGTCAAGAGAATACAATGGTCATAGCAAACACTCTTTTCCAACAACCCAAGAGACGGCTCTACACATGGACATCACCAGATGGTCAACACAGAAATCAGATTGACTATATGCTCTGCAGCCAAAGATGGAGAAGCTCTATACAGTCAGTAAAAACAAGACCAGGAGCTGACTGTGGCTCAGACCACGAGCTTCTCCTTGCAAAGTTTAGGCTTAAACTGAAGAAAGTAGGGAAAAGCACTAGGCCACTCAGGTATGAATTAAATCATATCCCTGTTGAATATACAGTAGAGGTGACAAATAGATTTAAGGAATTAGATCTGATAGACAGAGTGCCTGAAGAACTATGGACAGAGGTTCGTGACATTGTACAACAGGTAGCAACCAAAACCATCCCAAAGAAAAAGAAATGCAAGAAAGCAAAATGGCTGTCTGAGGAAGCTTTGCAAATAGCTGAGGAAAGGAGGGAAGCGAAAGGCAAGGGAGAAAAAGAAAGATACACCCAATTGAATGCAGAATTCCAGAGAATAGCTAGAAGAGATAAGAATGCCTTCTTAAATGAACAGTGCAAAGAAATAGAAGAAAATAATAGAATAGGGAGGACCAGAGATCTTTTCAAGAAAATTGGAGAAATGAAGGGAACGTTTAATGCAAAAATGGGCATGATAAAGGACCAAAATGGCAGGGACCTAACAGAGGCAGAAGAGATTAAGAAGAGGTGGCAAAATTACACAGAAGAACTATACAAGAATGAGCTTAACGTCCCTGATAATCACAATGAGGTGGTCACTGACCTCGAGCCAGACATCCTAGAATGTGAAGTGAAGTGGGCCTTAGAAAAGCTGAGCAACAACAAAGCTAGTGGAAGTGACAGTATTCCAGCTGAGCTATTCAAAATCTTAAAAGACAATGCAGTAAAAGTGCTACACTCAATTTGCCAGCAAATTTGGAAAACTCAACAATGGTCACAGGATTGGAAAAGATCAGTTTACATTCCAATTCCAAAGAAAGGCAGTGCCAAAGAATGTTCAAACTATCACACCATTGCACTCATTTCTCATGCTAGTAAAGTCATGCTTAAAATCCTACAAGCTAGACTTCAGCAGTATGTGGATCGAGAACTACCAGAAGTGCAGGCAGGATTTCGAAGAGGCAGAGGAACTAGAGATCAAATTGCCAACATACGCTGGATCATGGAGAAAGCTAGGGAGTTCCAGAAAAACATCTATTTCTGCTTCATTGACTATGCTAAAGCCTTTGATTGTGTGGATCATAACAAACTGTGGCAAGTTCTTAAAGAGATGGGAGTACCAGACCATCTTATTTGTCTCTTGAGAAACCTATATGCGGGTCAAGAAGCAACAGTGAGAACTGGACACGGAACCACTGATTGGTTCAAAATTGGGAAAGGAGTCCGGCAAGGCTGTATACTGTCGCCCTGCCTATTTAACTTATATGCAGAGCACATCATGAGAAAGGCAGGGCTAGATGAATCAAAAGTTGGAATTAAGATTGCCGGAAGAAATATCAACAACCTAAGATACGCAGATGATACCACTCTAATGGCAGAAAGTGAAGAAGAACTAAAGAGCCTCTTGTTGCAGGTGAAGAAGGAGAGTGCAAAACTTGGGTTGAAACTTAACATTAAGAAAACCAAGATCATGGCATCTGGCCCTCTCAATTCCTGGCAAATAGATGGGGAAGAAATGGAGGTAGTGACAGATTTTATTTTCCTGGGCTCCAAGATCACTGCAGATGGGGACTGTAGCCAAGAAATTAAAAGACGCTTGCTCCTGGGGAGGAAAGCCATGGCAAATCTAGACCGCACACTAAAAAGCAGAGACATCACCCTGTCAACAAAAGTGCGTATAGTCAAGGCTATGGTCTTCCCAGTTGTAACGTATGGCAGTGAAAGTTGGACCATAAGAAAGGCTGAGCGCCAAAGAATTGAGGCCTTTGAACTGTGGTGCTGGAGAAGACTCCTGCGAGTCCCTTGGACCGCAAGGCGATCAAACCGGTCAGTCCTAGAGGAGATCAATCCTGACTGCTCTTTAGAAGGTCAGATCCTGAAGCTAAAACTCAAGTACTTTGGCCACCTAATGAGAAGGAAGGACTCACTGGAGAAGAGCCTAATGCTGGGAAAGATCGAGGGCAATAGAAGAAGGGGACGACAGAGAATGAGGTGGCTGGATGGAGTCACTGAAGCAGTAGGCGTGAGCTTAAATGGACTCCAGAAGATGGTAGAGGACAGGAAGGCCTGGAGGAATGTTGTCCATAGGGTCGCGATGGGTCGGACACGACTTCGCAGCTAACAACAACAACAAATATATATTCAAAATAACATATTGCTAGTTCGTTTTCCTAACCATTGGTAAAATTTATCCCATGTTTTAAAATAAATCGAATCCTCTTTCTCTTTAATCTCTAAAGTTAATCTGTCCATTTCCGCACATTCTAAAATTTTCTTGATTAAAATCTCCTCAGTTGGTAGGTTTTCATTTTTCCAATATTGGGCAAATGCTATTCTCACTGCTGTCAATACATGCAATATTGGATACTCATTCTCTTTCTCATATTTAGCTCCTAATATTCCTAACAAAAACAGTTCTGGTTTAAATTCAACCTGTATTTTAGTCATCTTTTCCAACCATGTATGTATCTTAAGCCAGAACCTTTTTGCTTTAGGGCATACCCACCAAATATGGTAATAGGTACTTGGTCTTTGTTTAAATTTCCAGCAATTATTTGAAGTATTTTTAAACATTTTAGCTAATCTTACTGGTGTCATATGCCATCTGTAAAACATTTTATACAAATGTTCTTTATATGAAACTGCTTTAGTCAATTTAATATTTCTATCCCATAATTTTTGCCAGTCCTCCACATCTATAGAATATCCAAAGTTTTTTGCCCATGTTATCATTGTATCTTGTACTTGTTCTTTTTCCATCTTCAAGTTTAGCAGAAATCTGTAAAGTTTCTTAATCAGGTTTTTGTCTGTTTTTAATAATATCTGATCAAATTCTGCCTGTTCTTTATAAAATCCCATTGTCTTTGCATCTTTTCTATATCTTGTTTCAATTTGCAAATATGGCCACCTTGCTAAGTCAACTATCTGTTCTTCCTGAACCTCAGGTTTCTTCTGGGTTATATAGAAAGTCTTTTCCATTTTCAAAGTTGTCAATCCCTTTTCTGGGTTTTCCGTTAACTGTGTTTGTTGATCAGTTGAATCTTCTATCATAGTATTTAATTGCTCCACTTCTTCTATTTTATTCTGTGTAGTTAATTCTTTGGTTGTGATCAAAGTTTGGGTTCGTTTATCTAGGCTGACAACTTGTTCTTTTCGGTAGCCAGACTGAGAGTTTCCCCCCCCCCTCAGGGATCAAATTTAATTATTTTAACTGTTTTTAACTCTTGTATTGTATTGATGTTTTTAAATACTTTGTAAACCGCTCTGAGTTCTACAGGAAAAGGGCGGTATATAAATTCAATAAACTTAAACTTATTTCATCAGTGGCTTTAAGAATAGTTTCATGAATTGCTTTCAACATAAATAAAATCTGTTCTCTTAGTGGTGTGAATTAAAAGCTTTACAATCAGAAAGTAAAAATAATTTTATCACTGAGTATAGAGCACAGCTGGGCTTCTCACAGCTGATAGCCAAGGTTACAAAAGTCTTATCTATAGTCTGGTCTTCAAGCCAAGTCTCTTTTAGACAATAACAGGTTGTAATATCAGGTTTAGCCACAAGATGTCGCCCATACCATTTAGGATTTTCTTTTTTAAATCCAAGAGTTTTATAGTCCTTTTTTCAATTTTACTTCTTTTTTGTAAGTAAGAACCCAAATCTTCAATAAGAATAGGAAATCTTTTAATCCTCAAGTTTTAGAAAAATAAAAATCAATTAAAATCAGGCTATTGTTTCAATGTTTTAAACTCCCCTGGATAGCCAGTCACTACTGTTTCTAGAGGGTGGGATAGAATTTCCCTTCCCTCTCTACAGGGGGGAAAATACCTTGGGCAGTTTATACAGGTGGAAAAAATAGGATTGAAGAGAGGTTCAGATCTCACCCAGTCTCATCTGCACTGCTTTGTAGGTGCCTGGTGGTAAGTTTGACTTCGGCTGTCTGGAGCCTAGTGACGAGCCATTTTTCTATGGCTGGTCTTTTGTCTGCCGGTTTGGATTGGGCGGATGGGCTACTGCCCTCCTGTGATCAAGCATGGATCTCCTCCTTGCTAGTCACCCCTACCGGGTGACTTTTGACCCTTTCCAGGGTCCCCCAGCGTCGGTAAACCGGAAGTCTGGACACAATATATTTCTACCACCGTGCAGCGATACGGTGCATGAGGAATCACACCACTGGGTATTCCCCGTATCGCTTCATGTTTGGTAGGGAAGCCCGCCTGCCTGTAGACATTGGCACCTCATTGGATGTGACCTCACTTAGGTCACATCGTAATTATGTAGATAGATTGAAGAACAATCTGAAGGGGCCTTATGAAAAGGCCTCAGTGGCCACAGGGGTTCAAGAATGGTGGAATAAGAGGAACTATGATTTGAAAGTGAGAGTTCAGGATTTGCAGTCTGACGATCAGGTGCTATTAAGGAATTTAGGTCCCTCTGGGAAGCACAGCCTGACAGATTGGTGGGGCTCCCAGTTGTATGTTGTTAATGAGAAGCTGCCGGGATTACCAGTGTATCAGATATGACCAGAGGGAAGTTCAGGATGTTTGAAGGTGTGGCATCGAAACCATTTATTGCCCTTAAATAAGGCAATACAAGTCACCCAGCCAGCCATCACAACTGAGCCCTGCTCAGTAAGAAAGTTAGGAACTAGGGCAAAACCCGATCTGTCTGCAGGAAGGGAACTGGAAGAGTCTGAAGAAGAAGAGAGTTGTATAGGTTGGTTGTGGTCATCGGGGGATACTGGGATGACACCCTCCACTGTGGGTATTGAGGTGATACTTAAAGTTTGCAAATGGGAGAGGACCCCTCAAGTACTTGAGGTAGTGAATCAATCTGGGGGACTGTTGGGACAGGAGGGGTCATTCACCCCGGAGATCACAGAGTTAGAGGAGCCATTAAAGATGGATCTGGTCACTTCATACATCCCACAATTACCAGAATTGGAGGAGGAGCCGTCAGTCTCAGGTGCCTCCAGGAGTGGAGTTATGAGAGGATGGCATCCACGATATTGCTGAGCCTAAAGTATAGAGGCCAAGGCCTATACATCCAGTGAAGAGATTAACGTATGATGCCCTGGGTCATAGCATAGAGAGAGTGATGCCTACTGTGAAATGAAGTTTGATTCACTGTCAGATAATATAGATGCTTAGCAGTAAATTTGCTATTCTTTGGGGGACCAAAGAAACTTCTTTGGTTGGGGGAGTGTGTAACGGCTGGCCGAAAGGTTTTGCGGGAGCCTGGCCAGAGAGAGGGAAGTAGGAAGCTCAGGAAGCTGCTGCCGGTTTGGGCATGGCGGGTGTGGATCAGGCAGAAGGAAAGAAAAGGGGAAGGAGAAAGGGAAGACTGGTGGTGGTTGTTGTCGAGGAGAGACCAGGTGAAGCTGAAGAGGAGTTTGGGGTTTTGTGTGATTCTTTTTCTCTGAAATAGAAGAAAGGAGAGAGAGAAAGCAGAGTTTTATTACTTTATGTTGCAGGGGGATATCCCGAGTGAAGGGAAGAGTGAGAGTGAGAAGAGGGAAAGCTTGGTGGGGTTTTAAATTCAGGTTTTAACTAGAAAGAAATGGAGGGATTTGGCATAGAGAGACCTGGGATTACGAGTGCTGACAGAAGAGAAGGAGAGGCTGGTCACTACTGCTTCAGAGACCAGCGGACATCCAACCTTTGATCATTACCACCTGTGCAGGCTGTAGACATTGTGGGAAGCTGCCCTTGCAGGGCAAGCTGTTGCTGCGAAGCACTGACTATCTTTGTTCGTGCTTTCCGTTGCTGCCTGGAGCCAGAGGGACCCCCCCCATTTTCCCAAGCAGCTGCTACAAGCCATTGACTATTATTGTCACAACTGCTAGGGGGTTGATAAACACTGTCACACAAAGACTGCCGTGGCTAGGGGTTGGTCATCTTTGTTCCTGTAAACCTCTTTGATGATGAGAAACTGCCACCCCTTCACTCCGTGTGAGTTCCCGCTTAAAAAGACATTCTATCAACACCTTGAGAGTGCAGTTACTGAGCATAACTGAAGGGGGGAAGGCTAGGAGGGTCTGGTCTTTGGCAGCCTCTGAGGGGCTTACGCTACATATATATTGAATGTTCCTGAGAAAACTGAGTGATCATTTTAAAAAGTTATTACAACTATCACAATTTTAAAGCTTTACTGCCTAGACTGTAAACTTTATTTCCGTGAAAGTAAATTGTATTGCCCTGGGCTGTAATTATCACTCTATTCAATTTTGTGGATTACAAATTATCAGAGACTGCAATATCTTTACAATATTTTTAAATTTTTACATATTCTAAATATCTTTGTGGATTTTTGTGGACTATCTTTACATAATCCTATCATCTATCTATCTATCTATCTATCTATCTATCTATCTATCTATCTATCTATCTATCTATCTATCTACCATGTTTTCCCAAAAGTAAGACCTGGTCTTACTTGTGAAAAAAAAAAGATCTCACGAGAAGTTGGAAGGTCTGATTGAACATTTTTAATCCCACAAATTCCGTTTCCCTTCAGCAGGAGAGAAATGCACCAGAGCTGGAAAGCAGGTTAATGAAGAAATGCTTTTGGGAAGAGAGAGGAGCAGGCTGGTGGTGCACCAAACTCTACAGCAGTGCCCAGAGGAGAAACGGCAGGAAAGAGGGTTGCCATTTCCAAAATGGAAAAGGGAAATGCAGGGTGATGCAGAGTGGCAGTACTCTGCTCTCCATTGCTGTGGAGAGCTGCTCCAGTCCCCATTCTCTGTTCTCTGCAGTGGTGGCGACAGAGGGCTGGCGGAGGGAGGTGGATTTTTGTCCCATATCTCCTTGCTTTAACACATGTCCACCACATATGATAATAAGTACCTGATTTGTGTTTAGATTTCCAACATTTATCTGACATATTTTTAAACATTTTTGCTAATCTTGTTGGTGGCAAGTGCCATCTATAGAACATTTTGTATAAGTTTTCTTTATATGAAGCTGACATTGTCAATTTATAGTTTCTTTCCCAGAAACTTTGCCACTTCTCTAAGTATATTATATCCAAAATTCTTTTGCCCATACTGTCATTGTCTCTTTTACTTGTTCATCATTTTGAGATTTTATAAGAAATTGTACATTTTTAATTGACTTTTCATCAGAAGTTAGTAATATCAGATCAAACATGGTCTGCTCTTTATAAAATCCATACTGTTTAATATCTTTGTCATATCTGACTTGCATTTGTAAATGTGACCACCATGTTAAATCAATGCCCTGACTTTCCATCTCTTGTCTGGATTTTAAGTTCCCTTCAGAATTTAGAATATCTTTATATGTCCATATTTTATCAAGACTGACTAGATTTGGATGTACAAATGTTTCCATTGTTGAAAGCCATCCTGGAATTTTCAAATAAATTTTACATTTTATTTTTTCCCATGTTAATAATAGTGTATTTCTAATATAGTGGTTTTGGAAGTATTTATGTTTATTTTTTCCATACCATAAAAAAGCATGCCAACCAAGTTGCAGGTCATGTTCCTCCAAGTACAGCAATCATTTATTTCTAAGAGTTATCCATTCTTTTACCCATGTTACCCATGTTAGCATTGACGCATGATATAAAACCCATTCTGGCAAGGCAAAACCTCCATTCCCCTTGGCTTCTTGTAACATTTTCAATTTAATTCTAGCTTTCTTTCCTTGCCAGATAAATTTTTGAATTAGAGAGTTTAAATCTTCAAAAACAAAACAAAAAACCCTCCAGTTTTATAGGTGTCATTTGAAACAAACATAGAATTTTCACCATAACAATTCTTCCTAACATTGACAGTTGGAGATTCTTCCATTTTTCCAAATCAAGCTTTATTTGATTTAACTAATTAATATAGTTATCTTTTATTCTTGAACATCTTGCTGTCAAATATATTCCAAGTATTTGACCTTTTTGACTATATGCAATTCTATTTTTTCTGATAATTGCTTTGTTTATCTGTAAGATTTTTAACTATCACTTTAGTTTTTTCTCTATCTTTAATCCTGCTATCTCCCCAAACAGTTCTATCTTTTCCAACAGTTTAGGAATCGTCTCTAAAGGTTCCTCTAGAATGAATACCAAATCATCTGCAAATGCTTGCAGTTTATAGGTTTCACCTTTTATTTTCATCCTTTAATTTCTGGATCTTGCCTAATGTTTCTATTTAAAATTTCCAAAGTTAAGATAAATAGCAGTGGGGATAATGGACATCCTTGCCTTGTGTCTTTTTGTATATCAAAATTCTCTGTATAATCCCCATTTTCAATCACTTTTGCTGTTTGTTTCTGATATATTATCTGAATCATATTTATAAAGTTTTGACAAAAGTCCATTGTTTTTAGTTGTTGAATCATAAATTGCCAAGAAACATTATCAATGCCTTTTGGGCATCTAAAAATACTAATGCCAGTTGTTTCCCTGGATGTAGTTCATAATATTCCAATATGTCTAGTATTATTCTCAAATTATTTTTTATTTGTCTCTTTGCCAAAAATCCGTTTTGGTCTGGATGTATAAATTCAGTCAAAAATCTTTTCAACCTCTCAGCTATTATTGAAGTGAAGATTTTGTAGTCCACATTTAATAGTGATATTGGTCTATAGTTTTTTTTATCTGGGTGAAATCTGAGTCCTCTTTTGGTATCAAAGTAACATTTGCTTCTGTCCATGTATTTGAGTTTTGCCTCCAATAAAAGTTCATTACATACATCTTTCGATGGTAAACTTAACATATAAACTTAACCTGCTGCCGGCATCGACTTCCCTCCGCCCTGTGCGTTCCCACAGAGAGGGCCTCCTCAGGGTGCCACCGGTCAGAGAATGTCGACTGGTGGCCCCCAGGGGGAGATCCTTCTCTGTGGGCGCCCCGGAGCTATGGAATCAGCTCCCGGTTGAGCTCCGGACGGCGCCCGACCTTCGCTCCTTTCACCGCGAGCTAAAAACATACTTTTTTCAACAAGCTGGCCTGGCCTGATGGGGGGATCGGGGGCTATTTATTAGGTTTTAAATATCTATTTTAGTATGTGGGCATTTATTTAATTTAGTTTTAACTTTTGTAATTTGTATTTTTATTCTTGCCCTGTTCACCGCCCTGAGTCCTGCGGGAGAAGGGCGGTATAGAAATATTATTAAAATAAAAATAAAAATAAAATATCTTGTAAGCATTTATAATACTCTGCTGGGAGTCCTTCTGATCCCAGTGTTTTTTCATTTTTTTGTCTTTTTATTGCCTCTGTCAGTGCCATCATTGTTATTTTTTCATTTAACATAGTCTTGAAATTTTCTGGAATTTTAGGTAAATTATTTTATTGAGTCATTTTCTCCCATGGAGTTTCTTCCTTAACATACAGTTTCTCATAGTATTCTTTAATTATCTTTTTTATTGCTTCATTTTAAAATTGTAAACAGCCTTTTTCATCTACTTAAATTGTTTATCAATTTTTTCTCATTCTGTTTTTTATGTTTATAAGCTATCTTCTTGGTTTATTTGCATTTTAAAAAAACTTTTGCTTTTTAATTTGCTGTCCCAGTGTTTCTGATTCTATTAAATTTAATTTATGTTTTATTATTTCCATTTGTCTTTTCGCCATGTAAGTTATCGCTATGCCTCGAAAATATGCTTTGGCTGTATTCCATACATTTTGTAATGTATCTTCTTTTTTCTTTGAAGAAAAATTCCATTTCCTTTGTTGCTAATTCTATAAATTGTTTCTCTTTTAATATGGATTGATTCAAAGTCCATCTTAATTTTTGCTGCATTCCTTTCCACACGATTTTTAAAGGATTATGATCTGCCCAAGTACCTAATTTTATTTCAATTTCCTGCCTATTAAACCTTAATTCAGGCATCATCCAAATCATATCAATTCTAGACCAAGATTTATGACTATTAGAATAAAATGTATATTGTGATTTTTCTGGGGTTTCTCTCCAAATATCTTGTACACCAATTTCCTCTATCATGTTAAAAAAAAATCTTGGGTAATCTTTTTCTTTCTTGTTTCCCCGATTTACTGCTTTTATAATCTAATGTCCCATCTACTATTGCTTTGAAATCCCCAATTAAGCATATATTTTGATATTTCATTTCTACTATTTTTCTGTGAAGGTTTTGGTAAAATTCTTCTTGTTTGTTATTTGGTGCATATATTGCTATCAAAAGTATCTGTTTTTGATTTTAAAAAATTTCTACCATTAGTATTCTTCCTTCATCTGCATAAATCATTTTGGAATCTATTGTCTCCTTAACATATATAGCTACTCCTCTTTTTTTGTTGTTGAGCTGATGTATAATAAAGTTTTCCAAGTTTTGGATTTTCCAAAAATTTATAATTTTCTTTATGTGTATCTCTTGCAAACAAATTATATCAATGTTTAATTTCTGTAGTTTGAAAATTCTTTTTCTTTTTGATGGGGAATTCAATCTGTTATGTACTGGGCTTTTGGAATATCACCACCAGCAACCCAGACAGGATGTCTCCAGTCCTGCAATTGGTCAACTTTGGGCAGCAAACATGGGTACAATCCAATTGGTTGTTTTCAGAGGGCCTGACTATATATTGAGACAGGGTGACTCCAAATCCTCAGTACAGTTTCTGCTTAAATAATGAGTTTTTCTGTACTCATCTGCGTGTCTTCGTTCCTGCTCTTCAGAGCCCACGACATAATAGTATCCATGAATAAAAAGTCCCAAACTTGTCATCTTGAGAGGAGGACTGGGCTAGACAAAAGAAACTCAGATCTTTGATTATCCTGCTTCTCTGCCTAAGGGCTGAAGTCACAAGGGGATAGCATTACTCGCTGGAGGGAAGAGGCATCTCCCCCCCCTCTAGCCGGCTAGTAAGCTACACTAGCGGCCCCGTGCTCAGAGCACGCGTTCCTGAGCCTAAGAAGCAGGATCCAACAACAGCGCAGGAATTGAGGACATCAAACATCGAGAAGATTGGCCGTCTTACCTCTCACAAGTGGAGAATTACCTACGAGCTAACCAGATTGCAGAGGAAGGCCTAAAAGCTATGCGTGTGTGGGCCAGCGACATTTGATCTAGCAGAAAACCTCTTCACGCCAACGCCCATTGAAGCAGTATCGTTTGCTGACCTTAAGAAGAAGCTGACTGGGCATTTTCAGCCAAAAATGTCAGAGATGGCATGGCATTTTAAATTCGACCAACAAGTGCAGCTTCCCGGTGAGACAGCATCAGAGTTTATTGCGGACTTAAGGCAGGCTGCACGTCTCTGCAAGTTTTCGAATTTAGAGGAGCGTCTGAGAGACCGACTCATCTGTGCCCTGAGACACAGAACCCTGCAGCTGAGATTGTTTGCTAGACCAAATCTCACATTCACCGAAGCACAGGACAAGGTCATGGCTGACGAAGCAGCCAGAGGCGCAGTACAAACAGTGCAGCCCACCAAATCTCCAAGATAGAAGATTCCGTCCACCACGAGGTCGCCAAATGCGGCGGCGAATTGTCAGAAGACGAAGAACGAGAAATAAACAAGCTCCAGAGACAGCAAAGCATGCAAAACCACGGCAATCAGCAAAGAGAGAACAATTACAAGGCAGTTCTCTTACCTAGTTGTAAGAGGTGCGGAGGCAACCACTCCCGCGCAAATTGCAGATTCCATTTGGCCACGTGTAGAGCTTGCGGAAGGACTTGTCACATCGTGGTGGTGTGCAGAGCTCGCCAGAGAGACAGGCCACCCAAGCACCAGTTGGAGGAACCAACTAGGAAAGGTACCGGGGCCCTGGGTCCAGTCAGTGTGGGGTTCTTCAAAAGGCGGAGAAGCGTTTGTTGCACTGGGGCTCGTCGTCCCCTTAAGCCTAAACTTAAGCTCTCGGTGGAGCTACAAGGAATTCCATGCAAAATGGAACTGGACTCCGGCTCGGCAGTCTTAATCATCTCGCATGATACATTCAATCTTGTGTGCAGACGCAGCAAACAGTGGGCTAAACTAAGGCCCTCAGATATTATTTTAACAGATTTTCAGAATGCTCAGGTTAAAGTTAAGGGTGAAACCACCTTATTGGTGAAATTTAAAGGGTTTTGGTGGCACCTGGATGTCATAGTAAGGGGGCCAAAGAACAAGTCTTATAGGACTTGATTGGTTTGAGGCTTTGGGCATTCAAATAACAGGCATTAACCAGACACAGACAGCAGACCTCATGGCTGTTTGTGAGGAATTCGCAGATGTTTTCGAGTCAAAACTGGGAACTTATACTGGATCACCAATTTCCTTTAAATTAGATCCTAACGTTGTACCGATAAGGGTCAAGCCTCACAGAGTTCCTTTTGCCTTAAAACACAAAATCGATTCCGAAATTGATAAGTTAGTAGAGCAGGGTGTATTACAGCCTGTTGATGGCGGGGAGTGGGAAACTCCTATTGTCACCCCACTAAAGCCCAACGGGAAGGTTTGCATTTGTGCAAACTACAAATACACATTAAATAAAGCCTTAAATCAACATCCATACCCGGTCCCGATAGTCAGCCATATTCTAGCCTCTTTGCAAGAGGGAACCATTTTTGCTAAACTTGATTTAGTACAGGTGTATCAGCAACTGCTGGTAGACGAGGCCACGGCTGTGGCTCAAACAATAGTAACTCATAGAGGGTCATTCAAAGTCAAACGCTTGCAGTTTGGAGTCAGCATTGCACCGGGTATTTTCCAAGGGATTATGGAATGCACACTTAAAGGTATTCAGGGTGTCTGTCCTTATTTTGATGATGTTCTCATTGCCAGGGAATCCCCAGAAGTATTGGTCAACAGGTTCAGGGCTGTGTTACAAAGGCTCTGCGATGCAGTCCTCAAATTAAAGAAAAACAAATGTAGTATTGGGGTTTCTTCAATGGAATTCTTGGGGTTCCGTATCGATGCTAGTGGGATTCACCCCATTGAGTCAAAAATTAAAGCCATCAAAATGGCTCCTAGGCCAAAATCCAAAGCAGAGCAGAGCCTCCTGAACTTTTATCACACATTTCTACCTCATAAGGCTACAATAGCTGAGCCCCTTCACAGGCTACTTGATAAAAAAGCCCCTTGGAAGTGGACTGACTTACATGAAAAAAGTTTCCAGGATCTCAAGGCCCTTCTTTCAGAAAAGTAGACTGTAACTCATTACATTGAGTCTAAACCTGTATGCCTTGCATGTGATGCATCTCCCTATGGGGTGGGGGCAGTCTTAAGTCACATAGACAAGAATGGGAAACAAGTTCCTATTGCATTCTATTCTAGAACCTTATCTGCTGCTGAGCGTAATTATGCACAAATTGATAAAGAAGCCTTAGCCATAGTGGCTGGAGTCAAAAAATTTCATGATTATTTATATGGCAGGGATTTCACTGTCTTCACTGACCACAAACCCCCTTTGGGCCTATTCACAACAGATAAGCAAACCCCCCATGTACTATCTCCAAGAATGCTGAGATGGTCTATATTTTTGTCTGCATACAAATTTAAGTTAGTTCACAAACCTGGAAAGGAAATGGGCCATGCAGATGGCCTCAGCAGACTACCACTGCCATTAATGGATCCTGATCCAGCTCCTGCTGCTAAAATATTGTCCATTCAGGACTTGCCTGAGTTTCCTCTCCATGCAGGGGATATTGCTGCTGAGACTACTACAGATAAAATTCTGAGCAGAGCACTGTCATGGGTATACACGGGCTGGTTGAAAGAAAGTCCAGGCCGATTTCCAAAGTTATTTTGTCAGAAGACATGAATTGTCTGCACATAAGGGCTGTGTATTATGGGACAACAGAGTCATTATCCCCACATCATTGAGGGACAGAGTCTTACATTCCTTACATGAAGGCCATCCAGGCATTGTACGGATGAAAGCCTTAGCTAGAAGCTACCTTTGGTGGCCTGGCCTGGATAAGGCTGTGGAGGATCAAGTCCATGGTTGCTATACCTGCCAGAGGTCTAGGCCTGAAATGCCTCAGGCCCCAGTTCATAGGTGGGAGGAAACACATACCCACTGGTCCAGGGTTCATATAGACTATGCTGGGCCTTTCCAATGACAGCTTTTTATGGGTAGTAGTGGATAGCCACTCAAAATGGCTGGAAGTAGTTCCAGTCCCTAATATGACTACTGCTAGGACCATCCAGGTGCTGAGAAAACTTTTTGCAACACATGGGTTGCCTGATGTTTTGCTTTCTGATAATGGGGCTCAATTCACTGCTGCTGAGTTTCAGGCTTTTCTCAGAGCTAACCTCATCAGACATGCTACATCTGCACCATTTCAACCCTCTACGAATGGACAAGCCGAACGCATGGTGAGGAAAAACAAAGGAGGCGCTCAAGCACATCATCACAGGTGACTGGCATCATAGACTGGCAGACTTCTTGCTCTGTCAACACACTACACCCTGCACAGCTACTGGTAAAAGTCCTGCTGAGCTGCATTGGGGAAGGCGCTTAATTACTAAACTGGACAGGTTGCATCCAGACAGACTGGCATCCGAAGCCTCTAAACCAAAACTCCCGAGGGGGCTGCAAATAGGTGATTGGGTTTGGGCCAGGAACTATGGGCCTATGGGTTCCTGGTCAGGTGATCAAAGACTCTGGACCCCTATCTTATAAAGTGGGGTTGGAGGGAGGGCGACTGGTCAGAAGACATATTGACCAACTTAGGAAAAGGTTTCCAGAATGGTCACTAAGTGAGGACTATGACACAAGTCCCTCCCGAGGTCCTCAAGCTGGCGCCCAAGCCAGCTCACACCAGAACCACCAGGGTTTTCCTCTCAGTGGAACTTGATTCAGAAGAGGAACATGGCAGCTCAGAAGTGCAACATGGGACCCCTGACCAGGTTAACCAGCCAAATCTCAGTGACCACTGTGCCTACTCTACTAAACAGTCAGACTCTGGGGTGGGCCATCTAAAATTTACCCCTTTTGCAATCAGCTTTGTAGTCAACAAATGATATTGTCTTTGAGTATCCCTTATTCTCTTGGGAATCTGTTTTAGCACTACTATTTCTTTATCTTTATATTGTAATGGGTCATCTCTGACTCTTCTTAATATCTCATCCCTTGTTGTTTTCTTCATAAATCTTCTCTGGGCAATTTGTGTTTCCTCGCATAACTTGAATTCATTCTAAATATTTCATCCACTTCTTGCTGCATCTCCAATCTTTCAATTTTTAGAGCCTCTGCTAATAGATTAATAATCACTTCTGCTATATCTTGTTCTTTATCTTCGGGTATGTTCTGGAATCTCAAATAGTGTACAGTTTTCTCCACTTGCAAGGCAGTGACTGCTCCTTCTAAGTTTTGATTTGCTTGTTCTAATCTTTCATTCTCTGTCAATTTTTGTTTTTAATGTTCCATACAGACCTGTTTAATGCTTTCAACAATAGGTTTTTAGCTTATATATATATATATCTTATTCACCTTTACACGACCTTTATACACACATTTTCTTTTAATATTAAAATTTACCTATTAGTATTTATGCTACTAATTTTTAATGCCCAAAACCTTTTATCTCAATTCATAGCAATGTCTTATATTCTACATACATGTCTTATCTATTTGAATATATTCTATTTTAAATTTTCGTAAGACGGTCAAAACTCCATTCTTCTTCAGTCTAATTTTAGCTTTTTTTCTTTGCCAAGCCATCTTCCATTTCCTTGTTTTTGAATCATCAAACCAATCATATTGTCATATATGTTATTTGGCGTTGACAAAACCATCCAGTCACCATTTTTTTGAGAGGACTAGTAGATCTGGCACATTGTCTCTTTATTTTTCTGTATTGATGTGGTTGTTCTGAATTGTTTGTCTTCTCTTCCAAGTATTCTTTTTCTGGATCCTCCAATTCCTTCTGATTTACATAGGAAACCTTTTTCTTTTTCCATGCTATCAGTGTCTTTTCTGGATTTTCAAATGTCAGTATTTGTTGAGCAATTGATTCTTCTGTCATGGCATTTAAATGTTCCACTTTTTCTATTGTGTTTTGTATAGATGGTTCTTTAGTTCTGGTCAAAGTTTGGGCTTTCATATCTGGTCTGTCTTTTTGTTCTTTTCTGTAGCCTCTTAATTTTTCATTGGCTGTGATGACAGTTTGATTGTTTTCATCATTAAAAGAATTTGTTGATCTTTATCCATAAGGAATTTCTGTTCCTGATCTTCTTCCATATTGGTATTTTAGACTAGGGGCTTTACAATTAGGAAATCCAAAAGAAAGAGAAAGGTTTTTTTTCCGGGATATGAAGCATAGCAGAGCTTTTCACAGCTGTTGTTTCAAAATTTTCAAGGTAACGTATGTCTTATCTGTTTTCTATGGTGTCGGCCAAACCCCTGAAGAATAACAGATTGAGATACCAAGTTTGACCACACGGTGTTGCCTCTACCTTTTAAAGTTTCCCTTTGAGTCCCAGAATTTTTTAAAAATCTTTTCAGTTTTTCTTCTTAAATAATAAAAAGTAAAGAGTAAAAAAATCTTTCAGTCCACAAGCTTTATGAAATAAAATTCCAATTGGGATCGTTATTTTTTCAAACATTTTAAACTGGTTTATTTCTATAATGCTTTGTTCTCTCATTGAATGTTAATCTTCCCATGAAAATACCACTTGTAATCCCAACTCCTTAACTTTCTTGCCTAAATAACTTAACTGATAACTGAATAAGAGCTCAGTGGTTTTTCTTATCAGATATACTCTGAACCTCCAAATATCCAAAAGAACACGAAAAGCATTTTTAAAAGAATGGAATGGTGAATTAAGTTTTCCATTTATGTCAGATAGAAGGGAGGTGGTATCTATTATAGTTGTAATGTAAACAAAATTAATAGAAACCTTGCTTAATAGAGCAATTCTAAGTATTGTATTTTTGCTTTTAGTGTTATTTACTATTTTTTTTACTGAATAGCAAAATGCATCTTAAATGAAGAAAAAATCCATTTTTTCTCATACAAGATTGAAGTGTTGAATCAGCAAGTATCAGGATCTAACATTCTTTGCATACCATAAGACTATGAAACTGAAGATGATATATTATGTTGTCATGTTTCCTATCTATGGTGTTGAATTTTCTAAAACCAAAGATACTTGAAAGGTTCCCCGCTTGAAATTTAAACATAATTGCATCTTCAGAAATATAAAATTGCCAGGGGAATGCAACTATTTTTAAAGAATGAAATAGAGTAACTGAGATGGAAGGGACTTTAGTCCATCCCCCAGCTCAAGCAGGAAACCTTATACCATTTTGGACAAATGGTTGTTCAATCGCTTCTTAAAACCATCAGTAGTGGAGCACCCACAACTACCGAGGGCAAGCCATTCTACTAATTAATCACAGGAAATTTCTCCTTATTCTCTTCTGCCACATATCATTCCTCATATAAATGTAATCTCGTAATATAAATTACTTTTTTGAAAAATCCTTTTATTTGGATTATAGAGATGAAAGTACAGGAAAGTCACTAAACATAGCGAAAGGATTATGCCGAGAGTCTAGTAACAATGTTTGGCTCCATATGCCAGACTTCTGTTGCATTGAAGACAATGAGTTCCTTCATGAGGATTGAATGATCCTGGACTGCAAACCACTATAACAAAAGAAAGGAAAACAAAACAAACAAAAATAATCATGTCATCAAATATATTGCAATTTGCAATAGAATGAAAATTTCAGATTCAAATCCAGTTAATTGCTTCAAGATTTATTTCCTAAATTTGGGGTTCACACTCACAAAAATGTTTTAAGAAAAAATAAGGAAATAGTAAGCATAAGCAGAAGTAAATGTAAAATGTGTAAGACAGCCATCATAGGTGCAAGAAACTTTGAGACGACTCCATCAGTTATCTGCAACACATTGTATACAGCTAACATCTCTGCTCCATCCCATCATATTCTGAGATTTATCTTCAACTATATTGTGAATAATTACAGGTACAGAACATCTGGTATTGTTTTTCTTGGGGCTTTGTATTGTATGAAAACTCATACATATTTCACAACTACTGTGTTTCCCCAAAATAAGACCCAGTCTTATAATTTTTTTGGATCCAAAAGAAGCATTAGGTCAGGAGATGTCTTATTTTTTCCACTGTCTTGCCTCACAGCGGCAGCACCAACAGCCATGTCCAGCAGGAGCCCACGTGGCTGCCATTGGCCCACTTTTTCTGTGGCTGCTCACTGCTGCTTGCACACATCACCCTTAGCCTCACTATTGCCAATAGAGGCCTTTAGGAAAGGCCTCTGCAGTGGAGAATGGAGCCCCAGGTTAATGCGTGCGTTGCCTCTGGGCTCCATTTCGCCATCAGAGACCTTCAGGAAGGGCCTGTGCAGCCAAGATTGGAGGCCTGGGTTTCCTGAAGGCCTCTGCTGTTGAAACGGAGGCTGGGAGGGTGATGCACACATCAACCCAGGGCTCCATTCTTGGCTGCAGAGGCATTTCCTAAAGGCTTCTGCCAGTGAAATGGAGCCTGGGGGGGGGGGTGATGTACATGAGTGGCCACAGAAGTGAGCTGATGGTGGCCATGAGGGCTCCTGCTGGATGGGGCTGTTGATGCCGCCATGTGGCGAGTGTCGGGCATGGTAGGGATGGCTGCAGGGCCCCCAAAGTAACTGGGTACGGAGCGCATGGAGCAGCTCCACCCCCTCTCCCACTACGAACAACCAGACTGGGTGGGCAAGTGGCCAACTGTGCAGGCTCTTAACTAAGGCTTACTTTGGGGGTAGGGCTTATATTAGGCACAGGTGTAAAAATCAAGCCAAAGTTTATTTTTGGGGAAACACAGTAGTACCAAAATAAAATATAAATCTTGTAATGTTATGTACCTACTATTTATCATTATGGTTGGCTTAGTTTGTTATGTAGGTATGCTTCCAACAATTCTTATGAACAAAACTATTGAAACTCAGTCCTTGAGTGATTTCTCCTGCAATTTAATGTCAAAGAACTTTAGAAAATATTTGCTTCTAAGAGTAGGGTCTTCTTGAGTCCAAATAGCCCTCAATTTACAATCATTCATTTAGCGACCATTTGAAGTTACAACAGCATTGGAAAGTGACTTACAACTGATCCTTGCACTTATGACCATCACAGCATCCACAGAGACACATGATCAAAATTAGGGCCTTTGAAACCAGAATGTATTTACTATGGTTGTAGCATCCTGGGTCACGAGATTACCATTTGCAACCTTCCCAGTCTGGAATGGGACAATTAGCTATAACCACATTGCCTCAGCCACTTCACTGCAGCCCCCCCCAGCTGCCCCCAACACATTGCCATGGCTACCCAGCTTCCAGTGCACCACCACAGGCTCCACACCCTGGGTGTCCCTTCACCACTGGCCTTCTCCTGCTCCTCATCCTGTCCCCCGCTGCCCTGCATTGGGTGATTCACTGTAGAACAAATCTCCCTGGCCACTCTTCCATGTGGGACACTTAGCCATGGTATAACTCACCAAACACTGGTGTGGGGAGACCAGGAGGCTGCTTCCTCCCCCCATGTGCCATTGGCCACTGGTGGAAGGATGCACCAGCTGGCCCCCTTGCCCAGATTCGGCCCTGCATTCCATTTGTAGATTTCTTTGGTCATATCCTCAAATGGTAAGGAGGACAAAAATAAGAGAATGAAAATAAAATATCTATCTCTAACCAATTAATTCAGAATTTAGCTTACTTCTCACCCAGGATAGTATCTTACTCAAGTCCAAAGCCTTTATCTACCTTTGGGCAGTATGTTGTTAATCATCATCATCATCATAACCCCCTGCTTTCAAAGTTTTCATAGATTGTAAAATTCTCAGCTTTGACTTAATCTCACAATCACCTCCCACAACATTTTCCCCTTGCAGAGGGGTCACTACCTGAAAGAGGAGGGGGATCGGGGGAAGCACCTTCCCACTTGGCTAATGCAGCAGCTGAAAAGCTGCAGCTGACACACTCTTCTTTGTCTCCTCTTTCTCTTCCTTGCTGGCTTCAGCCTCTGCCTTGCTGCTGCCTTGCAATAGTGGGGAGCCAGGTACAAGGAAGCCAGGAGCAAGCAAGGACCAGCGGAAGGAATTTAGGCCCTTTTCCAAAATTAAGTTTAAAAAAAGGATAAAATGAGTCATGCATCTGTAAGATGAGTGGCTATATAAATCTGAGAAATACATCATATAAATTTAGCAACAGGCTGGAGCAGCAGAGAGAGAATGAATTGTCCATTGTATCTACAATAACTATATTGGTGGTTCAGTGGTAGAATTCTAGCCTGCCATGCCGCAGGACTGCATTCGATTTGTGGTCAATGCAACAGATCTTTTGTAGTTCTAGGGTTTCACTTTGCTAGAAAAATATATTTAGCCAAAGTAAATCGCTGCATGTTTTCTAGAAAAAAGTTATATTTAACCATAAAAATAGATTTTACTTGCCTAGCTGCCTTTTCTCCCTAGAGTTGGACCCACAGAGACCATTTAATTAAAAGAAATATGTACAATAAACAGTAAAAATATTCATTGTACAAGTGAATAAATTAAAGTAGCCAGAAAGGAAGAACTAAAGGAAGGCAGCAAAAGCAGCAGCAGCACTCTTGTTGGCTGGGAACTGAGCCCAGGCTTCCAAGTGGCAGGTGAAAATTCTACTACTGAACCACCAAGCTGGCTCTTGGGAAGAGCTGGATGGCTGCTTTGATGGAATAAAAAAGGCATTGTTGGCCAAGCTAGAAAGCTGAAGTGCAATAATGATTTAAAATATTCTCTTCATGCATTTGCTCTATATGAGAGTTTCTACCTGCTCTCTGCACATGTTTTAAATGCTTAGAAGGATAGCTTTCTTTACATAAATTCAAAAACCCCATGCCTCTGAGCAAGTGCAGAAAATGCCTTGTCCATCCGCTTGGCAGATCGTGCTATGTGGTTCTGCATCACTGCCTTTGGGATTCAAAGCTGCCTCACCCAGCACTCATGCATCTAACACACACATGCAATCTCCCCTGCTCCTTAGCCCAACTTTTGTGAACCAAACTGAACAGTAGAACAAGGGGGAGGGTGTAACATGGGACATGTGAATGCTAAATAGTTAACTAGATAATTCCTCTAAAATATCTAGTAATCTGTATTTATAATTCTGAAAATTGTTATGTTTCCAACCTACCACAACAATTAGGGCAATCTGGATGTAGTAGAGAATTAATTCCATAACCTGGAAAACAGCGATTAATCCACACCATTTGCAGAGTGCCTTCAATGTAGTATATTTCAGGTAGTGGTGCTGTTCTTTTTCCAAGAACTTCAACTTGTTGGCTAAAGAATTTCTCTATTAGGTCTTTTGCCTGAAGTAAAAAGAAATTACTTTCTTGATAAAGATAAAAATCAGCATTTTTTTTACTTGCTTCTTTTCTTACTTGTATAAAAAATACAAACTGTATCAATAACATTAAGTGTTTATCCTTGGCTAATGTATTTATTGCAATATACAATGAATAAATACTCTTATACATGAGAGAATGTCTTTGTGACATGCTGGTTCAGAGCACTAAAAACTAAATTTCAAGAAAAAAGATTGAAGGAGTTATGTTTGTTCACCCTTGAGTAAAGATGACTAATGTGTGTGGAGGGGAGAGAGAAAAACACTTTTCAAACACTTGAAAGGATATCAGAGAAATTTGTCCTTTCTCATCCTAGAATGCAGGTTGTATAATACTGAATATGTTGCAGGATATTTGAAATACAGAGTATTAGAAATCTTACAATGATTAGCTGTTTGGATTAAATGGCCTTAGTGGCCCATTCAAACTTCTTGATTCTCTTACAGGACTCTGGGTATCAAGATAGTAAATAGTTATGATGGTTGAGAGAGATATCTTAATCTTAGCTCCAATTATCAAATCTGATAGATCAAGTTTCTTAGTTTGGCCTGGTATTCAAATAGCTACAGACTTAGGCAAAAGTGAGGATAATTAAATACATCTCTCCAATGAGAGGATGCTGTCAAATCTCTCCCAATTTCTCCTTCAATTTCTTTTCTTTCAGAGGGTAGATACATTTTTTTTTCTAAGAACTAAATGGAAAAAGTATACTTTTGTTTTTGCTTTAGTTTTTTCCCCCCCTTCTGGTCTCCAAAAAAGATTATCTCCTAAAGTATCTAGAGCAGTGGCCCCCAACCTTTTGAGCACCAGAAACAGGCTCCATGGAGAGAGTTTTTTCCATTGACTGGAGGGGACACGGTTTTGCAAGCTGCCTGCATCCCAGATGGGGCTCCGCTTGTTTGTGTGACCCGATTTCTGGCATGCCATGACCAGGACTGAAGGTTGTGGACCCCTGGTCTAGAAGGAGAAGTGGAAGATTATTTATAGAATCATAGGACTGGAAAAGAGTTTGGAGATCTTCCAGTCCAACACTGTACTCAAGGCAGAATTCGTTATACCATCTTCGATGAATGGATGTCCAATTTTTCTTAAAAGCATCCAATGATGGAGCACCCAAAATTATGGGATGCAAGCTGTTCCTTTGGTTAATTGCTCTCACTGTCAGGAAATTTCTCTCTTTAATGAGCTGCCACCCATTGCTTGTTGTCCTGCCCTCAGATGGTCTGGAGAATAAACTGATCAACTTCTTCTTTCAAATACTGGAAGACAGCTATCATGTCACCCCAATTGTCAGATCTGCCAGCTTCAGCACTTCAGACCGCACTTCTGCTGACATCAAAGGACAGGAGGGAGGGGGGCTATGAAATGTGGATTAGAACAAGCGTAAGAAGGGAAGAAAGGAGATAGGAGGGAGGGGGAAATTGACAGGGGTAAGAATAATCAGGTGCCTATATTAGTTTGCTCCAAACTTCAAGGACAACCGGCCTGAGAATGAGCGAATGAACTGCCCACCATAAAACAGTGCACAAAACATCCAAATGACTTGCTATTGGACATTGGTCACTGGCTCAAGGAGGTTGAACTAAGAGGAAAGGAGAAATCTATTGCTTTCTGCAGGAATTCTTCAGATCCCACCTTACTTGCCTTGCAATCATTGTACTCTAGTAAAAGTACCTATTACTTCAATCAAATGGAGTCTATGGGGCTTCTGGGTGGCAAGGCTCCGTTGATGGCGGCCGTTTCGGCCGTCAGCCCCGCTGCTTTCCGTAGAGCTGCTAAAAACAGCGACGATCAGCTGTTTGGCGGCTCAGAAACCCGCTCCTCGGGAAAAGAGGAGGGGGTGAGCAGTTAGGCAGGGGTAGAGCTCCCCTAGATCACCAGAGTTTTAACTCTGGTGGTTGAAGGGTGTGAGCCCCCCCGAAGCCTGAGTTTGCTCCGGACTCTGGGACGCCTTCGCTCCAAGGCTTTGGAGCAGAGCAGGACGCTGCAACCATCCCTGCCATCGATAGTCAATCGTGGATTACTTGGATGCAGGCAGAGCTGTGCAGGAGAATGCTGTAATAGCAAGTATTTGAACTTTAACTCAGAGTATTTTGTGGAAAAAGTTGCAAGTGCTGCGGAAAGTGAAAGTGCGCAACAGAAGTAACAGTGTTAAAATGGCTTCCAAACCAAGTAAAGTTCCTAGAAGTGCTGGTGCTTCGCCAGTTCAACAGTCTTCATTACAGGCTTTGATGCCTCCTCCTGCAGCACCCGCACCAGCTTTAACAATAAAAGATTTGCAGGATGCTTTAAAAATACAATCCCAACAAATAGCTGAACCTATTGAGGAGAAGAATACTGAAATAAGAGCAGACATTTTGGTTGCATTTCAAGGGCTGGCAGTGTGTACTGAGCGTCTGGATGACTGCATGGAAGAATTTAGTCAAAATAACATGAGATTAGATGCTAAAATGCTGGATGCTGAAAATGTGATGGAAAAGATTGATGATGATGTAGTCATGCTACAATACCGTGATATGGAATTTGCTGTGAGAATCAGAGGTTTGAAAGAAGATCCTAAGGAAAATTTGAAAGAAATAGTGGCACAGGCTCTTGAACAAGTTTTGGAGCGTTCAGCAGAAGATATTATGGGGGATATAGATAAAATATTTCATGTTAATTCTTGGATTGCAAGACAAAGGAAGTTACCTAGAGATGTGGTGGTTTACTTTACAAAGAGAGCAATCAGAAATGAGGTTATTCAAGCCTTCTATAATAATAGATGTACAGTAGCTGAGCAAGAAGTTTTAATTCTGAAAGAGATCCCTCCAAGAATTTTAAGGAAAAGAAAAGAATTTGCTTTCTTGGCAGAAAAATTAAGGAAACGGGAGATCCAGTTTAGATGGGAGATTCCAGTAGGTATGGTGGTGATGCATGCAGGCATGAAATATCGTCTTAACACAGTTTTGCAGGCACAAGATTTTTATACCAATATTTTGAAGGCAGGATCTCCGCCATCTTCAGAATTTAAAAGGAGGAATGGTGAAGGAGAGCGTCAGTCACGAATGGAGAGCATACAAGGAGCTGAAGGAGTTATTCAGCAGAAAGAAAGAGAATCCCAGCAAACTACAGGAGTGGACCAGATTCCGGTACCAATTGAAGAGGTTAGAGAACAAAGAGTGACACGGGCTGCAACCAGACGAATGAGACAAGAACAAGAACAACAGAAAGCTATAATTACATCTCAGAAACCTACTTATAGTGAAGCAGTGGGAGGAGCGAAACCGAAGAGAGTGCAGGTGATTTTGGATGAGGTGCTCCAAAAGCTTCAGGTCGCAAAAGATGGCGACAAAGCTTCTAACTTGGAATGTTAACGGATTAAATTCGCCGAATAAGAGAAGGAAAGTATTTCAATACCTAAAACAATTTAAAAATGATGTTATTTGCTTACAGGAAACACATATTCGAGCAGCTGATCAAAAGTATTTGATAAATTTTAGGCTGGGCACACAGTTTATTGCCTCTGCTCCTGATAAGAAAAATGGAGTTGTTATTTATGTTAAGAACACTTTAACAGCTAGTTTAATTGAAACAGATAAACAAGGTAAAATGAGGACCCAGATTGTTGGGGGCAATTAAGCTGACTTTGTAATAATGCCACTTGGGGTGTGTGTGAAAGCCCTAATAAGTAGGCATATACATAGAATGAAGGCTACTGCTAAGCTTGTAAACTGCCCTGAGTCTTCGGAGAAGGGCGGGATATAAATGGAATAAAAAAAGGAAGATATGTTATAACTGAACTATTACTAGAAGGAAAGAAAATACTTTTGGTTGGATTATATGCTCCTAATCAACAACAGAGAATTTTATAAATTATTACACAGCAAGATCATCCAGTGGGATTACAAATCTTGTATTTTTATGGGAGATTGGAATGGAGTTTTGGATGTACAAATGGACAAAAAAGGCCTTTTTAGAAGTACACCGAGTCATGCTAGATTGCCTAAATCTTTTTTTGAGATGAAGGACGACTTGGAATTGAGAGATGTTTGGAGAGAAAGACACTTGCAAGAAAAAGACTTTACTTTTTTCTCCGATAGGCATCAATCTTTATCCAGGATTGATTTTGTACTAATTACTAATGATTTTTTTTCTAGGATTAAGAAGATTAAGATATGTCCAAGAACTATATCAGATCATAGTCCAGTATGGTTGGAAATAGAAAAAGATAATGGAGATAGATGGTCTTGGCGACTAAATGAAAATTTGTTTAGATAGCAAGAAAATGTGGAAGAGTGTAAAAAACAGATGAAAGAATTTTTTAATATGAATATGCATAAGGGTACTTCTATTGAGATGGTTTGGGATGCAAGTAAAGCTTATATGAGAGGAGTGTTAATATATATGAATAATAAATACAGACGTAAACTTTAACATAGGCGAAAAGAATTAGAGGAGGAAATTAAGAGAAAAGAGAAGGCTTTAATTTTGAATCCATCTGATGGGAAAATTAAAGTAATTACTTTACTAAGAGGCCAGTTTGATATGTTGATGGCAGATCAAGTGGCAACCAACTTACGGTATGCTAAACATAATACCTTTTGCAATGCTAATAAGCCGGGTAGGTGGTTAGCTTACTTGTTAAGGAAGAAACAAAGGTCACATAACATAGATAGAATAGAGCACAAGGGTAAAGTGGTGTATCAGCAGAATTTTATTAAAAGGGCTTTTGTTGATTTTTACTCTAAGTTGTATGTTAGAGACAAGATTCAAGATGTAGATATAGATAGATATCTGCAAGAAGTTAACATTCCTGTTCTTACACAAGAACAAAGGGAAGGGATGAATCAATTGATAAATGATGAAGAAATTATTCTAGCAATTAAGCAATTAAAGGTGGGTAAAGTACCAGGAACAGACGGTTTGACTGCCGTCTATCATAAAGATTTACAGTCAGAAATGGTGGAACCTTTAAGAGAATTGTTTAGGACAATTCAATTGGGAGGAGAAGTGCCTCCATCGTGGAAAACAGCTTTTATTTTGCTGATTCCAAAGGAAGATCAAGATGCTACCCAAGCCAAAAACTATAGGCCAATATCGCTTTTTAATACTGATTACAAGATATTTGCAAAAATTTTAGCAAATAGATGAAGGTAATGCAGCTAATGATTCATAGTGACCAAACTGGATTTATAAATGGTAGACAAATGAAGAATAATGTGAGACATATTGTAGACGTATTGGAATTTTTGGATAGAAATAACCAGGTTTCTGCAGCGCTGATCTTTTTGGATGCTGAAAAAGCTTTTGATCAATTGGATTGCCAATTTTTATTTAAGGCATTGGAGAAAATGGAGTTTGGGGAACATTTTTTACAATCTATTAGAGCAATATATCAGAAGCAAACAGCTCAAATAATAGTTAATGGTAGTTTGACAGAAATATGTAATATTGAAAAGGGTACAAGACAGGGGTGTCCGTTGTCACCTCTGCTGTTTGTTTTAACATTGGAAATATTATTGATTAAAATACGAGACTCAAATAAAATTAAGGGAATTCAAATAAGAGATCAAGATTATAGATTGAGAGCGTTTGTGGATGACCTGGTTATTACAGTAAGTCAACCGACTTAGTTGTAGAGTTGATGGAGATAATAACGCTATATGGGAAAGTTTCTGGATTTAAGATAAATACGCAAAAAACTAAAATATTGTCTAAAAATATGACTATAGAACAAAAGGCTGTTTTAGAAGAGTTAACAGGATTTGAAATAGTTAAAAAGACTAAATATTTGGGGGTTTATCTCTCAGCTTCAAATGTGAAATTATATAAAAATAATTATGAATTGTTATGGTTAAAAATACAAAAAGAGATAGATGATTGAAAAAAATTACAATTATCTTTATTGGGAAGAATTGCAGCAGTAAAAATGAACATTTTGCCAAAATTTTTATTTTTGTTTCAAATACCTATACTCAAAAAGGATTTAAATTTGGAGGAATGGCAGAAAAGTATTAATAAATTTGTTTGGGCAGGGAAAAAGCCACAAGTCAAATTTAAGATAATGCAAGATACACGGGAAAGAGGTGGTCTTAAAATGCCTAATCTTAATTATATTATGAGGCTGCTGCTTTATCATAAATAAGTGATTGGTTTAATTTAACACAAGGGAGATTATTAAATCTTGAGGGTTATGATCTGTTATTTGGTTGGCTTGCATATTTATTGTATGATAAGAAGGTGGATAATGTATTTAAGATACATATATTAAGGTATGCTCTGTTGCGAGTATGGAAAAAATATAGACATAAGTTAAATTACAAGATACCAATTTGCGCAATACCTAAACATGCAATAGAAAATATAAATGTTGGATTTAAACATGATGAGACTACATATAAAGAAATTTTAAGGATAGAAAGGAATGTATGGCAATTAAAGCCATATAATATTTTAAAAGAAGAAAAGATTGTGCAAACTTGGTTTCAGTATGGGCAGTTACAAGCAAGATGGAAAGAAGATCAGAAAGTTGGTATCTTGATATCTGATGGAAATTTGGTAAAACAAATTAGAGATCAAGGTCAAGCACATATAAGAAGGATATATAATGCACTGATAGAAATTGACTCAGAAACGGAAGTTGTTACAGATTGTATGATAAAGTGGGCCCAGAACTTTCAGGAGGTTATAACAATGGATACTTGGGAAACGATTTGGGTTAGAAACGTAAAATTTACACAGGCCCAAAATTTAAGAGAGAATTTTTATAAAATGTTTTATAGGCGGCACTTAGACCCTAAAAAACTAGCAAGTATGTATCTGAACTGTCAGCCTAAATGTTGGAGGTGTGGTTGTGAGGATGCAACGTATTATCACACATGGTGGACTTGTAAAAAAGTTAAAGCTTTTTGGATTAAAATTTGGTGGAATATGCAAAAGATATTTAAGAAAAAGATAAGGTTTTCTCCGCAGTTGTTTTTGTTGGGTATTATTACAGATTTTACTGTTATAGATACTAAATTGATGTTGAATTTAATTACGGCAGCAAGACTTTTAGTAGCCCAATATTGGAAGAAGGAGGAACTGCCTACTATAGAAGAGTGGACTTTGAAAGTTTCTAACTTGGCGGAAATGGCAAAGATTTCAGCATACTTGAAAGAACAATCGCAACAGAGATATATTGTGGAATGGAGAAGATGGATCGAATATATTCAGAATAAATACGGGACTAAAAAGTTTCATTTAGCATTTGAGTAAGTAGTGGTTTTATACAATGTATTATTAGTTATTAGTTATTTGTTAGTAATATAGTTATGTTTACGGAGAGTTAAAGCGCGATAGAATTTAATGTTTTATTTTTGTTGTTAGCATATTTTAGCTTAGGTTTGTAAGTTTATACCCTGTATTCAGCTCTGGGAAGTTGGGGAGGGGGGAGGGTTGGGAGGAGGGGAGGGAGGTTTTTTTTCTCTATTTAAAAAATGTATTGTAAAACTTTTCAATTAAAAAAAACATCAAATGGAGTCTATGGTCATTCTTTCCTAGAGTTAGATTTGGGACAGTTTTGACATTAGGCAGGATCTACAAAATTGGTCAAGCTGGAGACACCTTTTACCATGGAGATCGTGCACACAATGTTAACTCACGACAGCGAACAGGAGGAGGGAGAAGACTGGGCTGAAGCAGCAGCCAAATCCCAGAGTGAAGATCATGCTGAGTGGCTTGTGGAACTCGAAGCCTGTGACAAGCAGCCGAAGCCCAGGTGGTCCCTAGGTACCTGGAAGGAAAAAGATTGGGAGTAGAAGCCTTCTGGGATCCACTTCAGGGATCCACAAAGGGGAAGTTGTGGAAGCTGCCGCAAAGAACCCACTGCTATGAGGAAGAGTTCATAGCACCTGACAAGCCTGAGCCCAAAGATGTGCTATTTGAACAGGCACTCAATTTCCTTAGAGGAGCATTTGGCAACTTCAAGGCCATGGCCCAGATGGGGCTCCTTGCCAGTCACTGCCACATGGATGATGGAATAGCTGCAATCCCCCGTGGCCACACTTCCTCCAGTGGCTACAGCCAAAGCCCCACCATCTTAACCACAGATTGCCCCAGCGCCAATGGCTCAGCAGACTCAAGCCCAGTGGGTTCCTGCACCAAGGAGAAGGAGCAGAACCCCCTGCCCTGGGGGTAAAGTTTGGTGGCGATCCAAAGCAGTTGGCCTTCTTCCTGATGCAAATGTACCTGCAGGAGTATGGGGAAGACCTGCCCACCAAAGGAACAAAAGTGTAGTGTGTTACCCTTGCCCTAGAAGGAGCCGCTCCAGAGATGCGCATCTTCAGTCAGTTCATGATGGCCCTTTGTAAGACATTGGAAGACCCCCTTGCAGGCCAGAATTTGCATGAACACCATTAACCAAGGGCGAATATCTGTGGCTGCCTACACCCAAGAATTTTGCACCCAGCCTGCAAGCTGACTGACTGGCTGCAGGACATGCTAATCTAGAGTTTCCAGGACAGCTGAATGATGATGTATACAAAGCCTGCCTCTCCTGAGGAGCCCCTCGCACGCTACATGCATGGTATGTCCTCACTGAGGAGATAAGAGATTAATTTAGCTAGATCCTGAACCCGTGCCAGCCACGGATGGAGAACATCCCTCACCATCGAAAGTGAGACCTAGAAGCTGCAAGCAAAGCTCCCATCAATGCTCCACTGATTGCTTCAAGTGTCGAAAGGAGAGGAACTGAGCTACTGACTGCTGCGTGTCAGTCCAGAAGCTCATGATGGGTCCTGCCAAGAAGCAAGGGAAACCGGCGACAGGAACCTGAGAGTTAGCTCTGAAAAGGATAGAGGTCACAAAGTTCTTCCCACTGGGGACATGGGAACTCCAACCAGGATCCAAAGAGCTCAGGTGAGAGCAGACGATGACCCCTTGGTAAGTTGCCCCGACACTGATGACTGTACAAGTAGAGCTAATGGTCCGCTCATCAGGTCACAGGGGAAGTTGGTACCTTTCTGGACTTAGGCTACACCAAGTGCCTGGGCAGTCCTGTCTAGTGGAAGAAATGGGCTTACACCTGAGGCAACTTAAAGTGCCTGTGGCATTCTGCCAGCTGGATGGGTCAGCGGCTGGTGGAGCCCTTGCCACATTCATCATTGAACCAATAGAAATGAAGATGGGGGAGCAGACAGACAATTGAAGTTTCATTGTGGCACCTGGCATAGAAAGGCCCCTTATGGTACGGTTAACATGGCTTCCTAAAGTGGAATCCCTATGTGAACTGGAAGAATTGGCTCTTAAAGATGCAGCAGCAGAAACCTGAGGGAATCCCAGGGAAAGAATGCTCAAAATTGGAAACACAGAAATATGGTGAAACCCAGAGAGGAAGTGGGGGTAGAAGTGAAGGAAAGACCCAAAGCCGAGTCTCAAATCCCAAAGCAGTATGGCTCAGACGAACATCACCTCACCACCACAGACTATAGAAACACTGCCAGGGGCTACACAACCTAAGCCCAAGCTATATTCAATGACTCCAAGGGAGTTTGACGAGGTCCAGGCTTTTATTGACAAAAACTTAAAATGAGGCTTTATACAGTCAGCTAGACCACGAGTAGTGGTATTTTTTTGAGGAAAGAAGGATGGGTCCCTTCATCTGTATGGACTATCGAAGGTTAAATGCAGTATACCCCTTGACACTTATGTGGGACATGCTAGCTCATCTGGCCCAAGGGATTATTTTTTTTTTACTAAACTGGTTCTCAGGGAGGCTTACTATCGAATCAGGATCAAAGAAAGGGATGAATGGAAAACCGCTTTTTATTGCCCGCTCTGATGTTTTCAATTCTAAGTACTTCCATTTGGACTGCAAGATGCGGCCATTGTATTTATGCAGTTAATTAACCAAGTGCTGCAGGAACGTTTATTCAAGGGAGTCCTAGTGTACTTAGGTGACATTCTGATCTATATGGAAACCATGGCTGAGCAAGTAAAGCTATGCAAGCTGTGTTAAAAAAGCTGCAGGCTGCCAAACTATATGCCAAGCTATTGAAAGGTAAATTCCATCAAAGCAAAATTAACTATCTAGGGTGTCACATCATCCATAAGGAAATCAAAATGGACCCTGCAAAAGTCCAAGCACCAGAAAGCAATTTCAGAGCTTCCTAGGTTTCGCCAACTTTTAAAGCCAATTCATCCCTGCATTCGCACAAACAGCCCTACCCATGATGAACTTGCTAAAGACCAAAGAGGAGGGAAACCAAAGGGCAGCCAATCTCTTAAATGGTCAATGGAATGTCAAGCTACTTTTGAAAAACTCAAACACATGTTTGCGGCTGAGCCTGTGTAAAAAGCACTCTGATCCCATTTCTCATTCATCATTCAGGCAGATGTAAGTGACATGGTGGTGGGGCTGTGCTGCTACAGAAAAAAATGATCAAGGAATCCTTCAGCTTTGTGCCTATACCTCCAAAAAACTTACTGAAATTGAGTGCAGGTGGTAAGTATGGGGGAAAAAGAGGCATATGCAGTGTGGTGGGAGCTGCTTAGTTGGAAGCATTTTTTAGAAGGGAGCAAAATCCCATTTGAGGTCTGAACTTATCATAAGAATCTAGAGGCACTAAAGACTCCGGAGACTATCACCTAAACAGGTCTGGTGGGGCCAATATTTTAATTGATTCAACTTTACCTTACGATACCTTCTGGCAGGGAAAAACTTTCCGGTGGATGCCCTATCCAGGCTGCCCCAGTACAATAGTGAAAAGAAATACGGGGTTTATTAGTGGTAGGCAAATGAAAAATAATGTGAGGCATATAGTTGATGTGTTAGAGTTTTTGGAAAGGAATAACCAGATCCCTGCGGCACTAATTTTTTTAGATGCTGAAAAAGCTTTTGATCAATTGAATTGGCAATTTTTGATGAAAGTCTTGGATAAAATGAATTTTGGGGATAATTTTTTGCAACCAATTAGGGCATTATATCAAAAACAAACTGCCCGAATAATAGTTAATAATAGCCTGACAGAAGCATGTAATATCGAGAAGGGCACAAGGCAAGGGTGTCCGTTATCGCCCTTGTTATTCGTACTAACATTGGAGATATTGTTGGTTAAAATACGGAATTCGGAAAAAATTAAGGGTATACAAATCAGGATTATAGATTGAGAGCGTTCGCAGACGATCTGGTTGTTACAGTGACACAGCCGGAGAACTCTGTTGTGGACCTGATGGAGATAATAATACAATATGGGAAGGTTTCTGGATTTAAAGTCAATACACAAAAAACTAAAATTCTGGCCAAAAATATGACAGCTTCGCAAAAGGCCCTCTTAGAAGGATTAACTGGATTTGAGATTGTTAAAAGGGTTAAATATTTGGGGGTGCTTTTGTTGCCCTCTAATACAAAGTTATATAAAAATAACTATGAAAAATTATGGGGGAAAATTCAAAAAGAAATGGAGAGTTGGGAAAAATTGCAATTGTCTTTGTTGGGGCGAATCGCAGCAGTGAAAATGAATGTCCTGCCTAAATTCTTATTTTTATTTCAAATGATACCGGTTCTTAAGAAAGATTCTAACTTGGAGGAATGGCAGCGCGGTATCAATAAATTTGTATGGGCAGGGAAAAGGCCACGAGTTAAACTAAAGGTAATACAGGATACTCGTGAAAGAGGTGGTCTTAAAATGCCTAATTTTAAATTATATTATGAAGCTGCTGCTTTAGCAGGAATAAGTGATTGGATCAATTTGACACAAGAGAGATTATTACATCTTGAGGGTCATGACTTGTTGTTTGGCTGGCATGCATATTTGTTGTATGATAAAAAGGTAGATAATGTCTTTAGAGTGCATATTTTAAGACAGGCATTGTTGAAGGTTTGGAAGAAGTACAGACATAAATTAGATTGTAAGATACCATTGTGGGCAATCCCAAAACACGCAATAGAAAATATACATGCTGGTTTCAAACACGATGTGACTACGTACAAGGAGATTCTAAGCTTGGAAAGAAATGTCTGGTGTTTGAAACCATATAGTCTCTTGCGAGATGAGAAGATTGTTCAGACTTGGTTTCAATATACTTAGCTACGGGCCAGGTGGAAAGAAGATCAGAAAAATGGTTTTACAATGACTGATGAAAATCTGATAAAGCAAATCAGAAATCAGGGTCCAGCACATATTAAACGGATATATCTTGCCTTGATAGAAATTGACTCAGAAACAGAACTCGTTAAGGATTGTATGATTAAATGGGCCCAAAATATCCAAGAAGTTATTACAATGGACACATGGGAAAGGATTTGGGTGAGGAACGTAAAATTCACACAAGCTCAAAATTTAAGAGAAAATTTTTATAAAATGTTTTACAGATGGCATTTAGATCCTAAAAAGCTGGCAAGTATGTATCCGAACTATCAGCCTAAATGCTGGAGGTGTGGTGAAGAAGATGCAACATATTTTCATATATGGTGGACTTGTAAAAAGGTTAAGGCCTTTTGGATAAAAATTTGGTGGAACATGCAGAAGATTTTCAAGCAAAGGATAAAGTTTTGTCCGCAACTTTTTTTGTTGGGTATAATTACAGATGCTACGGTTGTGGACACTAAGCTGATGTTGAATTTAATTACGGCAGCAAGACTCTTAATAGGCCAATATTGGAAGAAGGAGGAACTGCCGACTGTAGAAGAATGGACTTTAAAGGTTTCTGACCTGGCAGAGATGGCAAAGATCTCGGCTTACTTGAAAGATCACTCGCAAGAACGTTATGTTATGGAGTGGAGAAAATGGATTGAGTATATCCAGAACAAATATGGGACTAAGAAGTTTCATGTAGCATTTGAATAAGTCTTCCTTTTTTTTCTCCTCTTTTTTTCTCTTTTCCTTTTTTTTATATATCTTATATTAATAGTGTTTGTAATTACCCTATATGAGCTAGAGAGAGATGGATTTCAGAGTTTATGGTTGTTAGCATATGAATGTCTACGATTGGTTTTTCTTGTTTTTTTATACCTTGTACTTAGCTCTGGGAAGTCGGGGGGGGAGGGGGGGAGGGGTAGGGAGGGAGGGATAGGGGAGGGCTAGGGGGATTGTTAAAGATAAAATGTATGATAAAACTTTTCAATAAAAAAAAATAGTGAAAAGAAATAGTCCGAGTGGTGATTCCCTCAAAACAACTAGCAGCTCCAGCAATCACCTGACGGGCAGGGAAACTCTCTTCTCCCTGGCAAAAGACTTACTCACTTTCTTAAAAGAGGCTCTAAGCTCAGACCCGAGGTTTAGGGACCATAAAGCAGAATGCACAATGCTTGATGAACTTGCTATGGCATACATCCCCCAAAGCCAACAAATAACAGTGTTTCAAAAGAACCATGATTCTAAAACAGCAGGTCATTTTGGGTTCATAAAAATTTTACACATGGTAAAGTGCCAATTCTGGTGGCTGTGAGGCACTGTGTGCCTCAGCAAAACAGTGCCAGGGGAAAAAACAAGAACTTATCCAACCAGTAGTTAAATCCTAAACCCCAATGGAAAGAAATATCCATGGACTTTATAGTCGAACTCTCTGAAAGCACTGGCAAAAACTCATAACTGACCTCTTTTCTAAACAAGTGCACCCGTCACAAAATCCTTTCAGTGCACATGCTGGCTAAACTGTTTATTCAGCACATCTACCACTTAAATGGTCTCCCTGAATGCATTATCTCAGAGATCAGGGAGTTTAATTTACCTCTTGGTTCTGTCAACAAGTTCCTTAAACTCTTGGGAACTTCCCAGGGATTTAGCTCTTCCCATCATCCGGACACTAATGGATCCTGTCAACTTACAAATTCTGTATTAGACACATACCTCAGGTGCTATGTCAATTACACAATTGGATTCATCTGCTTCCCTTTGTAGAAGTAGCCTACAACAATTCCGTCCACAGGAGCACTAGCTTTACATCGTTCAAAGTGGCTTCTGGCCAAGACTTTGTAACCATGCCCAAGTTACCTCAACCTTACATAACCACCCTGGAAGAATGAGTGACCCAAATTCAAAACACCTGGCTGGTGGTTTATAAACATTAGGTGACGCAGAATTTAAAATAGGAGCCCTATTCTACCTATCCACTAAGTATCTTCAATCAAGACAGCCCTCCCAAAATACATCAGCCTTTTCCCAATAAATCAAATCAACCTAGTAATTTTCCAACTAGAATTACTTAGAATGTGCTAAGGCACATTCACCCGGTGTTTCATTGCAACTTGCTTAAGTCTGCAAGCACCTCTCCACTGTGCCCTGTTGAACCAACACTTCCATTCCTATCCTCAACGAAGGTGAACAATATTTTGAGGTTAAGGACATTCTAGACTCTTGCACACATAAGAGGGAAAATCCAGTATCTTGTTGTTTGGAAGCATCTTCCCCCAGTAGAAACTGAACAGGTAGATGCCCACTATGTCAACGCCCTGCGCTTGCTGAAAAAATTCCACTCCAAATACCTAGACAAACCAGGCTGACATCTACATTTCTTTCTCTCTCTCCCTTCCCTTGTCTCTTTTTCTTTTCCAGGACTAACATCCCTGCTCATGGAGGGCGAATGTCAGGTCTGCCAACTTCAGCACCTCAGACCATGCTTCTGCTGGAATCCTGACATCAAATTTCAGGAAGGAGGGGGGTTATGGAATGTGGGTTACAGCCAGGGTGAGAATGTAAGAAAGGAGCCAGGAGGGAGGGGGAAATTGACAGAAGAGAGAATAACCAGGTGCTTTTACCAGTTTGCTCCAGACTTCAAGGACAACTGGCCTGAGTATGAGCAGATGCACTGCCCACCATCGAAGAGTTCCCAAAACATCCAAACAACTTGCTATTGGACACTGGTGATTGCTCAAGGGAGGTGGACCAGGAGGGAAGGAAAAATTTGGTGCTTTTTGTGGGAATTCTTCAGATCCCACCTTACTTGCCTTGCAACCATTCTACTCTAGTTAAAGTATCTATTACTTCAACCAACTGGAGTCTAGGATCATTCCTTTCTAGAGTTAGATTTGGGGCAGGTCTGACACCAATCCTCCTCTTCATTAGACTAGACATACTCATTTCCCTTAATCATTCATCATATATTTAAGAGGTACCTCCAGACCCCTTATCATGTTTCTTGCTCTTCTCTGTACTTTTTTAAGGATCTCAGCATCTTTTTTTTTTATCATGACAAGAACTGGACATATCATACCAAGTGTGGCCTAGGTGCAATACAGAGCAGTATTATCGCTTTTTGTGATCTTGATAATATCCCTCTGATGATGTAGCCTAGGACTGCATTGGTTTTTGGGAAGCTGTTGGCTCATGTTCAAGTGGTAGTCCTCTAGGACATCTAAATCACTCTCAGTTATTACTGTTGAACCAGGTACTACCTATTCTATACCTGAGCATTTGTTTTTTCAGGACCTTTTCTCATAACCAAATTGCATCTTATTGGATAGGACTTATTGCTCAAATCTGTTAGGATCCTTTTGAATCTTGAGTCTATGTTCTAAAGTATTAGCAATTCCTTCCAGGTTGGTGTCATCTGTAAATTTTGTAAGTTCCCCTTCTATCTGGTTATCTACATCATTTATGAAGATGCTAAAGAACACGGCCCAAGGCAGAACCATGAAGTACCCTACTACATGCTTCCCTCCACATAGTTGTAGTTCCATTGAAGACCAGATGTGGAGTGTCTGTTGTCAGCCAATTGTGAATCCATCTGGTGATGGTACTATCCCACATTGTTCTATCTTACCAAGAAATGTCTTATAGTATACTCAGACCCCCAATGCTAAGTATACTATATTCACAGTATTTCCTTGATCCACTTCTTTAGTCACTTTATTAAAGAAGGCAAACCATGTATTCTGGGCAGCATAGATTAAAAAATAAAACCCAATAGTAATTGGGAAGTTGAATGAAATACTATTTTGGGCTTAAATGAAGAGTATTTACATTTCTTTGTTTCCTTTTCACTTCTCACAGGGATAAGTATTCTATATGAACAATGGAAAGATTTTTCACTCTCACAAATAAGAAAATAAGTCTTCTGAACTGGTATCATTTTTTCAGTTATGGTAATTCCTGGGGTAATTGTTTTACACTGCTATGGGCTCCTATTCAATTTTTCTATCATATTTTTTCTTCTTTAGGGCCAACAATATACCAATATTCCTTGAAGTACTCCACCCAAGCTTCTAGAATCTCAAATTTCCATTTTGTGGGCTCCCTTCTCTGACCAACATGAATAGCAGTAATAGCAAAGAATTGTCATGGCTTAGTAGGCATAATAGCTTTACAATGAATAAGGAAACATTGACTTGAATTATAACTTGCACCATAGTTTTCTCAGGTGGATATTTATTCCTCTCCCTACCTTGCTAATGAAAGATAAAGAATCTGGATTGTTTAAGAGAAGGGCCCACTCGCCAGAAGTGCAAAGAATCAATAACAACATAGCCCTTCTTGGGTGCCTTGCTAAACTGGTCAGAAATCACACAGCATTGATAAAAGCTAGAGATCCTAAGGGAGTAAAGTGACCACTGGCTCGATTTCTATAGTTTTCTCCACTTGCTATTGTAATCCATTTCTACTTTATTAAAAGAAGTAAATATTCAGGGAGAGAGGTTGTTAATATACTAAAAGCAGAATTTTATATTCTTTTATAAATGGATGTCCACAATTTTTACAGAACAAACCAACAGTATGTATGCATAACCATCACCAAGTTGGAACAAAATTTAATATTTTGTATATTGATCACTCTTTTTGAAATGAGGTTTAATTCTTTAGTATTGTTAACTAATTTGACAAAAACTAACTTCCTGCATGAACCTCTCTCTTATTCCATCCCATATTCTTTGATAATAAACTATATTATCATTCTTTTTAACTCAATCTTTATTTTACAACTTACACAAAAATATTAAAGCTATTTACTTTTTGAAAGATAAACAATGTTACATTCTTGTGAACTTCATTTCTTTTCTGAAGTATTTATATTACCTTTCGTAATCTTCTTGATACATCACATACACTTTTCTGACACAGACCTTTGCCTTTTACTGCTTCTAGAGAAGAAACTATAAAAATATTCAGCTATATGAGAAACAATACAGTACACATAGTCTTGTTTTCTAAAGGAAATTGAATTTAAAGGATAAAAGACTCCTTTGAGTCAACTTCAACTCCTCCTGACTAGATAACTATATCAGTTTCTTGGCAACATTTGGTAAGTAATATGTCAATGCAATCTTCCAAAGTACTTTTCAACATCTCACTTTACTCTGCAATGCTAGATTTTCTGGAAGTTCCCCCACCTAAGCACTAATTTGGTCCATGCCGCTTAAATTTTTGAGATCTGCTGAGGTCACTAAGGTGTTCTCAGCCACTATGGCATCTATTTAATAGTATATTTTTAAATAATTAAGGAATTTAATCCTCTTGCACATATAATTGAAAAGTACGCTGCCATCATCAAATTTTACTTTTATACTCTGTATATGTAAGTAATGCAATGAAGTATGTGGTATATTTAGAACTCTGGCATAGAATACATAAATTAGAAGTCAGTTTTTAAACTGAATATTAAGACCTCTTTTTAAAGAAGAAAATCCTATTGTTCAGCACACACTATTGGACTAAACAGATCAAAGATGTGACTTGACGTGGTACAAAGGAGTTAAGATTGAGACTAAAAGAACAAGAGAATATGTAGTTATATAAAGACCACAAAATATATTTACTGCTTATATGAATAATCATATTTGTCATCACTGTCACAATTTTATTATTCCACAAAATACGATTTCCTGGGTGGGTCAAGTATATTTTTTCAAGTTTTTATCTGCTGTTATTAGATCTAAATAGAACCCCGGCCAATAATGAGGATCACTTGTATTTCAACTCCAGGCTGTCAAAGCCTATACTTTTTGAAATGTGTATTTACCAACTTAACTCTGTGCAGCCTTCAAATTTCACAGATTTGATGATGGATTCTAATCCACAGAGGTTTATGCCACAACAAATATGTTAATGGCTTACAATATGTTCAGTAATAAATCTGTGCATATAACTATTCATTGTCTACTAAATACATCACTATTTTAGTGTTCCATTATTAAGTACAGGTAGTCCTCGAGTTATGAATATAATGGAGCCTGCCTATTCCATTCGTAACTCGAGGATTCGTAGGAGTGAATCTCATAACTTGTATGTGATTCACTCCCAGCTTTCACTAATCAAATGCATGGGCAAATGCGCGGCTCATTAAGTGAACATGAGGTATCTCAGGGTGGGAAAGGCCAGGGGGGGGGGGGCTGTTGATGAAACAGGCCACCTGCTTCAGACCACCCAAGCTCCTCCCTTATGCTTCCTCCCTTGGGGTCCCCATAATTGCTCCCCCACCCAATCCTGCCATGCTGGGTCACTTACCTTGTGAGGATCTGCAGCCTCTCTGTTTCTTTCTCTGTTCCCATCAAGAGCAGAGGGAAGCCTCTGAAGCCCAGAACAGACCTCCAGAAGCACGTGGCCGCAACCCATGGCCTCTGTTCTGGGCCTGGAAGGGCCCAGACAGACCTGCAGAAGTGCGTGGAAGTCCGTTCTGGGCCTGGGAGGCCTCCCAAGCCCAGAACAGACCTGCAGAGGCATCTAAAGGCCATCCCTTGCCTCCGTTCTGGATCTGGGAGGTGCATAGGAGGCCTCCTGCGCAAGTGCGTGGATGCCACTTCCAGAAGTCTGTTCTGGGCCTCAGAGGCCTGGAGGAGGCCTCAGAGGCCTGGATCGGGCTTCTGGAGGCATGCTGAAGCATCCCCTGGCCTCATTTCTGGGCAGCAGCAGCTTGGGAAAGCCCTCCAATGCCTGGATCAGGCTTCAGAGGCACAGGGAAGCGTCTCCCAGTCTCATCTGCAGCGGCAACAACCTGGAAAAGCCCTCCAATGCCCAGATTGGGCCTTCGGAGGCACGCAGAAGCATCACCCAACTTCAGTTCCGTTATCTATTGCAGAGAACAGAGGCTTAAAGTACCATGAGATCACGCGACATCAGTAGCGTGAGATCTCGCACAACTGATCTCGTGTGATCTTGCATTACTTTAGGCCTCCATTGTCTGCGAACACACTGATGGACTGGAGCAGCCAAGAACGAATGAACCTTTATTGTTAAAGTACAACCATGTATACGTTGAGATTGGCTGAGCCTTCCTTCATGCCCCAACCACCACAACTCACAGTGACAACAAACCCACCATCTTGTTACACCATGTGAGCTAATTGCACAACACACCGGCCTTGTAAGTCAATCATACATAAAGTGATTTCCCGGTCAAGATCCTGACAGCCCATGGATAAAAGCTGTTCTTCAGCCTGTTGGTACGGCTGGCTATTCTCCTGTATCTCCTACCCGATGGTAGGAGAGTAAAGAGGTACTGACCAGGGTGTGAGTTGTCCCAGAGAATTTTTCTCACTCTTCCAAGGCAGCGAGCCCTGGCGATGTCATCCAGTGGTGTCAGGTGACACCCCACAATGTCTTGTGTTGTGCTCACCACCCTCTGTAATACTTTCCTATCCGCAGCTGTCAGGCCAGCATACCAAACCACAATACTGTGCAAGAGGACGCTCTCTATAATAGACCAGTAAAATAAGGTCATTAGCCCTTGTTCTACCCTGTTCTTCCGCAAGACCCTGAGGAAGTGGAGTCTCTGTTGGGCCTTTCTGGCCACCTGGGTTGTATTGACTTTCCAGGTAAGATTTTCACAGAGGTAGACTCTGGAGGAAACTCTCTACGCGCGTGCGCACACACACACACACACACACACACACACACACACACACACACACGATGTAAAGTGGGGCAGGTTCCTCTCTTTTCCTCCAGAAGTCTAGCACCATCTCCTTTGTCTTGCCGATGTTCAGGTGCAAGCTGTTCTCCAAACACCATATGGATAGTTTTTGTACCTCCCCCCGTATGCTGTTTCATCTCCACCTGTAATAAGACCCACTATGGTGATATCATCTGCAAACTTAATTATCGCAGTAGATGGGTTGGACGATACACAATCGTATGTGTACAATGAGTACAGGTTGGGGCTAAACACGCAGCACTGTGGCGAGCCTGTGCAAAGCTTCAGGGGGATGGATAAATCAGACCCGACCCTCACTGTTTGTAGCCGGTCCCTTAGAAAGTCTTTAATCCAATTGCAGATGGAAGGGGAAAATTCAAGTCAGTTAGCTTTTCAAAAAGGATGCTCGGCAGAATGGTGTTGAAAGCCAAGCTGTAATCAATGAAAAGCTTCTTGATATAGCTTCCAGGTTTCTCTAGATGGCTTACTACAGAGTGTAGAGCAGTAGCTATGGCATCGTCTGTCGACCTGTTCCCCCTGTAGGAAAATGAATGTTTGTTGAAGTCCGGTGGGAGGCATGTTCTAAGATGTTGGAGAATCAGTCTTTCGAAGCATTTCATCACTACAGACGTTAATGCAACAGGTCTGTAGTCATTCAGGCCCTCAACTGCTGTTTTCTTTGGGACTGGGACAATGGTAGCTGCTTTCAAGCATGAAGGTACACAGGCTGTTTGCAAGGAGATGTTAAAAGATCCTTATCAGGACCCCTGCTAATTGATCGACACGGTTCTTAACCACTATCCCCAGCACCCCATCTGGGCCTGCGGCTTTGCTGGGATTCACAGCCTTCAGTACAGCTTTCACTTGATGTTCACACAGGGTGAGTGGCTGAGAATCAGAAGGCTGGCCAGCAGAGGCTATCGGGTCTGGTCTTTCTACCTCATAGCGAGCGAAGAAGATATTCAGCTCCTCTGCCAACAAGGCATCAGTATTAACCATGTTTCTTGTATTGCCCTTGTGGTTGGTTAGGTGCTGCAGTCCCTGCCACACTTGCTTCAGATTGTTATATGCTAGGTGGTTCTCCACCTTGTTTATATTGTTGTTTTGCCATCCTAATGCCTCTTCTGAGATTTGCCCTGGCCTCTCTGTATGTGTCCCTGTCCCCTGCTTTTAAGGCAGAATCCTGGGCTCTCAGGAGTATTCATACCTCTGCAGTCATCCAGGGTTTGCAATTTCCGTAAACTCTAATGCACTTTTCTGTTGTCAGGCTATCAGTGCACGCTTTGATATAAGAGAGTACGGCATCCATATATACGTTCAGGTCTTGATCTTCGAATACGCTCCAGTCAGTGGTTTCAAAGCAATCCTGCAACTGACTTGAGGGCACCTGCTGGCCAGATTTTAATCCTTTTCATGACTGTCTGAGTTCTTTTCCTGAGAGGAACATACTTCAGGCACAACAGGAGTGAGAGATGGTCGGATGTACCCAGGTAGGGGAGGGGGAATGCTCTGTATGCCTGTTTCACGTTAGAGTACACATGGTCTACTATTCTTCCCTCTGGTGGAAAATTGCACATATTGCACAAACTTGGGGAGAACTATCTTTAGACAGGCTTGATTGAAGTCCCCAGCCACGACAAGAGGGCCCTCTGGGTGAGTTTGCTGCTGCCTGGAGATGACATCATCTAGCTTGGAAAGTGCTGGGCTGACACTGGCATCAGGTGGAATGTAAACAGCTATAATAATTACCACAGTAATTTCTCTAGGCAGAAAAAATGGCCTACATGTGACAGTCATCAGTTCCACATCTGGGGAGCAATAATCTACTGTTGGCACACTAGTCACAATTTATATAGACACAGAGTCCTTCTCCCTTGCTCTTACCGGAACCTCCATTTCTGTTAGAGCAGTGAATGACTTGGCTTGTCAGTTCTACTGCTGCATTTGGCACAGCTGAATGTAGCCAGGTCTCCATGACAACCATCACACATTCACGGAGAAACCTGCTTGCTGCCATCTGCAGCTGTAATTTTTCAATTTTATGGACGAGGGATCTGGCATTACTCAAGAAAACACTTGGCAGCGCCGGTCTATAAGGCTGCTTCCTGAGCCGAGCCAGCAGCCTGGCTCTGCAGCCATGTTTTTGTTTTTGCTCTTTTCTCTTTCACTTACGTCAGCTCCTCCCCGGCCTGATGACAATCCACGGAGATCTGGCCTCGCTACGCAGTTCGGTATGTTATGGGACTGGTGAAAATTGCTGGTAATTCCAGATTGCCTTGCGAGCCCGATGTTTAGCAGCTCTATGCGTGTGTAGGCTAATTTAGCCCCTCGCACTACATTGTGCACACTCATCAATACACACATTATTCCAATCACACACACCAGTACCAGGAGCTCAGGGCCACTGCATGTGAATGCACCGCCATCTTGGGGGGAAAAAAAAGAAAGCAAAAGATCTCAATCCTCACAAGACCTACTGCCTAGGGAGACCCAGGGTGGTGGGAGGGAGGGAATAACCAGGGTGAATGTTACAGTGCTACTGCGGTCGTTCGTAAGGGTGAATGACTGCCGTGGTGCAGCAACATTCATAATTTTGGGACTGTCTCATAAGCACTAGGGGGCGCTTATCATGTAACTTCGAATGTTCAGTAAGGGAACGCTTGCAACTCAGGGATTACCTGTAATACTGAATTATGTTTTATTATTGCAAATATCTCTAAAATCAAGGAAAACAGGACTCTGCTGAAATCATTATTTCAATCATAATATATTTTCTTAATATATAATTAAAATGATCTGGTCATTTACTTAATATATAATTAAAATGATCTGGTCATTTACTAAATCAGCAAGCTGTCAAATTATTTCATTGTACATTATCAATTAACATCTCAATTACTTTTACATAACTTCTGTCAGATACACCTTTAATGTATGGGACAAAAATAGCTTTCAACTTATCATGAAAAACATGCATCCATGAACAACTCTTCAAACTAGTCTTACCTTTAAAAGTGAAGAATAGTTCATTTTGCATTCCAGCTCTTTGCATTTTTACATGATGACATTCAGATTTTTGTAATGAAACCTCACAAGCTAGCTCCACAACAAGCTTGGCCAGTATCTGAAGCAGCTTCTTTTCAAAATTAGTATTATAGATACTATTGCAGGGAGCTGAATGATATCGTGCTGTTAACTCATAGTAAAAGTTAGGATCAGAATAAGCTGCAGAAAAAAAAAGTTTAGATTCAAACAAAATCAAGATACCAAGATTAAGATTTAAAATTACTGAATTTATTTTTAAACAAGAATTAATTGCACCAAAAGAAAAAAAAATACCATCCCCTAGAATACTATACTTGGGAACTAAGCTGCTTAACTTTAGGTATAATCACGTAGTTGGAATTCTCCTGTGGGATCTTTTTCTTTTGAACAGCAGATAAAATTTTATCCAACCACTGTTAAAATACTGTTCATTGTTCAAAAATCACAAGAGTAAAGATTTCATGATTAAAAATAACTCATGCATTTTTGAAGTTGAGATCTAGATATTTAATTTTCTTTATTTTTTATTATCATGGATTGTATATTATTAAAATTAAAGTAGGCAGATTAAAACTGAAAAAAAAATGCATTTAGTAATGGAAGTAAGTTGGCTGACTAAAAATAAAAGTACTTTTCAACCTGAAAAATACCTGTCAGTGAAACTGACAAAAATTTTAAGAATGGCCTATCTCAGAGCAAAATTTGACTTGCTGGATTCCATGGCCAAACATGGGTGTTTCCACCACTTCTCATATTATGAGAGAACCTGTATATGCAGTACCCTAGCCATTGAAAATATTTCTCATAGTTTATTCAACTACGCCCCCACTAGGCTTATTGGAAAGAACAGCCCATTGGGACCTGAACCATACAGTGACATGTTTCTTCCTGGGATCAGATGTACTGTATATATTTACGGAAAACTGCTAAGTTTATAACTAAGGCAGTGGTCCCAAAAACCTGGTACACTAAACAAATTTCTCTGCAAGGGAAATTCATCTGATTACTGATTATAACTACATATGTATTTTATCATTGTATTTCCTATCTACTTTATTCTGGAATTAGACTTTTATTTTATTGATAAGGTCACAAGTCAATAAGCGACTATTGTTTCATAGGAAAAGATTCATATGATTTAAAAAGGGCTTAGGGGAAGAGGACTGCCACATTAGTATGCACTAATAGTAGCATACCCCATTAAAACAAGACTATTATTTTCAAATTAAAATAGAGAAAAGAAGCAAATATAAATAACTAGAAACAGCATATTCACACAATTCAAATATTGCATACATAACATTTTATTAAAGAGTATAATTTCAACAGCAAAAACTACTACATGCTGAAAAAATAGAGTAGATGGATAAAATAGAGAAATACAAAAGAAAAATAAGATTACAATATAAATAGAAACATATAATTTCCAACATTCCTCATAACAAGTATAAACAATTTTAGTAACCTATCACTTTCTCTTATAATGCAACAAATAATCTCCTCTTGCCAGATCTCATTTCTTTTCTATAAACGAATCCATAAAGCATTTCAGTCCTGATCTCAGCAGGAGTCCACTTAGGGTTACTGTAGATAGCAATATATCTATTTCAAATTTGATCAAATAAACCAAGTTTATATTCCTTCTTTTTCTTCTGACAACTATAAAAATTATCTTCTGGATCCATTATTCAAAAAAACCTCTTTCAGTATGTCCCATGTTACAGTATTTTGCTTCAATCTGTAATTATGTTACAATGTTCTTCTCTTTCAACTGTAATGGTTAATTTTCTCTAGTATCCAATTTTTACAACAGCAAATTTAAATATTTTCATTGACACTGGAGAGTAGGATAAATAATAATGCCTGATGTAAGCTTATCCATGATATTTCTTTTAAATGTTTTATCAGAACCAAAGAAATTAAAAATTGTTCCTACTTTCAAAAATTCCTTCTAAGAAAATGACTCAGTGAGCACAGATGCTCTAATTTCCCAAAGAGATAGATCTGTTTAATGGTTCTGCTACAGAGCTTAATTTCAATGCAATCTCTATAATAATATCAATTAATATTTCTAAGATTAAGAACTGACCAAAAATAAACTAAACATGTCCCAGTTGATTTTATTCCACTAGTCATTGCCAGTTATAGAGGGTGGCGCTCATCTCCGTTTCAAGACCATTGAGCCAGTGCTGTCTGAAGACATTTCTGCAGTCATATGGCCAGCATTGTATCACGGAGTGCTGTTACCTTCCCACTGAAGTGGGAATATACTCAGATTTGCATGATTTCAAACTGCTAGACTGGCAAGAATTGGGGCTAGGAGGAGAGCTCCACCCATCGCATGGTATTCTGATTTCAAACCTGGGTTGCCTGCTTTTCCAGCAAACAAGGCCAACATCTTAACCACTGAGCTACTGCATTTCCCCAAATTGCCCAAAACAAGACCCAAATTTGAGAAACAACTTTACATAACAAAGAAGGCCTGTACAGCAGATTTGCTCAACCAGTCTGGCTGGGGATTCTGCGTGAGAGGCAGGCAAACGTACATGTGTAGCTCCATTTGTGCATGTATGTGTTTGGTTGCCGCTCACACAAGTGGAAATGCATGTGCGCGCAAACGCTCACCTGCCACTTCCGCAGCCCAATTCCAAAGGGCTCAAGGCCCTATAGTGAGCTGTGGCCCGGGGGTTGGGGATGCCTGTTCTATAGAATATGGAAAATAAAAAAGAAAGTGCTATCATAGCAAATATTACCCTTTGAGATTAGTCTAATCGTAATATAAAAATAAATGTTTCTGTGAAATTAAGATACTTTTTGCATTGTTAATTAACAATCATTGATATAAAATAATTAAAATAATTAGGGTTCAATAACTTTTCACTTAAAACAAAAGAAATAGTTCTATCAGTTGGATCGATTCAAGCCATGCATATGTAGAAAAAAGCTTAGTAAAAATAAATCATATTATATCATGATCAATATTTTAAGACTTAGGCCTTGTTGCAACCTATTTTATTGCCTTTCGATACACCATTTGATACTTAGTTTATTTAAGCTACAATTTCCATTTCTATCCCAATCCAGAAACTGTAGAGACCATGATAGAGGACACTAACAGAAATATGTAATCTCTGTTGTCAACGCAAGTGGTGAAACGTTTTCTATGTCCACAATGTCCATTTAATGTTTAGAAGTGGGTCAGAGACACCTCCTTAATTCACTAGAGCAGGTATGTCAAACTGCCAGCCCAGGAGCCAGTTGCATCATGCAAATGCCGCACCCTTCCCAGCTCCAGCAATGAGAAAAAGTTGTGATACGTCGCGACACGTCACGTGATACGGCGAGTTTGACACCCGTGCACTAGAGTATAAGAAAGAAGGCACCATACAATCAGACTTGCACAACTTCGTTATTACTGTTTAACCAATCTCAATAAAAGTAGTTTTAGACTTCCTGTGGAGTGGATTTCATCAACCAAGTTAAGCTGACATAAACTATTATTTAGTTAACCTTTACTAACTAAACTCTGAAAGTCTAGAAAGAGGAATTAAACTAATTTAGTTATCCTGATGTAATAAAAAACTATTTGAAATATATCTCAAATAAGCTACAGGTTTTGGGGAAAGGGGCAGCTTAAAGAGGAAATGTGCAGACAAATAACATATTCACATTATGATTTATCCAAACCCAACTGCAGAACAACTTTTGATGTGAATTCTTAATTCTCTAGTATAGAATGAAAATATTTTCTAAGTAATACTCTAAAGGGAAAAATATTTTAAAGAAGTAGTTTGATTTTAGAATGCATTATGTTTACAGTATATTACTATGTAATATTGAATAGGATACCCAAATTTTGTTTCAAAGTTGATATTAAACAAAGAATTAAACATTGTTTTGTCAGACTGTTTTAAGCGGTTTCAATCCTAATAAAAAACTATTTTGTGTGTTCTGTCATATGGAATAATGGCAACTTGACACTAGACTTTCCTTTTTCATTCTACAACCAGAATGGATATGGCAAACGTGAGTGCCAGTTATTGGTCAACCTACCCCTCCCCCCAAAAGGACAACACCAACACAATTGAACACAATGAATAAACTCAAACTACTTAGAAAATATTTTATCAGGGAGGCAGCATTATTTTTCTTATCTCCAAAATATTTCTCAGTATATGAAATATGTGGCAGCGAAGCCAGTGGCAGCAAAGACTGAAATAATGCATGTTTTAAGGTCATGGCTTTAAGGAATGTTTTAATAAAACCAACCACAGAATACTGAAGCAATTGCAACTACAGAAAAAATTACCTCACATTGATCCAAACTTGAGATAAAACTCTGGATCACAGGATGTTTTTTTTTGAAGCTTGAGATAAAATACTGTAATTCAGTTTTATTCCAAGTAAACATGACCTTAAGCTGAACATTCTGCTTATCCCCAATATTCAAGCTATTAATCAGATGTTATTTTTCTACTTACTTAGGGCTTGCTACCTTTTTAAAAGAAGAAAAAGTCTACAAGAAAATCGATATGCCTATATTCTATACCAGGGGTATAGAAAAAGACTACAAGAAAATCAATATGCCTATATTCTATACCAGGGGTAGGCAACCTTGGCTCTTTTATGACTCGTGAACTTCAACTCCCAGAAATCCTGAGCCAGCCGTGCTGAGGGGAAAGGGAGAGGTTTCCAAGCTGAGCTATGCTGGCTCAGGAATTCTGGGAATTGAAGTCCACGAGTCATAAAAGAGACAAGGTTGCCTACCCTTGTTCTATACCAAGGATATTTTAAATACCAATTGTTCTGAGTTAGCTGGTTACAGATTAATTGCAGCAACATTTAACTATATATGAATTTCATTATATAATTCTGACAAAAAAACTAAACACTGAAAAAAGGACAGTTATTCATCTTACCGTAAATAACATATTTAATTAAATAGATTTTTTCTTCTTGCTCAGTTGTAGGCTTAAACACTAGGGAACATGTGTAAATTCCACTCATATAAGATTTGAAATGTTGGAATAAAAGTGTTCCTGTTGGGGATATTGTCACAGATTCATTTCCTGTTTTGAAAAGATAAAATAACTTTTTTAAGGACTTTCAAACCATAGTAACTATATATTTTAATTATTTAGTCTTGATTTTAAAGCATATCAATATAGATATTGTATATATCAATATATCTCTCTCTCTATATATATATAGAACCATCTTCCGGTTGAGCTCCGGATGGCGCCCAACCTCCACTCCTTCCGGCGCGATCTAAAGACTTACCTCTTCGAACAAGCTGGCCTGGCCTGATGGGATGGGGTTGGGTTTTATTAATGTGTTTTAACTTTTTTATTGTGTTTTAACTTATTGTAAGAGTTGTGGGCATTCTGTTTAATCTCTTAATTTTTGTATTTTGTCTTTTAACATGCATTGCCCTGTTCACCGCCCTGAGTCCTTCGGGAGAAGGGCGGTATACAAATAAAATTAATAATAATAATAATAATAATAATAAATAATAATAATAATAATAATAATATATCTATAACTATATCTATCTAGATAGATAGATATAGATATATTATACACACACACACACACACAGAGAGAGAGAGAGAGAGAGAGAGAGAGAGAGAGAGAGAGAGAGAGAGAGAGAAGAGAGAGAGAGACATACATACAAACATCCATATATATAGTGTGTACAGGTAGTCCTTGGGGTACGAACCTAATGGAGCCTGCCCATTAGGCTCTTAAGTTAAAAAAAATTGTCAAATGGATCACACTCAATTTTACAAATTTTTAAAATCAAATTCATTAATTGAATCAAATGGGTTATTAAATGAACAATGATCTGACTTACTATTCCTGATTTTTTAATTGATTGCTGCCACATTAATTGAACTGAGAGGCTTTTCTGCCTGCTACCCATCAGTTTTTTCCCATACAGCCAACTTAGGAACTAAACTGCCTCCAAGTAGGGCTTGCAGCTATTGCAGTTGCTTTTTAAAAAAAAAATTGCTGCTAGTTAGCACAAGCATTTTCAACTGCCCAGAACAAGTGCTTTAAAAAAACCCACTTGCCACTAATTAGCTTAAAAGTCTCCAGCCAGGCACAAAGAGGGACATGGGGAAGGGATTTGCAGAACTCTGTTTGCAACAGTAGCAAAGATGGAAGGTACCTTGAGGTCATGTAGTCCAGGGGTATGCAACCTTGTGTCAGAATCCATTTATATCCCATTCATAAAACTCTTATCTGTATGTTCTAAAATCTTATATCTCTCCCTGGATTCTGCCATTTTTCCAAGGAGGAAAAGAGAAGATGTTAATAGGGGCAAGGATTGTTTATTCAGCCTGCCGGAAGGCTGTCTTCAAAGACCAGGGGAAGAACCTTTGAACTGAGAAAAAAGGAACTGGGGGGGGAAGAGATCTGGTTTGTATCTCCGATTAGAATCTGAAAGGAAGGAGGTAATTGTCGTAAAGGGATGGGAAGATCCCTCTTTCCCATGGAAGGGTTTGACACCTGAAGTTTCATTGACCCGGGACTGACCAGATGGTTTGAGGGGTTTTGACTGGGGACCCTTTAAAAGTACGAAACTGTAACACAGTTTCAGATCCTGTCTAGTATTCCCATTACCAATCATGTTTTAGTAAAAGCTCCTTTTGGGCAATTCCTGGTTCAAGAGTTCTTTCTTTCCTAAGATGTGGATGGGGGTGGGTCCTGACACCTTGGCTCTTTTATGATTCGTGCACTTCAACTCCCAGAATTCCTGAGCCAGCATGGCAGCATGGCTAGCTCAGGAATTCTGGGAGTTGAAGTCCATGAGTCATAAAAGAGCTAAGGTTGCCTACTCCTGATCTAGTCTAACCCACTACTCTCACAACAGAGTATTTCTGATAAATGCCTATCCAGTCTCTTCTTAAAAGCCTCCAGGGATGGGGCACCCACAACTTCTGGAGGCAATTTAAATTTAAAACCTACAAATTACAATAATATACACATTTCTCCAAAATAAAAGCAAGGAAACACAACGTTATAGAATGCTTTGTGTAGATCCTGGCTAGCATTTCTACAAGTTTCAAGAAGAATGCAGACAAACTTTATCTTTGCAAAGTACTGTATTTACAAACATAATAGTTTGCAAAGTACAGTGCTTAAAAATGGTTACTATAGAGTAAGAAAAAAATATATTTTAAAACACTTGCAGAAGCAGTCCTCAAGCCCAGGCAGCTGCATTCTCCATGCAGCACCAAAAAAGCAAAAACAAACCTGCACTCGTTCAGCTCGTTTGGCCATGTGACCAGAGGGGGGAAAAACACTACCACCTTTCCGGCTTCAGGAAATTGCATTTGTAACTGGACAGGGTTGCTGCAGCAATAACTGAATCCAAGTCACATGGCTACAGAGGCCTCTTTTTGCTTGCAATTTTGAATTTCTAATGTAAGTAACCTTTCTGAATAAATTCATTTTTGTAAAAACTCACTAAATGAATGTTTGTACCTGAGGATTACCTGTATTTCTGTGTCTTTTTCAAATTATAATACTCCCTAGAAATGTTTTTTAAAAAGATCAACAGAACCAGGAAGTACTGAGGCAGGTCATAAAGAAAGATACAAAGAATACATAAAAATGCTGCATGTCATAAAAGTGAGGTAGGACATAAAAGTGAGGCATGAAGAAAATGTGTGTATTAGTTAGAAAAGAACAAGGAAATGGAAAATGCCAAACCACGAGTTCATCTGTCTCTCACACCTATTTAGTCAAGCACAGAGCTGTGATACATCTAACCACATATGTCTCGTTTGTAGCTAACCACAAACATGGTGCCGGAAACTTAAGCAATTAGGAACCTGTGACCTCGATCAGTAAAAATGTTGCAAGATATTTAGCTAAATTCAGCATAGCAACAAGGGGGAGTTGGGGGCTGTAATTCAAGTAACCAATCAATGCTTATAAGTTACATTTCTGTGTTTTGCTACTTTTGAAGACTACACAGTATATGCATTTGCTTTTCCCTGAAAACGTGTTCAGACATTGATATTGCTTTTTGTTCTGAACATTTTGCGCAAAATAAAACAAACTTCTTTTGATTTCGGGGTCTGAGTCTCTTGATTCTGCAACAGTACTAATTGGTTCAATATAACCAGACTGGTATAAGAGACAGAATTAAAAAGAGATCTTCATAAGTTGCAGAAGTGCATAGAAATAAAATTACTTTAAGATTTTTGTGTGTGTGCTCGGTTATTGCCTCCATTATCCCTATATACAAGAGAGTAAAAATGTCTTTAGCAGTGTATTATATTCTCAACCACAACTCTGTCAGGTGTGAGACATTTGAACACTATATTGACAGAACTGAAAAAGGGGAAATTGTGACTAGTCTACAATTTGCCGCTGCTGTAGTTGGGTCTTGTCATCATGATACAGGTACTAATCTTACAATCAGGGCTTTTTTTCTCATAGAATGCTCAGAACAGCGTTCCGGCACCTTTTTTTTTGCAAAACAAAAAACAACAAAAAAACCCCAGCTCCCTTATTGGCTTTCCTAAGCCTATTGCAGGGCTAGCAATCTTGGCTCTTTTTTATGACTAGAGGACTTCGACTCCCAGAAATCCTGAGCCAGCCATGCTGAGGGGAAAGGGAGAAGTTTCCAAGCTGAGCCATGCTGGCTCAGGAATTCTGGGAGTTGAAGTCCACGAGTCATAAAAGAGCCTGCACTAGAGGAGGACATCAAAATTATTTACAGGATTACTTCTTTAGGAACTAAACTTTTAGAATCTAAAACAGCTAATTCAAAAAAGCCAACAGGAAAGAACCTCACATTTTTCATCTGCTTCTGTCTTTTGGAAGGTAAAATTAGATAACAAAATAATCTATTTCTTATGTTAACATCTCTGCAATGAAATCAAAGGTAACAGGAAAGAAATGAGAAACATTTTTCTCAATGTAATATGTCTAATTTAGCTGATTCTAGAAAAAATAGTATCTTTTGTACACACTTGAAAACTATTTTGAATCTAAACAATTCTTAAGAATGAAATATTCTTAATTTGGACTTTTACTGTTTGGACTGTTGTGTATTTTGAAAAATAGATTATTTAGAATCTAGTTATGTTGCACTTCAGTCTTTACATAATTAACCTAGTATATACATAACAATATATGATGTTTTCCCTGGTGAGCTTAACATCAATAACAACATTCATTAAAAAGGCTAAAATAATTTCTGGTGGTATTATCTGTATAGTAAAATTTTGGACAAGCAGTGATCATGTTACATATGTGCATAAGCGTAGTCAGTAGCATATGCCTTTTTAAAAATATCAAACATGCAAAGAAACAAAAACAAGTCCAAAATATCTGTATTACATCCAGAAATGCCAACTTTGCAACCAATATTTCTCGATCATAACTATGGCACCCTAAGGATACCTGAATACATGCAAAGGCTTCTCTGGGATCAGTAACGCAGCAGGGATTCCTTTTTCCTTCCAGTAACTTATACCTAAAACCAGTTTATTGCATTTGGCAATTGTACTAAAAAAAAATCTCATTGTCAACCAATATAATTCATTTAATTTGAAATCAAGTGAAAAATTGATTTAAATTATTTTATTAAAAGAAATTAATGGCAATTCTTTTATAAAAAGTTGCCTCAAACAAAATGAGTTTGACATGCGTGCTCTAGATAGTTGAATGCTCCAAAATAAATTCTAGACCAGGCTTGTACATGCAGCCTACCAAGCACCCTTGGACAGAGCACAGACTTTTTTTTAAAAAAAAGTAATAAAATCACCACCACTGCCCTGAAAGTCATGTTGCCTAGTGCCTCCATGGCTTATCATGACCACGAACTCCAACACTGTAGATGCTCCTCTAGTCACCAAATCATTGATTAGCCCACCAGCATTCCTTTGCAGACCACAAAGATTTTTAATTTATCAGTGTGGGCCTTTCCCTTCTATAAGTTGCACACATCTCTTCTAGATTTTCCTCTTGCCTTTCCGAGTTAACTCCTTGGTCTGTCATTGAGCAAGAATTGACTTTGTAGGGAAGCATATTATCATTTGATGTATATTTAACATATGTTCTACCTTTATTTACCAATTATATAATATTTGTATGCAATCCACATGGTGAGGTTTGGGGAAACTTACAATAGAAAAAAAATATTTTTAAAATTGTAAGATTAAAACATCGCCTGGCCCGCACCACCTCAGCTGCCCGCACCGCGCAGCCCCGCCATATAGAGTGGGCTCTGTTGCTCCCACAGCACCAGCCGCGCCGGCTCCAGCCCCGGGGAGGGGAGCCCGCCGTGAACACCCTTCACACCTGTGACTGCAGCAGCACTGCCCCCTCCACCTCCTGCACCCGCCAAGATGAGAGTTCTGGCACCTTTTTTTTTTTTTAGAAAAAAAGCACTGCTTACAATTACACTAAAGTAAGTTGCAGTCACATGATAACCGTTTGCAACCTTCCCTAGCAACTTCCCAGAAAAAAAGTCAACGAAGAAGTTGGTAGGCAACAATTCGCTCTCATAAGTCATTCCCACTTCTTTTTCTCCCAGCCTCCCCCTATAAATCCTGAGATATATACTCTGTAATACTGTCTCCAGAGCCCACCTGTTGTCATTGCTCCCCAGCACCTATTCAGAGGATCCTCCCCATTCCCATGTTCTTTACCTCCCACTTATTTTCCCACTTAATAATCCATGCAGGCATGGGGTTACAACAGCGAGAGGGAATGCCAAGCTTTTAGTTATTAAATGGCATTGTGCCTTATGGTAGCACTAAACCTGATAGTGTGGTTTATGACCACACTCCCAATTGCCATTGAAAATAACTTCAAACAGAATCAATGACAAAAATAATGTGACACTGATCCCTGGTCTCTCTCCTGGTATCAACCCAAATTAATGAAAGGGCTTTCTTCCACAGATATTACATGGCTGTCCAACATTAATGCTAATTCCAGGAATATCTATTCTTAGACTGATGCAAGCCTATTCAGAAATCCAACAAATCCATAACAAACAATTTCTATTCTCCAAATCTTGCTACAGTTTATTCTACTAGATCCAAATTTGCAAGAAACAGAAATATTGCCAATGTTATCCATGTACTAGTGCTAGTGGGCTCCAAACCCCATGAACTTTTGCAAAAGCCTTAAGTGTATACAGTATTAAGTAAGAGAAACAATATGAAATTTTTCAACATGATGCAGAAAATTTCCCAGTATTCAAGCAGTATTTACCAACACCATCTTTTGACTGTTTCACAGTCAGCATAGGCCTATAATCTATAGAATAGGACTCCAGACCCCAGTAATTAGATCCACTCCTAAACCTCGCTGGAACTTCCAAAAACAGATTGGAATACTTCTGCCAAGCGAACTGATGCTAATATTGGATGGATCAAAGCAGTCCCTAAGAACTGTGACAGGTTTGTTGGCTTAATTAAATCTGTAGCTAAAAGAAACATTCCCAGAGGCCACCATAAAGATTATGTCTCTGGATGGAGCGAGGAGATAAGTCACTTGTGCAACGAGTTTAAACAGGACAGGAATCTGGAGAAAGCAACCGAATTGCCAATGTCTCTGGAGAGAGCTAGGAAAAAGAAATAATCCAGGATTGTAGAAAATCTAAACTTTATCCCTCTGACAGGAAAACCTGGTCCCTCATCTGAAAATTGGACTCATCATCTGTACCACCCAGAAAACATTCTACCATCCGTGTGGAATCCACAGCTAACCATATTATTTCTATTTAAAGGACAACAAGACATACAAAATTCACCAGACAAATTAGATCTGTATTTAGATTACTGAGGCAGGACTTTCCACTACATGCTTTATACCAGGAGTGTCAAACTGCCAGCCCACAGGTCGGACACATCACGAGGAAACTGCACCCAGCCCATTGCCGGCAATGGGGAAAAGGTTCCAATACATCATGCAACATCATGTGACGTTGCAAGTTTGACATGTCTGCTTTATACTTACACTCATTTACACCAGAAGTGTAGAGGGGCCTGGATTCTTTACAAAAAAGAAAAGAAAAGCTACAGGATTTGATGCCATGTACAAAGAACTACTGAAGAACTGTGGACCAGCAATTAAACATTGCCTTGCCTTCTTTTTTAGTTCCATACTATACTCAGGATGGCTGTCTCCTATATTCAACAAGACCAAAATATTGCAATTTTGAAATCAGGGAAGGATCCTAAAGCTCTTGAAAGTTACAGGCCAATTGCTCTTCTATGTGTCACCTAAAAACTTTTAGAAAGACTTGTGTTAAACAGAACAACCTTAGCAGTAGAATCTGTAATCCTAGTTAAACAAGCTGGATTTTACCCCTGTTAAGGAATTGTTGTGCAGTGGTCTCCTTGTGCTACCAAGGAGTTGCACAGATAAGGAAGGGTGCTGAGAGCAGTAAGAGTCACACAGTAACCACAAGAGTACACTGAGTTGTGAAAGCAAAAAATACTTTACTTTTGAGGTGGTGTAAAACAAAAATGCACGGTCAAAAATAAACAGCCCAGGTTATACACAATAGCAACAGTCCAAGGAGTAATCCAAAATACAAAGTCTTCTTACCAGTCTAGAGGTCAATACACAGTTGTACAGGTTTATCACAGTAGTAAACCAACAGTATAGCAAAACAGAGCAAAAACAGTAATAGTAGAGAGCAGTGAATTCAGAGAGAGAGAGAAGCTACGTTCCTAGCTCCCTCTTATGGCCATGAGAACACTTACACACCCATTGGCCAATTAACATCTTAAAGTCACAACGTCATGGTTAATATATTTTCAACCCAACATTGTAGGCTATCACCATATGCCTAACAACCCCAAACATGATTGTAGCGATCAAGTCCTTGGATTAACTTTCTACCTGGAGAATGGATTCCAAAGGAAAAGGAAAAAATTCTCTATTTTTCTTGACCTCTCAGCAGCCTATGATGATGATGAGGACTTCTCCTCGAATTAATAAAGATTTGTACTTTGTATTAACACCATTGCCTTGATGGAAAGCAGTTTGAGTAACAGGTTATTACAGTTTTTCACAGAATTCAATAGAAGCAGATATAAATTGAATAACTGACTTCCACAAGCATAAGTGCTATCCTCTGCTCTTTTTACATCCATGATCTGTCTGAAACTGTTTCTCGGAAATTCATTTATGCCAATGATATCAATCTCATAATCCAAAGAATCAACTTCAGTGATTCAGAAGGCATCCTCTCTCAACATCTCCAAAAATTGGATGATCATCTAACAAAAACAGAAGCAGCCACATTCCACTTTAGCAAAAGGTACATAAATTACTAGCCTTCAGTGAAGTTCTAGAACTGTATTTTACAATACAATAATTCCCTGAAATATCTGGGGGTAACACTGAACAGATCACTAACCTTCCAGCAACACCTGGAAAAAACAGCTGCAAAATTGAAAAGTCACAACTATTCACTGAACAGACTGGCTGGAACTTCCTGGAGTGCTGATCTCCTAGGCTTTGGTTTATTCCACAGCTGAATTGTTCCAGCATGTACAATAACAATGCCCACACCCAAATGGTTAATGTTCAACTCTGCTAGACAATGCATATCATCTCTGGCACACTGCATCCCACTTTTGTGCACTAGTTACTTGTACTTAACAATATCATATTGCCCCACATTATAAGCCATCAAACTCATTTGGCTATGGCCAAGGATGCTGAGGCCCTCCCTATTCATTAGGACAATACACAGTCTATCACAACATTGAAATCCCGTAGACCAGCTTGGAAAACAGCTAGTTAACCCAGAGAATGTCTGGATATGGGAACAGTCCAACGTACCTTCTTGGGCTTGACCATTAATGATCCCTCTACTAAACCACTTAGTTTTGACTGTCAAGTTTCCAACGTATGGGCTTTTCAAGTGACTCTGAGGCATTGTTTACCTTAAAAGTCCTTTATTAGCCTAATACACCAGCAAATGCTTGCTCGAAGGAAGCTGGAATCTGAAATCTCCGCCCCTTGCACAATATATTAAAACACAATTCTCTACCTTTCTAATTTTGTCATTAATCATATTCTCCAATTAATTTAAAGAATCAGTTTCCCTTCCATTAGAAAACCCTCCAAGGTCTTATCTTCTTTAGTTAGAGATGGCCTTGAAGGTACAATCCTCCTCTTCCCCCCTCCCAACTTTAAACTGAATCTCTTAAAGCAATACACAAGTTTAACATATGAAATGGCTACTTCTTCATCTCTTGTCAAGCAATAACATTCGATGTTAGCAGCGTTGACATCGACCTGCCTTGCTTTGTCTGGTTAAAATTGAACAGAATTAGGTATGATACTATTGGAAGTGCCTCAGTCCTGTATCAGTGGGAATGAAAAGATTTCCTTTGTTGTGATTATGGTGCTGATTTGCAAACTATTAAACATATTGTGCAAGATTGCTCATAACATGCATTCTTGTTTCCTAGAAGATCTGCATGAAGCAATGCCAGAGGCAATCGCCTAGAGCAGGGGTGTCAAACTCAATTTCATTGAGGGCCGCATCAGCATTGCGGTTGCCCTCAGGGGGCCGGGTGGGTATGGCCAGGGTGGGCGTGACTAACTGGGTGGGCATGGCTAGAGTGCATATGGCCTACTGGATGGGCATGGCCAGCTCTACATCGTTCACATCAAGGGTGCCTATGGGGGCCTGGGCAGGAGTGGGACAGATCTGAGGGTCTCTGGCAGAAGTAGGGTCTCTGGGCCAGGGCCAAGGCAGTGGGGGCCGTTCCCTCACTGTTTCCAGGATGGCTTCGCGGGCCACATGAAACCACTTCGCAGGCCGCATTCGGCCCCCGGGCCTTGTGTTTGACATGTCTGGCCTAGAGGGCTGAATTGGACATCCTGTTATGAGGCCATCCTCATAGAAGTTTTACTTATAATTACATGGACTATGTATATCTGTTTACTTTTCTTCTGTCGTGTTCTCATCATATACTAAATAATAATTGTTTCACAGTAGTTAACAGAAAAGTACAGTGAGGGAAAAATTATCTGATCCCCTACTGATTTTGTACCTTTGCCCACTGACAAAGAAATGATCAATCTATAATTTTAATGGTAGGTTTATTTTAACAGTGAGACAGAATAACAACAAAAAATCCAGAAAAATGCATTTCAAAAAAGTTATAAATTGATTTGTATTTTAATGAATGAAATAGGTATTTGACCCCTGCAAATTATGACTTAGCAAAACATTCAGATATGTTCATTGGCAAACTTCAGACAGGCCTGAACATGTGCTTCCTTGAGCAGAACTTGTGGGCACTGCAGGATTTAAGTGCTTCACTGCGTAGTGTGTTACCAATTGTTTTCTTGGTGACTATGTCCCAGCTGCCTTGAGATCATTGACAAGATCCTCCCGTGTAGTTCTGAGCTGATTCTTCACCGTTCTCATGATCACTGAAACTCTACGAGGTGAGATCTTGCATGGAGCCCCAGACTGAGGGAGATTGACAGTTATTTTGTTTCTTCAATTTGTGAATAATTGCACCAACTGTTGTCACCTTCTCACTAAGCTGCTTGGAGATAGTCTTGTAGACCATTCCAGCCTTGTGTAGGTCTACAATTTTGTCCCTGACATCCTTGGACAGCTCTTTGGTCTTGGTCATGTGGAGAGTTTGGAATCTGATTGATTAATTGCTTCTGTGGACAAGTGTCTTTTATACAGGTAACAAGCTGAGATTAGGGAGTGCTTAAAGGGAGTGCTCCTAATCTCAGCTCATTACCTGTATAAAAGTCACCTGGGAGCCAGAAATCTTGCTGATTGATAGGGGATCAAATACTTATTTCACTCATTAAAATGCAAATCAATTTATAACTTTTTTGAAATGCATTTTTCTGGATTTTTTATTGTTATTCTGTCTCTCACTCTTAAAATAAACCTACTATTAAAATTATAGAGTGATCATTTCTTTGTCAGTGGGCAAACATACAAAATCAGCAGGGGATCAAGTTAAATTTCCCCCTCACTGTAGCACCTCCAATGTTCAGCACTAAGTCTCCAAAAAGTTATTGCTCTTAGCCGTATCAAATATCACTGAGAAATCCAGAGTATCAATAAGTTGTATTCTCCATTTCTCTCCCACTACATTCTTCTTTAGGAAACCAAAGTACTTCCATGCCAATCTAGGTATGAACTGAATCTAGACTGGAAAGGATCCAGCCAATTCGTTTTTCCTAGGAGTTTCACGATCAGCAACATTACTGCTTTCTTCACTCATGTGATTAAATATGGAATATTGGATTTAATATCCTATGGGTTAAAACACTGAGGAAGGTACTTGGATAAGCAGTGAAATGTTTCAAACCCAAAAAAAAAGCCCAGTTGCCATGATTCAACTTTCAGTATCCTATCAGTTGTTAAAATTAAGTAACAAGATATTTCAGTAACATTACTTTTTCTATAAACGAAGTACAAGTTTTATTTACTCAAAATTCTCAACAAGATTTTTATGAAGATTGTGTGGGCAGGGTTTTAAATCATGATAACAGGAAATCACAGCAATAGCATAACATCCTAACTCCAATTCTGTACGCAACTCAAATTTTGAACAGAGAATATTTACCTTTAAAAGCTAGATTTTTACAACGAAGAGTTTATTTTTAAACAAGTTAAAAATACTGATGAAGAAAAAAGATTAATCAAAAATATTATGCAATAATTATTTTTCAATCCAGTAAAATACCGTATTTTCCGGCGTATAAGACGACTGGGCGTATAAGACGACCCCCTACTTTTCCTGTTAAATTATAGGATTTGGGCTATACTCACCGTATAAGACTACCCCTCTTCCAACGCACACCAAATAAAAATTAAAAAACATCAGATTTGATTTTAATATGGTAATTTTAATTCAAATGCTTATGACATGCAGGTACTTAGTAGGAAAACTGTCACTTATAAACATAAGGCTGTTTGTCATCAAACATGTAAACATAAAACAGTGCAAGTGGATTAAACTTTTCCTAATTCACTCTAAAGCTGAAAGGAAGGAAAAGACAATAAACCCATGGGAGCTGCCATGCTGTTTGTTTTCTAAGCTGTCAACCAAACTGGAACTGATGATGATAGGAAGAAGATAACAAACAATAGAGAGCGAGCAAGTGCCGGGCAAGTCCCTGGCGAGTCAGCAACGCCCATCATAACTCCAAGCTATTTTTACAGGATTTGCTGGCATGACAGTTTCCCTTTAAAAGCCTTCAAAATCCTCCTGTTCGTCATCTGATATCATAAGTACATCAATGACATCTTGTGATACATTTGTAAGGAAGTCATCGTATGGATCTAATTCCGTATCAGATGGTATGGTTTCAGCTTCCTCTTCATCTTGCCACAAGTGGTCGTCCTCCATACCATCTAATGAATTTCATATGCCATACTTCTTGAAAGACTTGATTACTGTTTCTGCATCAATATCATTCCAGGCTTTTATGACAAACTTGCACAAAACATCCAACTGTAGAGCACGCATGTTTCCTCCTTTTGTGAATGACTTTTCGCCGCTAACCATCCACTCATTCCACTGTTCTCGAATGCGATCTTTAAATGGCTTATTTAGGCACACATCCAGTGGCTGTACCAACAATGTCAATCCTGCAGGAATAACTGCTGCATCTGTGTTTATTCTTGCCAGCCTTTGCTTGGTGCTGGGAGTTAAATGAGCCCTGAACATATCCCACACCAGTAGACTACATTTTTGAATAAGTCCACCTGGTCGCCTGCTCCATACATTATCAAGCCATAGCTTTACCCCTTCTTCATCCATCCAGCTTTTTTCATTCACATGTACAAAACAACCAAGAGGGAACTTGAGTTTCGGCATTGTTTTTCTTTTAAAAATAATCATTGGTCTCAGTCTGGCGCCATCAGCTGTGCATGCTAGTACCACTGTAAAACTGGACTTCTCATGTCCTGTTGTTGTTTTAATTAAAATTGCTTGTTCACCTTTTGGATGGACAGTTTTATTTCCAACCATATCAAAACTCATTGGAGTTTCATCCATATTTCCGATACTACTTAACACATAGCCACGTTTATTGCGCTGTTGTATTACGTATCGATAGAAACTATTTACTTTGGCATCAAGATCTGCAGGTAATTTTTGTGCAATTCTCGTCTTTTGCCTCAGTACCAGATTATGCCTTTTCAAGAATCTAGTACACCAGGATACAGTGGCCCTAAATCTGTTGCTGTGATCTGGGTTAGATTTGGCCCACTGAAGTGCAAACAAATGTATTTTATTTCGGGTCACTACATAACCACTTTGGCGATGCTCAATCACCATGTCTGTTACATGTTTTTTGAGTTCTGGCCAATGTGGGGTGCCTCTTCTTAATGCACACTTACCCCTTGGCTTAAATGCTTTTTCATTTGCTTTCCAGTACCAAACCATCTTTTCTGTTACTCCATATTGTCTTCCAGCAGCACAGTTATTATGTTCTATGGCAAAGTTTATAACTTTAAGTTTGAAACTGGCTTCATATTTCTTTCTTCTTGCTGGTGGAGCCATGATGGGGTCTTGACTGTTAGCCATTTGTATTCTGTACTGTATGTACTGGTGCTGTACTGTATGAACCGGTACAGATACTGGTGCTGTGCTGTACTGTATTCACCACATGTATTTGCTCACCAGATAGACTGCCTTCCCTCAGAATCGCCAATCCCAGTATACATCAACCAGCCAATCACGGCAAGCGATGTATTTTCTGTGCACACTGCATACAAAGTCTGCTTGGATTGGGTGGGTCAGCTCTCCCTCCCTGCCTGCCCAGCCCTCCCTGTCTTCAAGACGATCCGAGCGGTAGTACGCAATGTGAGTGTCACAGTGCGTCCCCGACGAAAACCACAGTCGTAGGTACGAGTGACGTTTATTTCCACACAGCCAAACAGGAATAACTAAACTGGAACAAAGTCAGCGTTGGCAGCATCCTGCTCCATCACTCTATCGTCCGCCCGTTCAAAAACCCCATCCCACCAACACAAGCCAACATCCGCCCATAGGCTGATAAATACCCCACCCAGTTCTCCCATGCGCGCCTGCCCCAAGCCCTGCGAAGCATCGTCCATCGTCAAGCAAGCCTGCCAGGTAACACTCAGCCCGCCCCTTAGCATTCTATCCTCTGTCCTCCCGCCCGTATCATACGCACCCCCACCACCCATGCCACACGACCCCCACTCAGAGACCACCCCCCAGGCCTAGCCAGCCCCTGCCCCGCACCCCCGGGTTGGACTAGCAGAGACCCTCCCACCAACGTCCCTGGCTCGGGCCCGGTATCCGTCGGCCCCTCCAACACTCATCGCGGCATCCATCCCGTTACCGCCATCCGCTGAGCCTCGCATCTGCGTGTAGAGGTCCTGGCACATCCAGCACCAGCCATGGTGGTCTGCTGTCCCTTTGCGGCTCGGCCTGCTGGTTTGCATTGAGCCTGGCCTGCTGGTCGTGTTGAAGAACCAGCAGGCCATACTGGAGGCCTGCAGGAAGGCTCGACTGCGCAGACGCGGCCGTCAGCTGTTGCGTGGCCGCAGAAGTCCTCCACGCTGCGGAAATCCTCTCAGGACTGTCCGGATACGCAGCCACGTTGTGAAAGGGCAAGGTGAAAGCCAGGGAACGGGCTGGGGTGTCCTCATATGTGCAGGGCGTCCCTTCGAAGTGTCGAGCCTGCAGGGCTCGACAGTGAGTACGCATGAAAGCAGGGAGAGGGGGGCGGCTGGCGGGGATGCAGCACACGGTGGCTCAGCTAGAGGGCGCCTGTCCCTAAAGTTTCAGCACGCCATATACCAGCTTATAAGATGACCCCCGACTTTTGAGAAGATTTTCATGGGTTAAAAAGTCGTCTTATACGCCGGGAAATACGGTACATTTACTTAAACGAAAAAAATCTAGGAAAATAAAGCATTCTAAAATATTTCTCTCACTCTCTCTAAATAACACTGCAATATTTGCCTGACTGACATCTAAGAACCAAACCTGCCAATAAAAATGCTACAGTTCATTTTGGGACAATAAAATCTCTTTGAAAAAACATTGTAGTAGCTAGCAAGCTGAAATCCTAAGAGGGACATTCTGAAGTACAAGAAAGAACACTAACATGTTTGTATTATCTTGCTATGCTGCAGAATTCAATTAAACAGTATGATACTCATTCACCTCAGCAACATACTGTATTTGTATTACTTATTCTCACAGTCTACCTTTACACTGAGAAGCATATCCAATGAATTTGCCCAGTTTCCTCTTTAATGGCCATTTGTCCCTTGCTCTGAACAGTTAATTTCTTTTATTGTGGAAGTGCCAAAAGATATAATTAAAAACAAGTCGATCATATTTCAGTTGAACATTTCAAATAACTAAAAATGCATAAGCAAAAAAAGAAATGGATGAATGCAAAGGGTTTATTTTATTTTAAATATTTAAATGCATGTTTATAATGACATTATACTTAAAGTGATTTCCAACATCAAGAAGATAATAAATAAACTGCAGGAAAATCAGTTGAAGTTATAAAACTAGTAGAAGCAGTAATAAAACAATAGCTACACTGATTAATTTAAAGGTGGTACAATCGAATCCCGAGTGCCGCGTAACAGAGTGAGTGCCTGTTACTCGTCCCAGCTTCTGCCAACCTAGCAGTTCGAAAGCACGTAAAAATGCAAGTAGAAAAATAGGGACCACTGCGGTGGGAAGGTAACAGCGTTCCGTGTGCCTTTGGCGTCTAGTCATGCCGGCCACATGACCACGGAGACGTCCTCGGACAAGCGCTGGCTCTTCGGCTTTGAAATGGAGATAAGCACCAGCCCCTAGAGTTGGAAACGACTAGCACGCATGTGCAGGGGAACCTTTACCTTTACAATCTAAAATGGGTTCCCAACCCCTGGTCCATGGACTGGTACTGGGCCACGGCATGCCAGCAACCAATCTGTACAAACAAGCAAAGCCCCATCCACGGGATGCAGGAAGCACACAAAACCACACCCCCTCTGGTCCGTGGAAAAACCTCTCTCCATGTAACTGGTCCCTCATGCCCAAAAGGTTGGGGGCCTCTGATCTAAAATGTCAGCTAAATTAGAACATTAGTGTTGACAGCCAAACTTCCCATGTCACTCATTACCTAATTTTTGAATGCAAAGACACAGAAATAAATCTCTGTGTAGAGAGAAGTATTTAATTCTGGGCTACTTCATTAAAAAACATAAAAAACAGAGCCATTTATTTCTTTATAGTTGAAAGTGAGCCCTTTGGACTGTGCCAGAACAATGGAAATTTAAAAATTTGCTTTCAATTCAGAAATAAAATTCCCAAGCTGGCATATTTTAGGATTCCATTTTAAAAAATCTTCATTTTCCATTAAAAAATGAAACAATGAATTATATACTTTGATAATTTTCTTGCATATTACGGTCAATACCTGTGAATATAGGATGCTTTGTATCAAATTAAATGTTTGCTTCTACTTCATAGAATCCTTTTCATTTCACTGACTAGTGATGCTTGGACATTTTCAACAATGGATTCAATAAATTAGATCCTCAATGAGGTGCTTCCTCTGATACTATTTAACCCACGGGTCGGCAACCTGAAAAAGCAAAAGAGCCACTGGGAACCGGTTCCATCACACATAAAAAAAAGTGGGATCCGCGTGCGTGCGTCCACGCACGCGTAAAAAACATTTTGCGCATGCGCAAATCATTTTGTTTATTGCGCGTGCGCAGACACGCGCGCGCTGTTGCCACTTTATGTGTGATGGAACTGGTTGCGCGGCGGCGACGGCCCGTTTGCAAAGCCGACATTAATCTGGCACCCAGTCAAATGGTCACCTCCTTATTGTGATGCCATCTTTCAACCACCCGCATAAAATTTTCTGGCAAAGCTTCCGTAATCTTAGAAATACAGGGAGAAAGAAAAGCAACACAGAGCGTGAGCTTTTTGTTTTTTCTTTACGAGAAAAGATCCTGTTGTTAAAGTGCTCTTTTCCCCACGACATAAAAGCCCAAATCTTACAAAGTGGCAGCCCTCCTCCATTGCATCAGCTCTCCACACAGCCTAGTATTGTGCTGATTTAATTTAAAAAGTCCCGGAGAGTTCCGAGGAACTTGCTCCCCAACTTCGACGTTTTCCCCAATTTCGACAAAATGGCAGAACCCCACCCCTCTTCATGGTGCCATTCGATGCTTTAGTAACTACGAGAAAGGCAGAAATTTAGCACGATCAGCCCTCAGGCAGCGCTGGCTGCCCCAGTATTTCTGCCTCCCACGCAGCAGAAAGACAACAAGGGGCGAGACTGGGTGGAGGGGGGTGGCAGAGATACGACAAACCCTTGAAAGAAGCCCGATTCCCTTTTCCTTACCCGCCGCAATCGCGACCTCGGTCACCGAAGCCTAGTGGCTTCGGGCCAAAATATTCAAAGTACCTGGAGCCTCTCTAATTCTTCCTTTTATACACTTGTGCTTAACTGCCAATAAGACGCTGTGTGAACCAGAGAATTAAATTAAAAGTTCAATAAACACCAATCAATATTCGTGTAAATATTGAATCCATAAAACGATCTTCTCCTTAACTGTAGTTATACTGCAGGTATTCGTCCTTATCCTCCCGGGCAGAACGGAGAAGCGCAGTCATTTCTCAGCTTTCCAGCCCAACTCACTTCGTCCCTCATAAAACCCAGGCAGGAAAGGCCGGCGCGCTTCCCAGAGCCACGCTCTTGACTCGCCAAAGGTTGCCGGGCGCTGAGCTCGCCGGCGGAATAAAGAAATCGTCTCTCCCTGTCTCACGTGTAAATAAATCATCAGCCTCACTTACTTGACCACTGGCTTGCTTGTCATTCAGGGAAATAATGGTTAATCGATGGCTAATCGATGGAGACGTGTAACGTATTATTTTGCAGTCCTTCATCATCCTATTTTCTCCAATTGCCCCGGGGGGGGTGTCGTTTGCGGTAGTTACAGAATCGATGGCGGGGTTGGGCAGGGGGTGGGAATGGACAGAGACTCTAGTTGCAGATCTGGCAAACGGGGGATAGCCAGAAGTTGCGCGGAGGTGGGGGGGAAACGGGGCCGCTACGAGTCGCTTCAAGGGAGTTGCGGCACTTCGGGGAAAGGCAACTTTTTTCCCCCAGCTCCACAAACGAAAAGCGCCGCGCGCCTGAGTCTCAGAGCACACCTGAAGAGGAAGTGAGAATCCAGGCGACAGGGAGGCCGAGTGTGTGTGTGTGTGTGTGTGGAGGGGTGTTCATTCTCCCCATTTCTCACAACCAGGTCGCAAGGGGTTTTGCCCTCGTTGCTTGTGGACGCGCAGGACAAGTCCTCCGTCCCAGCCACGCTCAAAAAAAAAAGTTCCTCCTTAGCCGAGCGCCTCGGGAAACAGCATCGGCAGCAAAAATGGGCGAAGACAAGAGACGTTTCCCCTCACGTAAAACGCCTAGTTGTGTTATACTGTGTTCCTTTCGGGGGGCGAGGTGGGGGGGTGGAAGGAGGGGAAGGGGAATCCATTTTATTTTATTTTAAAGGAAATGTAAGCTTCTTTGTCATCAACATCAGACCGCGACAAGCCTGACTGGCTTCGTTTAAGCCCCCGGCGGAGGGCCGCAATCAATGCCTTAATCATGGCTTTTAGCATTTCCCTTGCAAATCCGCGCCATTTGGACTTCTCACCGGGCGCGTGGATGGTGCCAAAGACACCACATTCAAGGCTTTCCAAGAAATAGTTGCAAGCTGAACAATAGCGCTTCAAAGCGTAGGGTGCTCACCATCACCACTACCACCACCCCGCGCACGCGCCCCCGCAGGTATAGACAAGGTATGCGAGGGATACCAGCGTGCGCAGGCCCCGGTCAGTTTCCTTAGAAACTGGCCAGTTATGTGTGCTCTGCAATATGTAGAGTTTAGTAACGGGCCGCGGCAACTTTCCATTCGGAGAGGTGCACGCGCAGCTCTCCAAAGGTTTGGAGAGCTGCACGCGTACCTCCACCCGTTCGGAGAGGTGCGCGTGTGGCGCCACCCATTTACAGACCTGCTGCCGCGGCCCGTTTGCAGAGCTACCGCCTTCCTCTGAAGGTGGCAGCTCTGCAAACGGGCCGCAGCAGCTTTCCCAATGAATGGCGCCACTGCCTGTTTGGGCGGAGGTGCGCGCGCACCTCTGCCCGTTTGGAGAGTTGCGCGCGCACCTCTTGGAATGGGCAGTGGCGCCGTCTGTCGGGAAAGCTGCCGCGGCCCGTTTGCAGGCTGCCGCCTTTCTCTGAAGGCGGCAGCTCTGCAAACGGGCCGCAGCTGCTTTCCCAATGAGCGGCGCCACTGTCCGTTTGGAGACAGTGCCCGTTTGAAGAGGTGCGCGCGCACCACTGCCTGTTCGAAGAGGTGCGCGCACACCGGGCGACTGGGAGCCGCAGGAGACAGCTCAAAGAGCCGCATGCGGCTCCGGAGCCACGGGTTGCCAACCCGTTATTTAACCTATTTATCCATCCAATATTACAATAATAAATTGCAATCTGAGATGCTAGAACAACAAAATGTTCCCCATGCTTAGGGGAAGAAACTGTCACATAGGGCACTTAAAATACATCCTCAAGAGGCTTCAGTGCACCAGACCCAATAGAACCAAAGTGAAACCCTGCATCAGGAATATGGGATCATGAGGTGTTCTAGTTCAAGGGTCAAGATAGACTCCCGTGTAATGCTTGCTTGAGCCTGGGATGGGAATCAGGTACCCGTTCAAGCAGGTATGAAAAAGAGATGGGTAGATAGGTATATAAAAAATGGACTTTGCTTAAGGCTTTGCTGGGAACCCAATTTGGCTAAATAAAGGTACTTCAAGGGAAAATAAGAAATAGTGATTCTCTCTCTCTCACTCTGCAATCACGTGGTATGTTTAAGATTTGTGCCTTCCCTAATTTGAGTTAACTGATATTTATGATGGGAATGAATAGGACACGGGTCGGCAACCCGCAGCTCCAGAGCCGCATGCGGCTCTTTGAGCCGTCTCCTGCGGCTCCCAGCCGCCCAGTGCGCGCGCACCTCTTCGAACGGGCAGTGGTGCGCGCACACCTCTCCAAATGGAGAGTGGCACCGCCCGTTCCGAGAGGTGCACGCGCACCTTTCCGAAGGGCGGAGGTGCGCGCGCACCTCTCCAAGCTGCCGCCGTCTCGTCCGGAGACCTGCCGCATTCATGGCAGCTGTGCAAACGGGATGGCGGCGGTTTGGAGAGTGCGCGCGCACCTCTCCCAAGCCGCCGCCGTCCGGAGACCTGCCGACGTTTGGGGAGGTTCGCGCGCACCTCCCCAAACCTCCCCAAACGTCGGCAGGTCTCCATACCTCCGCGCGAACGGGCAGCGGCCCCGCTTGTTGCGAAAGCTGCCGCGGCCCGTCTGCAAAGCTTTGCAGACGGGCCGCAGCAGCTTTCGCAACAAGCAGGGCCGCTACCCATTCCGAGAGTTGTGCGCGCACCTCCCCAAACCTTTGGAGAGGTGCGCGCGTACCTCCGCGCGAACGGGCAGCGGCGCCGCTCTTTGAGAAAGCTGCGTCTGCAAAGCTGCCGCCTCCGCTCCCTTCCTTCGCCCAGCCTGCTTTTCCAACCTCACTTCCCTCCCTGCCAAAGCTCCTCCTTTTCTACTCAAACCGATTTTCGGGGTTGCTCGGCTTACACCCAAACGTCCCTTTCTTGCCGCTCCTCCCTCCCTGCCCGCAGAGGCTCCAAACGTCCCTTTCTCGCCGCTCCTCCCTCCCTGCCCGCAGAGGCTCCAAACGTCCCTTTCTCACCGCTCCTCCCTCCCTGCCCGCAGAGGCTCCAAACGTCCCTTTCTCGCCGCTCCTCCCTCCCTGCCCACAGAGGCTCTTACCCTCCCCTGGTCGTTCAATGGGGGGGGAATAGGTCGGGTACCCCTTTACCCCCAGAGAACGACACGTGTAAATCTCAAAACGACCCCGGCAAGCTTCGCGCAAAGCCGCCAGGCAGACCCGCGAGCTGGGGCTCAGAGCCAGTAGCTGGAGGGGAAGAAAAAGACGGCGCCGTCTGAGGAGTCTCTTCTTCGGCTATCTTGCTCTGCCCGTCTCCCGCTTGAAAAAACCTCCTCAGCGGATCGGTGCGGTGAAGAGGCCAGGCTTCCTTCGGGGGGCCTTTCATTCCTGTACAAGGGGGAAGGGGAACTCTGTGCTTTTGTGTGTGCGTGTGTGTGTGTGTGTGTGTGTGTGTGTGTATGTAAAGCACGAGAGAGGGAGGAAGGGGGGGGAAAGCGAGATCTCAAGCCCCGATGTCGTCGCCGTCTCTGCTGAGCAGTGCCGCTTAGAAGAGAAAAGGAGCAGGACAGGCACGCTCGCTCCTGCCCCACCCCTTCGCTCTTCCTCGGCCCACTGCGTCGGCGCTGGGTCATGTCAGCTGGCTGCGCGTTTCCACGGCTGCTCCCCGGCCTGCCGGAAGGCCCCGGTGGCTGCTGGGGCATCGAGAGAGGCCCCGGTGGCTGCTGGGTCGTCCCGGTGGCCGCGCTCTTCCCCGGCTCAGTGGAAGGCCGCAGTAACGTGGGGGCTGCATACAGACGCCGGCAGCTGGTCACGGGGCCCGGTGAGTCCCTCCGCGGCCTCACCGGGTGTCGGGCGTGTCGAGCCCGACACCGGGCAGTCTCCCTGGCGGCGTCAGTCGATCGGAGGATGCAGCCGGCGTGCGGAGCGCAGGCCCCCAAGACAAGGTGGGCCTGCGCTAGTGGTGTGCGAGGATGGCGGGGGTGGCTCCCGTGGCAAGGAGGACATGTCCATGGGGGGTGAGGGCCTCATGCCGTGCTGCGAAGAGGGACCCTGCCGAATGTCGCGTCCAGAGGCTGCAACAGCTGCCGCGGCCGTCTGCACAGCTGCCGCCTTCGGCAGCCTGCAAACGTGCCGCAGCAGCTCCCCCAAAGAGGAGGAAAGCCGCCACGGCCCGTTTGCAGGCCGCCGCCCTCCTCTCTTTGGGAGAGCTGCCACGGCACGCTTACAGGCTGCCGAAGGCGGCGGTGCCGCTGCCACTGGGAACCGGTTCCATCACACACACAGGAAGGTGGCAACTGCGGGCGTCCGCGCATGCGCAAGAAAAAACCGTTTTGCGCATGCGCAAGACTTTTTTTGCGCATGCGTGTGCATGGACGCACGCATTCGGCTCCCACTTTTTTTTTATGTGTGATGGAACCAGTTCCCAGTGGCTCTTTTCCTTTTTCGGGTTGCCGACCCCTGGACTAGGATGTATAAAACTAAGACTTCTGTTTCCATTTCTGTTCTTTTGCCTTTGTGTGTATATGTGTGTCAAAGTCTTTGTGTATGAGCTAAATGTGACTGTTAACTGTTTCTAATCCAAAGAGAAAAGAATTTTAAAATTCAGGCTTCCAGTTCCTGTTTTCCAGCGAGCAGTCTGAAGATTTGGAATGCCGAACCCTGAAATTTCTTTTTGTTGGGGACCCTAAGGGGTCAGAACCCGCCTCGAAGGGGTGGAATGAATGAAGGAAATCCCAGGGACTTAGGAGAGATGGCGGTCTCCCCGAACAGTCCAGGAGAAACCTCCCAGAAACCAACAGAAAAAAGGGCTGGCTAACTCCATGTCCAGCCATAGTTGGAGACAACAGAAGCCATAAGCTTTTAAACTAAGCGGATTTTAAACAGCATGCTTGAATCTGGGTAAGAATATTGATTTTCTCTATCCTACCTATTTTCCTGAAGAAGAAAGTCCCCAAAATAAGAGATCTCCACAAAAAAGGAGGGGGATTTTACTCCCTCCTTTTGGTTACTGGAAGCGAAACTTACCCTTTAGAGAGAGAAACAAGACTAGAAAGATCTGAAAAATGAGCAAACGCTGGTGGGTGAGGATTTTTTTCTCTGACCCTCAACGTTCTTAGAAAATGCAGCTGTGTAAACAAAGTGAGAGTAACAAATCTGAAGCAATGAATACTTTACAAAAGGAAACATGATAAGCAGCAACAATTTAAAAGGACAATGATTTTAAACTACAAAGAAATACAGAACAACCATGAGAGTATGAGTCAACTTATCTCCAACTTAATTTCACTCCAAGAAATTTCCCAGGAAAATACAGTAGAGATGACTGAAAATAATTCTGAGGATAGAGACTTAAAGATGGAACCGTATAAAATAAAAAATCATGATTTAATTCAAATGGGAAATATTTCAACATGTCCAAGCAACTTTGAAGATAAGGAAAAGAATGAGAAAAAAATACTTTACAGGAAACAAATGATGCAGCAAAACATACTGATTAAGAAAGGCAATGGCCAGAGAAAAAAGATTAAAATGGAAATCAAGAAAATAGATGATGGGACCTATCAGAGAGAATACTTAAAAAGAAACATTTGTTTGAAAATGGCTAAAAATGAAAAAAAAAATGGAATATATTACTCTTAGAGAGATGAGTTTTTTGTTAACAAATACAATAAGAAACATTTGTTTGAATATGGCTAAAGAGGGATGAACTTTTTTTAATTAATACAATATTTTTTATTTTTCCTTTCTGCAAGAGAAAAAAAAGTTGAAATGATTTAAACAAAGCAAACGTTTTAGTTATTTAAATGTGACGATAAGAAAAACATAAAAAATGTGTTTTGAATGGGAGTTAAAGGATTAGATGATTAGATCTACTGAATGGAATGTTTAAAGTTTAAATAGATTAAATACATTCTTAGCTATGGTCAAAAAGAATAAGAAATTGAGGAAATAAATATATATTAAATTAGGAGGGATACATATTTTAAGTTGTATGTTATTTTTCGTATATCAGTGCATTTGTCTTTTTTTTTCTTTTTTTCTTCTTCTCCCCCCCTCTTTTTTGTCTCTCTTCTCTTTTCTTTTCTCTTTCTACTTTTTTACTTAGTAAGAAATATAAAAATATGAGAGGGCTTATATGGAAAAAATAGAATTAAATCCACCAATGTAAATGTAGTTAATTGTTTAAAAAATTGTCACTAGTAAGAATATTTAGAATTTGGGGGGAGAAATAAGCTGAAATAAGCACGGTAACAGGATTTACGATAAGGCAATTAAAATGACAAATAGGATTATTGGAAAAACTATATACTTAATTGTTAATCAAAATAATGAGAATTGTCTTAATCTAATATTTTGCAAAGAAAGATACTTTGGGGAAAGGAGAAATCAAATGAAACTAACATATGGAATATAGATTATAGAAACTAATTGTTAAAGATTGTCTTATAAATGTTACCCAGACAACATACTGTTTACAAATTACTGAATGATTTATGTTATGTTAAAAAATACCAATAAAACAAATACAAAAAAAGAAAAAGAATTTTAAAATTCTGCTAGAAATTCTGCTTAATTAAGCCACAAAAAGGAAATACCTTCACTTTTGTCTGGCCAACAAACAAAGTAAAGAGAAATGTGTTTGTTTGTTTGTTTTCTTTTCTTTTCCACTTTCTCTCTCTGTACTCTTAAGAACAGCCCAAAGTTAGCAGGAGGGAATGTTTTAAGTTCATCTGCTGGAAAGGTTTCACTCTTGCATTTAATAATAACAACAACAACAACAACAACAATCCAGAATCAGAAATAACAGAACAGAGACTAGCTGATCAATGCCGATTTATAATACGCAATAAAGTATTCACAGAAACAGAATTGGATGAACTGCAAAGGTTTAGCCAGGGTAAAGAAATCAAAGCCTTGCCAGAAGTAATTCAGAATGTAGGGGGATTTGGCAGTGAAGGAATCCAGCAAGATATACAACTGTTCTCATTTGGAAACCAGGCACCTCTTCCTCAGGAAGAACAAAGCCCTCTAACTAAAGAAATAAAAGAACTGATACAAAGAATAACTGAGCATCTAAAACAGCACAAAAACAACAGAATAAGGCTGCCTGCCTTGAAGCTTTTTCCAAAGAAACAGCTAGCACAAGCATTAAAAGATGCAAATACTGCAATATCAAGTATAAGCACCAATTCACTGCAAGAAACAAACCAACTAATGTACAGCACAGCTGCAGTTATAACTGAATACCTGGGATGCAAAATCAACAAAGAAGAAAAACAAACAAACAGTGCACCACAAAAATGGAAGGTTAGACTACAAAATAAGATCAGCAAGTTAAGATCACATGCAAGCAGATGAAAGAAAAGAAGCTGAAGAACAAGAAGACCAAAGAATACCTAATCAAGAAATACCACTTAGAAACAAGGAAGATCAAGGAAGCAATGGAAATAATAAAACAGCAAATGACAGCTATAGCCAGGAAAATCAGTAGATATGAAGCTCGAATTGCAAATTATAGGCAGAACCTCCAATTTCAATCCAATCGGAAAAGTTTCTACCAATCCATCAATGAAGAAAACGGATTACACTCAAGGAACCTTGGAGTGTATTCTCAAGGAACCTTGGAGTGTAATCCATTTGGTCGTGGGATTTAAACTCGTCTAGGCTGGATAGGTGCTCTCTTACATTTTCTTGCCTATCTTAATTTGTGTTTCTAATCTATTTTTATGGTACTGTTTTTGATAGGTTAGACTGTTTTTTCCTTTGTTTGTGTAAAGACAGATGCAAAAAGAAAAAAAATGAGTTAAATAATTCTGCTTTCTCCCTGTTGCTTGTCACCTTCTTGCCACTTTCCCCCACTAATGGAGCAATCATTTCCTTAACTTTTTTTTCTTGTTTTTTTACATGTCCCCCATTACTATTGTGATGTGCTTCCTACATACCTTAGTTAGTTGACTAGCAACAAGTTCATCTATTTCCTGTGTTTGGTTGGGTGGCCTATAGTGTACACCTATGACGATGTCATTTTTCCCCCTTTTATATTGACTCAAATGCATTCAAGACAGTTTTCATCATTGTTGTGTTCTATTTCTATAGAGATGTAGTTATTTCCTATATAGAGAGCAAGTCCACCTCCTCTTTTATTTGGTCTGTTTCTTTTAAATAATTTAAATCCCTCTAGCTGAGTGTTCCATTTGTGGGTTTCATCCCACCAAGTTTCCACAATGACAATATCATATCTGCCCTCATTTACCTGAATTTCTAGTTCACCCTGCTTACTGTTCATACTCTGCGCATTGTTGTATAGACATTTGTGTCCTTTATGACTGACCCTATGTTTACTTTCTATATAACATGTGTGGTGCCAGAGTTCCCCTATTTTCTTATCACCTGTTTGGTTAGTGAACTTTGTGTAGCACTCGCTATTAAAAGCTTGATTTTGCTTGATAGCAAGGTTGATATTCTTGTCCACACACACATCTATGTTACATGCACAGCTAACCCTGTAATTTTTTTGATTGCCGGGGACAGGGATGTTCTGTATCAATTAACTCAGTGTCCCCGTTGTATAGTTTAAATATTCCTCCAGAAAATCTTTGAGTTTATTGCCAAGTAACACAGTCCCTTTCTTTGATGCATGCAAACCGTCTCTTTTGTACATTGTTTCATTGGACCAGCTACAGACATTGTAACTAATATAACCAAAACCTTCCCCTTTACACCACTCCTTTAGCCACATATTGAATTCTGGTATAAGCTGGTCTTTTCCATTTTACTCCTTATACACTGGTAAAACCTCTGAAAAAGTAAGCTACAGCCTGTTCTGCTAGGTTCCTGCCCCAAGCTCTGGAAATCATTCTGCAATGTGTTGTAAATGGGTATGTGTTGTAAATGGGTTTTATCTGTCTATCCTTTTCCTGAAACATGACCAGCATTTTTCAAGTTGCAAATCCTTAAGTCCTAATATGTTGCAAATGTTCAGTTCAGAAGTGAAACTTTTCATGTATGTTCTCTTACCAGAATCCAGCCTTTCTCTTGTCCTCATCTATGATTTCATTTTGTCTGCCTATCTGTTTAACTACAGTATTAATGCCTTTTCAAACTCTGCCTACAAGCTACCCCATCCCCTCTACTTCTCCTATTCTTATCGTCTGTTCTCCATGCCTTTGTCTGCCTCTCCTGGGAGAGTCCACCCAGAAAGGGGGGAGGAGTTCTTGCTCTCATGTCTTTCAGCCCTGCATAGATGACCTTTGGAGGCAGAGCACACTGACCCAGATGCTGCCTCCATCCATTTGAGCCATGGAATTGGGTTTTCAATCCAGCCATCCACTAAAAAGCCACCATGCAACCAGAGTGGAACAGATCTTCCCAAGTTCTACCATTCCCCCAGATGCCTGTGAACAATGCAGAGGAAGGAAGGAGTCCTGGAGCCATGGGTCCCCACATGAAGCCTCAGAAGAAAATTAGGAAGACTATGGGGGGGGGGGAGGTGGAAACTCACTGTAAAGTTTTCTTTTTGCCCCATTTGTCAGTTGAGAGATGGCATTTGGGAATAGTTGGCACAGCAAGTACTGAACTGGATTTCTGTCTGGTGGGAGGAAAATTTATCCAGAATGTTTGTATTGCGTTTGTATTAGTAGCTACACATACACACACACACACACACACACACACACACACACACACCATTCATAATCACACTGAGTCTCTTTCACCTACCATCTGTAATCAGGTTCCAGCCTGATTCTTGCCCTGTGCCATTAAAACTTTGTAGGAACAACTTCCTGCAAATTCCAAGGGGAGGGAACCAGGCCCTCTCAGGCAATTTGCAATTCATATGCCCTGACTGAGGAAGTAGCAGGAAAGAGATCACTAAAACTAAGCCCTGAATATCTTGCTCTGGTGGACTCAGATTGGGACTCCTAGGGATCACTATGTGCAATTTAAGAAAAATGTAATAGCCTGGCTTGCATACTGGCTAACCTCAATTGGACATTACAAACCTGGATGCACTGCACCAAGAGCTAAGGCAGGAAACAACCACTGAAAATGAGCAGCCAGTAGTTATGTACTGAGGCAAACCATGGCTGTGAAGAATTTTGAGAGGAATGTGCAAACCTGATTGGAAGCTCAAAGTGACATCCAACATTTGAAAATGATTGGCACAGAATATTGGAAAGTATAAATTTCTTTTCCACCAAACAAAATTTTTGCACTAATTTTCAGAACTTTATGGTTTGGAAGCTCCCCTTTTGGGAGCCACTGCAGGGATCTTTTTCTGCTTGCCTCTATTAGTGTCCTCCTTTTTTGTGTCTTAACAGTTTAAAGCTTGTTTACCAAGTCTCTCTGACCAGATCAATTTTAATCTTGTGTCAGTAAGTGTGTCGTTCACACACTTATGGCACAAAGGGATTTGTTGGAAGTCAGCCCCCACAGAGAAGGAAATATTAAAAGGGCAGAATATATTTCCCTAAAGGATTTTAAAAGCAGAAACCAATCCTGCCCCCAAGTCTCTCTGTCCCAAGCAGAAACCAAGTCTGTAGAAATGCAGATGTGATAATCTTGTCAGGAAACTGGGATTAGGAAGAAAGATCAACATCAGCCACAGCCCCAGGGAAGCAGGATATGAGCCTTGGGACATAATAGGATTAACCCACCACCAGAAAGGCACACCCAGACTCAGGTCAGAATATGTAACACAGGAAATACAAAGCCTCAAACAGGAAACCATTCCAAACAAAAGGCTCCAGAGGGTATAAAAACCCACTCCCTACATGTGTTCACTTCTTTTCCTTCCAGACCCGTCTTTCTGTCTGGCTCTCCTCTTCAATAAACTGCAACATTCTTTCTAAAGCAGTCGCCATGTTATTTATCCCCAGTTTGGATGAAACATGATGAAGACTTTTCCTTCAACAATACAAAGGCAGCAGCTTTAGGACAAGCTTCTCAAAACCTTTCCCTTGCTTTAACCTCCTCCCTCCCCCAGAAATCCACAGTTGTTCAATAAAGAAAAAAAATCTTTTTCCCTTTCCTTCCCCAATTAGGTACAAAAATTACTCTCCATTTCTGCTCTCCAATCTCTATCCCTTTTATAAACCTTATCTTGACTTCAGGTTGAATAGTAGAGGAACAAACAAAGAAAATCCTTCTGCAGCTTTCTGTCTTGAGGAGCTGCAGAAAAAATTCAGCCCTGCAAGTTTATGCAGCAAAACCGAAACAGGAGAAGAAGCCAATTCCTTAAAAACTTTATTTTGCTGTTTATGCAGCAAAACAGGAGAGAAACTGTTCATCTGACTGCCTTTAAAACCCAGCTAGAATTCACTTTTAAGTCCTACCTGGATTCTTCAGGTAGTCACACAAACAGCAAAACAACTTTTCAAGGACCCAACATTTCCCATTTTGTTGCACATATGTTATAGCCGGCTAAGCTTTTGGAGCTGAATTTTTTCTGCAGCTCCTCAAGCAAAAGGCAGCAGAAAGATTTTCTCTGCTTCCTTGCTTTTATCTCTCTACTCTTCAGCCTGAAGCCAAGTTAAGCATTTTAAAAGGGATAGATATTGGACAGCAGGATTTTAGTTTTTATACCTAATTGGGGGGAAGGAGAGATTAACAAGTCCATCCCTCTCAAGTTTTTTTGTTTTTTTTATTGAAGAAGTGTGGCTTTCTAGGGCAGGGAGGGGGTTAAAGCAAGGGAAAGGTTTGGGAAGCTTTCTGGAGGAGGGAGGAGATTAAAGCAAGGGAAAGCTTGTCCTGAAGCTGCTGTTCTGCACACAGGGGTTGGCTTCCTAAAACCCTGCAAGAACCAGGAGAGACTTGTAGCCTCTCTCCAGCCAGGAGATCAGTGGCCAGCTGATAGAATTGAAATACTGGAACACTGAGAAGTCCTCACTGGCACTACATCCACATGGAGAGAAGTAAGCAGTGGGGTACCACAAGGTTCCGTCTTTGGCCCAGTATTCTTCAATATCTTCATAAATGACTTAGATGAGGGAATTGAAGGGGAACTCTTCAAATGTGCAGATGACACCAAACTGACAGGAGTAGCCAACGCCCCAGAAGGCAAACTCAGGATCCAAAAAGATCTTAACAAACTTGAACAATAGGTCCTATCCAACAGAATGAGTTTCAATGTGGAGAAAAGCAAAGTCTTACGTTTAGGCATGAAAAACCAAAGGAGACCGGTGTGTGGTGTAGTTGGTTCACATGGTGTGGTAGGATGGAGGGTTTGTTGTCACAGGGGGAGGCTCAGTTAATCTCAATGTACACATGTTGTACTTTGACAATAAAGGTTTTACTATTATATGTATAAATACAGATTGGGCAAGACCTGGCTTACACACAGTGGGGGACCTTGACGTCCTAGTGGACAATCACTTGACTATAAGCCAGCAGTGTGTAGCAGCAACCAAAAAAGCTAATACCATCCTGGGTTGTATAAACAGAGGCATAAAATCAAGACCACATGAAGTATTAGTACTTTATAAAACCCTAGTAAGACCACACCTGGAATACTGCAGACAATTTTGGTCACCATATCACAAAAAAGATGTTGAGAGTTTGGAAAAAATTGAGAAAAGAGCTACTAAGATGATCAAAGGCCTGGAGACTAAAACATACAAAGGATGGCTACAGGACTTGGGTTTGCCTAGTCTAAAGAAAAGAAGAAATAGGGGAGACATGATAGCAGTGTTCCAGTATCTGAGGGGCTGCCACAAGGCAGAGGGAGCCAGGTTGTTCACCAAAGCACCAGAGGGAAGGATGAGAAACAATGGTTGGAAACTGATCAAAGAGAGAAGCAACCTGAAATTAAGGAAAAACTTCCTGACAGTGAGGACAATCAACTAGTGGAACAGCTTACCCCCAGAAATCGTGGGCGCTCCATCACTGGAGATTTTCAAGAAGAGACTAGATATTCACCTGTCTGAGACTGCGTGAGCAGAGCGCTGGGCTAGAAGACCTCCAAGGTCCCTTCCAGCTCTATTTCTATCTCTATTCTCTTCTGTTCTATTTATTGGCCTAGTGTGATTGGACACACAAGGAATTTGTCTCTGGTACATAAGCTCTCAGTGTGCATACAAACAACAAAGTAATAAGTTATAGATCAAAAATCATAAGAAACCATCATAATTCATAAGATACTAACAAATAATAAATCATAAGATACTAGTTTGAGAAGGTAGTAGGAAAGAGAAGAAAATTAGAAAGATAAGAAGGATAATAGCAAGATAGGTAAATATCTTTAGGCTTAAGATAATGTTGTTTAGGACTTCCGGTGGCGGCGCGGCGCCGAAGATAGCCGTTTCGGGCTGTCCGCTTCACAGCTGAGTTTTTCCACCTAAAACAGCGCCAATCAGCTGTTTAGGTGGATTTGAAGCCCCCTCCTCGGGAAAAGAGGAGGGGGTGAGGCCCCAGGTAGGGGTTGAGTTCTCCAGGGCCGCCTGAGCTGAAAGCTTGGGCGGCTGAAGGATTGAACTCCCCCGTAGCCTGGGTTGCTCCCAGCTGTTTAGCGTCTCTGCTCCGGGATTTTTGGAGCGGAGCCAGGCGTTTGCGACCACCCCTGCCAGAAGGAAAGACTTTGGAGTAAAAGGAGCAGGCAGAGCGGTACAGGAGGTTCAGGTGAAGAGGACTTTTATTCTTACTCTCTAGCTTAATGGACTTTATAAACTTAAAGTGAAAGTGCGCAAAAAGTGAAAGTGAAGAAAGATGGCGGCTAAATCTTCCTCTAAAGTTCTTCGGAGTGCGGGAACTTCCCCGGTGCAACAGACATCGTTGCAAGCTCTGCTTCCTCCTGCACCTCCTGTGGCATTGACGCTTAAGGACTTACAAGACGCCTTTGCAAGGCAATCCCAGGTAATGTCAGAAATGCTGGATGATAAGATGGCAAAGTTGGAGGAGAAGATGGAGAAATTGGAGGAGAGGATGGAAGAGAAGCTTAATGAGAAGTTTAGTGCAATGAGGGTAGACATCTTGTCTACAGTGGAAAGCGTGGCTGAATGTGTGCAATGTTTGGAAGAAAAAATGGAGGATCTTAGTCAAAAGAATATTATATTAGAAGTAAAGGTACTGGAGAATGAAAATTTAAGGGACAAAATGGACGGAGAATTGAGTCTTGTCCAGTATCATCAGATGCAGTATGCTATAAGAATCAGGGGCTTAAAAGAGAATCCTAAAGAAGACCTAAAGCAGCTGATTTCTGAGGCTTTGGAAGCAGTATTGGGCCAGCCAGCATCTGAAATAGAGAGATGTATGGATAAAGTTTTTCGTGTAAATTCATGGATTGCAAGGCAGAGGAAGTTACCTAGAGATGTGGTGGTCTATTTTACAAAGAGAGCAACTAGAGATGAAGTTATTCAAGCTGCTTATGATACTAAAGTTGTGGTTGCTGAGCAAGAAGTGCTGGTTCTAAAAGAAATTCCTCCAAAGATTTTAAGGAGAAGGAAGGATTTTGCATTTCTCGTACAGGAACTTAAGCAACGTGATATTAAGTTTAGATGGGAGATTCCAGTTGGACTGGTGGTGATGCACGAAGGTAAAAGATATCGTCTGGTTACTGTGATTTCGGCGCGTGATTTCTACAACAATGTTTTAAAAGCAACCCCTCTATCACTCCTGGAAGCAGCAAAGGGATCAGGAGAGGGAAAACCTCAAGAGGCTGAAGGTGGACAGACAGAGGAGAATGGTGCTGGAGGGGATCAAACTACAGCTTCATTGGTGGCTGCTGGAGAGCAGAGGCTGACGCACGCCGCTGTAAAACGAGCAAGACAAGTACAAGAGCAAGACCAGCAGAAGTTTATGGAACTTTCAAAACGTACTTATAGTGAAGCTGTGGGAGGAGCGCGGCCCAAAGAAAATATAGGGGCTATTAAAGATGTGCTTCAAAAGCTTCGGGATGCCACGCATGGCAACTAAATTCCTAACCTGGAATGTCAATGGATTAAACTCACCACAGAAGAGAAAGAAAGTTTTTCAATATTTAAAACAATTTAAGATTGATGTTATATGTTTGCAAGAAACACATATTAGGGTTATGGACCAAAAGTATTTATCGAACCCAAGGTTGGGAACGCAATTTGTTGCTTCTGCGATGAATAAGAAAAATGGAGTGGTTGTCTACGTTAAAAGTACTCTAACAGCGGAATTAATTGAAGCAGATAAGCAAGGAAGATATGTTATGATAGATTTGTTGTTAGAAGGTAAAAAAACGCTTTTAGTTGGACTGTATGCTCCTAATCAACAACAAGCTGATTTTTTTAGTTCACTTCATACAAAGCTTACTCAATTGGATTATAAATCGTTTATTTTTATGGGGGACTGGAATGGTGTATTGGATGTACAGATGGACAAGGCGGGTTCTTTTAAGCGTGCTCCGAGTCATGCCAGATTGCCTAAATCTTTTTTTGAAATGAAGGACGACTTGGAATTGAGAGATATCTGGCGTGACATACACCTACGTGAAAAGGATTATACTTTTTTTTCTGACAGACATCAATCTTTTTCTAGGATTGATTTTATTTTGCTGACTAATGATTTTTTTTCCAGGATTAAGAAGGTAAAGATTTGTGCAAGGACTATTTCGGATCACAGTCCAGTTTGGTTAGAGATCAATAAGGACAATAGGGATAGGCGCTCGTGGCACGTAAATGAGAATTTGTTTAGAAATCAGAAGAATGTGGAAGAATGTAAACAGCGGATGAAGGATTTTTTTGAAATTAATATGAATAAGGATACTTCTATGGACATGGTTTGGGATGCTAGCAAGGCCTACATGAGAGGGGTGTTGATATATATGAATAATAAATACAGACGTACTTTGGAAGCCAGAAGGAAAGAACTGGAGAATGAAATTAGGGAAAAAGAAAAGGTCTTAATTTTGAACCCATCGGATGTGAAGACTAAGGAAGTTATTAAGCTATTAAGAGGACAATTCGATAAATTGATGGCTGATCAAGTGGCACTGGGGAGAGCAGGGATAGCTAGTCATTACTTGAGGCAAATTGTTTAATATTGTCCTAACATTCCACTTAAATGTACAAGGTCCATTACGGTCATAACTCGAGGACTACCTGTAATAAATCTCCATACATAATACTCCCTCCTATTTTTGACCCACAACAATAACGCTCTGAAGTAACTGGCTGAGAATGACTGGCCCAGTTACCCAGTGAGTTCTGTGGGTGAGGGTAGAATACAAACTGTAGAAGCACAAATGTAAGGGAGCAAGACAATATAACCAAAGTTAAATTATATCTATAATTTCTCTTGCATTTAAACAGAAGAACACAACTTTTTTGGTCTAAGGAATACCTCTATTTGAGTAAATTTGGGGGTTTGAACTTCAAAACCTGACGTACAATGGCAACTAGGGCTGAATTTCCACTGCTAAATGATTTGGTCATAAAGTTGCATCCACATAATTTAGCAACGGCAATGTCTGCAGTCCTGGTTGCCGTTATTAACCAAAAGCTACAGTAGTTTGGTGAGGCAATTTCCTGCTGGCTTCCCACAAGTCAGTAGAGAAGCCAGCTTAAGTTTCAAATCCCAAGCAGCTTGCAAGGAAGTCAGCAAACTGGTAAGGGACAAGCAGCAGGTAGGGAAGGGTAAAGACAGCTATATGAGGGTGACAGAGAGACAAGCTTTGGGTGCATAAGGGTAAATGTATGGGAGTACTCAAGAGTATAAGGGAGATGCAGAGCTATGATCTTGTTGGGTATGGATGCAAGAATGCACAAAAGCAAAGAAAGTGGAGAAGAGCATACATGTGGGGAAGACTTCCTGGGGAAGCTGACAAGGAAGGTTGCAAATGGCGATCAAATGATTGAGGGAGCTACAACTAAGACTGTAAAAATCGATTTCCAAGCACCCAGATCATGATCCCAAGACCATGAGGATGCCTAGATGGCTAGAATTCCAAGAATCGGTTGTAACCACCATTCATTTAGCACTGTCATTACTTTGAATGGTCACTAAATGAATGCTTGTAAGTCAAGAACTAGCCATAATTGGGTCTGGATTATCTAAGGGAACACCTGCTGCCGGCATCAACTTCCCATCGTCCTGTGCGCTCACACAGGGAGGGCCTTCTCAGGGTGCCGGCGGTTAAGGAGTGCTGGCGGGTGATCCCCAGGGGGAGGGCATTCTCTGTGGGCGCGCCTGCCCTTTGGAATGATTTACCGGTGGAACTTCGGACCGCCCCCGATCTGCGTTCATTTCGCAGGGACCTGAAAACCTGGTTTTTTGATCTATCAGGCCTGGACTGAAGGGGTTTTAGCTTTTAATATTGTTTTAATTGTTGGGCTTAATTAATTTAATCTATTTTAATTTTATACTATTTTTATATTGTATTTTATGTTGCCCTGTAAACCGACCTGAGTCCTTCGGGAATAGGGCGGTATAAAAATTTAAATAAATAAATAAATAAATAAATAAATAAATAAATAAATAAATAAATAAATGTTAAAAACAATTAGCTTGGTTTATGTGTTTAATTATAACTAAAATTAAATTAAACCCTTTAGATTTAGTTAATATACAAGAGCGTACATGTAAATTGACATTCTGTTTTTGTTTTTGATGAAAAACAGGAAAACGTTATTATGTAATATTAGAGGAAAATACCTGTAACCAAATCACCACTTGGTCCATGCCATTCAAATATTGGGTCGATCAATTCTGAATTTCTCAGATGATTTGTTAAACATAGAATATGTGGACTGTTATGATGCTGCCTGACGTACACTTTGACTGAAAATATAATTTAATTAATATTTGTTAAAAGAAAGTACATAAAAATAAAATTCATTTCAAATAACAATTATGCAAGTAAATCTATGCTACTTTCAACATTTATACATTTACTTAGAAGGTAATACAATTAATTTCAAGGAAATTTGTTTGTAAGTAATTCAGGATTGCATGAAATAATTTAATTAGCATACACAAAGAATACATGTGTTCAGACTTTCAGATATAGGATGTCTGTTATAACTAGCAAAGTTATATCTTTAGTTATGGCATCTCAATAATTAAATGTTACATTAAAAAATAAAGATTATATCCTTTGCTCACATTCCATTCTTCTAAGAGACTGATAGACAAGCCGGGATTCACATTTTTAGCAATAGATTTCTTAGAAACATAGAATCATAGAGTTGGAAGGCACCTTGGGGATCTTTTAGCCCAACCCCCTGCCCAGGGCAGGACTCCTTATACCATCCCAAAAAATGGTTGTCCAATCCTTTCTTGAAAACCACCATTGATGAAGCACCCACAACTCCAGGAGGCAAGCTGTTCCATTAATTGTTCTGACAGTAAATTTTTTTGTTCCAAATTGAATCTCTCTTTAATTAACTTTCACCCATTATTTCTTATCCTGCTATCAGATGCTTTGGAGAATGTCAGCTCCCTCTTCTCTATGACTGTCCATCAAGTATTGGAAGATAGCTATCATGTCACCCCTAATCCTTCTCTTCATTAGACCAGCCATATCTAGTTTCCTCCACTGTTCCATTGTATGGTTTAGCCTCCAAATCTCTGGATGCAGCATTCCAAGAATGGCTTTACTACTACAGTGCAGAGCAGCACTATGATTTCAATGCTGTCCTTCTGTTGATATAGCCTAAGATTGCTTTAATTTTGGCAGCTGCAACACACTGCTGGCTCACACTTAGATGATTGTTCATGAAGACATCTAGAGCCCTCTCACAGTTACTGCTATTGAGCCAAGAACCATCTATTCTGTACCTGCTTTTGATTTTTCCTGCTTAAGTGCAGGACCTTACTTTTATCATCACAGAACTGCATCCTATTTAGGACAGGACCAAATGGTCAGGTCTGTCAAGATCCTTCAAAACTGCGAGTCTCTCTTTCATGGTGGTAGCAATTCCCTCCACTTTGGTTTCATCTGCAAATTTAATGAGCTACCCTTCTATCCTCACTTCTAGATCATTTATTAAGATGTTGAAGAATACTGGCCCCAAAATAGAATCTGAGGTATCCCACTGCATACATCTCTCCATATACAGTAAATGAAGTTCCACTGAAGACTACATGCTGAATGAAGTTGGTCAACCATAAATCCATCGGGCGATAGTATTGTCTACCCCACATTGTTCTATCTTACCAAGAGGTAGGCAGTGATCTATTCACATTGTTTTTATCCTATCAAGAAGTAAGCTGTACTCTTCTTTGTCAAATGCATTATTGAAGTCTCAGGGTGGATTTGATTTAAATCAAGTCAATTTAAATCATGATTTAAATCATAATTTAAATTTAAAGGCTTGCTTTAAATCAACTCGATTTAAATCATGTTTTTTAAAGAACAACTTGTCATCTCAGTCCCGCAGCAGCTCCTCCTCTGACCCGCTGCTGACTCACCGACAATCCCATTCACTTTAATGGGATGACTGGTGATGCGGCAGTGACACAACAAGGTGAGGGATGTGGCAGGCAGGTGAGTGGATGCCCGCTAACAGGAGCTGCCATGATGGATCTGAAATGACAGGTGCTCTTTAAACATAAGGACTCATTCTTGCCAGTAGTTAAAATCTTCAATATTATTTTCAAACAAAATGAAGGTTTCCTATTTAGAATAATAAGCTGTCAGGTTAGTAAAACAGCAATATCAGAACCAATTTTAGGTTAATCACACATACCGTTTCCCTGAAAATAAGACCTACCCTGATTTTTGAGGGTGGGCCTAATATAAGCCTTACTGCAAAAATAAGCCCTAGTTAGGACCCTGTCCGCTCTGTCCCACCTCACACTGCTGCCGCCACAACAAGGCAAGGCAAATGGGGGAGGGGGTGGAGCTTCAGGGGCCTCCCAGCCAGGCCATTCCTTGCTGGGCGACCTTCCCTTTCACTCCCCTCCCAAGCCAGACTACCATGCTATGGAGAATGGACAGGATAGGCCTGGTCCCCCTCCACCGTTTTGGAACCAGGGGAGGAGTGACAGCAAAAGGCTCTGCTGCCGCTGTGCACTGCTGGAGGAGCTTTCTTCACGTTTCACCCCCAGATCATCTGCCTGGTATCAGCAACCTCCTCCTACTCCACCAACTATTCTGTGGCGCCGTGACGAGGCAGTGCAAGCCTCTCCTGCCATCTCCCTCCGTCGCCACTACTGGAGCGAACAGAGAACGATGCAGAGCAGAGAAGAGTACTTGCTTGCTGCCCTGCATTGCCCTTTGCAGGGAAATGGAGTTTGTGGGACTAAAAACAGTTCAGTCAGACCTTCCAACTTCTCTTTTCTTTCCACGAGAAGTTGGAAAAAGTTGACTGAACTTTTTTTAGTCCCACAAACTCTGTTTCCCTGCAGAAGGAGAGAAATGTACCAGAGCTGGGAAGCAGGTTAGTGAAGAAATGCCTTTGGGAAGAGAGAGGAGCTGGGTGGTGGTGCGCCAAACACTGCAGCAGCACTGGGAGAAGTGGCAGGAAACGGGGCTGCCATTTCCAGAATGGAGAAGGGAGACGCAGTGCAACGCAGGGCTGCAAGCAAGTACTCTTCTCTGCATCGTTGCACATAGACGCCCCCCCTCCCTGTTCTGTTCTCTCCAGTGGCGGTGACGGAGGCCTGGCAGAGGGAGGCGGCAGGGGAGGCTTGCACTGCCTGGTCATGGCACAAGCCACAGGAGAGTTGGAGAAGGTGGCGGCTGCCACCAGGCAGATGATCTGTGGGGCAGAGTGAAGAAAGCCCCTCCAGTGGCACACAGCGGCATCAAAGCCTTTTGCCATCTCTCCCCCCTGGCTCCGAAACAGTGGAGGGGGACCAGGCCTACCCCGTCCATCCTCTGGAGCATGGCAGTTCAGCTCGGGAGGAGAATGAAAGGGAAGGTCACCCAGCAAGGAATGGTCTGGCTGGTGGGGCCCTGAAGTAAATGGGTGCAGGGTGGCTGCAGCAGCTCCATCCCCTCCCCCGCCCTGCGTTACCTCGTTGTGGCGGCAGCGGTGAGATGTGCCATGCGGTCTCCTTCCTCAAGCGGCCACAGCAGAAGTGGACTGTGGACTGCTGGAAGGGGCTGTTGGTGCCACCACCGCGAGAAGAGGCAAGTGTCACAAAAAATATAAGACACCCCCCCAAAATAAGACCTAATGCCTCTTTTGGAGGGAAAAATAATATAAGGCTGGGTCTTTCTTTCAGGGAAACACGATAGTTGGAGAACTATTCAAATTCTTTTATTTAAAACACTTAGAGCCTGGTAGAGATGCATTTTTCTTCGAACAATCAGTTTGTAGTGTACATAGATTTGCAAAACAATGGGACAAAAGAATATTCCTGAAATGTAAATATTGCAGAATATACAGCCTCATGCTACATAACTAAACTCCATTTCATGCTGAATAACTAAATTATTAATATATCTTAAATAGAAAACTATATTTAAATTTTTTACTCCCAAAAGCATTTTATTTCAATATATTTGATAAAAATAAAAAAGCTGATTTAAATAAAAAAACAATTTTTTAAAAAAAATCATCGATTATTATCCACTCTGTGAAGTCTAAGTATACTATATTCGCACCATTTCCTTGATCTATTAATTTAGTCACTTTATCAAAGAAGACAATAAAGCAAAATCTGTTTTAAACAAACCCAGGCTGGTTTCTGGTAATCACCCTTTTCATTTGTAGGTGCTTACAAATCTGCCACTGCTGGATCTATTTGCAGATCCATTGCTTGATTTTCTTTTCCAGGATTTCCCCAGATACTGATGTCAAGCTGATTTGTCAAATCAGTTGGCTTCTTCAGAATCCTGGGATGTAAATCATCTAGTCCCAGCAATTTAAACTCATCTAAAATAGATAGGTATTCACTTAGTAAATTTTTCCTTATTTTGATCTGCATTCCTGTTCTGTCTCCCATGGTGCTGCTTTTGATAGGCTGGGCTAAGTTTTTTCTTTTTGCATGAAAACTGATGCAGAGAAGGAATTAAGAAGGTCTACTTTCTCCCTACTGTCTGTCACCATCTTGCCATCTTCTTCCACTAGTCGATTGATCATTTCCTTGACTTTCTGCTTATGAGGTTTGGTCGGGAACTGGGGGGGTTCCACCAACCGTTTTTCAGACCAGGCCTGGGATTGATCGCGCCGTGACGAGGCTTGGGTTGGGTGCCTCCGGGGCCCCGGAGCGGGGTGTGGGTTTGTTTATTCCCATGGCGGTTGGGAATGGCAGCAGGCGTGTGAACAGAGGGTCGTATCAATATTCGGGAGTGCGTCCCCGCTGTTTCCAAGCGGTGATGCGCTCCGACCCTCTGGTTTCGGCCCATGGTTCCGGGAGCGAGGATGAGCAGCCACCTGAGCTCAGGCTCGTGTATTTCAATGCTAGGTCCTCCGCCCAGTGCGCTCCCACAGAGAGGGCCTCCTCAGGGTGCCTCTGATCAGAGAATGTCGATTGGTGGCCCCCAGGGGGAGGGCGTTCTCTGTGGGCGCGCCAGACCTATGGAACCGCTTGCCGGTTGAGCTCCAGACGGCCCCCGACCTTCGCTCCTTCCGACGCGATCTAAAAACTTATTTATTTGAACAATCCGGCCTGGTCTGATGGGGTTGGGGTTTGGATTTGGTTTTAACATTTTTAATCATTGTTTTATATTGGGCATAATTATTTAATTCTTTTTAACTTTTGTATGTATATTTTGATATTTATTGCCCTGTACACCGCCCTGAGTCCTTCGGGAGAAGGGCGGTATAAAAATTTAATAAATATAAATATATAAATATATATATTTCTTACATATTAAAAGAAACTTTTTTTGTTATTTTTGGCATTTGTTGCAAGTCTTACTTCATTCTCTGAGCCTTGCATTTCCTGACTCCACCCTTGCACATTCAGGCCATTTGTTGGTATTCTGTTCTTAGTATGAGCTCCTCTTTCCATTTTTATACTTCTTTTTGTATCTCAGTTTGTCAGAGAGCTCCTTGCTGAACCACACTGATTTTATCTGGTCTCTCATTTTTCTTTCTCTGTGGTATTTTGATTGGGCTTTTTTAATCTCATTTTTCAATGTTTCCCAATATTGAATTATTTTTCCCTTAGAATTTCCATCAATGGAATCCTTCCTAATTTCTTAGTTTGTTGAAGTCAGCTCTCTTGAAATCTAAAACACCTCTCTGACATTTTTCAACTACTGTGTGTGCATTATATTGAATTTTAGTATGACATGGTCACTCTGCTCCTAAAATTCCTACAACTTCTACCCCGTTCATCATTTCATCCATATTAGTAAGAATTAACTGACCTTCTAATTTCTTCCTTTAACATTTGGATGATAAAGTTGTTAGCTAGGCTCATCAGGAACCTGTCTGATTTCCCACTTGCTGCAGAATTTGTCTCCCAATTAATGTCCCTCACTACTATAGTGGTGTATTTCCTGCACACGTAGCTAACTGATTAACCAAACATTTTTCTATTTCCTCTGCTTGGTTGGATGGCCTGTTTAGTATGTACCTAACAATGTCATTTCTTTTTCTTCTAATATTCATCAAATGCATTCAAGAAGTCTTTTCTCCTTGGTACTATGTATATCTGTAGAAGTCTGGTGATTTCTTAAATACAGTGCAACTGCTCCTCTCTCTTTTTTTTGGAGTCTGTTTCTCAACCTACAACCATTTCTAGTCCTCAACCTACAACCATTTAGTGACAATTCAAAGTTACAACACTGAAAAATGTGACATGTCCATTTTCACACTTACAATTATTGAAGCATCCCCATGGTCATCTGATCAAAATGCAGATGCTTGGCAACTGGTTCATATTTATGACAGTTGCAATGTCCTGGGGTCTTGTGATCACCTTTTGCAACCTTGTGATAAGCAAAGTCAATGGGGAAGCCAGAGACACTTAATAACCATGTTACTAATTTAATAACAAGTGATTCACTTAACAACTGTGATCAGAAAGGTCATAAAATTGGTCAAAATTCACTTAACAACTTAGCAACAGAAATCTTGGGCTTAATTGTGGTTGTAAATTGAGGATTACCTGTACCTGGAGATCAATGAACTATTAACTATATTAATTATGGTAAATAGGTTTCAAAAAACCAGGAAAAGAAACCAACTATAAATCAGGATTTTATATGGTGACACCTTTAGTTTAACCCTTAACCACAGTTTTTGTTAATTCTAGTTAATAGGAACTTTGTTTTTTTGATTTGTTTCACTTCTCATAGAAAGTAATGAAAGAGAGTAAAGAAATGGCATTAACATTCATGAGGCATGAACTGTGTATTTCATTTAAAGACAAAATACGAACATGTGAATATAGCCAATGCTGAAAACCTCTCTAAAATTTCAAATTTGTTTACTATATACCTGGTAAATTTGTTGATCCTACAACTTTCAGTGCACGAGGATCTATTCTGGTAGAAGAATGAACTGTCAAAAAAGGGAAAAAATAGCATAATTTCAAATCTTAGAAAAATAACTAGACACAAATGACTGTTGACTAATCAGAGAACAATAAAAGATCAAAGCAACCACAGTCACTTCACACACAATTGCAAGAATACAGAATGAAATGGCTATATTCAAACAATAATCCAAACATTTTAAAATTATTTCAAGATGCCTTGGATAAATGCTGAAATATTAGATTCTTCTTTGCTGTTCCCGTCATGCTAGATTTGGTGTTAAAAACCAGACTTGCACAGGATAAATATTTCATTCTATACTCAAATCAGAAAATGCTGGTTTAATATTAGGTATCAAAGTGATAATATCCTGAATAATTTACCTATGTTGATTATCGTTACTCTTTTGAAAAAGCCAAAATTTTCATAACTCAAATAAATTGGAAGATTTCAATCAAAATTCAATGCATGATCTTATGAACAATCTCAAAAAAGAGCCAGAGCAGAACATATCCAAATTTTCAAAATCCTTATCAGTCTTTATTTATTAATTTGCAAAACATTTATTTATTTATATATTAATCCCTATGAAAAATATAAGACTGATACATTAATTTGACAATTGATTTCTTAGCACATTCCTCGCATTAATTTCAGAAACACAATATTCATCTAAATTATATTTTAATTTCCTATTCAGTTTTGATCAATTTTTAATCAATTCATGTTATTTACTGCACTTATAAATTACTTGCAAACATTAATACTACTGATTTTTAAGACCATTAAGAACATCTAATTCTGTTTGATGGCTTCAGAAAGCACTTTGCCTCTAAATATCAAAGTATCTGCTACTGACAGTCATGGTTTGCAAATGTCATTGTGCAGGAAGAAAGGAATCATAATTAAAGGAAAAGCTAAGTAACAGTTGAGTGATACAGGGAACAAAAAATATGTTTGGTATAAAAAGTGCCAATCAGCTGCTCTGCTGCCACATTTTGGTGACAAGCCACCACTAAATTTTAGAAGCAATCTGAGGCATACCCAAAGCATTACAGGTAGTCCTTGACTTACAACCACAATTGAGTCCAACATTTCTGTTGTTAAGTGACACATTTATTAAGTTAGTTTTGCCTCATTTTATGACCTTCCTTACCAGAGTTGTTAAGTGAATCACTGCAACTGATAAGTTAGTAACCCAGTTAAGTGAATCTGGCTTTCCCACTGAGATTGTCAGGACGCAAAAGGTGATCACATGACTTTGGGACAGAGCAACGGTCATAAATATGAACCAGTTGCCAGGCATCTAAATTTTGATCATTTGAATATGGGGATGCTGCAAAGGTTATAACTGAAAAAGAGTCATAAATCACTTCTTCCAGTGCGTTTGTAACACTGAACAGTCACTAAATAAGTCGAGGACTACCTATATTTGGTAATTGTCCTAGGTGAATATATGGAAACTGCAGATATATATTAAAATGCTATGCCAATTGCTGGGCATCTTTGATATCTAAACTGTTAACTAAAGCATTATTGGGCTATATGCAACCTATGGGCATTCATTCCAGGTATAACAGAATGAATATGATGAAAATGGTAACACGTAAGTTCATGAACTATACAACTTCAGACAATTATATAAACAAATTATTAGCATAGTAATATTAATGAAATCCCCTTCATGGATTACTGCCTTGTCGTGGCAAAGGGGCTTGCATAATTCAATGAAACTATGAGCTATGCCGTGCAGGGCCACCCAAGACGGAAAGGTCATAGCAGAGAGTTCTGACAAAATGTAATCCACTGGAGAAGGAAATGGCAACCCACTCCAGTATCTTTGCCATGAAAAACCTATGGACAGTACCAAAAGGCAATACGATATGACACTGGAAGATGAGCCCCTCAGGTAGGAAGGCGTCCAATATGCTACTGGGGAAGAGCAGAGGGCTAGTACTAGTAGCACCGGAAAGAATGAAGCAACTGGGCCAAAGCCGAAAGGACGCTCAGCTGTGGATGTGTCTGGTGGTGAAAGGAAAGTCCGATGTTGTAAAGATTTTTTCTCCATAGTAACCTGGAATGTAAGATCCATGAATCAAGGAAAGCTGGACATGGTCAAAAAAGAGATGACAAGACTGAACATCGACATCTTAGGTATCAGTGAACTAAAATGGACAGGAATGGATGAATTTAATTCAGATGAACATCAGGTATACTACTGCGGGCAAGAATCCCTCAGAAGAAATGGAGTAGCCTTCATAGTCAATAAAAGAGTAGGAAAAGCAATACTGGGATACAATCCTCAAAATGACAGAATGATCTCAGTTTGAATCCAAGGCAAACATTCAATATCACAGTAGTCCAAGTCTATGCCCCAACCACAAGTGCTGAAGAGGATGAAATTGACCAGTTCTATGAAGCCCTACAGCACCTTATAGAACTAACACCAAAAAATGATGTCCTTATCATCATGGGGGATTGGAATGCTAAAGTAGGAAGCCAAAAGATAACCGGAAAAACAGGCAAGTTTGGCCTTGGAGTACAAAATGAAGCAGGGCACAGGCTGATAGAATTTTGTCAAGAGAATACGATGGTCATAGCAAACACTCTTTTCCAACAACCCAAGAGACGGCTCTACACATGGACATCACCAGACGGTCAACACAGAAATCAGATTGATTATATGCTCTGCAGCCAAAGATGGAGGAGCTCTATACAGTCAGTAAAAACAAGACCAGGAGCTGACTGTGGCTCAGACCATGAGCTTCTCATTGCAAACTTTAGGCTTAAACTGAAGAAAGTAGGAAAAAGCACTTAGGCCACTCAGGTATGAATTAAATCATATCCCTGTTGAATATACAGTAGAGGTGACAAATAGATTTAAGGAATTAGATCTGATAGACAGAGTGCCTGAAGAACTATGGACAGAGGTTCGCAACATTGTACAACAGGTAGCAACCAAAACCATCCCAAAGAAAAAGAAATGCAAGAAAGTAAAATGGCTGTCTAATGAAGCTTTGCAAATAGCTGAGGAAAGGAGGGAAGCGAAAGGCAAGGGAGAAAAAGAAAGATATGCCCAATTAAATGCAGAATTCCAGAGAATAGCTAGAAGAGATAAGAATGCCTTCTTAAATGAACAGTGCAAAGAAATAGAAGAAAACAATAGAATAGGGAGGACCAGAGATCTTTTCAAGAAAATTGGAGAGATGAAGGGAACGTTCAATGCAAAAATGGGCATGATAAAACAAGAAGAGAGAGAAGAGATTAAGAGGTGGCAAAATTACACAGAAGAACTATACAAGAATGAGCTTATACAAGATGACTGTTATATGTAGGCCTTTCTATCTGCCTAGAGAAATTACTGTGGTAATTATTATAGCTGTTTATGTTCCACCTGATGCCAATGGTAACATGGCACTTTCCCAGCTGTATGACGTCATCATCAGGTAGCAGCAAACTCACCCAGAGGGCGCTCTTGTCGTGGCTGGGGACTTCAATCAAGCTTGTCTGAAGACAGTTCTCCCTAAGTTTGTACAGTATGTGCAAGTTTCCACCAGAGGGAAGAACACTTTGGACCATGTGTATTCCAATCTGAAACAGGCATACAGAGCTTTCCCTCTTCCCCACCTGGGTACATCTGACCATCTTTCACTCCTGTTGTGCCCAAAGTATGTTCCTTTCAGGAAAAGGACTCAGGCAGTCACAAAAAGGGTCAGAACCTGGCCAGTGGGTGCTCTCAGTCAGTTGCAGGACTGCTCTGAAACCACTGACTGGAGTGTATTTGAAGAACAAGATCTAAATTCATATACAGATGCCGTACTCTCTTATATTAGAACATGCACTGATAGTGTAACAACAGATAAGTACATTAGAGTTTACGGGAACTGTAAACCCTGGATGACTGCAGATACGAACACTCCTGAGAGCCCGGGATTCTGCCTTTAAGGCAGGGGACAGGGACAGATACAGAGGCCAGGGCAAATCTCAGAAGAGGCATTAGGATGGCAAAACAACAATACAAACAAAAGGTGGAGAACCATTTAGCGAACAACGATCCGAGGCAAGTATGGCAGGGACTGCAGCACTTAACCAACTATAAGGGCAGCACGAGGAGCATGGCGAACACCGATGCCTCGTTGGCTGAGGAGCTGAATATCTTCTTCGCCCGCTACGAGGTTAAAAGACCAGACCCTGTAGCCTTTGCTGGCCGGCCTTCTGACTCTCAGCCACTCACCCTGTGTGAACACCAACCGAGAGCTGTATTGAAGGCTGTGAATCCCAGCAAAGCCACAGGCCCAGATGGGGTGCTGGGGATAGTGGTCAGGAATTGTGCCGATCAATTAGCAGGGGTCCTGACAAGGATTTTTAACATCTCCTTGCAAACGGCATGTTTACCATCGTGCTTGAAAGCAGCTACCATTGTCCCAGTCCCCAAGAAAACTGCAGTTGAGTGCCTGAATGACTACAGACCTATTGCATTAACGTCTGTACTCATGAAATGCTTCGAAAGATTGGTTCTCCAACATCTTAGGACATGCCTCCCACTGGACTTTGATAAACATCAATTTGCCTACAGGGGAAATAGGTCGACAGACGATGCCATAGCTACTGCTTTACACTCTGTAGCAAGTCATCTCGAGAAACCTGGAAGTTACGTCAGGATGCTTTTTGTTGACTACAGCTCGGCTTTCAACACCATTTTGCCGAGCATTCTCATCGAGAAGCTGACTGACTTGAAATTCTCCCCCGCCATCTGCGATTGGATTCAAAACTTTCTTAGGGATCGGTTACAAACAGTGAGGGTCGGGTCTGCTTTGTCCACCTCCCTGAAGCTTTGCACTGGCACACCACATAGTTGTGTACTTAGCCCCTACCTGTACTCTTTATACACTTATGATTGTGTATCATTTGACCCATCCACTGCGATAATCAAGTTCGCAGATGATACAACTGTGGTGGGTCTTATTACAGGTGGGGATGAGGCAGCATATAGGGCGGAGGTACAAAAACTATCCATATGGTGTAGTAACAACAACTTGCACCTAAACATCAAGACGAAAGAGATGGTGTTAGACTTCTGGAGAAAAAAGGAGGAACCTGCCCCACTTTACATCGGGGAGGACTGTGTAGAGAGAGTTTCCTCCTTTAAATTTCTGGGAGTCTACCTCTGTGAAGATCTGACCTGGAAAGTTAACACAACCCAGGTGGCTAGAAAGGCCCAATAGAGGCTTCACTTTCTTAGGGTCTTGCGGAAGAACAGGGTAGAACAACAGCTAATGACCCTCTTTTACCGGTCTACTATAGAGAGCGTCCTCTCGTATGGTATTGTGGTTTGGTATGCTGGTCTGACAGCCGCAGACAGGAAAGTATTACAGAGGGTAGTGAGCACAGCACAAGACATTGTGGGCTGTTCCCTGACACCACTGGATGACCTCGCCAGGGCTCGTTGCCTTGGAAGAGTGAGGAAGATTCTCAGGGATGACTCACACCCTGGACGGTATCTCTTTACTCTCCTACCATCGGGTAGGAGATATAGAAATATAGCCAGCCGTACCAACAGGCTGAAAAATAGCTTTTAACTGTGGGCTGTTAGGCTTTTAAATGGGACATAATCTTATGCAGAATTAACTTGGGAGGCCGGTGTGTGGTGTAGTTGGTTCACATGGTGTGGTAGGATGGAGGGTTTGTTGTCACTGTGTGTTGGGGGGAGAGAGCATGGGGGGGGCTCAGCTAATCTCAATGGACACATGTTGTACTTTGACAATAAAGGTTTATTATTATTATATTATTATTAACATCCCTGATAATCACAATGAGGTGGTCACTGACCTCGAGCCAGACATCCAAGAATGTGAAGTGAAGTGGGCCTTAGAAAAGCTGAGCAACAACAAAGCTAGTGGAGGTGACAGTATTCCAGCTGAGCTATTCAAAATCTTAAAAGATGATGCAGTAAAAGTGCTACCCTCAATTTGCCAGCAAATTTGGAAAACTCAACAGTGGCCACAGGATTGGAAAAGATCAGTTTACATTCCAATTCCAAAGAGAGGCAGTGCCAAAGAATGTTCAAACTACCGCACCATTGCACTCATTTCTCACGCTAGTAAAGTTATACTTAAAATCCTACAAGCTAGACTCCAGCAGTATATGGACCGAGAGCTACCAGAAGTACAGGCAGGATTTCGAAGAGGCAGAAGAACTAGAGATCAAATTGCCAACATACGCTGGATCATGGAGAAAGCTAGGGAGTTCCAGAAAAACATCTACTTCTGTTTCATTGACTATGCTAAAGCATTTGATTGTGTGGATCATAACAAACTGTGGCAAGTTCTTAAAGAGATGGGCATACCAGACCATCTTATTTGTCTCTTGAGAAACCTATATGTGGGCCAAGAAGCAACAGTGAGAACGGGACACGGAACCATTGATTGGTTCAAAATTGAGAAAGGAGTCCGGCAAGGTTGTATACTGTCACCCTGCCTATTTAACTTATATGCAGAGCACATCATGAGAAAGGCAGGGTTAGAGGAATCAAAAGTTGGAATTAAGATTGCCGGAAGAAATATCAACAACCTAAGATATGCAGATGATACCACTCTAATGGCAGAAAATGAAGAACTAAAGAGCCTCTTGTTGCGGGTGAAGAAGGAGAGTGCAAAAGTTGGGTTGAAACTTAACATTAAGAAAACCAAGATCATGGCATCCGCCTTTGAACTATGGTGCTGGAGAAGACTCCTGAGAGTCCCTTGGACTGCAAGGCGATCAAACTGGTCAGTCCTAGAGGAGATCGACCCTGACTGCTCTTTAGAAGGCCAGATCCTGAAGCTAAAACTCAAATACTTTGGCCACCTAATGAGAAGGAAGGACTCATTGGAGAAGAGCCTAATGCTGGGAAAGATTGAGGGCAATAGAACAAGAGTGTCAAACTCAATTTCATTGAGGGCCGCTTTGTGGTTGCCCTCAGGAGGCCGGGTGGGTATGGCCTGGGTGGGTGTGGACTACTGGGTGGGTGTGGCTAGAGTCCATATGGCCTACTGGGTGGGCATGGCCAGCTCTACATCATTCGCATCAAGGGTGCCTATGGGGGCCTGGGCAGGAGTGGGACAGATCTGAGGGTCTCTGGCAGAAGGAGGGTCTCTGGGCCAGAGCCAAGGCAGTGGGGGCCGTTCCCTCACTGTTTCCAGGATGGCTTCATGGGCCACATGGAACCACTTCTGGCCCCCGGGCCTTGTGTTTGACATGTCTGCAATAGAAGAAGGGGACGACAGAGAATTAGGTGGCTGGATGGAGTCACTGAAGCAGTAGGCGTGAGCTTAAATGGACTCCAGAAGATGGTAGAGGACAGGAAGGCCTGGAGGAACGTTGTCCATAGGGTCGCGATGAGTCGGACACGACTTCGCAGCTAACAACAACGTTAATGAAATGTAACAAAACATGATTCGCACTCAGTTAAACAAATGTAATCTTCTTGGAAGAGACTGGACGTAAATATAAAAAAGTTGGTTAACTTTTCCAACATATCCAGTAGATTAGGGGGGTCTTCAAACTTGGCCTTTTTATGACTTGTGGACTTGGTAAAGATAAAAGTAGACTAGCTATAGTTTACTTTATTAAATGTCTAATTAAAGTCTAAATAAATTACGTCCACAGTATTTCTCTGACCTATCAATTTAGTCAGTTTGTCAAAAAAAGAATGCAATTAGGTTTCTTTGCCATGATCTGCAAAGCTAATCTACAAACGTTTTTAGTAATAACTTTGCTTGTTTCAAGGTGTTGCAGATTACTTGCTTAACTTTTCCAGGGTTTTCTCAGATATTGATATAAGGGTGTTTTACCTGTAGTTTCCTAGATCCATTTTTCCTTTTTTGAACATGGGAACCTTAGTTCTAGTGCTCCAGACTTGGTTCAGAGATTTCATATGCCTAGTTCAGAGATCCTTCAGAACCCTGAGATGCAATCCATCTGGTCTTGATGATTTCAAGTCAACTAGAGTGAATAGGTGTTGTCTTATTATCCTTGCCTATTTTGACTTGTACTCCTAGTCTGCCTTCTGCAGTACTTCTTTTGATAGGTTGGATTGTTTTTCTTTTTGCATAAAGAGTGAATTAAGACGTTCTGCTTTCTCCCTGTTACCTAATATTTCCTTGCTAACTTCTCCCTTTTGTGGAATGATCGTTTTCTTCACTTTTTTGTTTTTTTAACATGCTGAAAGAAACTTTATTTTTATTTTTGGCATTTGTTGCAAGTCTCAGTTCATTCTGAGTGTTAGCTTTCCTGACTTTGTCCCTGCAGATTAGGGCTGTTTGCTGGTGTTCTGTTTCTGTTATGTGTCCCTCTTTCCATTTTTATACCTGTCCTTTATGTTTCAGGTTATCTGAGAATTTTTTATATATATAACCATTCTGGTTTCGTATGTGGTCTCTTACTTTTCTTTCTCAATTGTATTGTGTTAGTCTGGGCTCTTATAATCTCATATTTCAGTGTTTCCCAAGCGTTTTGAGTTATTTACCCTTTCAGATTTCCATCCATGGAATCCTTCCTAAGCTCTTTCTAAGTTTGTTGAAGTCAGTTCTGTTATAATAAGTCTTTATTGATTAGCCCTTGGGCCATATCAAAGTGCAAAGTTTCAGCAACAAATTATTACTAAAATTTGATAAAAGCAATTTAAAATGGAATTTGATAAAATACAATTTAAAATGGAATTAGAATAAAATACAATTTAAAATGAAATAGGAATAAAATACAATCTAAAATGAAATTATAATAGTGTACAATAATTTAAGATATAGATAAAATATGATAAAATTATATTTTGGAGTTGCCCTTGCAATCTACCCCAATCAGTCCCACATATGCAGATCTCAACTGAACCATTTTGTTTAAGTACTGTGCTGCGTTAAATATTATTTTCAAGTTCTGGCCAGACATAAGCTAAGTTGTTTTGATATGGGGATCCCAATGGGTCATTCGTTTGATATATAGACCAAGATACCTGTCTCTCACCCTCTTATATAGGCAACAATGAAATAGGATGTGAGCCAGGTCTTCAACCTCTGCCGCTCCACAAATGCAGAGATGCTCATTGTAGGGTATAGCATGAAATCTCCTATGTGACCATTGTGTCAAGCTGTTTGAATCTCGCCCGCGTAAATATCTCCCTAAGATGTTTTGGCAGTTGTAACTTCAAATAACTGTCTACTTGAAAAATATGTTTGTATTTACTCAGCCATTTCAAGTTACCAACCTTACCAAGGATAGTTATATCATTTTGTGCTTCTATATCCTTAATTCTTTGGGCAATTCTTTTTTTGGGTTGTTCTCCTGTTACACAAGAGACAGGAAGGCCACAGCATCTTACAAAATTTGTTATGAAGTTCTGTTATAGTCTATGATATTAATTTGACTATGGTAAATTACTTGTGCCTGCATTATACTGAATTCCAATATGACATGACACTCCTAAAAGTCCCTGCAACTTCAATCCCTTCTATCATTTCATTTGTTAGCAAGAAATCCAGTATAGTTGACCTTCTAGTTCCCTCCTCTGCTTTTTGGATGACAAAATTTTCTGCCAGGATCATCAGGAACTTGCTTGACCTCCCATCTGGTGCAGAGTTTTTCTCCCAGTTGATACAATTATACTGTATCATGCTTCCTGCACCCCTTACCTAAGTGATTAGCAAAAAAGTTCATCTATTCCTTTTTATTTTATATTAACCCAAATGCATTCAAGATTTTGTTTCTTAGGGATTTTTTTGCATTTCTATAGAAGTGTACTTATTTCTTATATATATAAAGCAATTCTATATCCTCTTTTTTTAGATCTGTTTCTTTTGAACAATTTGAATCCCTCTAATCATACATTCCAGTCATGGGTTTTACCCCACCACATTTCAGTAATGGCAACAATGTCATAGCTACCCTTATATATTTTTGGACAAAGTGAAAAAAAAATACTAAAAATGGAAAGAGGGCCACATAACTAAGGCAGAATACCAACAAATAGCCCAAACCTGCAAATATGAAGTTAGGAAAGCTAAGGCTCAAAATGAAGACTTGCAACGTGTTAAAAATAATTTAAAAAGTTTCTTTCAACATATAAAAAACAAGGAAAAAGTCAAAGAAACAATTGGTCCACTAATGCAGAGCTTTTCAACCAGTGGTACGGGCACCACATGTGGTACATTGGCACCTGGCAGGTGGTACATGACCATCCTAGAAAAATGGTAGCGGGGGCGGGGAATGAGCGAACTGGTGGCAGCACCACACAAGCCTGAGCGAGAGATGGCTGGAGCTGCAGGGCTGAGCGGAAGTGCCAGTATCAGCGCCAGGCTCCAGCTGGAGCTCAGTGCTGATCCCGGCGCTTCTGTTGAGCCAAGAAGCTCAGCTGGAATGTTGCAGCATCCCCAGGGTCTTGTGATATACATTGAGATGCTTGGCAAATGATTCATATTTATGACGGTCACAGTGTCCCAGGGTCATGTCAAGTGACCAAAACCTGCTGCAACCACCCAGCAGACAGGGGAAATAAAAACCAAATGCCCACCCCACCTGCTGCCAATCCTGAACAGAAATGCTCACAACAATAAAAACCTTGGACAGGAGAAAAAGCGCCACCAGGCAGGCAGTCAGGTGTCTTGCTCGGCTGTGGCTTGGGGGGCACTTTTTCCAGTGCCATTGTAACTTCAAACAGTCACTAAGCGAACTGTTGTAAGTCGAGGACTACCTGTACTTCATCACTTTTTCCTTTCTTTTTTTTTGGTCATCTAGTTTTTGACACCTTGTTAGGTGACTGGTGGTACTGGATGTTGCCGTATCCTAAAAGTGGTACAATGGGTGAAAAAGTTGAAAAGCCCTGCGCTAATGGGAGATAATGGCAAGTAACTACCAGGAGAGAGAAAGCAAAACTGCTTAATTCATACTTTGCATCTGTGTTCATGCAAAAAGATAATACAACCCAACTTACCAAAAATAGAACCATAAATCACAGGCTAGGAATGCAAATTAAAATAAGCCAAAATAAGGTAAGAGAACACCTGTCAGCTCTAGATGAACTCAAATCATTGGGTCCTGATGGATTACAACCCAGAGAACTGAGAGAACTGGCAGATATGATCTCTGAACCACTGACCTATATCTATCAAAGTTCTTAGAGCACCGAGGAACTATTTTAGGACTGGAAAATAACTGATGTGATTCCCATCTTCCACGAAGGAAAAAAATGTATCTAGGAAACTACAAACTAATCAAAAAGTCTTGGAAAAGATAATCAAGCAACAAATCTGCGAACACTTAGAAGGAAGCAAAGTTATAACCAAAAGTGGACACAAATTTGTCAAAACCAGATCAAGCCAAACAAGCCTTATTTTATTCTTTGATCAAGTGACTAAATGGACCAGTGGAATGCTGTGGACATAATATACTTAAATTTTAGCAAGGCATTTGACAAAATAGATCACAACCTACTTCATGGACAGCTAGAAAAATGTGGGATAGAGAGTACCATCATCCATTTTAGGCCCAGTATTGTTCAATATCTGCGTAAATGTGGGAATAGAAGGGGAATTCATCAAATCTGCAGATGACACTAAGCTAGTAGGAATAGCCAACATCCCAGAAGAAAGGTTCAAGATCCAGAAGGATCTCAACTAATTAGAACACTGTGCCTATATAATAAAATGAAATTCAAAGTGAATAAAAGTACAATTTTACACCTAGGTAAGAATAAACGTTTGTACACGTTCATCAGTGATGGCAAATCTTTTAGAGACCGAGTGCCCAAACTGCAACCCAAAACCCACTTATGTATTGTGGGGTGGGCAGGGCCCAATGGGTGGGCATGGCCAACGTGATGTTGCTCCTGGGGAGGGATGCCTGTGGGGGCCAAGCAGGGTTGGGGGAGATCCAGGGGGTCTCTGGTAAGTAGGGCAGTAGGCAGGAGGGCGTCTTGCTCAGCTGATGGCTTGGGGGGGAAGGGACAGCTATACCCCCTCCCAAACACTGCCCTCTCACGAAAGAATGAAAACTCCAAAAAGTGACAAGGAAAAAAAGTTACAACAGAAGAGTGTCTTGCAATGATTTTCTTTCCCACTTCCTTCTAGCTGTAGTTTAAATATGTAAAGACCACAAAAGAAAAAACTTGGCTTTCTCTCATTTTAATTCAGAAGGCAAGAAGGGGAGGATTGGGGGGGGCTTGTTTGTTTCAAAGGGAGAGGGGCTGGGGGAGCACAGCAGGTGAACGGTGATGGTGCAAGGCTTCTGGCTAAGCAGGGGGCGTTGGGCACACATTCTCTTTAAAAGAGCAAAACAAGGCAAAAAATAAAGATTCCCCACTCACTCCACCTCCCAAAAACACAAAAACAGAGCTTTCAATGATACAGTCCTTGGAGGCCATATGGGTGGACTCACAGCCCCTCTGACTCCCCCCCCAGGCACTTGCCAGAGCCTCTTAATCACAGAACATTGGGCAGGGGGGGTCCCATCTCGAGTCAGGGGTGCCAGCTCAGCAGCACCAACGGAGATTGGCACGGTCTGTCTCACCCTCGTCACTGTGTGTGTGGGGGGGAACTGGATTAGAAAAATGATCCTCCAATGCCCAGCAGCTGCTGCCAAGGTGGCTCATCTCCTTCCTTTGGGGAGAAAGGGGGTCAGCATGCTCTGGGGACCAGGGGGGTGGGGAGGCGCGGGGAGGCTCCTCAGCCCCACAGCTCTTCTGAGGGGAGGAGGAGGGGAAGGGCTGTGCTGGGATCAGGGTTCCTCGTGACCTCCGCTGCCTGCCTGCACTCTTCTGCCACAGATGCCACAGCTCCGCAGACATTGGGAGCGCCCATCCCACTTACCGCTCATCCTGGGGCAGCTGCTGCCGTCTGGCGCTCTCCAGCCCGTCACTGGCCAGCTGAGCACGCTGAGCTCGTGCCTTGGGCGAATGGAGGCTGGAAGGGAGCAAGAGCCGAGGCTGCCCAATTCCTCCATCTGAGGATGTGTGCAGGGCGAGGCACCATCCGGCTCGGTAAGCCGCGGTCCGCCCGCAGAAGGAAGAGGATGGAGGAGGGCTGGACAGGGATGGGCTGGTGGTGGGCACAGCACTTCCCATGGGGGGAATCTGACCAGTCCCAGCCTGGAGGGGGGCGGAGAAGCCAAGGGAGCCTGAAGGGAGGCAGGCATGGTGCTCAGGGGTAGCTGCTCTCCCCCCACCTCTCCTGCAAAAGGGCTAGCTGGCTTCGGTGTCACCTGGGCAGGCTTTACTGCGCATCTGCACAACAGCTGACAGGCCCACCTTCCTTCCTTCCTTCCTTCCTTCCTTCCTTCCTTCCTTCCTTCTCCCTCCCTCCCTCTCCCCCTTTCTCCAAAATCCACTCATGTGTCCCCCTTCCACTAGCCTTCTGCAAAGCACAAACGGACGCCACATCATACTTGTCTTCTCCAAACTCATGCCCACCATTGCTTCCAAAGGCCGTCTGCTCACTCACTCACTGCCTTCCCGCCAAAACCTGCTCCTTTTATAGGTTCCCCTATCCCTGCTCAGCTCTCACACTGCTAGAGAGAGCACTGCTAGATTTGGTTTCCCTGCCCTCTCCAGTTCCCACTAGTCAAGCGCTCATGGAGAGGGGGAGGTAAGCGTCCCTCTGGCGCACATACCAACAGAAAGGGCTCTGTGTGCCCAGTCTGGCACACGTGCCATAGGCTCGCCACCACGAGACAAGGTGAAGCTTGGCTCTGTACCAGTAACATGAGAGGGATCTTGGAATCCTAGTGGCAATTACTTTACTATAAACCAAAAGTGTATGGCAGCAGCCAAAAAAGTCAATGCAATCCTTGGCTTCATTAGAGGGATATGATCAAGATCACATGAAGTATTAGTATTGCTTTACAAAGCCTTAATAAGACCAAACTTAGAATGTTGCATCCAATTTTAGTCATCAAACTATAAAAAAGATATTAGAACACTGGAAAGAATGCAGAGAAGAACAACAAGGGGTGATTAGGAGACTGGATGCTAAAACTTATGAAGAACATTTGCAGGAACTGGCTATGTCTAGTCTAGTGAACTAGGACTAGGGAAGACATGATAACAGTGTTCCAATATTTGAGGAGTACCACTAAAAAGAATGGGTCAACCTATTTTCCAAAGCACCAGTAGGTAAGGTAAGAAAAGAAACAACGGATAAAAACCAATCATGAAGAGAAGCAATCTAGAACTAAGGAGAACAATTAACAGTGAGAACAATTAACCAGTGAAATGCCTTGTCTTCAGAAGTTATGGGTGCCCGAAAGCTGGAAGATTTTAAGAAGAGAATGGACAGCCACTTGTCTGAAATGGTACAGCGTCTCCTGCTTGAGCAGGGGCTTTTCAACCTGTGGTATACTGACCACTGGTGGTACTTCGGCACCTGGCAGGTGGTATGCGACCTAGACATGTGTAGCAGGGAGGGGGAGGGTGTCAGCTGAAGTGGCAAAAGCACCAGAGAGACCTGGGGGAAGAGTCAGCTGGGGCTGCAGTGTTGCTGGGGCTCTGCTGAGGGCACTTCCGACAGTCTCTGCTATCACTGGGAGCAAGACAGGCCTTGGGGTGAGAGAGTCAGCTGGAACTGCCAAGGGCCTAGGATCGGCATGTGTAGCTCTACCTGATCGAGCTGTGTGCAGCAGCCAGCTGGGGAATGGGTTACTACGTGTGGGAGTGGTGGCAACCAATGCTGAAGCTCTCCCTGAGCCCCAAAGAGTGGCACATCTGGAAAAGAAAAGGAGGAGGCTGGAGAGAGGAGAGGATATAAAAGGAGGGTTTGGTGGGAGAGGGAGAGGAAAAAAAGACAATAGGAAACAGAAAGAGAGAGGGAGAAAAGGAAAGGTTTCCGTGAGAAGCAGTGAAAAGAGAAGAGAAGCTTCTGTGAGAGAAGCAGTGAGAAGAGGAGAGGAAAGGCTTCTGTGGGAGAAGTAGAGGCTTCTGTGAGAGAAGCAGTAAGAAGAAAGAGAGAAGAGGAGGAGAGGCTTCTATGAGAGAAGGAGAGAGATCAATGAAGTAGGCTGTGTGTGCGAGAGAGAAATAGCACAGATAGAAAAAAAGGCTGGCCAGCCACCTGACCACCAAAGTAGTGGTGCATATTAATAAATATGCATAAATTCATATGTCTGTCAGTGCAAAGCAAAAGTGGTTCAACAAAGGAAACGCCATGAAAGAAATTAAAACTGGTACTTTTTCTTTTTTTGGTCATCAAGTTTTTGACACCTTGCTAAGCATTGTTATGTCCTAGAAGTGGTACAATCTGTGAAAATATTGAAAAGTATTGGAGTAGAAGATCTCTAAGGTCCCTTATAATTCTGTTATTCTATGTTTTACATTCTTTTTTACTGTCCCTGAATTTGCCTTCTATGTATCATGTTTTATGTCTGAGTTCCCCTTCTTTCGCACTATATAATTGGTTGTCTTCAGGTTTATGCTTGGGATTACATCCTAAAGATTGATCTTCTTTCCATTCCATATTTAAAGTCCTTCAAATAAGCTGGGCCAGTTAAAAGTTTGAAAGTTTGGTCACCAAATTAGAGCCAGACATTCTGCAAACTGAAAGTAAGGGGATTCTAGAAAACACAGCTAACAATAAACTTGGAAGAGTTAGGAAAATAGGGGCAAGACTATTTATAATCTTATAAGGTGATGCAATTAAAGTCAGATAAAATTATATACAGTTTGCAAGCCAGGTATGGATAAAATGGCAATGCTCAGTGGAGTAAAAAGAAACTACTCATCTAATAATGGGAGAACTACAATGACAAATATAAATAAAATATTAAAGTTCATACTAATAGTAAAGTTATGCATTGTCAAAGCTATAAGTTTTCCATAAAAGATAGATCATCAGAAAGAACAAAGAAAAGCTGATACCTTTGAAACTGGGATACTAGAAAAACCACATCTCTGGCTACAGGAATAATTAATTACTAAGTAAAGTAAAATCAAACTACTTCTAAGGAGCAGTCTGTTTTTACTTATTAATTATTCTTGTAGCCAGAGGTGTGGTTTTTCCAGCACCCCAATTCAAAGGCATCAGCTTTTCTTTTCTAAGGACTGTACAAAGTGTTATTTTCTAGAATATAATTATTTCAGTTGTTGTGAGTTCATGCTTGTGATAAACAGTTTGTCATCTTTTGACTATTTTTTTATTATCTTCAGGATCTTCAAGCATCAGGGTCTCCTCTGATTATTCTTGACTTCATAAAATCTTATAATGTTCATATAATGTTCAAATATTTAAGGTTTAGATTATTTATTTATTTATTTATTTATTTTATTTTAATTCCATTTATATCCCGCCCTTCTCCGAAGACTCAGGGCGGCTTACAAGCTTAGCAGTAGCCTTCATTCTATGTATATGCCTGCTTATTAGGGCTTTCATACACCCCCAAGCAGCATTATTACAGCATTATTACAAAGTCAGCTTAATTGCCCCCAACAATCTGGGTCCTCATTTTACCTACCTCGGAAGGATGGAAGGCTGAGTCAACCTTGAGCCTGGTGGGATGCGAACCTGCACTAATTGCAGGCAGCTGGTGTTACTTAAGGAGGCATTAGCCCACTGCTCCACCAAGGCTCTTAGATAATCTAATTTAGGTCACCAACATGAGAATAATGCAAATGGTTTGCAGTTATGTAATAATCTAAAGCTTAAACATTTGAACATTATATGAACATTGTTAAGATTTTACATAGTCAAGAATAATCAGAGGAGACCTTGATGCTTTTGATTTTGAAAATAGTAAAAAATGACCAAAAGACGACAAACTGGCTATCACAAGCATGAACTTAAAACAAATGAAACAATTATACTCTAGAAAAGTATAAATTATACTTTGTACAGTCCTATAAATTTTTATTCAGAACTCATTTTTTTCAAATATAAGATTATCACATAACTTATTTTAAAATTTTAGTCCAATCAATACATAGTTAACATGTGCTAAGTCACATATAAAATGGGATATACAAATACATAATACAGCTTGAATTATGGCAGGGGTAGGCAACTTTGGCTCTTTTATGACTTGTGGACCAGCTATGCTGACTCAGAAATTCTGGGAGTTGAAGTCCACAAGTCATAAAAGAGGCAAGGTTGCCTAACCCTCGGTTAAGGGAAGCAATATTATAAAAGTTTTATCTATGGTTCAACATAGATTTCTAATGATTCACAAATTTGTGCATCATCCAAACCTTGATTATATATATTATCCTAAGGTTGACTACCTAAGCAATTTTCAGGCTCAGAGAAGAGGTACAAAATGTGGTCTAATCCAGCGAATATCTGTTTCCTAGTTCGGTGAACTAAATATTCTACTGCTGAGATGACCATAAGCCTAAAACCAAACCAAAATTAAATAAAAACTTCCTTTTGATTAGCCATTAGATGCTAGCTGACATGGAGAGCAACCAGAAAACTCTAATTATTATTTTTGTGTTATCAGCATAGCAAGTAGCATAGCAAGTATTTTATCTATGCTTTTCACTAAGCAAGGCTTAACTATAATGTACTCGATCTTTCTTATACATTTCTAAAGCTAGCATTATTTCAATCTGAAGCTCAAAAAGGATTAGTATAATTTCTGCTTTCTGGTCTTTTGTTTCAGTTTGCCTATGAACCATGCATCCCTTTTATTAGATTAACAAAACAAAAGCCTACCATTTTTGGATTTTAGTTTGAACACCAAGCCAGAAATAAAATTGTATACAACTAACTAACTAACCTGTTTTCATGATATGTATATTGCTGTTCAATTGAAGGCAAATTTCTTCCCATGTGCTTATTTCTACGTTTTAAACTATAGTACACTTTTCTGATAAGAAAATAACTACAATGCATAGCCACAAGATGGAGTCATACAACCATATATATGTAAATAAGGAAAATATAATAAATTACAGTAATTCTAAACATTTACAATTTTTCTACAACTGTTTTCAATTATAAAATCTGGAAAAAAATACATTTTAATACAATATTCTTTCTCAGATAAAAATGAAATCCATTTATTTTGTTCTCTCAACTATTAGTATATTTGCTCAAATGCATTTTAGGATCCTTTGTTTGAAAGGTCTTGAATCTTGAAATAAATGTTACTTTTATTTGTCTAATACAAAATAATAATTATTCAAAATAACTTTATTTTTTAGTTTCATTTTGCTTTCATATCCTTTTAGAAAATTACAAAAGAAAACTACTAGAAAATAGTTTGCAAGTTCATCATGGTGGAAGCAGATAGAAATTTGCATAACGAATAGCAGATCTGTGATTTATCACTGAACAAAGCCATTTTAGTAACTGCGACAACACCCATGCCCAAAACTGGTTTGTTGAAACAAAGGAAAGTTGAACAGAAAACTAGGAAGCGATAAAAAGTCTATATGCTTATATCTAGTACCCAAATGAATTCCGGGACTGAAATTTATTTTAAGATATTTTGTACCTTTTCCTGACACATTAATTTTTGGTGGGAGGAAGGGAGAATAGATATATAACATTGAAATCATTCCCTTCAATTATGTGAAACCTAATAGACATTGGGAAAATTTAATATAACAATGAGAATTCATCAATATTATCCAATGTTTGCCAGAGAAGAAAGTACTATACCTTTCCAGTTAGTAGAAATAATTGGTGATATTTTTGACAGGCAAATAAATCCATTGTTACATACTTCTATCATGAATGTATGTATTACAATACTATGATAAGTACATTATAGAAGTAGATCAATCAGTTTCCCAAAAGGTTATTTTGCCAATCCCAAAATAGGTGCCAGAACAAATATGGATTCATCAGTGAGCAGGCCACCAGCATTCCTCCAGTCTCGAGTCTAGTCCATCAGTTTCTCAACACATTGCATAAATCTTTGGTTTAAAAGTTTTGAAGGTTTAAAATAATTCAAAATCAATAATCACTGTGAAGAGCTGTGAATATGTCCCAAAAAGATTTTTAAGTTTCTTCATGATCATTAATCCACGATTATTATTTTTTAAACATGAAATAACAGAATTGTCAGACTCAAGACGTCTATTGGTGAAGCACCTGGGATTTAGCACTTTATATATTCAACTGGGTGAGGGCAATTTACATAGGAAGCATTCCACCTAGTTCCCCAAAAATTACTTCAGAAGGCTTTCAGAAGATTGAAAGGTAAAATCTATATGGGAATGAAACACAAAATTCTCCAGTCAATTTTTTTTTTGCAAAAACTGGGTTATTCATACGGAGACCATACATTACTAGCCCAGGAAACATGGATTGGAAGACAGAATGCCAACTGCCCAACTACAAACACTGGCTTGTAGGCTTTTCTATGCGAATCATTACTATGGGTTTGCTTGCTAGTTATACTCCTCCGTCCAGCAACCATAGACGATTAAACCAATCAAACATGCAGTATTATCGGGGACTTTCCTCGCGAATTACGCTACCAATATACCAGGAGGAAGACAGAAGGCACATTATGGACTCAAGGGGGTCGAGCTGGGAAGCCTCCTGTACCCTTCCTCCTAAATATTGAAGTACGCGCTCTTTTACCTAAGGGAAATCCCTGCAATAGGGACAATGCCAGAGCGACCCAAGGAACACAGAAACTCCAGTATGCAGAGGAGAAGTCACGTCTTCTCCGCAATCCTTGGCGCCGCATCCCCGCATGCCAACAAATCCTGCGGGACTGGATAAGTTCCCGCTCTCCGCTCCACTTTTTCGCACGCGGACGTCAACAAATTCTTTAGTCGCTGGCGTCGAATGCCTCTCGTCACAACGGAAAGGGGGAGGGGCGGAGGAAGTACAATGAAGCTCGGCGCAGAAGTGTTCGGCTGGCGTCTTCGCGTGGCGTGGAGCGCTCGGCTGCGACTCTTACGCAATTACAAACTATTGGCTATATCATCATATCGGTGACCTAAAAGCCTAGTTGACTTATTGGCCATAATTTCTCCGTGTATTTAAATTACCATTACTTTGAGCAGTACATGACTTAATAGGTTTTTGCCTTTTTCTGCACTCTTAGAACGTTCTCTATGTCTTACCCAATTCATTTGTGTAGGTTAAGAAGTTCTGCCTCTGCTAATTGTAATTTAGCTACGAATCAGTGTCACTTTCAGCAAGAAAGGACACAATAGCGCAGATCGTGGGGGTGGGGTGAGGGGGTGGGGGAATGTACCGTGTCTTTAAATGAATTGAAGGTCTGGAATGGATAGGTGAACTTTTTGCTGGTTAACAAATATATGTAGAAAACACCACGTAGTCATGAGGGACTTTGAAATCAACTGGGAGACAAACCCTGCATCAAGTGATGGATGGTTCCTTACAAACAAAGTTGCTGACAACTTTGTTATCTGAAAGGTAGAGGGGATAGCTATACTGGACCTAATTCTTCCTAACAGAAGAAATGATACAGGGGGTTGAAGTTGCAGGAACTTTAGGGGAGAATGACCATGTCATTCAATATAATGTAGACACAAGAAATGGAACATAATCAAACCAGTGTCTTAGACTTTAAAATAACTGATTTCAATAAACAGAGTTTGGGAAGGATTCCATGGGTGAAAACCCACTCTAAACAACATGATTATAAAAGCCCAGTCCAGCTAATATCATTGAAAAAGAAACCAGCATGGTAACTCTCTGATAAACTGAAAGACAAAAAGGATAAAAAATGGAAAGAGGGACACATTAGTCAGGGAGAATATCAGCATATAGCCCAAATTTGCAAAGATAAAGTGCAGAAAGTTAAAGCTCAAATGAACTTGCAAATGTCAAAAATAATAAAGTTTCTTTTAACATATTAAAAAACAAGAAAAAAGTCAAGGAAACAAGTGTTCCACACTAATGGGCGACAATGGTAAGGAAGTGACTCACAACAAAGAGAAAGAGCTGGTTAATTCTTTCTTTGCATCTGTCTTCATCCAAGAAGAAAAAATAGCCAACCTACCAGAAACAGAATTGTAAAAGACTAGGAATGCTAATTACATTAGGAAATAAAATGGTAAGAGAACACCTGTCTACTGTAGACAAATTCAAATCACCAAGTCATGATAGATTACATCCCAGAGTTCTGAAGGAGCTGGTAGCTATGATCTCAGAACCAGTGCTTTTTTTCTAAAAAAAAAAAAACAAGGTGCCAGAACCTGCCCCACTTTACATCGGGGAAGACTGTGTGAAGAGAGTTTCCTACTGTCAGAATCCATTTATATCATATTCATAAATGTATGTTTAAAACATTATTCCATCTCCTGAAGAGGAGAGAACGGATGTGTATTGAGCTGGTATTAGGCATTTCAAAGGAAAAGAGAAGCCTTTTGAACTGGGGAAACAAAAGGGGGGGCTAGCATCTGGCTTGTGTCACGGAAGAGAGCAATAAACATAAAAGGTCCTAAGTTCCTTTTTCCCACGAGAGGGATGATACGAGGTAAATGATGGGGGACTGACCAAATGGGGTTAAGGGGGGGGGGTGTTAAACCTGGAACTCTTTATAAAGGTTTAGTTCGTGGAACAATATTAAGTCCTGTCTTGTATTCCTACAACCAAGCATATCATAGTAAAGATTCTTTTTGGACTAGATTTGGCTCCAAGAGTTTTGTCTTCCTAAGACGTGGATTGGGGTGGGTCCTGACATTAGACAGGACTTGCACTGGAAGTCAACCTGGAAGGAGAAACCTTACTGGGGGACTTTGCAAATAAATATGATGTCTGACGATGAAGCAAGAGAGGAGGGAAGCCCCACGGAGAAGGAGACTTCCTCCCAGCTGAATTCCCAGAAACACTGGGAAGCTGAAGTGTCATATTCCTCCTGGGAGGAAACGGTGGAGCAGCATGAATGGAACCCCGGTGGTCGATGGGCGTTGGAAGGAAAAGTGAGTGGGAAAAGGCTTTGGGAGAAGTGACCCTGAGACGGAGCGACCACCAACCGGAATGGAAACTAGAGATGGAGAACTCCCTGCACGCCAGTGAGGAAGAGCGGATTCTGGAAAAAGCCATTGACTTGATGAAAGCAACCCTGAGCTCACTAAGGGAGGAGAGAGCTGGAAACCGCAACCAACGCAACACCTGGGGTCGCAACTGGAGGGGTAACGGAAGGGATCCAACACCTGAAACCCCAGGGCCGTCCAATGGAAGAAGAGTCGCTGACTCAGCAGTACCTCCCCCCCAGACGGGGATTGAGATGAGGAGCGATACCCTCCGCAGCGCAAACAATGCTCCAGTCAAAGATTCCCACCCCTGGAAGCAAAGTTCAAGGGGGAACCATCACGACTGGGATTTTTCCTAACCCAAGACCTCAGCTACATGGAAGAGTACGGACGGGACATCCCCAGTGACAAAACATGCATCTGAATTGTGCAATCTGCCCTGGACGGGACGGCTGCAGACTGGGTGGTGAACCTGCATGACTTCAACACCCCAGAACTCAATGACTTCAACCGATTCATGTCATCCTTGAGGTGATGATTCGAGGATCGTTTGGCTGACCGGAAGGCCCGGGAGAGAATCAAAACGGTGAGGCAGGGCAGGCGAACAGTGGCCAAATATACCCAAGAATTCCGAGCCATCGCCAGCAAGCTGAACTGGCCAAAAGACATCCTCCTCAGCCATTTCAAAGACGGTCTAATCTACGACCTGTATGACGCTTGCCTGCCTCGAGGAGACCCCTACCATCTCAATGACTGGTATGTCCTGGCAGAGGAAGTGGAAATAGACCTATTGAAGAGACAACGCAGAGGAAAGCCATGGGGCCGCCTGCCACTCGAGCAAACACATGAGGGGGAAAACCCACCGGCCACGGCTAAAAAATCAAAGGGATGTTTCAATTGCAGGAGAGAGGGCCACCGTGCTGCAGAATGTCATTCAAAAGCTCCTCCACACAAAACAGAGGCATCATCTTCCAAAAAGCTGGGGAAGTCTCAAGGCAACCCAAAAGAATCTTCCATGAAGGGGACAGAGGCTGTAGAGTCCACAATTCCTGCCAAAACCTGGGATTGGACTCTGGCCTACACCGCAGGGGCGGTGGATACCTCGAAAGACAGCTCAGAGGGAGAATCATTGGTAAGTGGACCTCTTCCAACCATACTTAAGACAGTGACTATATTAGCTTCCTCTATACCTAAAGCTATCGAAATAAAGGCTCTGATAGACTCTGGCTGCATCCGCTGCCTCATCAGCCCAACACTGGTGGAGAAACTGAGCATCCCAGTGAGGAGGCTAAAACAAGCAATCTCCTTCAGTCAATTAGATGGATCTATAGCAGGGGGGGGACCAGCTACCCTAGCCACTTTACCAATCCACATGTCCCTGGGGTCTCATGAGGAAGACATAACGTTTATAGTGGCCCCAGGCATGGAATGCCCAATGATTTTAGGACTGGAATGGCTGAAGAAATGGAACCCCAGGATAAACTGGAGGACAGCAGAACTCAACTTCCCAAAAGGGGAGCAGAAAAAAGTAAAAACCCCAAACACCCCCCCAACCCAAAGGGAGGAGACAGAAGCAGTGGGGAAAGAGAAGGGGTTACCAGAGATACCAGAGGAATACAGGGACCTGGCTGAGGTTTTCAGTGAGAAGAGGGCAGATGAACTTCCCCCCCACTGCCCCACAGACTGCACCATAGAATTCAAACCCGGAGCAAAACTCCCAAAACCCAGGATGTAGGCCATGAGCCCAAGGGAAATGGCAGAAATGGAAAGATTCATAAAGAAAAACTTAGAAAGAGGATTTATTGAGCCTGCCAAACCCAAAGTGGCCGCCCCGGTTCTGTTCAGGGAGAAGAAAGATGGTTCTTTCCGCTTGTGTGTGGATTACCGTAATCTGAATACAATTAGTGAATGTAATCTGTACCCCCTTCCCCTAATGAAGGATATGCTATCCCACCTATCGAAAGGAAGGATTTTTGATAAAAGCAACATATAGGTAGTCCTCGCCTTATGAGCACAACTGAGCCCAAAATTTTCATTGCTAAACAAGATAGTTGTTAAGTGAGTTTTATCCCTTTTAAAAGTCTTTCTTGCCACAGTTGTGAAGGGAATCACTGCATTTGTTAAGTTGTTAACATAGTGGTTAATTGAATCTGGCCGCCTCATTGACTTTGCTTGTCAGACAAGTCTGACAAGCCTCCTTAAGTAACACCAGCTGCCTGCAATTAGTGCAGGTTCGCATCCCACCAGGCTCAAGGTTGACTCAGCCTTCCATCCTTCCGAGGTAGGTAAAATGAGGACCCAGATTGTTGGGGGCAATTAAGCTGACTTTGTAATAATGACGCTTGGGGGGGGGCGAAAGCCCTAATAAGCAGGCATATACATAGAATGAAGGCTACTGCTAAGCTTGTAAGCCGCCCTGAGTCTTCGGAGAAGGGCGGGATATAAATAGAATTAAAATAAAATAAAAATAAAATAAATGGAAGACTGCATTCAACTGCCCAATGGGGTGCTACCAATTCAAAGTATTGCCATTCGGACTGCAAGGGGCCCCCACAGTCTTTATGCAATTAATTAATGACGTGCTAAGAAAGCACCTATATAAGGGGGTCCTGGTTTACCTCGATGACATTCTTATCTTCACAGAAACCAAAGAGAAACATATCAAACTAGTCAGAGCAGTCCTGAAAAAGTTGCGAGCTGCCCATTTATATGCTAAATTATCAAAGTGTGAATTCCATCAGAAAAAAATCGACTACCTAGGATATCGCATATCTCCAGAGGGCATCTAAATGGACCCTGAGAAGGTCAGGGCAGTATTAGAGTGGGCACCCCCCCCACACACACGGAAGCAATTGCAAAGTTTCCTGGGGTTTGCAAATTTCTACTGCCAATTCATCCCCGCATTTGGCCAAATAGCCATGCCCCTCACAAATTTGTTGAAAACGAAGGGAGGGTCCCCCGAGAAACCCAGCCAGCCTCTAAAATGGTCAATGGAATGTCAAGCAGCATTTGAGAGGCTAAAGAGACTCTTTTCTGCTGAACCTGTACTTAAACACCCAGATCCCAACAAACCTTTTGTAATACAGGCAGATGCGAGCGACGTAGCAGTCGGAGCCGTATTACTACAGGAAAATGATGGGGCGTTGCAACCTTGCACATATACATCCAGGAAACTTACAGAAACTGAACAACGATGGCCAATATGGGAGAAGGAAGCATTCTCATTAAGGTGGTCGTTATTAACATGGCGCCAATTTTTGGAAGGAAATAAAATACCTTTCCAGGTCTGGACTGACCACAAAAATTTAGAAGCACTAAGAACGCCCAGGAAACTCACTCCTAAGCAAGCCTGCTGGTCCCAACACTTTCACCGATTCAATTTCACTCTCAAACACTTGCCGGGGAGGAAGAACTTCCTGGCGGACGCATTATCTTGCATGCCCCAATATAACAGCACACGGGTAACTGACTTTAAACCACTCGTACCAGAACAACAACTGGCAGCACCAGTCACCACCAGGGCACAAGTAAAAATGAAGCCGAAAGTGGATAGCCAAACCGGAATAGAATTCCGAAAGTCCTTGGAAGGGGACGAATGGTTCCAGAAAAATAGGCATGTGTGCACTATTAAAGATGGGTTACCTTGGGTGGGTGAGAGGTTATACATACCTGCTACCCAGAGGACCAATTTCATGCAACTGTGCCATGATACAAAATCAGCAGGACATTTCCGGTTTGTAAAACATTACACTTAACTAAAAGGCAATTTTGGTGGCCATCTATGAAAAAAGACATAGAAAGCTATGTGAGCAGTTGTAAATTTGTGCAATGGCCAAGAGGTTAGAAGGGAAATCGCCAGGATTGTTACAACCGGTGGTGAATCCCTCAGTCCCATGGAAAGAAATAGCCATGGACTTTATCGTAGAACTACCAGAAAGCAACGGAAACACCATTGTCTGGACTGTCACTGATCTGTTCTCTAAGCAAGTCCATTTCATACCTTGCCAAAAAATCCAACTGCAAAAGCATTAGCAAAGCTTTTTGTACAACATATTTACAGATTGCATGGGGCACCACAACGCATCATATCTGACAGGGAGGTGCAATTTACCTCAGCATTTTGGAAGGAATTTTTATCCCTGTTAGGAACTACCCAAGGACTGACATCTAGTCAAGGGAATGGGCAATCTGAACGGTCTAATGCAGTACTTGAGCAATATTTAAAATGTTATATAAGTTTCCAACAGACGGACTGGGCAGACCTACTGCCTTTCGCAGAAGTGGCATATAACAATGCAGTTCACTCCAGCACAGGTTACACTCCTTTTCAAGTAGCTACAGGCCAGAGCTTCAACCCCATACCTGATCTAACCCCAAAACAACCAGTAATTCCAGAACTAAAGGAATGGATTGCTCAGTTACAATACACCTGGCCTATTGTCAGAAAAGTGTTAACAGAGGCTAGTGTTCTGTACCAGCCTACTACTGGCCCTGCAGATAAGGCAGGGACAACCCCTTTACAAGAAGGCAAGAGGCTGGAACTAAGCCTGCCAAATTTATGGACACAAAAGCAAACAGAGCAAAAACAAGACACGAACCATGAAACAGGAGCTATTGAAATGGTTGCCTTCGGCAAACCAGCCCTCCCATGCATTCCCCTTTTAAACAGTTCAGGGTGTGGCTTCTCTCTGCCTCCTTCCTAGGTGCCCCATTGCCTTCCTCTGTTTACTCCTGATTGACTGCCTCCTGCGTTGGGCGTCCTTGAACAGGGCCAGCTGTGGGTCATCTTCATCCACGCTGTCAGGCTCACACAGCTGGGTCTGCATCGTAACCAGGTGGGAGGGGCCTGGCTGAGGGCTCTCATCAGCAAGGTCTCCAACACCCTCAGCAACCTCTCCAACACCCCCCTCCTCCTCCTCTGAATCGTCCGACCCAACTGCTCAACCCTGAATCACAACAGCTAGATTAGCACACAAGACACAGGCAGACAAGAAAAGAGCTGATCCCACACCGTTCAAGGTGGGAGAGATGGTATATCTGTCTACAAAATGTCTCCAACCCTGTAAAAAACTAGGACCAAAATACATTGGACCTTTTCTAATTAAAAGAATCATAAACCCAGTAACAGTTGAATTAAAGGTAAAGGTAAAGGTTCCCCCGCACATACGTGCTAGTCGTTTCCGACTCTAGGGGCCGGTGCTCATCTCCGTTTCAAAGCCGAAGAGCCAGCGCTTGTCCGAGGACGTCTCTGTGGTCTTGTGCCTGGCATGACTGTAGACGCCAAAGGCGCACGGAACGCTGTTACCTTCCCACCGTAGTGGTCCCTATTTTTCTATTTGCATTTTTTACGTGCTTTCGAACTGCTAGGTTGGCAGAAGCTGGGACGAGTAACAGGCGCTCACTCTGCTACGCGGCACTCGGGATTCAACCCACCAAACTGCCGACCTTCTGATCGACAAACTCAGCGTCCTAATCCACTGAGCCACTGCGTCCCTACAGTTGAATTAGGACTACCTAAAAATCTTAGACAAATACACCCAATCTTTCACTGCAGTCTAATAAAGAGAGAACAACAATCTCCCCTACGAACAAAAATTCCACCACCACCACCTCCCATCATGGTGGAAGGGGAACAACATTTTGAGGTGAAAGAAATTCTGGATTCCAGGAAACATCATGGAACGACCCAATATTTAGTGGCTTGGAAACATCTCCCCTCCTCAGAAAACGAATGGGTCAGCAAACGCCACGTTAAAACACCAAAGCTGCTTAAGAGATTTCATACAAAATATCCGAACAAACCGAGTTAACATTTATATATGTTTTTTTTTCTTTTTCTTTTCTTTTCTTCCCCTACAGATGGACACATCTTTTTTCTAAGGAGAGCGGACTGTCAGAATCCATTTGTATCATATTCATAAATGTATGTTTAAAACATTATTCCATGGATTCTGCCCTCTCCCGAAGATGAGAGAACGGATGTGTATTGAGCTGGTATTAGGCATTTCAAAGGAAAAGAGAAGCCTTTTGAACTGGGGAAACAAAAGGGGGGGCTAGCATCTGGCTTGTGTCATGGAAGAGAGCAATAAACATAAAAGGTCCTAAGTTCCTTTTTCCCATGAGAGGGATGATACGAGGTAAATGATGGGGGACTGACCAAATGGGGTTAAGGGGGGATTAAACCGGGAACTCTTTATAAGGTTTTAGTTCGTGGAACAATATTAAGTCCTGTCTTGTATTCCTACAACCAAGCATGTCATAGTAAAGATTCTTTTTGGACTAGATTTGGCTCCAAGAGTTTTGTCTTCCTAAGACGTGGTTTGGAGTGGGTCCTGACACCTCCTTTAAATTTCTGGGAGTCTACCTCTGTGAAGATCTGACCTGGAAAGTTAATACAACCCAGGTGGCTAGAAAGGCCCAACAGAGACTTCACTTTCTCAGGGTCTTGCGGAAGAACAGGGTAGAACAACGGCTAATGACCCTCTTTTACCGGTCTACTATAGAGAGCGTCCTCTCGTGTGGTATTGTGGTTTGGTATGCTGGTCTGACAGCCGTGGATAGGAAAGTATTACAGAGGGTGGTGAGTACAGCACAAGACATTGTGGGCTGTCCCCTGACGCCACTGGATGACATCTCCAGGGTTCGTTGCCTTGGAAGATTGAGGAAAATTCTCAGGGATGACTCACACCCTAGACGGTATCTCTTTACTCTCCTACCATCTGGTAGGAGATATAGGAGTATAGCCAGCTGCACCAACAGGCTGAAAAACAGCTTTTATCCATGGGCTGTTAGGCTTTTGAACATGAAATAATTTTTATAAACTTTATGCAGAATTGACTTGGGAGGCCGGTGTGTGGTGCAATTAGTGCAATAAGATGGAGATTTGTTGTCACTGTGAGTTGGGGGGGTGGGAGCACAAAGGGAGGCTCAGCTAATCTCAATGTATACATGGATGTACTTTGACAATAAAGGTTCATTCATTCAACTCTCATCTTGGTGGGTGCAAGAGATGGGGGGAGTGGTGCTGCTGCAGTCATGAGTGTGAGGGGTGTTGGTGGCGGGCTCCCCCCCGGGGCCGGAGCCAGCATGGCTGGTGCTGTGGGTGCAGCAGGACCCACTCTATATGGCGGGGCTGTGCGGGGTGGGCAGCGGAGGTGGTGCGTGCCAGGTGATTCAGGGCAGCCACTTGATTTGATTTGATTTGATTTACTATATTTATATGCTGCCCTTCTCCCTAAGGACTCAGGGCGGCTCACAACAATAAAAACTGAAAAAGAACATGAAAATACAAAATTTAAAAAAGAATTAAACAGTAGATATGTTCAATACATAGTAATTTAACCCCATAAAACCAAATTTAAAACCATAGTCAGTCCAGGCCCGATTCTTGAAACATCCATGTCTTCAGGTCACGGCGAAAGGACCGAAGATCAGGGGCCATCCGCAGCTCCAGAGGCAGCTCATTCCAGAAGGTCGGCGTGCCCACAGAGAAGGCTCTCCGCCTAGGGGTCGCTAGCCGGCATTTCTTAACCGATGAAACTCTGAGTAGGCCGACCCTGTGGGAGCGAACTGGGTGATGAGAGGTTGACAATGGCAGCAGGTGGTCTCGCAAATACCCCGGGCCTAAGCCATGTAGCCCCTTCATGGATTACTGCCTTGTCGTGGCGAAGGGGCTTGCATAATTCAATGAAGCTATGAGCTATGCCATGCAGGGCCACCCAAGACGGAAAGGTCATAGCAGAGAGTTCTGACAAAACGTGATCCACTGGAGAAGGAAATGGCAACCCACTCCAGTATCTTTGCCATGAAAACCCTATGGACAGTACCAAAAGGCAAAACGATATGACGCTGGAAGATGAGCCCCTCAGGTCGGAAGGCGTCCAATATGCTACTGGGGAAGAGCAGAGGGCTAGTACTAGTAGCGCCAGAAAGAATGAAGCAACTGGGCCAAAGCCGAAAGGACGCTCAGCTGTGGATGTGTCTGGTGGTGAAAGGAAAGTCCGATGCTGTAAAGATTTTTTCTCCATAGGAACCTGGAATGTAAGATCCATGAATCAAGTAAAGCTGGACGTGGTCAAACAAGAGATGACAAGACTGAACATCGACATCTTAGGTATCAGCGAACTAAAATGGACAGGAATGGGTGAATTTAATTCAGATGACCATCAGGTATACTACTGCGGGCAAGAATCCCTCAGAAGAAATGGAGTAGCCTTCATAGTCAATAAAAGAGTAGGAAAAGCAATACTGGGATACAATCCTCAAAATGACAGAATGATCTCAGTTCGAATCCAAGGCAAACCATTCAATATCACAGTAGTCCAAGTCTATGCCCCAACCACCAGTGCTGAAGAGGATGAAATTGACCGGTTCTATGAAGCCCTACAGCACCTTATAGAAGTAACACCAAAAAATGATGTCCTTATCATCATGGGGGATTGGAATGCTAAAGTAGGAAGCCAAAAGATAACTGGAATAACAGGCAAGTTTGGCCTTGGAGTACAAAATGAAGCAGGGCACAGGCTGATAGAATTTTGTCAAGAGAATACGATGGTCATAGCAAACACTCTTTTCCAACAACCCAAGAGACGGCTCTACACATGGACATCACCAGACGGTCAACACAGAAATCAGATTGACTATATGCTCTGCAGCCAAAGATGGAGAAGCTCTATACAGTCGGTAAAAACAAGACCAGGAGCTGACTGTGGCTCAGACCATGAGCTTCTCCTTGCAAAGTTTAGGCTTAAACTGAAGAAAGCAGGGAAAAGCACTAGGCCACTCAGGTATGAATTAAATCATATCCCTGTTGAATATACAGTAGAGGTGACAAATAGATTTAAGGAATTATATCTGATAGACAGAGTGCCTGAAGAACTATGGACAGAGGTTCGCGACATTGTACAACAGGTAGCAACCAAAACCATCCCAAAGAAAAAGAAATGCAAGAAAGCAAAATGGCTGTCTGAGGAAGCTTTGCAAATAGCTGAGGAAAGGAGGGAAGCGAAAGGGAAGGGAGAAAAACATAGATATGCCCAATTGAATGCAGAATTCCAGAGAATAGCTAGAAGAGATAAGAATGCCTTTTTAAATGAACAGTGCAAAGAAATAGAAGAAAACAATAGAATAGGGAGGACCAGAGATCTTTTCAAGAAAATTGGAGAGATGAAGGGAACGTTTCATGCAAAAATGGGCATGATAAAGGACCAAAATGGCAGGGACCTAACAGAGGCAGAAGAGATTAAGAAGAGGTGGCAAAATTAAACAGAAGAACTATACAAGAATGAGCTTAACGTCCTAGATAATCACAATGAGGTGGTCACTGACCTCGAGCCAGACATCCTAGAATGTGAGGTGAAGTGGGCCTTATAAAAGCTGAGCAACAACAAAGCTAGTGGAGGTGACAGTATTCCAGCTGAGCTATTCAAAATCTTAAGACAGTGCAGTAAAAGTGCTACACTCAATTTGCCAGCAAATTTGGAAAACTCAACAGTGGCCACAGGATTGGAAAAGATCAGTTTACATTCCAATTCCAAAGAAAGGCACTGCCAAAGAATGTTCAAACTATCGCACCATTGCACTCATTTCTCATGCTAGTAAAGTCATGCTTAAAATCCTACAAGCTAGACTTCAGCAGTATGTGGATCGAGAACTACCAGAAGTACAGGCAAGATTTCGAAGAGGCAGAAGAACTAGAGATCAAATTGCCAACATACGCTGGATCATGGAGAAAGCTAGGGAGTTCCAGAAAAACATCTACTTCTGCTTCATTGACTATGCTAAAGCCTTTGATTGTGTGGATCATAACAAACTCTGGCAAGTTCTTAAAGAGATGGGAGTACCAGACCATCTTATTTGTCTCTTGAGAAACCTATATGCGGGTCAAGAAGCAACAGTGAGAACTGGACACGGAACCACTGATTGGTTCAAAATTGGGAAAGGAGTCCGGCAAGGCTGTATACTGTCGCCCTGCCTATTTTACTTATATGCAGAGCACATCATGAGAAAGGCAGGGCTAGATGAATCAAAAGTTGGAATTAAGATTGCCGGAAGAAATATCAACAACCTAAGATACGCAGATGATGCCACTCTAATGGCAGAAAGTGAAGAAGAACTAAAGAGCCTCTTGTTGCGGGTGAAGAAGGAGAGTGCAAAACTTGGCTTGAAACTTAACATTAAGAAAACCAAGTTCATGGCATCTGGCCCTCTCAATTCCTGGCAAATAGATGGGGAAGAAATGGAGGTAGTGACAGATTTTGTTTTCCTGGGCTCCAAGATCACTGCAGATGGGGACTGTAGCCAAGAAATTAAAAGACGCTTGCTCCTGGGGAGGAAAGCCATGGCAAATCTAGACAGCACACTAAAAAGCAGAGACATCACCCTGTCAACAAAAGTGCGTATAGTCAAGGCTATGGTCTTCCCAGTTGCAATGTATGGCAGTGAAAGCTGGACCATAAGAAAGGCTGAGCGCCAAAGAATTGAGGCCTTTGAACTATGGTGCTGGAGAAGACTCCTGCGAGTCCCTTGGACTGCAAGGCGATCAAACCGGTCAGTCCTAGAGGAGATCAATCCTGACTGCTCTTTAGAAGGCCAGATCTTGAAGCTAAAACTCAAATACTTTGGCCACCTAATGAGAAGGAAGGACTCACTGGAGAAGAGCCTAATGCTGGGAAAGATCGAGGGCAATAGAAGAAGGGGACGACAGAGAATGAGGTGGCTGGATGGAGTCACTGAAGCAGTAGGTGTGAGCTTAAATGGACTCCAGAAGATGGTAGAAGACAGGAAGGCCTGGAGGAATGTTGTCCATAGGGTCGCGATGGGTCGGACACGACTTCGCAGCTAACAACAACAACAAAGCCATGTAGGGCTTTAAAGGTAATTACCAGCACCTTGAATCTCACCCGGAGGACAACTGGAAGCCAATGAAGCTCGCGCAGGAGTGTAGTACCATGGGAGTATCGAGGAACTCTCATAAGTACCCGTGTGGCCGCATTTTGCACCAGCTGAAGCCTCCGGGTATACTTCAAGGGCAACCCCATGTAGAGACCGTTACAGTAATCCAGTCGAGAAGTGACAAGGGCATGGGTGACTGTGCATATGGCATCTCGGTCCAAAAAGGGGCACAACTGGGGCACCAGGCGAACCTGTGCAAAGGCCCCCCTGGTCACAGCAGTTAAATGTTCTTCCAAATTAAGCCGTGAATCCAGGAGGACACCCAGGTTGCGAGCCCTTTCAGAGGGGGGCAATACCTCCCCCCATCAAAAGAGATGGAACATGTTGGACAATACGAGATGCCGGTATCCACAGCCACTCGGTCTTGGAGGGGTTTAGCCTGAACCTGTTCCTTCCCATCTAGACCCGTACCGCCTCCAGGCACCAGGACATCACGTGAAGGGCATCACTGGGTTGGTTTCGGGTGGAGATGAACAACTGGGTATCATCCGCATATTGGTGATACCTCACCCCAAAACCACGAATGATCTCACCCAGCGGCTTCATATAGATGTTAAACAGGAGGGGGGAGAGAACCAACCCCTGAGGCACCCCACAAAAAAGAGGCCTTGGGGTGTATATCTGCCCCTCTGCCAATACAAACTGCGAATGGCCCGAGATGTAGGAGGAGAACCACCGTAAAACAGTGCCTCCCACTCCCAAACCCTTGAGCCGTCGCAGCAAGATACCATGGTCAATGGTATCAAAAGCTGCTGAGAGGTCAAGTAGGACCAGGACAGAGGAACAGCCCCTGTCCTGGGCCCACCAGAGATCATCTATCAGTGCGACCAATGCTGTTTCCGTGCTGTAACTGGGTCTGAAACCGGACTGGTACAGGTTCAGATAGTCCGCTTCATCCAGGAATTGCGGAAGCTGACACGCCACAACACTCTCAACAACCTTCGCTACAAAGCAAAGGTTGGAGACAGGACGATAGTTATTCAATGAGGCCAGGTCCAAGGCAGGCTTCTTGAGGAGGGGCCTCACCACCGCCTCTTTTAAGGTGGAGGGGAAGACACCCTCTGTCAATGGAAGCGTTGACAACTGCCTGGAGCCAGCCTTCTGTCACCTCCCCGGGGGCCGAAACTAGCCAGGAGGGACATCGGTCCAGTAAACAGGTTGTAGCACTTAGTCTGCACATAATCCTGTCCACATCATCCAAAGATACAGGGTCAAACTCACCCCAGATGGTATAACCAAGACCTGCCCCTTCCATTCTGCCAGATTCCACCCAGTCGGAGTCCAAACCAGACCGGATCTGAGCGATTTTGTCCTGCAGATACTGTACAAATTCCTCAGCCCTACCCTGCAAGGGGTCATCCCTCGGTCGCTGATTAAGCAGTGAGCGGGTCACTCTAAACAGAGCGGCTGGGCGGTTATCTGCGGACACGATGAGAGCGGAAAAGTAAGCATGCTTTGCCGCTTCCATCGCCACTAGGTAAGACTTAAGATAAGTTCTCAACTGTGTTCGGTCAGATTCGGATCTGCTGGACCTCCAACGACTCTCTAGGCATCTTTTCCGGCGCTTCATCTCTCAGAGTCCCTCGGTAAACCAGGGGGCCACTTGGGATCCACACTGGGTCAGAGGCCGCAAAGGCACAACTCGATCCAAGGCCCCAGCAGCTGCCCTCTCCCAGGTTGCCACTAGGGAATGTCCCAAGCTCCGTCCGGAACCTCTCAGGGTCCATCAGGTGCCTGGGGCGGAACCACCTGGTCGGTTCTGCCTCCCAGCAGCGGGGGGGGTGGCATACTGAAAGTCTAGCTGGAGAAGAAAATGATCAGACCATGACAGGGGATGGATGGTTAAATCAACCCTACCCAGATCATTAATCCACTGGCCAGAGATAAAAACCAGGTCAAGTGTGTGACCTCCATTATGAGTCAGGTCCTGAATTATTTGAGTCAGGTCCATGGCCGTCATGGAAGCCATGAACTCCCGAGCCAACTCAGATGCCTCACCCATGGAAGGCAAATTGAAATCCCCCAGAACTATAAGCCTGGGGAACTCAATCGCCAACCCGGGCAAGACGTTGAGAAGCTTGGGCAGGGCTGATGATACGCAGCTGGGAGACAGGTACGTAATCAATAGGCCCAACTGAACACCAGGACCCAACTTCAACAGTAGAGATTCACACCTGCCTATCTGAGGGACAGTGGCCACTCACAGACAACGACTCTCCCTAATAATAACCGCCACCCCTCACCCCTGCCCTGGGCCCATGGCTGGTGAAGCACCTGAAAGCCTGGTGGGCATAATTCCAAGAGGGGGACACCTCCTTCTTGGCCCAGCCAGGTCTCCGTGATGCAAGCCAGGTACACGTTCTCCTCCTCAACAAGATCATGTATGAGGGGAGCCTTGTTCACCACGGATGTGGCATTGAAATAAACCAACCTGAGCCCAGGGTTCTGCAATTCTATGCCCCTGGGGAAGTGAGACGAGCAACAAGGGCGGGAACAGGCAACTGCTTGAAGACAGCGGTGGCCCATTCCACAATAACGATAAAGCCCTCTGCTCCCATACTCTCTGCCCCTCCCAATCACCGTCAAGATAGGGAGACCCTCTGCACTCAGAGCTGAGTCTGCCCCCAAACCCCTATTTTCCCCCCCGCGACTGTCCGATGGTCTGGACTGCTGTCTGGGTCGAACTCCCCAAGTTCATTCCAGATCCCCGAGGCCTCCCCACTCCTGGGTCCCCTTAAAATTTTATATAAAAAAATAAAAATCCCCTCAGCCTCCTGTTTGAAGCATGCCATGTCACAGGGTCCCACAACCCATCATCAAGAAAGTTCTTACGTAGGACAGATGGGCGTTCCTATGAGAGGGGGGAATCTCGCAGCGAGTAAAGTTCTCTAAAAGTGTACGCTGGCATACAAAGGAAGGCGGTAGCATCAGACAATGAAGGGTGCCAGCAGATGGAGTCAATGGAAAATTCAGTCGACATGTGGCAGGTCTCAGAGCTATAATCGTGGTAAGAGTGGAGTAGTCTAGGGTGGCAGCAGCAAGAGCCATAACAGGTGATGATGACAAGTCTAAAAAAGGGGGAGGCGGCCTGATGACAATGGTGACAGACCCAAAACAACAAGATTCAAGCAGAGCAACAAGGGAAGCAGCAGCCTCTGCAGCGGCAGGAAAAGCAGCAACAACAGCAGACCCCACAGCCGCAGCCACATCACCAGCAGGACCAGGTCCACTGCACTCACGGAACCGAACTCGCCGAGTGGCAGAGGGGGAGGGGGGAAACAACATCGAGGCTCCCTTCCTCCTGCCACAACCCTGGTCTCGGTAAAAACAAACAGGCACAAACAGAGCCCAAAATTCCAACCAAGATCACTTGTCACAGCTCCGCTTGGCTTGGATGAGCAGGGAAACAGTCGAGTTGGCCCCGCCCAGCCGCCAGCGTCCTCTCACCAGTAAGTCGGCTTCTCCAGCTTCTCCTCCCCCGTCCTCAGCCATTCTGAGACATATCCCGATGGGGGAGGGTGCTAACACTCCGCCAGCAGTTCCACCAACTGAATGGGGGCCAAAACGATAACAAAAAGCCCCATGGTCACCCAGCAGAGCTGAAAACCGCTCCACATTAGAAACTCAAAAGCCAGCGAGCAACCATCTTAGGCATGCACAGTTGAAGCTTAGGCACACAGGGTGAGATGACGGTGGTGCAGGTCCAGCACCAGGTAGGCCACCAGCCTGGCTGACACGGGTGAGCACAAAGAAGGAGTGCACATGGACTCTGCAGAACCCTCCTCCCACTCGTCCTCTCTTACTTACCTAGTTGAGATGGTGTAGTTGGGCAGCAGGGAGGAATGCAAAGTTCCTGCCTACTCGCTTTCACTGCAAACAACTTGCCGGTGCAACGTTTGCCAGCCAAGTCTTTTGGCATGCTCAGCAGCAATTCCTATTGGCTTTCGAAAGCCAATAGAGGGAGTAGCATAGCTTGTGCAAAAGCTTTTTTGTGTGTGCAAAAAAGGGTGCCAGAACACCATTCTGGGCGTTCTATGAGGAAAAAAAGCCCTGTTTTTGTGTTTTAATCTTATGATTTTAAAAATATATTTTTTTCTATTGTAAGTTGCCCCAAACCTCACCATGTAGATTGCATACAAATATTATATAATTGGTAAATAAAGGTAGAACATATGTTAAATATACATCAAATGATAATATGCTTCCCTATAAAGTCAATTCTTGCTCAATGACAGACCAAGGAGTTAACTCGGAAAGGCAAGAGGAAAATCTAGAAGAGATCTGTGCAACTTGTAGAAGTGAAAGGCCCACACTGATAAGTTAAAAATCTTTGTGGTCTGCAAAGGAATGCTGGTGGGCTAATCAATGATTTGGTGACTAGAGGAGCATCTACAGTGTTGGAGTTCGTGGTCATGGTAAGCCATGGAGGCACTAGGCAACATGACTTTCAGGGCAGTAGTGGTGATTTTATTACTTTTTTTTTTTAAAAAAAAAGTCTGTGCTCTGTCGAAGGGTGCTTGGTAGGCTGCACGTACAGGCCTGGTCTAGAATTTATTTTGGAGCATTCAACTATCTAGAGCACGCATGTCAAACTCATTTTGTTTGAGGCAACTTCTTATAAAAGAATTGCCATTAATTTCTTTTAATAAAATAATTTAAATCAATTTTTCACTTGATTTCAAATTAAATGAATTATATTGGTTGACAATGCGATATTTTTTTAGTACAATTGCCAAATGCAATAAACTGGTTTTAGATATATGTTACTGGAAGGAAAAAGGAATCCCTGCTGCGTTACTGCGTTACTGATCCCAGAGAAGCATTTGAATGTATGCAGGTATCCTTAGGGTGCCATAGTTATGACTGAGAAATATTGGTTGCAAATTTGGCATTTCTGGATGTAATACAGATATTTTGGACTTGTTTTTGTTTCTTTGCATGTTTGATATTTTTAAAAAGGCATATGCTACTCACTACGCTTATACACATATGTAACATCTTTTGCTAGGATTCATGATCACTGCTTGTCCAAAATTTTACTATACAGATAATACCACCAGAAATTATTTTAGCTTTTTAAATAAATGTTGTTATTGATGTCAAGCTTACCAGGGAAAACATCATATATTGTTATGTATATACTAAGTTAATTATTTAAAGACTGAAGTGCAACATAACTAGATTCTAAATAATCTATTTTTCAAAACACACAACAGTCCAAACAGTAAACGTAAAGTCCAATTTAAGAATATTTCATTCTTAAGAATTGTTTAATTTAAAGTGGTTTAGTTGTAATAGATGGTTATAGATTCAAAATAGTTTTCAAGAGTGTAAAAAAGATACTTTTTTCTAGAATCAGCTAAATTAGACATTTTACATTGAGAAAAATGTTTCTCATTTCTTTCCTGTTACCTTTGATTTCATTGCAAAGATGTTAACATAAGAAATAGATTATTTTGTTATCTAATTTTACCTTCCAAAAGACAGAAGCAGATGAAAAATGTGAGGTTCTTTCCTGTTGGCTTTTTTGAATTAGCTGTTTTAGATTCTAAAGTTTAGTTCCTGTAAATAATTTTAATGTCCTCCTTTAGTGCAGGGTAGGCAACCTTGGCTCTTTTATGACTTGTGGACTTCAACTCCCAGAAGTCCTGAGCCAGCATGGCTCAGCTTGGAAACCTCTCCTTTTCCCCTCAGCATGGCTGGCTCAGGATTTCTGGGAGTTGAAGTCCATGAGTCATAAAAAAGAGCCAAGATTGCCTAGCCCTACAATAGGCTTAGGAAAGCCAATAACGGAGCTGATTTTTCTTTTGCAAAAAAAAGGTGCTGGAACGCCATTCTGAACGTTTTATGAGAAAAAAGCCCTGCTCAGAACCATTGGACCATATCTGTCAAAGATCTAGGAGAACGAAGGAACTGCCAGAGGATATGATTCCATTCTTTAAAAAAAAGAGGGGGGATAGATCCAGGAAACTAGATTAATCAGCCTGGTATCAATTCCTGAGAAGATCCTGGAAAAGATAGGTAACAAATCTGCAAAAAATCTAGCAGCAAGCAAGCAAGCAGAAGCCAACATGGGTTTGTCAAAAACGGATCATGCCAAACAAATCGTGTTTCATTCTTTGACAAAGTAACTAAATTAATGGACCAGTGAAATGTTGTGTTCATAGTATACTTGGATTTTAGTACAACATTTGACAAAGTAGACCACAACCTACATTTTGATAAGCTAGAAAAATATTGGATAGAGAGCATCATACCACCACATGGATTTATTACTGGCTGATAAACCGCACTCTAAGTGTAATCCTCAATCTGCATGGAAAGAAGTAAGCAGCAGGTATCCCAAGGTTCTGTTTTAGGCCCAGTACTCTTCAACATCTCCATAAGCGAGGGAATAGAAGGGGAACACTTTAAATTTGCCAACGGCACCAGGCTGGCAGGAATAGTCAACACCCCAGAAGATAGATTCAAGATCCAGAAAGATCTCAATAGACTGGAATACTGGCCCCTATCTAGCAAAATGAAATTCAGTGTAGAGAAAAGCAAGCTTTTGTATTTAGGCAAGAAAAACTAAATGTACAGATACTGACTAGGTGAAACTTGGCTTAATAGCAGTAATTGTGAGAGGGACCTTGTAGTTCTAATGGATAATCACTGAAATAGGAGCCAGCAGTGTGCAACAGCACCCAAAAAATGAATACAATCCTTGGTTGTATAAACAGAGAGATAGGATCAAAATCATTTAAAGTATTAGTGGTGTTGTTAGTTGCGAAGTCATGTCCGACCCATCGCGACCCAATGGACAACGTTCCTCCAGGCCTTCCTGTCCTCTACCATCTTCTGGAGTCCATTTAAGCTCACGCCTACTGCTTCAGTGACTCCATCCAGCCACCTCATTCTTTGTCGTCCCCTTCTTCTATTGCCCTCAATCTTTCCCAGCATTAGGCTCTTCTCCAGTGAGTCCTTCCTTCTCATTAGGTGGCCAAAGTATTTGAGTTTTAGCTTCAGGATCTGGCCTTCTAAAGAGCAGTCAGGGTTGATCTCCTCTAGGACTGACCGTTTTGATCGCCTTGCAGTCGAAGGGACTCGCAGGAGTCTTCTCCAGCACCAGAGTTCAAAAGCCTCAATTCTTTGGCGCTCAGCCTTTTTTATGGTCCAACTTTCACTGCCATACATTGCAACCGGGAAGATCATAGCCTGGACTATACGCACTTTTGTTGACAGGGTGATGGCTCTGCTTTTTAGTGTGCTGTCTAGATTTGCCATGGCTTTCCTCCCCAGGAGCAAGCGTCTTTTAATTTCTTGGCTACAGTCCCCATCTGCAGTGATCTTGGAGCCCAGGAAAATAAAATCTGTCACTACCTCCATTTCTTCCCCTTCTATTTGCCAGGAATTGAGAGGGCCAGATGCCATGATCTTGGTTTTCATTTTGGTACTGTCCATAGGGTTTTCATGGCAAAGATACTGGAGTGGGTTGCCATTTCCTTCTCCAGTGGATCACATTTTGTCAGAACTCTCTGCTATGACCTTTCTGTCTTGGGTGGCCCTGCACGGCATAGCTCATAGCTTCATTGTATTACACAAGCCCCTTCGCCACGACAAGGCAGTAATCCATGAAGGGGTAAAGTATTAGTACCGCTTTATAAATCCTTAGTAAGATCATATCTGGAATACTGCAGCCAGTTTTAGTCATCGCATAACAAGATGTTGAGACTGGAATAAGTGGAAAGAAGAGCAACTAAAATGATTGAAGGTCTGGAGACAAAAACATTGTATGGTTGCAGGAATTGAGTATAGCTAGTCTAGAGAAAAGGAACACTAAGGGTGATCTGATAGCAGTATTCCAGTATTTGAGGGGCTGCCACAAAGAAAAGGGGGTCAACTTATTTTCCAAAGCACCAGAAGGCAAGACAAGAAACAATGGATGGAAAGTAACCAAGGAGAGAAGTAACCTGGAATTAAGGAGAAACTTCTTAACAGTGAGAACAACCAGTGGAACAGTTTGCCTTCAGAATAGGTCACAGGTCTGCAACCCGCGGCTCCGGAGCCGCATGCGGCTCTTTCAGCCATCTCCTGCGGCTCCCAGTCCTCTGCCATGTGCAGTCCCCCTCAAAAAAAAGTGGGACTAAAAAAGTTCAACCAATCAATTCAAATATGCAGGGTAGGTGCATATCTCGCCTTGGCTCCACTCTTCAGTCAAACCCTGTTCTGCGCATGCGCGCATGTATGCACATGTGCACACATTTTTTGCGGCTCCCAGTTTTTCCTTTTGTGAGGGAACCGGTTCCGAGTGGCTCTTTCACTGTTTCAGGTTGCTGACCCCTGGAATAGGTGCTTCATCACTGGAGGTTTTAACAAAAGACTGGACAATTAGCTGTTTGAAATAGTATAGGGCAGGGGTTTTCAACTGGTGGTACGCGTGCCACTAGTGGTACGCAAGCACATGGCTGATGGTACGCGAAGGACCAGTTGAACAGCACTGTAAAAAAAATTGTGAAAAAAAGTTTAAAAAAGCATTTTTTACTAACCTGCTTTCAGCTGCATTCTGTTTCTCCATTTGCTTCTCAGCTTTTAGTGTTTGTGGGACAAAGAAAAAGTTCCATGAGACTTTCTAACTTCTCACTGGAGGGCGATTGCACAGTAGAGGTGCTGCTTGGGACAGAGGGTGATTGCACGGTAGAAGCACTGCTTGGGATGGAGGGTGAGAGGTGCTGCTTGGGGCTGGAGGGCGATCACACACATGAACAGGACAGCCACACATGGCAGAGGCGCTGCTCGAGGCTGGAGGGGAGGCCTGGCAGATTGTGGGCACTGGTGCAGAGGGCGAACACACACACAAACGGGACAGATTCACATGGCAGAGGTGCTGCTTGGGGCTGGAGGGTGATCACACGCGCGAGCACCCTCCGTGCCAGCACTGCCAGCAGTGCCTGTAATCTGCCCGGCCTCCCCTCCAGCTCCGAGCAGCGCCTCTGCCATATGTGGCTGTCCTGTTCGCGAGGACTTCTCTCACCTGTTGGATATCAGCAGCCCAGATTTGGTAGCTCCACTTAAGACCTGCTGAGGTGTTTTGTCTTCGCTGAGCGGGAGATGTGACCCAGCGCCTGCTGCCGTGGCTTGCTACTGTTCCCCATGTTTTTTAATTAAGAACCCGTAGCTGCCCTTGAAAGTGGGTGGCTGGAATGGGGGATCTAAAAGCCTGATTGGCCAAGACGTCTCCAAGCCAGGGACCTGGCTGCACGTTGCTCCTCCGTCCTTCTTCGCCTACCCGGTCACCTGGCTGGGATCCAGCCTTCCCACCTGGTTGTGATGCGGAGGCTGCTGTGCTGTGCTGCAGTACAGTACAGTACAGCAGTACAGTGCTGCTTCCAGCTGGCGGAGGCTGCTGTGGTGGTGGGCGGGCAAGGGAGGCGTGGCTTTGGTGCCCTCCTCTCCTCCCTTCCCTTATCCTCCTCTCTCTCCGCTTCTCTCTGTGGTGTCCTTGTCTGGGCATAGATAAGGCTGAGCGAGCATGCAGCATCCTCCGGGCACATGCTGGGAGCCACGGGAAGGAGGAGCTGGCCCTGCGTGGAACTGCCCCACTGTGGCTCACAAGGATCAGGAACAAGCTCAGCTTCCTTCTTCCCAGCTCCGGGAAGCCAAAGCTCTCCATGCCTGCTGCAGCCACCGCCTGGCCTGCCGGTTCCTCCTGGGGAAGGAAGCTGTCCCACCCCTCCCCCGAGGTGTCTTTTCCCACAGCTGTGTGAAGCACCCTGACTATGCTTGCCTTCACTTGCTGGCTTTTCTCTGCTGCTTGGGCTGTCCAATTGCAGCAGCTGGAGTATCCCCTGAGCAGCTATCCTGGCTCAGGAATTCTGGGAGTTGAAGTCTATGAGTCATAAAAGAGCCAAGGTTGCTTATCCCTGCCTTAGCCCTAAGGACGCATCTGACTCAGGAACCAGGCGGGCGGGTGGGCTGGCAAGCAAAGGTGCCCCACTTGAAAACCTGGAGTGGATCTCCCGTTTGGTCTGTGCAGGGAAAGTGGGACCAATTGGAGGAGAAGCTGCAGCTGGAGGCAGAGTCCAGTGGATTCTCTCCACTCTCTCCTCACCAGCCCCTCCCCCCAAGCCTTAGACTTAGGGAGGAAGGGAAGGAAGAAAGGAAGGAAAGAAAAAAGGTAGGGATAAACAGTAGCATGCCTTTTTTTATCCCATTTATATCCCGCCCTTCTCCGAAGACTCAGGGCGGCTTACAATCTAAAGCAAAATGTGCTTAGCAATAGCCTTCATTCTATGTATATACCTGCTTATTAGGGCTTTCGCCCCCCCCAGCGGCATTTTTTACAAAGTCAGCTTATTGCCCCCAACAATCTGGGTCCTCATTTTACCTACCTCAGATGGATGGAAGGCTGAGTCAACCTTGAGCCTGGTGGGATGTGAACCTGCACTAATTGCAAGCAGCTGGTATTACTTAAGGAGGCGTTAGCCCACTGCTCCACCAAGGCTCTTTTGAAAAGTTTGGTTTCCCTCCTGCCCACTCACAATAGTAACCCATGGATTCCCCCCTTCCACACACAGGCACCCTGCAACCTGAGGGAGGGAGGGAGGGAGGGAGAATAGAAGGGAGGCAGGGAAGGAGGAAGGGAGGGACAATGGGAGAGAGGGATGAAGGAGAGCACCCACCCCAGTCAAACCCCCCTCCACCAGAGACCCATGGATTCCCCCCACATAGGCACCCTGCAACCTGAGTGATGAGCTCCCCCCTGGCCATTGACTTTGCTTGTCAAAAAGTTGCAAAAGGTGAGCACATGACCCTGGGACACTGTGACCGTCATAAGTATGAATCAGTTGCCAAGCATCTGAATGTAAATCACATGACCCTGGGGTGCTGCAGCAGTCATAAGTGTGAACAATAGTCATGTCACTTTTTTCAGTGCCGTTGTAACTTCAAATAATCACTAAGCGAATTGTTGTAAGTTGAGGACTACCTGTACTTTATCATTTTTTTCCTCTTTTTTTTAGTCAAGTTTTTGACAACTTGCTGGGCGACTGGTAGTACTCAGACATTGCCTTATTCTAAAAGTGGTACAATGGGTAAAAAGGTTGAAAAGCCCTGGTATAAGGTCTCTTGCATGAGCAGAGGATTGGATGAGAAGACCTCAAGCTCCCTTCCAACTCTTATGTTCTATGTTCTATGGTAAACGTTTTCTGCACAATTCCACAGAATTAGCTCAGTGGAGTTTATTCCTAGCAAAATAATACAATTTTCTTTTATGTGGTCTTGCTCTCACTTATCAAAGAAACATATTTTTTTCAGCAATGTATAGGTAACCCTCTAGTTACAATAGTTCATTTAGTGACCATTTGAAGTTACAACAGCACTGAAAAAAGTTACTTATTACTTTTTTCACACTTATGACTGTTGCAGCATCCCTGTGTTCAAAATTCAGAAACCTGGCAGCTGATTCATGATGGTTGCAATGTCCTGGGTCATGTGATCACCTGTTGTGACCTTCTGACAAGCAAAGGCAGTGGGGAAGCCAGATCCGCTTAACAACCTTGTTATTAACACTTTAGTAATTCATTTAACAACTGTTGCAAGTGAGATTGTAAAATAAGGCAACATTCACTTAACAATTTAGCAATAGAAATTTTAGGCTTATTTGTGGTTATAAGTTGAGAACTGTGTTTTTAACTGAAGACTAATGAAACTTGGTTGCAGAACTGATTGTATTTGCATTTAATAGACAAGGACAATAATTTTCTAGATGTCAAAACCCATTCCTATTTTATTTCATTTCATTTCTATTTCATTCCACCTTTTCCTGGGTTTTGCCATATTCCCAATTTGGGCAAAGGAAGGGATGAATTGCCAGTAAAAATTAGCGAAACCAAGGAAACTCTGCAACTGCTTTCTGGTGCAGTGCAGAGCCCATTCCAGTATTGCTCGGACCTTCCCAGGATCCATTTCTATGCCATTTGGTGGTATGCGATATCCCAGATAGTCAATTCTTTCTTTATGAAATTCACATTTAGATAGCTTGGCATAAAGGTGAGTTGCCCAGAGCTTTTTAAGGACCGCTCTGACCAGCTTCACATGTTCTTCCATGGTCTCAGTGAATATCAAGATGTCATTTAGGTAAACAAGCACCCCCTTGTACAGGTGCTTCCGTAATACATCAGTTATCAACTGCATAAATTCTGCGGGTGCTCCTTGTAATCCAAAAGGTAGAACTCAAAATTGGTAACATCCTAAGGGGCAATTGAATGCTGTCTTCCATTTGTCCCCCTCGTTTATTCTGATCCGATAATAGGCTTTTTTCAAATCTAGCTTTGAGAAGATTTTCCCATTCAATAGGTGGGGCAGCATGTCTTTCATGAGGGGAAGAGGGTATAGACTGCTCTTGCTCACTGTGTTCAAAGCTCTATAGTCCACACAAAGGCAAAGAGTTCCATCTTTCTTCTCTTGGAATAGCACAGGGACAGCTGTTTTTGGCTTTGCCAGTTGAATAAAATCCCTTTCTAAATTTTTGTCATTTTTACATCTTCTCCAATTCTTGCGGGCTCATGGAATACAATTTGGGTTTGGAGAGCTTTGTACCCAACCAGATTTTTATGGCAGAGCTTTTCAACTTTTTCACCCATTGTACCACTTTTAAGATATGGCAACATCCGAGTACCACCAGTCACCTAGCAAGGTGTCAAAAATTTGATGACAAAAAAAAACCCCACAAAAAAGTGATGAAGTACAGGTAGTCCTCGACTTACAACAGTTTGCTTAGTGACTGTTCAAAGTTACAATGGCACTGAAAAAGTGCCCCCCAAGCCACAGCCGAGCAAGATACCTGCCTGCCTGCCTGGAGCGCTCTTCCTCCTGTCCGAGGTTTTCATTGTTGTGAGCATTTCTGTTGAGGATTGGCAGCAGGAGTGGGGTGGGGTGGGGTGGGGATTGGTTTTTATTTCCCCCATCTGCTGGGTGGTTGCAGCAGGTTTTGGTCACTTCACATGATGCTGGGACACTGTGCCCATCATAAATACGAATCAGTTGCTAAGCATCTGAATGTAAATCACAAGACCCTGGAGATGCTGCAACATTCCAGCTGATCGGTGCTTCTTCTGGGCTCAGCAAAAGCGCCAGAATCAGCACCGAGCTCCAGCTGGATCCTGGTGCTTATCCTGGCTCTTCCACTGAGCCTTGACAGCCCCGAAGAAGCACTGATCCTGGCACTTCCGCTGAGCCCTTACAGCCCTGCAGCTCCAGCCATCTCTTGCTCAGGCTTGTGCGGTGCTGCCACCAGTTCAGCTCATTCCCTTCCTCCGCTACTACTTTTCTAGTTATAGTCTCTACATGGTCCCCTATGGTGAGCTGGACTGGCAGTGTAGCTAGTGTGATGGGCATCCCCCCTACTATGGACACATCTAATTCACCGAAAGAGATCGGTTTCTTCAGCCTCCTCACTGGAATTCCCAAATTTCCCACTAATGTTGTGCTTATGAGGTAGTGGGTGCAGCCAGAGTCAATTAATGCACTGATTTCCACTCTCTTGGGCATGCCGGGGGCTAACAATTCTATTGTCCGGGTGAGGGGCATAATGGGTCCACTTATCAGGGCTTCGTCTTCTGAGTTGTCATCCAACGAGTTGGATGTCCCACCTGGATTGGTTTGAGTTCCCTTTCTTTGTTTGGCTGAGGCAGGGAACTTGATGATTTCCGTGCTCTTCATGGCCATCTCTTTTGGCTTCGCTGGAGTCTTCCCAGGTTTTCTGGCTTGAACTCGATCAGGTTTCTGGACAGGAATGCATGAGTGGCATTCAGTTGCACAGTGTCCCTCTTGCCCACATTTGAAGATGTCCTTTTGGCAGTTAGAGCTTGCTTCGATGGCTTGTGGGTTGGCTCACATGGTGACCTTCCCCATGATCTCCCCCCATATCACTGCCTTTTGGCTAAATTGAATTCTGCCTCTTCATCCAGAATGTACCAGTCTGAAGCCAGTTGGGGTCTCCTCAGGGGATGAAGGCATCATAGACGTCATAGTTCAGGCTGTCCTTGAAGTGGCTAATTAGGGTGTCTTCCAGCCAATTTTGTTTACTGGCTAGGGTGTACTCCACTACGGGTCACCTGCCTTGTTGTACAGTCTTTATTCACTCGTGCACTTTCCGATCAGCTAGGGGGTCTTCGAAACAGCATCTAAGAGCTGCCATGCATTGGTTGAAATTTTGCAGCTTTGGTGCATTACCATCATGGAAATCTACTACCCAGTCCACTGCAGTGCTGTCTAGGGCCGCTTGTACAATGCAAACCCAGGCCCAGTCACTTGCAATGTCATGGCCATATTCTTCCATGTAGTGTAGCACCTGGGTTAGGAAAAATCCCAGGCACCGTGGTACTTCACTTCCAGTGGCGGGAACTTTTGGATGGACTGATGTTTCCTTTTACGTTTGTGCCATCTTTCATCTCTGTCTGCAGTTGCTGCTCAGCGGGGGATGGCGGTGGTGACAGCTGTGGTTTCAGTGTTGTTTCCTGGAGGTTTTGGGACTGGTGGTTCAGCCCCCCCCCATCTGTTCATTCTGCGGAGCCCAGACCGACGATGCCCCAGCATGAGTTAGCTTTCTCTTCTCTCATGGAGTTGAGTGCTATTTTCAACATATCAATTGCTTGTTCCAAAAAATTGGCTAGAATGTGACAGTCAGGGCTAAAGTGAGAATTAAGAAATTAGATGATGGGAATTACCAGAGGGAGTATTTAAAAATGTTTGAATATGGTTAAAGAAATAGAAAGATTTTGAATATAAATGAAGATTAGTTTAAGAGGTCTTTGCAGTTTCCTCCCTCAGCACCAAGATAAGACAGATGGCCCCGAGGGATTCCATCCCCACCCCAAAGAGAATACATCAAAGCAGATAGGGAAGCATGCATCACAAATACTACAAACCCCTTTCCTCCCTCCTCCCCCTCCAGGGAGAATGGTAGAACCTGACAGCTAAAGCATAAAGAATATCTGAAATGTGGAAAATAATAAATGAAAGTTCTGACATGCCACCCCTCTAGAAAAATGAGAGACAGACAAAATAATAAAGGGGAGAGAATTGAAAAAATGACATTAATCAGGCTTATCTGGATAACAGGCATGTAACCTTTTTTGAAGGGGAAAGAAATTCAGACAAAGGGAAAGGAATTAAGAGCTCTGAACCAGCCAGGCAGCCTCGTCTCCATAAAAAAAAAACCTTGAGCACTGCCCGCTGAACCTTTATTCACCTGCAACATTACAAAACTCCATCCATCTCATAGAACATAGGATACATAGATATAATTGGATACATACATAGTGAGAACTTCTCAGGTGCCTATGAGATCATTACAAAAACAAGATACTAAAGATATATGTGAAAGCTCTATCATAGCGTTTCCCAAACCTCCCACATGCCAGCCTGCCTGTGAGCCAGGAGAGTATGCTCTGCACTGTAACCCACGTGGAGGTCAATTAAGGGGGTTTGGGAAAGCTGAAGGCTGAGAAACCAAATTCTTGGGAGGCCAAATTCTGGCTGTTCCCACATGTCCCCTTTTTTGTTTAATGACAGAAGCAGAATGTTCGAGATAAGCTTGCATAACGTGTAAATCTTTGGCGTTGAAGGTAGAGGTGTGGGATTGTTTAACAATAAGCGAACGGCACAATGCTAGCAAAGAGGGAATACATTGGATACAGCAACACAAACTAATCAATATAACTATAGTTAAGATACCATAAACAAATACATGTTTAAGCCAAGCAAAATCTGGTAGATATATTAAAATTGGCAAAAAGAGTATAATTTTGAATATTAGTAGCTGGAGCACAGACAGGAACAATGCAAGAACTAGTAACTTCATGAACAGAGGCAGACATTTTTAAGCAAAAATTACTCTGACCAGAAATATTGGCCAGTTGTAGCCACAAATTGAATTGTCCTCTATTTGCTAAATCTTCATGAATTCCTACAGCTGAAGGAATAAAAACCAAAAAACACAGCAACAGTCCAAGTGCTGAATTGGTGTTAAGTTGTGTGATAAATGCTGACAGGAAAAGTTCTGAGATCACAAAGGGCATCTGCATTGAGTGTTTTTAACATTCCCCTTGTTACTGGTGGCTGAGTTCCTGTTGGCTGCGAAGGTCTTTTACGCCTTCATGGTGTTTCACCCACCAGGTTTGGGTTCAATGTCAGAGCTGGATTGAACTCTGGGAGCGGACTGCTCAGCCTCTGGTGCCAGCTCATGTTTGGCTTGGAATGGCTTCACACACCTGGCAGGCACCCACACCGGTCCTGTAGGAGTAAGAACAGATGCATACCCCCTTCTCCAAGTAATCAATTCAGCTGGTCCCTTCCAGGTTGGCTCAGGCAGCTCCTTATATAGCACTTGTGGTCATTCCAGAGGAAGCTCCTTCCTAAAATGTCTCTCTGCAGGAGTATAAGCTTGATTAGTGGTCGTTAAATGATTCAAAGTAAATAACAATACTGGAATCAAAGATTTAAGATCTGAGGGAGTAATTCCCCTTTCTTTTAAATGTTTAAACAACAAAGCTTGAAATGTACCATGTGCATGTTCCACTATAGCTTGGCCTGAACTATTGTATGGAATGCCATGTTGGAGAGAAATATCCCAAGTGCTGCAAAATTGAGAAAAAGCATTAGAAGTATATGCAGGAGTGTTGTCTGTCTTTAAGACAAGTGGTCGTCCCATGACAGCCATGGCAGTGAGAAGGTGCTGAATAACATGAGAGGCAGTTTCGCTGCGAAGGGGGGTAACCCACACATAGCCAGAATAAGTATCTATGCAAACGTGAAGATAGAAAGCTGGAGAAAATTGCGGAACATCCATCTGCCAGACAGCATTGGCCTCAGTTCCTCTTGGATTAACAGCATCAAAGGGAAAAGAATGGGGGGAGGAGGAGCAAGAAGGACAGGCTGAGATAATATCACAAGCCTGAGAAAGTGGAATGTTAAAGGTAGCATGAAGAGATTTAGCATTCTGGTGAAAATAGGAATGGCTAGTCAAAGGGTCAGTAACCATTTTAAAAGAGTGGAGAGCATGCAGGAGAGTTTGAAAAGTAAGGAATAGAGAAAGCAAGTTATGGTCCAAAAGTGGGGATAAGTAAACAAATACCATATGGTTAAAAGATTGTAAACATATTGTGAGTCCACAATAAGATTAAAAGGAGTTATATCATGTAATTCAAAGACTAAAATTATTGCAGCAAGTTCAGCACGCTGAGAGGATGTTTGAGAAGCTGTGAACTTAGCTTGCCATTTGCCATGAACTTGCCAAACAACCACCCCACGGGTACGAGATCCATCTGTAAATAAAGTAATAGCAGTAGGAAGAGGGGTAGAAACCTGTGCAAACTGAAAAACAAAAGGCAATTCCTGTAATAAAATTAAACGTTGTTCCTTGGGGGGTTAAACAATACAGCTCCCACATAATCTACAAAGGCAATCACATAAGCATTAGACATTTGCATAAAGAAATCATGCTGATCCTTGGTGCAAGGCAAATGAATGACTAAAGGATCAAAGCCAGTTAACTGGAGCGCGCGATGCCGTACCTTCATTAAAAGATCAGAATATAACACATCGATGGAAGATACATTTTTAGCTGGTGTGTGTGGCAAATACAACCATTCTACAATGCATATAGATTTAAGCGTTTCAGGAAAAAATAAGATAGCAGTTGGCTGTAAAGGAGTATGGAAAAAGGCTGCTGACAATGATCCTAAAAGAGAAGCTCTGTTAATCATAACTACGAAGGGCAGAATTGATTTGATGAAGGCAATGCCGCATCGCCGTGGAGACTGGAATCCGTGCGTCAGGGGTTAAATGACCTTGCAAGGCAATAAAAAGTGGACGCAACAAAGCAGTAGTTAACCCTAAAAATGTTCTAGCCCAATTCAGATGTCCTAAAAAAATTTGCAATTGTACCAGAGTAAAATGAGATGGAACGCGCAGAGCTGGAACAAAAGGAGAAAAAGAAAATTGAAGCATCCGATGACCTAAATATAGAAAGGGAGGTTTTATTTGAACCTTCTCAGGGGCAATGACAAGTCCCGATTTAGCCAAGATTTCCTGTAAGGTTAGTAAGCAGTTAACAGGTAAAGACTTTCCAGCTAGCAAGATATCATCCATAAAATGGTAAGCAAAGCATTTTTTGTCTTTGGCTGGATGAACTACAGCTGCAAGAGCTGTAGCTAAAAGTTCTGTCTCATGAGATTCAGTTTCAATGTTCTGACCCAATTTAATCATCTGAGCAATGGTAGTCTCAGGTTTGGAATAAATTGCTTTCAGGGCTGTTTTGCAGTCCTGATTACTATTTTCAAATGCCAATTGTTCCATCAGAACGTCAGCAGCAGTTTCATTTTGAGCCTTCTCAGGGAAAAGCCCTCGAGTGAAATTGCTTTGCAACCCATCTTCTGTAACACTTCTTTTCAGCTCTTTGTAAACTGCAAATGGGACAGACTCATGGACTTGCTGATTTTGAGCGTTTTGGACCATGGGGCAGACAGCCATTAATGGTAATGCCTCCTGGACGTCCTCTGAATTCCAGAGGCCAATACAGACTGCACCATTTGCTGAATAGCAGTCTGTGTTTGAGGCTGTTGAAGGTCCAATTTTTGCTGACTCTCAGAGCTCCACTGCCGTGAAGAATTATAAGACAGTGGTGGCTGAGGGTCTGGGGGGTACAGGATTGGTGCCTCAGGAAGTATTAATTTTGGAGGGTACAAGAGAGGATTGGACCACTCAGTAATAGCTTTACAGCAGAGTTGCCAAGTGTATAGTACTGATACTGGAGTGGTTGCAGCCCAATGCAAATCTTTCCCAATTTCTTGCCAATCATTGGGATTCAAAGACCCAGCTGCAGGATACCAAGGGCATAATTTACCAATAATCTTAACCAGCTCCTCTACATCCTTTTTATAGAGTTTAACTGTTTGCGTAGTCCTTGTCAACAAATTGCAAAGGTCAGATACCTGTTTTTTCTGTCCTGTTGAAAGAGAAGTCCCCATACTTACCTCGTTGATTCCTTAAATGGAATGAATAGTTGAACTTACCTTGTTGATTCCTTAAATGGAATGAATAGTTGAATGCGTTTGTTTAGCTCCTGCTGAGCAAAGGTAAGCCAGAAGTTACAGTTAACCTCACATGCATCACGTCGGGGTCACCAGATGAAGGGGAAAGAAATTCAGACGAAGGGAAAGGAATTCAGACGAAGGGAAAGGAATTCAGATGAAGGGTTGATAGAGAGCTCTGAACCAGCCAGGCAGCCTCGTCTCCGTAAAAAAAAAAACCTTGAGCACTGCCCGCTGAACTTTTATTCACCTCCAACATTACAAAACTCCATCCATCTCATAGAACATAGGATACATAGATATAATCGGATACATACATAGTGAGAACTTCTCAGGTGCCTATGAGATCATTACAAAAACAAGATACTAAAGATATATGTGAAAGCTCTATCATAGCATTTCCCAAACCTCCCACATGCCAGCCTGCCTGTGAGCCAAGAGAGTATGCTCTGCACTGTAACCCACGTGGAGGTCAATTAAGGGGGTTTGGGAAAGCTGAAGGCTGAGAAACCAAATTCTTGGGAGGCCAAATTCTGGCCGTTCCCACACTTTTTAGCAATCTAGGGGCTCTGACATGTTTCTTGTGTACCCACTCATTTTGGGACAGTGGGAGGTCTTTCCATGCTACCAGGTATTGAGTCAATCCATGATGTTTTCTGGAGTCTAATATCTCTTTGATTTCAAAATGTTGTTCCCCTTCTACCATAATGGGCTGTGAGGGGCTTCTGCTGGCCTTAAGGGAGAAGTTAGCTCCCATTTAAGCAGGCTGCAGTGAAACACAGAGTGAACTTGTCTAAATATTTTTGGAAGTTCCAATTCCACTGTTATTGGGCTAAGTATGTATTTTATGGGAAATGGTCCTACAAATTTTGGGCTCAGCTTTTTTGAGGTCTGCAAAGACTTTAGGAATTTGGTTGTGAGATATATTTTCCCCCTAGTTTGAATGGTTTCAGTTCCATTCGTTTTTATCTACCTGTGCTTTATAAGCCTCCCTCACCTCATCCAAAGCTTTTCAGAGTTCTAAAGGAGCTGTCAGATGTTATCTCAGAACCACTGTATCATATCTTTCAAAAATCCTGGAACACTGGGAAGTTATCTGAGGATTGGAAAAGAGCTGATGTGGTCCCCATCTTCAAAAAAGGGGGAGAAAAAAAACTAGACCCAGAAAACTACAAATCAGCCTAGCATCAATATCTGGGAAGGTACTGGAAAAGATAATAAAAAAACAGATATGCAAACATCAAGAAACAAATAACGTTATAACTAAAAGCCTGTAAGGGTTTGTTAAAAACAGATCATGCCAAACCAATCTTACTTCATTCTTTGACAAAGTGACTAAATAAGTAGATCAGCAAAATGCTGTGGACATAGTATACTTAGACTTCAGCAAGTCATTCAACAAAGTAGACCACAACCCACTTCTTGATAAGCTAGAAAAATGTGGGATAGGCAGCATCACCACCAGATGAATTTATAACTGGCTGACAAACTGTACTCAATGAGTCATCCTTAATGGTACTACATCTACATGGAGGGAAGTAAGCAGTGGGATGCCACAGGGTTCTGTCTTAAGCCCAGTACTCTTCATAAATAATTTAGGGGAGAGAATAGAAATTTGCAGATGACTCTAAACCAGCAGAAACAGTCAACATCCCAGCCTGCCTTCCATTGAGGATCTGAACCAGAAAGAGGGCTGAGAAAATATCTACAGACCCCTCACATCCTCTATATAATCTATTTCAACTTCTCATCTCAGATGCCGTTATAGAGAATTGAATGCCAAAACAACCAGACATAAAGATATTTTTCTCCCATGCCATCACTTTGCTGAACACTTAATTACCACAGCATTATCTTATTTCTCATCTTTTCTCATTTTCTTATCTTTCCTTCTATCTTCTCCTATTGGTTTCTTATGATTTATCAATTGTTGTTTGTAACTTATAAGTAATGATTGTAACTATGATTATGACCTGTGGCCTATTACTTTCTGCTTATTTGTACAGTATGAACTTATACACTGGAGACCAATTTTGTGTGTGTCTGATCACACTTGGTCAATAAAGCTATTCTATTCTATTCTATTCTATTCTATTCTATTCTATTCTATTCTATTCTATTCTATTCTATTCTATTCTATTCTATTCTGTTCTGTTCTGTTCTGTTCTGTTCTGTTCTGTTCTGTTCTGTTCTGTTCTGTTCCGTTCTGTTCCGTTCTGTTCTATTCTATCCAAATATAGGTGTAGAAAAGATAAATACTGTGATAATAAAAACCATTTGTGTGAAAGTGAAAAGTTTCTTCACTTACAGAGCAAGAGCACTACATATAATTATTGTACATTATGTGTTCATGTTCCACTGTCACTAAGCAACTGAGAATCTTTGAATATATGAAGCATCATTCCTTTGGTGGTTTGCCATTGCCTTTATTTATTCCAGCTATAGAAAGAAGCACTTCATTTTTTTTTTTAAAAAAATAGCTTCGCAGTTGAGCCTATGATTTCTGATTTTAATGTAAGTTATTAAATCTTATTAAATCTTTGCAGTTTTAATGGAAGTTATTAAATCAAGTTAAAAATTAACCATGGCTTCTCAAGTCACTGCAAGACATTTTCATTCTTATTCATGCCTAAGTCCAGTTGATTCACTTCACAAGATGCATCTAAACCAGCACAAAGATTTGTTGAAAAGAATGTATATGCCTTTTGTACGGGGACCTGAAGACAGGCATTTCTTTGCCAGTTTCCAAGAAAAGGACAGTAATACTTTTCTTAAATCCAATACTTTCCTTCCTCCTGAAGATAAGAGCTACCTTCTAGCACCGCATCGGGATGATGTGCCAATAATCAACCCTTGTTCAGGATCCTCGAGCCCAGGTGGTAAAGTTGACCAACAAATCTTAGATAAGAAAACTTATGAATCCCTGCGAGATGGGAAAGATACACATTCTTCAAAGCAGGCACCTGTATTTTACAGAAGAGTCCAAACTGCTGATAGGAGACCCTTACTCTTGAAAGAAATAAATCAGGACCAGTGGTGGAATTCTAGAGCAGTAGCTGATATTTCTGTCAGATCGAGACTTGGAGGTAAATATTGTTGCCATTATAATTGCCACTGTCAGTATTTGTGTGTGTCTGTGTGATTTTTTTTTCTGTTCTATTATATCAATTCTCAGAACTGTCTAGTTAAGTCCCAGCAGTTTTCTTGACACAGTTCTTCAAAAGTGATTTTGCATTTGCCTCCTTCCTAGGGCTGAGAGAAAGTAACTGATCCAAGGTCACCAGCTGCCTCTGTGCCCAAGACAGGAGAGTAACTCACAATCTCCCAGTTTCTAGCCAATTCTCCCACAATATTGTTTGGTTTAATGAAAAACAGCAAGCTGAGATTGCAATCAGGAACTGAAAGAACATGTAGTTCAATCAATTGTTCTATGTGGGAATCCAAATTAAAGTATGCATTTCAAAATCAGGCTTTGCTTGAAATGATCTAGCAAAGGGAATCCATAACCTATCTTGTAAGTAATATTAATAAGCTTCATTTACAAAATCTTACAATTTTTCCCCTTAACATTTAACTGAAATCAGCCTTTCTGTTATATGCAGGGTTGAAAAAGAATAGACACTGTACTCTCTTTTTATTACATTCTTTCAAATATTGTAGAGTTTTATCATATATATTATACACTACTAAAATTCTTATTATCATGATATTTAACTGGGTGAAATATATAATTGCCCAACAATTTTTAAACCAGACTACCTTTGAACCAAAGCACCTCAAATGGTCTAACTTACAGAATGCATCCAAAATTTAGGACTCATGATTCCCAAGGGAATGAAAATTGAAGAATTTTTGTTGCTTCAGTGCTACTGGCTGCTGCTGCACTGCTAGGCTGAATGAAGTCACATGATCTTCATTCTTGACATTCTGTGGCAGTTTTCTGGCCAATCTTGCAATCGCTCACTCTTTCCCAGCCAGCAGCAATGACATATTTGCCTAATGGGATGAGATGGGTTAAGAAGGAAAGGGAAACACCCTTCCCAGCTTACTCCAACCCTCCCTGCCATGTGCCATTCCTGAATAACTTGGTAATTTACAACCCCTATGCATTCTTCCTGACCTGTGTCATTTACCTTCATGTCCTATCTGATCTGCATAGTATCTCTTGCACACCTCCAGGCGCCCTTCCCAATCTATGCTGCCCTCCCCCACGGGAATCCCCACTGACCTGCTTAGCATTTTTGGCACACACCCATGCACCCTTCTAACTCATTTGGCACCTTTCTCACAGTCTCATGTATTGTTCCTTATCTGTACCCCTGTGCACCCCCTTAATCCCTTCTTCACAACAGCCACTTACCTGTTTACTGGCCTTCAATTTGCAAATTCCTGCTGGCTTTTCCACCAACTTTCTCCCTGTACAAGATAAATGGGGAAGCTAGCAGAAATTCTGGAGAGGGAGGGAGGGAAAGAAGCAAGGAAGATAATGATCGTGTCAAGTTTCCACTATTGATTCTGATGAAGCAAATATGCTAGAGCCACTCTGATTTCTAATGTGAAACTTTATTGGATACAGCCTACCAGCACTAAAGAATGGAAAACTAGCTCTGCAATATGGTGGGAAAAAGATAATTAAAAGAGTAAGACTTTCCCTCCCCTCTCTGACAGGTCAGGTCACATTGTCCAATTAATCCCCAAACTGGTGTTATGAAAAGAATGTTTCTGTTTGCCACAACATTCCTCTGGTGGCCTTGGTTCCCATCAAATAAAATCCACCTGAGCATTCCAAACCTTCCCCTCCCCCCTCGCAACTCTAGGCAAGCTAGAAGCAGCATGGCAGTTCTAACGTAAGCAGTCTTCATAGCTTGACATAAGGGTTAATGATGAGGTAGGTAGGTTTCTGATGCTCCCTGCCAGCTTCCCACAAGGAAACTCAATGAATAAATCAACAAAAAAATCATAAGTCGCACCCACTGCTTTTTTTTGCCACTCATGGTCAATGACCCCATGAATAGTCCTTCTTCACAGAATTGCATTATATCCAGATTTATCTAACCTCTTGATCATACTCATTTATTTGAGGATTCATGTGCATTTTATTTCATAAAGTTCTTTGTATTTATTGCTGCCAAACTTTATTCAGATAATTTCTACAATCTATCAAAAGCAATCTTTTATTTGATTTTTGCCTCTTGGTGTGCCCATAGGCCAATTCTATGCTGCCATCTGTTTTTGTGCAACCCATGAGTTAAGTTTGGATGGTTACACAACAGATCACCAGGACCAAGCCTTTGCAATTATCCCAAAGTGAGGGCTGAATCAAGAAGTGGATCCAAGGCAACTTGGGCTCTTGTTGAGTTTCTGTGACCTCCTTGCTAGCAGGCTGGCTCTGTCCAATGACTATCACACTTCTTGACTTACATGCTGCTAGCCATGCCCATGAAGGCAGAGCAGGGTCAGAATCTGGCTCTTTACAGAGAAAATTTCCCAACCCTTATGCTAGGGCGTTTGTTATTCATTTCTTCATATTTGTATCATCTGCAGATTTGATAAACATTCCTTCATATCCTAGCTATTCCACTAATAAAATATAAAGAGTACAAGGTCTGGATTTTAAACTTTTGGCACATCACTCAATATCTCCCTCCAGTTTGGTCAGAAGAAGTTAATAAGTTGATGTTTTTTGAGCCAGCTTCGTAAGTATTACAGAGGGTAGTGAGCACAGCACAAGACATTGTGGGCTGTTCCCTGACACCACTGGATGACATCGCCAGGGCTCGTTGCATTGGAAGAGTGAGGAAGATTCTCAGGGATGACTCACACCCTGGACGGTATCTCTTTACTCTCCTACCATCCGGTAGGAGATATAGGAATATAGCCAGCCGTACCAACAGGCTGAAAAATAGCTTTTATCCGTGGGCTGTTAGGTTTTTAAATGGGACATAATCTTATGCAGAATTAACTTGGGAGGCTGGTGTGTGGTGTAGTTGGTTCACATGGTGTGGTAGGATGGAGGGTTTGTTGTCACTGTGTGTTGGGGGGAGAGAGCACGGGGGGAGGCTCAGCTAATCTCAATGTACACATGTTGTACTTTGACAATAAAGGTTTTATTATTATTATTATTATTATTATTATTATTATTATTATTATTATTATTATTATTATTATTATTATTATTATTATTATTATTATTATTATTATTATCTTATCTACTTATCTGTTATGCTGGAGGTCCCCAACCTTTTGAGCACCAGGGACCAGTTCCACAGAGAGAGGTTTTTCTGTGAACCAGAGAGGGCATGGTTTTATGTACTGCCTGCATCCTGTTGATGGGGCTTTGCTTGTTTGCATGGATTGGTTTCTGGCATGCTGCAGCCCGGAGACCCCTGTTTTATGCCATCCAGCCCACGCTTAACTACCTTGCTAATAAGTATAGAGTGTAGAGTACACTATATACTTTTGTTAAATGGTTTCCTAATAAATATGAGTATTTTCACAAGGTGTCCAGGACGTTACCCAAGGAAAAAATAAAACAAAATTATTTTGGCAAAAATCTGTTTTTACAAGTTTGTGTTTGACAGGTAATCATTTTTTCAGGTACATAAGGATTGCATTATGATCTGCCTCTGAATTTTACCAGTTATTGATGCCAGATTAGTTGATTAATAGTTTCCAGAATGTCTTTGCTGTCCTTTTTGAAAATAAGGAGACTATTTGTTTTCCTCCAATAATTTGCTATGAGACCTGATTCTTATACTAAGCCAAGTAGCTATTATCAAAATAATTATCCAATGTACCATGCCCCACTTTCAATCATCCTTTTCCATCAAAAGAAAGCAGGAAAATGAAAGAGGGTGTTTCCATCATAAATTATCTGTTTATTGCTGTCTCATTACTCATTGGAATACTTGTCATTTTATCTTAACTTTCCTTCTAATACGTATTACTCATTAGAATTCAAAAAGACTTGGTCTTTCAATTAACAGTCTTCTGTCTAGGTTGGTAGCAAGAAAGTCTGACATGTACCACCCAAGATATTTCAAATATATGTTTAAGGATCTGCCTTAGCTATTCCCCCAGGAAAGTACAACTCAGGAAACAAGCATTGTTTCAAAGAGGATCTTTTACTGAGAGAAAGTGATTGCAGAGTAAAAAGGTGGAATCTGAAGTCCCCATGCAAAAGAGTTAAGCTAAGTCAGCCTGACCCCAGTGCCCCAGTCTATCAGGAGCCAATTTGCAGATGCAAAGATGTTATGAGAACTTCAAGTTGAAAAGGTAATAAGTGACTGTTTTCCCAGGCACCGGTTAGCAGGAGGGAACACAGATGGCCTCAAGGGCCATCTCTAGACACTAGGGCATGGGTGTCAACTCACTGTGTCACGTGATGTGTTGCAATGTATTGTGACTTTTTTCACATTGTTGGAGCTGGGATGGGCATGGCCTCTGCATGATGCAACCAGCCTGCAGGCCAGCAGTTTGACATCCTTGGTCTAGGGAATTTTACATGTTTCTTTTGCACCCATTCCAGCGCGGTCCCAGGGCGATCTTTCTATGTTACTAGGTACTGGGTGACTCCCTGGTGTGTGCATGAGTCTAGGATCTCCTTGATCTCAAAATGCTGTAGTCCCTCCACCATAATAGGCTCAGGGACTAGAGGAGGTGCCGGCCTTAAGAGCCAAATCACTTCTGGTTTAAGGAGCTGCAATGGAATACTGGGTGGAACTTTCTTAATGATTTTGGCGATTCTAATTCTATGGTGACTGGGTTAATAATTCACTTTATAGGAAAAGGCCCTATTTATTTTGGGCTAAACTTCTTTGAGAGTTGTGAGGACTGTAGGAACTGGGTGGACAGGTATACATGGTACCCAATGTGGAATGGTTTAGGTTCTATTCTTCTTTTGTCAGCTTGTAAGCTGACTGGGCAACTGCCAAGGCATTACACACTACAGGCCATGTGTTTTTCAATTAATTAATCCACTCTTTTAAAGAGGGAATTGTGGCTTTCTGGACTGGTAATTCAGGGATTGGGTTAAAATCTTGCCCAGTTGCCACTTGAAATGGTGTGAAGCCTGTGCTGCTGTACAGCATTATTATAAGCTACTTCAGCAAATGGCAAGAGGTCTGTCCAGTCATCTTGCTGATAGTTAATAAAACAGCACAGGTATTGATCCAGTACTGAGTTGGATCATTCTGTCTTGCCATTTGTTTGAGATTGGTGACTAGAATTGAGGCCTTGGTCAGTTCCTAAGAGGTCCAGAGAAGCTCTCCAGAACTTAGACGTGAATTGGACCACCCTGTCTGAAATAATACATTGTGGTGCCCCATGTAGGTGGTCGATGTGATGTAGGAACTTCTTTGCCAATACTTTAGCTGTGGGAATTTTCTGGCAAGGGATAAAGTGGACTTGCTTGGAGAATAAGTCAATCACAACCCAATTTACAGTGTTGCCCAAGAAGCTTTCTGGAAGCTCCACAATAAAATCCATGAAAATATCTCTCCAGGGTGCTGAAGGTTCAGCTACTGTTTGAAGTGGCCCAAGTGTTTTTCCCTGCCTCCATTTTGCTGAAACTCAGATGGGGCAGCTGGAACATAACTTTCAATGTGCTTTTTGAGCAAGGGCCACCAGAACTGCCTTTGAGGATGTGTAGGGTATTCACAAACCCAAAATGTCCCACAACTTTCAAATTGTGGCATGTTTGCATGATATTTAGTGTTTGGTTAGCTGTAACATATTGTTTTCCACCTACCCATGCCAGTCCATCCTGCACAGAGCAAAGATGTTTGTGGCTGAGCCATTTGTCTGTTTCCAAGGCTTTTTAAAATTTGCCTGCAATAACATTGTCCACAGATGTTTTCCATTTGTGCTGTGCTTTGGTGGTTACCTGGGCCACCAGTTGATTTATAGGAAGAAGGGACTTTGTTATTTCTGCCCTGGAGCTGTTGTGTTGCAACATTCTTGATAGAGCATCAGCCAAGAAGTTTTTTCCCCCCTGGTAGGTAGCACAGGGTGAAGTTGAATTGGTGGAAGCATTGACCCCACAGTGGTTGCTTTCTGGGGGTGAGGGTGAAGGTTGTTTCAGAGATTCCAGGTTTTTGTGATCAGTCCAGACCTGGAATGGGATTTTGCTACCTTCTAAGAAGTGCCTCCATGTAAGGAGAGCCCATCTATCTGCAAAAGCCTCCTTTTCCTACACTGCCCACTGTTGCTCTGTTTTGGTCAGCTTCCATGATGTGTATGCACATGGTTGTAGGTTTCCTTCCTCATTGTCTTGCAACAGCACAATCCTCACTGCTACATCACTGGCATCCACTTGGATGACAAAAGGGTCTGGGTGTTTCAGCATCGGCTCAGCAGAAAACAATCTTTCCATGGTCCATTTCAAAGGTTGGCTGGATTTTGGTTTGTTCCACCCCTTCCTTTTATTTTTAGCAAGTTGGTGATGGGGAGGGGTATTTGAGCAAATGAAGCAATCAACTGCTGGTAAAAATTAGCCAATACCAGGAAGTTTTGTAGCTGTTTCCTGGTTTGGGCAGGTGCCCATTCCACTACCACCCGCACCTTCTCTAGGTCAATTTTGATACCTTTATGGGAGATTCAATATCCTAGATAGTAAAAAACCCACTGGGCACTGAGCATCACACCCCTCCTCGAAGGAGACCCCACTGGGAAATGGCACTGACTGTGAGGGGAGAGCAAGTGCCAGAAATACCAAAAGAATACCAGGACTTAAAAGATGTATTTAGCTAATGTGGGTCAGATGAACTCCCCCCTAACCAACCCCTCAACTGCACCATTGAGATTGTCCCTGAAACTAAGTTGCCAAAGCCTAATTCTGCCTAATGTAAGGACCTGCTTCACCTATTCCCCAAAGAAAGCACAGCTCAAGAAACAAGCATTGTTTCAAAGAGGATCTTTTACTGAGAGAAAGTAATTGCAGAGTAAAAAGGCGGAATCTGAGGTTCTTGCATAAAAGCATTAAGCTAAAAGCCCCATTTTGTCAGCCCCACCTCAGTGCCCCAGTCCATCAGGACCCAATCCACTGGCACAAAGATGTTATGAGAACTTCGAGTCAAAAAGGTGATAAGCGACCGTTTTCCCAGGTGCCAGTCAGCAGGAATGAGCACAGATGGCCTTAAGGGCATTTCCTCTTCTCTAATTCCTCCTTCCCTAATTCTCATGTGAATACATCAAAGCAAAAGTAAAAACAAATGCTAGCAATACAGAAACATCTTCAATTGACAACCATTTGTGCTCCCCCTCCCCTTTCTTATGGCAGCATTCCAAAGATACCTGACAATATGTTTCACCAAGTTCCTTCAGAAGCTTATGATGTACTTCATTTATCCTTCATTTAAACTAATTCAAAGCACTGTATATACATATTCCTCAATTATGTTTCTATCAGTTTCAAACTTCAGTCCTGCCCCTTCATCTCTGCTAATGCTCTACCAATACTCTTTTGAAAAAACAAGTCAAAATAAGAGTTGAATAGTTGCTTTTCCTTTCTTTCTATTAGCATTTTTCAACCTTGACTAAGCAATGAATATATCCTCTTCTTATTCCTTTTCTTTTTAATACATTTGAACATACCTCACTTTTTTATTCTTAGTGTCTTTTACCAATTCAGTTCATTCTAAGATCTTATTTGGCTTGTAAAATCTTTACAGTTTTAAGCTCCCTTCTTGTGATGAAGTATCCTTTTTGGTGATGTGTCCTTTTATCACTTTCACTTTCTTATATATGTTTTTTCAGTGTTTGGATGATATGTTGTTATTTCACTAAGTTATTCTTTTCTCTGCTATGTTCTATTGGTTTTTCTGTGGAATTGTTTGCAATTGTAATTTTATTATCTCTGTTTCCAAGAACTTTCATCCATCATAGCCTCATTCTGCTGTGGATTCTATCCTAAAATTTTATTATTAAGTTTTATTTAACCCTTAGTAGGCACTCAGTTATAGCCAGCTTTGGTTTCTTTAATATCATTACACAAGTTAATGAGTCTAATTAGCATATGTTTCTTTAGTTTCCATGGAAGTGAGACAACAAATATCTTGATTTTGTTGTTGTTTTCTTTTTACAGTCAAAACTGAATCCTCTGCTTTTCAAATAACCACACTCATATTCAAGAGTGTTTCTTTCTGTCTCCCCACCCCTCAAATATGTTTTTTTCCATAACTGCCTCAAGATCTTTTCAAATTGTACCAGTGGAGGATATATTCACTATATCTTATTTCAGGTTTTCATTCTTTTTTTAAAAGGTTTTATTGAGTTCCTAATTTTACATTTAAGTATTTAAAAAGCAACATGGCGGCTGGGTTGACTGATAATTCAATGACATACAGATATCTTTAATACAAATCTCAAAATATCACTTTAAATATTTCCTCTCTTTTCCCCTTGTATTTACTGTCTCATTTTTAAACTAATACAGTTCTTATTATGTCAATTAAATAAAAATAACATTCTTACATTTATCAATAATTTTTAGTTTATCTGTCAGAATCCAGTTAGATTTCATTTCTACCTATCTTCTCTGATTAAAAATCTAACAATTACGTTCTCCTGGATTCTGTCATACTAAAAAAGGGGAGGGGGAATGCATGGGGACGTTTATTACTTTCACGTCCTGTCTTCACTACAAAGTAACCTTTTGTTGATTCACTCTGGGTATACTAAACATAACAATGTAGCCATCTGCCTTTCATCCTATGCCCCTCTTCCCTGTACCAACAGTGAGGGAAAAGGGGAGGGGGAAAGATACAACACTTGGAGTCTAGACAATAAAAGGATTGAATGATCGTGCCAATTGAGCTGGACTGATATTATCTTTCCTGAAATAAACACCTAGAATATGCCAGTTTGGATCGCCCAGAAGAACTGCAGGTTGGGATGGGGGGGGGGGGAGCTGCTTGGGAACACTTTAAAACATTGAATGATGGGGAGAACTCCCCAGATCCAATCTAGCATGTCTTCAATCTTAATAAGGATTCCTGTTAGAAGAAAATATTTCCAAGAGTTCTGTCTTCTTAAGATGTAGATTGAAGTGGGTCCTTAAATTAGACTGGATCTGGGATAATAGTCAACCTGGAAGGGAGAACCTTGCCCGGGGACTTTGCAAAAATTAAAATGTCAGAAGATGAGGAAGGGAAGGGAGAAACTCTCCCAGAGAAAGAGCCATTTCCCCGACTGGAACCCTGCCAGCTGTCAGGATCTGAAGTGTTATACTCCTCAGGAGACGAGATGGAGGAGACGTGTAACCACAAACCTCAGTGGTCAATGGGCATTGGAAAGAAAAGCGAGTGGGAAAAGAAATCAAGAAAAGTGACCCTGAGACGGGGGCCCAACCAACCAGAAGGAAATTGGGCACAACACACTAACTGGATCCTCGAGAAAGCTATTGACCTAATGAAAAGAACCCTCAGCGCCCTGGGAGAGGAAAGTTCTGAGCCCCATGGCCAGCACCCAGAATGGCAGTTCGAGAGATGCTGAGGGGGGAGTATAACCTGTAGTCCCAGGGACATCCACTGATCCAGTAACAACCATTTCAGTAGCCCCCATTCCCCACTGAACTGCAGATGGTGATCCGGATGGAAGACAATACCACTGATGACTAAGGCACTGATCAATTCAAAGACTTCCACTGCTGGACGCAAAATTCAAGGGGGAGCTGACATGTTTGGGATTTTTCCTAACCCAAGTCCTCAACTACATGGAAGAATATGGCCAGTACATCCCCAGCGACAAAGCCCATATTAGGATTGTTCAATCTCCTCTGGAAGGACCGGTCGCAGATTGGGTGGTGAATTTGCATGACTCCGATGCCCCAGAGCTCAATGACTTCAACCTGTCCTCTCTGAGAAGGCGATTTGAGGATCCCCTGGCTGAATGCAAAGCCTGCAAAAGTATCAAAACGATGAGGCAAGGCAGACGGCTGGTAGCCGAATATATGCAAGAATTCCAGGCGATTGCCAGTAAGCTGAACTGGCCAGAAGACATCCTTCTTAGCCATTTCAAAGATGGCCTAAATTACAATGCCTGCCTGCCCCAGGGGGACCCACAACAACTCGACGAATGGTACGTTCTGGCAGAGAAAGCAGAGATCGACCTACTGAAAGAACACTGCTGCGGAAAACAATGGAGCCAGTGAAGCCACTGGCAATGGCCAAGAAACCAATGGGTTGTTTCAAATGTGGGACAGAGGGGCATTGGGCCATAGAATGCCACTCGAAAGCCCCCCCAGCATAACCCAGACAGATCACCAGCCAGCAAATCTGGGAAGTCCCCAGAGAAGCCAAAAGAATCAGCCATAAAGGCTGTGGAATCCCCAACCTCTGCTCAATGCAGGGAAGGAACTCCTGCCTACACTGCAGGTCCGGTGGATGCCACACACGACAGCTCGGAAGGTGAACCCCTGGTAAGTGGACCCATTGCAGCCATCCTCAAGACAGTGACTATATTAATTCCCTCCATGCCCGAAGCTGTCAAGGTGAAAGTCTTAATAGATACTGGCTGCACCTGCTGCCTCATTAGCCTGACTCTAGTGGGATGTGGTGGCTCAGTGGGTTAGGATGCTGAGCTTGTTGATCAGAAGGTCAGCAATTTGGTGGGTCAAATCCCGAGTGCCGTGTAACAGAGTGAGCACCTGTTACTCATCCCAACTTATGAAAACCTAGCAGTTTGAAAGCACGTAAAAATGCAAGTAGAAAAATAGGGACCACTATGGTGGGAAGGTAACAGCATTCTGTGCACCTTTGGTGTCTAGTCATGCCGGCCACATGACCATGGAGACGTCCTCGGACAAGTGCTGGCTCTTCGGCTTTGAAACGGAGATGAGCACTGGCCCCTAGAGTTGGAAACGACTAGCACACATGTGCGGGGGAACCTTTACCTTTACCTAGTGGGAAATCTGGGCATTCCGTTGAGGAGGCTAGAACAACCAATCTCATTTGGCCAGTTAGATGGGTCCATAGCGGGGGGGGGCAGTGACAGCTACCCTAGCCACTTTACCAGTCCACCTATCCCTGTGGAACCATGAGGAAGACATAACGTTCATAGTGACCCCAGGCATGGAATGCCCGATGATGCTGGAGATGGAATGATTAAAGAGGTGGAATCTCTGGGTAAATTGGAGGACAGCAGAAATCAACTTCCCAAAGGGGGACCCCATGGACTTAAAACCTCAAGGGGATCAACCAAAATTAAGAAGGGAAAAAGCATCCATGGGAGAAGAAAAGGGGCTACATGAAATACCAGAGGAATGCAGAGATCCTGCTGAAGTGTTCAGCGAGGAGAGGGCAGATGAGCTTCCCTTCCACCAACCCACGGACTGTGCCATAGAGTTCAAGCCTGGGGCAAAACTCCCAAAACCCAGATTATACTCCATGAGCCCAAAGGAGAAGGAGGAAATGGAAGGATTCATAAAGAAAAACCTAGAAAGGGGGTTCATTGAGCCAGCCAAGCCTAAAGTGGCTGCTCCAGTTCTTTTTAGAGAGAAGGATGGCTCTTTACACTTGTGCATGGATTGAACACAATCAGTGAAAGCAACCTATACCCCTTATCCCTCATGAAGGACATGTTATCACACCTCTCAAAAGGATTTTTTTTTACTAAACTAGATCTAAGGGAGGCGTATTACCGCATTTTTTTGGATCTTCCGGTGGCTCCGCGGCGACGGAGACAGCCTTCCCGGGCTGCCCGCGGCTCAGCTGTTGTTTTTTCGCCCGAAACAGCGCCGATCAGCTGTTCGGGCGAATTTGAAGCCCCCTCCTCGGGAGAAGAGGAGGGGGTGAGGCCCCAGGTAGGGGTAGAGTTCTCCGGGGCCGCCTGAGCTTGGAGCTTGGGCGGCTGAAGGATTGAACTCCCCCGAAGCCTGGGTTGCTCCCAGCTGGCTGGCGTCTCTGCTCCGGACTTCTTGGAGCAGAGCCAGGCGTCTGCGACCACCCCTGCCTGAAGAAAGGACTATGGATTAAAGGAGCAGGCAGAGCGGTACAAGAGGAAAAGGTGAAGAGGATTATTTTATTATACTCTCGAGCTTGATGGACTTTTTAAACTTTTAGTGAAAGTGCGTCACAATTGAAAAGTAAAAGATGGCGGCTAAACCTCCCCCTAAAACTCTTCGGAGTGGTGGATCTTCTCCGGTGCAACAATCATCATTACAGGCGTTGCACCCTCCTGATGTATTGACACCGAAGGACTTACGAGATGCTTTGGATAAACTTTTGGAATCAATTAATCAATCAATGGCTGATAAATTTGCACAGATGGAGGAGAAATTGGAGAAACTGGAGGAGAGAATGGAAGAGAGGATGGAACAGAAGCTCAGCGTGATGAAGGTAGACATTTTGTCTTCAGTGCATAAAGTGGCGGAATGTGTGGAAGATTTAGATGAAAAATTGGATGATTTGACTCAAAAGAATGAAATATTAGAAGTTAAAGTACGGGAGAATGAAAACTTAAGAGACAAAATGGAAAGGGAGTTAAGCCTTGCCCAATATTACCAGATGCAGTTTGCTGTTAGAATCAGAGGTTTAAAAGAGAACATTAAGGAAGATTTAAAGCAGCTGGTTTCTGAGGCTTTTGAAGTGGTATTGAATCAGCCAGCATCTGAAATAAGAGCAGCTATGGATAAAGTGTTCCGTGTAAACTCATGGATTGCCAGACAGAGAAAGTTGCCTAGAGATGTGGTGGTTTACTTCACAAAAAGAGAAATCAGAGATGAAGTTATACAAGCTGCCTATGATGCTAAAGTTGTGATTGCTGATCAAGAAGTTTTGGTTTTAAAAGAGATCCCTCCAAAGATTTTGAGGAGAAGGAAGGATTTTACATTTCTTGTGCAAGAGCTCAAGCAACGAGATATAAGGTTCAGATGGGAGATTCCAGACGGGCTGATGGTGATGTATGAAGGCAAAAGGTACCGGTTGATTACTGTGAAGCAAGCGTGTGATTTCTACAATACTGTTTTAAAAGCAACCCCATTAACACTTCTGGAAGCTGCAAAGGGATCGGGAGAAGGAGAAGGAGAACATCAAGAGGATGAAACTGAGGAAAATGGTGCTGGAGGAGATCAAGCTACAACCTTTTTGGATGATCCTAGAGAGCAAAGGGTAACGCGTGCTGCTTTAAAAAGAGCAAAGAAAATAAAAGAACAAGATCAGCAAAAGTCTTCAGAATCTTCACAACGTACTCATAGCCAAGCAGTGGGAGGAGCACGGCCTAAAGAAGATAGTCCTATCAAAGCAGTGCTTCAAGAGCTTTGGGAGGATATGCATGGCAACTAAATTTTTGACTTGGAACGTTAATGGACTAAATTCACCACAGAAGAGAAAGAAGGTTTTTCAATATTTAAAACAATTTAAGATAGATGTTATATGTTTGCAAGAAACGCATATTAGGGCTATGGACCAAAAGTTTTTATTGAACTCAAGACTGGGTACGCATTTTGTTGCCTCTGCAATGAATAAGAAAAATGGAGTGGTTGTTTATATTAAAAGTGCCATAACAGCGGATTTAATTGAAGCAGATAAGCATGGAAGATACGTACTGATAGACTTGTTGTTAGAAGGCAAAAAGACGCTTCTAGTTGGACTGTATGCCCCTAATCAACAACAACAACAGGCTGACTTTTTTAGTTTACTTTATACAAAGCTTACCCAGTTGGATTATAAATCTTTTATTTTTATGGGGGACTGGAATGGTGTTATGGATGTACAGATGGATAAGGCTGGAGCTTTTAAGCGCATTCCAAGTCATGCTAGACTGCCTAAATCTTTTTTTGAAATGAAGGATGACTTGGAATTGCGAGATATCTGGCGCGAGAGACACCTGCAGGAAAAGGATTATACTTTTTATTCTGATAGACATAAATCTTTTTCGAGGATTGATTTTATTTTGGTGACTAATGACTTTTTTTTGAGGACTAAAAAGGTGAAGATTTGTGCAAGAACTATTTCTGATCATAGTCCAGTGTGGTTAGAGATTGATAAGGAGAAAAGAGACAGGCGCTCGTGGCGCGTAAATGAGAATTTGTTTAGAAATCAGAGAAATGTGGAAGAATGCAAACAGCGGATGAAGGATTTTTTTGAAACTAATATGAACAAAGGTACTTCTATGGACATGGTGTGGGATGCTAGCAAGGCATACATGAGAGGGGTGTTGATATATATGAACAACAAACATAGACGTGCTGTGGAAGCTAGGAGGAAAGAATTGGAGAATGAAATAAAGGAAAAAGAAAAGGCTTTGATTTTGAATTCAGAGGATGTGAAGACTAAGGAGGCTATTAAATTGTTAAGAGGACAATTTGATAAATTAATGGCTGACCAAGTGGCAACCAATCTGCGGTTTGCCAGGCATAACACTTTTTGTAACGCTAACAAACCAGGCAGATGGTTAGCTTATAGATTGAGGAAAAAACAAAGGGCTTCTAATATAGACAAGATTGAGCATAAAGGAAGGGTTGTGTTTCAACAGGACCTTATCAAGGACGCTTTTGTGGATTTTTATTCTAAATTATATGCTAAGGAGAAAATTAATGAAAAGGACATTGATATATATTTGGAAAATGCTAGCATCCCGGTTCTTACGCAAGTACAAAAAGAAGGGATTAATCAACTGATCACAGAAGAAGAAATTTTTATAGCAATTAAGGAATTGAAGGTGGATAAAGCACCAGGTATGGATGGCTTGACTGCGGCCTATTATAAAAATTTACAATTAGAAATGATAAAACCGTTAAAGGAACTGTTCCAGACAATCCAGAGGGGGGGAAAGGTGCCACCGTCTTGGAAAACAGCTTTTATCTCTTTGATTCCGAAGGAAGACCAAGATGTTACTCAAGTTAAAAATTATAGACCGATATCGCTTTTAAATACAGATTACAAGATATTTGCTAAGGTTTTGGCTAATAGACTGATGAGGGTTCTGCAACAGGTGATTCATGGGTATCAAACAGGGTTTATTAGTGGTAGGCAAATGAAAAATAATGTGAGGCATATAGTTGATGTGTTAGAGTTTTTGGAAAGGAACAACCAGATCCCTGCGGCGCTAATTTTTTTAGATGCTGAAAAAGCTTTTGATCAATTGAATTGGAAATTTTTGTTGAAAGTTTTAGATAAAATGGATTTTGGGGAAAATTTTTTACAACCGATTAGGGCATTATATCAAAAACAAACTGCCCGAATTATAGTTAATAATAGCTTGACAGAAGCATGTAATATTGAGAAGGGCACAAGGCAAGGGTGCCCGTTATCGCCCTTGTTATTTGTGTTAACATTAGAGATATTATTGGTTAAAATTCGGAATTCGGATAAAATTAAGGGGATTCAAATTGGAGATCAGGACTACAGATTGAGAGCATTCGCAGACGATCTGGTTGTTACAGTGACCCAGCCAGAGAACTCTGTTGTGGATCTGATGGAGATAATAATACAATATGGGAAGGTATCTGGATTTAAGGTTAATGTACAAAAAACAAAAATTTTGGCCAAAAATATGACAACACCGCAAAAGGCCCTTTTAGAAGGATTAACTGGATTTGAGATTGTTAAAAGGGTTAAATATTTGGGGGTGATTTTGTCGCCCTCTAATACAAAGCTATATAAAAATAATTATGAAAAATTATGGGGGAAAATTCAAAAAGAATTGGAGAGTTGGAAAAAATTGCAATTGTCTTTGTTGGGACGGATTGCAGCAGTAAAAATGAATGTCCTGCCTAAATTTTTATTTTTATTTCAAATGATACCGATTCTTAAGAAAGATTCTAATCTGGAGGAATGGCAGCGAGGTATCAATAAATTTGTGTGGGCAGGGAAAAAACCACGAGTTAAACTTAAGATTATGCAGGATACTCGTGAGAGAGGTGGCCTTAAATTGCCTAATTTTAAATTATATTATGAAGCTGCTGCATTAGTAGGAATAAGTGACTGGATTAATTTGACGCAAGGGAGGTTATTAAATCTTGAGGGCCACGATTTGTTGTTTGGCTGGCATGCATATTTGTTGTATGATAAGAAGGTAGACAACGTGTTTAGGGTGCATATTTTAAGACAGGCATTGCTGAGAGTTTGGAAGAAGTACAGACATAAGTTAAGTTGCAAGATACCAATGTGGGCAATTCCAAAACACGCAATAGAAAATATACATGCTGGCTTCAAACATGATTTGACTACGTATAAGGAGATTCTCAGTTTGGAAAGAAACGTTTGGTGTTTGAAATCATATAGCTGTTGTGACTCAGGGCCAGCCTGTGGGTCCGACAGCCGGCTCCGATGTATCGGAGGACTCAGATGTGGGGGAGGAGGGAAACGAACCGGCTGATGATGATGATTTGGAGGCTTTGCAGAGTCCTCAGCCGGGGACCTCTTCTCAGCTGTGTGAGCCCGAGAGTGCGGAGGATGATGACCCACAGCTGGCCCTGTTCAAGGACGCCCGACGCAGGAGGCAGACGAGCAGGGACAAACAAAGAAAGACTATGGGACTCCTCGGGAGGAGGCACAGGGAGACCACGCCCTGAGCTCTCTATAAAAGAAGTGTTTGGGGAGGGGCTGGTTGCTGAAAGCAACTTTTCCGCTTGAGAAGACAAGCTCTTGTGTTTTTGTTAACTGCGTAATTAAATCTTGGCAGAAGCCTTTTAGCCTTGGACGCTTTCCAGACTCTTCTTTTAATTAGGGGTTGTGAGAAGAGGGCTGGTTCAGAACAATAGCCTCTTGCGAGAAGAGAAGGTTGTTCAAAATTGGTTTCAATATACTCAGTTACGGGCCAGGTGGAAAGAAGACCAGAAAAATGGATTTACAATGACTGATGAAAATTTGATAAAGCAAATTAGGAATCAGGGACCAGCACATATCAAACGGATATATCTTGCATTGATAGAGATTGACTCAGAAACAGAGCTTGTTAAGGATTGTATGATAAAATGGGCCCAAAATATTCAGGAAGTCATCACAATGGACACGTGGGAAAAGATTTGGGTGAGGAACGTAAAATTTACACAAGCTCAAAACTTAAGAGAGAATTTTTATAAAATGTTTTATAGATGGCATTTAGATCCTAAAAAGCTTGCAAGTATGTATCCGAATTATCAGCCTAAATGTTGGAGGTGCGGTGATGAAGATGCAACATATTTTCACATATGGTGGACTTGTAAAAAGGTTAAGGCTTTTTGGATAAAAGTCTGGTGGAATATGCAGAAGATTTTTAAACAGAGGTTAAAGTTTTGTCCGCAATTTTTTTTGTTGGGAATAATTACAGATGCCACAGTTGTGGACACCAAGTTGATGTTGAATTTAATTACGGCGGCAAGACTTTTGATAGGCCAATACTGGAAGAAAGAGGAACTGCCGACCATAGAGGAGTGGACTTTAAAGGTTTCCGACCTGGCAGAGATGGCGAAGATTTCGGCCTATTTGAAAGATCATTCGCAAGAACGCTATATTATGGAATGGAAAAAATGGATTGATTTTATCCAGAACAAGTATAGGGTTAAGAAGTTTTATGTAGCATTTGAATAAGTCTTCTTTCATTTTTTTTCTTTTATTATCTTAGTTTCTTTTTATACATATTCAATATTATTATTATTTGTTTTATCTTATATAAGCTAGAGAGTGATGGATTTTAGAGCTTATAATTGTTAGTATATGATTGTTTATGATTGCTTTTTATATATATACCTTGTATTTAGCTCTGGGAAGTCGGGGGGGGAGGGGGGGAGGTAGGGAGGGGGGAGGAGGGAGGGGGAAGGGGGGATTCTTAAAGGAAAACTGTATTTTAAAACTCTTCAATAAAAAAAAAGGATTTTTTTTTTTACTAAACTAGATCTAAGGGAGGCGTATTACCGCATTAGAATTAAGGAAGGGGATGAATGGAAAACCACATTTAATTGCCCAATGGGCTGCTACCAATTCAAAGTTTTGCCATTTGGATTACAAGGCCCCCCTGCAGTATTTATGCAATTAATAAACAAGGTACTAAGGGAGCACCTATTTAAGGGGGTCCTGGTTTATCTAGATGACATCCTTATCTTCACCAAAAGAAAAGAGGAACATGTCAACCTAGTCAGAGCAGTTTTAAAGATACTGCAAGCTGCTCACCTATATGCCAAATTATCGAAATGCGAATTCCACCAGGAAAGAATAGACTACCTGGGTTATCGCATATTTTATTTATTTATTTATTGATGGGATTTATATCCCGCCCTATCTCCCGAAGGACTCAGGGCGGCTAACAACAAAACATATAATAAGTACATAAATCAAGATAAAATGAAATTGAGAACATCAGTGCAATAAAAATTAGAGAATTTAAAAAATGAATTAAAAATACTAAATATAAATTAATTAAAATGCCTGTCAGTCTAGGTCAGCCTGGTGGAACAGGTGTGTTTTGAGGCCGCGGCGAAAGGATTGGAGGTTTTGGGCCATCCGAAGCTCAGGGGGGAGCTGATTCCATAGGGTTGGCGCTCCCACAGAGAAGGCCCTCCCCCTGGGGGTCGCCAGCCGACATTGCCTAGCTGACGGTACCCTGAGGAGGCCTTCTCTGTGTGAGCGTACTGGACGATGGGAATTTGTTCCCGGCAGCAGATGGTCCTGCAAGTATCCCGGACCTAAGCCATGTAGGGCTTTAAAGGTAAGTACCAGCACCTTAAATCTCACCCGGAGGGCAACTGGTAGCCAATGCAGCTCACACAGGAGGGGTGTAATATGGGAGTATCGGGGAGCTCCCATCACAACCCGTGCAGCTGCATTCTGCACCAGCTGAAGCCTCCGGGTGGTCTTCAAGGGCAGCCCCATGTAGAGAGCATTACAGTAATCAATACGGGAGGTAACGAGTGCGTGGGTGACTGTACGTAGGGCATCTCGGTCCAAAAAGGGGCGCAATTGGTATATAAGACGAATCTGTGCAAATGCCCCCCTAGCCACGGCTCCAATGTGATCTTCAAAACTGAGTCGTGAATCTAGGAGGACGCCCAGATTGCGTGCATATCCCCACAGGGCATTGAAATGGACCTAGAGAAGGTTAGAGCAGTATTAGAATGGGCACCACCTTGCACAAGAAAGCAACTGCAAAGTTTTCTGGGCTTCACAAACTTTTACCATCAATTCATCCCCTCATGTGCCCAGATTGCCCTGCCCCTCACAAACTTACTAAGAACGAAGGGGATATCCTCAGTAAAACCTAGCCAGCCACTAAAATGGACAATGGAATGCCAAGCAGCATTTGAGAGATTAAAGAGACTCTTTTCTGCAGAACCTATTCTAAAACACCAAAACATGGATAAGGCCTTTATAATACATGCAGATGCAAGCGATGTGGCAGTATGGTCTGTACTGTTACAAGAAAACAATGAAGGGATATTGCAACCCTGCGCATATACGTCCAAGAAACTCACCAAAATGGAACAGCACATTCAGTCTTTATAGACAATCAATGTCCTAATTAGTTTTCCCAATTTTTAGTTTCCATTAATATTTGATTTAACATTTGTTTATAATTTCCAAATTTTGAGTAATCAAAATTCCATTTATCAAATTCATCACAAAGTCTAATATTCAGGATACACATCTTATCTATTCAAACCACATCATCTAATTTATAATACAATATAGCATTCTTATTTTCTATTAATTTCTAAGTATCTTAACCTTAGTAATCAAAATTTCTCTTGTTTCAACATCAAATACTTTCTCTCTTTTTCTCTTAATGTCTACTATCTCATACTTAGGCTAGTAAAATTCTTATTATATCAGATAAGACATGTTTATTACATTTATCCATAGATTTTTAGCTTATGTATGTCTTAATTACTTTTACATTCAATCTTTGTAGAGAAATCAATATTCAATTTTAACTTTTAATATTTATACTTCCAAGTTCTAAATAATCAAAATTTTCTTCATCTCAGTTCATAACAAAATTTAGTATTCAAAGTACACATCTTATCTATTTGAGTATATTCTCTTTTAATCTTCACTGATAAGTCAAAACCCCAATTTTCTTCAGCCGTATTCTAGCTTTATTTCTTTGCCAACTTGCCTTCCATCTCCATGCTTTTAAATCATCAAATGGATCTCCCTGTTATTATACATATTATTTGAAATAAAAATGGCATCCAATCACCATTTTTTGGAAGTACTAACAAATCATCTCTCTCTTTTTCCATCTCAATGCACTTGTCCTGAAATATCTATCTTCCCTTCAGTTTGTTCTTCTTCTTGGTCCTCAGGCTTCTTCTGGTTTGTGTAGAAAGTCTTTTCCGTTTTCAATATTATCAGTCTCTTTCCTGGGTTTTCCATTAACTTTATTTGTTGATCAATTAAATCTTCTGTAATAGTATTTAATTGTTCCACTTCTTCTATTATATTCTGTATAGTTGATTCTTTAGTTGTAGTCAAAGTTTGCATTTGTATGTCTAGGCTGACATCTTGTACTTTGTAGCTTCTTATTTCATCAGTAGCTGTAATAATAGTTTTAAGAATTGCTTTCATCATAAAAAGAATCTTTTCCTGATCTTCAGCCATAGTTTCTTAATAGTGTGTTAAAAGCTTTACAATCAAAGAATAAGAGTAATTTTGTCACTGAGTATGGAACACAGATGGGCTTCTCACAGCTGATATCTGCTAAGGTTACAGAACTTATCTATAGTCTGGGCTGCATGCCAAGTCTGTTAGGCAATAACAGGTTGTAATAGCAGGTTTACCCATACCATTTTGGATTTTTTTTTTATTAAGTCCAAATTTTGTAATCCTTTTCCTGATTTTACTTCTTTTTTGTAGATAAAAATCCAAGTCTTCAATAAAAATAAGGAATCTTTTAGTCCTCAAGCTTTAGAAAAGTAAAAGTCCAGTTAGAATCAGGTAATTCTTTTAATGTTTTAAACTCCCCTGGATAGTCAGTCGCCGCTATTAGAGGGTGAGATAGAGTTTCCCTTCCCTCTCTCCAAAGGGGAAAAAATATTTTGGGCAGCTTATACAGGTAGAAAAAATAATTAGGATTAAAGAGAGGTTCAGATCTCACCCAGTCTATTCCGTGCTGCTTTTAAGGTGCCTGGTGGTAAATGTGACTTCAGCTGTCTGCAGCCTAGTGACAAGCCATATTGCTATGGCCAATCTTTTGTCTGCTGGTTTGGAGGGCTGTGCTGGATTGAGCGGAAGAGCTACCACTCTCCTGTGATCCAGTGGGGATCCCCTCCTTGCTGGTTGTCCCTATAGGGTGACTTTCAACCCTTTCCAGGGTCCCCCACCAGAGATGGGAAATAGACATGGAAGACGAGCTCACCTTCCAAGCATCCACAGTGATCGCATTGGCAAACCGGAAGTCCTCAGGTTTTCATTCTTGTTCACCAAGATTAGTTTTAATTTAGGGATGCTATCGTTTATAATAATTACTTCTTCTATCAACTTCTGTTTATTTGTTTATTTAAATATGGCCACTCACTGCTTGAATTCTTTGACTTTATTTCTTTCAAATATCACTACAAACATGCATTTTCTGCAAATGAACGCCTCATTTCTTTTGAGTATGGATACAAAAATGCCACAAGACTTCAGTTCATGATCCATTCAGCCTCACCTCCTTCCTAATGCAAAGGTCAGAAAACTACAGCCTACAGGCTAGATGTGGCTCTCCATCCTAAAAAACCTGGCTTGTAGTCACAAAAAGAAATACTCTACCTTTCCCTGCGATGATGATGATGATGATGATGATGATGATGATGATGATGACGACAACAATAATAATAGAGTTGGAAGGGACCTTGGAGGTCTTCAGGCAGGAAGCCCTATACAATTTCAGACAAATGGCTATCCAATCTCTTCTTAAAAACCTCCAGTATTGGAGCATTCACAACTTCTGTAGGCAAGCTATTCCATTGGTTAATTGTTTTCACTGTCAGGAAATTTCTCCTTAGTTCTAGGTTGCTTCTCTTTCTGATTAGTTTCCATCCATTGCTTCTTGTCCTGCCTTCAGGTGCTTTGGAGAATAGCTTGACTCCCTCTTCTTTCTGGCAGCCCCTTACATATTGGAACATTGCTGTCATGTCACCCCTAGTCCTTTTCATTAAACTAGACATACCCAATTCCAGCAAACATTCTTTTATGTTTTAGCCTCCCGTCCCCTAATAATCAGTTGCTCTTTTCTGCACTCTTTCTAGAGTCTCAACATCTTTTTTAAATCATGGTGACCAAAACTAGATGCAGTATTCCAAGTGTGGCATTACCAAAGTGTTATAAAGTGGTATTAACACTTCATGTGATCTTGATTCTATCCATTTGTTCATGCAGTCTAGCATTGTGATGGCTTTTTTAGCAGCTGCAGCATACTGCTGGCTCATATTTAAGTGATTGTCCACTAGGACACTGAGATAGAATAGAATAGAACAGAACAGAACGGAATGGAACGGAATGGGACGGGACGGGATGGGATGGGACAGAATAGAACAGAACAGAGCTGGAAGGGACCTTGGAGGTCTTCTAATCCAGCCCCCTGCTCATGCAGGAGAACCTATACCATCTGAGACAACCTATGAAAGTGACAATTGACAGTATTTTAAAATTTCCTTTTCATCCTGAACCCTAATGACCCCTCTTGTCCACTTTTAAAAATAAAGCCTTATGTTCCAGTAATATCCTATCTTCTTATAAGGCATTCTTACTCCAGAGAGTTGTCAGTTATACCTGCATTGTCTCTGTTCTATCAGCTCTCCAAGTCCTGCTCCCATATATATTTTTTTAATCCCATTTATATCCCGCCCTTCTCAGAGGACTCAGGGCTTCTGCCTTTCCATGTTTGTTGAAAATCTTTTTCTTTCTCTTCGCTTCACATCTCTTATCATTTCCTTTCTCTCTGATGTTCCTGACATCTCTACAGTCCATTTTATCCAAATTGTTTTTTTGTCCTCATTTTTATTTTGTAGTCTTAAGGGATAAGTTGTTTTTCCAATTCTTGTGAATTTTTCCCCACTAGGATTAAATCATGTTTCTTTGTTTTGTTAAGTTCCATCTTTAAGTCTCTATTCTCAATTCTATGTCCAATTATCTGTTTTATCTGCTCCTTCTCTGTTGTTGGTTTCTGGGAATTTTTGTTGTTGTAGAGTTAACTTGGAAATAGATTGATTTATATTTTCAAAGTTATTTTGAATTTCTTTGTGATTTAAAGTCATTGTTCTATGAATTAGTTGCAGTATGCTATATATCTCCTCCTGTAAAGTATTTATGTTTTCTTGATGTGTTCTTTCTACATGTCTCTGATCCATGATGGCTAAGAATTTAAGTTTTTCACTTCCTTTCTTTTCTCTGAAAATAGCTTTACTGTAGAGTCCCAATTAAATAGATATTTGTAATCCAAATAGCTCAAAAAAGATTTTTTTTCTGAAATTTATTTTTTTTATTGAAAAGTTTTAGAGTACATTTTATCTTTAACAATCCCCCCTCCCCCACCCCTACCTATCCCTCCCTGCCCCTTCCCCCCATTTCCCCCTCCCCCCCGACTTCCCAGAGCTAAGTACAAGGTATAAAAACAAAGAACAATCATAAACATCCATTACCAACAATAAATTCTTAAATCTATCACTCTCTAGCTCATATAAGATAACTACAAGCAATATTAATATTACATATAAAAAGAAAGAAAAAAGAAAAAAGAAAGGAAGACTTATTCAAATGCTAAATGAAACTTTTTAGTCCCATATTTGTTCTGGATATAATCAATCCATTTTTTCCACTCCATAATATAACGTTCTTGCGAATGATCTTTCAAATAAGCCGAGATCTTTGCCATTTCCGCCAGGTCAGAAACCTTTAGAGTCCATTCTTCTATAGTCGGCAGTTCCTCCTTCTTCCAATATTGACCTATTAAAAGTCTTGCTGCTGTAATTAAATTCAACATCAACTTAGTGTCCACAACAGTAGCATCTGTAATTATACCCAACAAAAACAATTGCGGACAAAACTTTATCCTTTGCTTGAAGATCTTCTGCATATTCCACCAAATTTTTATCCAAAAAGCCTTAACCTTTTTGCAGGTCCACCATATGTGAAAATATGTTGCATCTTCGCCACCACACCTCCAGCATTCTGGCTGATAGTTCGGATACATACTTGCAAGCTTTTTAGGATCTAAATGCCATCTATAAAACATTTTATAAAAGTTCTCTCTTAGGTTTTGAGCTTGTGTAAATTTTACGTTCCTCACCCAGATCTTTTCCCACGTATCCATTGTAATAACTTCTTGGATATTCTGGGCCCATTTTATCATACAATCTTTAACAAGTTCTGTTTCTGAGTAAATTTCTATCAATGCAAGATATATCCGTTTGATATGTGCTGGACCCTGATTTCTAATTTGCTTTATCAAATTTTCGTCAGTCATTGCAAAACCAATTTTCTGATCTTCTTTCCACCTGGCCCGTAACTGAGTATATTGAAACCAAGTTTGAACAATCTTCTCATCTCGCAAGAGGTTGTACGGCTTTAAACACCAGACACTTCTTTCCAAGCTTAAAATCTCCTTATACGTAGTCACATCATGTTTGAAACCAACATTTATGTTTTCTATTGCGTGTTTTGGAATTGCCCACAATGGCATCTTGTAATCTAACTTATGTCTATACTTCTTCCAAACTCTCAACAATGCCTGTCTTAAAATATGCACTTTAAACACATTATCAACCTTCTTATCATACAACAAATATGCATGCCAGCCAAATAACAAGTCATGGCCCTCAAGATTTAATAATCTCTCTTGTGTCAAATTAATCCAATCACTTATTCCTGATAACGCAGCAGCTTCATAATATAATTTAAGATTAGGCATTTTGAGGACTTCCGGTGGCGGCGCGGTGCCGAAGATAGCCGTTTCGGGCTGTCCGCTTCACAGCTGAGTTTTTTCCACCTAAAACAGCGCCGATCAGCTGTTTAGGTGGATTTGAAGCCCCCTCCTCGGGAGAAGAGGAGGGGGTGAGGCCCCAGGTAGGGGTTGAGTTCTCCGGGGCCGCCTGAGCTGAAAGCTTGGGCGGCTGAAGGATTGAACTCCCCCGTAGCCTGGGTTGCTCCCAGCTGTTTAGCGTCTCTGCTCCGGGATTTTTGGAGCGGAGCCAGGCGTTTGCGACCACCCCTGCCAGAAGGAAAGACTTTGGAGTAAAAGGAGCAGGCAGAGCGGTACAGGAGGTTCAGGTGAAGAGGACTTTTATTCTTACTCTCTAGCTTAATGGACTTTATAAACTTAAAGTGAAAGTGCGCAACAAGTGAAAGTGAAGAAAGATGGCGGCTAAATCTTCCTCTAAAGTTCTTCGGAGTGCGGGAACTTCCCCGGTGCAACAGACATCGTTGCAAGCTCTGCTTCCTCCTGCACCTCCTGTGGCATTGATGCTTAAGGACTTACAAGACGCCTTTGCAAGGCAATACCAGGTAATGTCAGAAATGCTGGATGATAAGATGGCAAAGTTGGAGGAGAAGATGGAGAAATTGGAGGAGAGGATGGAAGAGAAGCTTAACGAGAAGTTTAGTGCAATGAGGGTAGACATCTTGTCTACAGTGGAAAGCGTGGCTGAATGTGTGCAATGTTTGGAAGAAAAAATGGAGGATCTTAGTCAAAAGAATATTATATTGGTGGCTGCTGGAGAGCAGAGGTTGACGCGCGCTGCTGTAAAACGAGCAAGACAAGTACAAGAGCAAGACCAGCAGAAGTTTATGGAACTTTCAAAGCGTACTTATAGTGAAGCTGTGGGAGGAGCGCGGCCCAAAGAAAATATAGGGGCTATTAAAGATGTGCTTCAAAAGCTTCGGGATGCCACGCATGGCGACTAAATTTCTAACCTGGAATGTCAATGGATTAAACTCACCACAGAAGAGAAAGAAAGTTTTTCAATATTTAAAACAATTTAAGATTGATGTTATATGTTTGCAAGAAACGCATATTAGGGTTATGGACCAAAAGTATTTATCGAACTCAAGGTTGGGCACGCAATTTGTTGCTTCTGCGATGAATAAGAAAAATGGAGTGGTTGTCTACGTTAAAAGTACTTTAACAGCGGAATTAATTGAAGCAGATAAGCAAGGAAGATATGTCATGATAGATTTGTTGTTAGAAGGTAAAAAAACGCTTTTAGTTGGACTGTATGCTCCTAATCAACAACAAGCTGATTTTTTTAGTTCACTTCATACAAAGCTTACTCAATTGGATTATAAATCGTTTATTTTTATGGGGGACTGGAATGGTGTATTGGATGTACAGATGGACAAGGCGGGTTCTTTTAAGCATGCTCCGAGTCATGCCAAATTGCCTAAATCTTTTTTTGAAATGAAGGACAACTTGGAGTTGAGAGATATCTGGCATGACATACACATCTACACGAAAAGGATTATACTTTTTTTTCTGACAGACATCAATCTTTTTCTAGGATTGATTTTATTTTGCTGACTAATGATTTTTTTTCTAGGATTAAGAAGGTAAAGATTTGTGCAAGGACTATTTCGGATCACAGTCCAGTTTGGTTAGAGATCAATAAGGACAATAGGGATAGGCGCTCGTGGCGCGTAAATGAGAATTTGTTTAGAAATCAGAGAAATGTGGAAGAATGTAAACAGCGGATGAAGGATTTTTTTGAAATTAATATGAATAAGGATACTTCTATGGACATGGTTTGGGATGCTAGCAAGGCCTACATGAGAGGGGTGTTGATATATATGAATAATAAATACAGATGTACTTTGGAAGCCAGAAGGAAAGAACTGGAGAATGAAATTAGGGAAAAAGAAAAGGTCTTAATTTTGAACCCATCGGATGTGAAGACTAAGGAAGTTATTAAGCTATTAAGAGGACAATTCGATAAATTGATGGCTGATCAAGTGGCAACCAACTTGCGGTTTGCTAGGCATAATACTTTTTGCAATGCTAATAAGCCAGGTAGATGGCTAGCTTATAGATTAAGGAAGAAGCAAAGGGCTTCTAATATAGATAAAATTGAACATAAGGGAAAGGTTGTGTTCTAACAGGATCTTATTAAGGAAGCCTTTGTGGATTTTTATTCTAAATTATATGCTAAGGAAAAGATTAATGAAAAAGACATTGATGTATATTTGGAGAATGCTAGCATCCCGGTTCTTACGCAAGCACAAAAAGAGGAGATTAACCAGTTGATAACAGAAGAAGAAATTCTTATAGCAATTAAGGAATTGAAGTTGGGTAAAGCGCCAGGTACGGATGGTTTGACTGCGGTTTACTATAAAAATTTACAAATGGAGTTGATAAAGCCGTTAAAGGAACTGTTTCAGACAATTCAGAGAGGGGGAAAGGTGCCTCCGTCTTGGAGAACTGCTTTTATCTCTTTGATTCCGAAGGAAGATCAAGATGCTACTCAAGTCAAAAATTATAGACCGATATCACTTCTAAATACAGATTATAAAATATTTGCTAAGGTGTTGGCTAACAGATTGATGAGGGTTCTGCAACAGGTGATTCATGGGGATCAAACTGGGTTTATTAGTGGTAGGCAAATGAAAAATAATGTGAGGCATATAGTTGATGTGTTAGAGTTTTTGGAAAGGAACAACCAGATCCCTGCGGCGCTAATTTTCTTAGATGCTGAAAAAGCTTTTGATCAATTGAATTGGCAATTTTTGATGAAAGTTTTAGATAAAATGAATTTTGGGGATAAATTTTTGCAACCAATTAGGGCATTATATCAAAAACAAACTGCCCGAATAATAGTTAACAATAGTTTGACTGAAGCATGTAATATTGAGAAGGGCACAAGACAAGGGTGTCCATTATCACCTTTATTATTTGTTTTAACATTGGAGATATTATTGATAAAAATTCGGAACTCGAAAAAAATTAAGGGTATTCAAATTAGAGATCAGGATTATAGATTGAGGGCGTTCGCAGACGATCTGGTTGTTACAGTGACCCAGCCAGAAAATTCTGTTGTGGACCTGATGGAGATAATAATGCAATATAGGAGGGTTTCTGGATTTAAAGTTAATGCACAAAAAACTAAAATTCTGGCCAAAAATATGACAGTATCGCAAAAGGCTCTTTTAGAAGGATTAACTGGATTTGAGATTGCTAAAAGGGTCAAATATTTGGGGGTGTTTTTGTCACCCTCTAATACAAAGTTATATAAAAATAACTATGAAAAACTATGGGGTAAAATTCAAAAAGAAATGGAGAGTTGGGAAAAACTGCAATTGTCTTTGTTGGGAAGAATCGCAGCAGTGAAAATGAATGTCCAGCCTAAATTTTTATTCTTATTTCAAATGATACCGGTTCTTAAGAAAGATTCTAATTTGGAAGAATGGCAACGGGGTATCAATAAATTTGTTTGGGCAGGGAAAAGGCCACGAGTTAAACTTAAGATTATGCAGGATACTCGTGAAAGAGGTGGTCTTAAAATGCCCAATCTTAAATTATATTATGAAGCTGCTGCGTTAGCAGGGATAAGTGATTGGATTAATTTGACGCAAGAGAGATTATTAAATCTTGAGGGCCACGACTTGTTATTTGGCTGGCATGCGTATTTGTTGTATGATAAGAAGGTAGATAATGTGTTTAAAGTGCATGTTTTAAGACAGGCATTGTTGAGAGTTTGGAAGAAGTATAGATACAAGTTAGACTGTAAGATACCATTATGGGCAATTCCAAAACACGCAATAGAAAATATAAATGTTGGTTTCAAACATGACGTGACTACGTATAAGGAGATTTTAAGCTTGGAAAGAAGTGTATGGTGTTTAAAATCGTATAATTTCTTGCGAGATGAGAAGATTGTTCAAACCTGGTTTCAATATACTCAATTACGGGCCAGGTGGAAAGAAGATCAGAAAACTGGTTTTGCAATGACTGATGAAAATTTGATAAAGCAAATTAGAAATCAGGGTCCAGCACATATCAAACGGATATATCTTGCATTGGTAGAAATTGATTCAGAAACAGAACTGGTTAAAGACTGTATGATAAAATGGGCCCAGAACATCCAAGAAGTTATTACAATGGATACGTGGGAAAAGATCTGGGTGAGGAACGTAAAATTTACGCAAGCTCAAAACTTAAGAGAGAACTTCTATAAAATGTTTTATAGATGGCATTTAGATCCTAAAAAGCTTGCAAGTATGTATCCGAACTATCAGCCAAAATGCTGGAGGTGTGGTGGTGAAGATGCAACATATTTTCACATATGGTGGACTTGTAAAAAGGTCAAGGCTTTTTGGATAAAAATTTGGTGGAATATGCAGAAGATCTTTAAGCAAAAGATAAAGTTTTGTCCGCAATTCTTTTTGTTGGGTATAATTACAGATGCTACTGTGGTGGACACTAAGTTGATGTTAAATTTAGTTACAGCAGCAAGACTTTTAATAGGTCAGTATTGGAAGAAGGAGGAACTGCCGACTATAGAAGAATGGACTTTAAAGGTTTCTGACCTGGCAGAAATGGCAAAGATTTCGGCTTATTTGAAAGATCATTCGCAAGAACGTTATATTATGGAGTGGGAAAAATGGATTGAATATATTCAGAAGAAATACGGGACTAAAAAGTTTCACTTAGCATTTGAATAAGTCTTCCTTTCTTTTTTCTTTTTTCTTTTTTTTATATGTAATATTAATATTGCTTGTAGTTATTTTATATGAGCTAGAGAGTGATAGATTTAAGAATTTATTGTTGGTAGCATATGGATGTTTATGATTGTTTTTTGTTTTTATACCCTGTACTTAGCTCTGGGAAGTCGGGGGGGGAGGGGGGAAAGGGGGGGGAGGGGTAGGGAGGGATAGGTAGGGGAGGGGAAGGGGGGGATTGTTAAAGATAAAATGTATTTTAAAACTTTTCAATAAAAAAAAAGATTAGGCATTTTGAGACCACCTCTTTCACGAGTATCCTGCATAATCTTAAGTTTAACTCGTGGCCTTTTCCCTGCCCAAACAAATTTATTGATACCCCGTTGCCATTCTTCCAAATTAGAATCTTTTTTAAGAACCGGTATCATTTGAAATAAAAATAGAAATTTAGGCAGGACATTCATTTTCACTGCTGCAATTCTTCCCAGCAAAGACAATTGCAATTTTTCCCAGCTCTCCATTTCTTTTTGAATTTTTCCCCATAATTTTTCATAGTTATTTTTATATAACTTTGTATTAGAGGGTGACAAAAACACCCCCAAATATTTGACCCTTTTAGCAATCTCAAATCCAGTTAATCCTTCTAAAAGGGCATTTTGCGATACTGTCATATTTTTGGCCAGAATTTTAGTTTTTTGTGCATTAACTTTAAATCCAGAAACCTTCCCATATTGCATTATTATCTCCATCAGGTCCACAACAGAGTTTTCTGGCTGGGTCACCGTAACAACCAGATCGTATGCAAACGCCCTCAATCTATAATCCTGATCTCTAATTTGTATACCCTTAATTCTTTCCGAATTCCGTATTTTTACCAATAATATCTCCAACGTTAACACAAATAATAAAGGTGATAACGGACACCCTTGCCTTGTGCCCTTCTCAATATTACATACTTCAGTCAAACTATTGTTAACTATTATTCGGGCAGTTTGTTTTTGATATAATGCCCTAATTGGTTGCAAAAATTTATCCCCAAAATTCATTTTATCTAAAACTTTCATCAAAAATTGCCAATTCAATTGATCAAAAGCTTTTTCAGCATCTAGAAAAATTAGCGCCGCAGGGATCTGGTTGTTCCTTTCCAAAAACTCTAACACATCAACTATATGCCTCACATTATTTTTCATTTGCCTACCACTAATAAACCCAGTTTGATCCCCATGAATCACCTGTTGCAGAACCCTCATCAATCTGTTAGCTAACACCTTAGCAAATATCTTGTAATCTGTATTTAAAAGTGATATCGGTCTATAGTTTTTTACTTGAGTAGCATCTTGATCTTCCTTCGGAATCAAAGAGATAAAAGCAGTTCTCCAAGACGGAGGCACCTTTCCCCCTCTCTGAATTGTCTGGAACAGTTCCTTTAACGGCTTTATCAACTCCAATTGTAAATTTTTGTAGTAAGCCGCAGTCAAACCATCCGTGCCTGGCGCTTTATCCACCTTCAATTCCTTAATTGCTATAAGAATTTCTTCTTCTGTTATCAATTGATTAATCTCCTCCTTTTGTGCTTGCGTAAGAACCGGGATGCTAGCATTCTCCAAATATACATCAATGTCTTTTTCATTAATCTTTTCCTTAGCATATAATTTAGAATAAAAATCCACAAAAGCTTCCTTAATAAGATCCTGTTGAAGCACAACCTTTCCCTTATATTCAATTTTATCTATATTAGAAGCCCTTTGCTTTTTCCTTAGTCTGTAAGCTAGCCATCTACCTGTCTTATTAGCATTGCAAAAAGTATTATGCCTAGCAAACCGTAAATTGGTTGCCACTTGATCAGCCATCAACTTATCAAATTGTCCTCTTAATAGATTAATAACCTCCTTAGTCTTTACATCCAATGGATTCACGATTAGGGCCTTTTCTTTTTCCCTAATTTCATTCTCCAGTTCTTTCCTTCTAACTTCCAAAGTACGTCTGCATTTATTGTTCATATATATCAACACCCCTCTCATGTAGGCCTTGCTAGCATCCCAAACCATGTCCATAGAGGTATCCTTATTCATATTAATTTCAAAGAAATCCTTCATCTGCTGTTTACATTCTTCCACATTTCTCTGATTTCTAAACAAATTCTCATTTACGCGCCACGAGCGCCTATCCCTATTGTCCTTATTGATCTCTAACCAAACTGGGCTGTGGTCAGAAATAGTTCTTGCACAGATCTTTACCTTCTTAATCCTAGAAAAAAAGTCATTAGTCAACAAAATAAAATCAATCCTGGAAAAAGATTGATGTCTGTCAGAGAAAAAAGTATAATCCTTTTCGTGTAGATGTGTATCGCGCCAAATATCTCGCAGTTCCAAATCTCCAGTTCTTTCCTTCTAACTTCCAAAGTACGTCTGCATTTATTGTTCATATATATCAACACCCCTCTCATGTAGGCCTTGCTAGCATCCCAAACCATGTCCATAGAGGTATCCTTATTCATATTAATTTCAAAGAAATCCTTCATCTGCTGTTTACATTCTTCCACATTTCTCTGATTTCTAAACAAATTCTCATTTACGCGCCACGAGCGCCTATCCCTATTGTCCTTATTGATCTCTAACCAAACTGGGCTGTGGTCAGAAATAGTTCTTGCACAGATCTTTACCTTCTTAATCCTAGAAAAAAAGTCATTAGTCAACAAAATAAAATCAATCCTGGAAAAAGATTGATGTCTGTCAGAGAAAAAAGTATAATCCTTTTCGTGTAGATGTGTATCGCGCCAAATATCTCGCAGTTCCAAATCGTTCTTCATTTCAAAAAAAGATTTAGGCAATCTAGCATGGCTCGGAACCCGCTTAAAAGAACCAGCCTTGTCCATCTGTACGTCTAAAACACCATTCCAGTCCCCCATAAAAATAAACGATTTATAATCCAATTGGGTAACCTTTGTGTGAAGTAAACTAAAAAAATCAGCTTGTTGTTCATTAGGAGCATACAATCCAATTAGAAGCGTTTTTTTTAACCTTCTAACAGCAAATCTATCATGACATATCTTCCTTGCTTATCTACTTCAATTGGTTCCGCTGTTAGAGTACTTTTAACGTAGACAACCACTCCATTTTTCTTGTTCATCGCAGAGGCAGCAAATTGCGTACCCAACCTTGAGTTCGATAAGTACTTTTGGTCCATAACCCTAATATGCGTTTCTTGCAAACAGATAACATCAGTCTTAAATTGTTTTAAATATTGAAAAACTTTCTTTCTCTTCTGTGGTGAATTTAATCCATTGACATTCCAGGTTAGAAATTTAGTCGCCATGCTTGGCGTCCCGAAGCTTTTGGAGCACATCTTCAATGGCCCCTGTAATTTCCTTGGGCCGCGCCCCTCCCACAGCTTCACTGTAAGTACGCTTTGGAAGTTCCATAACTTTCTGCTGGTCTTGCTCTTGTACTTGTCTTGCTCGTCTTAAGGCGGCACGCGTCAACCTCTGCTCTCCAACAGCAGCCGATGAAGCTGTAATTTGATCCCCTCCAGCACCATTCTCCTCTGTCTGTCCACCTTCAGCCTCTTGAGGTTTTCCCTCTCCAAATCCCTTTGCAGCTTCCAGGAGTGATAGAGGGGTTGCTTTTAAAACATTGCTGTAGAAATCACGTGCCTGAGTCACGGTAACCAGACGATATCTTTTACCTTCATGCATCACCACCATTCCGACTGGAATCTCCCATCTAAACGTAATATCACATTTCTTAAGTTCCTGTGCAAGGAATGCAAAATCTTTCCTTCTCCTTAAAATCTTTGGAGGAATCTCTTTTAGAACCAGGACTTCTTGCTCAGCAACCACAAATTTAGTATCATAAGCAGCTTGAATAACTTCATCTCTAGTTGCTCTCTTTGTAAAATAGACCACCACATCTCTAGGTAGCTTCCTCTGCCTTGCAATCCATGAATTTACACGAAAGATTTTATCCATGCTTCCCTCTATTTCAGATGCTGGCTGGCCCAGTACTGCTTCCAAAGCCTCAGAGATCAGCTGCTTTAAATCTTCTTTAGGATTCTCTTTTAAGCCCCTGATTCTAATAGCATACTGCATCTGATGGTACTGGACAAGGCTCAATTCTCCGTCTATTTTATCCCTTATATTTTCATTCTCTAGTACCTTTACTTCTAATATAGAGTTCTTTTGACTAAGATCCTCCACTTTTTCATCCAAACGTTGCACACATTGAGCCACGCTTTCAATTGTAGACAAAATGTCTACCCTCATTGCACTAAACTTCTCTTCCATCCTCTCCTCCAATTTCTCCAATTTCTCCTCCAGCTTTGCCATCTTATCATCCATCATATCTGACATTACCTGGGATTGCTTTGCAAAGGCATCTTGTAAGTCCTTAAGCGTCAATGCCAGAGGAGGTGCAGGAGGAAGCAAAGCTTGCAACGAAGTCTGTTGCACCGGGGAAGTTCCCGCACTCCGAAGAACTTTAGAGGAAGATTTAGCCGCCATCTTTCCCCACTTTCACTTGTTGCGTACTTTCACTTTAAAGCTGTAAAATCCATTGAGCTAGGGAGTAAAAATAAAAGTCCACTTCACCTGAACCTCCTGTACCGCTCTGCCTGCACCTTATTACTCAAAAGTCTTTCCTTCTGGCAGGGGTGGTTGCTAACGCCTGGCTCTGCTCCAAAAATCACGGAGCAGAGATGCTACGCAGCTCGGAGTTAACCCAGGCTTCGGGGGGGCTCAATCCTTCAGCCGCCCAAACTTTCAGCTCAGGCAGCCCCGGAGAGCTCAACCCCTACCTGGGGCCTCACCTACTCCTCTTCTCCCGAGGAGGGGGCTTCAAATCCACCTAAACAGCTGATCGGCGCTGTTTTAGATGGATAAACACAGCTGCGGAGCGGACAGCCCGGAGACGGCAGTCTTCGGCGCCGCGTCGCCACCGGAAGTCCTTTTTTCTGAAATTTATAATTCTCTTTTTCTACAGCCCAGATTATTGTCTTTTTTGTCACAGCTGTTTTTTTATTGTTAAAGCTTTGTAGATCACAAACACAGATGAGCTTTTCCCAGGTTTTGCCAAGTCTTATATTAAAGTCATAGCTGTCATAGTCTTCATCCACCACTAGATGTCAGCAACTATTTGTTTTTCAATTTCCAAAATGAACAATTATCTTTAGAATGAGAGTCTTAACCTTTCAAACAATTTTTGATTTATCCAGAGTTAAGTTTTAAATTTCAGGTTTTATATTTATTGCACTTCCATATATTTTGATTCTCCATAAAAAGATTAATTTGATGCTTCCATTAGTATCAGGATGGGGTGGTAATCCCCCTCCTTCCCTTTTGGAGGTGTTTTGATTCTTGGGGATCTTTTCCAGGAAATTACATGTAGAATAAAAAAAGAGAAGATCAAATTCCTCACCGAGTTTCAAGCACACTGTTCACAGTTGTGCTGGTTAATGCTTTTGAACTTCGGTTGCTAGTAGCTTGGGCTGGTCGATGCAATATGGCCAGTCTTTCTCCTGTTGGGTTAGAAAGCTTTCCCCAAGTTGAACAAAATGGCCAGCACCATTCCAGAATTGCTGGAGCATCCTTCTTTCTTTGTCATCTCTCTGGTGCAACTTAAACCCATTTAGGGCCCCCAGGCAGGGCAAAATTAGCCGCGGGGGTGCAGAGAATCCACAAGCCCACAACCAGTCACTATTGTGCAAAACCAGAAGTCCTGTCTAGCCTCTTCTTAAAAATCTCACTTTCTGGAGGCAAGTTGTTCCACTGGTTAATTGTCTCACTGTTAGGAACTTTCTCCTTAATTCCAGGTTGCCTCTCTTTGATCAGTTTCCAACCATTGTTTCTTGTCCTGCCCTCTGGTGCTTTGGTGAATAAAATGACCCCCTCTTCTTTTTGGTTGCCCCTCAAACACTGGAATACTGCTATGATGTCACCCCTATTTCTTCTTTTCTTTAGACTAGCCAAACCCAAGCCCTGCAGCCATTCTTCATATGTTTTAGTCTCCAGGCCTTTGATCATCTTAGCTGCTCTTTGGATTTTTTCCAGACTCTCAGCAACTTTTTTGTAATATGGTGACCAAAATTGGTTGCAGTATTCCAGGTGTGGTCTTACGAGGGTTTTATAAAGCAGTACTAATACTTCACGTGATCTTGATTCTATGCCTCTGTTTATACAACCCAGGATTGTATTAACTTTTTTGGCTGCTGCTGTACATTGCTGGCTCATAGTCAAGTGATCATCCACTAGGACTCCAAGGTCCCTCTCACGGTTACTCTTTTTAAGCCAGGTCTCACCCAGCCTGTACTTGTACTTTCATTTTTCCTGGCTAAATGTCTTTGGTTTTCTCCACACTGAAACTCATTTTGTTGGATAGAGCCTATTGTTCAAGTATGCCAAGATCTTTTTGGATCCTGTTTTCTGGGGTGTTGGCTACTCCTGCCAGTGTAGTGTCATCTGCAAATTTGATGAGATCTCCTTCAATTCCCTCATCTAAGTCATTTATGAAGATATTACAGAGTACTGGGCCTAAGATGGAACCTTGGGTACCCCACTGCTTACTTCTGTCCATGTGGATGTAGTGCCATTGAAGTCTACTCATTGAGTATGGTTTGCTTGCCAGCTGCAGATCCATCTGGTCTATTCTAACTTTTTCTAGCTGACCAATGTGTAGGTTGTGGTCTACTTTACCAAATGCCTCACTGAAGTCTAAGTATACGACATCCATAGTATTTTGCTGGTCTATTAGTTTAGTCACTTTATCAAAGAATGAAATAAGATTGGTTTGGCATGATCTGTTTTTAACAAACCTGTGCTGGCTACTAGTTATAACTTTGTTTGATTCTAATTGTTTGCAGATCTGGTTTTTGATTATCTTTTTTAGGATCTTCCCAGATATTGATGTTAAACTGACTGGTCTGTAGTTTCCTGGGTCCATTTTCCCCACCCCCATTCTTCATGATGGGAACCACATCAGCTCTTCCAATCCTCAGGTACTTCCCCAGTGCTCCAGAATATATGAAAGATATGGTTCAATGGTTCTGAGATAACATCTGCCAGCTCCATCAGAACTTTGGGATGTAGTCTGTTGGGTCCCAGAGATTTATATTCATCAAGGTCAGATATATGTTCTCTTACAACTTTCTTGGTTATTTTAATTTTAGTTTCTAGTTTGTCTTTTGCAGTGGGTTTTTTTTAATGTGCTGAGCTATAGTTTCTTTTCGTGTGAAGAACAGTGCTTTTTTTCTAAAAAAAAAAAAAATGGTGCCGGAACTCTCATCTTGGTGGGTGCAGGAGGCGTGGGGGGGAAAGCAGCACTGCTGCAGTCACGGGTGTGAGGGGTGATGGTGGCAGGCTCCCCCCTGGGGCCAGAGCCAGTGCGGCTGGTGCTGTGGGAGCAGCAGGGCCTGCTCTATATAGAGGGGCTGTGTGGGGTGGGCAGCGGAGGCGGTGCAGACCAGGCAATGCAGGGCGGCCACTTAGGCACACAGGGCGAGACGATGGTGGTGCAGGCCCAGCACCAGGTAGGCCACCAGCCTGGCTGACACGGGTGAGCACAAGGAAGGAGTGCACATGGACTCCGCAGAACCCACCTCCCACTCCTTGTCCTCTCTTACTTCCCTAGTTGAGATGGTGTAGTTGGGCAGCAGGGAGGGATGCAAAGTTCCTGCCTACTCGCTTTCACTGCAAACAACTTGCCAGTGCAACATTTGCCAGCCAGGTCTTTTGGTGCACTCAGCAGCAATTCCTATTGGCTTTCGAAAGCCAATAGAGGGAGTAGCATAGCTTGTGCAAAAGCCTTTTTTGTGTGTGCAAAAAAGGTGCCAGAACACCATTCTGAGCGTTCTATGAGAAAAAAAGCCCTGCTTTTATGTTTTAATCTTATGATTTTAAAAATATTTTTTTTCTATTGTAAGTTGCCCCAAACCTCACCATGTAGATTGCATACAAATATTATATAATTGGTAAATAAAGATAGAACATATGTTAAATATACATCAAATGATAATATCCTTCCCTATAAAGTCAATTCTTGCTCAATGACAGACCAAGGAGTTAACTCGGAAAGGCAAGAGGAAAATCTAGAAGAGATCTGTGCAACTTGTAGAAGTGAAAGGCCCACACTGATAAATTAAAAATCTTTGTGGTTTGCAAAGGAATGCTGGTGGGCTAATCAATGATTTGGTGACTAGAGGAGCATCTACAGTGTTAGAGCTCGTGGTTATGGTAAGCCATGGAGGCACTAGGCAACATGACTTTCAGGGCAATGGTGGTGATATTATTACTTTTTTTTTAAAAAAGTCTGTGCTCTGTCGAAGGGTGCTTGGTAGGCTGCACATACAGGCCTGGTCTAGAATTTATTTTGGAGCATTCAACTATCTAGAGCACGCATGTCAAACTCATTTTGTTTGAGGCAACTTCTTATAAAAGAATTGCCATTAATTTCTTTTAATAAAATAATTTAAATCAATTTTTCACTTGATTTCAAATTAAATGAATTATATTGGTTGACAATGAGATTTTTGTTAGTACAATTGCCAAATGCAATAAACTGGTTTTAGGTATATGTTACTGGAAGGAAAAAGGAATCCCTGCTGCGTTACTGATCCCAGAGAAGCATTTGCATGTATGCAGGTATCCTTAGGGTGCCATAGTTATGATTGAGAAATATTGGTTGCAAAGTTGGCATTTCTGGATGTAATACAGATATTTTGGACTTGTTTTTGTTTCTTTGCATGTTTGATATTTTTAAAAAGGCATATGCTACTCACTACGCTTATGCACATATGTAACATCTTTTGCTAGGATACATGATCACTGCTTGTCCAAAATTTTACTATACAGATAATACCACCAGAAATTATTTAGCCTTTTTAATAAATGTTGTTATTGATGTTAAGCTCACCAGGGAAAACATCATATATTGTTATATATATATTAGGTTAATTATTTAAAGACTGAAGTACAACATAACTAGATTCTAAATAAGCTATTTTTCAAAACACACAACAGTCCAAACAGTAAAAGTAAAGTCCAAATTAAGAATATTTCATTCTTAAGAATTATTTAATTTAAATGGTTTAGTTGTAATAGATGGTTATAGATTCAAAATAGTTTTCAAGAGTGTACAAAAGATACTTTTTTTCTAGAATCAGCTAAATTATAGATATTACATTGAGAAAAATGTTTCTCATTTCTTTCCTGTTACCTTTGATTTCATTGCAGAGATGTTAACATAAGAAATAGATTATTTTGTTATCTAATTTTACCTTCCAAAAGAGAGAAGCAGATGAAAAATGTGAGGTTCTTTCCTGTTGGCTTTTTTGAATTAGCTGTTTTAGATTCTAAAGTTTAGTTCCTAAAGAAGTAATCCTGTAAATAATTTTAATGTCCTCCTCCAGGGTAGGCAACCTTGGCTCTTTTATGACTCGTGGACTTCAACTCCCAGAAGTCCTGAGCCAGCATGGCTCAGTTTGGAAACCTCTCCCTTTCCCCTCAGCATGGCTGGCTCAGGATTTCTGGGAGTTGAAGTCCATGAGTCATAAAAAAGAGCCAAGATTGCCTAGCCCTGTAATAGGCTTAGGAAAGCCAATAAGGGAGCTGATTTTTTTTTGCAAAAAAAAAGGTGCCAGAATGCTGTTCTGAGTGTTCTACTGTATGAGAAAAAAAGCCCTGGTGAAGACTGATGCAAAGAATGAATTGAGCAGTTGTAGTTTCTCCCTGTTGCTTGCTATTTCCTTGCCATCTTCTCTCTTTAATGGACCTACAGTTTCCTTTACTTTTTTCTTGTTGTTAATATGTTGGAAGAAACTTTTTTTATTATCCTTAATTTTTGTTGCAAATCTTTGTTCGTTCTGAGCCTTTGCTTTCTTGACTTCATTTTTGCATATTCTGGCTTTCTGCTGGTAATAGGCCTTAGTTATATGCCCCTGTTTCCATTTTTTGTACTTGTCCTTTCTGTCTTTCAGTTTGTCAGAGAGCTTTGTGCAGCCATGCTGGTTTCTTCTTGACTTTCTTGTTTTTCGTTTTCAGTGGTATTGTGCTGGACTGGGCTTTTATGATCACATTTTTCAGGGTTTCCCATGTTTCTTGGGTTGTTTTCCCCTTTAGGATTTTCATCCATGGGATCTTTCCTAGGTTCTCTCTGAGTTTGTTAATGTCAGCTCTTTTGAAGTTTAAGACCCTGGCTGCATTGTTTTCTATTGGTTTTGTTTGCATTATATGGAATTCCAGTATCACATAGTCACTTCCAGGTTCTGGCAACTTCAACTCTCTCTATCACTTCTTCTCTCCCTCTACACTTCTCTATTTGTAAGAATTATGTCCAGTATAGCTTTATGACTGGTTTCCTCCTCCACCTTTTGGATGACAAAGTTGTTGACTAGGTGGTTAGGAATCTGTTTGATCTCATGCTCGCTGCAAAGTTTCTCTCCCAGTTGATATCTGGATAGTTGAAGTCATCCATTACTACTGTGGTATGCTTCCTACACACATTTGTTAACTGGTTGACAAAGAGTTCATCTATTTCTTCTGATTGGTTGGGTGGCCTGTAATATACACCTATGGCAATGTCACTTTTTTCTCTTATATATTGATCCATATACATTCTGGAGAGATTTTATCTTTGATCATGTTCATTTCTGTAGATATGTAGTGTGCTCTTACATATAGTGCAACTCCCCCTCCTCTTTTTCTAGAATTGTTTCTTTTGAACAATTTGTATTCATCCATCAGTCCATTTCATTCATGGGTTTTGTCCCATCAGGTTTATGTAATGCAAACTATGTCATACCCTCCCTGTGTACTATTGCTTCTAGTTTACCCTGTTTGTTCCCCAAGCTTTGAGAATTTGTATATAAGCTTTTATGTTTGTCCATGGATATGTATCAGAATCCATTTATATGTCATTTCTAACTGTCTCTTCTGTGCAAACCCCAAATCTCAGCCCACCCACCCCCTTGGATTCTGCCATTCTCAAGGAAGAGAGGGAATAAACAACAGGGTTTATTGCTTCCACTTCCATTCCTTAGATGTAATTTTTGTTTATTTTGCCTGCCTGTTATTCATCACAATAAGATTGATGAGAGGCATTCTTCCTCTCATCTTACAGGCAACTAAGAAAGGGGATGGGGGGAATCTCATTTATTTCTCCGGATGGGATGTGAAGGGGTGGGATTGATTTTGCTCTGGATGGACTGATGTTTCTCCTTTTCCCATGAGGGGCTTACCACCTGGAACTTGGCTGATCCGGGACTGACCAAATGAACTAAGGGGTAGAGTTTGTTTGGGGACACTTTAAAAATATCGATTTGTGAGGGGATTCTTCAGATCCTGTTTATTATACCCACTATACCCACTAGGCCTCCCTTTCTTTTCCCAAAGAAAGAACTCCATTTCTATAGTTCACCCAGGAGTGTCAAACTCAATTTCATTGAGGGCTGCATCAGCATTGCGGTTGCCCTTGGGGGTGGGGCAGATGGGTGTGGCCAGGGTGGGTGCAGTCTACTGGGTAGGCATGATGAGTGCATGTGGCCTACTGGGTGGGCATGGCCAGCTGTACATTGTTTGTGTCAAGGGTGCCTATGGGTGCCTGGTCAGGAGTGCAACAGATCTGAGGGTCTCTGGCAGGAGATGGGACTGGGGCAAGTGCCAAGGCATGGTCCACTGGAGGAGCCTCACTGTTCCTCTCAGGTCATGTGGGGAGGGGGTCCTGGACAGTGGTGCAAAGGTCAAATGCTCAGCCCATCCATCAAGCACCTGCAGCACTAAGCCCAGCCCCACTTCCCCAAGGGGGCACTCAGCTGCACTTACCTCCTCCTCAAGACTGCTGCTGCTGTGCTTATTTCTCCTTAGCCAGGTTGCTCATGATGGGTATGAGGGCAAAGTCAAGAGGGAGGCCCACTCCCTCTCCATGTGAGGAGACCTGGCTTTGTATCCAAAGCTTCCTTAGCAATAGGATGTGAGACCCCCAGGATAGGCCAGGAGGAGGGGGCAAGGGGATGGTGAAAGGCCAGCAGGGAAGGACTAAGGCAGGACTTCCTTCAGACCTTCCCTCCCTCCCTCCCTCCCTCCCTCCCTCCCTCCCTCCCTCCCTCTCCTTCCTTCCTTCCTTCCTTCCTTCCTTCCTTCCTTCCTTCCTTCCTTTCTTCCTTCCTTCCTTCCTTCCTGTGATGGGAAAACATCTGAGATGAGGAAGGGAGAAAAACAGGCAAGAAACGCAGCTGGGGAAGTGTCTTCTTCATGAAGAATGAAGAAATGCACCATTGCCTGGAAGTGGGCAGCACATGGCCCTTGCCTACTTCACATATCCAGCTTGGTGGGCTCTGGGGGAGGGTATGCCATGAGAAGCAGGAGTCGATGTTACCTGTGCAATGCTGCCCAGCCCCCAGCCTGCCCGGTTTTGGCAGGCAGCAGGGTGTTCTCACAGTTCCAAGAGGCTGGGCTGGGGGGGCATGAATCTGAAGAGAAGCACAATGCTGTCCAGCCCTTAGCCTGCCCAAAGTAGGCAGGGCCATGTGCTGGCCACTTCCAGGTGATGGTGCATTTCTTCATTCCTCACAAAGGGTACGCCCAGGGGGCAGTGCCGACGCAGCAGGGGCCGATCCCTCACTGTTTCCAATGGCCTTGTGGAGCTAAGACTGAATGTATTTCAGCATAGATTACCACCACAAAATTGTACATTGTCTCCTGGCTGGCCTGTGCCAGGGCCAAAGCAGCGGGGTCCATTCCCTCACTGTTTCCAGGATGGCTTCGCAGGCCATATGAAACCACTTCACGGGCCGGATCCAGCCCCTGGGCCTTGTGTTTGACATGTCTGACCCAGATAAATTCCTCTGAGTACTCACTTGACGGAGAGGGAAGAGAGTGGCCCTTATCCCACTCATGGACATGGCTACTGGAACCTCTACAGAAGATGTCTGCTGACTGTTGTGTTCATGTAACATCAACAGAAAGCTTACATTTATTCACATTCTTTCTCAGTTTAGCTATATGTTGACTTAGGATTTGTTAGGGATGTCTCTTACCTTTTTAACTCCTGACTTTTCCTATTTACTGCTCTGAGTTTTTTTACATTTTTCATAGCTTATTCAGTAAAAAGCTGTCAATCAATCTTCCACAACTCTCAAAATAGATCCCTTGCATTCAGCAGCTCTTTTTACTCTGTATAACTGGGCAATAGTTTTTCAGAATAAGCAACTTTTCAGTTATTCCCTTCCCCCCACTTCTTTAATTCTATTGTCGGTAGCTTGGTACAATATACAAATCCACTGCTAAAGCAGCCAACTGTAATTACTTATCTTCTGACTTTTATGTCATTAAAATAATAATTCATAAATGTTATACATGGCATATTGTGATTGTCATATAATATAAAGTCCACTTTTATATTAAGATGTAATCTCAGTGCTATGAATACTATTTACTGAAAAATGTTCAACTATTTTTCAGGATGGACAAGTCCAGCAAAAGTCATACCAAATCCACCTAAAGCCAAAGAAAATTTTTTACCTCATACATTTGTATTTCATGTGGACACAGATGTTCAGGTAAATTTCTTTACTACTGCTGCTTCAAATCAATAACATACATTCTAATCAGAATCAGAAGAACAAGAATAAAATGATATCACTAAAATTTATTCAACCACTAGCCCCGTTCCATCTTCAGACAGAATGGCCCCATATATCATTCTTGTTAAAAGATCACTCACATAGTGCTTGAATTCCATATGCTTAATCTAATGTCCATGTTGTACATCTGTTTCTAGAAAGAGCACTCCTGACCTTCTAATATGTAGAAGGTCACATCATCCTCTGGGTCATCTGTATGAAAAATGGTGTCCTATGATGGGCAGCCACAAAGTGAGTGCTCTTTATAGAAGGAGATTACACTAATTACACTAATCAAAATGGCTTTCCATCCAAGATAAAGAGTTCTGAGGAGGGATGTAGTCTCAGAATAGATAAATTCTAGTTTAATTATATCTATGCCCAGTGCTTTTTTTGTAAAAAAAAAAAAAGGTGCCGGAACTTACACACAGCTCTGGCTCCAGTTGAAAGCCCTTATGGAGGGGGGGGGACTGCTTTAGGGAGCTTCCAAGGTGCATATCACATGCGCAGCATCAGCTGATGGATGCCATTGCTGCAGCTTTTGAGAGGGTGCTTGTTCAGAGTCAGCATGTCTTCTGCCACTTTGTCCTCCTCTGCCTCCTCCAGAGCCAGAGTGACCAAGGCAGCGGTGGTGCTGCTGCTTTGGGAGTGCGCCTGGTCCCTTGAAGAGATTCACTCCAGGAATCAAGAGCCTTGGTGGAGCAGTGGGCTAATGCCTCCTTAAGTAACACCAGCTGCCTGCAATTTGTGCAGGTTCGCATCCCACCAGGCTCAAGGTTGACTCAGCCTTCCATCCTTCCGAGGTAGGTAAAATGAGGACCCAGATTGTTGGGGGCAATAAGCTGACTTTGTAAAAATGCTGCTGGGGGGGGGGCGAAAGCCCTAATAAGCAGGTACATAGAATGAAGGCTATTGCTAAGCACATTGTGCTTTAGATTGTAAGCTGCCCTGAGTCTTCGGAGAAGGGCAGGATATAAATGGGATTAAGAAATGGGATTAAGGGTCTTCCGGTGGCAACGCTGCGCCGAATGGCGGCTTTTCTCTGGCCGCCTGTCCTGAGGCTTCGTTAGATCCGTGGAGACGGCGACAATCAGCTGTCCCGCAGCTCGTAAACCTCCCCCTCTGGAGAAGAGGGGGAGGTGAGCTTTCCTCAGATAGTGGTAGAGCACCCCAAGACCTCCCAGAATTATCTGGGGGTCGGAGGGTGAGAGCTCCCGCAGAGTCCGAGGCTTTCTCCGAGTCCAAGATGTCTTTGCTCCATGCAGGGGTGAAGCCAGATGCTGCATCCACATTGGATTACAGTGATTTATGATTGCTTTCAAAGCAGACAGAGCTGACCAGAAGTATAGTTGCAAGTATTCAGAACTTTAACTCAAGTGCTTTAATCTTCTCCATACATAAATTAGATTTTGAAAGAGAAAGAGAAAAGATGGTGCCGAAATGTTTTTTTCTTTTTGAAAGAATAAAGAATAAAGTACGAAGATTTTGTTAAAATCTAAACAATATATTGGATTTCAGAGTTTTAAAGAATTTTGTTTTTCTTATTATTATTAAGGGTTCCTCTTCTTTTTTTTGGATTTTATTTTTATTTTTTGAAGTCCAGAGGGAAAGTGAAAGTGATAAGAGAAGGTGAATTGTAGCAAGTTGGAAAATGGCTTCAAGATGGCAGGCAGTTCCTGTTGTTTCTAAAATCTCAATTTCTTTGCCTGTAGTTCAATCTGCAACGCAATCCACTTCAAAGCCTAGATCCCCTCCACCCTCTCCTCCACCACCAGCACTTACACTTAAAGACTTGCAGGATGCTTTGAAGCTGCAGGCACACGAAATGACTCAACAAATAAAGGAAGAGGTAGCTGATCTACTTGAATTTAAAAATAAAGAGATGAGAGAAGACATTTTGTTTGCATTTCAAGGGCTGGCTGCACATATTGAACGTTTAGATGATTGTGTGGATAAAGTTGTGGAAAATAGTGAAAAACTTGAAAATAGAATTGCTATAGCAGAAAACAAAATTGATAAAACTGAGGATGAAGTGATTATTTCACAGTATAAAGAAATGGAATTTGCTTTGAGAATAAGAGGGTTGAGAGAAAACCCTCGTGAGGATTTATTGGAAGAAGTGATTAAAGTCATTGCTCCCATCCTGGGATGGATCCTAAGGAGTTATCAAGGGAGGTGGAAAAAATTTTTAGGGTCAATTCTTGGATTGCGAGGCAGAAAAATTTACCTAGAGACGTGGTGATTTATTTTTCCAAGAGGTCACTTCGAAATGCAATCATCCAGGCCTTCTATCAACAGAGATTTCAAATTGCAGGTCAAGATATTATAATTCTGAACGAAATACCTCCCAAGATGTTGAGAAAAAGGAAGGATTTTGGTTTTCTGTCTGATGAGCTCAAAAATCGACAAATTCAGTTCAGATGGGAGATACCTATTGGAATAGTGGTGAATCATGCAGGGACACGATACAGGCTTAATACGATTGCAAAGGCAAAAGATTTTTATACTTATGTCCTGAAAGCATGTTCACCACCATCTCCATTACCTAAGAGAGTGGAGGAAGATAAACAACAAATTGAAGGCACATCAGCACAGCTTGTCGGAGAGGCACAATTGGCTGAATCCACTGAACAGTGTTTGCTATTAAAGGGTGATCCAAAAGAGCAGAGAATGACGCGTGCTGCACACAAACGGAGAGAAAAGGAACAACTGAAACAGAAGATGGACTCTGGGTCTATGATACAAGGCCCTGTTACTATGGAGCCGGTGGGAGGGGCGTGACCGAAGAGACCAACTGCGGATCTCCAGGTGGCGTTCCAGAGGTTCCAGGTCACTGAGGATGGCGATAAAGCTTTTGACATGGAATGTTAATGGTTTAAATTCACCACAAAAAAGAAAGAAAGTGTTTCACTACCTGAAGCAACACAAAAATAATATTGTTTGCCTACAAGAAACTCATATTAGTGCAAAAGATCAAAAGTATTTGATTAACTCCCAGTTGGGACTACATTTTATAGCAGACATGTCAAACACAAGGCCCGGGGGCCAGATCCGGCCCACGAAGTGGTTTCATGTGGCCCGCGAAGCCATCCTGGAAACAGTGAGGGAACGGCCCCCACTGCCTTGGCCCTGGCCCAGAGACCCTCCTCCTGCCAGAGACCCTCAGATCTGTCCCACTCCTGCCCAGGCCCCCATAGGCACCCTTGATGCACTTTCACTTAGAGTTTAAAAAGTCCATCAAGCTCGAGAGTAGAATAAAATAATCCTCTTCACCTTTTCCTCTTGTACCGCTCTGCCTGCTCTTTTTATTCCATAGTCCTTCCTTCAGGCAGGGGTGGTCGCAGACGCCTGGCTCTGCTCCATAAAGTCAGGAGCAGAGGCGCTGGCCAGCTGGGAGCGACCCAGGCTACGGGGGAGTTCGATCCTTCGGCCGCCCAAGCTGCAAGCTCAGGCGGCCCCGGAGAACTCAACCCCTACCTGGGGCCTCACCCCCTCCTCTTCTCCCGAGGAGGGGGCTTCAAATTCGCCCGAACAGCTGATCGGCGCTGTTTCGGGCGAAAATCACTCAGCTGAGCTGCGGGCAGCCCGGGAAGGCTGTCTCTGTCGCCGCGCAGCCACCGGAAGTCCAATGATGTGATGTTATGAGCCAGGATAAGCATCTCAATCCCCCCAACTCAGTCCAACTCGGCTCTCACCTGAGTCAACCAGGTGAATCAACTGCAGCCGCTCTCTCACCGCCGCTGAGGAAAGCCCACCAGGGATGGACTGAGTCCAGGGTACCAGGGAAACCCATCCCACTGATCTCTCACATCAGTGGGTGGTTGATGGACAATCCCGCTGCCCTCTCACCACGGCGTAATCCCGGTACCATATGCCAACATAACATATGCTACTAAAGTCAGATTGCATTCATAAACACTTCACAGATAATTTATGTCCGTATGATTAATTTATGAATGGATATTTAGTCATTTAGTCATTCTTATCATAACACAGGTGGTAAGGAATAGCTGGATATAGGTATCATTATCTCTGTAGCTACTTCCTGACTCTAGTAACCTGTGCATATGTGACTAGAGGAAAACAGGTACAAGCATACATCCTTTTTCAATTGCAAAAGAAAAACTGTTTAATAAATCAATTTTATTAAAAATACATAAAACAAAATTTTAAATCCCATTTAATAGAGAGATACATATATAACCACATATGTATAGATGAAAGGTAGAGGAAAGATCACAAATTATGCCTTAAATATTAATGCCCACAATGTTGGGATCTATGGCTCAAAATGCCTAAATTGGAACCGAAATATAAGGGCATAGTTTAGTTTACACAACAACATCTAATAAAAAAGCGATTAATGATAATTAGAGATATCACCAACCTTAAAACAGATCACACCCCAAAAAGTAAAACATCTCATCAGTACTCCCAACAAAAGACAACACTCATTGAGTGAAAAAAGAATTCTAGAAATAAACCACAGGCTAAAGGCTTGGTGTTGCCAAGAAAACTTTGGTTTCCTGGACCATGGACTTCATTTCCTGTGTGAAGGATTCTTGGCAAGGGATGGGCTGCACCTCACAAAAACAGGGAAAAATGTACTTGGAAAAAAACTGGCCCAACTCATTAGAAGAGCTTTAAACAAAAATTGAGGAGGAAGGGTGACCAATCATTAGAATCTCTAGAACATAAAACCAATCATAAATTCCAAGAAAACAAATCAAACAAAGACATAGGGAGTGATGAGAAAAAAGAAAAAAAATCAAACAATCAGGAGATCCAGTAAACATACCCATGGACAGACATAAAAATCTTAAATGTTTATATACTAATGCTCAAAGCTTGGAGAACAAGCAGGGTGAACTAGAAGCAATAGTACACAAGGATGGGTATGATATAATTGGCATTACAGAAACCTGGTGGGATGAAACCCATGACTGGAATAGACTGATGGATGGATGCAAATTGTTGAAAAGGAAGTCAATAATGAAGTCATCATAGCTCAATAGTCTCCTGTTTATTTTAATGGCTTCAGTGCCTCTTCTGCTGGCATTTTTGTTGGTGAACTTGACATATAATATAAAGAAGTGTTCCATTCCATTCCATTCCATTCCCTCTGCCACTTGCCCATTCCAGGCAGCAACTAAGGCCTCAACTAAGTCACTCCACAGAGTCTGTGGAAAACTTCAAGCCTTTTCTGGAATCCAGCCATATCTATCATTTATCAGGCATGGTACCAGTCTTATTACCTGGTAACATGATCTCACTGTGAGGTAGGGTGACACCAGTGAGCTAAAAAGTGGTCAGAAAGTAATCTGACCATAGCAAGAAACTAATATTAATGTCCTCTAAAATCAGATTACATCTACACTGCCCTGAAACAAAAAAACATTCTAGTCTCTAATTTCCAATCCTAGCTGGGTCCTAAAGGCAGTCTGACACATAGCAAAAAACTTTCCAAAACTTTCCAGCTTTTGCCCTGGCCATTTGCAGCACATGTTGTACTCTAGCTGGCTGAACATTTTGAGCTGAATTTTTTCCTCAGCTCCTTAATGCAAACAAGCTGCAGAAAAATTTTCTTTTCTTTCTTTCAAAATTGGAGGACAGAGGCAGAGAATTCAGTTTCAGCATCTAATCATTAGCTTCTAATGGGAGGGGAAAAATCAACAGGTCTGTCTCCTTCCCCGTTTTTTCCCTTTCTTTATTTATTGAAGAAATGTGGGTTTCTGGGGGAGGGAGGGTATGAAGCAAGGGAAAGGTTTTGAGAAACTCCTGAAGTTGCTGCCTTTGCCTCTAGGTGGCTGGCTTCTCCAAAAGCTAGCAAGAGCCAGGAGTGGTTTGCAGGCTCTTGACAGCCAACTGACCAGGGCAGAAAGCTCGAAGCAGTTGCCATTTCTGCAGGGAATTGTCAAAATGCATAAAATGATGGCTGCTTTCAGGAGTAAGGTTGAGCAGGGCAATGTGCTATGGAGTCCTGCAAGGACAGGATGTGGGGAGAAATGTGCTGCAGCATTGCTATGATTGGTCATAAAGGTGAATGACTGCAGAGGTGCTGCAGCCACCTTAACTTTGAAATGGGATCATATGTAGGTTTTGGAGGGAGGACTGTTGTAATTTCAAACAGCTGTTAAGTGACCTGTCATAATTCAAGGACTACCTTTATATTTAGAAGATGAAGGAATGTTCTGACTTGGCTAATAAAGAGGTAATTAAAATATGACAAGTTGAGCACTTGAAATTAATTTTCTCTGTTACTTTTCTCTATCCTTTTCAAAAGCAGGATTGGAAGTTATCATATTCATATATGCTTGAAAAATAGTTTGGAAATGTTCAACTGAATTCTGATCACTGCATTATTTTCTATATGTTTCATTTTGTATTTTCTTATTAAGTCAGGTGATACTTCTGAACCCTGCAGAGATAAGAGAGCTCAGAAGTATATGTATACATCAACAATTCAGAGGTGAGTTTCACTTAAGAAGAATGCAATTAAACTGAGTTTCTGTATTTGTTGTGTGTTCCTCCTTTTACTGATCATATCCACTGACAAAATGATATGTAACATATTTCCTGATGAGGCTGATAATACAAGTAAGGTAAAGGTAAAGGTAAAGGTTCCCCCGCACATGCGTGCTAGTCGTTTCCGACTCTAGGGGCCGGTGCTCATCTCCGTTTCAAAGCCGAAGAGCCAGCGCTTGTCCAAGGACGTCTCCGTGGTCATGTGGCCGGCATGACTAGACGCCAAAGGCGCACGGAACGCTGTTACCTTCCCACCGTAGTGGTCCCTATTTTTCTACTTGCATTTTTACGTGCTTTCGAACTGCTAGGTTGGCAGAAGCTGGGACGAGTAACAGGCGCTCACTCTGTTACGCGGCACTCGGGATTCGACCCGCCAAACTGCCGACCTTCCGATCGACAAGCTCAGCGTCCTAACCCACTGAGCCACCGCGTCCCTTACAAATGTACAAGTACATTTCCTTAAAGTACAGTGTTTATTAGTTGCACCAGTACAGATACTGGTTAAGTGGTAAAAGAGAACCATAAGATAGGAATTGATCTTAGAGTAATTATTATGGTTTATTGCAGTCAGCTTGATATTCAGACTGAATTTGGCTTATTTATCCATCTATAGAGTCCTTCCCAAGGACTTAGAATAGGCAGAGGTGGATGCTTGGTGTTGTTGTTGCAGAATGTAAGCTGTTCTGAGCAAAGCTGCTCTTTGCAAGTAACTGATGGTGATTTTGTCAATGCCAATAGCGTGCAAGTGGTGCTCGGTTGTTTTGGGTTTGCACCCAAGGTGCCTATTAGAACATAGAATAACAGAGTTGGAAGGGACCTTGAAGGTCATCTAGGAGAATCTATGCCATTTCAGATAATGGCTGTCTAGTCTCTTCTTGAAAACCTCAATTGACTCAATAACTTCTGAAGGCAAGGCACTCCACTGGTTGATTGTTCTCACTGTTAGGAAATTTCTCCTTAGTTCTAGGTTGCTTCTCTTGATTAGTTTCCATCAATTGGATCTTGTTTTGCCTTCTGGTGCTTTGGTAAATAGTTTGTCCCCTTCATCTTTTTGATAGCCCCTCAAATACTGGAATACTGCTATCATATCATCCCTAGTCTTCATTTTCACTAGACTAGACATACCCAATTCTTGCAATCATTCTTCGTAGGTCTTAGTCTCCAGCCCCCTTAGTCTCCAGCCCCCACTTTGTTGGTGATTACTATTGCTTTCTTTTTCCACAGTCATTCTATTTCTATTTGCTGGTCTTTGTACTTTGTTATCTTTTCCAGATCTTTCTCTTCTTTTCTGCTGTCTCCAGCCACTGCCCCACTTGCTATCCAGGTTTTTTTTGTCTTAGCAACAATTATTAAATTTAAAATGTTATGTGGCAGGTTCACATTGGTTTGAATTAAAGTTCCAGAGTATTTTAGTTTCTTCATTTTCAATTACTTTCTCTATTTTATGATCCCACTAGTTGTTGTTCTTGTTATTTATTAGATTTTTATCCCTTCTTTAAAAGGAACACAAGGTAGCAAACATAGATAATACTCCTTCTTCAGTTTCCCACAACAACCCTTTGAAGAAAGTGTCTGGCCCAAAGTCAGTTTTCCCACTCCAACTCACTCTTGGCTTTCTATCATTAAATATCAGCTTTCTATCTCTCCCTCTAGCCAATTATACTCCCTCCCCACAAAACCTACCTATTTTATCTGGACAAAATTCTCTTTCTGGTCACTTCTGGTGGCAACGCCATGCCGATGGTGGCTTTTTTCGGCTGCCCATCCTGAGGTTTCATCAGAACTGCGGAGACAGTGAAAATCAGCTGTCCCGCAGCTTGTAAACCTCCCCCTTGGGAGAAGAAGGGGAGGTGAGCTTTCTTCAGGTAGAGGTAGAGCTCCACTAGACCCCCAGAAATATCTGGGGGTCGGAGGGTGAGAGCTCCCTCGGACCCCAAGGCTTTCTCCAAATCCAGAACACCTTTGCTCCGAGTTGATGGGGTGAAGCTAGATGCTGCATCCACATCTGCTGATTATAGTGATCTGTGATTGATTTGAAAGCAGACAGAGCTGATCAGGAGGAGTTAAATTTGCAAGTATTTGGAACTTTAACTCAGGGAGTATTAATTTTCTCCATACCCTAATTTGATTTTGAAAGGGAAAAGATGGCGCTGGAATGGTTTTCTTTTGTTTATAGAAAGAACAAAGCATCAAGAAAGAGATATATTTTGTAACAAAGTTTGAATAACATATTGTATTTTTGTGTATTTGAGAGTTTTTAAAGTTTTTAAAGATTTTTCTGGGACTTTATTTATCTTGAAGTGCAGGGGGAAAGTGAAAGCGATAAGGGAAAGTGAATTTTAACAAGCGGGGAAATGGCTTGAAGACAGCAGAGAATTCCTGTTGTTTCTAAAAGTTCAATTTCCTCTCCTGTAACACAGCCTGCAGTGCAATCCACATCCAAGCCCAAATCTCCTCCACCTTCTCCCCCACCACCTGCATTTACACTTAAGCATTTGCAGGATGCTTTGAAGCTTCAAGCTCAACAAACAGTTCAACAAATAAAGGAGGAGATGGCTGATCTTTTTGAGAGTAAAAATAGAGAGATGAGAGAAGACATATTGCTTGCACTCCAAGGGCTGGCCACAAACATTGAACGTTTTGATGATCGTGTGGATGAGGTTGTGGAAAACAGTGCAAAATTAGAAAGTAGAATTGCCACAGTTGAAAATAAAATTGATAGAATGGAGGATGAGGTGACTATCTCACAATATAGAGACATGGAATTTGCCTTGAGAATAAGAGGATTGAAAGAGAACCCACGTGAAGACTTGAAGGAGGAGGTAGCAAAAGATATAGCTCCCGTTTTGGGATGTGATCCTGAGGAATTATCAAGAGAGATGGATAAAATATTCAGGGTTAACTCTTGGATTGCGAGGCAGAAAAATTTACCTAGAGATGTGGTGATTTATTTTTCTAAGAGGTCATTCCGAAATGCAATTATCCAGGCCTTTTATCAACAGAGATTTCAAATTGCAGGTCAGGATATTATAATTTTAAAAGAAATACCTCCAAAAATTTTGAGAAAGAGAAAAGATTTTGGTTTCCTGTCTGAGGAGCTTAAAAATCGACAGATTCAGTTCAGATGGGAGATACCTATCGGAATGGTGGTGAATTATGTAGGGACACAATATCGACTTAACATGATTTCAAAGGCAAAATATATTTATATTCATGTCCTGAAAGCGGGTTCACCACCATCTCCACGACTTAAGAGAAAAGAAGAAAAGTTGGAAGATAAACAGCAAACTGAACGTGCAATGTCGTTGGTTGCTGGAGAGGCACAGCAGGCTGAGTCTACTGAACAGTTTTTGGTGTTAAAGGATGATCCAAAGGAACAGAGAATGACACGGGCTGCACATAAACGTAAAGAAAAGGAGCAATTGAAACAGAAGATAGATTCTGGTTCTACAATACAAGGTCCTGTTACTACTGAGGTGGTGGGAGGAGCAAGACTGAAGAGACCAACTGAGGATCTTCAGGCATTGTTCTATAGGCTTCAGGTTGCAAAGAATGGCGACTTGGAATGTTAATGGCCTGAATTCACCACAAAAAAGAAAGTATTTCATTACCTGAAGCAACATAAAAATGATATTGTTTGCTTACAAGAAACTCATATTTGTGTGAAAGATCAAAGGTATTTGATTAATTCCCAACTGGGATTACATTTTATTGCATCTGCTCCAGATAAAAAGAGTGGAGTGGTTATCTACTCAAGAAAAAACTTACCAGTTAGATTAATTGAGACTGATATACAAGGAAGATATGTTATTATTGAACTACTGTTACAAGGGAAGAAAGTTCTTATTATTGGATTATACGCACCTAATCAACAGCAAAGAAAGTTGTATAAGCTTTTACACAACAAAATAACTCAATTGGATTATAAATCTGTTATTATGATGGGTGATTGTAATGGTGTTTTGGACTCATGTAAGGATAAGAAGGGATCTTTTAAAAATACCCCTAATCATTCCAAACTGCCTAAAGCCTTTTTTGATTTGAAAGATGATTTGGAATTAAGAGATATTTGGCAGGAGCGAAATTTGGAGGACAGAGACTTTACTTTTTTTTCAGACAGGCATCAATCGTTTTCCAGAATTGATTTTTTTAATTACTAATGATCTTTTTATAGGGTTAAAAAGGTCAAGATTTTTTCCAGAACACTATCGGATCATAGTCCGGTATGGATGGAGTTGTTTAATGAAGATGGGATTAGAAGATCTTGGAGATTGAATGAAAATTTATTTAGATATGATGAGTTTTCGGAGAAATGTAGGGAACATTTGAAAGAATTTTTTGATTTGAATATGCATAAAGGTACTTCGATTGAAATGGTTTGGGATGCTAGTAAAACTTACAAGAGAGGGGTTTTGATTTATATGCATAATAGACATAGGCGTAAGCAGATGCAAAAATGTAAAGAGTTGGAAGAAGAAATTAAGTTGAAAGAGAAAGCTCTTATTTTGAACCCATTAGATAAGAGAGTAAGGGATTCAATAAATTTGCTGAAAGAGCAATTTAATATGTTAATGGCGGATCAGGTTGCAACTAACTTGTGGTATGCGAAACATAATACTTTTTATAATGCAAATAAACCTGGTAGGTGGTTAGCTTATCAATTAAGGAAAAACAGAAATTACGTACTATAGAGAAAATAGAATATAAAAAAGGGTTTTTTTGATAAAACCTTTTTTGTTGATAAAAGAGGTTTATCAACAAAATTTGATTAAAAAGGGTTTTTTAGATTTTTATGTAAATTTATATGCTAGTGAGAATATACAGGCTTTAGATATAGATAAGTATTTACAGGAAGCACATATTCCTATGTTCTCAAATGAGCAACGGGAGGAGATGAATCGATTAATCACTTCCGAGGAAATCATTTCAGCAATTAAACAGTTAAAATTGGGTAAGGCTCCTGGTACAGATGGGTTATCAGCAACTTATTATAAATTATTATTTGCAGAGATGGTAGAACCATTAAAGGAATTATTTAACAATATCCAGGCTGGAGGGGTGGTGCCTTATTTAACAATATCCAGGCTGGAGGGGTGGTGCCTCTGTCCTGGAGAAGGGCTTTTATATCACTGATTCCAAAGGAAGAGCAAGATCCCACCCAACCAAAGAATTATAGACGTATATCGCTTTTAAATATAGATTATAAGATCTTTGCCAAAATATTGGCAAATAGATTAATGCAGGTTTTGAAACAAATGACTCATAGTGATCAGTCTGGATTTATAACTGGAAGACATATGAAAAATAATGTAAGACAAATTGTAAATTTAATAGAGTGTTTGGATAAGAACAACCAAGTCCCTGCGGCACTGATATTTTTAGATGCTGAAAAAGTGTTTGATCAATTGAATTGGCAATTTTTATTGAAAGTTGTTGATAAGATGAATTTATTAAGGCTATCTATTAAGGCTATATATCAACAACAATCGGCACAAATTATAATTAATGGGGGATTAACAGATGCATTTAAAATTGAAAAAGGTACAAGACAGGGATGCCCCCTTTCACCATTGTTGTTTGTTTTAACATTGGAGATTTTATTGATTAAAATTCGTGTATCAACTAAAATAAGGAGAATAAAAATAAAGCAGAATGATTATAGGCTAAGGGCATTTGCGGATGACTTGGTTGTTACACTATCTCAACTGACTCAATCGGTTACAGATTTAATGGAAATTATAACTCAATATGGGAAAGTTTCTGGTTTTAAGATAAATAATTATAAGAGTAAAATATTATTTAAAAATATGACTATGAATGAAAAAGAAAAGTTAGTAAAACTAACGGGTTTTGAAATAGTGAAAAAGGTTAAATATTTGGGAGTATATATTTCAGCTTCAAATGTGAAATTATATAAGAACAACTATGAGATATTATGGCAAAAAGTACAAAAGGAGTTAGATAGTTGAAAAAAATTACAATTATCTCTGTTGGGGAGAATTGCAGCTGTTAAAATGAATGTTCTACCAAAGTTTCTTTTTTTGTTTCAAATGATATTGATATTGATATTGATTTTTTTGTTTCAAATGATATTGAAAAAGGATGCCAATTTGGATGAGTGGCAGAAGGGTATTAATAAATTTATTTGGGCAGGGAAAAGACCGAGAGTTAAATTTAAGATCTTACAAGATGTACAGGAAAGAGGAGGACTTAAAGTGCCTAATTTGAAATTATATTATGATGCGGTTGTTTTATCAGCGGTTAGTGACTGGCTTAATTTAACAAATGAAAGATTACTTTACCTTGAGGGATGGGACTTATTATATGGGTGGCATGCATATTTAGTTTATGATAAAAAAGTGGTAAGGCATTTAAATCTCACATTTTAAGAAGTGCCTTATTGCGCATATGGAAAAAATATTATTATAAGTTAAATTATAAAATACCAATTTGGGGGATTCCCATGCGATAGAGGGTGTATCTGTGGGTGTGAACTTGGATATGACTTCATATAAGGAATTACTTAGATGGATAGGGAATGGTTGGCAATTAAAATCATTAGGTGAGTTAAAACAAGAAAATATCATACAGTCTTGGTTTCAATATACTCAATTGCAAACGAGGTGGAAGATAGATCAGAAAATTGGTATTACATTAACTGATGAAAATTTGGTAAAACAAATTAAAGATCAAAACCGAGCACATATAAAGAGAATATATAATGCTTTAATAGAATTGGATTCTGAAACAGAATTAGTTAAAGATTATATGATAAAGTGGGCTCAAAATATTCAAGAACCAATTTCATTGGATACATGGGAGGTAATTTGGATTAGAAATGTGAAATTTACCCAGGCTCAAAATTTAAGAGAAAACTTTTATAAAATAGATGGCATTTGGATCCCAAAAAATTGTCCTGCATGTATCCTAATTTACAGCCCAAATGTTGGAGATGTGGTAGTTTGGATGCTACCTATTATCATATATGGTGGACTTGTAGAAATGTTAAAGCTTTTTGGATTAAAATTTGGTGGAATATTCAAAAGATTTTTAAAAGAAAGATAAAATTTTCTCCACAATTGTTTTTATTGGGTATTGCTATAGATTGTGATACTAAAGAAACAAATTTGATGTTGAATTTGATAACAGCAGCAAAGCTCTTGGTAGGTCAATATTGGAAGAAAGATAGTTTGCCTACTATAGAAGATTGGACACTTAAGGTGTCAAATTTGGCAGAAATGGCTAAGATTTCTGCTTATTTGAAGGATCATTCACAAGAAAGATACATTTCGGTCTGGAGAAGATGGATAGATTATATTCAGAACAAATATGGGACTAAAAAGTTTCATCTAGTTTATAAATGAATTATAGAATGATATTATTAATATTAGTATGTTTTATGGTATTTTTATTAGTTTTTATTATATTTTATTATTATTTTTATTATTAGTATTGTTTAATAATATGGATATTATCTTGTTTTTATGTTATTATTATTATGTTTACTTTTTATCTTGTTTGAGTTTATGTTAAAGGGGAGTTAAAGTGCGTTAGGAACTTGGTTACATATATACTTGGTTAATGTTATTTAGATTTTGATTGTTATTTTTGTAACCCTGTATTCAGTTCTGGGATGTGGGGGAGGGGGGTGGTTTGGGGGTGGGTTTGTATTGTAACTTTTATAAAACTTTTTAATAATAAAAAAATTCTCTTTCTGTTTATTTTATTTGACATGGTGTGGTAGGATGGAGGGTTTGTCGTCACTGTGTGTTGGGGGGAGAGAGCACGGGGGGAGGCTCAGCTAATCTCAATGTACACATGTTGTACTTTGACAATAAAGGTTTATTATTGTTATTATTATTATTATTTGAATGACTTTGATTGCTTTATAAATTAGCTGTAATAAAAATAATTTTTCTTTTATTTTTATGAGTGTTCTAGAGGATATGAAGAAGTTCCCTGGGATAATATGTTATCTCCCAAAGTCAGGCCTGCACATTCAACATTACAACCCATGGTGGATATTTCTACAAGCAAGCGATATGAACCAGCAGAAGAAATAAGCCAAGTCTGTGAAGTCTATTTCATTATGATTATGTGGGATAAGCAAACACAGGATTAAAGTGCAGTGGTAGATCACATCTTTTACTATCCCATATAACTTCAGGTTGAGTCCCTTGTATCTTTAGCATGATGAGAAACAATACCTTGCCCCAGTCCTGACCCCTTTAGGATCCTGGAGTATGATGGCAAGGCTAGGAAAGGAGCTCATAGATATTTATTTTGCTTGATCATATCTTCCTTGAATTGAAGCCTCAATCAAAATAGATAAACAGGTTTTTATGTAGCCTATGAGTATCCAACCTTTTGGCTTCTCTGGATTTTATTGAGTGAAGTGAAATTGTTTTATGCTGCATATAATGTTGAAAGTTTATAATCTTGTGGGGTTACATTACTAGCTGTCCAGGGTGTCATGTAGCCCATAGGACATGGGTTGGACACACCTGCTTTCAGTCCCTGTCAGGGTTCTATATCCCCTCAGCTATTCTGCAAGAAAGAAAACAGTGCAGACATGATATTAATACAAAAATACTGTCTTGCTACCTTGAGGCCAAAATCTATTGGCATCATACCCCATGCAAACAATAGTCATTTTCCTTTTATTTATGAGAGAGAAGGGATTTTCTTTAGAATGAAACTGGAGGAGATATTCCTTACTAGCTGTTAAAGGAGAACATCAGCTGGTGATTGGCTATCGTTCTCTGTGCTCAACTAATAATCTGGAATGTAGATGCTAATTAATAGGAAGTTCACAGTGAATTTTAAAGACTCCCAAGCACAAGCAGTAGACTCTCAAGTAGAGATTGCTCAACTTGCAGAAAAAGATCTCTCCTTCTCTGCCTTTGGTTCCAGCATGACCAGTAGCTTTACTCCATGGAAGGGAATTTATATTAGAATTAAGAATTAATTGGTGACAAAGTGGTTAAATGTGGTATTGCAGGCATACTCTGCCCACAGCCTGGTGTTCAATCTTGATGTTGCTTGAGGTTGACTCAGCCTTGCATCCTTCCATGATTGATAAATTGAGGACACAGAGTCTTGGGGTGCAATATGCTAACTTTGTAAACCACTCAGAGTGCTCTGAAGTACATTGGGGCAGTATACAATTCTAAGTGCTGTTGCTAAGATACGTGTTATCTCCTCAGTGACTCCTCAGGATCATAGGGCTAAAATTACAGTCTACAACAGATATGTCAAACTTGCGACATCACGTGACATCACATGATGTATTGGAGCTTTTCCTCCATTGCTGGCAATGGGGTGGGTGCGGTTTCCTGATGACGCATCTGCCCTGTGGGCCAGCAGTTTTGACACCCCTGGTCTACAATTATAAGGACTCCTTAAAATATATTCATTCTGCCTTTCTGTTTTACTGATTGTACCTATTTTATGATATTTTGATTCTGTTTGGAAAAGTATGCACAAATTATGTGCAATACATGCAGTTGTTTTGTTTTCACCTGATGGTCTGGTACCTTGAGCCTGTAAGAAATGAGCTATTGTTTATAAAATATTTTGCTGTGATGAAAAATATAATGATGCAGTAAAAATAGTAATGATAACTGTAATATACCAGATCACATTCAACTCCCCTACACATACATTTTAATTATCATGCTAGGTTGTTGGAGGCCTCTGGGACAGATTTCAAAAGAGAACATTTACGGTACCATACAGGCCAATAAATTTGTGAGTTTTATTTTTTATTATTTGACTTTACAATTATAGTATATGTTTGCTTTATGTAATGAGATGCTTTTTATAATGAGAAGATTAACGTTTTAACTGTAAGGTGTATCTTTTAACTTTAGAGAGTTGACATTTATTTTTTAAAAAATCCCTAATGTATTAAGGACTTTAGGAAGTCAGTAATGAAGTCATCACAGCTCAATAGTCTCCTGTTTATTTTGATGGCTTCAGTGCCTCTTCTGCTGGGATTTTTGTTGGTGAACTTGGCATATAATATAAAGAAGTGCCCACAAGTTCATCTGCCAATGATTATCCTGTGTTCTGCAGATTATTGGTTATTGGAATGGTTGGTGCTTAATGTAGGAAGTTCAAAATACTACATGACATCACAGTTGTCTTTCATCTCTAGATTCCCCAACCAGCTGCTCCCTTGTAGCATTTTTTCCCTTTCCGAAAAGATTATTGAATTATTTGTTGCTTCCAGTTCTCGTTTGATGCAAAAAATAAATAAATAAATAAAAATAAAATCAAATTTGTCTTGTAAATTAGTCTAAAATAAATGTGGGAAGATAATTTATGAACAGACCAATGAAAATAAATAACAAAAAAGAACTATTTTACTGTTCTTCCTACTACAGAGTTGGGGAAACTGGCATATTATTTCTATTTCAGTTGGTTAAAAAAGAGAAAAGTCAACAATTTTTCAGCACTTTGTCCTTGACTTACAACAGTTTCTTTAGTGACCATGCAAAGTTACAACAAAACTGAAAAAAGTGACATAACTATTTTTCATACTTACAACAGTTGCAGCATCCCCCATGGTCACATGATCAAAATTCAGATGCTTGGCAATTGACTCATATTTATGATGGTTGCAAGCTCACATGAACACCTTTTGTGGCCTTCAGGGGGAGCCAGATTCACTTAACAACCATGTCACTAATTTAACGACTGCAATGATTCACTTAACAACTGTGGCAACAAACATGAAGTAAGCAATGGGGTACCACAAGGCTCGATCTTAGGCCCAGTACTCTTTAATATCTTCATAAATAACTTAGATGAGGGAATAGAAGGGGAACTCATCAAATTTACAAATGATACTAAACTGGTAGGAATAGCCAACACCCCAGAAGACAAGCTCAAGATCCAAAAAGATTTTGACAACTTGAACAATGGGCTCTATCCAACAAAATGAGTTTCAGTGTGGAGAAAAGCAAAGTCTTACATTTAGCCAGGAAAAATGAAAGGTACAAGTACGGCCTGGGTGAGGCCTGGCTTAAAAACAGTAACTGTGAGAGGGACCTTGGAGTTCTAGTGGATGATCACTTGACTATGATCCAGCAGTATGCAGCCGCCGCCAAAAAAGTTAATAGAATCTTGGGTTGTAAAAACAGAGGCATAGAATCAAGATCACGTGAAGTATTAGTACCACTTTATAAAACCCTAATGAAACTACACCTGGAATACTGCAACCAATTTTGGTTACCAAACTACAAAAAAACATGTTGAGAGCAACTAAAATGATAAAAGGCCTGGAGAATAAAACATATGAAGAATGGCTGCAGCACTTGGGTTTGGCTAGTCTAAAGAAAAAAAGAATTAGGGGTGACATGATAGCAGTATTCCAGTATTTGAGGGGCTGCCACAAAGAATAGAGCATCAAACTATTCTCCAAGGCAATAGAGGGCAGGGCAAGAAACAACGGTTGTAAACTGATCAGAGAAGCAACCTGGAATTAAGGAGAAACTTCCTAACTGTGAGGACAGTTAACAAGCAGAACAGCTTGCCTTTAGAAATTGTGGGTGCTCCATCACTGGAGGGTTTTAAGAAGAGACTAGACAGTCACTTGTCTGAGATGGTATAGGTTCTCCTGTTTGAATGAGGAGCTGAAGTAGAAGATCTCCAAGGTCCCTTCCAGTTCTACTATATTCTATAAAATGGGGCAAAAATCACTTAACAAATATGTCACAGAAATTTGGAGCTCAATTGTGGTTGTAAATCAATGAATATCTGTATTTTGCTGATGAACATGTAACAAAGAAAGCCCACCAGAGAACCAATTAAACAGAAATTCCAGTGTTCTTGTCAGAACCCACTTCAACCCACATCTTAAGAAAGAAGGATTTTTGGAGATAAGGTTTTCCAAGTAGGAAATTTTACTAAGAAATAGGAGATAGCAGGCATAATAGACAGGATCTGAGAAATCCCTTCACAGATCGATATTTTTAAATGTTCCCAAGCAAGACCCACCCCACAGTTCATTCGGTCAGTTCTGGATCAGCCAAGTTCCAGGTGGTAAGCCCCTCATGGTAAGAGGAGATACATCAGTCCATTTGTAGCAGGATCCTTTCTACCCTCTCACATTCCATCCAGAACTTTTACTAAGAAATAGGAGACAGCAGGCATAATAGGATCTGAGAAATCCCTTCACAGATTGATATTTTTAAATGTCCCCAAGCAAGCCCCATCCCACAGTTTATTCGGTCAGTTCCGGATCAGCCAAGTTCCAAGGGGTAAGCCCCTCCTGGTAAGAGAAGAGACATCAGTCCATTCATAGCAGGATCATTTCAACCCTCTCACATTCCATCTGGAGAAACAAACCAGATTCTTGAGGGTTTCATTCCTCCCTTTTTCTCCCCCTTTCTTTGCTGCCTGAGAGAAAATGCCTAGTGAGAGAGTAATTGATTATATTGTGAGGGATAGCAGGCAGGCGGAATAAACAAAAGCTTACATTTGAGGAAGAAAGTGAAAGCAACAAAAAAACATGCTTGTTCCCTCTCCTCCTTGGGAATGGCAGAATCCAGGGGGGACAGTGAGATTTGGGTTTTCCACAGAAGAGATAGTTAGAAATGAAATATAAATGGATTCTGACAACCTGCCCCCCCTTTAAGATGGGAGAGATCCACCTGTAGAGGAAACAAAATTATAAATGTTAGCCTGGCTTGTTGGGACATTCTGTCTGAAACTTCCTTAGCAGCTTCGGTGTTCGGATGTGGTGTTTATTGACCCACTCATTTTCTGAGGAGGGAAGGTGTTTCCAAGCTACTAGGTATTGATTTCCCCCATGATACTTTCTAAAATCTAGGATTTCTTTTACTTCAAAATGTAGTTCTCCATCAACCATGATTGGAGGTGGTGGTGGTGGGGGTTTTCGCCATAAAGGTGACTGTGTTTCCCTTTTAGCAAACTGCAGTGAAAGATTGGATGTAAGGTTTTTGGGTAGTTCTAATTCCACTGTTACTGGGTTTATGATTCTTTTAATTGGAAAAGGTCCTATATATTTTGGTCCAGGTTTTTTTGCTGTAGGTATTTTAGGTATTTTCTAGATAGATATACCATCTCTCCTACCCTGAATGGTGTGGGTTCCACTCTCTTTTTGTCTGCTTGTGCTTTGTATGCTTGCCTAGCTTCATCTAAAGCTTTCCTAATGATTGGCCAGATGTTTTTCAATTGTGCCATCCATTCTTTCAGCAATGGGATTTCCAGTTTGTTTGGGATTAGTTCTGGCATAGGGTTTAAATTTTGACCAGTGGCTATTTGAAAAGGAGTGTAGTCTGTGCTGCAGTGGCCTGCGTTATTGTAAGCAACTTCTGCAAAAAGGAGTAGGTACGTCCAATTTGTTTGCTGGAAATTATTAAAGCATCTTAAGTATTGCTCAAGTACTGAGTTCTCACATTCCGATTGACTGCTCCATTGAGGATGATGACTAGATGACAGTCCCTGAATAGTTCCTAAGAGGGATAAAAATTCCTTCCAAAACTTTGATGTAAATTGTACTCCCCTGTCAGATATGATGCGTTGAGGTACTCCATGCAGTCTGTAAATGTGCTGCATGAAAGTTTCGCTAAGGTTTTTGTGGTGAGAATCTTTTGGCAAGGGATAAAGTGCATCTGTTTAGAAAACAGATCCGTAACCACCCAGATGATAGTGTTCCCGTTGCTTTCTGGTAATTCTACTATAAAGTCCATGTCTATTTTTTTCCAGAGAGCTGAGGGGTTCGCCACTGGTTGTAACAGTAAGGGCGACTTTCTCTTGCAGCCTCTTAGCTGTCATGCATGTTTGGTAGCTGGCAACATAGCTTTCTATGTCCTTTTTCTTTCTTTTTTTATTGAAAAGTTTTACAGTACATTTTTGAATACAAAACCCCTCCCCTCCCCCTCCCCTCTCCCCAAACCTCCCCAACTCTCCCCTCACCCCCTCCCCGAATTCCCAGAGCTAAATACAGGGTATAAAAATACAAACAAACATAATCTAAAATATGCAAACAACAATAAAATATTAAATTCTATCACACTTTAACTCTTAATAAAATAACTACAAGCTAGTTATACATCATATAAATCCACTACTTATTCAAATGCTAAGTGAAACTTTTTAGTCCCATATTTATTCTGGATATAATCAATCCATCTTCTCCACTCCACAATATATCTCTGTTGCGATTGGTCTTTCAAATACGCTGAAATCTTTGCCATTTCTGCCAAATTGGAAACTTTTAAAGTCCATTCTTCTATAGTCGGCAGTTCTTCCTTTTTCCAATATTGCGCTACTAAAAGTCTCGCTGCCGGAATTAAATTCAACATCAACTTAGTGTCCACAACGGTAGTATCTGTGATAATGCCCAATAAAAACAGTTGCGGACAAATCTTTATCCCTTTCTTGAATATTTTTTGCATATTCCACCAAATTTTAATCCAAAAAGCTTTAACCTTTTTACAAGTCCACCATATATGAAAATACATTGCATCCTCACAACCACACCTCCAACATTTGGGCTGGCAGTTCGGATACATACTTGCTAATTTTTTAGGATCTAAGTGCCACCTATAAAACATTTTATAAAAGTTCTCTCTTAAATTTTGGGCCTGTGTAAATTTCACATTTCTCACCCAGATCTTTTCCCAAGTATCCATTGTGATAACTTCTTGAAAATTCTGAGCCCACTTTATCATACAGTCTTTGACAAGTTCCGTCTCTGAATCAATTTCTATCAATGCAAGATATATCCTTTTTATATGTGCTTGACCTTGATCTCTAATTTGCTTTACCAAATTTTCATCAATCATTGAAAAACCAGTTTTCTGGTCCTCTTTCCACCTAGCCTGTAATTGCCCATACTGAAACCAGGTTTGTACAATCTTTTCTTCTTTTAAAATATTATATGACTTTAATTGCCATACATTCCTCTCAAAACTTAAAATTTCCTTATATGTAGTCACATCATGTTTAAATCCAACATTTATATTTTCTATTGCATGTTTAGGTATTGCCCAAATAAGTATCTTATAATTTAACTTGTGTCTGTACTTTTTCCAAACTCGCAACAAAGCATACCTTAAAATATGTATCTTAAACACATTATCCACCTTCTTATCATACAATAAATATGCATGCCATCCAAATAACAAACCATGACCCTCAAGATTTAATAATCTCACTTGCGTTAAATTAAACCAGTCACTTATCGCTGACAAAGCAGCAGCTTCATAATATAATTTGAAATTAGGCATTTTAAGACCACCTCTTTCACGCGTATCTTGCATTATCTTAAATTTAACTCGTGGCTTTTTCCCTGCCCAAACAAATTTATTAATTCCTTTTTGCCATTCCTCCAAATTGAAATCCTTTTTAAGTATAGGTATCATTTGAAATAAAAATAAAAATGTTGGCAAAACATTCATTTTCACTGTTGCAATTCTTCCCAATAAGGATAATTGTAATTTTTTCCAACTATCTAATTCTTTTTGTACTTTTCCCCATAACTTTTCATAATTATTTTATATAACTTCACATTTGAGGGTGACAAATATATCCCCAAATATTTAACCCTTTTAACTATTTCAAATCCCGTTAGCTCTTCTAAAACAGCCTTTTGTGATACTGTCATGTTTTTAGACAACATTTTAGTTTTTTGTATGTTGACCTTAAATCCAGAAACTTTCCCATATTGCGTTATTATCTCCATCAATTCTACAACTGAATAATCAGGCTGAGTCACTGTAACAACCAGATCATCTGCGAACGCCCTCAATCTATAATCCTGGTCTCTAATTTGAATTCCCTTAATTTTATCCGAATCACGTATTTTAATCAGTAATATTTCCAATGTTAAAACAAATAATAGAGGTGACAACGGGCACCCCTGCCTTGTGCCTTTTTCAATATTACATACTTCAGTCAGACTATTATTAACTATTATGCAGGCTGTTTGCTTTTGATATATTGCCCTGATTGGTTGTAAAAATTTATCCCCAAATTCCATTTTCTCTAATACTTCCATCAGAAATTGCCAATCCAATTGATCAAAGGCTTTTTCAGCATCCAAGAAGATCAACGCTGCAGGGATCTGATTGTTTCTTTCCAAAAATTCCAACAAATCTACTATGTGTCTCACATTGTTCTTCATTTGTCTACCACTTATAAACCCAGTTTGATCACCATGAATTACTTGTTGTATTACCCTCATCAATCTGTTAGCTAAAACTTTGGCAAATATCTTGTAGTCTGTATTCAAAAGTGATATTGGCCTATAATTTTTTGCTTGGGTGACATCCTGATCTTCCTTCAGGATCAAGGAAATAAAAGCAGTCTTGCAAGACGGAGGTACCCCTCCTCCCATTTGAATTGTCTGGAACAATTCCCTTAAAGGCTTCACCATCTCTAACTGTAAATTTTTATAATACACAGCAGTCAATCCATCCGTACCCGGTGCTTTGCCCACTTTCAGTTGTTTGATTGCTAAAAAATTTTCTTCATCAGTTATCAATTGATTCATCCCTTCCTTTTGTTCTTGCGTAAGAATAGGAATATTAGCTCTTGCCAAGTAATTATCTATATCTGCATCTCTAATCTTATCTCTAGCATACAACTTAGAATAAAAATCAACAAAAGTCTTTTTGATAAGACTCTGCTGGTACACCACCTTACCCTTATGTTCTATTCTATCTATATTAGAAGCCCTTTGCTTCTTCCTTAACAAATAAGCTAACCATCTACCTGGTTTATTAGCATTACAAAAAATATTATCTCTAGCATACCGTAAATTAGTTGCCACTTGATCTGCCATTAACTTATCAAACTGACCCCTTAATAAAGTAATTACCTCTTTAATCTTCCCATCAGATGGATTCAAAAATAAAGCCTTTTCTTTTTCCTTAATTTCATCCTCTAATTCTTTCCTCCTAAAATTCCAAGTTACGTCTATATTTATTGTTCAAATATATTAATACACCTCTCATATAAGCTTTACTAGCATCCCAAACCATCTCAATAGAAGTACCTTTATGCATATTAATTTAAAAAAATTAATTAAAAAAAATAATTTTAAAAAATATGCTGGCGGTATTGCCTCCCATCCTGATCTCCATCTGCGGGTTGGTGGGGGGTGGGTGCTGCTGAGATGGTAGCTCTGGGTTCAGTGAATGCCCCCCAGTGCTACAGGTTCTGGATCCCCCCCACTGTCTCTCCAGCTGCAGGTCCAGGCACAGGTGTGGCTGCAGGACTCAGGTTTCTCGTCCCTTAGAGAGCCAAGAGTTTTTTTTAATCAGGTCAGTAGCTTTCTCTAGATCCAATCTGCGTGTGGTGCATAACTCCTGTCCTCCCTGCTGATGTGCAGGGAATTATCCATCTCTTGCTTCCATTTGGGTTGGTCGCTGCTCCATCTCAGGGTCACTTTCCTTGATGCCTTTTCCCACTTGCTTTGGCCCATCAACCACTGCAGTTTGTGGTCACACATCTCTACCACCTCTTCCCCAGAGGAATATGACGCTTCATCTCCCAATAGTTGGTGGGATTTCGGTCGGGGGAAAAACTCCCTTTCCATGGGGCTTCCCTCCTTCCCTGCCTCATTGCTAGACATTGTATTTTTTGCAAAGTTGCCCGTAAAGTTCTTCCTTCCAGGTTGATTCTTAATGCAGATCCTGCCTAATGTCAGAACCCACTTCATCCCACATCTTAAGAAAGGACTCTTGGAGACAAGGTTTTCCAAGTAGGAACTTTTACTGATTAATAGGAGATAGCAGGCATAATAGACAGGATCTGAGAAATCCCTTCACAGATCGATATTTTTAAATGTCCCCAAGCAAGCCCCACCCCACAGTTCATTCAGTCATTTCTGGATCAGCCAAGTTCCAGGTGGTAAGCCCCTCATGGTAAGAGGAGAGACATCAGTCCATTCATAGCAGGATCATTTCCACCCCCTCACATTCCATCCACAGAATCAAACCAGATTCCTGAGGGTTTCATTCCTCCCTTTTCCACCCCTTTTCTTAGTTGCCCGTAAGATGAGAGGGAAATGCCTAGCGAGAGAGTAGTTGATTATATTGTGATGGATAGCAGGCAGGTGGAATAAACAAAGGCTTACATTTGAGGAAGGAAGTGAAAGCAATAAAAACCCATGCTTGTTCCCTCTCCTCCTTGGGAATGACAGAATCCGGGGGGTGGGTGGGGGTGAGATTTGGGTTTTGCACAGAAGAGATAGTTAGAAATGAAATATAAATGGATTCTGACAGCTCCTCTACTCCACTAGGGAAACAGATAGCTCAATATCCATGCATGAAATAAATGTAAAGAGCAGCAATCTGTGTCTGGAGGGAAGGGTGGATACCTCCTCTTCCTCATAGTGTATAACAGCCAATAAATATAGTTCAGCAATCAGAATGTAGAGTGCTGGTTGTGCCAGCAGAAGTTGGAAAGCAATAGATAGAATCATAAAACCACAGAGCTTAAAGGGATCTTAGAAGTCTTGTACTCCAATCCCCTGCTCAAAGCAAGTGACCTTATACCATCCTGGACAAATGGTTGTAATACTGTAATTTCTGAAAAAAACTGGTGGGCACCAAAATATGCTAGATATATGGATGCAACAGAGTTGCAGGTGATAGAAGGGGATGTTTGGACATTGCTAGTAGTGTCTGTATGAAGGGTATTACTCTTTGCTTAATCCATGTAATATATAATTGGGCCTTAATAGTTACATTTCATAGTACACAATTTTATATTAATAGTAAATTTAACTAATTGAAGATATATTTAATCTTTGACAGTGTTAGCCCAAATTCTCGAACTCAGCATCTCCCTTCATACACGTAAGTTATAGTTTCTGTTTCAACATGTAATTTCTAGCTTCAATAAAAAATTAGATGTAAGGAAAACAGCCTAGTTTTAAATACTGGAAAAACCAAAGAGATCATTGTCAATTTCAGAAAAGGCAGGCATAGCTCCACTTCTCTGTGCATTAATGATTCACCTGTGGAGATGGTTACCAGCATCAAATTCCTGGGTATGCAGCTAACGAGTAGGTCACTCAAAAGCAAGACACTGGTGAAGTGGGCACAGCAGCGCCTGCATTTTCTGCATTGCATGAGAAAAGCACATCTTCCTTCTCCTATTCTTACCACTTTCTGCAGGGGGACAATCGAGAGCATCCTATCATACAGCATCACAGTCTGGTTTGGAAGCATCACTGCTTCAGACAGGAAGGTGGTGCAGAGAGTGGTGAGGATGGCCGAAAGGATCATTGGCAGTTCCCTCCCTTCCATCCATGACATAGCACACAAGCGTTGCTTGAGCAGGGTCTGTAAGATTATCTGGGACACTACACATCCTCTTCACGACCTGTTTTCCTTGTTGCCTTCTGGGAAAAGGTTTCATAGTATCCATAGCAGAACATTCAGATTCAGCCACAGCTTCATTCCATACAGCATTAACCTTGTGAACTCTCAGGATTCCTCCTTCCATTATATAGTCAAGATGGACAGTATTTAATATTAATTTGTTATGTATATGTAGGAGTGTGGGTCTATTCATATGTTGTATATAGTATATTTTAGGTGTTGTGTCATGTATGTGTTTCACTTTGAGAGTGGGCAACTAAATTTCATTTTTGATGTGTGCCGTTGTGCCCACAGTAAAATAAATGACAATAAAAGTTATCTATAAATCTGTATATGTATGTATATGTGTGTATATATATGAATTCATCTGAGCAAGATATAGTGGTAAATATTTGCTTAATATGTCATGTAAAAAATTTAAAAAATTAAAACACTTTCATGAAAAATAGATAGCTATTTGATAAACTCAAATTAAGAGGCACTATGCTGTAAAATATAAAATATAAGTTGTATATATTTGAATATAACTATACAATACAATACAATAATCAGCTGTTCAGATTAAACTACAAAAGAGCATAACTTGCTGAAAGCATTAAATAACTATTGTAAATGATAGGAAGGTGGACTTTTAGGACTTATATTCTTTTTATTGATGTTGGAAATTCTTATTTATTGTAAATATTCTCATGACTTGACCACCAATAGAGGAGCTATGGAATAAGAAAAGAAATGATTGGTAAAGAATGGCTCAGCAAAGTGTCTGCTGTTAATGTTAATCCTTTCAATAGATTGTCTAAAACTCAGTTTATGAAATTGCTGCAAAGGCTATGAAGTTGTCACAAACAGTATGACATTTGAGGAACTTAATGAGTTTCCCAAAGGATCATGCCCTTTTTCTGAATTCTCTATTAATGATAAAATCCAAAAGAAAACCATGGTCAGCCAAAATGTCTACATCCATGTGACAAAAATAGCTTAATAGGCATGATAGGTCACCAGTTATGTTGGCTTGATATAATCTGTCAGTTTCTCAAGCCTGAATAGAAAGGCCTTGCAGGGAATTAATTCAACCATTTCCTTTTTTTAAGCTTCCCTAAAATATGTTCCAAAAATATTTTGTGAGGGTTTGTTATAAACACTGCTGAGTTTTCTGATCATCCTGGAAATAATTGCTTTTGGACAATTTAGTTAGATTAATATGCCTTATTTTTTTATGTTCTCATCCAAACAGAGGCTGTATTGGTTCAGAGAATTTTGAGGATCTAGACAACCCCTATGTTGACTTAATTACCTATAACAAAGTTCATACTACAATGCCACATTATGTGAACTCTTCACAGTATGTATATATGTATTTTCTTCTTTATGTATCAATTAAGGGATGAGTTTTAATTGAATATCATGGAAGGTTCTTCATGTTGTATTATCAAGTAGATTTTGAGTTATTTGGAAATACGGGATTGTTCTTCAGTGGCTTGGGCTGTGATTCATATATAGAAAAACTACAGGTAGCCCTTGAGTTACAAATATAATGGAGCTTGCCAATTACACTCATAGCCTGAGAATTTGTAGGTGTGAGTGGTATAATTTGAACGTGATCACTCCCTGTTTTGGCCCATGCATTCGCTAATCAAATGCACAGATCATTAAGTGCACACAAGATATCTAAGGAAGGCCATGGGGGGCCTAGTGCAGGACAAGACCACTGTGCCCAGCCACCAAAGCCTCCCCCCACCCATTAACAGACCCCATGATTCTCCGTCTCACCCCTTAGCGTCCCAAGCTGCTTGAGCCTTTCCTCACCATCCCTTCACCAACCACTAATTTGTCTTTGAAAGCCCTGCACTTCCCACGCTCTCCTCCTGTGTAGTCTTGAGTGCCACAACTTTTGTCCAGCTATGTGGAGAAGTGTCAGACTGGTCTCTCCCCCTCCCCGCCAAGCCTCAGCCCCTCTCACAAGCAGGTGCAGCCCTGCCCCGCCACTTGCTGGAGTGCCGAACCCACCCAGGTTTCACAAATTGTGTTGCTGCAGAGCTGGAGAGCTTGCATTCCTTCACTAAATTGCAAGAGGCTCCTAAACAATCCTGCTCTCCAACTCTGTCTCATTTCTCCACTGCCACAGAATTGCCAAAAGCATTCCTTTGCTAAATTGCAAGAGGGGCTCTTAAACAAACCCGCTTTCCAGCTCTGTCACGTTTCTCTACTGCTGTGCAAATAAAAGAAGTTCATGGGACTAAAAAAAAAATCAATCAGGCCTTCCAACTTCTCTCAAAAAAATTAAGATCTCATGAAGTTGGAAGGTCTGATTGAACTTTTTTTTTTAGTCCCACACCAAGCTCTCCAGGTCCGCGGCAGTGCAATTTGTGAAATCCATGGAGGTTCAGCACTCCAGCAAGTAGCAGACCAGGGCCTCTCTCACTTGTGAGAGAAGCTGGGGCTTGGCAGGGAAGGGAAGGGAAGGGGAGACACTGGCCCAGTGCTTCTCTGTAATCTTTACTAAAACTTGTTTTAATAGATGTATGTATCCCATCTGTCATAGCTCAATAGCCTACAACTACAATAACAAACAGTACTATAAACTGTAAAGAATAATGTTATATATTTAGTATTAGACCATTTCCCTCCCTTCCACATTTCCTTCTTTATGGCTGCTGACACATAGGAAAGGGAATGAGGTGGTGTGGTGTGGAGGTTGGGAAGGGTGCACAAGGATGTGTATGAGGTGCTCCAGGGGTCAAGGAAGGCATATGGACAAATGATGTGGCATGAGTGAAGAAGGTACTTCTTTCCTCCCTATTCCTCCTCCTCTCTTCCTCCCTCCCTCCCTCCCTCCACCCACCCCTTCCCTTCCCTTCCCTTCCCTTCCCAGCATGTGGGTAAATAGCTGCTGTTGGGTTGGGGAGGAATTGAGAGATCGTGAGATTTATTTATTTATTTATTTATTTATTTTATTTGACTTATATACCGCCCTATTCCCATAGGACTCAGGGTGGTTTACAGGGCAATTAAAACCATACAATACAAAAGTTAAAATAAATTTAAAACAATTAATTAAATTTAAAGCCCAAAAGTTAAAAATTAAAACTTTAAAACCCAGTTAAAAACCCCTCAGTCTAGGCCAGACAGCTCAAAGAGCCAAGTTTTTAGGTCCCGGTGAAATGAGCGGAGGTTGGAGGCAGTCCTGAGTTCCATAGGAAGTTGGTTCCAAAGGGCAGGCACACCCACAGAGAAGGTCCTCCCTCTGGGAGTCACCTGCTGGCAATCTTTCACCGGCGGTACCCTAAGAAGGCCCTCCCTGTGGGAGCGCACAGGACGATGGGGAGTTGATGCCAGCAGCAGGTGTTCCCTCAGATAATCCGGCCCCAAGCCATTTAGGGTTTTATAGGTCATCACCAGCACCTTGAATCTCACCCGGAGGGCAACCGGAAGCCAATGCAGCTCGCGGAGAAGAGGTGTCACACGGGAGTATCGGGGGACTCCCATCACAACTCACATGGCTGCATTCTGTACCAGCTGAAGCCTCCGAGTGGTCCTCAAGGGCAGCCCCATGTAGAGAGCATTGCAGTAGTCTAGGTGGGAGGTCACGAGCACATGGGTGACTGTGCGTAGGGCATCTTGGTCCAGATAGGGCCACAACTGGCACACCAGGCAAACCTGGGCAAAAGCCCCCCTGGCCACGGCTCCTATATGATCTTCAAAACTGAGTGGTGAATACAGGAGGATGCCCAAGTTGTGAGCCCTATCAACAGGGAGCAACACCTCACCCCCCATCATTAGTGATGGAACAAACTGGTTAACCCGAGATGCCGGTATGCACAGCCACTCAGTCTTGGCAGGATTGAGACGAAGCCTTTTTCTCCCCATCCAAACCCGGACCACCTCCAGGCAATGGGACATCACGTCAAGGGCATCACTGGGTTGGTTCGGGGTGGAAAGAAAAAGTTGGGTATCATCAGCATACTGATGATACCCCACCCCGAAACCACGAATGATCTTGCCCAGTGGCTTCATATAGATGTTGAACAGGAGGGGAGAGAGGACTGACCCCTGAGGGACTCCACAAACGAGAGACCTCGAGGCCGACCTCTGCCCTCCTGTCAACACCGATTGGCTAATAAATTGTCACAGAAAGTTGAAAATGAAGATTATGGGACTGCAGCAGCAGCTCAGGAGAGCAGCAGCAGCCAGAAGCACTGAAACATACATAGATATTCATAGTTTATACCAATTCTTTAAATTTGTCTGATTGAAGTATAGTGAGGACATTTTTGGTTTAAGCATTTCTATTTTAAGATTTATTTTGAAACTGGAATATTGTCCTTTTGATATTAGTAATAAATAGGCTAGATTTCTATAAATCTTTATCTTGCTTTCATGATACCTGAAAAGAAGTTATCTGTTTTATGTTCTGTGCTCTATTTAATGTTCCATGTTCAAATGGTTGGAATTTCTCTACAAGTATAGTTCCAATTTCAGAGCAAGATGTCATCTATTATATCATATTATGCAGGATAAGACTTCTTGTTATAGTGCATAAGTCAATGATGCAAAGCTATGATATGTGTCAAAAGTGATATACCAAAAATGTTTTGGGTGACATGCCAGCAATCACCAACATCTGGCAACAACTGTTCTTGAAAGCATGCCACATTCTTGCATGATTTTTCAAGGCTGCAGGGGCCTTGAGAGAATGGAGCGTGCTCTCATGCAACCTCCTGAAGTCATGTGAGAAATGAAACTCCAAAAATCATGCAAGAATGCAGTGTACTTTTATGCAGTTTTTGAGGCTGCAGAAGAGCATTCTCCAAAGCCTCTTCAAGGAAAAAGGTTTCATGTGACTCAGAGCAGCCTCAGGTAGACCACAGGGGCCTAAACAGAAATAGACACTGCCTGAAGAGAAGCAGCACATGGCAGATTCCGGGGAACATTGGGTTGTGGGGCAATTCCCCAAGGCTCACATACATGGGGATGAGCAGTCATTGGAGTTTTGAATTCTGGGGAAGTCTGTTTAACTTCAAACAGTCCATAAGCAACTGTTGGTCATAAGTTGAAGACTCCTGTAGTCCATGTTCAACTGTATAGCAAATTCAAAACATGATCACAGAAAATATTTTATTACATTTTGTATTATGTCATAAAACTTCTATGATTTTATGTCATAGAATGTTTTATAAAATTTGTAGATGCAAGAAATGTAGGATAAAATGACAGTTACATCAAGTTCTTGTTTTTATTTTGATTTTTAATATATTGGGTACATTTTTTCTGAATTGAAAGCTATTATTCAAGTTAAATATTCTTTGCCTTCTGCTGGAATTTTTATAATTTCTCAATCCAATCTATTGCATCAAGACAAGACTGCCTGCAAAGAGGAATAAAAAAATCATGATGGTGGTCATGATTGTGCAGAGAAAGCCCGTCCCTTTTTATGCTGGTATCACCCATTATCAGCCCATTCTTGCTTCTTGTTGCTGTATAAAAAGGAAAGATAAATAAATACCTATTTTCTTTCCATTGAAATTAGCTGTTAAACATTTTAAAAGTAAGATTTCTACATTGTTTCTTGTCCTGTCCTCAGGTGCTTTGAAGAATAACATGACCACCTCTTCTTTGTGGCAGTCCCTCAAATACTATGCTATCATGTCGCCCATGTTTTTTTCTTTTCTTTAGACTAGCCAGACCCAAATCCTGCAGCTGTTCTTCATATGTTTTAGTCTCCAGACCTTTGATTATCTTAGTTGCTCTTCTCTGAATTTTTTCCAAACTCTCAACACCTTTTTTTGTGATATGGTGACCAAAATTGGCTGCAGTATTCCAGGTGTGGTCTTACTGGGGTTTTATAAAGCAGTACTAATACTTCGTGTGATCTTCATTCTTTGCCTCTGTTTATACAACCCAGGATTGTATTAGCTTTTTGGGGCTGCTGCTGCACACTGCTGACTCATGGTTAAGTGATCGTCCACTAGGATTCCAAGGTGCCTCTCACAGTTATTGTTTTTAAGCCAGGTCTCGCCCAGTCAGTACTTGTACCTTTGATTTTTCCTGCCTAAATGTAAAACTTTGCTTTTCTTAAGATTAAAATTCATTTTGTTGGAGACGGTCTATTGTTCAAGTTTGTCAAGATCTTTTTGGATCCTGAGCTTGTCTTCTGGGGTGTTGCTTACTTTTGCCAGTTTGGTGTCATTTGCAAATTTGATGAGGTCCCCTTCAATTTTCTCATCTAAATCATTTATGAAGATATTGAAGAGTACTGGGCCTAAGACGGAACCTTGTGGTACCCCACTGCTTACTTCTCTCCATGTGGATGTAGTGCCACTGAGGACTACTTGTTGAGTATGTTTTGCCAGTAAGCTATAGATCCATACTACATCCACAGTATTTCACTCGTCTATTAATTTAGTCACTTTATCAAAGACTGAAATAAGAATTGTTTGGCATGATCTGTTTTTGACAAATCTGTGCTGGCTGCTAGTTATATTTTTGTTTGGTTTTAGTTGTTCGCAGATCTGTTTTTTGATTATCTTTTCCAGGATCTTCCAGGATTGGTCTGTAGTTTCCTGGGTCTGTTTTTCCCCCCATTCTTGAAGATGGGAACCACATCAGCCCTTTCCCAATTGTCAGGTACTTCCTTGGTGCTCCAGGAGTTTTGAAAGATATGGTTTATTGGTTCTGAGATAACATCTGCCAACTCCTTCAGAACTCTGGGATGTAATCTGTTGGGTCCTGGTGATTTATATTACCGTATTTTCCAGCGTATAAGATGAATGGGCGTATAAGACGACCCCCTACATTTCCTGTTAAATTATAGGGTTTGGGCTATACTCGCCGTATAAGACTACCCCTCTTCCAATGCACACCAAATAAAAATTAAAAAAACATCAGATTTGATTTTAATATGGTAATTTTAATTCAAATGCTTATGACATGCAGGTACTCAGTAGGAAAACTGTCACTTATAAACATAAGGCTGTTTGTCATCAAACATGTAAACATAAAACAGTGCAAGTGGATTAAACTTTTCCTAATTCACTCTAAAGCTTCCCCTGTGCAGAGCCTTAAGTAACACCAGCTGCTTGCAGTTAGTGCAGGTTCGCAACCCACCAGGCTCAAGGTTGACTCAGCCTTCCATCCTTCTGAGGTAGGTAAAATGAGGACCCAGATTGTTGGGGGCAATAAGCTGACTTTGTAATAATGCTGCTTGTGGGGGTGTGTGTGAAAGCCCTAATAAGCAGGCATATACATAGAATGAAGGCTATTGCTAAGCACATTGATTTGTGCTTTAAATTGTAAGCCGCCCTGAGTCTTCGGAGAAGGGCGGGATATAAATGGGATTAAAAAAAAAAGACCAAATGGGAGATCCGCTCCAGGTTTTCCAGCCAGCCCGCCCAGTTCCTCTAAGCAGCTGCTCTGACTGCTGCATTCCCCAGCTGCCTTTCAAGTTGGGATAGACTACAGCTGCTCTTCAACTTTAGAAGGAAAGACGCCCAGACCCCAGCCTGTAAAAAATCACAGACTACAGCTTCTTCTCCAATGTGTCCCGCTTTCCCTGCGCAGACAAAATGGGAGATCCGCTCCAGGTTTTCCAGCCAGCCCTGTCCCTAAAGTTTCAGCACCTGGTGTATAAGACGACCCCTGACTTTTGAGAAGATTTTCGTGGGTTAAAAAGTTGTCTTATACGCCGGAAAATACTGTAAGTGAGTTTTGCCTCATTGTATGACTTTTCTTGCCACAATTGTTAAGTGAATCACTGCAGTTGTTAAGCTAGTAACACACCTGTATGAGTCTGGCTTCCCCACTGTCTTTGCTTATCAGAAGTTTGCAAAAGGTGATCACATTGCGTGACATTTATTTATTTATTTATTTATTAGTTTTTATAAACCGCCCTTCTCCCGAGGGACTCGGGGCGGTGTACAGAGGAAGGAATGTATACAGATTGAACAATAAAAATAGTAAGAAACACTAATGAAAACAACTGGGACCCCAATTAACGCTATCATGCCAGGCCGGACTGCTGGAACAGGAAAGTTTTTAAGTCGCGACGGAAGGTACGGAGGTCAGGGGCCATCCGGATTTCGGTTGGTAAGCTGTTCCAGAGGGCTGGTGCACCCACTGAGAATGCCCTCCCCCTGGGGGCCACCAGCCGACATTCCTTGAGCGGTGGCACCCTGAGGAGGCCCTCTCTGTGGGAGCGCACAGGACGGTGGGGTGCTGACATTGGCAGAAGGTGCTCCCGTAGGTAGTCCAGACCCATGCCATGTAGGGCTTTGTATGTCATTGTTAGCACCTTGAACTTCACACGGAAGGCAACCGGAAGCCAGTGCAGCGCACGGAGGAGAGGTGTGATATGGGAGTATCGGGAGGCTCCCAAGAGTGTCCGTGCCGCCGCACTTTGCACCAGTTGAAGCTTCCGAGTGGATCTCAAGGGCAGCCCCATGTAGAGAGCGTTACAATAGTCTAGGCGAGAGGTCACAAGGGCATGGGTGACTGTACGTAAGGAATCCAGGTCCAGATAAGGCCGTAGTTGGCGAACTAGTCGAACCTGGGAGAAGGCCCCCTTGGTCACAGCTCCTATGTGGTCTTCCAGGGAGAGCTGCGAGTCTAGGAGGACACCCAGGTTGCGGGCCCTATCAACAGGGGGAAGTAACTTGTCCCCAATGTTAAGCAGTGGGACGTTCTGAATATCCTGGCTTGCCGGTACGTACAGCCATTCAGTCTTGTCCGGGTTCAGTTGAAGCCTGTTTCTCCCCATCCATTCCCGGACCGCTTTCAGGCAGCGGGACATCACGTCTAGGGCATCACTGATATTGTTTGGAGTTGAGATAAAAAGCTGGGTGTCATCAGCATACTGATGGTACCCTACTCCAAAACTGCGAATGATCTCACCCAGCGGTTTCATGTAGATGTTGAACAGGAGAGGCGAGAGGACCGACCCCTGAGGGACTCCGCAAGCGAGAGGCCTCGGGGTCGACCTCTGTCCCCCTGTCAGCACCGACTGTGAGCGACCCTGGAGAAAGGAGGAGAACCAACGCAGAACCGTGCCTCCCACTCCCAGTCCCCTGAGGCGTCGCAGCAAGATACCATGGTCGATGGTATCGAAAGCCGCCGAGAGGTCTAATAAGACTAGGACAGAGGAATGGCCCCTGTCCCGGGCTCTCCAGAGATCATTCATCAGAGCGACCAATGCTGTCTCCGTGCTGTAGCCCGGCCTGAAACCCGATTGGTACGGGTCTAGATAAACCGCTTCATCCAGGATCTGAGGAAGTTGGTGCGCCACCACGCTCTCAACAACCTTCGCAAGGAAGCGAAGATTGGAGACTGGACGAAAGTTATTCAAAGAGGATGGGTCCAAGGTGGGCTTCTTGAGGAGAGGTCTCACCACCGCCTCCTTCAAGGCGGTGGGGAAGTGACCCTCACTCAGAGAAGCAGAGATGACCGCTAGGAACCAGCCTCGTGTCCCCTCTCGAGCTGCATAGGCCAGCCAGGAAGGGCACGGGTCCAGTAAGCATGTGGAGGAGCTCAACCTTCTCATAATCCTGTCCACTTCCTTAGGAGTTACAGGATCAAATTCTTCCCAGATGACGTCGACAAGACTGTCCATGTCTTGTTCTTCCATCTCAGCCCAGTTGGAGTCCAGGCCAGTTCGAATCCGAGCAATTTTATCCAGCAGATATTGACCAAATTCCTCGGCTCGACCCTGCAAGGGTTCCTCCCTCACCTCTTGGTTTAATAGGGAGCGAGTCACCCTGAACAAGGCAGCCAGGCGATTATCTGCGGACGCGATGAGGGTGGAAAAGTAGTTGGATTTTGCCACCCTTATCGCAGCGAGATAAGACCTGGTGAGGATTCTTAGTCGCAATCGGTCGGATTCGGATCGACTGGATCTCCAACGGCTCTCTAGGCCCCGTCTCCGACGCTTCATCTCCCGGAGCTCCTCGGTGAACCATGGGGCTCGCTGGGATCTGCGCCGGGTCAGAGGCCGCAAGGGTACAACTCGGTCCAGAGCCTCCGTGGCTGCCTTTTCCCAGGCTTCCACTAAGGCATCCGCCGAGCTGTGAGCAGGGGGTGCATGCGTGTCCCTAAGCGCTGCCTGGAACTTATCAGGGTCCATTAGGCGCCTAGGGCGGTACCATCTGACTGGCACCGTGCACCCACAGTGGGGGGTGGCAAGGGGGAAGTCTAGCCGCAGGAGGTGGTGATCGGTCCATGACAGGGGCGTAACAGTTGTGGCACCCCCACCGATATCATCACGCCACCGTCCAGACAAGAACACCAAGTCTGGGTTGTGGCCTCTCTCATGAGTCGGCCCAAAAATTATTTGCAACAGGTCCATGGCCGCCATGGAAGCCATGAACTCCCGAGCCAGTTCGGACGATCCTCCCAGGGACGGTAGATTAAAGTCGCCCAAGACCATGAGTCTTGGGAATTCAACCACCAACCCTGAGAGGACATCGAGTAGCTCGGGTAGGGCCGCCGCTGCACGATTAGGTGGTAGGTACGCCAGCAGCAGGCCCAACTGCGCCCCTGGGCCGTATCTCAGTAGGAGAGACTCACACCCGACCATCTGAGGGACGGTGGTCTCTCGCGGGCTAAGGGATTCCCTGATGATAACTGCCACTCCCCCGCCCCTCCCATGAGCCCGGGGCTGGTGCAGTACCTGGAAACCTGGCGGGCAGAGGTCAACCAGAGGAACACCCCCCTCTGGGCCCAGCCAGGTTTCCGTGATGCAGGCCAGGTCCGCATGCTCACTCTCCACTAGGTCACGAATGAGGTGAGCTTTGTTAGCTACGGACCTTGCATTCAGGTAGACCAGCCTTAGCATGGGAGGGTGCGCACCTTTGCTCCCGGGTCCTCCGGGGGAGAACAGAGGGTCGGAGCGTCTCACCGCTTGTACAGAGCGGAGATGACACTCCCGGTGACGATACGGCCCTCTGTCTGTGCACCTTCTGCCATTCCCCACCATCCTAGGGATGGGACGTTTGTCAGTACGCCACTGGGTGTTATCGGCGACTGGTCCTCGTTGTACGCCGTCGCGAACGGCCGTGGGCCTGGCATGCGTTATGGTGGCTGGAAGGCGTGCCTTTCCCGCGCAACCATAGTCTTCTCCCTCCCCCCTCCCTAACCCCACAAAAAACTTAACTAAGAACTTAATCAGGGGCCTCTTGTTGGGCTTATGCTGGAGGCCCCTGACCATGCCCGGCCATCTCTCAGAGGCCCAGTGGTTGGGCCCGTCATCAAGATTGGATGTGATGCAGGCGGGTCGCACCCAGGAGAGTGGGGAACCCCTGAGGGCGTGCAGTACTGTGCTAGAGTATTGAACGAGCATAGTCACAGGTGGTTCCGGGAAGGCTGTCCCCTGGATGGTGAATTTGCAGGAGGGTCGAGTCGGGTAGGTGCGTTTCTGGATCGTCGCCCTGCCACTGCCACTTGGCCGGGCGAACCCCCAGAAGCAGGCCACTCCTCATCCTCTCACGATGGGTTGTGTCTCTGCTTCCGGAGGTGGTCCAGAACGTACTCTGGGTGAAGCATACCCCATAGAGCTCTCACCTCTATGGGGTTGCAGGTGTAAGGCCCAGCCACTCTGCCACCGTGGCTAGCACCCAGGCCCGTTATGTCCTGTGGGGAGAGAATGGGCAAGGATGATTGAGAGTGGGCAGAAGGCAGGATGGAGGGATCCATTAATTGGCGTCAGCTCTGGTGGTTCAGCCGCCCAAACAGTTCCCTCCCTGATCCTCTGGGCGTTGTTCCCGGCCGCAGCTCCATGGCCCCTATTGGTTGGGGACCGTCCGGAGTGTGGCCTCCCAGAGGTATGGGAGTCCCTGGTGTCATGCCCCTGCTGTTGCCGTCTCCGATCAAGGTGTCTCGAGGAGGTGGCCGCAGATGCCTCGCCGCCGCCGCTACCGCCGCTGTCTGAGGCCCCTGGGCAAAAACGGTCTAAGGCCCAGAGAGGCTGTCACCGCCGTCTTCGCCTTCGTTGCCGCCGCTTCCGTCGTACAGGGCATAGAGGAGTCGTTGGCACCCATTCGGGGCAGCTGGAAACGGCTCAGAGTGCAGGCCGGAGACGCTACGCCGTGTCCATTTTTGCCGGCGTCGAGGGATCCTGGTGAGGGTGGTCGGCCGGGGCCTGGAGAAGCTTTCGCTGCTGCCGTGGCCCACGTCGCCGTCGCCTCCATTGCCCAGCGTCTCCTTTGGTGTGAATCTTTCGGAGGCACCGCCGTCCAGGAGCAGCCCACGGTGGTCGAGACGCCGCACCGCTGTTGCTAGCGTCTCTGTCAGGGCCTCTGTCAAGGCCCCTCGGAGGACGGTCGACCGGGGCCCAGAGCAGCTGCCTCACCGCCCGTGTCTTCGTTGCTGCCGCTACCGTTGTAAAGCTGGTCTGCGGCGTCTCCTTGATCACTCGGAGACGCCGCTGCTATCCGGGAGCAGATTAGGCAGCCGAGGCGAAAACAGCAGCTCCGGCCCCGCTCAGGATTGTTGCAACGGCCGTAGCGGTACAGGGGGCGGGCCGGAGATGCCACGCCGTCAGTGCTACCGCCGCTGTCAAGGCCCCTGGGTGGCGAACGACTAGGCCTGGAGAAGCAGTCCCGGCCGCCGTCGTCTTCGCTGCCGCCTCTTCCACCGCCCAGCTGATCCGCGGCGCCTCCTCTGATCCTCGGAGACGCCGCCGCTGCCCGCTGCTGCTGCTGTTGGTTTCGTTGCCGGCGCCTCCGCCGCACAGCTGATCTGCGGAGACGCCGCCCTTGCCCGGTGATCGGCATCGGAGGAGACCGCAGACCAGGGCTCGCTGGGCTCTCACCGCCGAAGATGCCGCCGCCACCCGGGAGCCGGTCAGGGGCAGAGCAGAGCCTCCGGCCCCTCCTGGATGGCTGCGACGGCTGTCGTGGTCCAGGGCTATCGTGGTCCAGGGGAGGGCCTCTCGCCACCGCCGCCGCCGAAGATGCCGCCGCCTCCGCCACCCAGCTGGTCCAGCTGGTCCGCGGCGTCTCCGTCGATAGCCTGGAGACGCCGCCGTCCCCGGGAGCCGGTCAGGGGGCCGGGGCAGAGCAGAGCCTCCGGCCCCTCCTTGATGGCTGCGATGGCTGTCATGGTCCAGGGGCGGGTCTCTCATCTCCGGCGCCGCCGAAGATGCCTCCGCCTCCGCCACCCAGCTGGTCCAGCTGGTCCGCGGCGTCTCCGCTGATAGCCCGGAGACGCCGCCGTCACCCGGGAGCCGGTCAGGGGGCTGGGGCAGAGCAGAGCCTCCGGCCCCTCCTGGATGGCCAGGGGCGGGCCTGGAGACGCCCCGCCGCCACCGCCACCGCTGTTGCCAGGCTCCCTGGATCAACGACCAGCCTGGGGGCTTGAGAGTCGTCGCTGCAGCCGCTGCCATCCTTGCCGCCGGGGCCTCCGCCGCACAGCTGATCCGCGGAGGCGCCGCCCTTGCCCGGCAGTTTGACAAGCGGTAGAGGCAGGGCGGAGGTGCTGGCCCCGTTTATAACGGTTGCCAACGGCCCAGGCGGCGGGGCGGGGATGTCCCGGCACCCCTGCAGCTGTTTCGGGAGGCAGCGGGCGGCATAATTGCCCAGCTCATCTGCCCAAAATTCTGGCCCCACCCCAGGGGTCCATTGACATCCCTGGGGGGCTCCTGGGGGGACGCCTTACTGTTGGGGGCTACGGAGCTCTCCCCAGCGCGTCCGCCATCTTTGTCATAAATATAAGCCATTTGCCAATTGTCCAAATTTGATCACGTGACTATAAGGATGCTGCAATGGCTGTAAATGTAAAAAATAGTCATAAGTCACTTTTTTCAGTGCTGTGTAATTTCAAACGGTCACTAAATGAATGGTTGTAATCTGTATTTTTTCCTAAGTAAAGCATCTTCATTTTAACATGCCTATATATTAGTTGCCACTAGATGTCCTCTGAACATAAATCTTTAGTGCTCTGCAAAAATAGTGAACCATTAACTGAGCACTTACTAATACTATTATAATGCTTTCCTCTGAATGGCATTTGAAAATGTTCATTTTTTGTGAATGAATCCTGTCAGAGAAATTTAATAATGGGTTCATTATAACAAACAAAATAAATACAAAATACAAAAACGAGGGATCCTTAGTGCTCTCCGAGCTTGCTTGTTTTCTTGCAGACATTTCATTACAGTCAGAAGACATGATGAAAACTCTTTAATTTCACAACATATAGACAGACTTAACTATAATTTTAATTGGGGAAATATGGTCATCCTAGATCAAGCCAAGTCCAAAAATACCAGGGAATTTCTAGAAGTCTGGCACTTTTACAAATCAGCCATCAATAGATATATAGACATTAACAACATCTCTTCTTGGCATCCTTCAGTCTCGAGAGATTATGGTATCATGCTTTGGAAAGAGGTCCTAAAGCAGCATCTGGTGTGGTTAAAAAGGTCAATTTGAGAGTGGCAGTCCCTTCCACACTGAGGGAAGATACAGTCTGTCCCCTGTCCAGCCCCCAGATTTTGATGGTTCCAGGACTGGCTCTTTGCCTCAGCCTGCCGCACAAGTGTCTCTTCGGATTGGAGAAGGCCATGCTGTGTCCTTAGCCTCCAAGCTGAGCAATCAGAGGTCAAGGTTTCCCAGCTGTTAATGTCCATTCCCAAGGCCTTTAGATGCCTTTTGCAGATATTCTTATATCGCAGCTCTGGTCTTCCTCTGGGGTGCTTTCCCTGAACTAGTTCTCCATACAGGAGATCTTTCGGAATCCGACCATCAGCCATTCTCACGACATGCCCAAGCCATCATAGATCTTGCTGTTTCAATAGTATATACATGCTAGAAATTCCAGCACATTCCAGGACTGCGCTGTTTGGAACTTTGTCATGCCAGGTGATACCAAGAATACATCGGAGACAGCACATATGAAAGATGTTCAACTTTCTCTCCTGCCGTATGTGAAGGGTCCAAGACTCACTGCAGTTCAAGAGTGTGCTTGAGACACAAGCTCTATAGACCAGGATCTTTGTATGTTCTGTCAGCTTCTTATTAAGCCATACTCTCTTTGTAAGTCTGGAAAATGGGGTGGCCACTTTACCAATATATTTATTCAGCTCAGTATCTAAAGAGAGAGTGTTGGAGATAGTTGAGCTGAGGTACACAAAGTCATGGACAACCTCCAGTTCTTGTGCAGAGATTGTAATACAGGGAGGTGAATCCACGTCCTGACCCATGACGTGTTTTTTTTCAGGCTGATTGTTAGTCCAAAGTCTTGGCAGGCCTTGCTAAAACAGTCCATAAATTGTTGAAGGTCTTCAGCAGAGTGAGCAGTAATGGCAGCATCATTAGCGAAGGGGAAATCCTTAGGCATTTCAGCTGGACTTTAGACTTTGCTCTCAATCTGGAAAGATTAAAGAGTTTTCCATCTGATCTAGTCCAGAGATAGATACCCTCTGTTGCAGTTCCAAAAGTGTATTGCAGGATGACAGCAAAAAAGATTTTGTTGTGTATGGTTTTGGGTTACAACATAGTAACAGCGTTACTTATACCACCAGGTGGCACTGTACCGGGACTGATGCGGATTGGGCTATTTTTAGGCGGGAATACCAGGTTCAGATGGATTGGCCAGGTGAATACCTGGCCAAGTATATATAAGGACTCAGGTAACCCCAAACCCCCAGTTCAGTTCCACCCACAATGAAGAGCTGCTATGCTGTACCCTGTGGCCTGGCGTCTTCCATGCGGTCTAGAACCCACTACACAATAGTGGCAATGAAGGTGGGATACTGCTTCTCTCAGAGCTGAAGTCACTAGGGTCGGAGAAAGAGGCATCTTTCCCCAACTCCTTCACCGAAGCAGATTACACAGGACCGGGCACGCCATGGCACAGTTCAGCCAAATTCCGGCATTTGACATTCGCCATCCTGAGAGATGGGCTTCATACCTGAGCCCGGTCAAAGTGTTCCTACGGGCCAACCGGATCACTGATGACAATCAAAAAGCAGCAGTTCTGACCTGCGTGAGCGGGCCAGCGATCCATGATCTGGCCGTCAGCCTGTTCGTGCCAGAAGCGATCGAGACTGTAACGTATAAGGACCTCGCAGAGAAGCTAAAGGCACATTTCAAACCGCGAATATCGGAGCTGGCTTGGTGAGGCCAGTTCAAACAGGGCCCTTGTCCTACATTGTAGGGGTGGAGGGGGACCGTCAGATCCGACAACACATAGACCAAGTTAGGAGACGGGTTCCTGAAAGGCTACTGGAAGAAAATCAACAGGAGAGCCATTCCTTGCAACCAACAGACCAACATGAAGAACCTGAACTGGCGGAAGACTTCAGGGACCCAGAACTGTTCCTGGAGAGACTGGGTCAGCACAGACAACAACCACCTCAGGACATTCAGGACAATCCAGCCGCAGGGTCTGACCAGGGGACGAGTCAACACGAGAAGCCCAACCAAGCCATATCCACTGACCCTGTTGTCCAAGTCAAAGGGGAAACCCTAAAGCGGTCATCATGGGCAAATAGGCATCTCCACCACCTCTTCTCCTGAAGAGTATGACATTTCAGATCCCAACAGCTGGCAGGTTTTTGGTTGGGGAAACAGCTCCCTCTCTGTGAGAGTTTCTCCCTTCCCTGCCTCTTTGTCTGACATTGTATTTTTTGCAAAGTCCCCCGGCAAGGTTCTCCCTTCCAGGTTGACTATTATTGCAGATCCTGTCTAATGTAAGGACCTACTTCAATCTACATCATAAGAAAACAGAACTCTTGGAAATGGTCTCTTCCAACAGGAATTTTTATTAAGAGAAATTGACTATAGGCATGCTAGACAGGATCTGAGGGATTCCCCCACCACTCAATGTTTTAAAGTGTTCCCAAACAGCCCCCCATCCCGCAGTTCTTCTGGGCGATTCAAACCAGCAGATTTCTAGGTGTTAACTTCAGGAAAAATAACATCAATCCGGCTCCATCGGCACGATCATTCAATCCTCTTATTACCCAGACTCCCTTCTTTCCTCCTCCCTTTTTCCCTCACTGTCGGTAAAGAGGAGAGTTTCAGAGGGGCATAGAATGAAAGGCAGATGGCCACATTGTTATGGTTAGCAGACCCGAAATGAATCAAGAAAAGGTTACTTTGTAGTAAATAAAGGAAGTGAAAGTAGTAAAACCCCCATGCATACCCCCTCCCCTTTAGTAGTATGACAGAATCCAGGAGATAGTAATGATTGGTTTTAAATCAGAGAAGATAGATAGAAATGAAATATAACTGGATTCTGACATCAACTCTGCCTTTGCATGCTATAAAGGTCAGACCAGTTTACAAATAAAATTCTTTGCAATGTGTAACGAGATTCATAAGTTCCCAATCTTAAACATTTATTAAGAGTAAGTTAATTTTGCAATATTACTGGATAATGCAAGGTATAATGGAATTTCATGTTTCATGGATCTTCTTCTGTTCTTTGAGCTACAGTGCTCTATCCACAAGACTTGATGGAAAACTATGAAAAACTATGTATATGTATTTGTGTGTATATCCCCTCCCAAATTAAGACCCTTTCAGCTATATAAAAGAACAGCCTATTTCCTGCAATATATTTGTATTGAGAGCATATGATTAAATTTGTTCAATGTGGGTATACTGGCCTTTTTTTAGCTTATAAATGTTGTATAAATGGTTTGATTGATCTATAAAGCGACTAATTTTTAATGAATCTGGAATTAATTTTCTATCATTTGCTTTGAGAGAGAGGTGATGTAGAAATGTCTTTTTTCAGTTTTTTTTCACTAGCTAGCAATGTGAATAAGTCTACCAACAGACAATGTATTTGATAGTGCCATTTTATAACTACTTTTCATCTGTTCCAGTTTTTGTACTGTATTGTCAATATAATTGTCATACTCTAATGTTTTACTTTCTTCCACATCCCTTTCTCACAAGTAAAAACATATGCCACCACCTTTGGCTTAATTACAGCTATCAGGAAATAATTATTCCAAGCTTGTGCCCATTTAATCAATTCCTTCCTTTAACTTTTCCTTTTAGCTCTCCAAACACCCTTGGATATACTGGCAAGGTTCATTGGCCAGCCATCCAACCAGTAAATTCTAATCTTCCACCAACATTGCCATCAATAATTTCACGAATGTATGGGTAAGTCTAAGGCACATTATTTAATTTGCTCAGATGAATTATAAAGAAAATCCTAATTATGATTATTTCATCAAAGAAAAATTAAATATTAAAATTATATTGCTGTGGTTTAGCAAAAAAAAGGGAGTCAAATCTCATAACAGTTGTAAATGAGTATTCAGAAGCAGTTTGCTCCAGGATTCCTGCATTCCATTTAAAATTTGGGGTGGAATACTGAGCACAAAAGTACCTATGCCATGCTACAATGTTGTATGCAGTGTCTTTATCTCTCTTCTAAATAACTTCTGGGGTTAGAGAAAGTTGCATCACTTATTTTTTTTAGCTTTTTTTACACAAAAACATCCATATAACTTTTACCCTTCACTAGAAATCCTAATCTGCCCATAGATTTCAATGCAGAATTTCCTTTTGATCAGTATTTACATATTTTGAAGTTTGAACAGAATAAACTACAATATATTAAGAATAGGTATGCTAAGTAATATTATTCTAGGGAAACATTGTTCTTTCTCCCTTCAAAAGTAGGCATATGGATGCCAAACTTTATGTTTTAAAGTCTCCATAATTACAAAAAAGAAGTTATTATTTGGAAGGTGCAACTGTTATTCAGAAAGTATTTTTTGACCTCAAACCTTTATTTTATACATCTATGTAGATTCTTAGTCATCCAGGTCATGATTGTGTCAAAAGTGCTTTTTCAAAAGTCAACTAGACTTTGTTTTGACTGAACTTCAGAACTGAAGAAGCTTCTTGGATGAGGAGCAAAACATCTTCCTCAAGGAAAAACAAAATCCAGTTGCTCTTTGAAAAAATACCTTTAAGGTCTTTATTTTATACTTCAACTCCAATAACATTTTCAGTTATCCCTTTCCCCAAAGATTGCATTCACATCTTTTTCAGTTAGCTTATTTTTCTTAACTCTATTAACTAGTTTTTCTGGTTCCCACAAAAGTCACATATAATTTTAAATGAAATGACATCATATCTTATAATGTCTTTATTTGCTATGGTAAACAAGCCTTACAAATTGAAGATTTCCCAGGAAACACTTCATTTTTTTCATAGATTTATCAAATTGTTTAAAAGAAAAAAAGAATAATTACATTTGAGGGTAACATTGGTTTTAACAATGGTTTTACTGGAGATAATCAATCTCAGATTAGACATAAATTCCTTTGTCAAAAAGCAATAGTCTTTATATAAGCACTGTTTTCTAGTAAGAGTGCTATGGTATAGAAACCACAAGATTGGAGGAAAGGTATGTTTTTAGATCAAGCTAATGAATATTAGCATATAATATCCATATTTGTATATATATGATATACAAACTATGTGGATAGTGTATATTTATTTATTTCTTATGTCTCCCAACCCACCACATACACCAAATATAATTAGTATATTGTATTACCATTTATAGGGACGCGGTGGCTCAGTGGGTTAGGACGCTGAGCTTGTCGATCAGAAGGTCGGCAGTTTGGCGGGTCGAATCCCGAGTGCCGCGTAACAGAGTGAGCGCCTGTTACTCGTCCCAGCTTCTGCCAACCTAGCAGTTCGAAAGCACGTAAAAATGCAAGTAGAAAAATAGGGACCACTACGGTGGGAAGGTAACAGCGTTCCGTGCGCCTTTGGCGTCTAGTCATGCCGGCCACATGACCACGGAGATGTCCTCGGACAAGCGCTGGCTCTTCGGCTTTGAAACGGAGATGAGCACCGGCCCCTAGAGTCGGAAACGACTAGCACACATGTGCGGGGGAACCTTTACCTTTACCATTACCATTTATATTTATACCATAGTAATAACATACTAATGCAATTATATCCTGTAGAGTGTGTATAATGTGTCATGGTTCCAATAGGCAAGACCAAACAAATCGGAACTCTGAGACTAGAAACATCCTCAAAGAACATGTTTATTGGTTACATAGTATCAGCATGGTCTGAAATCCCCTTCAAAGAGAAACACTATTACAAAGTTAAACTTCCCACCCTATTGCTATGCAATCAGCTATGTTTTCCCAGTAGAATAGTTTGGCAGGCTTTTTATCCAAATGTTCATGCCCCTCCAACAGAAATGACCTTGGTTCCCATGGGACAGTGAAATATTTAAACTAGCAGAAATCTTCCACACTCCATCCCATTCTTGTGGCAACCTAGAATAAGCAAGTTGGCTGCACCCTGGTTCATTGTAGAGTTGACAGTCAGACCCTCTTAAGAAGAAAGCTAGTCCTGTAAAGGAAACAAAAGTGCAGGTTAGGAATTCCCCCTGGGCTTCTTAGGATGTTTTTTTTTTACTAACCTGTCTGCCTTCACATCAATATGTTTCACCCAGGTACCTTCTGACAAGGAGTAATCTTTCCATTGTACCAAATATTGTAATTTTCCCTTATGTAATTTAGAGTCAAGAATGAGTTTTATCTCATAATGAGTTTCTTCCTCTACTAAAACAGGACCAGGCAATTTCTTAGGGATTGGCCTTAAGGATGACTCTGTGACTAGTTTTAACCAGCTGCAAAGGAACACAGGGTGAAGCTTCCCTAATAGCTGTGGGAGTTTTAACTGAACTGTGACAGGATTTATAATTCTGACTATGGGGAAAGGACCAAGAAACCTAGGTCCCAATTTCCTACTTGGTAATTTTAGTCCTTGATACTTGGTGGAAAGATAAACCTTCTCCCCCACATGAAATGGCTTCTGGGGAGATCGGTTCTTATCAGCCTGTTCTTTATATGTCTTAGTAACTTGGGCTAAAGCTTTTTTTACATTTGCCCAAACAGTTTGAAAAAATGTCACCCACTACTCTAAGGTCGGTGAACCAGGAGGTTCTTGGGGGTATTTGGGCATAGGACAAACTCCTGACCAGTAGCTATTTTGAATGGAGTAAGTCCAGTGCTATTGTGTACAGTGTTCTTGTATATAATAATAATAATAATAATAATAATAATAATAATAATAATAATAATAATAATAATAATAATCCTTTATTGTCAAAGTACAACATGTGTACATTGAGATTAGCTGAGCCTCCCTCCGTGCTCCCACCCCCCAACACACAGTGACAACAAACCCTCCATCCTACCACACCATGTGAACCAACTACACCACACACCGGCCTCCCAAGTCAATTCTGCATAGGTTCACAGAGATTATATCCCATTCAAAAGCCTAACAGCCCACGGATAAAAGCTGTTTTTCGGCCTGTTGGTACAGCTGGCTACTGTATACTTCTATATCTCCTACCCGATGGTAAGAGAGTAAAGAGATACTGTCCAGGGTGTGAGTCATCCCTGAGAATTTTCCTCACTCTTCCAAGGCAACGAGCCCTGGCGATGTCATCCAGTGGTGTCAGGGGACAGCCCACAATGTCTTGTGCTGTGCTCACTACCCTCTGTAATACTTTCCTGTCCGCGGCTGTCAGACCAGCATACCAAACCACAATACCATATGAGAGGACGCTCTCTATAGTAGACCGGTAAAAGAGGGTCATTAGCCGTTGTTCTACCCTGTTCTTCCACAAGACCCTAAGAAAGTGAAGCCTCTGTTGGGCCTTTCTAGCCACCTGGGTTGTGTTAACTTTCCAGGTCAGATCTTCACAAAGGTAGACTCCCAGAAATTTAAAGGAGGAAACTCTCTTCACACAGTCCTCCCTGATGTAAAGTGGGGCAGGTTCCTCCTTTTTTCTCCAGAAGTCTAACACCATCTCTTTCGTCTTGCCGATGTTTAGGTGCAAGTTGTTGTTACTACACCATATGGATAGTTTTTGTACCTCCGCCCTGTATGCTGTCTCATCCCCACCTGTAATAAGACCCACCATGGTAGTATCAGCTGCGAACTTAATTATCGCAGTAGATGGGTCAGATGATACACAATCATATGTGTATAAAAGAGTACAGGTAGGGGCTAAGCACACAGCCTTGTAGTGTGCCAGTGCAAAGCTTTAGGGAGGTGGACAAAGCAGACCCGACCCTCACTGTTTGTAACCGGTCCCTAAGAAAGTCTTGTATATCACTTTGGTGAAAGGCAGAAGGTCTGTCCAATTAGTCTGTTGATAATTAACATAGCATCTGAGGTAGTGTTCCACCATTGCATTTGTATGTTCAGCTGATCCATTCATACTTTGATGAAAAGCAGATGAAAGCCCCTGGGTTTTATAAACTCCCTCCAGAATTTTGCAGTAAACTGAACCCTGCTATCTGATATAATCCTTTTCGGTGCTCCCTAGAGCCAATATATCTGTTTTTAAAATAACCTGGCTTGCTTTTGGGCAGATGGGAGTAATGAACAAGTGATGAAATGAGCTTACTTTGAAAAAAAGATCAATGACAGTCCAGATCACTGTACTTCCTCTGCTCTAGGGTAATTCCACAATAAAATCCATGGCTATCTCCTCCCAGGGTTAGGAAAGATCAGCCACTTGTTGCAATAGACCAGGAGGTTTTCCAGGGCACTTTTTCATAGCTGCACAGGTAGCACAGCTTTGCACATAACTTTCAATGTCTTTTGTCATGCCTGGCCACCAAAATTGCTACCACACCAAATGCAAAGTTTTTAGAAAACCAAAATAACCATCTGGTTTTGCATTATGACTCTGTTGAAGGGCTTGAATTCTGAGGGATGCCATAAGGTATAGTTTTGAACCCTTCCTGGCTAGTCCATCTTGAAAAGTCAATAGCAATCTATTGTATCTGAACCAGGGGTCTGTTTTTAGTTCCTCTTTGAGTTTTTGAGTTAGTTAACTATTGGGCTTGTCAGATTTTCTCTGCATTTTCCCTCTCTTGGTTGCCTGAAAGGCTGATTGTGGTAGAGAAATTATGGAATTAATAATTTCCTCCTGGAGGCTTTTATATTGGGGCATTCTAGACAGAGCATCTGCTAGGAGGTTTTTCCCATCAGTGAAGCATTTGAGGGTGAAATTAAAACAGTTGAAATACTGCACCCACCTTACAGTATTTGTTTAGGGGACAATTTTCTATGAGTTTTTAGTGCCTCAGTCCACACTCTCTAGGCAACATAGAATACACCTTGAGCTTTGAGAGTTTGGCACTTGGTAGAATTTTAAATACACAATTGGTGGTTTGGTGAGGAAGAAGTGTGTCACATTCCTTCTTGCTAAAACCCTCTGCCAAATCACGATATTCACTGGGAATAAGTTGGATCTCTGGTATTCATTCTACAGTGGCCTTTAGTGTCTCAAAGGGTTCCCCCTGGCTTTCAACTGCAGCAGCCCCCTTTATTTCACTAAGGTCGGTGGGTGGGAAAGGTCCTGTCACCAATCTCAGAGTTCTCCCACCATTCTCTCACCAGATGCTTGGTTGCCACTTATCTAGTTATGCCAAGACTACAGAATCACAATCTCTTTCACGTTAAGGAACACCACAAAGCGAATGCTCTCCCGATATTATTGCATCTCCAAATGTAACAGCTTGATTAGGTGCATCACAGGGGAATCTCTGATAAGGAACTCATCTGCGTGTTCAAACTTCATTGCTAGGGGCAACAGTTTGGCATGAATTCCCAGTTTAAGTACTGTAGGGAGGTTTGTTAGGCACCTAGTGCAGCCTGAGTCGATTAGAACATCTAAGTCAGTCTGGACCCCTGTATTTGGCACTATAATTTTGGAGGGAATAGTGAAAGATGGGATGGATCGACTTACTACTGGATCATCTTCACCATCCTCATTGCTCTCATAAGGTGACGGAAGGGGCAGATAGTCAGTTGGAGCTTTTTCTTCTCCCCAGGATGAAGAGAAGATTTTGACAGCTTGTTCTTGTTGGGCCCAGTTAGATTTCTCTTGTCCAGCTCATGGTGGTTTCTTCGACTTGGCAGCTGGTATGGGTGCATTCTTGATTTGGGGATCAGGAGCCAAGCTCAGTGGCTCAGTGACGTTGCTGATCACATCTGAAGCACTTTATGGGAGCTCTAGCAGGTGGTTTGGGAGTGCTGACTGCAGAGGCAGATTGGGGACATTGACCAAATAAGCGCTTCTTTGGTTCTTGTCTCAGCTTCGACTCTGTGACTGCCGGCTTCTTGGGTCAATCCAACTCGATGTCTAGGGTCACTGCCATGCTGTACCACTCTCAGAATTAGTTTGGAATTTCCTGGTAGGTGCACGCTTGGAGTAGGTCACAGTTCAGCCCTTGCTTGAAGTAATGGATCAGCAATCGCTCAGAATTTGCTTCAGAATTCCCAGACATAATCCTTCACCAGACGACCACTTTTTTTACATACATTTTATTAGTTTTTTAAAATAATCACAGTACTTAAAATATTTATCAGCAACATATTGTTTGGCTTTCAATGTCTAATTTACTAATACATATTAAGTTCCTTTCTCTCTACCTTGTTTATTTAGCCAATTATTCCATGTTCTGAAATAAACTGAATCTTCTTTCGCTTTCATCATCAATGTCAATCTATCCATTTCTGCACACTCTAAGATTTTTTAAACTAACACTTCCTCTTTTGTTAATTCTTCATTTTTCCAATATTGAACAAATACAATTCTTGCTGCAGTTAATATATGTAAAATTAAATACACTCTTTCTCATAATCACCTACAATTATACCTAATAAAAATAATTCTGGCTTAAACTCTATATGTTTTTTTGTCATTTTCTCTAACCATGTATGTTTTCTTTAACCAAATTTTTTTAGCTTTAGACTATGTCCACTAAAGATGGTAAATAAGTACCTTTTTTGTTTACATTTACAACAATTGTTTGATACATCTTTAGACATTTTTGCTAATCTCACAAGTGTTAAATGCCATTTTATATAATTTTTATATAAATTTTCTTTGTATGCTACCGCTTTTGTTATTTTCAAATTTCTTTCCCAAAGATTTTGCCATTTTTCTAGTTCTGTTATGTCCGAAGTTCTTTACCCATGTTATCATTGTTTCTTTAACTTTTTCCTCTTCCATCTTTAAGCTTAGCATATATTTATAAAGTTTCTTAATCAATTTTTCATCTGATGTCACTAATATCTTATCAAATTCTGTCTGTTCTTTATTAAACCCAGATATTTTAACATCTTTTTAATATCTCGTTTGAATTTGCAAATATGGCCACCATGATAAGTTAATACCCTGTTCTTCTAGTTCAGACATGTCAAACTCGTGATGTCATGTGACATCATGCGACGTATCAGGACTGTTTTGCCATTGCTGGCAATGGGGTGGGCGTGGCTACCATGTGATGCATCTGGCCTGTGGACCGGCAGTTTGACACCCCTGTTCTAGTTCTTGTCTGTGTTTTAATTTTCCTTCTTTATTCAAAATGTCTTTATAAGTCACAATTTTGTCACAGTTTATTAAGTTTGGGTGAACAAATGTTTCCATTGTTGAAAGCCATCCAGGTATTTTCATATAAATTTTTGCTTTTATTTTTTCCCATTCTAGCAGAAGTGCATTTCTTATGTAGTGTTGTTGAAAGTATGTGTGAATTTTATTTTTCCCGTACCACAAAAAGGTATGCCATCCAAGTTATAGGTCGTGTCCCTTTAGGTATAATAATCTTTTATCTCTAAGGGCTATCCACTCTTTTAGCCATGTTAGAATGGTTGCTTGGTAATATAAACTGCAGTCTGGCAATCCAAATCCTCCATTTTATTTTGCTTCTTGAAGCATTTTCAGTTTTATTCTAGCTTTTTTTCCTTGCCAAATACATTTCAATATTGATTTGTTTAATTTTTCCCCATTTTTATAGGTATGATTTGGAACAAAAAAGTATTTTTGGTAGAATATTCATCTTCACTGTTGCTATTCTCCCCAGTCAAAAGTGAAACCAAGTCTGAAATCCCCTTCAAAGAGAAACACTAAAACAAAGCTAAACTTCCCTCCCCATTGCTATGCAGCTATGGTGGGCTTTCTAACCAAATGTTCATGCCCCCCCACCTAACCAACAGAAATGACTTTGGTTCCCATGAGACAGTGAAATATTTAGACTAGCAAAAATCCTCCACACACCCTCTTATTCTTGTGGTAACCTAGAACAGACATGTCAAACACAAGGCCCACGGGCCGCAACCAGCCCCATATGTTGTTCCGTCCAGCCTGGGACCTGCTTTGGAAAGAGCGAAGGACTGGCCTGGATTTACAACTGGGTTGCATCCATCCAAGCCAAAACGCACTCAGCCTTAAATCCATGGGGCAGCCCTACCACAGCCCCTGGGTCCATGTGCAAGTGGAGTCTGGCATCCCTGCTGGCTGCCTTGCCCTGCAGGTTGACTTCAACCAGGACGCTGGCACTGGCTGTCTCCTGTGCACACACCCGGGAGGTGAGGCAGAGGTGGCAGGGCAGCTCCTTGCTGGTTCCAGTGGATCTTAGGCTAAGTGCATTCTGGCTTTGATGGACACAACCAGGTTGTAGATCAACACCCCACCCCCACCAACAGCTCTAGCCTCACAGCCATGAGGCATCCCTTTCAATGGGACTGCCCCTGCCCACCCATATGGTATAGTAATGTCTGGCAGCAGCATGTTAGTGCTGGCAATCTCTCCCCCTCCCATCACTGCTTCCTGAGTGCAGGGGAAGGAAAAGATGAGAAGTTGAAGGAAGGAACAGAGGGAGGGAGGGAGGAATGGAGGGAGAAAGAACAGAATGGAGCAACAGAGGGTAGGAGGAAAGAAGGGAGGAGAGGAGGAAGGAATGGAGGGTGGGAGGGAGGGAAAAAGGGAGAGAAGGAAGGAACAGGGAGGAAGGAATGGAGGATGGGAGGGAGGAAGGAATGGAGTAAGGGAGGGAGGGAAAAAGGGAGGAAGGAAGGAACAGAGGAAGGGAGGGAGGAAAAAAGGAAGGAAGGAAGGAACAGAGAAAGGAAGGAATGGAGGATGTGAGGAAGGAAGGAACAGAGGGAGGAAGGAAGGGAGAGTGGGAGGGAGGGAGGGAAAAAGGGAGGGAGGAAGGAAGGAACAGGAAGGAAGGAAGGAAGAAACAGAAGAAGGGAAGGTGGGAGGGACCATGTCCTGGCACTCATCCCGGTCTCATCCTCTGCCGGAGACCCTCAGATCTGCCACCATCCTGCCCAGGCACCGCTGAAGCGAGTGATGTCGAGCTGGCCACGCCCACCCAGTAGGCCACGCCCATCCCAGCCACATCCATCTGGCCCCCTGAGAGCAACCACAATGCTGATGCGGCCCTCAATTAAATTGAGTTTGACACCTCTGACCTAGAACAAGCAGGATGATTGCAGCCTGGTTCATTGTAGAGTTGACATAATGCTTTTAAATAATAATAATTTTAAATCCAAAAAAAATATATTCTAAAATCATATTAGTTTTGATCTGTAGTGTTATGTAATCCAAAAAATTCTGTGTACTGTCTACTGACATGAATGAGAATGACTGAGTTTGAAATTCACATTCACATGTAAAATATTTTTTTTGTAATTGCAGATACTTAGCTGAACATGGACAGCCAAAAGAATTTCCCCATTGGGGACCCTTGTCACAGATCGTTACAACTACCGAACCAAAGAATTCTTTCAATAAGAGGGAAAAGGAACGACTTACAATTTGAAAGAACATTTGTCTCAGTGGCACAAGTTTAAGTTTCAAAAGATAAATGTGCAACAATAAATTGTAACATGGATTTCTTTTTAAAAATCAACACCCTTTCAGTATTTGTCTTTATGACGACATAGAAAAGCTTTATTCCATATAATAATGCATTCCTTTTTGGCTTTCAGTTTATCAGATATATCTTTGTGCAACCATGCAGGTTTCTTCTTGGATTTCTTGGTTTTCTTTTTCAGTGGTAGTGTGCTGGCCTGGGTTCTTATATGATCATATTTTTCAGAGTTTCCCAAGCTTCTTGAGTTGTTTTCCCCTTTAGGATTTTCATCCAAGGAATCTTTCTCAAGCTTTTTCTGAATTTGTTAAAATCAGATCTTTTAAACTTTAAGACACTGGGCGGATTATGTTCTATGGCTTGTGTTTGAATTCCAATATGATGTAGTCACTCTCACCCAAGGTTTTGTCAACAACTCCCTCTATCACTTGTCCTCTATTAGTAAGAATTAGGTCCAATATAGCTTTTCCTCTGGTTCGTTTGTCTAACTTTTGGATAACAAAGTTGTCAGCTAGGTTGATTAGGAATATGTTTGATCTTTCACTTGCTGCAGAGCTTGTCTTTCAGTTGATATCAGGGTAGTTAAAGTCTGCCTTTACTACTGTGGTATGGTTCCTACATACATTTGTTAACTGTTAGCAAAACGTTCATCTGTTTCTTATGCTTGGTTGGATTGCCTGTAGTGTATACACCTACAGCAATGTCATTTTTTTCTTTTATATTGCCTCATATTGATTCTAGGAGGTTTTCATCCTTGGTTTTGTGGATTTCTGTAGAGATATAGTAATCTTTTATATATAATGCTCCTCAACCTCCTTTTTTGTTAGGTCTCTTGCTTTTGAATAGTTTGTATCCTTCCATCAATACATTCCAGTCATGAATTTCATCCCACCATGTTTTAGTAATAGCAACTATATCATATACTTCATGATACATACCAAACCCCCAGGAGCCTTCAAACATCTTGGGGAAACCCCAACCCGGCAGCCGTTGACAGTTGACAGGTGTCAAAAGGCTGCCGGGAGAAACAACGCATGCGCGCAAACCCGCAGGCAGCCATTGACAGTGACAGCTGTCAAAAGAACTGCCGAGAGCAAGCACGCACGCGCTAAGTCCGATCCAGCTGACAGCTGCCAGAGCTGTCAGCACGGTAGTCCCCAATCAGGTCCTCCAGCTGAGCCAGCCGCTCAGCTGAGAGGATTCCCCTAGCAGCCGACAACAGCCCCAGAGCTGTCAGACTGTCGCAAGACGATTGGCTGCTGCCCTAGCGGCGGGAAAGCACGGTTCACTGATTGGTTGTTACATTTGACAGTTCCCTATAAAAGCTGGTTTGTGTTGCCTGTCAGCTGTCCGGAGCTGAACTTAATAAACGCCTGAACTTTGCCTATGGTCTCCCTCTCGTCCTTGTGAGACAATTCACCTGGCGACGAAGGTGGGATCCCGGTACTACAGAGCTGCCTCTTGAGCTAAGTCACGTCTTGAAGGAGTTCCGATCCCTCCTGCTGATAAGTCACTGCTGAAGTCGCTTTGAGGGCAAAGGAACCCTTCTGCAGCTTGGACAGCACCGTGGACCCACACCATGGCAAACTTAGGACACATCAGGGAGTTCGACGTCCGGCATCCCGAGGGATGGGAGTCACACTGGGGGCAAGTCGAGGGCTACCTCATCATCAATAAGATAATGGAGGACCGCCACAAAGCCACAGCCCTACTGTGCCTCAGTGGCCCTGCTGTCTATGACATCGCTGTAGGGCTCTGCAGCCCGGACCCCATCGCTACCATTCCATACGCTGAGCTGACCGACCGCCTCAGCAAGCACTTTATGCCCTGACGGTCCAAATTATATTGCCGCCTCCACTTCGCTCACTGTCGCCAGCAACCGGGCGAAGCATCCACAGCCTTCATTGCGGGGGTGCGTCACGCCGCCTGCAGATGCCAATTCCCAGACCTGGAGGACCGCATTAGAGACCAAATCATCGCCGGTCTCTCCAACGAATGGCTCCAGCGGAAATTGGTGGCCAAGCCCACAATGGACCTCGCTGAACTCACACTTGAAATCATGGCCTACGAGGACAGCCATCGTGAGGGCTCCCCTGTGCTCAGAGGCAGCCCCACCAGGTCAGTCCACCAGGCCTGGGAGCCTGACAGCGAGTCCCCGGAAGCCAGCACCGGTGTCGTCGACATCATTTCTCGTTTTAACAAAATGAGCGCCGACCAAGGAAGAAACCGCAGACCAACCAAGCCAGGTGTTTCCAGCCAAAGAACCATCACTTTGGGGCCCAAGCCAAAATGTGCCAGCTGTGGCGGAGCCCACGCCAGAGCTACTTGCCGTTTTAGAAATGCAAAATGCCACAGATGCGGGAAGACCGGGCATATTCGCTCCACGTGCCGCAGCCAGAACCGGGAGACCCTCCATGAGCTCGAGGAAATTCCGGCAGGTAGGACAGAAATTCCCCTCCCTGCCAATAAAACCTCCCAGCCCTCAGTGTTATCCATCCTCGCCAAACAAAAAACCTTGGCCATCCACCATTTACAAAATCTGGGTTAAGATCCAGGGGGTCCCTTGTGAGATGGAGGTGGACTCCGGGTCCTCCGTCTCAATAATGTCCTGGGACACTCTCAGGAAAATCAGCTCTAAAAGTAAACGCCGCATTTCCCTTCAGCCCTCCAAAATATTACTCGCTGATTTCCAGGGAGCTGCCATACAATTAAAGGGACAGGCCAAACTGAGGGTGGAATTTAAAAAGTTCCAAGGGGACCTTACGGTCCAGATTACAGACAGACCCAGGGCCAGCCTCATCGGCCTAGATTGGTTCGAGGCTCTGGGCATCTGCCTTGAGGGCACCCACCGCATCCAGTCACAAACATTAGAAAATGTATGCCAAATGTTCGCAGATGTTTTCGATGGGACACTTGGCAAATATACTGGCCCCCCCATAGACCTCAAACTTAAACCAGAGGTCGGCCCCATCCGCATTAAAGCAAGGAGGGTCCCCTTTGCCCTGAAACAGAAAATAGAAGCCGAATTAGATCGCCTAGTAACCCTAGGGGTCCCAGAACCAACAGACGGGGGAACCTGGGAAACACCCATCGTAACCCCAGTCAAGCCAAATGGGGACGTGAGGATTTGCACGGATTATAAAGCCACCCTGAACCGCGCATTGAACCCCCATGCATATCCAGTCCCCGCAGTTAGGGACGTGCTGTCAGAAATAGGCTCTGGCTCACTATTTGCCAAACTCGATCTGGCGCATGCGTTCCTCCAACTACCTGTCACCCAAGAAACAGCTGATGCCCAAACTATCATCACACACCGCGGCGCCTTTAAGGTAAACCGCCTTCAATTCGGAATTTCAGTGGCTCCTGGTATTTTCCAGGAAGTCATGGAGAAAACCCTGAAAGGGATCCCTGGGGTCTGCCCCTATTTCGATGACGTGCTCATCGCAGGGGAATCCGAAAGCACCTTGGCAGCCAGGCTGCAAGAAGTACTGTCCAGATTCCGCAGAGCAGGGTTAAAACTCAAATGGGAAAAATGTTCCATAGGTGTCCCATCCGCAGAATTCTTAGGCTACAAAATTGACTTGCAAGGAATTCACCCCACTAACTCCAAAATCCTTGCCATCAGAGCCGCTCCAACGCCAAAAAACAAAATGGAGCTCCAGGCTTTCCTGGGGCTCTTGAATTTTTACCATGCCTTCCTGCCCAGGAAAGCAACCATCACAGAACCCCTCCACAGGCTACTCAATAAAGGGGCAGCCTGGCAGTGGACGGCAGCCCACGACAACAGTTTTAAATCACTAAAACAGATGCTGTCCAGCAACGCAACCATTTCCCACTACCAAGAAAATAAACCCCTCTGCATAGCCTGCGACGCATCCCCATACGGGATCGGAGCAGTTTTGAGCCATTTACATAGCGATGGGACCCAAGCCCTGGTGGCCTATTATTCAAGGACCCTTTCCAAAACGGAAAGGAACTATGCCCAGATCGATAAGGAGGCCTTGGCAATCGTGGCGGGCATAAAAAAATTTCATGACTACCTCTATGGCCGCCCCTTCATAATTTACACGGACCACAAGCCTTTGCTAGGCTTATTCACCTGGGACCGCCAACCCCCCCAAATTCTGTCTCCCAGGATGCTGCGATGGACAACGTTCCTCGCAGCATATTCCTATCAGTTAATATACAAACTGGGGCACCAAATGTGTCACGCCGACGGCCTCAGCAGGCTGCCCCTACCCCACGTAGACCCAGCCCCAGCCCCAGCTAGTAACATCTTAGCCATCCAGGAGCTCCTGGAATGCCCGCTGACAGCGAATGATATCACTGCCGCAACCGCACGAGACAAAATGCTTAGCAGGGTGTTAGCATGGGTACACACCGGATGGCAATCCACCTGCCCAGGCACAGAATTCCAGCCATACTTCACCAGACAAAATGAGCTAACCTCACACCTGGGATGCAGCCAATAGGTTTGAAGCAAGCTATTGCCGCTCTAGAGGCAACCAATAGCGGCACTGGAGATGGGTTGTCTGGGGAGCTGGGAGCCATTAGCCAGCTTCCCTGCTCAAGCAACCTTCCAGCAATTAACCCACGTGGTGTTCCCTTAACAAGACAAGCCCAATACATTACATTCTTATCATTAATTATTTCTGTGGGGTTATAATTTTCTCTTTTCTGTATACTTTTGATTACTTAGTAAAATGTTCTGCAGGCTGTTCTCTCATTGTCTGCTAATGATTTTCTGAAGCACTCTCAGGATTGTTGGTTTGCTTTCTTCATTATTCTGTTAATATCTCTGGATTGTAATGTATATATATAATTTTCTTTCCTTGATTTTATTCAATATTTATATAACTCTTTTTTCAATTTTACTGCTTTTTATCCTCTTCACATCATGTGTTTGGTCCCGTTCCATCTTTTTCCACTTTTCATTTTTCTACATAGTTTTTCTGCAATGTTAAGCAGGGTAATTCTGTATTCTTTCCATTCATCCTCTGCACGTCCCACCTCTGGTGGCAGTTGATTAAATGCTGCCTCCACATTTTATTGTAATTGTTCTATTACTTCTTGTTTAACTTTTGTTATGTATGAGAGATGCCAGGCTGGAGTTGACACCAGACACCAGGTGGCATCGGTCAGCTGGCCTGATTGGTCAACCTGTCCAGCGGGAAAGGTACAATGCCGGGTTGGGTGTTACCTGGCTGGAGGGAAAATAGAGCAACTGGGTTGGCTGATTTTCAGGGGCTTCAGTAGCATAAATGGGGGAACTGGGGGTTGGGTTTCACTTTCCATCATGTAATCAATAAACAACATCTCGTATGATGCTGACTCATTATTGTGTCCACACAGCCGCACTTGATCTAACAGTGGCGACAAAGGTGGGATTCCGTGAAGCGCATTAAGACAGGACTTGGAATAAAGCCGGCTAGCATTGCCACAAAGAAGCCGAGAGACAGCTGTGCACCGCGGGAAATTCAAAAAGCCGTCAACTAAGGCGGAAGAATGTCGAAGCTCGGCATTGTGAGGGAGTTCGATGTCCATCACCCGGAGGAATGGGAAGACCATGTGGGCCAAGTCGAGGGCTACTTGTTAGTAAATAGCATAAATGAGGACCGCAAAAAAGCAGTAGCATTATTAGCCCTCAGTGGACCGGCGGTTTATAAGATAGCTGTGGGACTGTGCCACACGGCAGCGGTTGCCTCAGTTTCTCAAGCTGAACTAAATAGAAGACTGAGTCAACATTTTATGCCTAGATGATCCGAGCTCTACTGGAGAAGAAAATTCGAGCATCGGAACCAGTTACCGGGTGAGTCCCTGACAGACTTTGTAGCAGCAGTACGAGAAGCTGCATGCCAATGCAAGTTTGTGGACCTAAATGAGAGGATCTGGGACAGAGTGGTCTTAGGGCTGAGGGATGAATGGTTACAAAATAACGTGATTGCGAAGCCCACAGGGAACCTTCAAGAACTCCTGGACGATTTAATGACCCACAAGACTACCGATCTACATGACTTCCCCCATCATAGCAATGGTGCGAGCGGTTCCATTCACCAAGAAAGCCTTGTGGACGACGGAGTGGGAGACCTCGAGTTCGAAACAGAGATAGATGAAATAACCCAAAGATTTGAGAGGACTCCGATCCAAAACAACCGCTGTGACACTGGAGGAAGGCAAAGGAAACCAACAATAACCAGAGTACCAAAGGACACTAACAACAGTCGCCGAGATGCCAAGCAAAAATGCGGCAGTTGTGGGGGAAACCACTCGAGAGCATCGTGCAGATTCCAAAATGCAAAGTGTCGTGCCTGTGGCAAGATGGGCCACATTCAGACCATCTGCAGAAGCCAGTTCTGGGACAGCCTCCACGACTTAGAAGCATGGGCACCAGGTACCAAACTTTTTCCACATTGCGGCACCGAGTCCCTTCACCCTCAGGCACTAACCACTAACTGGGGAAATGGGGTGGTAGCTGCGGGCCGCTCTACGATCAATCAAATGCTAGGCCCAAAAATTAGAATCGAAGTCCTCTTGCAGGGAATTCCCTGCAAGATGGCAATCGATTCGGGGGCTTCTATCTCAATAATTTCATGGGAGACATTGTCCTCAATTTTGGAAAAGAGAAGCCGCCAGATTCACCTCACCCCCAACCCCATCCAGTTAACAGACTTCCAACGGGCCCTGATTAAATTGAAAGGCAAGGCCACTATGGAGGTATGTTTTAAGGGGTTTAAGGGTCCATTGGAACTACTGGTAACGGAGGGCAGGAGAGCTAGTTTGGTAGGCCTTAATTGGTTTGGGGCGTTAGGAATCTGGTTAGGGGGAATCAACTCGATACAACCCAGGAGCCTCGAATCCATCTGCAAAAAGATTTGCAGACGTGTTTGATGGGACATTGGGCAAATACAAGGGACCCCCCATTAAATTTAATTTAAACCCCAAGGTTCTTCCTATAAGAATTAAGGCCAGGAGAGTTCCGTTCACTCTCAAACACAAGATTGAGAGTGAACTGGAAAAGTTAGTAGGCCAGGGAGTGCTAGAACTGGTGGAGGGAGGGCCCTGGGAAACCCCCATCGTCACCCCCCTCAAACCCAATGGGGAAATCAGAATTTGCGTGGATTATAAGGCCACTCTAAATAGGGCTTTAAATCTGCATGCTTACCCGGTTCCGATGGTGAAGCATGTCCTCTCCGCTATCCAGTCGGGCGCCATCTTTGCTAAATTAGATTTAGCACAGGTGTATCAGCAGTTAAGTGTAAGCAAGGAAATGGCAGATGCACAAACCATTGTAACCCACAAGGGGCCATTCAGGGTGAACAGATTGCAGTTTGGCATCTCTGCAGCACCTGGGATCTTCCAAGAAGTGATGGAGAGAACTTTAAAAGGTATTCCTGGGGTTTGTCCTTATTTTGATGATGTGCTAATTGCTGGAGAGGATGAGGGAATATTGGCTAACAGGTTAAAAGCTGTGCTAGACAGATTTAGAGCAGCTGGCCTCAAGCTTAAGAGGGAGAAATGCTCCATAGGAGTGACATCCACGGAGTTCTTGGGCTATAGGATTGATGCTCAGGGCATTCATCCTACTGAATCCAAAATTAAAGCAATTAAATTGGCTCCAGTTCCAAAAAATAAGGCAGAGTTACAGGCTTTTTTGGGTTAATTAATTTTTATCACACATTCTTGCCACATAAGGCTGCTATAGCTGAACATTTGCACAGGTTACTAGACAAAAAACCACCTTGGGTTTGGAATAAGGTTCATAATAATAGTTTTGAGAACCTCAAGCAGTTACTGTCAAGTAGCTCCACAGTAATGCATTTCATTGAAAACAAGCCCATTTGCATAGCTTGTGATGCATCACCATATGGGGTGGGTGCTGTAATAAGCCATCTGGAGGCAAATGGGGAACAGAAACCCATCACATACTACTCTAGAACCTTGTCCAGGGCAGAGAGGAATTACATCCAAATTGATAAAGAAGCATTGGCAATAGTTGCAGGTGTTAAAAAATTCCATGATTATTTGTATGGAAGGGAGTTTACTATTTTCACAGACCACAAACCTTTGCTGGGACTATTTACAGCAGACAAACAAACACCTCAAATCATGTCCCCAAGGATGCTAAGATGGTCAATATTCCTCTCTGCATATACGTACAAAATAGTTTACAGACCTGGAAAGGAGATGGGGCATGCAGACGCTTTAAGCAGATTGCCCTTACCAGAAACTGACCCTGATCCTGCACCAGCAGGTCAAGTCTTAGCCATACAAGAACTCCCTGAATGCCCTCTCACGGCGAGAGACATTGCAGCCAGCACAGCAAAAGACAGTGTTCAGTAGAGTGGCATTGTGGGTCCAATCTGGCTGGCAAGAGAAAAACCCTGGGCCACAATTTCAGGCGTACTTTGTGAAGAGGAATGAAATGTCCTCACACAAAGGCCATCTGTTATGGGGCAACAGAGTGATAGTGCCAGACAAACTCAGAAACAGAGTCTTAAAAGACCTGCATGAGGATCACCCCAGAGTTGTGCGCATGAAAGTCCTGGCAAGGAGCTACTTGTGGTGGCCGGACCTGGACAAAGCCATTGAGGAACAAGTAGTGGGATGCTACCAATGTCAGATATCCAGACCTGAGCAATCACATGCTCCTGTGCACAGGTGGGAAACCACGCACAACCTGTGGTCTAGGGTACATATAGATTATGCTGGACCTTTCCAAGGGCAACTTTTTTTAGTGGTCGTGGATAGCTATTCTAGGTGGTTAGAGGTGGTGCCTGTGAAAAGCATGACATCTGCGAAGACCATACAGGTGCTGAGGGGGCTCTTTGCCACACATGGGTTACCTGATGTGATTGTATCTGATAATGGGCCTCAATTCACATCTACCAAATTCCAGGATTTCATCAAGGCCAACTCGATTAGACACACAATGGCTGCACCCTTCCACCCATCCAGTAATGGGTTGGCAGAGAGAATGGTAAGATCAATGAAAGACGCACTGCGACGCATTATTGATGGTGATTGGCATCAGAGACTGGCTCAATTCTTATTGGCTCAACACCATGTATAACACCATGTACAGTTATGGGTAAGAGCCCAACCGAGCTGCGCTGGGGTAGGAGACTATTAACCAGATTGGACAGACTGCACCCAGATAGGGTGGCCGCAGAGGTGGAACAACCCAACACAGTCAGAAACTTGTCTGTGGGGGATTTACTGTGGGTCAGAAGCTATGGGGTGGGAGAGAAGTGGTTGCAAAGAGTGGTGGTTGACAAAATTGGGCCTTTCTCATATGTTGTTGAGGGGGAAGGGGGCTGGCAGGTCAGAAGGCATATTGACCAACTCAGGAAGAGGGCCCTGGAGAACTGGCAACATCAACAAGAGGGCTACACGCAGCAGCCAAATGGGCAATCTACAGAACCACAAGAGGGGCCATCGGATGGAGTACAACTACCACTACCTGCAGCAACTCATCAAGTAGCAAACCCAACTCCATCTCAATCAAGGCCAGCAATGTCAACTGAAACAGACAGTAGAATAGTACCAGTGGAAAGGCCACTGCAGGAAATGTCAACAGATCAGCCTTTGGTAGGGAAAGTAACTCCTGGAAGTGAGTCAGCAGCTGGGAAACAGCCGGGAAGGTACCTGGCCAGGACACACAAGACCCCGGCATACCTCAAGGACTGTGTGAGGCCTCAAAGGGGTACAGGTACAGAAACCAGCATGGCTGCATAAAGAACTCTCTGATAAACTGAAAGATAAAAAGGACAAGTATAAGAAGTGGAAAGAGGGGCACATAACTAAGGCAGAATATCAGCAAACAGCCCGTGCCTGCAAAGATGAAGTGAGGGAAGCTAAGGTTCAAACTGAACTAAGGCTTGCGACCAAAGTCAAAAATAACAAAAAAGCTTCTTTCAACATATAAGAAACAAGAAAAAAGTTAAGGAAATGATTGGTCCATTAGTGGGAGAAAGTGGCAAGAAGGTGACAAGCAACAGGGAGAAAGCAGAACTATTTAACTCATTTTTTGCATCTGTCTTTACACAAAGGGAAAAAACAGTCCAACCTACCAAAACCAGTGCCATAAAAAACAGAATAGAAACGCAAGTTAAGATAGGCAAGAAAATGGTAAGTGAGCACCTGTCCAGCCTAGACGAGTTCAAATCACCAGGACCAGATGGATTACACCTGCATCCAGTTTTGGTCACCACAATGTAAAAAACATGTCGAGACTCTAGAAAGAGTACAGAGAAGAGCAACAAAGATGATTGGGGGACTGGAGGCTAAAACATATAGGGAACAGTTGCTGGAATTGGGTATGTGTAGTTTAATAAAGAGAAGGGTAAGGGGTGACATGATAGCAGTGTTTCAATATCTCAGGGGCTGCCACAAAGAAGAGGGAGCCAAGCTATTCTCCAAAGGTAGTAGGTAGATTAGGAATTCAAATAGTAGTTGTTCTCATTGGGGGGGAAGGGGTGTTATGTATGAGAGATGCCAGCCTGGAGTTGACACCAGACACCAGGTGGCATCGGTCAGCTGGCCTGATTGGTCAACCTGTCCAGCGGGAAAGGTACAATGCCGGGTTGGGTGTTACCTGGCTGGAGGGAAAATAGAGCAACTGGGTTGGCTGATTTTCAGGGGCTTCAGTAGCATAAATGGGGGAACTGGGGGTTGGGTTTCACTTTCCATCATGTAATCAATAAACAACATCTCGTACGATGCTGACTCGTTATTGTGTCCACACGGCCGCACTCGATCTAACAACTTTTGCTCTCTTAATTATTTTCTGGTTTTTATTTGGTCTTTTTTGTTAATATTAAATCTATACTTTCTTACTGTTAGCTCTACAATCTTATGATCTGTGTCACATAGTCTGTTGGAGATTGCTTTTGCATCAAGTTTTCTGTATTTTCTTTTTACTGTTGTTAATATGTAATCAATCTGACTTTTAACAGCAATGTCATCCCATTTATGCCATATATAACATTGTGAGCCTCAGTGTTTAAAAAGTGTGTTAGTGATAAAAGAATGATGTTGGCTGCATTAAATCTAGTATATTTTGCCTATTCTTTTTTTAATTGAAAAGTTTTACATTTTATTTTTAACAAAACAAAACCCCTCCCAACCCCCTCCCCTCTCCCCAACCCTCCCCAACCCCTCCCTCCCTTCCCCCTCCCCCCTCCCCGACTTCCCAGAGCTAAATACAGGGTATAAAAATACAAACAATCATAATCTACCTTATGCAAACAACAATAAACTATTAAATCTATCGCACTTTAACTCTTATAAAATAACTACAAGCAATATAAATATCACATCAATACTTATTCAAATGCTAGGTGAAACTTTTTAGTCCCATATTTATTCTGGATATAATCAATCCATTTTTCCCACTCCACAATATATCTCTGTTGCGAATGGTCTTTCAAGTATGCTGAAATCTTTGCCATTTCCGCCAGGTTGGAAACTTTTAAAGTCCATTCTTCTATAGTCGGCAGTTCTTCCTTCTTCCAATATTGCCCTACTAAAAGTCTTTTTTTATTTTTATTTTTTTATTGAAAAGTTTTTCAATACATTTTATCTTTAACAACTCCTCCCCCCCACCCCCTACCCAACCCTCCCCAACCCTCCCCCCTCCCCTTCCCCCCTCCCCGTCCCCTACTTCCCAGAGCTAAATACAAGGTATAAAAGTAAAAACAATCATAAACAGCCATATGCTAACAACAATAAGCTATTAAGTCTATCGCACTCTAGCTCATATAAAATGATTACAAGCAATACTAGTATCACATCAAAACTTATGCAACTGCTAAATGAAACTTTTTAGTCCCATATTTATTCTGGATGTACTCAATCCATTTTTTCCACTCCGTAATATAACGTTGTTGCGAATGGTCTTTCAAGTACGCCGATATCTTTGCCACTTCCGCCAGGTCAGAAACTTTTAAAGTCCATTCTTCTATAGTCGGCAGTTCCTCCTTCTTCCAATATTGACCTACTAAACGTCTTGCTACCGTAATTAAGTTCAACATCAACTTAGTGTCCACAACAGTAGTATCAGTAATTATGCCCAGTAAAAACAATTGCGGACAAAACGTTATCCTTTTCTTAAATATCTTTTGCATGTTCCACCAAATTTTAATCCAAAAAGCTTTAACCTTTTTACAGGTCCACCATATATGAAAATACGTTGCGTCTTCGCCACCACATCTCCAACATTTAGGTTGATAGTTCGGATACATACTTGCAAGCTTTTTAGGATCTAAATGCCACCTATAAAACATTTTATAAAAGTTCTCTCTTAAATTTTGAGCTTGAGTAAATTTTACGTTCCTCACCCAGATCTTTTCCCAAGTATGCATTGTGATAACTTCTTGAATATTCTGAGCCCACTTTATCATGCAATCTTTAACAAGTTCTGTTTCTGAGTCAATTTCTATCAATGCAAGATATATCCGTTTGATATGTGCTGGACCCTGATTTCTAATTTGCTTTACCAGATTTTCATCAGTCATTGAAAAACCAATTTTCTGATCTTCTTTCCACTTGGCCCGTAGTTGCCCATATTGAAACCAGGTTTGAACAATCTTCTCTTCTCGTAGAAAATTATACGGCTTCAAAAACCATACGTTCCTCTCCAAACTTAGAATTTCCTTATATGTAATCACATCATGTTTGAACCCAACATTTATGTTTTCTATTGCATGTTTCGGTATTGCCCATAAAGGTATCTTGTAATTTAACTTATGTCTATACTTTTTCCAAACTCTCAACAAAGCATGTCTTAAAATATGCACCTTAAACACATTATCTACCTTCTTATCATACAATAAATATGCATGCCAACCAAATAACAAGTCGTGGCCTTCAAGATTTAATAATCTCCCTTGTGTTAAATTAATCCAATCACTTATCACTGACAACGCAGCAGCTTCATAGTATAGTTTAAAATTGGGCATTTTAAGACCACCTCTTTCACGCGTATCCTGCATAATCTTAAATTTAACTCGTGGCCTTTTCCCTGCCCATACAAATTTATTGATACCCTTTTGCCATTCCTCCAAATTTGAGTCCTTTTTAAGAATAGGTATCATTTGAAATAAAAATAAAAATTTCGGCAAGACATTCATTTTCACTGCTGCAATTCTTCCCAATAAAGACAATTGTAATTTTTTCCAACTCTCCAATTCTTTTTGAACTTTTCCCCATAACTTTTCATAATTATTTTTATATAACTTTGCATTTGAGGGTGACAAATACACCCCCAAATATTTAACCCTTTTAACAATCTCAAATCCAGTTAACCCTTCTAAAAGGGCCTTTTGCAATACTGTCATGTTTTTAGCCAATATTTTAGTTTTTTGTATATTAACCTTAAATCCAGAAACCTTCCCATATTGCATTATTATCTCCATCAGGTCCACAACAGAATTTTCTGGCTGAGTCACCGTAACAACCAGATCGTCTGCAAATGCCCTCAGTCTATAATCCTGATCTCTAATTTGAATACCCTTAATTTTTTCCGAATTCCGTATTTTAATCAATAAAATCTCCAATGTTAAAACAAATAATAAAGGTGATAACGGACACCCTTGTCTTGTGCCCTTTTCAATATTGCATACTTCAGTCAAACTGTTATTTACTATTATTCGGGCTGTTTGTTTTTGATATAATGCCCTAATTGGTTGTAAACATTTATCCCCAAAATTCATTTTATCTAATACTTTCATCAAATATTGCCAATCCAGTTGATCAAAGGCTTTTTCAGCGTCCAGAAAGGTCAGTGCCGCAGGGATCTGGTTGTTCCTTTCCAAAAATTCCAACAAGTCCACTATATGCCTCACATTATTTTTAATTTGTCTACCACTAATAAACCCAGTTTAATCATCATGAATTATCTGTTGCAATACCCTCATCAATCTATTAGCTAAAACCTTAGCAAATATCTTGTAGTCTGTATTGAAAAGTGATATTGGTCTGTAATTTCTTACTTGAGTGACATCCTGATCTTCCTTCGGAATCAGAGAAATAAAAGCAGTTCTCTAAAAGTCTTGCTGCCATAATTAAATTCAACATCAACTTAGTGTCCACAACAGTAGTATCAGTAATAATGCCCAGTAAAAACAATTGCGGACAAAACTTTATCCTTTTCTTAAATATCTTTTGCATGTTCCACCAAATTTTAATCCAAAAAGCTTTAACCTTTTTACAGGTCCACCACATATGAAAATACGTTGCATCTTCACCACCACACCTCCAACATTTAGGCTGGCAGTTCGGATACATACTTGCTAATTTTTTAGGATCTAAATGCCACCTATAAAACATTTTATAAAAGTTCTCTCTTAAATTTTGAGCTTGCATAAATTTTACATTTCTCACCCAAATCTTTTCCCAAGTATCCATTGTAATGACTTCTTGAAAATTCTGAGCCCACTTTATCATACAGTCTTTAACAAGCTCTGTCTCTGAATCAATTTCTATCAATGCAAGATATATCCTTTTAATATGTGCTTGACCTTGATCTCTAATTTGCTTTACCAGATTTTCATCAGTCATTGAAAAACCAATTTTCTGGTCTTCTTTCCACCTGGCCTGTAATTGACCATACTGAAACCAAGTTTGTACAATCTTTTCTTCTCTTAAGATATTATACGGCTTCAAATACCATCCATTCCTTTCCAAACTTAAAATTTCCTTATATGTAGTCACATCATGTTTAAAGCCAACACTTATATTTTCTATTGCGTGTTTCGGTATTGCCCATATAGGTATCTTATAATTTAACTTATGTCTATACTTTTTCCAAACTCGCAACAGAGCATGTCTTAAAATATGCACCTTGAACACATTATCCACCTTCTTATCATACAATAAATATGCATGCCAACCAAATAACAAATCATGGCCTTCAAGATTTAATAATCTCACTTGTGTTAAATTAATCCAATCACTTATCGCTGACAAAGCAGCAGCTTCATAGTATAGTTTAAGATTAGGCATTTTAAGACCACCTCTCTCACGCGTATCCTGCATAATCTTAAATTTAACTCGTGGCCTTTTCCCTGCCCAGAGAAATTTATTAATACCCTTTTGCCATTCCTCCAAGTTTGAATCCTTTTTAAGAATAGGTATCATTTGACTTCCGGTGGCGACGCGACGCTGAAGACAGCCATCTCTGGGCTGTCCGCTCCGCGGCTTTGTTGAATTGCTGAAAACAGCGCTGATCAGCTGTTTTGGTGATTCAGAAGCCCCCTCCCTGGGAGAAGAGGAGGGGGTGAGGCCCCAGGTAGGGGTTGAGCTCTCCGGGGCCGCCTGAGCTTTTAGTTTGGGCGGCTGAAGGATCAAGCCCCCCCGAAGCCTGGGTTTGCTCCGGGCTGCGCAGCGCCTCTGCTCCATGTTTTTTGGAGCAGAACCAAGCGTTAGCAACCACCCCTGCCAGAAGGAAAGACTCTTGAGTGTGAAGACGCAGGCAGAGCGGTACAGGAGGTCAAGGTGAAGTGGACTTTTACTCTCTAGTTCAATGGACTTTATGGCTTTTAAAAGTGAAAGTGCGCAGTAAGTGAAAGTGGGGGAAGATGGCGACTAAAACTTCCAAAGTTCTCCGGAGTGCGGGGGCTTCCCTGGTGCAACAGACCTCGTTGCAAGCTTTGCTTCCTCCTGCACCTGCTCCGGTATTGACGCTTAAGGATTTACAGGATGCCTTCGAAAAGCATTCACAATTAATGTCAGGTATGATGGATGAAAAGATGGAAAAGCTGGAGGAGAAACTGGAGGAGAAGATGGAAGAGAAGTTTAGAGCAATGAGGGCAGACATCTTGCCTGCAATTGAAGGTGTGGCCATATGTGTTCAATGTTTGGATGAAAAAATGGAGGATCTTAGTCAAAAGAATTCCATATTAGAAGCAAAAGTATTAGAGAATGAAAATACAATGGATAAAATGGATGGAGACTTGACCCTCGTCCAGTACCATCAGATGGAGTTTGCTATCAGAATCAGAGGCTTAAAAGAGAATCCTAAAGAAGATTTAAAGCAGCTGGTCTCTGAGGCTTTGGAAGCGGTACTGGGTCAGTCAGCAGCTGAAATTGAGGGAAGTATAGACAAAATCTTTCGTGTGAACTCATGGATTGCAAGGCAGAGGAAGTTACCTAGAGATGTGGTGGTTTACTTTACAAAGGGAGCAATTAGGGATGAAGTTATCCAAGTTGCTTATGATACTAAGCTTGTGGTTGCTGAGCAAGAAGTTTTGGTTTTAAAAGAGATTCCTTCAAAAATTTTAAGGAGAAGGAAAGATTTTGCCTTTTTGGCACAGGAACTTAAGAAATGTGACATCAAGTTTAGATGGGAGATTCCAGTGGGCATGGTGGTGATGCATGAAGGCAAGAGACACCGTTTGGTCACAGTGACTCAGGCACGTGATTTTTACAGTAAAGTTTTAAAAGCAACCCCTCCACCACTTTTGGAATCTGTAAAGGGAAATGGCGAGGGAAAGCCTCAAGATGCTGAAGGAATACAGACAGAGGAGAATGGTACTGGAGGGGATCAAATTACAGTTTCATCGGCAGCTGCTAGAGAGCAGAGGGTGACGCGTGCCGCCTTAAGACGAGTGAGACAAGAGCAAGAGCAAGATCAGCAGAAAGTTATGGAACCTCCAAAGCGTACTTATAGCGAAGCTGTGGGAGGGGCGCGGGCTAAGGAAGTTAAAGGGGTCCTGGCAGACGTGCTCCAGAAGCTTCGGGATGCCAAGAATGGCGACTAAGTTCCTAACCTGGAATATTAATGGATTAAATTCACCACAGAAGAGAAAGAAAGCTTTTCAATATTTAAAACAATTTAAGACTGACGTTATCTGCTTGCAAGAAACGCATATTAGGGTTATGGACCAAATGTACTTGTTGAATTCAAGGTTGGGTACGCAATTTATTGCTTCTGCAATGAATAAGAAAAATGGAGTGGTTATTTATGTTAAGAATACTCTGACAGTGGAACTAATTGAAGTAGATAAACAAGGAAGATATGTTATGATAGATTTGCTGTTAGAAGGCAAAAAAACGCTTTTAGTTGGACTGTATGCTCCTAATCAACAACAAGCTGACTTTTATAGTTCACTACATACAAAGATTACCCAGTTGGATTATAAATCTTTTATTTTTATGGGAGATTGGAATGGTGTCTTGGATGTACAGCTGGACAAATCTGGTTTTTTTAAACATGCCCCGAGTCATGCTAGATTGCCTAAATCTTTTTTTGAAATGAAGGATGATCTGGAATTGCGAGACATTTGGCGAGAAACACATTTACACGAAAAGGATTATACTTTTTTTTTTCTGATAGACACCAATCTTTTTCTAGGATTGATTTTATATTATTGACTAATGATTTTTTTTCTAGGATTAAGAAGATAAAGATTTGTGCAAGAACTATATCTGACCATAGTCCAGTCTGGTTAGAGATCAACAAGGACAATAGAGATAGGTGCTCCTGGCGCGTAAATGAGAATTTGTTTTGAAATCAGAGAAATGTGGAAGAATGTAAACAGCGGATGAAGGATTTTTTTGAAATTAATATGAATAAGGATACTTCTATGGACATGGTTTGGGATGCTAGCAAGGCCTACATGAGAGGGGTGTTGATATATATGAATAATAAATACAGACGTAATTTGGAAGTTAGGAGGAAAGAATTGGAGAATGAAATTAGGGAAAAAGAAAAGGCCCTAATTTTGAACCCATCGGATGTGAAGATTAAAGAGGTTATTAATTTGCTAAGAGGACAATTTGATAAGTTGATGGCTGATCAGGTGGCAACTAACTTACAGGTTTGCTAGGCATAATACTTTTTGCAATGCCAATAAACCAGGTAGGTGGTTAGCTTACAGGTTAAGGAAAAAACAAAGGGCTTCTAACATAGATAAAATTGAACATAAAGGCAAGGTTGTGTTTCAACAGGATCTTATTAAGGAAGCCTTTGTGGACTTTTATTCCAAATTATATGTTAAGGATAAGATTAATGAAACAGATATTGATGTATATTTGAAGAATGCTAGCATCCCGGTTCTTACACAAGAACAAAAGGAAGAGATTAATCAATTGATAACAGAAGAAGAAATTCTTTTAGCAATTAAGCAATTGAAGGTGGACAAAGCGCCAGGCACGGACGGACTGACTGCAGTCTATTACAAAAATCTACAATTGGAGCTGATAAAGCCATTAAGGGAATTGTTTCAGACAATTAAGAGGGGAGGAAGGGTGCCTCCGTCTTGGAGAACTGTTTTTATTTCCTTGATTCCGAAGGAAGATCAGGATGTTACCCAAGTAAGAAACTACAGACCAATATCACTTTTAAATACAGACTACAAGATATTTGCTAAGGTTTTAGCTAATAGATTAATGAGGGTTTTGCAACAGATGATTCATGGGGATCAAACTGGGTTTATTAGTGGTAGACAAATGAAAAATAATGTGAGGCATATAGTTGATGTGGTGCAGTTTTTGGAAAGGAACAACCAGATCCCTGCGGCGTTAATCTTTCTAGATGCTGAAAAAGCTTTTGATCAACTGGATTGGCAATTTCTGATGAAAGTTCTAGATAAAATGAATTTTGGGGATAAATTTTTACAACCAATTAGGGCATTATATCAAAAGCAAACTGCCCGAATAATAGTAAATAATAGCCTGATTGAAGTATGTAATATTGAGAAGGGCACAAGACAAGGGTGTCCGTTATCACCTCTATTATTTGTTTTAACATTGGAGATATTATTGATAAAAATACGGAATTCGAAAAAAATTAAGGGTATTCAAATTAGAGATCAGGATTATAGATTGAGGGCGTTTGCATACGATCTGGTTGTTACGGTGACCCAGCCAGAAAACTCTGTTGTGGACCTGATGGAGATAATAATGCAATATGGGAAGGTTTCTGGATTTAAGGTTAATGTACAAAAAACAAAAATTTTAGCCAAAAACATGACAGTATCGCAAAAGGCCCTTCTAGAAGGATTAACTGGATTTGAGATTGTTAAAAGGGTTAAATATTTGGGGGTGTATTTGTCACCCTCAAATGCAAAGTTATATAAAAATAATTATGAAAAGTTATGGGGAAAAATTCAAAAAGAATTGGAGAGCTGGGGAAAAAATGCAATTGTCTTTACTGGGAAGAATTGCAGCAGTGAAAATGAATGTCTTGCCTAAATTTTTATTTTTATTCCAAATGATACCGATTCTTAAAAAAGACTCTAATCTGGAAGAATGGCAACGGGGTATCAATAAATTTGTGTGGGCAGGGAAAAGGCTACGAGTTAAATTTAAGATTATTCAGGATACAGTCAGTAAAAACAAGACCAGGAGCTGACTGTGGCTCAGACCATGAGCTTCTTGTTGCAAAGTTTAGGCTTAAATTAAAGAAAGTAGGGAAAAGCACTAGGCCAGTCAGGTATGAATTAAATCATATCCCTGTTCAATATACAGTAGAGGTGACAAATAGATTTAAGGAATTAGATCTGATAGACAGAGTGCCTGAAGAACTATGGACAGAGGTGGTCTTAAAATGCCCAACCTTAAATTATATTATGAAGCTGCTGCGTTGTCAGGAATAAGTGATTGGATTAATTTGACACAAGGGAGATTATTAAATCTTGAGGGCCACGACTTGTTATTTGGCTGGCATGCATATTTGTTGTATGATAAGAAGGTAGATAATGTGTTTAAAGTGCATATTTTAAGACAGGCATTGTTGAGAGTTTGGAAGAAGTATAGACATAAGTTAGACTACAAGATGCCGTTGTGGGCAATTCCGAAACATGCAATAGAAAACATAAATGTTGGCTTCAAACATGATGTGACTACGTACAAGGAGATCTTAAGCTTGGAGAGAAACGTCTGGTGTTTGAAGCCGTACAATCTTTTGCGAGATGGGAAGATCGTTCAAACTTGGTTTCAATATGGTCAATTACGTGCCAGGTGGAAAGAAGACCAGAAAATTGGTTTCTCAATGACTGATGGAAATTTGGTAAAGCAAATTAGAAACCAGGGTCCAGCACATATCAAACGGATTTATCTTGCATTGATAGATATTGACTCAGAAACAGAACTTGTTAAAGAGTGTATGATAAAATGGGCTCAGAATATTCAAGAAGTTATTACAATGGACACTTGGGAAAAGATCTGGGTGAGGAACGTAAAATTTACACAAGCCCAAAACCTAAGAGAGAACTTTTATAAAATGTTTTATAGATGGCATTTAGATCCTAAAAAGCTTGCAAGTATGTATCCGAACTATCAACCTAAATGTTGGAGATGTGGTGGCGAAGATGCAACATATTTTCATATATGGTGGACCTGGAAAAAGGTTAAGGCTTTTTGGATAAAAATTTGGTGGAATATGCAGAAGATCTTCAAGCAAAGGATAAAGTTTTGTCCGCAATTGTTTTTACTGGGCATAATTACAGAAGCTACTGTTGTGGACATTAAGTTGATGTTGAATTTAATTACAGCAGCAAGACTCTTAATAGGTCAATATTGGAAAAAGGAGGAACTGGCGACTATAGAAGAATGGACTCTAAAAGTTTCTGACCTGGTGGAAATGGCAAAGATCTCGGCTTATTTGAAAGATCATTCGCAAGAACGTTATATTATGGAGTGGAAAAAGTGGATTGATTATATCCAGAACAAATATGGGACTAAAAAGTTTCGCCTAGCATTTGAATAAGTTTTCTTTTCTTTTTTTCCCTTTTTTATGTAATATTAGTATTGCTTGTAGTCATTTCATATGAGCTAGAGTGCGATAGACTTAATAGTTTATTGTTGTTAGCATATGGATGTTTATGATTGTTCTTTGTTTTTATACCTTGTACTTAGCTCTGGGAAGTCGGGGGGGAGGGGGGAATGTTGGGGAGGGATAGGGAGGGTTAGGTAGGGGTGGGTGGAGGGAGGGGGGGATTGTTAAAGATAAAATGTATTGTAAAACCTTTCAATAAAAAAAAGAATAGGTATCATTTGAAATAAAAATAAAAATTTCGGCAAGACATTCATTTTCACTGCTGCAATTCTTCCCAATAAAGATAATTGTAGTTTTTCCCAGCTATCCAATTCTTTTTGAACTTTTCCCCATAACTTTTCATAATTATTTTTATATAGCTTTACATTTGAGGGTGACAAATATATCCCCAAATATTTAACCCTTTTAACAATTTCAAATCCCGTTAGCTCTTCTAAAACAGCCTGCAGGGATCTGATTGTTTCTTTCCAGAAATTCCAACAAATCAACTATATGCCTCACATTGTTCTTCATTTGTCTAGCACTTATAAACCCAGTTTGGTCACCATGAATTACTTGTTGCAATACCCTCATTAATCTGTTAGCTAAAACCTTAGCAAATATCTTGTAGTCCGTATTCAAAAGTGATATTGGTCTATAATTTTTTGCTTGGGTGACATCCTGATCTTCCTTCGGAATCAAGGAAATAAAAGCAGTTTTCCAGGATGGGGGCACCCCTCCTCCCATTTGAATTGTCTGAAACAATTCCCTTAATGGCTTTACCATCTCTAACTGTAAATTTTTATAATACACAGCAGTCAATCCATCCGTACCTGGCGCCTTACCCACTTTCAATTGTTTAATTGCTGAAAAAATTTCTTCCTCAGTTATCAGTTGATTCATCTCTTCCTTTTGTTCTTGTGTAAGAACATTAATATTAGCATTCATCAAATATACATCAATATCTGCCTCACTAATCTTATCTCTAGCATATAACTTAGAGTAAAAATCAACAAAAGTCTTCTTAATAAGACTCTGCTGGTACACTACCTTACCCTTATGTTCTATTCTATCTATATTAGAAGCCCTTTGTTTCTTCCTTAACAAATAAGCTAACCATCTACCTGGTTTATTGGCATTGCAAAAAGTATTATGTCTAGCATACCATAAGTTAGTTGCCACTTGATCAGCCATCAACTTGTCGAACTGTCCCCTTAATAAATTAATTACCTCTTTAGTCTTCACATCCGATGGATTCAAAATTAAGGCCTTTTCTTTTTTCCTAATTTCATTCTCTAATTCCTTCGTCCTGAATTCCAGATTGCATCTATATTTGTTATTCAAATATATTAATACACCTCTCATATAAGCTTTACTAGCATCCCAGACCATTTCAATAGAAGTACCCTTATGCATATTAATTTTAAAAAGTCCTTCATCTGTTTTTTACATTCTTCCACATTTTACTGATTTCTAAACAGGTTCTCATTTAGACGTCAGGAGCGCCTATCTCTATTATCCTTGTCTATCTCTAACCAGACTGGACTATGATCAGACATAGTTCTTGGACAAATCTTAATCTTCTTAATCCTGGAAAAGAAATCATTAGTAATTAGTATAAAATCAATCCTAGAAAAAGATTGATGTCTATCGGAAAAAAAGTATAGTCCTTCTCTTGCAGATTCCTTTCTCTCCAAATATCTCGCAGTTCCAAATCATCCTTCATTTCAAAAAAGGATTTAGGCAGTTTAGAATGACTTGGAACACTTTTAAAAAAACCACTCTTGTCCATTTGTACATCCAAAACACCATTCCAGTCTCCCATAAAAATAAAAGATTTATAATCCCACTGAGTAATCTTGTTGTGTAGTAAACTATAAAAGTCTGCTTGTTGTTGATTAGGAGCATATAATCCAACCAGAAGTGTTTTCTTGCCTTCTATTAACAGTTCAATTTTAACATATCTTCCTTGTTTATCTACTTCAATTAGCTCTGCTGTCAAAGTATTCTTAATGTAAACAACCACTCCATTTTTCTTGTCCGTTGCAGAGGCAATAAATTGTGTACCCAGTCTTGAATTTAATAAGAACTTTTGATCTGTAACTCTAATATGTGTTTCTTGTAAACAAATAACATCATTCTTAAATTGTTTTAAATATTGAAAAACTTTCTTTCTCTTCTGTGGTGAATTTAAACCATTAACATTCCAGGTTAGAAACTTTGTCGCCATCCTTCGCGACCCGAAGCTTTTGGAGCGCTTCTTCCAGAATCACCTGCACTTTCTTAGGTCGCGCTCCTCCCACAGCTTCACTATATGTAAGTTTTGGAGGTGCCATCATGACTTTCTGCTGGTCTTGTTCTTGCTCTCGTCTCATTCGTCTCGAAGCAGCACGCGTCATCCTCTGGTCTCTGGCCTCCTCCGATGATACTGAAATTTGATCCACTCCTGTAGCTTTCTCATCTATCTGTGTTGTTCCTTCAGCACCTTGTAAATTCTCACTGCGTAGTTGAGGCTCTCCCTCAACATTCTTCTTTGTAGATTCCAAAAGTGGTATGGGGGCTGGTTTTAAAACATTACTATAAAAATCACGTGTCTGCAACACTGTAGTAAGACGATGTCTCATGCCTTCATGCATCACCACCATACCCACTGGTATCTCCCATCTGAACTTAATCTCACGTCGTCTTAATTCTTGTGCCAAAAAGGCAAATTCCTTCCTTCTCCTTAGGATTCTTGGAGGGATCTCTTTCAAAATCAAGACTTCTTGCTCAGCAATTGCAAATTTAATATTGTAAGAGGCTTGAATAACCTCATTTCTAATTGCTCTCTTTGTAAAATAAACCACCACATCTCTGGGTATTTTCCTTTGTCTTGCAATCCACGAATTAACACGGAAAATTTTGTCTATATCTTCCATAATTGCATCTGCTGGTCACCCCAGCACCCCTTCCAACACCTCAGAAACTATTTTCTTCAAATTTTCTTTAGGATCCTCTTTTAAGCCTCTGATTCTCACAGCAAACTCCATCTCGTGGTACTGTACCAAGGTCAAATCACTATCAATTTTCTCCACCACATTTTCAGTCTCTGTCATTTTTGCATCTAATCTAATATTATTTTGGCTGAGATATTCCACTCTCTCGTCCAAGCGCTCAATACATATAGCCATGCCTTGAAATGCAAGTAAGATGTCTGCCCTTATTTCTGTTAACTTCTTATCCAGAAGCTCTGTGAGCTTTTCATCCATAATCTCAGCTAATTGTTGCGATTGCTTTTCCATGGCCTCTTGCAACACATTCTGCAGGTCTTTAACTGTAAAAGTTGGTGCAGGTGCGGGTGCAGGGGGAGGGGGCAATAAAGCTTGTAACGAAGACTGCTGCACCGGAGAAGCCCCCATGCTTCTAAGAACTTTAGAGGATTTGGCAGCCATTTTCACCCACTATTGCCTGCTACGCACTTTCACTTTCAAACTCCGCAAAGTCCATTGAGTTAAAGATCATAAATTCATTTTCACCTGGATCTCCTGTGTTGCTCTGCCTGCATCCAGGTTCTCAAAGGTTCTCTCTTGCTGGCAGGGATGGTTGCTGATGCCCTGCTCTGCTCCAAAAAGCCTGGAGCAGAGGCGCCTCGCAGTCCGGAGCAAACTCAGGTTTCAGGGGGGCTCAATCCTTCAGCCTCCAAAACTTTTAGCTCTGGTGGCCCCGGGGAGCTCTACCCCTACCTGGGCGCTCACCCCCTCCTCTTCTCCCGAGGAGGGGGCTTCCGAGCCACCAAAACAGCTGATCGGCGCTGTTTTCGGCGGCTCTACGGAGCTGGCGGGGCTGACAGCCAGAATGGCTGCCTGCGGCGACGCCTTGCCACCCGGAAGTCCTATTTTGCCTATTCTTGTTTCTTTCACTGTTCTTAGCAGCATGTGTGTCGCGTCGAGCGACCGATCAGGGTTCCGGCCTCAACTCTTAGAGCCCCGTAACAGGGTTGAGAATTTAGAGGGACCCTCGCAAGGGTGAACACCTTGAATATGGAAGGATTTTGCCCTTTGCCACCGACCCAGTGTGCCAGACATTCCGACGGTCACACTTGGGAACTGCGATAGCGCAGGAACAGAATCCTAGGACAAACTGAGGCACCAACACAAGTTTGTTCAAGGTGAGAGAGCACAGAGTGCCCGGGGTGGATGGTGTTGCCCCCCGAACAGCTTTGCACAGCACTCTTTTATTGAGCAGTTTCACCAGGGAGGGGGAAGTACACACATGAGGAATTAACATATGGAAGGTCATAGGAAAACATAGCTCATTGCATACAACTGCTAATGAAGAGGGCAAGGGTCATCACAGGAAACAATAAAGCATAACTTATCGTATACAAATGCTAACAGAGAAGACAAGGGTTATCACAGGAAGGCATAACTAGAGGCAAGGACAATTACAGGAGACAGGAAGCCATATCTTGAGGCAAGGGCAATTACAGGAGACAAGTCTTGTTATATACAATTGTAAATGGAGGAGGCAGAGGTATTTGTTGTATACAATTGTAAATGGAGGAGGCAGAGGTATTATCACCAGAGACAGGAATGCAGAACTTTACAATTGTAAATGGAGGAGGCAGAGGTATTATCACCAGAGACAGGAATGCAGAACTTTACAATTGTAAATGGAGGAGGCAGAGGTATTATCACCAGAGACAGGAATGCAGAACTTTACAACTTTCAATATAGAAGGCAAAAAGGTCTTTGGGAGTCTAGGATAACTACACATGTGAGCCAATGAACTGTTCATACATCCTTCATTAGCACCCGCTCTACCAGTGAAATCTTCCATTACATACTGTATACTGTTAGTTTCTGCTTTCTCTACCTCCTCAAATAGTTCATTGAAGAAATCATCCTATTTTTCTTCTGTGTATTTATGATTACATGGGGCATACAACTGTGTATATGGTTCAATTTGCTCTCCTCTTTAAAGTATTATTATGTCCAAATAGTTGTTGATGTCTAGTATGCATTTTGCAGACATGCATTTTGCTATGACTAGATGTACCAAGATGTCCACTCCATTCTTTGCTGTGTCCCCACTTGAGTAGATAAATGTATTCTTTATTAATTTTCTTACTATCATGTCTTTTGCATCTTATATTGGCTAGTCCTATTATCTCAATCCCTCTTCTTTCCATTCTTTCCATTCTTTCTTCTTTTTTATTTCCCAAGTCAGTTGGTTGTATTCAGAATTCCTGTTTTATACTTCACTGTCCTATCACTTGAGCCTTTGACATTGTTACAATCGTTTCTTATTGGATCAGTTCATTTGTATCTCATATAGCTAGATATTATCCATTGCCAGCTTCTTAGCTGTGTCACAATTTCACTAGAGCAACTTTGTTGTTGTTAGTTGCGAAGTCGTGTCCGACCCATCGTGACCCCATGGGCAATGATCCTCCAGGCCTTCCTGTCCTCTATCATCTTCTGGAGTCCATTTAGGCTCATGCCTACTGCTTCAGTGACTCCATCCAGCCACCCCATTCTCTGTCATCCCCTTCTTCTATTGCCCTCAATCGTTCCCAGCAATAGGCTCTTCTCCAGTAGGTCCTTCCTTCTCATTAGGTGGCCAAAGTATTTGAGTTTCAACTTCAGTATCTGGCCTTCTAAAGAACAGTCAGAGTTGATCTCCTCTAGGACTGACCACCTTGCAGTCCAAGGGACTCGCAGGAGTCTTCTCCAGCACCATAGTTCAAAGGCCTCAATTCTTTGGCGCTCAGCCTTTCTTATGGTCCAACTTTCACAGCCATACATTGCAACTGGGAAGACCATAGCCTTGACTATATGCACTTTTGTTGGCAGGGTAATGTCTCTGCTTTTTAGTGTGCTGTCTAGAGTTGTCATGGCTTTCCTCCCAAGGAGCAAGCATCTTTTAATTTCTTGTCTGCAGTCCCCATCTGCGGTGATCTTGGGACCCAGGAAAATAAAATCTGTCACTACCTCCATTTCTTCCCCATCTATTTTCCAGGAATTGAAAGGGGCAGATGCCATGATCTTGGTTTTCTTAATATTAAGTTTCAAGAGCCCCTTTAGCCAGGCTGTTTTCAGGGTGACTTAGGTGTGGACATTGCTCTATAGTAGCTGTGATCCCATGTAGCACAGGGCTTTTCAACCTTTTCACCGATTGTACCACTTTTAGGATATGGCAATATTCAAGTACCTCCAGTGACCTAGCAAGGTGTCAAAAACTTGGGTGACCAAAAAAAGGGGGAGTGATAATGTACAGGTAGTCCTCAACTTACAACAGTTCACTTACTGACAGGCAAAGTCAATGGCTGGAGGGTGAGGCCAGCTCAACATTGCTCCAGTTGGGAGGCGCCTGTGGAGAGGAGCAAGGGGCTGTGGGGGGACCCAGGGGTCTCCAGTGGAGAGGGGTAGGCCTGGGGTTGGCACCAGGGCATGATCCACTGGAAGAACCTTGCATCTGGACCCTGCAGCTCAACCCAGTTCCCCAAGGGAGCATCCGGCTGCACTTACCTCCTCCTTGAGGCTGCTGCTGCTGTGCTCACTCTTCTTGTCCAGGTTGCTCATGGTGGAGGCAGGAGGGCAAAGTGCATGGGTCAGAGGGAGGCCCACTCCCTCTCCATGCGAGGAGACCCAGTTTTGTAACCAAAGCATTCTTCATGATAGTATGGGAGACCACCAGGATAGACCAGGAGGAAGGGGCAAGGGGATGACAGTAAGGGGATGACAGATGGCAGAAAGGCTGCTGGTGGCCAAGTGCTAAGGCAGCACTTCTCTGAGAGCTTCCCTCCCTCTCATTCCAATCTCTTTCCTTCCTTCCTTCCTTCCTTCCTTCCTTCCTTCCTTCCTTCCTTCCTTCCTTCCTTCCTTCCTTCCTTCCTTCCTTCTTTCCTTCCCCTCCCTCCCTCCATCCTTCCTTTCATCTCTCCCTCCCTTCCTTCCCCTCCCTCCTGTTGTGATTCAGCATCAGCCTGTGGTTTCGGCAGCTGAGTCGGACAATTCTGAAGAGGAGGAGGAGGAGGGGTTTGGGGAGCCTTTGGTGTCAGAGAAAGGTTCTGATCACCGCAGAACTCTCAGCCAGGCCCCTCCCATCTTGTTCCTCCTCAGACCCAGCTGTATGAGCCTGAAAGATTGGAAGAAGACGTTCCACAGCTGGCTCTGTTCAGGGATGCTCGGAGCAGGAGGCAATCTAGCAGAACTGAGCAAAGGAAAGCAATGAGGCAACTCGGGAGAAGGCAATGAGAAGCCACGCCTTGAGACTGCTGTTTAAAAATGTGTGGGAGGTGCTGGTTGCTGAAGGCAACCTTGAAGAGCTTCTGATAAAGTCTTGGTCTGTATTTGTTTAACTTTTGTTTTTGTTTTTTTATTCCATTTATATCCTGCCCTTCTCCGAAGACTCAGGGCGGCTTACAAGCTTAGCAGTAGCCTTCATTCTATGTATATGTTTGAACTTTTTCGTTTAGCTTTTGCAAATAAATTTGGTTGGATTAGTTCCAGCCTATTGAATATAAAAAGGGGTTTTCCCTGACATTCCAACAGGACTGGTCATAGGCTGGAACAGAACACCTCCCTCCTTCCCTCTCCTTCCTTTCTTCCATTCCCTCCCTCCTTCCTTCTTTCGTTTTCTTTTTTCCCTCCCTCCCTCCTTCCCTGATTTTTTCCTTCCCTGACTCCTTCCTCCCTCCCTCCCTCCCTCCCTCCCTTTCTTGCCTGCTTTTTTTTAAGCTGACAGAAGCTCCAGGCTGAGGTGGCAACAGGCAGGCATTCCCATTTTCACCCCTCTCCCCTGTCGTTGCCTCTGTGTGGCTCTCAGCTCACCTCTCCCAGACCTGTGCATGTGTTTGTTTGTGTATGTGTGTGTGCGTGCATGCGGGGGGGTCTCAACCTTTGCAGACCCATGCCCTCAACAGAGACCTTCTGTAATGGGAGGCTTCAAACTAATGAAAGCTGTTTTTTTGGAGTACTTGTTTTTCCCCTCAACATGGCACCATTTGCATCGTCCCTTGCCCCCCTCAGCTCCTGCCTTCCTACCCCAGTGGATCGCTGCAAGAAGCTCCCATCACAGCTTCTCTTATCTCTCCCATTCTTTTCCTCCCCAATGTCACAGCGTGGGGCTGCAAGAGGTGAGACTCCCACACACACACACATGCACACGCACACAGAAACACTCACACAAACACGTGCACAGGTGTGGGAGAGGTGAGCTGAGAGTCACACAGAGGCTCTTCAGGAGCAGAGGCAACAGGTGGAGGGGTCAAAATTGGAAGCCTCCTGCCCAGAGACTTGGGCAGCTTAAAAAAATAAACCTGTGAAACATTGGAGCGTGGCCCCCAGGGACACTCAGGCCCTGCACACTAGCTCACCACCTCCTGTACGCATGCCCAGGGGGTGAGGCAGCCTGTCGCTGGTCCCAGGGCTGCCCCATGGATCTAAGGCTGAGCATGTTCTGGTTTTGATGGTTGCTATGAGGTTGTAAATCAGCACCTGGTTGGCCTGGGCTGGCCTCTTTTCTTTTTGAGCAGTCAGCAGGAACACAGAGTGCTCACCGTCTCCTGAGTGCATACCCAGGGCTGGGGTGGGGACAACCCTTCACTGGCCATTTCCCACCAAAACCTCCTCTTTTTACATCCTTTCTTCTCTCCTCACTCCTTTTCCCTGCACCTTCAGCTACATGTTGCTTTTGGAAGTGCCAATCAGCAGGAGTCTGACATTGATCCTGGGGCTTCTGTTGAGCCCCAACAGCCCTGTAGCTCCAGCTGTCTCTCCCTCAGGTTTGTGCACTGCTGCTGCCACTTCAGCTCATTTGTTTCCCCCCCTACCACTTCTCTAGGACCCCCTAGTAAGTGGCCAAATCATCCCACTGACAATCCCTATTGAACGGATAGTCCAATCCTTAGGATGTAAAGCCAGCCTAATGGGCCTTCTGGACTTGGGGTGCACCAGGTGCTTGGTCAACCCTGCCCTAGTGAAGAAGTTAGGAGTGAGACTTAGACAGCTCAAAGTACTTGTGGCATTCTGCCAGTCAGATGACTCCATGGTGGGGAGGATCTCAGCAAAATTTATCACTGAGCTGATAGAGATGTGGATGGGGGTGCACACAGAGTGTGGTTCCAGGCATGGAATGATATATGATGTTGGGATTAGCATGACTATGGAAATGAAACCCCTATGTGAACTGGAGGAGGGGCTGTGCAAAATCTGGTAGGCTGAGGATAAAATGAAGTCAGAAAATTTTTAGTGACCCCAAAGCTGAGGTAGGAGGTGGGGGCTGCAATGTAAGAATTGAAGAAATCCATTCTCCAAATTCTGTTGGAGTACTGGGACTTTCTCGTGTTTAGCAAGAAAGATTCAGATGAACTCCCACTTACTGGCTATTGGACTGCTCCATAGAGATCCTGTTGGGGACAAAGCTTGTTGTTGTTGTTAGTTGCGAAGTCATGTCCGACCCATCGCGACCCTATGGACAACGTTCCTCCAGGCCTTCCTGTCCTCTACCATCTTCTGGAGTCCATTTAAGCTCACGCCTACTGCTTCAGTGACTCCATCCAGCCACCTCATTCTCTGTCGTCCCCTTCTTCTATTGCCCTCAATCTTTCCCAGCATTAGGCTCTTCTCCAGTGAGTCCTTCCTCCTCATTAGGTGGCCAAAGTATTTGAGTTTTAGCTTCAGGATCTGGCCTTCTAAAGAGCAGTCAGGGTTGATCTCCTCTAGGACTGACCGGTTTGATCGCCTTGCAGTCCAAGGGACTTGCAGGAGTCTTCTCCAGCACCAGAGTTCAAAGGCCTCAATTCTTTTGCGCTCAGCCTTTCTTATGGTCCAACTTTCACTGCCATACATTGCAACTGGGAAGACCATAGCCTTGACTATACGCACTTTTGTTGACAGGGTGATGTCTCTGCTTTTTAGTGTGCTGTCTAGATTTGCCATTGCTTTCCTCCCAAGGAGCAAGCGTCTTTTAATTTCTTGGCTACAGTCCCCATCTGCAGTGATCTTGGAGCCCAGGAAAATAAAATCTGTCACTACCTCCATTTCTTCCCCAACTATTTGCCAGGAATTGAGAGGGCTGGATGCCATGATCTTGGTTTTCTTAATGTTTAGTTTCAACCCAACTTTTGCACTCTCCTTCTTCACTCGCAACAAGAGGCTCTTTAATTCTTCTTCACTTTCTGCCATTAGAGTGCTATCATCTGCATATCTTAGGTTGTTGATGTTTCTTCCGGCAATCTTAATTCCAACTTTTGATTCATCTAGCCCTGCCTTTCTCATGATGTGCTCTGCATATAAGTTAAATAGGCAAGGTGACAGTATACAGCCTTGCCGGACTCCTTTCCCAATTTTGAACCAATCAGTGGTTCCGTGTCTAGTTCTCACTGTTGCTTCTTGGTCAGCATATAGGTTTCTCAAGAGACAAATAAGATGGTCTGGTACGCCCATCTCTTTAAGGACTTGCCACAGTTTGTTATGATCCACACAATCAAAGGCTTTAGCATAGTCAATGAAGCAGAAGTAGATGTTTTTCTGGAACTCTCTAGCTTTCTCCATGATACAGCGTATGTTAGCAATTTGATCTCTAGTTCCTCTGCCTCTTCGAAATCCTGCTTGTACTTCTGGTAGTTCTCGACCCACATACTGCTGGAGTCTAGCTTGTAGAATTTTAAGCATAACTTTACTAGCATGTGAAATGAGTGCAATGGTGCGATAGTTTGAACATTCTTTGGCACAGCCTTTCTTTGGAATTGGAATGTAAACTGATCTTTTCCAATCCTGTGGCCACTGTTGAGTTTTCCAAATTTGCTGGCAAATTGAGTGTAGCACTTTTACTGCATCATCTTTTAAGATTTTGAATAGCTCAGCTGGAATACTGTCACCTCCACTAGCTTTGTTGTTGCTCAGCTTTTCTAAGGCCCACTTCACTTCACATTCTAGGATGTCTGGCTCGAGGTCAGTGACCACCTCATTGTGATTATCAGGGACGTTAAGCTCATTCTTGTATAGTTCTTCTGTGTAATTTTGCCACCTCTTCTTAATCTCTTCTGCCTCTGTTAGGTCCCTGCCATTTTGGTCCTTTATCATGCCCATTTTTGCATGAAACGTTCCTTTCATCTCTCCAATTTTCTTGAAAAGATCTCTGGTCCTCCCTATTCTATTGTTTTCTTCTATTTCTTTGCATTGTTCATTTAAGAAGGCATTCTTATCTCTTCTAGCTATTCTTTGGAATTCTGCATTTAATTGGGCATATCTTTCTTTTTCTCCCTTGCCTTTCGCTTCCCTCCTTTCCTCAGCTATTTGCAAAGCTTCATTAGACAGCCATTTTGCTTTCTTGCATTTCTTTTTCTTTGGGATGATTTTGGTTGCTACCTGTTGTACAATGTTGCGAACCTCTGCCCATAGTTCTTCAGGCACTCTGTCTATCAGATCTAATTCCTTAAATCTATTTGTCACCTCTACTGTATATTGAACAGGGATATGATTTAATTCATACCTGACTGGCCTAGTGCTTTTCCCTACTTTCTTAATTTAAGCCTAAACTTTGCAACAAGAAGCTCATGGTCTGAGCCACAGTCAGCTCCTGGTCTTGTTTTTACTGACTGTATAGAGCTTCTCCATCTTTGGCTGCAGAGCATATAGTCAATCTGATTTCTGTGTTGACCGTCTGGTGATGTCCATGTGTAGAGCTGTCTCTTGGGTTGTTGGAAAAGAGTGTTTGCTATGACCATCGTATTCTCTTGACAAAATTCTATCAGCCTGTGCCCTGCTCCATTTTGTACTCCAAGGCCAAACTTGCCTGTTATTCCGGTTATCTTTTGGCTTCCTACTTTAGCATTCCAATCCCCCATGATGATAAGGACATCATTTTTTGGTGTTAGTTCTATAAGGTGCTGTAGAGCTTCATAGAACTGGTCAATTTCATCCTCTACCCAAAGCTACCCAAACCCAAATTGTACACCATGAGCTCTAGGGAGTTGAAGGAGCTATGGCTTTTTATAGAAAAAAATCTGAAGCAGGGGTTTATTTTCCCAGCATGACCCAGAGTGGTCACCCCAGTACTGTTCCAGGAGAAAAATGATAGGTCCCTGCATCTATGCATGGATTATAATGGGCTAAATGTTCTGTGCATGGAAAATGTTTACCCACTATCACTAATTGAAGACATGTTAGCCCGTTTGGTCAAAGGGAAGATTTTTACTAAATTGGACTTTCAGGAAGCCTATTACTGAGTTTGGATCAAAGAAGGAAATGAGTGGAAGACAGCTTTTAACTGCCGTTTATTTTATTTTATTTATTTTATTTATTAAACTTATATACCGCCCTTCTCCCGTAGGACCCAGGGCGAGTCATAAGGCAATTAAAACAACATTACAATACAAAAATTAATAACAATTAAAATAGATTAAATTTTCCTTAATTAAAATCTAAAACCCCTATAACTGATTAAAAACCCAATTACAATAAGTTAAAAAATTAAAAAATCCTCAGTCCTGGCTGGAAAGCTCAAAGAGCCAGGTCTTCAGGTCCCGGCGGAACGAACAAAAATCAGGGGCAGTCCTAAGCTCTACGGGTAACTGGTTCCAGAGGGCAGGCGCGCCCACAGAGAAGGCCCTCCCCCTGGGTGTTGCCCGCCGGCAATCCTTTGCCGGTGGCACCCTGAGAAGGCCCTCCCTGTGGGAGCACACAGGACGAAGGGAACTTGATGCCGGCAGCAGGTGTTCCCTCAGATATCCCGGACCCAAGCCATTTAGGGCTTTATAGGTCATCACCAGCACCTTGAATCTCAAAAACTTTAGGGTGCTTTCAATTCAGGGTCCTCCTCTTCAGACTACAGGGGGCCCCCACTGTCTTCATGCAGCTGATAAATGAGATGCTGCATACAAAGACGTGTTGGTCTATCTGGATTACATACTGATTTATATTGAGACTATGGTGGAACATGTGAAGCTGATTAGAGCTTAAAAAACTCAAAACTGCTCAATTATATGCTAAACTCTCAAAATGTGAGTTCAACCAAATTAAATTGACTACTTGGGCTACCGCATCTCCCATGAGGGGAGACACATCATGTGACACCTTGCTAAGCACTGGTGGTACTTGAATATTGTCATGTCCTAAAAGTGGTACAATCTGTGAACAGGTTGAAAAGCCCTGCACTAGGACTCCAAGATTCTTCTTACAGTTACTGCCACTGAGCCAGGAACCACCTATTGCAGGGCTTTTCAACCTTTTCATCTATTGTACCACTTTTAGGACAAGGCAAAGTCTGAGTACCACCAGTTGCCCAGCAAGGTGTCAAAAACCTGACCCCCCCAAAAGGGAAAAAAATATGATAAAATACAGGTGGTCCTCGACTTACAACAATTCACTTAGTGACTGTTCAAAGTTACGATGGCACTGAAAAAGTGACTTGTGACCATTTTTCACACTTATGACCATTGCAGCATCCCCAGGGTCATGTGATTTACATTCGGATGCTTGGCAATCGATTCATATTTATGATGGTCACATTGTTCCAGGGTCATGTGATCGCCTTTTGCGGATTCATTTAACAATCATTTTACTAATTTAATTTCTCTCTCTCCCTCTCTCTCCCCCTCCCTCTCTCCCTATCCCTCTTTCTTTCTCCTCTCTCTCCCTTTCTCTCTCTCTCCCTTTCTCTCCCTCTCCCTCTTTCTCTCCCTCTCTATTTCTCACTTTCCCTCTCTATTTCTCCCTCTTTCTCTCTCTCTCTCCCTCTATTTCCCTCCCTCTTTCTTTCTCCTTGTCTCTCCCTCCCTCTTTCTCTCTCTTTCCCTTTCTTTCTTTCCCTCTTTCCCTCTCTCCATTTCTCCCTCTTTCTCTTCTCCCTATTTCCCTTCCCTTTCTTTCTCCTTCTCTCTCTCCCTCTTTCTCTCCCCTTTTCTCCCTCCCTATTTCTTTTTCCTTCTCTCTCTCCCTCTCTTTCTCTCTGTCTCTCTTTCTCTCTCTCCCTCTCTCTCTCCCTCTTTATTTCTTGCTCTCCCTCTTTTTCTCCCTCCCTATTTCTTTCTCTTTCTCTCTCTCCCTCTTTCTCTCCCTTTCTCTCCCTCTCTCTCTTTCTCTCTCTCTCTCTTTCTTTCTCTCCCTCTCTCTCCCATTGTCCCTTCCTTCTTTCCTTCCTTTCTTTCTTCCTTCCCTCTCTCTTTGTCCTTTCCTCCTTCCCGCCCTCCCATTGTCATTTCTTTTCTTCCTTCCTTCCAGTTCCTTTTTCCCAAGAAACCTGACGCCCACTTAACTCTTTATGAAGCACTGGAGGAAAGTTGGGGAAGATCTATGAATGATACTTGGAGGTTGCTAGCTCATTTAATAAGCTTTATTCCAGCAACAGAAACACCTCATATTCGCTCAGAGTCAATCCATGCACGCCAACAATGCTGCTGTGGACTGCAGGGCAGGAAGGCACCCTTCACACGGGAGGGATGGAAGATGCACCAAAGTGCCCTTTGCCCCGCTCGCCTTTTGCAGACGCAGCCGGAGACCCGGGTGGGGGGAGATCCGGCACTCAGGGAAGCGCATGCAAGCACCTCACAACCAGCTGCTCTTGGGGGACGGAGGCACAAAGTCGGCCAGACAGAGCTCGGAGCGGTTGACCATCCCAGACTACAGCTGCGCTTCTACCTTTCCCAGGGCGGCCCCTGCAGCGGAGCGCAGTGCAGGGCACCAGCATGCCCCACTGCCACAGAAGCGGCCCGCCAGAGCAGCCCCAACTCCTTCACCCCCAACAGGCCCTCGTCCCAGAGTCTCCCTCCCAGGGGAGGGCGGGGCCTCACTCTGCACCTGTGCTCTTCGCGCAGCCCGGTAGGTTCCTGCAGCGGCATGTTTTCTGGCAGTAAGTAAGCTAGGAAGGAGCAGGGAGGAGGTGGGGGGAGGTGGGGGGGTAGGAAGGCGACACCGCATACCACCAGCCATGTGCTCACGTACCACCAGTGGTACGCGTACCACCGGTTGAAAAGCCCTGACCTATTGTATACCTGTACATTTTTCTTGCCTAAGTGTAAAACCTTATTTTTCTCACCATTGCATTTCATTTTATTAGATAGGGCCCAGTGTTTACGTTTGGGCCCTTCTGGATCTTGAGCCTATCTTCTGGGGTATAAGCTATTTCTCCCAGTTTGGTGTCATCTGTAAATTTAATGACTTTCCCTTCTATTTCCTCATTTAAATTGCTTCTAAATCTATTCCATCATCTAAATCATTTATGAAGAGTAATGGGCTTAAGACAGAATCTTGGGGTACCCCTGTGCATCCTTCTTTCCATATAGATGTAGAAGGACTACACATTGACTGCAATTTGTCAGCCTGTTATGAATCCATCTGGTGGTGATGCTGTCTATCCAGATTTTTCTAACTTACCAACAAATAGGTTTTGGATCTATTTCAGCTGGTCTTTCAGCAAGCATATATTACTCAAATTTCTTTTTTGTCAACTTGTTGCATGATGTGTGATGGAAATTAGAAAGGTAAAGTGCAGCTTTCACCTAGTTTTCTCAGTAGCTTTTTATACTATCAATCACAACAGTGTTTCAAACTGCCTGGTAGCAATAGGCCTTAGGGACCTTGTTTCACAATAATTATAGTGCTTACTATTGGGTATGTCCAGAAGATGGTGCTATGAGATTAATGTTTAATATATTGGCACCTATGGTTCATCTTGTCCCCCATGCTGTTCAACACCTACATGAAATTACTGAGGAAAGTCATTCAAAGTTTTAGAGAAAGATGCCATCAATTTGCTGATAAAACCGAGCTGCCAAAAAAGCCAATAGCTTCAAAATCATGAGAAGTGATAATAGTACCACTTTATACTGCACTTATGAGGTCACATTTGCAATATTGTGTCTGGTTCTGGTTACTATGATACAAAAAGATGTTGAGACCCTAGAAAATGTGCAGTGCATAGAAGAGCAATAAAGTTGATAAAGGAGTCTGGAGGCTAAACTGTATGCTGGACTAATCAAACAAAAGGATTATGGGTGACATGATAGCTGTTTTTTTAATATTTCAGGGGCTGTCAAAGAGAAAAGGTGTAGACTTCTTCTCCCACGTCCCTGAGGGCAGGACAAGAAGTGATGAATGATGAGTGGAAACTAAAGAGAGAACCAAAGTAGAACCCAGGAGAAATTTTCTGACAATGAGAACAATTAATCAATAGAAGAGCTTGCCTCCCAAAGTTGTGGGTACTCCAATGCTAGAAGTTTTCAAGAGTAGACTGGACAACCATTTTACTTATCTCCTGCTACTGAGCAGTGGTTTGAACTAGAAGATCTCCAAGGTCCCTTCCAGCCCTATGATTTTTAGATTGTATTATTTATTTCTCTTTATTATCCAATTCCAAAGAAGCAATCAATGCCTAAATTCAGTAATGAACTAAAAGAAAGAAACAGTATAAACTGTCAATGGAAATGTTTTGCCATTGCCTCTTTCCTAGGGCTGAGAGGGAGGGAGTGGTACAAGGCAATCAGCTGGCCTTATACCTAAAATGGGACTAGAGCTCCCAGTTATAGTAGAATTATAGGTAGTTCTCATCTTATAACAGTTAATTTAGTGACCGTTTGAAGTTACAATGAACTTCAAGCACTGAAAAAAGTGACATGACCATTTTCACACTTATGACCATTGCAATATCTCCATAGTCACATGATCAAAATTCAGACACTTGGCAACTGACTCATATTTATGATGGTAGAAGTGTTCAAGGGTCATGTGATAACCTTTTGTGACCTTCTGAGAAACAAAGTTAATGGGGAAGCCAGATTCACTTAACAACTGTGTTACTAACTTAACAACTGCAGTGATTCATTTAACAAATGTAGTAAGAAATGTCATAACACGGAGCAAAATTCATTTAACAACTGTCTCACTTAGCAACAGAAATTTTGGTCATAGGTTGAGGACTACCTTATGATATGCTTTTTTACAACTTAGTGATAAATGGGTTATGTCTTTTTTCCTGTTCCTGTTTGGCTCAAGATGGCCAATGAAATCTACCATTTTCAAGCATGCTATCTTTGTGGGTTTGTCATTTTAATTTTAATGCTTCTCATCTGCCACCCAGTAAAGGTCACACAAATATTAATGCAAGAGGACCAAACAGCTTAGCTTTCAACATAACTAGTGCTCATGAAAATTGCAAAAAACCAGTGGCCTGTATCTTCTCAGTGAATGATTTAATAATGAATATACAAAGTGAAAGAAAAATGTCTCATGGATAAACAATACACAGAAACAAATGGATGACTGAAATGAGATAGTGTAAAGAGGAGCTGGTACTCTTCAATTCCATGTTATAAAATGAACTAGAAGAAAATAATATGCTTAAAGGGAACAGAAATGCATGGAGATAAGTTTAAATCTATTTTTTTTTAAAAAAAATCTGGATAGTTCTTTTTCCAGAACACAAATTATCAGAAGCAGGAGCATGTCGAAAGTGGTAAGCAGGTGGAGTATCCATCTTGCAATACGTTCAGAGTAAGCAAAGTACGAACTGCTAGAAGAAATTGATTCAGCTTGGTGAGCAGGGATGGAGAAGATTCTTGTGGCTTACAGCTTACAGCCACAGATGTGAAGAGTGGCTTCTGTAACAAGGGACTTAATCTATTGAAACAGACTCAATTAAGGGAAAGAAGAGAGAGCTCAACTAGCACCACAAGTACCAGCCATGTTACAAGAAGAGGAAGAAGACTTCACATTTCAGCTCATTTCTAATAATGAGAACTAATTTAGTCTTTATCCTGACGGAGGGAAAGTCCAATCTTATTTTCATTACAGGCTCTCTAAGGCTGCCCTTTTCCAAGCACTCTGGTCCGCAATGCATTTGATGCCACAAAGCAGAGACTCTGCCACCACTAGCATTGTCTCCCTATATCTATCTGTCTTGTGACTCCAGTGGTTTCTCTAGTAGAACTCGTCTTTTTAGAACCCCACCTTCACCATGTAGTCTCCAATCTGATGTTCCTTATCTGCATTCTGGACAATGGTATTGTAGTCTTAACTGATCATCCCATACCCTACAGCAGTGTTGGTGAATCTTTTAGAGACCGAGTGCCCAAACTGCAATCCAAAACCCACTTATTTATCGCAAATTGCCAACAATGCAATTTAACCTGAATACTGAGGTTTTAGTTTAGAAAAAACAACTCATACATTGACATCTTTTATCTTAAAAGAAAAACACAATAACAAAGCTTTCAATGATACAAACAACATTTTATTGAAAGATATCAGAATCCAGTTAGATTTCATTTCTATCTATCTATCTATCTATCTATCTATCTATCTATCTATCTATCTATCTATCTATCTATCTATCTATCTATCTATCTATCTATCTATCTGAATCCAGCTAGATTTCATTTCTACCTATCTTCCCTGATTAAAAATCCAGCCCTTGCGTTCTCCTGGATTCTGTCATACGAAAAAAGGGGAGGGGGAATGCATGGGGACTTTTGTTGCTTTCACTTTCTGTCTTCACTACAAAGTAACCTTTTGTTGATTCACTCTGGGTATACTAAACATAACAATATAGCCATCTGCCTTTCACCCTGTGCCTCTCTGAAGATCTTCCCTGTGCCGGCAGCAAGGGAAAAGGGGAGGGGGAAAGATACAACACTTGGTGTCTGGGCAATAAAAGGATTGAATGATCATGCCAACTGAGCTGGACTGATATTATCTTCCCTGAAATAAACACCTAGAATCTGCCGGTTTGGATGGCCTAGAATAACTGCAGGTTGGGGGGGGGGGCTGGTTGGGAACACTTTAAAACTTTGAATGATGGGGAGCCCTCAGATCCAATCTAGCATGCCTTCAGTTAATTTCCCTTTATAAAGGTTCCTGTTGGGAGAAAATATTTCCAAGAGTTCTGTCTTCTTAAGATGTATTTAAGTGGGTCCTTATATTAGACTGGACGGGTCCATAGCGGGGGGTGGGGTGGGGTGCCAGCTACCCTAGCCATTTACCAGTCCACCTATCTCTGTGGAACCATGAGGAAGACATAACATTCATAGTGACCCCAGTCATGGAATGCCTGATGATCCTGGGGATGGAATGGTTAAAGAAGTGGAACCCCTGGGTAAATTGGAGGACAGCAGAAATCAACTTCCTGAAGGGGGACCCCATGGACTTAAAACGTCAAGGGGATCAACCAAAATTAAGAAGGGAAAAAGCATCCATGGGAGAAGAAAAGGGGCAACCTAAAATACCAGAGGAATACAGAGATCTTGCTGAAGTTTTCAGTGAGGAGAGGGTGGATGAGCTCCCTCCCCACTAAAGGAAAATAAATAAAGGTTATTCTTTTATAAATGGTACCAAATGGTACCAAATGTAACACCAAATGTAACACCAAATGTAACACCAAATGTAACACCAATGAATTGTATCAAATGTAACACTAAGATGTGGGGGCCATCTATTTCCTGCTTAGACAGAGAATTCACACATGGTAATCAACAAAGCTCTTTTGAAATGTTAAAAAGGATACTCACCTCAAGAAGGTGAGTAAAACAAGATAGTGTAGTGACGGATGTAAGGAAGTTATTACAATAAGTCTTTTGGAAGTAAAGGTTCAAAGAAGATCTTTTTGACTTCAAAGACTGACTTAAGTTTCTTAAAGGGGGGGCATGTATCGAGAAAAGAAAGTATAAATGCTTGCTTTGAAACTTGCTCAGCACGCTCTTTGAACCCAATCCAACTTGGGAAGGGTCTAAGAGGCCGTGTTTGCAAACACTTTCTTTCTTTATTATTTTCTTTATTATTTTCAATTTCTTTTCAATAAATCTTTGTTTTTGTTAACCAGACTTGTCTTTGAGTTGTGAGTATCAAATTTTGGATTTTTAAATCTCACAATCTTGGCGACCAAACGTGGGGCTTGAAAGAGCCTCTTGGGGCGAGCTGTTCTCAGTAAAGTCCAGGGGCGCGCCTGTTGATTTCAACTGCCTGGAGTTGTCTGAGATCTAGCTTCCCATTGCAGGCTCCGAGCCAAACTAAATTAACAATTCTGGTCTACCAAATCAAAGAATAGGAAAAAGGAAGAGAGTCAACAACTGAGGCCCAGGACCAGGTAACCCAGTGCACTGGCCCAGGTAAGAAACTTTTGCCCCGAAGGAGGGAAACACGCAATTGTACCTGGGTGGTCAGGAGAGCGATTGTGGGAGGTTTCTGCGATAATGGCTGTGTGAGTGTGATGGGCTGTGTTCTGGGAACACTGGTAAGTCCAAAGTGAGTGCGGACCTGAAAGGTTGCATTTCCTTAACCCGCGAGAGGAAAGGACAGCCTGAAGGGAAGCGAAGTGGTGTTGAAATTTTGAGTGGCCATAAAATCGAGAACCTCAGGGAACCATAATCAGGGAAACGCTCAAAGAAGATGGGCAATTGTTGTAGTTGTTGTTGCAAACCTGAAGAAAAGAAAAAAACTATAAAATTAACTAATCGAGATATAGAGCCTTGGTGGAGCAGTGGGCTGATGCCTCCTTAAGTAACACCAGCTGCCTGCAATTAGTGCAGGTTCGCATCCCACCAGGCTCAAGGTTGACTCAGCCTTCCATCCTTCCGAGGTAGGTAAAATGAGGACCCAGATTGTTGGGGGCAATAAGCTGACTTTGTAATAATGCCGCTTGGTGTGTGTGTGAAAGCCCTAACAAGCAGGCATATACATAGAATGAAGGCTACTGCTAAGCTTGTAAGTCGCCCTGAGTCTTCGGAGAAGGGCGGGATATAAATGTAATAAAAAATAATAATAAAAATAAATATAGAAATTCCTTCTGATAGTCCATTAAGACAATTACTAAGTCAGTGGGATGATGAAAATTTGGAAGCATGGACTTGTAAGATAACAAAGAGCAGAATGATAACTTTGTGTTTAAAGAAATGGCCTCATTATGTAATTAGTCCACCTGATTATCATTGGGACCAGTTGGGAGAGCCAAATAAATATTGGATAGGAAAGTTAGAGCAATATATTCTTAAAAGACCTACCCTAAGCAGTGAAATACCATACGTAAAGCCATGGTATTTTGTGAATTGGGAAGGACCAGTACCACCAGAGGAAGATAAACCTAGAAAGGGGGTTCATTGAGCCAGCCAAGCCTAAAGTGGCCACTCCAGTTCTTTTTAGAGAGAAGAAGGATGGCTCTTTATATTTGTGCATGGATTGTGTTCACCTATTGAACACAATCAGTAAAAGCAACCTATATCCCTTACCCCTCATGAAGGACATGTTATCACACCTCTTGAAAGGAATTTTTTTTACTAAACTAGATCTAAGGAAGGCATAGAATTAGAATTAAGGAAGGGGATGAATGGAAAAACGCATTTAATTGCCCAATGGGGTGCTACCAATTCAAAGTTTTGTCTTTTGGATTACAAGGGCCCCCTGCAGTATTTATGCAATTCATCAACAAGATACTAAGGGAGCACATATTTAAGGGGGTTCTGGTTTATCTAGATGACATCCTTACCTTCACCAAAATAAAAGAGAAACATTTCAATCTAGTCAGAGCTGTTTTAAAGAAACTGTGAGCCACCCACCTATATGCCAAATTATCGAAATGTGAATTCCACCAGGAAAGAATAGACTACCTGGGTTATTGCATATCCCCACAGGACATTGAAATGGATCCAGAGAAGGTTAGAGCATATTAGAATGAGCACCACCTCTCACAAGAAAGCAACTGCAAAGTTTCCTGGGCTTGGAAACTTTTACCGCCAATTCATCCCCTCATTTTCCCAGATAGCCCTGCCCATCATGAACTTATTAAAAATGAAGGGAGTATCCTCAGGAAAACCTAGCCAGCCACTAAAATGGACAATGGAATGCCAAGCGGCATTTGAGAGATTAAAGAGACTCTTTTCTGCAGAACCTAGCCTGAGACATCCAGACATGGATAAGCCTTTTGTAATACAGGCAGATGCAAGTGATGTGTCAGTGGGGGCTGTACTATTCCAAGAAAACGATGAAGGGATACTGCAATTCCCACTGCAAAAGCCTTAGTGAAAATTTTTGTGCAGCATATTTACAGATTGCATGGGGCACCACAATGCATCATATCTGATAGGGGAGTGCAAATTACATTGGCATTTTGGAAGAAATTTTTATCCCTTTTAGGGACCACTCAGGGACTGACATCTAGTCATCATCTTCCAGGAAACGGTCAATCAGAAAAATCTAACTCAGTACTTGAGCAATTATGCTTTATTAATTTCCAGCAAACGAATTGGACAGACCTACTCCCTTTCGCAGAAGTTGCCTATAATAATGCAGTCCACTCCAGCACAGGTTACACTCCTTTTCAAATAGCTACTGGTCAAAATTTCAACCCCATGCCAGAACTAACTCCAAACGAACCGGTAATCCCTTCACTGGAAGAATAGATAGAACAATTATAAAACACCTGGCTAATAGTTAGAAAAGCCCTAGACAAAGCTAGACAAGCATATAAAGCACAAGCAGATAAAAAAAGAATTGAACCCACACCATTCATTATAGGTGAAATGGTATATTTGTCCACAAAATACCTAAAATCCTTACAACCCTGTAAAAAACTTGGACCGAAATATATAGAACCTTTTCCGATTAAAAGAATCATAAACCCAGTAACAGTAGAATTAGAATTACCGTATATACTTGAGTATAAGCCGACTTGAGTATAAGCCGAGACCCCCAATTTCACCCCCAAAAACTGGAAAAAGTTATTGACTCGAGTATAAGCCGATCCGCCGTTCTGCAAGCCTCTGCCGCCAGCAGAGGCTCGATCCGCCATTTTGCAAGCCTGAATACACAGGAATACCCTGTGTGGCCGCGGCTCTCGGGGAAGCCCTGGCTGTCCGCTTCCTCGCTCCACGCTGCCATTCGGGGCCCGCGCGTTCCCCGGGCAAATCGCGGCGCCCAGCAGGCGAGGAAACACGCCCGCTCCAGTCGCCCCCCCCCTTCCCTCAGGAGACGCGAAGCAAGTGACCGCCCGCTTACCGAGGACTTGCACGTGGCCGAGGCTTCGGTGCTTCCAGGATCGCGCGCACCTCTCCCAAGCCGCCGCCGTCCGGAGACCTGCCGAAGTTTGGGGAGGTTTGGGCGCCTCCCCAAACCTCCCCAAACGTCGGCAGGTCTCCGTTCCTCCTGCTGACGTTTGGGGAGGTTTGGGCGCCTCCCCAAACCTCCCCAAACGTCGGCAGGTCTCCGTTCCTCCGCACAGACCTGCCGACGTTTGGGGAGGTTTGGGCGCCTCCCCAAACCTCCCCAAACGTCGGCAGGTCTCCGTTCCTCCGCGCAGACCTGCCGACGTTTGGGGAGGTTTGGGCACCTCCCCAAACCTCCCCAAACGTCGGCAGGTCTCCGTTCCTCCTGCCGACGTTTGGGGAGGTTTGGGCGCCTCCCCAAACCTCCCCAAACGTCGGCAGGTCTCCGTTCCTCCGCACAGACCTGCCGATGTTTGGGGAGGTTTGGGCGCCTCCCCAAACCTCCCCAAACGTCGGCAGGTCTCCGTTCCTCCTGCCGACGTTTGGGGAGGTTTGGGCGCCTCCCCAAACCTCCCCAAACGTCGGCAGGTCTCCGTTCCTCCGCGCAGACCTGCCGACGTTTGGGGAGGTTTGGGGAGGCGCCCAAACCTCCCCAAACGTCGGCAGGTCTCCGTTCCTCCGCGCCCTGCCTGCCTGCTTCTTTCCGCTGCGGAAAGAAGCAGGCAGGCAAGGCACGGAGGTCCGGAGACCTGCCGACGTTTGGGGAGGTTTGGGGAGGTGCGCGCGCACCTCCCCAAACCTCCCCAAACTTCGGCAGGTCTCCGGATGGCGGTGGCTTGGGAGAGGTGCGCGCGATCCCAGAAGCACCAAAGCCTCGGCCGCGCACAAGTCCTCGGTAAGTTTTTTTGTTGACTGGAGTATAAGCTGAAGTGGAATTTTTCAGCCCAAAAAGTGGGCTGAAAAATTCAGCTTATACTCAAGTATATACGGTACCCCAAAATCTTAGACAAATACACCTAATTTTTCACTGCAGTTTGCTAAAAAGAGAACAACAGTCACCATTATGGCCAAAAATCCCCCCTCACCACCTCCAGTCATGGTGGAAGGAGAACAAGACTTCAAAATAAAGGAAATCCTAGACTCTAGAAGATATCATGGGACAACTCAATACCTAGTAGCATGGAAACACCTCCCCTCCTCACAAAACGAGTGGATCCATAAACGTCATGTAAAAGCCCTGAAGCTATTAAAGAAGTTTCATACAGAGTATCCTAACAAGCTAGACTAACTTTTATACCTGTTTTGTTTTCTTTACAGGTGGATCTCTCTTATTTTTAAGGGGGCAGGATGTCAGAATCCAGTTATATTTCATTTCTATCTATCTTCTTTGATTTAAAACCAACTCTTACTACCTCCTGGATTCTGTCATACTACTAAGGGGGAGGGAGGTATGCATGGGGTTTTTACTACTTTCACTTCCTCTATTCACTACAAAGTAACCTTTTGTTGATTCACTTTGGGTCTGCTAACCATAACAATGTGGCCATCTGCCTTTTATCCTATGCCCCTCTGAAACTCTGCTCTTTACCAGCAGTGAGGGAAAAAGGGAGGGGGGAGATGCAACACCTGGGATCTGGGTAAAGAGAGGATTGAATGATTGTGCCAACAGAGCCAGACTGATGTTACCTTTCCTGGAGTTAACACCTAGAAATCTGCCGGTTTGAATTGCTCAGAGAAACTGCAGGGGGGGGGCTGCTTGGAAATACTTTAAAACATTGAATGGTGGGGGACTCCCTCAGATCCTGTCTAACATGCCTACTATCAATTTCTCTTAATAAAAATTCCTGTTGGAAGAGACCGTTTCCAAGAGTTCTGTTTTCTTAAGATGTAGATTGAAGTGTCATGCTTTTGAACAATTAATGTGATTTTTGCTGTTTTATACATGCTGATAATTTGTCTAACCTTGGCTCATACTTTGTAAGTTCCAGAGCAACACATGTAGCTCTCAGGTAATCTGTTACTCTGTTTCTGGTGTCAGATTTGATATAATTCAAAGCTAAAAACAACTGTTCTTTTTTTATTGAAAAGTTTTAAAATACATTTTTAAAAAACATAAACTCCCTCCCCCCACTTCCCCTCCCTCCCCCTACCCCCCCTGACTTCCCAGAGCTGAATACAGGGTATAAACTTTAACCAACTTAAGCTAAAATATGCTAAACAACTAAAAGAGCCTTGGTGGAGCAGTGGGCTAATGCCTCCTTAAGTAACACCAGCTGCCTGCAATTAGTGCAGGTTCGCATCCCACCAGGCTCAAGGTTGACTCAGCCTTCCATCCTTCCGAGGTAGGTAAAATGAGGACCCAGATTGTTGGGGGCAATTAAGCTGACTTTGTAATAATGCCGCTTGGGGTGTGTGTGAAAGCCCTAATAAGCAGGCATATACATAGAATGAAGGCTACTGCTAAGCTTGTAAGCCGCCCTGAGTCTTTGGAGAAGGGTGGGATATAAATGGAATTAAAATAAAAAATAAAAAAAAAATAAAAAATAAAAAAGACACTATAAATTATATCGCACTTTAACTCCTCTTAACATAACTAAATAACTAAATAACCTAATTAGTAATACATCATATAATACTAATACTTATTCATATATTAAATGAAACTTTCTAGTCCCATATTTATTCTGAATATAATCGATCCATCTTCTCCATTCCAAAATATATCTCTGTTGCAAATGTTCTTTCAAATATGCTGAAATCTTTGCCATTTCCGCCAGGTTAGAAATTTTTAAAGTCCATTCTTCTATAGTAGGCAGTTCCCCCTTCTTCCAATATTGCGCTACCAAAAGTCTCACTGCCATAATTAAATTTAACATCAATTTAATATCTATAACAGTACAATCTGTAATAATACCCAACAGAAATAACTGTGGAGAAAACCTTATCTTTTTCTTAAATATCTTCTGCATATTCCACCAAATTTTAATACAAAAAGCTTTAACTTTTTTACAAGTCCACCATATATGATAATAGGTTGCATCATCACAACCACACCTCCAACATTTAGGCTGATAATTCGGATACATACATGCTAATTTTTTTGGATCTAAATGCCATCTATAAAACATTTTATAAAAGTTCTCTCTTAAATTTTGTGCCTGTGTAAATTTCACATTTCTAACCCATATCTTTTCCCAGACATCCATCGCTATGGACTCCTGAAAATTCTGGGCCCATTTTATCATACAGTCTTTAACAAGTTCCGTTTCTGAGTCTATTTCTATCAATGCATTATATATCCTTCTTATATGCGCTGGACTTTGATCTCTTATTTGTTTAACCAAATTTTCATCAGTTGTCGAAATACCAACTTTCTGATCCTCCTTCCATCTAGCTTGTAACTGACCATACTGAAACCAAGTCCGCACTATTCTTTCTTCTTTTAAAATATTAAATGGCTTTAATTGCCATACATTCCTTTCCATTCTGAGAATTTCTTTATATGTAGTCACATCATGTTTAAATCCCACACTTATATTTTCTATTGCATGTTTAGGTATTGCCCAAATTGGTATTTTATAGTTTAGCTTATGTCGATTTTTCCCCCAAACTTGCAACAGAGCATACCTTAATATATGTGTCTTAAAGATATTATCCACCTATTATCCATGCCAACCAAATAATAAATCAAATCCCTCAATATTCAGTAATCTCCCTTGTGTTAGATTAAACCAATCACTAATTGATGATTGAGCCAACTGTTCTTAAGTATAAGATGATCCAAACAAAATAATGAAAGTAATCCCAAGTGCTTTTCATTGACTTAAAATTATTTGGCAGAGAATTCCACACTTTAAGGATTTCATTTTCAGAACTAACTGTGCTGTTCTTTGTCATCCTTGTTTTTGTAGGATTGCTCTCAATAAGAGTAAGACACGTTTTGGCTCTGTTTTCACCAGGAAAGGTCTTGGGAAATGGCTTCTTCCTGGTGAAAACAAGCCTCCGAGCCCTGATGCTGGTGGAGTGAGGCAGCAGAGGCCAGAGGAGACCCTTCCCCATCTCCCCTTGCTTCCCCAAAGCCTCCCTTCACTAACCTTCTCTCCAGCTCTGTTCTCCACCACAATGTGCAGGGCAACAAAAGAAGCTTGTGGGACTACCAGTTTTTTAAAAAAGTTCAACCAGACCTTCCAACTTTGCGAGACCTTTTTTTTTTGCAAGAAGTTGGAAGCTCAGATTGATCTTTTTTTTTTAGTCCCACAAACTTCTTTTGTTGCCCTGCACACGGAGAACAGAGCTGGAAAAGAGGTTAGTGAAGGAATATGATTGCCCTGAGGTGTGGGTTAGGATTTGGCATTGTGGATGCCCTGGGGTGTGGTGGGGTTAGCCCTGTTTCTCAAGTACCCCATTCAAAGTATACATAGCTTGCAGTCTCTGCCAGTTCTCTGTTGGGATAAAATCTTTCAGCTCCTATAGAGCACTTCCAAATGTAGCCAGTCCCTGCATTTGGAAGCACTCCATAGGTGCAGAAACATTTTTTTATCCCAATGGAGATCTGGCAGAAGGCTCCGTTTCTCAAGTGCCCCATTCCAGGCATATGGAGCTTGCAGTCTCTGCCAGACTGCAAGCTCCAAATGCCTGGAATGGGGCGCTTGAGAAACAGGAAAAAGCCATTTCTCAGGCCTCTTCCTAGTGAAAACAAGCCTCCAGAGCAAGCACGCCTTGCTCTTCTTAAGAGCAATCATGCAAAAACTAGCTTGTTTTGGCTAGGAAGGGGCTTGAGAAATGGCTTTATCCTGCAAAAATGTAGCCAAAGAGTGAGGTGCGCATCCCCACAGAGAGGGCTCTGAGTGCCCCCTCTGGCATGCATGCCATAGATTCACCACCACTGCCCTACAGACTCTTAGATATGAGTTGCTGAGAGTTATAGACAATACAACCTTAAAGAATTTAGTGAAAACCCTGGTGCCTTGTGTACTCTAATCCTGCCATCACTGTTTGAGTGAAAAGAGTTACCTCTCCATTAACTAGAATTCTGTTCAGATGAATGCTCTCTGTTGTAGTTACAGGGCATTATGCTTCTCTTTTTTCTTGGAAGCAATATACAACCTATATAATTCGTTCCTATAACTCTTAATATTAAATTCTCCTAGTCAAATCAGCCCAAGAAACCAATTAGAGTAAATTTTACTTTGGGGTTTATTCTTAAAGAGAGCCAGTTTATCACATTAGGTAAGGTAGCAATATAGCTCCTTCTTTCCTTTCCTGAATATTTTCATCCAACTACATTTTCTCATTCACAGTAATCCCCCTTTCTTGATAAATTTTGTGATAATGAAGTTGTGTTAACTGGTGAATAGCAGTTTGAAATAATATTATATTTCAACAATTTGTGCTAAATTGTAATTTCAGTTCAATAAACTGCTTTAGATTTTGCTGAGAATTAAAGATTTAAGGCTATCAAGGAAATATCTGAAATAAGCCTGTCCCACTTCTAGCAAAATTCTTTTGGCATTTTGAAGCAATTTTTCATCTCCTTCACACTCCTTCTTCTAGGAACCTTAGAGCAGTGTTTTTCAACCACTGTTCCGCGGCACACTAGTGTGCCGCGAGATGTTGCCTGGTGTGCCGTGGGAAGAATTGAAAAAACACTGACCTAGGAGACAGCGGTGAGAGGAGGAGGAGGAGGAGGAGGAGGAACAGCCACGGGTGGAGCGGCGCTGCAAGACTCTCTGGCGGGGAGCCTTGGCTAAGCTGACGGCCCTACTTTGCTGGAAGCAAAAGCCCGGGAAAAGAAGTGGGCTCGACCTCTCTAGGCACCAGGGCTCCACGGCAGCGTAGCTCCGCCCCCTTCTCTGGCTTCGGAGGGTCTCTTGCTGAAGAGAGAGAAGCTGGGGAGAGGCGACCGGCTCGCTTATCGGAAGAGGACGGACGGGCGGCCAGCCCGGCTCGCCTGAGCTGTCGCGTGGTTGGTTGCCTGCAATGTTCGAAAAAGCTCTTCTTCCCCAGCACGCGCCGCTTACTCCTTACTCCCCGCGCGGCTGAGGATGCGAGACTCCCGCCTGGTCGGCTGCCTGGTTGCTCGCCGCGACCCCTCGCCCCAGCCCGAAATAGAGGGATCTGACCGCTTCGCTCTTGGAGACGCTCTTGCGTCTGAAAAATTACATGGCTGATTTTTTTTTAACCTGTCCTTTTGATACGTTGCATAATAAAATGTCCTTTGGACCAAAGCAATTAAAAACCTTTGGGGTTTCCCCCCCCCCTCTGGAGTGAAGTGCTTTTGATGGTAAAGATGAGAAAGAAAGAAAAAAGGAAGGGAAAAAAGGAGAAAGGGGGAAGGGAAAAAGGGAGGGAGAAAGAAAAAAAAGGAGAATAGAAAAGAAAGAGAGAGAGAGGAAGGGAGGAAGGAAGGAAGGAAGGAAAAAAAGCAGGAAGAAAAATTAAAAAGAAATGCAAGTAGCTTCCAGTTTCCACAACAAGTAGAAAGCAAGAAATTGAGAGAGGGAGGGAAAGAAAGTGGGAGAGAGAAAGGCAGGAAAGAAAGGAAGGAAGATAGAAAGAAAGAAAGAGAAAAGAAAGAGAGAAAAAGAAAGAAAGAGAAAAGAAAGAAAGAAAGAAAGAAAGAAAGAAAGAAAGAAAGAAAGAAAGAAAGAAAGAAAGAAAGAAAGAAAAATAAATAAATAAATGAAGGAGAAAAATGCAGAAAGAAAAATTAAAAAGAAATGCAAGTAGCTTCCAATTTCCACAACAAGTAGAAAGCAAGAAATTGAGAGAGGGAGGGAAAGAAAGTGGGAGAGAGAAAGGAAGGAAGGAAGATAAAGAAAGAAAAGAGAGGGAGGGAAGAGAGGGAAGGAAGGAAGAAAGAAAAGAAGGGAAAAAAGAAAATACAGAAAGATAAATTAAAAAGAAATGCAAGCTTTCCTTTTCCTTCACAGCAAAAACAAACAAACAAAAGCCCCAAAATAAAATAAAATAAAATAAAATAAAGAGGCTAATAATAATAATAATAATAATAATAATAATAATAATAAGAAGAAGAAGAAGAAGAAGAAGAAGAAGAAGTTGAAAGGGACCTTGGAGGTCATCTAGTCCAACCCCTTGAGAACACAGGCCATCCTCGACTTACGACCATTCGTGTAGCGACCGTGGGGAGGTCCAACGGTGTGGAAAATGGTGGAGTGCCTCGTGATTTTTTTCATGAAACAAGTGTGCCTTTGCCCAAAAAAGGTTGAAAAACACTGCCTTAGAGGATGCTTCCATCATAGACTGGCACAGGCAACTGATCTCTCAGTGATCTTGGACTATATTTCATTTAGATGTTCTTCATATCTTTTATTACAATATTCACTCTTCTGTAATTTTCTATAATTGATTTTATGCTCACATAGCTTCTTATGATTCTCACTTTGTCTTGATAATGTGTATTGGGTTTTATTAAGATTGCTTTTATTTTGTATTGATTCTCAAATGTCATTCTAGATACAACGTACTTATATTTAAGCTACTTCTGTCCTGTGTTCATGATGGTTTGCTAGGGTTTCTTAATCTCAGCAACTTTAAGATGTTCAAATTTTAATTTTCAGAATTCTCCAGTCAGCATATTGGTGGAAGAATTCTGGGAGTTGTAGTCCACAATTTTAAAATTTCTGAGATTGAGAAATACTTCTGTAAAACCGTCTAAGAAATATTCTGTACACTAACACACTTCAGGAAGAGTTAGTAAGTATTCATTTCAAACAGGCTACCAAGACCTTCTATTGAACAGTTCTGTTTGCTCTCTTACCTTTCTATTCTAGAAAAACAATTACCAGTACCCATCCTTCAGATGGTCTTCCTGAACACATAGTTTTACACATAATTAAAGTATCAAAATACTGTATACATATGTACATGAACAACAAACAAATCTTTTTAAAAAGTCTTTCTTAATGTTCTTTTCCCTGTTTAATCCCTACAGGAGTTCCCTCATAGTCAATCAACTGTCCTCAGAGATGCCCCTTGTTAGATCTTTGGTTCTTTAGGCATTAAGCGAGACGAGGTGTTGAAACAGCAAACAAATTTATTTAACTCAGAACAGAAGCAAGTTAATAGCTGCTGTGCAGCTATTTATATGGTTGGCCTCTAGGGAGCGACCAATAGGTTTAAAGTAGCAGTTTCCTGCCCCAAACCTCATTATCAGCCTGGAGACAGCACGTCTGGCCCAGTACAGCAACTGTTACATAACACAGACAAAAGTAGGTCAGACATTAAACAAGTGATCAGACATTAAGCAAGTGATTGTACACAGAAAAATGACCAATACATTACACCCCTTCCCCCTAGATAGCACAAACTTTCAATTGTCTGACATAATCTTTCAGATAATTAGGCGGCCTTCTTGACCATTCAGAATGTCTAGGGGTTACAGGGAACTCCCGGTCTACCTGCTTGCCTGCCAGGCTGGGTAGACCAGGGCTCTGAGGTTGAGTGGAGTCAGAATGACTTGAGTCCCTTTGCCTGGCCAGTCTTGGTCGGCCCAAACCACAGTCTAATTGTGCAGCAAAGTCTGCAGGGCTGCTTCTCAGTGCCGTTTGTGTGTTCAGATCAGAAGATACAGTCTGCTTGTCAGGAGGGGACTGTTTTACAGCCATTTCCCTATCACTATGTGCAAGAGTTTTCTCAGAGTGTGCAAAATGCTCTGTTGGACTGCTGACAAGTGGGTCCCATGTGCTGCCCTCTTGGGAGTCCTGAGCCATGGATTGATCTGCTAGCTGCTGACCCAGCTGATCAATGTGCTGGCAAATGACTTGCCCATCTTCCAGGACCACCTCATAGGAAAGTGGTCCTGACACCTTAACAACCTTTGCTGCCACCCACAAAGCCCCTTGCCCATAATTCCAAACCTGGTCACCCACTTGAAACCTGGTCACCCACTTGAAAACTTCTTGGTGTCTTTGGGTATGCATTATCTGAAGTGACTCTGTTGGGGTGCAGCCTGTCCAGTTTGGTGATCAAACGCCTGCCCCAATGAAGCTCGGCTGGGCTCTTGTCCGTGGCAGTGCAGGGTGTTGTTTTCTGGCAGAGTAGAAAATCAGCCAGTCTGTGGTGCCAATCCCCTGTGACAATTCTTTTCAGGGATTCCACATGCCCGGCACGTTGCTGTTCAGAAATGGCATTCAGTGCGCTGATGGTGGCCTCTGTAGCCCATACATCTAAGGAATGTAACTGCCTTGTCAGCTGGCTGCAGTCCCTTCTCCTGGTGCCTCTGTAGCTTGTCTAACTCATGGTTATAGTCGGTGTCTTCCATCTGTTTGGTGTCCTCATGGTGGATGGAGTCAGTGCTTGAAGTGCTTTTGGAGGGCTGCAGCATTTTAATGGCCCCTCTGGCCCCTTCATCCACCATGACCTCCTTCAAGGCTTCTTGTAGCAAGAGAGTCTCCTTGGCAAACAGTTTTTGTTGGAGGTCTCAGTTCCGGAGTCCACAGACTAAGCAGTCTCTTAGTCTCTACTCCAAATCCACAAAATTGCAGTCGGGACGCTTGACGAAGAGCAGCAATGAATTCGGTAGCCGTCTCACCAGGCTCTTGCTCCTGCTGCTCAAAAGCATGCCTCCACACTATGATGGACAATTTAGGCTCAAAGTGGTCTTGAAGCTTCTTCTTCAAGTCCATGTAGGTTATGGACTTGAGCGATATCGGTGCGACCAGGTTCTTGGCAATGTCGAAGGTGGCTGGGCCGCACACGCAGAGAAGGGTCATGGCCTTCAGCCCATCTTCGCCGACCTGGTTGGCACAGAGGTAATTCTTGATACAGGAAATGTAGGATGCCCATCTCTCTGGGTGATGTCAAACTCTTTGAGCTTTCCCACTTTTGCCATGGTGAGTTGCTTGCGTTTCTTGTTGTTCGCGTTGCCTTGTGCTGCTGACTTCTGCCTATGCCCTAGGATGGATCCTTAGGGTGGGGTGGTCTCCAGTGTGGCTTGCTTGGCAGACCGAGGGAGGGAACAAAGTTCCTGCCAGGTTCTGTGCTGGTCTCACCCTCTAGTGACTTCAGACTCTTACGATGAAGCAGCACATCCCACCTTCATCACCAGTGTTAAATCTTCAGTTCCTTAGGCATTAAGTGAGACAAGGTGTTGAAACAGAAAACAAGTTTATTTAACTCACAACAGAAGCAAGCTAATAGCTGCTATGCAGCTATTTATACGGTTGGCCTCTAGGCAGCGATCAATAGGTTTAAAGTAGCAGTTTCCTGCCCCAAACCTCATTATCAGCCTGGACACAGCAAGTCTGGCCCAGTACAGGAACCGTTACATAACACAGACAAAAGTAGGTCAGACATTAAACAAGTGATCAGACATTAAGCAAGTGATTGTACACAGAAAAATGGCTAATACATTACACCCCTCATTTGGAAATCAGATTTCCAAATAATATTTATTTGTCATGCCTCTGTTGGAGCTTGAATCTGCAGAGGAAAATGAGCTGGAATGGGATCCTATGGAGGGCGAGGTAGAGGTAGAGGTGTCTGTGGCTTCAGAGGAATGTGGGGAAGAGCAGGCCAAGACAGGCCAGGGCCCTTCAAGATTGGGACAGGATGAACAGGAGAGACAGAGTTCAGGCGATGAGCAAGGGCCATCCCCTCCTGATCCTAGAGCATGGAGAGTGGAAAGAAGGAGGGAACAATGCAAGCAGCCTCATTTTAGTTGCTCTTCTCTGAACCTTTTCCAAGGTCTTGATTTTTTGTAGCATGGTGACCAAAATTGATTTCAGTATTCCATGTGTGCTCTTATTAGGGTTTTATAGATACTCTTGTTTGCCATGCCTAGTGTATTCCTGTGAAAATGAAAAATTACAAAACAGAATAACAGAAATGTAAGACACCTTGAAGGTCTTCTAGTCCAACCCCCCCTGCTCAGGGGAGCAGAAGAGTCCTTGACAGACCCCTTTTTGGTCTGAAACCATGGTAGTAGATCCCTAAAGGAGCATCATGAACTCTGTGAGGGATCCAGAGTGCTCTGTGGGCCCCTTTGTGGTCTGAAAACTGTGGTGGTAGGTGGAAGTCTCACTAGAAGGCTTCAGTGCATTGGACCCGATAGAACCAAAGTGAACACCTGCATCAGGAATAAGGGAATCATGGGGTGTTCTAGTTCAAGGGTTGAGATAGGCTCCCCAGTAAAGCTTGCTTGAGGCCTGGGACAGGAATCAGCTACCAGTTCAGGCAGGTATGAAAAAGAAATTAGAGAAACTATTTAAAAATGGACTTTGCTAGGGCTTTTGCTGGGAAACCAATTTGGCTAAATAAAGGTGCTTAAAGGGAAAATAAGAAATAGTGATTCTCTCTCTCTCTCTCTCTCTCTCTCTCTCTCTCTCTCTCTCTCTCTCTCTCTCTCTCTCTCTCTCTCTCTTCTTCTTCTTCTTCTTCTTCTTCTTCTTCTTCTTCTTCTTCTTCTTCTTCTTCTTCTTCTTCTTCTTCTTCTTCTTCTTCTTCTTCTTCTTCTTCTTCTTCTTCTTCTTCTCTGCAACCATGTGGTATGTTTAAGATTTGTGCCTTCCCTAATTTGAGTTAACTGAGATGGTGGGAATGACTAGGATGTGTAAAACTAAGACTTTTGTTTCTCTTTTCTGTTCTCTTTTCCTTGTCTTTGTGTACATATGTGTGTCAAAGTCTTTGTGTGTGAGGTAAATGTGACTGTTAACTGTCTCTAATCCAAAGAGAAAAGAATTTTAAAATTCTGCTAGAAATTCTGCTTAAATTAAGCCACCAAAAGTAAACTATCCTCACTATGTTTAACTGGCCAACAAACAGAGTGAAGAGAAAAATGAGAATAATATTTTTTTCCTTTCTCTCTCTGTACTCTTAAGAGCAGCCCAAAGTTAACAGGAGGGAATGTTTTAAGTTTATCTGCTGGAAAAGTTTCACTCTTACATTTACTGTATGTGTTGTAAATGGGTTTTATCTGTCTATCCTTTCCCTGAAACATGACCAGCATTTTTCAGGTTGCAACTCTTTAAGTTCTTAATATGTTACAAATGTTCAGTTCAGAAGTGAGACCTTTCATTTTTGTTCTCTTACCAGAATGCAGCCTCTCTTTTGTCCTCATCTGTGATTTCCTCATTTTGTCTGCCTGTTTCTTTAACTGCAGTATTAATGCTTTTCAAACTCTGTCTGCAAGCTACCCTGCCCCCCCAATTCTACTTCTCCTTTTCTTATCCTCCATGCCTTTGTCTGCCTCTCCTGGGAGAGTCCACCCAGAAAGGGGGAGGGAGATCTTGCTCTCATGTCTTTCAGCCCTACACAGATGACCCCCACACACACCTTTTGGAAGCAGAGCACACTGAGCCAGATGCTGCCTCCATCCATTTGAGCCATGGAATTGGGTTTTGAATCCAGCCATCCACTAAAAAGCCACCCTGCAACCTGAGTGGAACAGATCTTCCCAAGTCCTACCATTCCCCCAGATCCCTGTGAAAGCTGCAGAGGAAGGAAGGAATCCTGAAGCCATTGGTCCCCATGTGAAGCTTCAAAAGAAAACTAGGAAGACTATGGGGGAAAGTCATTGTAAGGTTTTCTTTCTTGCCCCATTTGTATTATAATAAGCCAGTTGAATGGATTTATGGAGAGATGGCATTTGGGAATAGATAGCACAGCAAGTACTGAAGAACTTGAACTTCTGTCTGGTGGGAGGGAAAATTTATCCAGAATGTTTGTATTGCCTGCTTTGTAGAAGCAGCTGCACATACACATGCACACACACCATTCATAATCACACTGAGTCTTTCCTTTCCACCTACCTTCAGTAAAGTTCCCCAGGCTGGTTTTTGCTCTGTGCCTCTAAAGCTTTGCATGTACAACTTCCTGCAAATTCCAAGGGGGAGGGAACCAGGCCACCTCAGGTGATTTGCAATTCATATGCCCTGACTGAGGAAGCAGCAGGAAAGAGATCTCCAAACCTAAGCCCTGAATATCTTGCACTGGTGGACTCAGATTGGGAGTCTAGGGCTCACTATGTGCAATTTAAGAAAATGTAATAGCCTGGCTTGCATACTGGCTAACCTCAATTGGACATCACTAACCTGGATGAACTGAATTATGAGCTAAGGCAGGAAACAACCCTTGAAAATGGGCAGCCAGTGGTTATGGACTGAGGCAAACCATGGCTGTGAAGAATTTTGGGAGGAATGTGCAAACCTAACTGGAAGCTCAAAGTGACATCCAACATTTGAAAATGATTGGCACAGAATATTGGAAACTATAAATTTCTTTTCCACCTAACAAAATTTTTGCACTGACTTTTAGAACTTTATGGGTTGGAAGCTCCCCTTTTGGGAGCCACTGCAGGGATCTTTTTCTGCTTGTCTCCATTAGTGTCTTTCCCCCCTTTTTTGGCTTAACAGTTTAAAGCTTGTTTACCAAGTCTCCCTGACCAGATCAATTTTAATCGTGTGCCAGTAAGTATGTCATTCACACACTTATGACACAAAGGGGGGATTTGTGGGAAGTCAGCACCCCAGAGAAGGAAATATTAAAAGGGCAGAATATATTTCCCTAAAAGATTTTAAAAGCAGAAACCAACCCTGCCTCCAAGTGTCTCTGTTGCAAGTAGACACCAAGTCTGCAGATTTGCAGATGATAATCTTGTCAGAAAGACTGGAATCAGGAAACTGGGATTAGGAATAAAGATCCCTAGAATCAACACAAAAAATCTAAGAGTCATCAGCCACAGCCCCAGGGAAGCAGGATATGACCCTTGGGACATAATAGGATTAACCCACCATCATCAGAATACCAGAAAGGCACGCTCAGACTCAGGTTCAGTTGCCACATGAACAACTCCAAACAAAAGGCTCCAGAGCTTACTCTTTTCTTCCAGAGCCATCTTTCTGTCTGGCTCTCCTCTTCAATAACTGCAACCTTCTTTCTAAAGTAGTCACCATGTTGTTTATTCCTGGCTTGGACTGAACCATAATTATATTCACTACAAGCACTTTGACACAGTAAATCAGCTCATATTTACATAATTGATAGGTCCTTAAAGGAGCTTCAGAATAGAGGTGAAAATGGGAGATGAAGATGACTGCATAGCATACATGTTCTAACCAAAAGGTCATCCTTGTTTCCGTCCCAGCCTCTAATATAGTTTAATTGTTCCCCATAACTGAAGTTATTTCATCCATTTAAAACCTCTTGAAAAATCAAATCAGCCAACTTTCTCTTTTTAAAAAAGATATTATTTTATGAGATTACTGAGTGGAATCACTGCTATAACTTGGCCTCTGACAATTAACATTAACTAATGGGCACTTGATGCAGCAAATCACTTCCTCATAATTTAGACTGTCATTTGACAGCCACTTGCAAGATGGAAAGAGAGGTAAGTATGAAGAGAAATATTCTCAGTTGCCCAGAAAAGTGAAAAAGAATCCACTTTATATGCAGACATGTGTGCATGCATATATGGAGCTGATTTCAATGTGTCATTAATTGTACTCAATAATGTAATTGTTAAGTCATAGAACATATAATTCCTTGAAAATTTTCAAGAAGAATACAATCTGAGTAAAAACTAGATAAATTTGAGCAAGTGTTTATCTTAAAATATTAATGATGGAAACATCTGGCCATATATTTCAGATAATTTCAAATGATTGACTGAATTTCAACTGTCCAATCACACCCCTGCACACAAAATAATTATTTGCAATGTCAAGGCAGGGCATCAGAACACCTGGAATAAAAACAAGTCATTTCTAAGAATATACAGAAGTGGTTGTATTCATGTTAAATTGAAGTTGTCTTCTATAAGGAGAGAACTTGAACTTGTAGGGAAAAAGGGTAGTTTTAACCAAAAATGTAAAGAGTAGTTTTTACAAAAATGTAAATCCATGCACCTGTTCAACTTTGGCTAGTCCAGGGGTAGGCAACCTTGGCTCTTTTATGACATGTCTGGTTCAGGAATTCTGGGTATTGAAGTCCACAAGTCATAAAAAAGCCAAGGTTTCCTACCCCTGGGTTAGTCTGTCTCCCTCCTTATTTGGGATACACTGAGCCACCTGAAATACAGATCTTAGAAATTTGGATTGCACCCTTTTCAGAGGAGCAAAAAGAGGAATAAGATCCCAGCAGAGCACTAAAGAGTAGTTGTTTGCAAGCCTTAGTTGAATATAACTTCAGTGCTGCTGGAATATACAGTGATCCTCTGGAAAAATAACAAGATTGAATTGCTACCACTGTTTTTGGGCATTTTGCATAACATAGTTTTGATGTGCACTGTGTGTAAATGGAAATATGGAAAACCATGCCCAACTATTTAGAGGATTTGACTTGCTTGATGTTCTGGCCATTTATTTTCCATGTGTGCAGTTTAGGTCTTTTTGCAAAGATCATGGTCTTAATTTTATTATAGTTGATTTCAAAAGCCTCTTCAGAGCAGTAACCAACAGTGTTTAAGGCTCGCCTAAGTCCAATTTGCATTTGTGATAAAAATACTATATCATCTGCATATAACAAGTATGCAATAAGTCCATTAGCTAATTTTGGGAGATGATGCCCTAATTGGTTTAATTGGGGCACAAATGGATTTATATACAGATTAAACAGCAGAGGAGCTAGAATGCATCCTTGCCTTACACCTCTATAGGTTAGAATCTCATTGGTGTAGTGGCCTTGCACATTGCATCCAGTTTTGATTCGGGAGTTCGTACCAAGATTGTGCATAAGCAATAATAGAAATCTGTCAATGGTTATATGCAGAAGGTTAGACCAGAGCCTTTCTCTGGAAACTAAACCAAATGCAGACCTAAAATTGATAAATGCAGTAAATAAGGATGACCCTGGTATGAACATGTATTTTTTGGCCAGGTGTTAAAGAATAAGTGCATAAATAGAGCTGAAACTTGCTTGTTCATCTCCCAGAACATGCTCTAAGCTTTCCAATCGATTAATTTGTTCTATAAACATTTAACCTAGAGCTTACTTTTTATACTTAAGAGGCTGATAGGCTGATAGTTATCTGGCAGGTCTTGGGTGCTCCTTTTGTAAATAATAGGTAGGCTTCTCCAAATCTATGGAATTTGTGAATATGATCAATATAAGTAAACAGGGAGGCAAGAAATGGAGGTCCACCATTCCAGATTATTTCATAGTATTTCAGACATGATAAAATCATTGCCTACATCTTTACCAGGCTTTAGATAATTAATGAGTTTCTTTATTTCAGCACTTGTAACTGGGGCCCACTTTGGAACCAGGTTGGTGTTGAGAAAACTCTTCTTATGTCTATAATGCTCTTAAGTAGTCCTTCCATAGAGAGGCAGGTATATGATACAGAAGTGAAAAGGGTGGGAAGCTATCAGGTGCCAAAATGGAGTTCCTGGCTTGGGATACTGTTATCAATCACTGCCAGGAAATTTTGGTGAGCTCTCTCTCTTTTTGTTTTGTAGAAGATATTTGTATTGTTTCTTCAGGAGCATAAGATCTTTGATAGGATGCACCGCTGGGTTCTCTCTGTGTAATTTAAATTCTCTAATCAATTTACTTTTAGACTCAAAACACGTATCAAACCAGAGTTGATAGGGGGTAAGCACTAATTAATATGCTATAGTAGTAGATTGTCTTTCCTTGAACAATATATATTGATATTTTTTAAAAAGTGCCACTTGTTTTGAAATTAATTTGCTTTTCATATAAACTTGAGAAGAAGAAATGCCTGTCTTGCACTCATGCCTGCTTTTGATTGATTTTTGAACTGATATAATGAAGCTGAGTACCATAATTCCATGTAAGGGAAAAAGAATTCCAAAAGAGAAGAGGAAAGAGATTCAAATGAGACAAAAATGAAATCCTATCATGTTTATAAAAACTTTCTCAGGATGAAAACCTGTCAACTTGCAAAAACTTCCTCATCCATCCAGGCATTTCACTTAGAGGTCAGTTTTTTGTGTAATAAATTGCTTCTAGTTGGCTGAAAAATCATTGTTGAGCCCTTATCTCTTTGATCAGTTACATTTGCAGCATTTTAATGGACTTCCCCTCATTATATAGCTAGTCATTAAAAGCTGAGGCCTCCAATACAATGGGACCTTGGGTAAAGTGATCTATGAGAGTTTTATATTGGCTTACCAGTCCCAACCTTAATTTTACCCATTCGTCTTAATTTTTTGTAATCATTTTTATAAAGAGGGTATAATGTCAGGCATGCTTCCCTGCTACTGACAGATCCAATCTAGCAAATAATTACCATAAGGAAATTGATGCTTTAGAGTGCAGGGGAGAATTTAATTTACTCTAACATCTTGCAATACAATGCATTCCCAGAGATATGAGGATTCAAGTTTTTTAAAAAAATATAATTTTAGTATTTAACATGATTACTTATGTTGAACACTATTAACTTTTTCCTAACTTTGATATCATTACTGGCTCAGTAATTATAAGTAAACTTTATTTTAGCCTAAAATCTCAAAGCTTTCATTAAGAAAGAGTTAAAGATGCATAAAATAAAAAATAGAGATGCTCTATTTTCTCTTTTGTCTTTCCATTATGAATTTCACACAGTGTCTAGAGAAACATGCAAAGGTTCAGTGATGATGCATTCTTTCTGTGCAATGATGTTTTAATAGATCACTTACTATTTATCTGTTCCAAAGTCAGTTGCACTGGATGGGCAGGGGAAACCTACAAATGCTGTTTTTCAAAAAGAGAAAACCACTTTGACCTCAAGAGGGTAACTCTCTAGGCATAAAAGTAGTATTCCAAGAGTATAAAAGTGTTCCAGAGACTAGAAAGAAATTTCTAGTTTGTCCAGCTCTCTGTATACTTTATGAACAGCAGAAGGGGGAAAAGATGCACATGTTATTATTTCAATATTTGTGTTTAGAATCCTATATACATTTCTATCGTTCAGTTAAGCACAGGTGTGTTGGCCAAAGAGCTCAGGAGGATCTTCAGCAAACACAACACACATGCATACTTTAAATCCAAGAAACTTGTCCACCCCAAAGAATACCCAGACACAAACTGAGCAATGTGATATATGCTGCACAATACAGTGAGACATATGCAGATTGGTATAGTGGGGAAACAAAACAACCACTTCATAAACTCATGACACAACATAGGAGAAGAAACCCACCAGGACAAGATTCAGCAGTCCATCAGTATTTAAAAGACAAAGGCCTGTCTTTTGAAGACAGCATCCATATTTTGGACAGAGAGGACCCCTGGTTTGAAAAAGGGGTCAAAGAGACCATCTATGTCAAAACTGAACAGCCCTCTCTCAATAGAGGGGAAAGATATGAGATCATCTATCTCCAGTCTACAGTCTTTTTCAGCAGTCCCAAGGAAGCTCCACACACATTTGCACTACTCGGGTGATCCTGAAGACACAGATAAACCTCCAAGTGGCCTCAACAATTATCTAAAATAATGCAAATGACCATCTGTCTGCAAAGAATATAAATCCTTCCATTCCTGGCCATCCAATCAGAGCTGAAGAAGCTTCTCAGATGAGAAGTGAAATGTCTTCAAAGAAAAACAAGAAAGTCTAGATTCTCTTGAAACACCTTTAGGATAACCATGACCTAGATGACTAAGAATCTCCATAGATAGTCACAGGTACATTCTTTGTAAAAAGTACTGTAGATTTCTTAGAATAAGATGTGTAGCTAATTACTATTTACTTAATCCCTACATCATACTAATACATGTGAGTGTTCTATGGAATGTGAATAAATTGTAATTGTAAAATAAATTGTAAAATCCATGTCTTTTGGATTAATAAGAACACTACATGGAGTTTATTAGTAAATAGTTTCATTGATTGTTGAATGAAGTATTGCTGATACTTCAGGATAATTTATGAGTCAGTAAGTGCATGGTTTATACTGATCTCATCATAAATTCACTTGGAGATCATATGTAGAAATGATCATACAGCTTTAGCATAATACCTTAAACTTAAAGCACAATTTAAAAATTTAGTAGTATCTGTATTATTATAATTGTTATTGTTGTTATTGTTATTTAATCTTCAATTCAATTCACAGTCTGGGACTGGTAAAAATTTAACAGTTCAACTCCTAACCAAGGACCTAAGAGCTATTAAGATAGCGTCTAAGTATATAGGCAGTTCCGAGTAAGGTGGTTTTTTGCAAAGTCAGGTTATTCAGGTCAAATAAGTTCAAAATTTCCATGTATCTAGGAAACCCTTTGGGTATTGCTCCAAGGACGACTATTACTATTGGTACAACCATTGATTTCTTCCTCCATAGTTGCTCAATTTCAATTTGCAAATCACAATATTTTGTTATTTTTTATAGCTGTTTCTCTTCAATTTGTGCATCATCTGGCATTGCAATATCAATGAACCAGACTTTTTTCTTTTCCACATAGTGATGTCCAGTGCTTTTTTTCTAAAAAAAAAAAAGGTGCTGGAACTCAGAGGTGCTGTCACTGGGAGCAATGCCAGTATCTGTAAGAATCCCCTCTTGCTACAGCGTTGCCGCCTGTCCTTTGAACCCCTGCCCCTGTGGCTTGGAGGCACAGGCCACAGGGATTCCCCTCCCCACAGCCACTGTGGGGATTCCCCTCCCTGCAGCTGTCATGCCACAGCCCATGCTGAGCCTCCACCCAGAGCTGCTCCGAACCCTGACCCAGAGCTGTGTTCCTTGTGGCAGCGGTCTCCGGTGCTCAACAGCTGATGGCCTCCAGCACCGTCCCTGACACAAGCTGAAGTCACTCCAGCAACAGAGCACTGCGTCAGGCTGCCTGGCGTCTCCAGCACCAAACAGCTGATGGCCTCTGGCCCTACTGCCCCATCACTTCCAAACGCAGTAAGTGAATGAGCAAGTGGCATTTGGAAGCGTTTAGAAGCGTTTAGAAGCAACGTGTGAGATGGTCTCACGAGGTCGATGGATCGTTAAGGTGCTTCCAAGTAAAAGGCATCACGCAGAGATGCAATCATATGATCTTTATTCAACGATAGATTAGAGAGAAAGAATTACTTGGCATGGAGGCATCCATGCCTGCATGTGAGAGAGAACAAAAGAACAGAAGTAGACTAGAAGAGAGCAGAACTAGAACAGAACAAGAACAAAGAGCAGCCCCTTGAGCAGAGGTATTTATGGGGGGTCTCAGCCCCTCCCTAACCATAAAACTCTCTCGCCAATGGGGCTGCAGGGGCCGGGGACCCCTGACCCATCAGTGGAAGCAAAGAAGCCTCTTTGCTCCCATCTGATGACCTTTTTGGGGAACTGCCATGGCTGGCACAAAACATCTAACAATTCCCCTTCTTGCCAGCCAATGACAGGGACCAGTGAATGTGTGTGAGGGGGCGAGCAGGTGTCATAGACATGCATAAACACATTCAGAAGACCAAACACAAACGCTTACACAGAAGGTTGTGCCGGTCAATGGGAACAGGTTTGGTGAACAGATCAGCTATCTGGTCAGTTGTGTTACAATGCTCAACATGTATAAAACCCTCTTTGGCAAGCTGCCTGACATTTTTATAGCGTATGTCTATGTGGCGGGACCTAGATCCCACAGCATATGCCCCCGAGATTGCAATTGCGGCTGTGTTATCCTCTTGAATTTGGATGGGCAGAGGAGGAGATGCCCAGATGCTCGTTATCAGATCATTGAACCAAATCAAATCATTGGCCGTGTCTGACAGGCTGGCATATTCAGCCTCAGCCGTGGAGCAAGAAACAAATTTTTGCTGCCTAACATGCTAATGGACAGGACAGCCATTTAGCAATATGAGGAAACCAGAGGTGCTCCGTCTACTCTTGGTGTCACCAGCCCAGTCTGCGTCTGAGTAAGCAGAGAGCTGGGCCGTCTTCCCCTTCTCTGGTTCCAGCACAAGGAGGGCATCAGCCGTGCCCCTGAGGTATCTAAGTACCCTTTTAACAGCAGTCCAGTGGAATTCCTTTGGGTGTTCCACGTGCCTGGACAGTAGATTCACAGCTAAAGCTATGTCAGGCCTGCTCCAATTGCTGATGTATAGCAAGGAGCCGATCACAGATCTGTAAAGCTTATTATCTGTGAACTCAGGACCGTCCTTGTGAGTGTGATTGTAATAGTCACTTTGCATCGGGCTATGCGTTGGGTTAGATTCTGCCATTTTGCATTTGGCCAATAACTCCTCTATCTTTTATTTTTGAGATAGAGCGAACCCCCCCTTAGTGGCCAAGATGTGCACACCCAAGTACTTGTCAACCCGCCCCAAAGACTTCAGAGTAAACTTTTCTTCCAGGGCCTTGGCAAATTCATCACACCCTTCCTTGTCAGGCCCTACATATAGTAGGTCGTCCACATAAACTAACACCCGTTCTGTGGTACCCTTGGAGTTGTGTGTGAAGACACATTCATCTGCATGGGATGGAGTGAAACCAACTCGTTCTAAACTTTTTCTAAGGCAGTCATACCATAATTACCCCGACTGCTTGAGGCCATATAACCCTTTGTGGAGCAACCATGTATTTCCCCCTTCCTTCTGGTAGCCAGGAGGGGCCCTCACGTAGATCTGCCGGTCCAAGTTGGCATGAAGGTAAGCCGTCTGGATGTCGAATTGGAAGACTTCCTCCCCCAGAGCGGCTGCAGTTACGAGGGCGGCCTTGACGCTCTCTGCCCAGACGGTTGGAGAGTAGGTCTCCCCATAGTCCTCCATGTAGCGCTGAGCGAACCCCTGAGCTACCAAACGGGCCTTATACAGGTAGAGGCCATTGGCAAGTGGTTTGGCCTTGTAAACCCACCTTGTGCCAATGACTTTTCTCTCCTTTGGTGGTTGCTGGGGGGTGAAGACCTTGAGTTTCCTTAGGCTCTGCATCTCCTTCTCCATCGCAAGCTGCCATTTCTCCTCTTCTTCGATGGGCAGCTCCTGGATGTCAGAGAAGGATTTTGGGGTGACCACAACACTGTTGACGGACGCGATGTGCCCAATGTCAATTCTCTTTGGCGGGATCCCTTTGTTGGACCGCTTTGACCTCCTTACCTTCTGCCACTCACTGCCCTTTTCTTCCACGGGTCTCTGAGGCGTCGCTGGGGGTGGAGACGGCGTGTCTTCCTCCATGGGACTGGACGCATCTTCGTCTTGTTCCTCACTTTTGTCGGTGGCAGGGTATGTGGTCGTCTCAGGTGATGTCGTGGTCCGTGTGTCCTTGCTGGGTCGGTTGACATATGGGCTCAGATCATTCGAGTGGATTTGGGTCCAATTGGAGTCCTCTTCGAAAGAGGCAGATTGGGAAGTCACAGTCCTGCCCCCTTCTCCCAGGAAGCGGTAGGCCTTGGAGCCAGGAGCATAGCCCAAGAACCTCAGTCTCTGGGTGACAGATCACCCCTTCTTCCGCAGCTGCTTGGGGATGTGCACCCATGCGTAAGAGCCAAACACATGTAAATGTCCCAGACTTGGTTTCCTACCGTGGACCAGGAAATATGGGGTCTGGTCCACAACACTGCTCCAGGTGCAGTTTAAGGTGTAATTGGTGTAGTGCACCGCCTCTGCCCAGTATGATTCTGCGACCCCAGCGTCTGCAATCAGACTACGCATCATAGTTTGCAGGATTCCATTTCTTTTCTCTGCTATGCCATTTTGAGCAGGGGTGAATGGCGCAGTAAGAAAATGGCGGATGCCCTTATGCCTTACCCAGTCCTTGAATTTTCGGGACATGAAGACTAAGGGCTGACATTATACTTGAGGGGCTACTAAAGATACGAGTGGGTCAACCTATTCTCCAAAGCACCAAAATGCAGGACAAGAAGCGATGGATGGAGACTAAACAAGGAGAGAAGCAATCAAGAACTAAGGAGAAATTTCCTGACAGGGAGAACAATTAACCAGTAGAACAGCTTGCCTTCAGAAATTGTGGGTGCTCCATCAGCGATCGCTCTGCAGTTGTGCGATCTTGGTCTTGTACTGGGTCTCTACAAAGTTGTACAGTGACTTTATGGCGTCAAAGGCTTCGGATTTTTATGTGAGGGTATACACGTGGCCGTATCGTGAAAAATCGTCAACGGCAGTGAGAAAATACTGTCTTTTCCCTAGGGATGGTGTGAAAGGCCCAACCAAATCAACATGTACTAGTTGGTACGGGTATTGGGCCTTATGCAGTGACACCTTAGGGATGGGGGCAGCCTTCCTCTTTGTCTTCTTGCAAATGGCACAGTCCAGGAACACCTCACAATTCTTGAGCTGGACTCCCTCAGCAAACTCTCCCATCTTTTTAACTACAGGGAAGCTCGCATGACCTAATCTTCTGTGTAAGAGATGGGCACACTTATCGTGGAGCGGCTTCCCCGCTGACACCCTCTTGGCTCTAGTTGCCTTGAGTGGTGCTGTAGGTGCCTGCTGAGATTCGGGTTTCTTGCCCACACTGCCCTTGGAAAGCCTTGGGGCAGGCTGTGGGGGCTTGGGTGCAACCGCTTCGGCCTTGCGCTCCTTAAACAACCTTGGGGCTGGCTGTGGGACCCCTTCTGAGGTGGGTGGGTTATCAGGGGAGAGGTATGGCAAACCATTTATGATGGCAATACTTCCAATGACCCTCTGGTTCCGGGTGACATGACCTCCCCCTTTGCGAAATAAAACTTCCACCTTGTCATCGGCACATAATTTGATAATGCTTAATAGGTTGTTGGCAATGGAGGGAGCATGCAATACCCCTTCAACCTTTCCCAGCACGGAGACAGAAACAGTGCCCTTCCCAATAACTAAAGCTTTATCACCGTTGGCCACCTTGACAGATGAGTTAATTTTCTTTAGCCTTTCAAACCCTTGACTCATATTGGTAATGTGAAATGAAGCTCCAGAGTCCAGTAACCATAAGTCAGTGGGGCTGTCAGCCTTTGTGGTGGGGGTGAGAGAACAAGTATGCACAAAATTGCCCTTGGCACTACCTCCACCCCCGCCACGCCCCCTTCCTTGCCCCTTGCCCCTTCCTTGATTGGGCCCGCACTTGGGGCCTTGTTGGTGATGGGGGCAGTCTTTCTTGAGGTGTCCCTCAGAGCCACAGATGAAACACTTAAGTAGAGCATTAACCTGCTCTGAGCTGTGGCGCCCCCTTCTGGCTTGCTGAGTGGTGACTCTGGCATATTCTCCTGCATCTCTTCGCCTTCTATCTTCTTCGATGAGTCTCCCTGTGAGGTAGGACAGAGTCATGGCTTCCTTCGTTGTCCCCTCCAGTGAAATAATGAAGCTGCTCCAACTTCTGTCCAGGGAAGCCAGAATGACAGCGACCATGTTCGCATCAGTTACAGGGTGGTCTCTGGACACCAGTTCTGCCCTGAGTGCCTTCAATTTTCCAAGATGTTCAGGCATGCTAGCTCCAAACCTCTGTCTGGAGGAGTAAAACTCAGTTGTAAGTCTGGTGATCGAACCGATGCTGTCGCTGTTGAATAAATTGTATAATAACCGCCAAACTTCCCCAGCTGTGAGTCCATCTGGAATGCTGGAGAACAAGTTGCCATCCAGTGAGCTCAGCAGAGTGGTGTATGCTTGTCTATGACTCCACTCTTCTCGGGGTCCCCAGAGAAGAGGTGGGGGGTTCAGAACCATCTCTAGAGTCCCATCCTTTAATAGACATACCTGCACATCTCTATTCCAACTGTTGTAATTCTCCCCCCCAAGTTGCAGTTTTTTAAAATCGTTTGGTAGGGGAGAGGCAGGTAAAAAAGAGTTCTTGTCGGTCCCACTTGCAAACATCTGAGAGCTGTCCATTGAGATGAATGGTAGAGGGATCCCTCTGGTGGCAGGTGGTGGTATTTTTCTCTGATTTTTGGATAGCTCCGACTGGGCATGCCCGGAAATCATGTGATCTGGGAGAGGGCATTGCCCAAGTCTGCCAGCCAGTATTTGAGTTTGAGAAGGCCGCAGGTGCTCCAAAGATTCCCCCTGGAGCCCCCCTGGGACTGGAATACTCACCGGGGGGCAAAGATTGCAAGATGGAGGCTGGATGGCACATGGATTGCCCGGATTGCCTTGAAAAGCCCATCGCTGGTCCTGAAGAACCTGGGGGCGGCTGACCATCTGGCAAGCAGGGCGACTGGGCGGTGGCAAAAAGTAGGTTGGGGGCCCTTGGGGTTCACTGGGGGCCCTCTTGGGGTGCAGGATGTAGTTGGGAGGTTCCAGGCTGGACACCTCCCGGCAATTAGGCCCCGGGGAGAGGATTGGGGGCCTTGCTACCCCCGATGTTGAGGCTGTAGTTGTTTTAGCCTTCAGAGCTGCAACCAGGGTCCAGATAGTTGCTCCAATCTCTGCTGCAGTAGGCACGGTTGGGCAGGCTTCATTGTCATCATAGGCCCTAAGGCTTTCTGGTGGGGAAGACCAGGTGGTATCCGTGCCGCTTTGGCTGGATGCTACAGATTGCTGGGCCTCCAGGCTTGGTTGAGGCCTATCTTTATTAGACCATGTGGGTGTACTGGGGGCCGCCATCTTGTTTCCAGTATCAGGCCATGTGGGTGCCCTGGGGGCCACCATCTTGCTTCCGGTTGCCCCAGGAAGCTGTAGGTCACAGTTTGGCGGGAAATTTCACGCCAAAAGCTCTGGGGTCCCGGGGTCACTCAGGGTGGCGGGCGCCATATTAGGGGGCCTCGTGCGCGCTGGGGAAGAACTCACCAGGTGTCCAGAGGCTTCCTGCGCTGTGATCCCCCGTGGAGAGGCTTGTGGCGTCCTTTGTGTTGCAAGGAACTTTAGAAGCAGCTCTTCGCATTCCTGTTCAGTCATCTGGCTCACGCGGCGTTTGGCTTGGGCCAGGGCCGTTTCTGCTGCATCTGGGCAGTCTTGGGCGGACTGTAAGCCTTCCATGCTTCCCTCTGTGGCTTGCAGCTGTAGGGAGACATGCGAAGGAGTCCCTGGCGCTCCGCTGGATCCTCTGGGGGAATGGAGGTCATCTGTGCTCTCACCTGGAGCGAAGCTTGCTTCAGGAGCTGGATGCAGGGCTGCTGATCTTGATTGAAGACTCCTGGTCACAATCAGAGACCTCCTGCCATCCATTTTAAATGGGTTTGTGCTGGAACTTCTAGACATCTTGTAGTAGCCGCTGGCTTGGAAGCGTTGCCTTAAACCATCCTCTTGCTTCCAACTTGTGAGATGGTCTCAGGAGGTTGATGGATCGTTAAGGTGCTTCCAAGTAAAAGGCATCACGCAGAGATGCAATCATATGATATTTATTCAACGATAGATTAGAGAGAAAGAATTACTTGGCATGGAGGCATCCATGCCTGCATGTGAGAGAGAACAAAAGAACAGTAGACTAGAAGAGAGCAGAACTAGAACAGAACAAGAACAAAGAGCAGCCCCTTGAGCAGAGGTATTTATGGGGGGTCTCAGCCCCTCCCTAATCATAAAACTCTCTCACCAATGGGGCTGCAGGGGCCGGGGACCCCTGACCCATCAGTGGAAGCAAAGAAGCCTCTTTGCTCCCATCTGATGACTTTTTTGGGGAACTGCCATGGCTGGCACAAAACATCTAACACAACGGGGCAGTAAGTGAGTGTGTGAACGAGCAAATGGCATTTGTAGAGGTATGCTTGTTCAGAAAAAGCGAAAACATTGGTTATTTTTTATAAAAAGTTGGAATTGTAATTGAGCTTATATAATACGATATAGCAGGGTTGATAAAGCAGTGTAAATTGATTATATAATTGAAGAGAAGCTGAACATTTCTTGCCAGAGTTGTTATCAGGCTTAATACACAGAAGTGCATATACACCCACAACTACATGTATGTGCATGTATGTGTGGCCATGAATGGTTCCAGCATTTTCAAAATAGAAGATATTATGGGAAAAGTGAGTGAGTGAGTGAGTGAGAGAAAGAGATGAGATTCTTAACTGAAGTGTACAAAGAATATGGAAGATCTATACAAGGACTTAATGTGGTTTGGGGAACACATCCTGACACATAATGTCAGCTGACATTTAGGGCTGAGTTGGTGTCTTTCATTTTTTTTTAATGTGGCTTATTTGAACCTGGAACAAATCTATTGTTCTTTGTTGTTTTTCTTTCCAAAAGTTTATTTCTTCTGAGCTAATGTATGATTAACTTTTCCATTGGATGAACCATTTCTGTTTCTCAGACTTTTCCTTCTCTTATTTTTCTTTGTGAGGTTTTTGTTTTTTTGTTTTTCTTTTTGGAGATATCAACTTTTAAATGCAGTGTGTTAAAGCAATCCAACACGGATTTTTCCTTTTTTTTCACAATACAATAGCCTCTCATTATAATAATTGAGAGCCATGGTTGCTAGCAATTGTAAGGGCTGAAGTTAAAGCAGACATGTCAAACACAAGGCCCAGGGGCCAGATCCGGCCTGTGAAGTGGTTTCATGTGGCCCGCGAAGCCATCCTGGAAACAGTGAGGGAACGGCCCCCACTGTCTTGGCCCTGGCCCAGAGACCCTCCCTCTGCCAGAGACCCTCAGGTCTGTCCCACTCATGCCCAGGCCCCCATAGGCACCCTTGATGCGAATGATGTAGAGCTGGCCATGCCCACCCAGTAGGCCTTACTCACTCTAGCCATGGCCACCCAGTAGGCCACGCCCACCCTGGCCATACTCACCCGGCCCCCTGAGGGCAACTGTACTGCTGATGCGGCCCTCAATGAAATTGAGTTTGATACCCCTGATTTAAAGGGATTTGATAAAGTAAATCATACTCTCCTTTTTGATAAAGTGGAAAAAATGGGCTTCAGAGTCATCCTGGTGAGATAGTCAGCATATAAATTTAATAAATAACTTTTTTTTTCAAATGCCCCATCAGGAATTGAATTTGAATGAAGTTTCAGAAAAGCAAATGTTCTGTGCTGGTGGTACTAAGATCCCAAAGATCTAGCATGGGATAAATGAATTCTTCCTAATAAAAATAACTTCCTGCCTTTTTCTAATCATCATTTCTTCCCTACAGCAATTTGAAAAGTAAAACAAAGTGAAACAAACCACTACTCCCTCTATGCAGGAAAAAATTCCTTGAGTCATACTTGGATATCCTATTTGCAAATAATATCTTACTTACCTAGTTGAGATGGTGTAGTTGGGGAGCAGGGAGGAGTGCAAAGTTCCTGTCTTCGCTGCAACTTGCCTGTGCAACATTTGCTGCCTGGGTCTTTTGGCGTGCAATGTCGCGGAACAATTAACATTCTGATCAGAGGAGGATGGACCGTGGTTCATTTGCATGGTGAGTATCAAAGAAAGGAAATCCAAGGCATATTCTATTGTAAAACCTTTAATGAGAAAACAAAAGACCTAAACTGACTACATTCTCCCATCAGGCAGAAGAGAAAAGTAAGAAGTAACTGTGAGAAACTTTCTCTAGGCATGCGCACAAGACAGTCTAAAACCATAACATAGCTGGACATATGAGAGTCACTATGGTTACATGATAAGATAGTAACACAGGTGCAGAGAGCAGGGGAAAATGTACTGATAGAAACGAGCGAAGCTGGCAAAACTAAAAAAAACACGCAGTGACATCGCCTTCTTTTGTCAGCGAAGCAGAAAATCAGATAAGGCACATCTTCTTGCGCAGATACTCATGTTGGGCTCTAGGAAGTGGCTTGTTCAACATATCAGCAATTTGGTCACATGTAGGCACATACTGTAACGTCACAAAACCCTGTTTAACTACTTGTCTTATGTTTTGATAACGGATGTCAATGTGTCTGGACCTGGAACCTGTAAATCGATTCTTGGATATGTAAACCACAGATTCATTGTCTTCCATCACAGTGATCAGTCGAATTGGAGGTGTCCAGATATCTGTGACTAAGGCATCAAACCACGTTAGAGAATTACATGCATCAGAAACACAAGCATACTCAGCTTCTGTAGAGGAACAAGAAACAAAATTCTGTTTACGCACATGCCAGTAAACAGGACATCCATTTAAAAACATCATATAACCTGAAGTGCTTTTACGTGATTTCTTATCACTTGCCCAATCAGAATCTGCATAACAACATAACTGTGCATAGTCAGTATGTGTGGGTTCTAACAATAACTTCATGTCTTTGGTGTGTTTTAGATATCTCAATAATTTCTTAACACATGTCCAATGAAACATTTTGCCTTGCCTAAGTGTCGTGATAGGAGATTAACACTAAGTGCAATGTCAGGTCTAGTCCAACTACTAATATATAGCAGCGACCCAATGACTGAGCGATAAAGTGTTTGATCCTCGAACTCAGGACTCAGTTCATGTGTCAAGTTGTGAAAGTTGGTTTGCATGGATATACTCACTGGTTTAGCATGCTTCATGTTGCAGTGATGCAATAGTTGTTCAATCTTATCTTCCTGTGTAAGACTGAACCCCTTCTGAGTTTTGGTAACTTGAACACCTAAATAAGTGTTAATATGTCCTAAAGACCTCAATGTGAAAAACTTTTGTAAAGCTTTAGCAAAACATTCACTCATCTGCTTATTTGGACCAATATAAACAATATCATCGACATAAACAAGAATTATCTCATACCTATTATCAGATCCTTTTGTAAACACACATTCATCTGTTTCAGACTTAATAAAGCCCATTGAATTTAGTTTGTCAGAAAGACATAAGTACCACATTAAACCAGACTGTTTCAGACCATAAAGACTTTTGTGTAGAAACCAAGTATCCCCTTCTTGCTGTCGGAAACCTGGAGGACCTTTCACATAAATTTCTTCATCTAGATCAGCGTGTAGATAAGCTGTTTCAACGTTGAACTGGAAAACTTCTAGGCCAAGGATAGTTGCAGTGGGTAAGGCGATTTTCACACTCTCAGTCCGCACTGTGGGTGAATAAGTATTTGTGTAGTCCTCAGGATAGCGTTGAGCAAAACCCTGGGCTACAAGTCTGGCCTTGTACAACGACTCACCATTCGGCTTCTTTTTAATTCTGTAGACCCAACGAGTGCCAATAACTTTTTTGTTTGCTGGAGGGCTTGCAGGCGTAAACACTTGAAGTTTCTTTAGACTGTCCATTTCAGCCTGCATTGCCTCAAACCATTTATCTTGCTCTTATTCAGGAAGATGTTTGATTTGTGTGAACGTCTCAGGAGGAAGTGTAACATTACAAATCAAAGGTAAAGGTGCTTTCATTACTTGCCACGAATATCGTTGTGGAGGAATTCCCTTTGTGGTCCTCTTGGAACGTCTCAGAACAACCAACCATTCTTCTTCCATTTCGTCCTCGTCTTCATCATCGTCACCAGCAGCATCGGCGGCTTGCGAAGATGGAACAATGGGTTGAGAAGAACTCGTGGAGGAAACATTCGCCTGTGAATCTTGATCATCAGACTGCATGGCATCAACAACATCTCTAGGGAAATAAACTCCAGGATCGTTAGAATGAATCCTGGACCAGTCAGCATCTTCCTCAAAAGTAAAAGATTGTGAAATCACTATGACATGAGAGTCAATATATTTGCTCCATTTTGAATTATCATTAATGCCCATAAATCTCATCCTTTTTGCTGCAGGAGCCCTTTCTTTCTTTGGGCTAAAGGAATATTGACCATAGCGTATGAACCAAAAATATGGAGACGTGAGAGGTCAGGCTTGTGTCCATATAACATGAAATAAGGGGTCTGATTGATTACACTACTCCAAGTACGGTTGATGATATGGTTAGCATATTTGATAGCCTCACCCCAGTACAGGAGACTGAGGTTAGCATCTTCAAGGAGGCAACGCATCATGGTTTGCAGAACTCCATTTCTGCATTCTGCCACTCTGTTTTCAGGCAGAGTGTAAGGAGCTGAGGTCTGGTGTAGTATCCCATTCTTACGCATGCAGTCCTGGAAATGCTGAGACATGAATTCAGCACCACGATCACTCTGTATTCTGGCGATGCTGACTTCGAATTGGGTATAGACAAGATTGGCAAAGTCTTTAAAGATCTGAAAGGTCTCAGATTTTTCTCTCATAGGAAACACATATCCATATCTAGAGTAATTATCAACAATTGTCAAGAAATACCTTTTACCACCAAGTGTTGGTGCAAAAGGACCCACTATGTCAGTGTGTACTAAATCAAAATGCGTGTTGACAGGTGTGTAGTGCGTTTTGGAATTGCTGCTGCTTTGGATTTGGCTTTCTTGCAGACAGCACAGTCCAAGAATACCTTACACCCCTTTAGATCCAAACCTCTTGCGAACTCTGGCATCTTCTTCAGAACACGGAAACTGGCATGACCCAATCTTGTATGCCACTTATGAATACACCTGGAATGCAAAGGTTTACCTGTTAGTGAATTCTCAACATTAACATGTTTATTAGGAACCTCAGGCTTGCTGTGAGCAACCTGTGTCTTATTTGTCCTTTTATTGGCTTTAGGAGCCTTTGGAGTAGCAACAGGATCTCTCTCTGGGACATCTCTCACTGGGCCTGTGCTCTCCCTTTTTGGAGCTTGTATACTTGCCTGCTCTTGCAGCTTAGACTTTGGCTTTATGTAATAAACACCGCCAATCAACATTGTTTCAGCAATGTTCTCCATCTTTAACTACATAACTTGCTTTTTTGAGATGATGGACCTGGAATTTTGACAGCCTAGACAAGCGACTCTGACTAAGCAAACTACTATTAGCTGATGGTACGTAGTAAACATCAGGAATGGATGCACCGAACTCTTCAATATAAACAGTTTCTTTTCCCATGACCTGAACAGGATGATTTGAAAAAGAGTACAGTTCACAAAGTTCAGGTTCAGGCTCGTGCATCTCTGTGTACAGCTCTTTTCTGTAGGTAACATGTAATGCTGCTCCACTGTCCAAAGTTCAAAGAAGTCATCTGTCATACTCTGCTTGAGGCTGTGGATCATTGGTTACAACCAATGTGGCAAGCAGAGCTTGAGGATCACACCTGGGACCACGATCACGACCTTGTCGTCCGCCTTTACCTCTGCCTCCTCTGGAATATGTTTCTCTGGGCTGGTACATGACGGGCGCTGGAAATCGTTGGGGACAATCCCGGGTGGTATGTCCCACACGGTTGCAGATGTAGCATCTTGGCATCCTTGGAACGTAGGCTCTTCTACGGAAGGGATGCCTCACAGGAGCTCTTGATGCAGGTGGTTCCCTTAAATGTGGCACGGCTTGCATAAGTGCCTCTTCTTCAGTTAAAATCCTGCATACATGATCCACTGTGCATTGAGCAATAGGCACTTGATTAATCTTAGAAATAGCATCTTTCCATTCATAATTCAAAGAGTTAATAATAATGCTGATCATTTGAATACCATCAAATGAGAGAAGAGGGAGAGACAAGCTTGTCTGTGTAGAGGTAGAGCTCCCCTGTCAATTCCTCAATTAGTTTGGGGGTTGATAGGGTGAGTTCCCTCGGAGCCCAGGCTCTCTCCGCTCCCAGGACGCTTTCACTCCATAAGGGAGTGGAACCAGATGCGACAACTACCTCTGCTGCTTAGATGGGACTGTGAGTTATTTTTCTGTGAGAAGCAGGCAGAGCGAAACAGGAGGATTTGAATTTTTTTAGTTGGATTTTAACTTTAACTCAGACTCATTATCTTCTTCAAGTTTTAAGCTGATTGAAATGGAGCAAAAATGGCACTGGAATGTTGCTTTCTTGTATGAACTGACAGTTTTGGAAAGTTGCTACATTTTGCAACATAGCATGAGATACAATTTGCAACTGATTCTAACCAGTACTGGATTTTGTGTATTTGAGAGTTTGCCTTTTTCTTATTGAAGGATAAGGAATTTGGGAGAAAAACTTTTATTTTTTCTCCCTCTTCCTTTTTCCCCCTGAACTTTGATTCTGCTAGAAGAAAGAGGAAATTGAAGCTTAAGAGATGGCTGCAAGGCATGGGGGAGGCCCTACAATCTCTAAAAGTGCCATTTCTTCACCTTTATCACAAGCTGCAGGGCAAACTACAATGAAACCTACAGTACAAACACCTTACCCCCACCACCTCCATTTACATTGGCAGACATTCAGCAAGTTGTGATGCAATCAATGCAAGTATTACAGCAAGAAATAAAGGAAACAAAGGAAGAATTTGTTAATCAAAACAAGCAGATGAGGGAGGATATAGTGCTAGCACTTCAGGGCTTGGCTGCACACATTGAACACCTGGATGTTCGTGTGGATTCAGTTATGGAGTATGTTGAGAATTTGGAAAATAAAATTATCAGTGCCGAACAGAAATTGGACAGAGCAGAGATTAAAATTGACAGAACAGAAGATGAAATTATATTTTCACAATATAGAGATATGGAGTTTGCATTGTGTATAAGGGGTTTGAGGGAGAACCCTAAAGAAGATTTGGAATGGGAAGTGTCACAGGCAGTGGCTCCTGTCTTGAAATGTGAACCTGAAGAATTAGTTAAAGAGATGGATAAGACATTTAGGGTTAATTCTTGGATTGCTAGACAGAAAAATTTACCTAGAGATGTAGTGATTTACTTCTCCAGGAGATCAACTAGAAATGCAATCATCCAAGCTTTTTACTGGGAAAGATTCCAAATTGCAGGCCAAGATATTATAATTTTAAAGGAGATACCTCCAAAAATTCTTAGAAAAAGGAAAGACTTCGCCTTTTTGTCTGATGAACTTAAGAAGCGACAAATTCAGTTTAGATGGGAAATACCCATTGGAATAGTGGTGAATCATGCAGGGACGAGGTATAGGTTGAACACAAGTTCAAAAGCAAAAGATTTTTATATTAAGGTCCTTAAAGCAGGTTCACCACCGTCTCCTCGAGTTAAAAGAACAGAAGATAAACAGTTGAGTGAAGGGGCAATGTCACTGCCTCTTGAGGAGATGCAGCAGGCTGAGACTATGGAGCAGAGTTTGGTGTTAAAGGAGGACCCGAAAGAACAGAGGATGACTAGGGCTGCATACAAGCATAAGGAAAAAGAGCAAAAACAGAAGCTTGTATCTGGTTTAGCTACGCAAGATGCGGCTGTTTCAGAGCCTGTGGGAGGAGCACGCCCAAAGAGAGCAACAGGTGATCTTCAGGTCATGTTCCAAAGGCTCCTGGTCACCAGAGATGGTGAAGTTCCTGACATGGAATGTTAATGATTTAAACTCACCACAGAAAAGAAAGAAAGTATTTTACTATTTGAAACAACATAAAAATGATATTGTTTGCTTACAAGAGACTCATATTGCATTAAAGGACCAAAGGTTTTTGGTTAATTCCCGGTTGGGAACACATTTTGCAGCCTGTGCTCCGGACAAGAAGGCTGGAGTGGTCATTTATCTAAGAAAAGATTTTTCAGCTAGATTAATTGAATTGGATAAACAAGGGAGATATGTTAGTATTGAACTGATGTTACAAGGAAAGAAAGTTCTTCTTATTGGATTATATGCTCCAAATCAACAACAGCAAAAGTTTTTCAAATTTTTACATCAAAGACTAATTGAATTGGATTACAAATCTGTTATTATGATGGGGGACTGGAATGGAGTTTTGGACTCATTTGAAGATAGGAAGGGATCTTTTAAAAACCCTTCTAATTATTTGAAACTGCCCAAGGCCTTTTTTGATTTGAAGGAGGATTTGGAGCTAAGAGATGTATGGCAGGAAAGGAATATGAAGGACAGAGATTTTACTTTTTTTTCAATAGACACAAATCTTTCTCTAGGATTGATTTTATTTTAATTACTACTGATCTTCTCTCTAGGGTTAAGAATGTTAAGAGTTTTCCTAGGACATTGTCGGATCATAGTCCTGTTTGGTTGGAGTTCTTTGCTGAAGATGATAATAGAAGATCCTGGAGATTGAATGAAAATTTATTTACAAATGAGGTGTTTTTGCAGAAATGTAGAGAACATCTGAAAGAATTTTTTGTTATAAATATGCATAAAGGTACATCGATGGGAATGGTTTGGGATGCTAGTAAAGCGTACATGAGAGGGGTCTTGATTTATATAAATAATGCTTATAGGCATAAGCAAATGCAAAAACATAAAGTTCTTGAGGAAGAGATTAAATTTAAGGAGAAAGATTTTATTTTCTATCCATTAGATAATAATTTAAGGACCTCGATACATTTATTGAAAGAACAATTTAGTATGTTAATGGCTGACCAAGTAGCAACTAATTTACGTTATGCTAGGCATAATGCTTTTTGTAAAGCTAATAAGCCTGGTAGGTGGCTGGCTTATCAATTAAGGAAGAAACAGAAATTACGTACTATAGATAAAATACAATATAAAGAAAAAGAAGTCTATCAACAAAAATTGATTAAGAGGATTTTTTTTAGATTTTTACTCGAAATTATATTCTAGAGAAAACATACAAGCTTTAGATATAGATAAATATTTACAGGAAGCACATTTTCCTAGACTTTCAAAAGAACAACAACTTGAGATGAACCGCTTAATAACATCAGAGGAAATCTCTTTAGCTATTAAACAGTTGAAAGTGGGCAAGGCCCCAGGAACAGATGGATTAACAGCAATTTATTATAAAACATTGTTGGTTGAAATGATTGAACCTTTAAAGATGTTGTTTAATGAAATTCAGACTGGAGGAGCAGTTCCTCCATCTTGGAGGACAGCCTTTGTATCATTGATTCCAAAGGAGGATCAAGACCTTACTCAACCGAAAAATTATACAGTAGACCTATATCGCTTTTGAATATAGATTATAAGATCTTTGCCAAAGTATTGGCTAATAGATTAATGCAAGTTTTAAAGCAAATGATTCATAGTGATCAATCGGGATTTATATCTGGAAGGTATATGAAATATAATGTAAGACAAATTGTAAATTTGCTTGAATATTTAGATAAGAACAACAAGGATTCTTCTATGGACATGGTTTGGGATGCTAGCAAGGCCTATATGAGAGGGGTGTTGATATATATGAATAATAAACACAGACGTACTTTGGAAGCTAGAAGGAAAGAATTGGAGAATGAAATTAAGGAAAAAGAGAAGGCCTTGATTTTGAATCCATTGGATGTGAAGACTAAGGAGGTTATTAAGCTATTAAGAGGACAATTTGATAAGCTAATGGCTGACCAGGTGGCAACCAATTTGCGGTTTGCCAGGCATAATACTTTTTGCAATGCTAATAAGCCAGGTAGATGGCTAGCTTACAGACTAAGGAAAAAGCAAAGGGCTTCTAATATAGACAAAATTGAACATAAGGGAAAGGTTGTGTTTCAACAGGATCTTATTAAGGAAGCCTTTGTGGATTTTTATTCTAAATTATATGCTAAGGAGAAGATTAATGAAAAAGACATTGATGTATATTTGGAGAATGCTAGCATCCCGGTTCTTACGCAAGTACAAAAAGAGGAGATTAATCAATTGATTACAGAAGAAGAAATTCTTACAGCAATTATGGAGTTGAAGGTGGATAAAGCGCCAGGTACGGATGGTCTGACTGCGGCTTACTACAAAAATTTACAATTAATTTACAATTAAATTTACAATAAAACCGTTAAAGGAATTGTTCCAGACAATTCAGAGAGGGGGAAAGGTGCCTCCGTCTTGGAGAACTGCTTTTATTTCTTTGATTCCGAAGGAAGACCAAGATGTTACTCAAGTAAAAAACTACAGACCGATATCACTTTTAAATACAGATTACAAGATATTTGCTAAGGTGTTGGCTAATAGATTGATGAGGGTTCTGCAACAGGTGATTCATGGGGATCAAACTGGGTTTATTAGTGGTAGGCAAATGAAAAATAACGTGAGGCATATAGTTGATGTGTTGGAATTTTTGGAAAGGAACAACCAGATCCCTGCGGCGCTAATTTTTTTAGATGCTGAAAAAGCCTTTGATCAATTGAACTGGCAATTTTTGATGAAAGTTTTAGATAAAATGAATTTTGGGGATAAATTTCTGCAACCAATTAGGGCATTATATCAAAAACAAACAGCCCGAATAATAGTTAATAATAGTTTGACAGAAGCATGTAATATTGAGAAGGGTACAAGGCAAGGGTGCCCGTTATCGCCTTTGTTATTTGTGTTAACATTGGAGATATTATTGGTAAAGATACGGAACTCGGAAAGAATTAAGGGTATACAAATTAGAGATCAGGATTATAGATTGAGAGCGTTCGCAGACGATCTGGTTGTTACAGTGACCCAGCCGGAGAGCTCTGTTGTGGACCTGATGGAGATAATAATGCAATATGGGAAGGTTTCTGGATTTAAAGTTAATGTACAAAAAACTAAAATTTTGGCTAAAAACATGACAGCATCGCAAAAGGCCCTTTTAGAAGGGTTAACTGGATTTGAGATTGTTAAAAAGGTCAAATATTTGGGGGTGCTTCTGTCGCCCTGTAATACAAAATTATATAAAAACAACTATGAAAAATTATGGGGAAAAATTCAAAAAGAAATGGAGAGTTGGGAAAAACTGCAATTGTCTTTGTTGGGGTGAATCGCAGCAGTGAAAATGAATGTCCTGCCTAAATTTTTATTTTTATTTCAAATGATACCGGTTCTTAAGAAAGATTCTAATTTGGAGGAATGGCAGCGAGGTATCAACAAATTTGTCTGGGCAGGGAAAAGGCCACGAGTTAAACTTAAGATTATGCAGGATACTTGTGAAAGAGGTGGTCTTAAAATGCCTAATCTTAAATTATATTATGAAGCTGCTGCGTTAGCAGGTATAAGTGATTGGATTAATTTGACACAAGAGAGATTATTAAATCTTGAGGGCCACGATTTGTTGTTTGGCTGGCATGCATATTTGTTGTATGATAAGAAGGTAGATAATGTGTTTAGAGTGCATATTTTAAGACAGGCATTGCTGAGAGTTTGGAAGAAGTATAGATATAAGTTAGACTGTAAGATACCTTTGTGGGCAATTCCAAAACACGCAATAGAAAATATAAATGTTGGTTTTAAACATGATGTGACTACGTATAAGGAGATTTTAAGCTTGGAAAGAAATGTCTGGTGTCTGAAACCATACAGTCTCTTGCGAGATGAGAAGATTGTTCAAACTTGGTTTCAATATATTCAGCTACGGGCCAGGTGGAAAGAAGACCAGAAAACTGGTTTTACAATGACTGATGAAAATCTGATAAAGCAAATTAGAAATCAGGGACCAGCACATATTAAACGAATATATCTTGCATTGATAGAGATTGACTCAGAAACAGAACTTGTTAAGGATTGTATGATAAAATGGGCCCAAAACATCCAAGAAGTTATTACAATGGACACGTGGGAAAAGATTTGGGTGAGGAACGTAAAATTTACACAAGCTCAAAATTTAAGAGAGAACTTTTATAAAATGTTTTATAGATGGCATCTAGATCCTAAAAAGCTTGCAAGTATGTACCCGAATTATCAGCCAAAATGCTGGAGGTGTGGCGATGAAGATGCAACATATTTTCACATATGGTGGACTTGCAAAAAGGTGAAGGCCTTCTGGATAAAAATTTGGTGGAATATGCAGAAGATTTTCAAGCAAAGGATAAAGTTTTGTCCGCAACTTTTTTTGTTGGGAATAATTACAGATGCTACGGTTGTGGACACTAAGTTGATGTTGAATTTAATTACGGCAGCAAGACTATTAATAGGTCAGTATTGGAAGAAGGAGGAACTGCCAACCATAGAAGAATGGACTTTAAAGGTTTCTGACCTGGCAGAGATGGCAAAGATCTCGGCTTATTTGAAAGATCACTCGCAAGAACGTTATATCATGGAATGGAGAAAATGGATTGAGTATATCCAGAACAAATATAGGACTAAAAAGTTTCATGTAGCATTTGAATAAGTCTTCCTTTTCTTTTTCTTTTTTCTCTTTTTTTCTATATATATTTAATATTAATAGTGTTTGTATTATCCTATATGAGCCAGAGAGTGATAGATTTTAGAGTTTATGGTAGTTAGCATATGGATGTTTATGATCGTTTTTTTTATACCTTGTACTTAGCTCTGGGAAGTCGGGGGGGAGGGGGGGAGGGGTAGGGAGGGAGGGAGAAGGGAGGGGGAGGGGGGACTGTTAAAGATAAAATGTATGTTAAAACTTTTCAATAAAAAAAGAACAACCAAGTCCCTGCAGCATTGATATTTCTGGATGCAGAAAAAGCTTTTGATCAATTGAATTGGCAATTTTTATTTAGAGTTGTTGAGGAAATGAATTTTGGAGAAGGATTCTTACATTCTATTAAAGCTATATATCAACAACAAACTGCACAAATTATAATTAATGGGGGGTTAACAGAGATGTTTAAAATTGAAAAAGGTACAAGACAGGGATGCCCCCTATCACCATTGTTGTTTGTATTGTTAGAGATTTTATTAATTAAAGTTCGAGAGTCTTCTATGATAAAGGGAATTAAAATAAAACAGAATGATTATAGATTGAGAGCTTTTGCTGATGACTTGGTTGTGACATTATCTCAACCGATACAATCGGTTATAGATTTGATGGAAATTATTACTCAGTATGGTAAGGTTTCAGGGTTTAAGGTAAATAGTAATAAGACTAAGATATTGTCTAAGAATATGTCTATGAGTGAAAGGGAAATGTTAATTAAATTAACAGGTTTTGAAATAGTAAAAAAGGTTAAGTATTTAGGAGTGTATATTGCAGCTTCAAATGCAAAATTATATAAGAATAACTATGAAACACTATGGTTGAAGATACAAAAGGATTTAAATAATTGGAAAAAATTACAATTATCTCTATTGGGAAGAATCACAGCTGTTAAAATGAATGTTCTGCCGAAGTTTCTTTTTTTTGTTTGAAATGATACCTATATTGAAAAAGGATGCCAATCGTGATGAATGGCAGAAGGGTATTAATAAATTTATCTGGGCGGGGAAGAAACCAAGAGTTAAATTTAAGATTCTGCAAGATGCTAGGGAAAGAGGGGGACTCAAGGCGCCTAACTTGAAATTGTATTATGATGCGGTGGTCATGACATGGGTTAGCGATTGGCTTAATTTAACTAACCCCTCAACCTCCTTGTGGTAAGCTTCCACCTTATCATCATGAATAAAACCCACTACTGTTGTATCATCTGCAAACTTCACAATATGGTTGGTGGCACACCTAGCACAACAGTCATGGGTCAACAGGGTGAATAGCAGCAGACTTAGGACACAGCCCTGAGGAGAAGCTGTGCTCAAGAAATTGGTATTAGAGGTATTTGTTCCTACTCACACATATTGGGGGCTGTTGGTTAGAAAATCAAGAATCCAGTTGCACAGAGGAGTGTTTAAGCCTAAAAGGCCAGGTTTGTCTACTAGATGCTGGGGAATTATTGTGTTAAACGCCGAGCTGAAGTCGACAAACAACAAATGCACATGAATATTTCTTTCTTCTAAGTGCTTCAGGCTCAGATGGAGAACGGTAGAAATAGCATCCTCCATAGAGCGATTTGGTCAGTAGGCAAACTGAATCGGGTCAAATGCTGGTGGGAGGCTAGCTACAATAATGTCCTTTATCCGCTTCTCAAAGCATTTCATAATGGTGGATGTCAGTGCAACCGTATCATAATCATTGAGGCATATAATTGTGGACTTTTTTGGCACAGGCAAGATGATGGCCATTTTAAAGCATGATGGGACCACAGCCTGCTGCAATGAGAGATTTATTATTTATTTATTTATTAATAATATTTCTATACCGCCCTTCTCCCGAAGGACTCAGGGCGGTGAACAGGGCAAGAATAAAAATACAGAATTACAAAAGTTAAAAAATGATTAAATACATGCCCACTAAAAACAATCAATACATATTAAAACCCCAATAAAATGACAGTAAAAAACCCCACCAATCCCCCATCAGGCCAGGCCGGCTTGTTCGAACAAGTATGTTTTGAGATCGCGGCGAAAGGAGCGAAGATCGGGCGCCATCCGGAGCTCAACCGGTAGCTGATTCCATAGCTCTGGAGCGCCCACATAGAAGGATCTCCCCCTGGGGGCCACCAATCAACATTCTCTGATCGGTGGCACCCTGAGGAGGCCCTCTCTGTGGGAACGCACAGGGCGAAGGGAAGTTGATGCCGGCAGCAGGTGTTCCCTAAGGTACTCCGGAAAAAAATAGCTGTGAGAACACAAGCCAGCTCATCTGCGCATTCCCTAAGGACATGTCTGGGGACATTATCTGGGCCTGCTGCTTTCTGAATATTAACATTCTGTAGTGTCTTCTGGACAGAGGTTACATCAAAACGTAGCACTTGCTCGTCAGGATGGAGCACAGCTTTTCTAGCAGGAGTGCTATTTGGTGCCTCAAATCTACCAAAAATGTATTCAGTTTGTTTAGCAAGTCTGTGTCATCTTTGCATCTCCATGGAGTCACCTTGTAATCCATAATGGCCTGGATCCCTTGCCACATTCATCTGGTGTTAATTGGGTCCTGAAAAAAGTTCTGAATTTTCTGGCAATGGGCTTGCTTTGCACCTTTTATAGCACTTTCCAGATTTGCTCTGGCTGCTCTAAGTGCCAGCATGTCACCAGATTTAAAAGCCACATACCGTGATTTCAGCATCTTGTGGACCTCATAAGTCAGCCACAGTTTTTCATTCGCCCTCACAACAATGTTTTTCAGGACACAGACATCATCTATGCATATTTGGATATATGCAGACACCGTGGTGGCATACTCCTCAACATTTGTATGTTGGTTATCAGTAGATGCTTTCTTTAACATGGTCCCAATAAATAGATAGAAATAGAGATAGAAATAGATAGATAGATAGATAGATAGATAGATAGATAGATAGATAGATAGATAGATAGATAGATAGATAGATAGATAGATAGATATTTTATTAGTTTTTAACTATAACAATCTCCAGTGCCTGGTGTACAGTGTGTTAGCTTGGTTTATATTTTAACAAGAAAAAAGGACAATAATAACTAACCATCAATAATAATTGAATTTGATAATTTCATAATTAATATATTAATTAATGATACATTTATTTGATCTTCCCTTCTCCTGTTTGTATTCTCCTTCTTCAACCTCAGCCAAAATATAATTCTTAATATTTTCAATGTACAAATAATTAGATATAGGCATTTTTATATTTATACAAATAATAATAATCTCTCTATATAACATTTTTTCAGCTTATGTTATTCTCATAACCATCATGTCATTAGTTCAGCATACATCCTACTTTTATAATTTTTGTTTGCTTAAATTCCCTTATATTCAATCCAATTCTTATCAGTCATAATTTCTTCATATTAGTCATCTAACTGTCCAGATTTTCCCGTTTAGGTACATCCTCCCAATATTTTATATCATGCATTATAAAAATACTATACGTAAAATTTACGCAAGCTCAAAATTTAAGAGAGAACTTTTATAAAATGTTTTATAGGTGGTATTTAGATCCTAAAAAGCTTGCAAGTATGTATCCGAACTATCAACCTAAATGTTGGAGATGTGGTGGCGAAGACGCAACGTATTTTCATATATGGTGGACCTGTAAAAAGGTTAAAGCTTTTTGGATTAAAATCTGGTGGAATATGCAGAAGATATTCAAGCAAACATCCTTTTAATCAGTTTATATTTCACTTATATCAATAAAAATTACATCAACCTACTATTTTAACAATTCATATATTATAAAACATACTATATTACTTAAAACTCTTATCCTTCTTGCTATAAGGGCCCTTTGTGTTGAAAATTCTCTGTTCTTTTAGCCATATTCAAACAAATGTAATAGTCCATCTGGTAGGGCGAGTCAAATCTCTTGTATCTGTCTGTCTCTGGTCTTCTTTTGCTGAGTAATTTTCCAAGTTTATGCAATCTGCTTACCCAGCAGTTCCTGTATTTTTACAAATGTTGTTGGGAATACAAAAGATGAAGTAAGTGAAATAAATACTTTCTGTCTCCTAAACTTTGATGGTTCTCCTGATAATAACATTTTTCTTGTTGTATCAGAACCTTGAAGATTTTTTCCTGCTTGTGTTAAATTGTAATTCTTTTCCTTTGTTGTTTCATCAATTTGATCATACTCTTCTAATTTGTAGTCTGCTGTCTGATTTATTTGTGCCTTTGTTGTTGTTTCCTGGGTGTTTTTTAATTGTAAATTTAGATTGGAAATATGCTTATTTAAATCATCAAAGTTGTTTTGGATTTCCTCATGTTTTGAGTCTATTATCATTTGTATTTGTCCTAACATTACATATATTTCCTTCTGGAAAGTATTTATCTTGCCTTGAAGTATTGCTTCTGGAGGCCCTGATTTTCCAGGCTACGTCCTTCAGGAGAAAATATTGAATGTGGCATCCTGTCATTTTTTGATACATATGTGATGTCCATGTTGTCTCCCCTCTTCAAATAATCTTTCATCAATGTTTTCATTCAAAAGACAATTTATCAGTCAGTCAAAATTACAGTTCAATATGTTAAGCCACCTTAACTCCTTCCTACAGATTCTCCTCTAAAACATTAGCCAAAAAGCCAAGATTTTTCTTTTCCATAAACAGTGTGCAGGTGTTTTTTTTCTTTCAACACTTTTTAATCTTATAGCTGGCTCTTCCTTTGTTCCTAGCTGTCTTCAAGGTTATTTGCAATTCAAAGGAACAACTTTTTCTTTGTTTCTAGCACTCTGTCAATTTCAGTGTCCTTATTGTTAGTGTTTATTCTCTGAGTCTCCACTAGATGTCAGCAGTATTTTCCTTTTTCAGTTTTTCAATCAAAAAGTTATTTTTGTTATATATTTTTATAGTTCCATCAAAAAAATTTAGGGTATAGTCTTGACAGTTTTTTAGTTCCTAAAATTGTCCACATGGAAGTATTTTAAATCAAATATGAATATATTTTTCCCTCCTTTAATATTAATTCGCCACTTCCATCTGTAAGGGAATTGGGATATAGTCCCTCCTTTCACTTTTGGAGGTTTTCTTGCATTGGGGATCTTTTCAAGGATTTAAATAGTAAATAGAAGAAAGAAGATCAGTATTCTCACCAATTCCAAGCACACTGTTCACCGATGTTTAGGTTCATGCTCAGCTTGGACTAGACACTGATCTTATGCTAGCCTTTTTCCTGTCAGGTTTGGAGGGCTTTTCCCAGATCAACGGGGCACCCCTCCTTCACAGTCACCTCTCTGGGGCAACTTTGGACCCATCTAGGGTCCCCCAAGCAGGAAGAAACTGGCCATGGGGAGTGGAGGTCCACTCTCATGCAGCCATGCACTGCGGGCACAAAAACCAGAAGCCCTCCCAACAATTCTTGCTTGCAGGCAAATGATATTTCTTGCAGATCTTTATTGCTACTTTGTCATGCTTTGTTTGTAGTCAATCTGGATGATCTTTCTGCAGCAGCTTACCAGGTAGTTCACTGTTTCTTCAGCTTCTTTGCATATGGGGCACTTCCTGCTGTACCAACTTCAGTGCATCTTCTTCATTCTCTTTTAGATATTCTTCCAAACCACTTTTTGTTCTTCAACCATCTGATATACTGCAGCATTCCCTGCCCACCTATTTGCTTTGGTAGATACAGTCTGTCAATGTTGCTGTGAGGATGAAGGGCATGATTCATTGTCATTATTTTTCTGGTCTTCCTATCCATTGCTTTTAGTTCTGCTTGAGTCCAGTCCACTATTCTAGCTATGTATCTAATGACTGGGATTACTCAGGTGTCGATTGCCTTGTCGGTATTTCCTCCTGTGAGTTTGAACTTTAAGATCTTCTTCATTCTCTTGATGTATTCACTTCTAATCTTTTTCTTGACTTCAGTGTGCTTGATGTTGTCAGCTTGAAGGATACCCAGGTATTTGTTGTAATTATCTTCATCCAGACTCTTAATGTTATTTTCATGGGGCATCTTGATTCCTTCAGTTTTCACTATTTTCCTTTGTTTGATAGTGAGTGTGGCACATTTGTCCAATCCAAACTCCATTGCAATATCTTGGCTATATTGGGTTGAACAGAGATTCTGTGTTAATTCTGATAAGACTGATTTTTTTGCCCTGGGTAAACCTTTGCAGTTCTTCCAATTCTGCTTCTGTGAATACTTTATTTTGTATTATAAATTGATGTTGATCTGCTAGCCTCTGTTCTGTTATTACTGATTCTGGATGTTGTTCTTTCCAGAACTGGTGCATTCATTTCAAATATCCTCTTCTTGTTGGACTTGATCTGTAATAACAGATCATTATTTCTTTTCTTTTTTTAAAAAAAATCACTGTATATTTGCAATGGATAAATACCTTTTCTTCCAATAGTTCTGCAGCTGCTGGCCCTGGTTGCTGAACCAACATTCCTGAGTCACGTAGCCCATTTTTCACTGGGCATCCAGGAATTCCAACATCTAGCACAGACCTTGTTAATCTGGGTGACATGTGGGCCAGTATGATTTTCTGAAATTTATGTCTCACCATATTTTTTAGGGAGAGACTCTATCTGATTCCTTTGATGAGATCTGTTCAGTATGGTTGAACCTCTGGCATAGCTCTCATCTTCCTCAGAGCACACAAGTCCCACTGGCATAGTGCTTCACTGGTGGATGATGATGATAATGATGATGATGATGATCATCATCATCATCTAGTATGCAAACGTGCATCTTATTAGACTGACACAGCTTATCCCAATCCTTTATTTTCTCATTTCCATTCTATTTATTCCCAGGTGCATCATAGGTAATACAGCTGATCAAAGTATAAAGCTGCCAAATGAAGTACTACAAATCCCCACTTTATTGCAGGTGATGTATAGTACATACACACAAAGCAGGAATTGCTATACCTTATTATCCAAATAAGAGTGTCAACTGCTAACATCAGATGTTCTTGCTTTGTCAACAGATGGAAATTTTTCCTCTATTTTTCCTCTATTGCTTTTAAAGTTAGTTGATGCTGGGAGTGGGAATGTGGATGAGAGTCCTGCTAGTCATAACAATAATAACTCAGCTGTGGGAACCCAAGGTCATTGGGCCCTGAATTGATAGAGTTTTGGTGGGCTGGAGAGCTGGGGAGAAAGCCTGTGCTTCAAGCTAATTGGGGAATGTGATATATGACTGTTTATTGGAGGAGGGAATTGTGCTTTGTTACATTGTACCCAGGGGAGGGGAATTTAATTTTTGGTTTCAACTACTGTATGTAGTGCCAATACTATGTTTCTCAAATAAAAGATTCTTTAAGGTAAACAATGCCTCAAAGTTCTTTTGAACACTTTCATCTGTTGGAACCATGACATTGAGCACTTGAAGTACGTCAAGAAGCTACAAGAATATAATTTGCTAGGGAGAGAGATATGATAAAAACAATTGTCTCTCAAAGAGGTAGACCACAACATAGTTCTTCTTTTGCCTCTTGCATTAGGACAGGAGGAAGTGAATTCTATTTGTAGAGATTCAAGAGAAAGATTAGGAAAAATTTCCTACTTGTAAGAGAAGTTGAGCAATATAGCGAATTGCCTAAGGAAATTGCAGAATCTCCTTCTGTGAAGGTTTCATGAAAGTGCAGGATAAACATCCGTTAGGGATGGCTTCAAGTGCCCAGCAAAATCATTAGTTCATTTCCAGTGAATCTTACTTAAAGCAATGTTTCTGAAATATTTGACCTCCAGGGAACACTTTCTACATCAATGTCTTTGCTGAGAAATGTCTGAGAATCCATCATGAATGGCTTACCTCAAAGGATTACACCAACCTTTTGCAAAGCATGCAGAGGAACATTTTTCAGCCTATATTACACTCATGTGGCTTATTTTCCAACACTCTTGAGATGAAAATAAGATGTGATTTATTCTTATCCAAAAGATTATTAGATAAACTATCTCCCATAAGAAATTGCTAAAGGTGCTCCTGCATCATATATAGTTAGACTCTGATTTAAATTTTAAGTATTTTTTCTAAATCTAAAATAAAACAAAATATGCAGCAAGGAACTGAAATGTGTGAAATTGTCAGCTGTGAATCAAATAATGTTTTAAGACTCATGTTCATTGATTTACATGTATGTTTACTAGAAAAAAATTGTCTTCTACTATCAGTGACATTTATTCCCACACAAGATTTATCTCTTCCACTAGAGGGGAGGATAAAGTTGATTTTTGAAGAATTGTAATTTAGCGAATATATTAGAAACCTTTTGATAAGTCAGAAGCACAGTAATGATCAGTTACAGGAGAAAGATAATAAATGTTTCCAGTTTCTAGAGCTACCAATCATTACTTCTCAGAGCATAAATAATAGCAGCTGGGAAAATATGAATCATCCAGTTTCAGTTATGGGACTGGTTCAACCTTTGCTGCTGTAACAAATGGCTTTTCCAATTAGAAAAATGGATATGACCATGTTGATTCTCTTGAATCTCTTAGCAACATTTCATCACACTCTTCATCACAGTATCCTTCTGTATTGGTTCTGTGATTTGGAGTTAGGAATATTATGCACTGGTTCTAATCTTGTAGGGTGAAATTCATAGAATAACATAAAGTAAGTCTCTTCACCCCAGATATTGCTATGTTACATATTTGTGGTAGGGTCCTGAGGGAAATGAACAAAGGATGCCAGGAAAATATAACAAGAGTATATTCTTTCAGGAGAGTCATCCAAGGCATAAACTTGGATAAACATTTCAACTGTCCAGATAAATAAGTATTACAAATATTTGCTGTAGAGCTAGGAATCTTTTTATCTAGCACTAGAGCAAAGTACCAATCTTATTTCATTCTTTGATAAAGTGACTAAATTAGTAGACCAGCAAAATGCATTTGACAAAGTAGGCCACAATTTACTGCTTGGTAAAGTACAAATAGATGGAATAGACAACATCACCACCAAATGGATTTGTAGGTGGCTGACAAACAATACTCAATGAGTAGTCCTCAATGGTACTACATCCACATGGAGAGAAGCAGTGGGGTACAACAAGGCTCTGACTTAGGCCCAGTACTCTTCAATATCTTCATTAATCTTCATTAATGACTTAGATGAGGGAATAAGAAGAGGAACTCATAAAATTTGCAGATGACACTAAACTGGCAGGAATAGCCAACACACCAGAAGACAAACTCAGGATTCTATTCTATTCTATTCTATTCTATTCTATTCTATTCTATTCTATTCTATTCTATTCTGTTCTGTTCTGTTCTGTTCTGTTCTGTTCTGTTCTGTTCTGTTCTGTTCTGTTCTGTTCTATTCTATTCTATTCTATTCTATTCTATTCTATTCTATTCTATTCTATTCTATTCTATTCTATTCTATTCTATTCTATTCTATATTCTATTCTATTCTATTCTATTCTATTCTATTCTATTCTATTCTATTCTATTCTATTCTATTCTATTCTATTCTATTTGTCTTAACAAGTAATGTTGGAGAATTTGGTATTTAAAAAAGTCAATCAACAAAGGACTTAAATGCAAGTGTGTCTTCCAGCTTCAACAGTGTTGTCGATGTTCTTAGAGACAGTTCATATTGTTGAAGGAAGCCATCTGGCCAGTGTTGTGATGCTTTAAATTCTTTTTTTTATTGAAAGGTTTTACAGTACATTTTTAAAAAACCCTTTCCCCCCTCCCCCCCAACTTCCCTCCACCTCCCCATAGAGCCCACCCTTCCCTCCCCCTCCCCCCCGACTTCCCAGAGCTGAATACAGGGTATTACCTCTAACAAACTTAAACTAGAATATGCTAACTATCTATGAATACACTTAAAATCCTAACGCACTTTAACTCCCATTGTTGTTGTTAGCTGCGAAGTCGTGTCCGACCCATCGCGACCCTATGGACAACATTCCTCCAGGCCTTCCTGTCCTCTACCATCTTCTGGAGTCCATTTAAGCTCACGCCTACTGCTTCAGTGACTCCATCCAGCCACCTCATTCTCTGTCGTCCCCTTCTTCTATTGCCCTCGATCTTTCCCAGCATTAGGCTCTTCTCCAGTGAGTCCTTCCTTCTCATTAGGTGGCCAAAGTACTTGAGTTTTAGCTTCAGGATCTGGCCTTCTAAAGAGCAGTCAGGATTGATCTCCTCTAGGACTGACCGGTTTGATCGCCTTGCAGTCCAAGGGACTCGCAGGAGTCTTCTCCAGCACCACAGTTAAAAGGCCTCAATTCTTTGGCGCTCAGCCTTTCTTATGGTCCAACTTTCACTGCCATACATTGCAACTGGGAAGACCATAGCCTTGACTATACGCACTTTTGTTGACAGGGTGATGTCTCTGCTTTTTAGTGTGCTGTCTAGATTTGCCATGGCTTTCCTCCCCAGGAGCAAGCGTCTTTTAATTTCTTGGCTACAGTCCCCATCTGCAGTGATCTTGGAGCCCAGGAAAATAAAATCTGTCACTACCTCCATTTCTTCCCCATCTATTTGCCAGGAATTGAGAGGGCCAGATGCCATGATCTTGGTTTTCTTAATGTTAAGTTTCAAGCCAAGTTTTGCACTCTCCTTCTTCACCTGCAACAAGAGGCTCTTTAGTTCTTCTTCACTTTCTGCCATTAGAGTGGTATCATCTGCGTATCTTAGGTTGTTGATATTTCTTCCGGCAATCTTAATTCCAGCTTTTGATTCATCTAGCCCTGCCTTTCTCATGATGTGCTCTGCATATAAGTTAAATAGGCAGGGCGACAGTATACAGCCTTGCCGGACTCCTTTCCCAATTTTGAACCAATCAGTGGTTCCGTGTCCAGTTCTTACTGTTGCTTCTTGGCCCGCATATAGGTTTCTCAAGAGACAAATAAGATGGTCTGGTACTCCCATCTCTTTAAGGACTTGCCACAGTTTGTTATGATCCACACAATCAAAGGCTTTAGCATAGTCAATGAAGCAGAAGTAGATGTTTTTCTGGAACTCCCTAGCTTTCTCCATGATCCAGCGTATGTTGGCAATTTGATCTCTAGTTCCTCTGCCTCTTCGAAATCCTGCCTGCACTTCTGGTAGTTCTCGATCCACATACTGCTGAAGTCTAGCTTGTAGGATTTTAAGCATGACTTTACTAGCATGAGAAATGAGTGCAATGGTGCGATAGTTTGAACATTCTTTGGCACTGCCTTTCTTTGGAATTGGAATGTAAACTGATCTTTTCCAATCCTGTGGCCATTGTTGAGTTTTCCAAATTTGCTGGCAAATTGAGTGTAGCACTTTTACTGCATTGTCTTTTAAGATTTTGAATAGCTCAGCTGGAATACTGTCACTTCCACTAGCTTTGTTGTTGCTCAGCTTTTCTAAGGCCCACTTCACTTCACATTCTAGGATGTCTGGCTCGAGGTCAGTGACCACCTCATTGTGATTATCAGGGACGTTAAGCTCATTCTTGTATAGTTCTTCTGTGTAATTTTGCCACCTCTTCTTAATCTCTTCTGCCTCTGTTAGGTCCCTGCCATTTTGGTCCTTTATCATGCCCATTTTTGCATTAAACGTTCCCTTCATTTCTCCAATTTTCTTGAAAAGATCTCTGGTCCTCCCTATTCTATTGTTTTCTTCTATTTCTTTGCACTGTTCATTTAAGAAGGCATTCTTATCTCTTCTAGCTATTCTCTGGAATTCTGCATTCAATTGGGTGTATCTTTCTTTTTCTCCCTTGCCTTTCGCTTCCCTCCTTTCCTCAGCTATTTGCAAAGCTTCCTCAGACAGCCATTTTGCTTTCTTGCATTTCTTTTTCTTTGGGATGGTTTTGGTTGCTACCTCTTCTACAATGTTGCGAACCTCTGTCCATAGTTCTTCAGGCACTCTGTCTATCAGATCTAATTCCTTAAATCTATTTGTCACCTCTACTGTATATTCAACAGGGATATGATTTAATTCATACCTGAGTGGCCTAGTGCTTTTCCCTACTTTCTTCAGTTTAAGCCTAAACTTTGCAAGGAGAAGCTCATGGTCTGAGCCACAGTCAGCTCCTGGTCTTGTTTTTACTGACTGTATAGAGCTTCTCCATCTTTGGCTGCAGAGCATATAGTCAATCTGATTTCTGTGTTGACCATCTGGTGATGTCCATGTGTAGAGCCGTCTCTTGGGTTGTTGGAAAAGAGTGTTTGCTATGACCATCGTATTCTCTTGACAGAATTCTATCAGCCTGTGCCCTGCTTCATTTTGCACTCCAAGGCCAAACTTGCCTGTTATTCCAGTTATCTTTTGGCTTCCTACTTTAGCATTCCAATCCCCCATGATGATAAGAACATCATTTTTTGGTGTTAGTTCTATAAGGTGCTGTAGTGCTTCATAGAACTGGTCAATTTCATCCTCTTCAGCACTGGTGGTTGGGGCATAGACTTGGACTACTGTGATATTGAATGGTTTGCCTTGGATTCGAACTGAGATCATTCTGTCATTTTGAGGATTGTATCCCAGTATTGCTTTTCCTACTCTTTTATTGACTATGAAGGCTACTCCATTTCTTCTGAAGGATTCTTGCCCACAGTAGTATACCTGATGGTCATCTGAATTAAATTCACCCATTCCTGTCCATTTTAGTTCGCTGATACCTAAGATGTCAATGTTCAGTCTTGTCATCTCTTGTTTGACCACGTCCAGTTTCCCTTGATTCATGGATCTTACATTCCAGGTTCCTATGGAGAAAAAATCTTTACAGCATCGGACTTTCCTTTCACCACCAGACACATCCACAGCTGAGCGTCCTTTCGGCTTTGGCCCAGTCGCTTCATTCTTTCTGGCGCTACTAGTACTAGCCCTCTGCTCTTCCCCAGTAGCATATTGGACGCCTTCCGACCTGAGGGGCTCATCTTCCAGCGTCATATCGTTTTGCCTTTTGGTACTGTCCATAGGGTTTTCATGGCAAAGATACTGGAGTGGGTTGGCATTTCCTCCTCCAGTGGATCACGTTTTGCCAGTACTCTCTGCTATGACCTGTCCGTCTTGGGTGGCCCTGCACGGCATAGCTCATAGCTTCATTGAATTACGCAAGCCCCTTCGCCACGACAAGGCAGTAATCCATGAAGGGGTTAACTCCCATTAGACATAACTAAATAAAAATACATCTTGTTAAACTCTAATACTCATTCATATGCTAAATGAAACTTTTTAGTCCCATATTTATTCTGAATGTAATCAATCCATCCTTCTCCATTCCAAAATGTATCTTTGTTGCGAGTAATCTTTCAAATATGCTGAAATTTTTGCCATTTCGGCTGGGTTTAAACTTTTAGAGTCCACTCTTCTATAGTAGGCAGGTCCTCCTTCTTCCAATATTGCAATACCAAAAGTCTTGCTGCCGTTATTAAATTCAACATCAATTTAATTTCTGTAATAATACCCAACAGAAATAACTGCAGAGAAAACCTTATCTTTTTCTTAAATATCTTCTGCATATTCCACCAAATTTTTATCCAAAAGAAGCTTTAACTTTTTTACAAGTCCACCATATATGATAGTACATTGCTTCGTCACAACCTCACCTCCAACATCTAGGCTGATAATTTGGATACATACATGCTAATTTTTTGGGATCTAAATGCCATCTATAAAACATTTTATAAAAGTTCTCTCTTAAATTTTGTGCCTGTGTAAATTTCACATTTCTGACCCAGATTTTCCCCCAAGTATCCATCATTATTGGCTCCTGAATATTCTGGGCCCATTTTATCATACAGTCTTTAACAAGTTCCATTTCTGAATCTATTTCTATCAATGCATTATATATCCTTCTTATATGCGCTTGACTTTGATCTCTAATTTGTTTTACCAAATTTTCGTCAGTTGTTGAAATACCAATTTTCCGATCTTCTTTCCATCTAGCTTGTATCTGCCCATACTGAAACCAAGTTTGTACTATCTTTTCTTCTTTTAAAATATTGAATGGCTATTCCTTTCCATTCTAAAAATTTCTTTATATGTAATCACATCATGTTTGAATCCCAAACTTATATTTTCTATCACATGTTTAGGTATTGCCCAAATTGGTATTTTATAATTTAACTTATATTGATATTTTTTTCCAGACTCGCAACAGGGCATACCTTAATATATGTGTCGTAAAAACATTATCCACCTTTCTATCATACAATAAATATGCATGCCAGCTATATAATAAATCATATCCCTCAATATTCAATATTCTTCCTTCTGTTGAATTAAACCAATTACTAATTATCGATAAAGTCGCAGCATCATAATATAATTTAAAATTGGGCATTTTACATATATATATTTCACATATATCTTGCATTATCTTAAGTCTTTTTCCTGCCCAAATAAATTTGTTAACACCTTTCTGCCATTCCTCCAAATTTGAATCTTTTTTAAGTATAGGTATCATTTGAAACAAAAATAAAAATTTTGGTAAAACATTCATTTTCACTGCTGCAATTCTTCCCAATAAAGACAATTGTAATTTTCTCCAACTGTCTAACTCTTTTTGTGTTTTTAACCATAACAATTAATAATTATTTTTATATAATTTCACATTTGAAGCTGTAATATATACCCCCAAATATTTAATCTTTTTAACTATTTTGAATCCCGTTAGTTTTTCTAGGAATTCCTTTTCTTCTATAGTCATAATTTTAGACAATATTTTAGTTTTTTGCCTATTTATCTTAAATCCAGAAACTTGTCCATATTGCAAAATTATCTCCATTAAATCTATAACTGATTGAGTCGGTTGACTTAACGTAATAAGCAAGTCGTCTGCAAACGCTCTTAATCTATAATCTTGATGTTTTATTTTAATTCCCTTTATTATTTTTTTGAATCACGTATCTTAATCAATAATATTTCCAATGTTAAAACAAACAGCAATGGTGACAGTGGACATCCCTGTCTTGTACCTTTTTCAATTTTGCAAGCTTCTGTTAAACTACCATTAATTATTATTTGAGCTGTTTGTTTCTGATAGATTGCCCTAATAGGTTGTAAAAACTTATCCCCAAACTCCGTCTTCTCTAATACTTTTAATAAAAATTGCCAATTCAATTGATCAAACGCCTTTTCGGCGTCCAAAAAAGTCAGCGCTGCGGGAACTTGATTATCTCTTTCCAAATATTCTATTAAATTTACAATACGTCTCACATTATATTTCATTTGTCTATCACTTCTGAATCCTGTTTGGTCACTATGAATCATTTGCTGCAAAACCTGCATTAATCTGTTTGCTAAAATTTTTGCAAATATCTTATAATCAATATTTAAAAGCGATATTGGTCTGTAATTTTTAGATTGAGTAAGGTCTTGATCTTCCTTTGGAATCAACATTATAAAAGCTGTTTTCCAGGATGGAGGCACTTCTCCTCCAGATTGAATTGTTCTAAATAACTCCTTTAAAGGTTCCACCATTTCTAATTGTAGGTTTTTATAATAAATAGCTGTCAAACCATGTGTTCCAGGTGCTTTACCCACTTTTAATTGTTTAATTGCTAAAATAATTTCTTCAGCTGTTATTAATTGATTCATCCCTTCCCTTTGCTCTTATGTAAGTATAGGAATATTCACTTCTTGTAAATATCTATCTATATCTAAACCTTGAATTGTATCCCTAGCATATAATTTTGAATAAAATTCTACAAAAACCTTTTTAATAATATTTTGCTGAAACACTTCTTTACCCTTATATACTATTTTGTCTATATTACATGATTTTTGTTTTTTCCTTAACAGATAAGCTAGCCACCTACCTGGCTTATTAGCATTGTAAAAGGTATTATGTTTAGCATATCGTAAAATAGTTGCCACTTGATCTGCCATCAGCATGTTAAACTGCCCTCTTAACAAATTAATTGCTTCTTTCACCCTCTTGTTAGATGGGTTCAAAATAAAATCCTTCTCTTTCATCTTTATTTCCTCCTCTAGCTCCTTACACTTATATTCCAATTTACGCCTATGTTTATTATTCAAATATATTAAAACTCCTCTAAGCTTTACTTCCATCCCAGATCATTTCAATTGGAGTACCCTTATGCATATTTATAGTAAAAAATTCTTTCATTTGTTTTTTACATTCTTCCACATTTTCCTCATATCTAAACAAATTTTCATTTAACCTCCAGGATCTCCTATTTCCCTTCCCCTGGTCCAATTCCATCCATACTGGACTGTGGTCTGATAAAGTTCTTGGACATATCTTAATCTTCTTAACCCTAGGAAAAAAATCATTAGCAGTTAGTACAAAATCAATTCTAGAAAAAGATTGATGTCTATCAGAAAAAAAGTAAAATCCCTTTCTTCCACGTTTCGTTCTCTCCAGACATCTCTCAGTTCCAAATCATCTTTCATATCAAAAAAAGATTTAGGCAATCTAGCATGATTTGGAGTACTTTTAAAAGATCCTTTTTTATCTTTTTGTGTATCCAACACTCCATTCCAGTCTCCCATTAAAATACATGATTTATAATCCCATTGAATTATTTTATTATGAAGAAGTTTGTAAAATTCTCCTTGCTGTTGATTGGGTGCATACATTCCAATTAAAAGTATTTTCTTCCCTTCTATTAAAAGTTCAATTATAATATATCTTCCTTGTTTATCTGCTTCAATTAGGTTAGCTGTTAAGTCCTTCTTCACATAAATAACTACTCCGTTTTTCTTGTCTGGAGCAGATGCAGTAAATTGTATACCCAATCTGGAATTTATCAAATATTTTTGATCTGATACACAAATATGTGTTTCCTGCAAACATATAACATCATTTTTAAATTGTTTTAGATACTGAAATATTTTCTTTCTCTTTTGCAGAGAGTTTAGGCCATTAATATTCCATGTTAGAAACTTTGTCACCATCTTTTGTGACTTGAAGCTTTCAGAGCGTATCTTGCAGATACATAAGCACCTGTCTCTTTGGTCTCACTCCTCCCAGTGCTTCATTATTAGTGGATTCTTGAGCTGTGATTATAGGATACTGTTTCTGTTGTTCTTGTTGTTGTTCCTTTCGTCTGGTTGCAGCCCATGTCATTCTTTGACCCCTTGGTTCTTCTAATGGTGCCAGGGGTTGCACAGTTTCCAGAGTTTGCTGTACATCTTTTACAATCAGCGAGGTGATTTCTTCACCTTGCTGTATACCTTCCATTTGTGCCTGTTGCGCTCCTTCTTCCTTTCCACTTTTGAATTCTGGGGGTGGCGATGAACCTGCTTTCAGTACATTACAATAAAAATCTCATGCCTTCAGAACTGTATTAAGATGATATCTTGTACCTGCATAATTTACCACTATCCCAGTTGGTATTTCCCATCTGAACTGGAGCTGTCATTTTTTAAATTCATCTGCCAAGAAAACAAACTCATTCCTTTTTCTTAAAATTCTTGGTGGAATTTCTTTCAAAATTAAGACTTCTTGATCAGCCACTTTAAATCTGTTATGATAAAAGGCTTGAATAATCGTATTTCTGATCATTCTTTTGTAAAATAAGCAACCACATCTCTTGGTAAATTTCTTTGTCTAGCAATCCAGGAGTTGACACGAAATATTTTATCTATTTCCATTATAAAATCTTCAACTCGCCATCCCAATATAGGCACCACAGCCTTTGCAAATATATCTTCCAGGTTTTCTTGTGGGTTTTCTTTCAAACCTCTTATCCTCAAAGCAAACTCCATGTCTCTATATTGTATCATTACCACCTTATCCATTTTATCAATCTTATCCATTTTATTCTCAGCTTCACACATTTTAGCTTCCGGTATCAAATTACTTTTGTTAACTTCCTCCACGCGTTCATCCAAACACTCAATACAAACTGCCAACCCCTGAAATGCCAATAAAATATCCTTATTTCCTTATTTTTCTCATTAATGAGCTCCACCATTTGCTCAGATTGAAGTTTTAAAGCCTCTTGTAAGTCTTTTAATGTTAATGTTGGTGGGGGTGCTGTGGTGGATGCCATCAAGGTCTGAAGTGCAGATTGTTATTGAACTGGTAATGTCCCCGCGCTTCTGGAAACGGGAGCTCTAGGCAGTTTAGAAACCATTTTAACACCCATTAACTTTCGTTTCTCACTTTCACTTTTCCACCCAATCCTTATATGAAAGTCGCAATTTAGCTTAGAAACCCAAGTTGAAACTTGTTACTTCCCTTTTAAATTCCCAAATCTTTTAAATCTCTTTTATACCAGCTTCAAATGTTTTTTTTTAAAAAGTCTTTTACAACTTTTAGAGACCCACTTTCTGTCTTCCTCCTTGGTCTTCCCGTTTTCTTTAAAAAATCATTCCGGCACCATCTTTATAGGAGGAGAGATGTTACCTCCTGTTGATAGAGCACGCAATCTGGGCATCCTCCTAGATTCACGACTCAGTTTTGAAGATCATATTGGAGTCGTAGCTAGGGGGGCATTTGCCCAGATTCACCTAATATACCAATTGCGCCCCTTTCTGGACTGAGATGCCCTACGTACAGTCACCCACGCACTCGTTACCTCCTGTATAGACTACTGCAATGCTCTTTACATGGGGCTGCCCTTGAAAACCACCCAGAGGCTTCAGCTGGTGCAGAATGTGGCTGCACGGGTAGTGATGGGAGCTCCCCGATACTCCCATATAACACCTCTGCTCCATGAGCTGCATTGGTTACCGGTTGCCCTCCGGGTGAGATTTAAGGTGCTGGTACTTACCTTTAAAGCCCTACATGGCTTAGGCCTGGGATACTTGCAGGACCATCTGCTACCAGGAATGAATTCCCATCGCCCAGTACGCTCACACAGAGAAGGCCTCCTCAGGGTACCCTCGGCTAGACAATGTCAGCTGGTGAACCCCAGGGGAAGGGACTTCTCTGTGGAAGCGCCAGTCCTATGGAATCAGCTCCCCCCTGAGCTTCAGATGGCCCAAGATCTCCAGTCCTTTCGCCGCGGCCTCAAAACACTCCTTTTCCACCTGGCTGACCTGGACTGACAGGCATTTTAATTATGTTTACAATTTTTAATTTATTTTTAATTTTTAATTTTAATTTATTGCACAGATGACTTTAATTTTAATTTTATCTTAATTTCTGTACTTATTATATGTTATTGTTGTTAGCCGCCCTGAGTCCTTCGGGAGATAGGGCGGGATATAAGTCCCATTAATAAATAATAAATAAATAAATAAATAAAATCTTCCTCCCTTTCTTTTAAATTAAACTTTGGAGAAGAAAAATAAGTAGCACCCCAGAGTTAAAGATCACGTACTTGCTATTTCAAAATTCTCCTGCTCAGCTCTGCCTGCATCCAAGTAATCCAAAGTTCAATATTGAATGCAGGGATGGTTGCAGCCTCCTGCTCTGTTCTAAAGCCTTAAAACAGAGGAGTCCCCCAGTCCGGAGTTAAATTCAGGCTCCAAGGGACCTCTCACCCTTCGGCCCCCAGATTAATCATTCTGGGGGTCTAGGGGAGCTCTACTTCTACCTGAATTCTCACCCTCCCCTATTCTCCCGAGGGGGGGTTCCCAAACCATGAAACAGCAGATTGTCACTGTTTTCATGATTTAAATGGAATCAACGGGGCTGATGGTCGGAATGACCGCCATCGACTGAGCCTTGCCACCCGGAAGTCCACTTTAAATTCTTCTGGGGATATGGGCAAATGCATGAATATCAGCCCTGCACACAACCAAAGCCTTTGCTTTTCTGTCAGCAATCCATTCACAGATGTTTTTTCCCAGTTCTGGAAATAATGGCTGCTGACCTGATCCACACTTGTGCTTCTTGACATTTCCCTTGTCTACTTGTTGACTGAGGCTATGGTACTCTGCTCACCATTTTCAGACCATACAGAGATCCAACTACTTCTCTTCGCAGAAAGCCATAAGATTCTTGCCCAGACAGTTCTCCATGATTCCTTTCTTGACAGAATAGCTCTTTCTTTTTGCACTCATCATGTCTAGGGTCAAAATACTGGTATTATTCCCATTAAATTAAAAACCATTAAATCAGGGGTGTTAAACTTGATTTCATTGAGGGTTAGGGTTGGGCATTGTGGGTTAGGGTTGGGCATTGTGAGTTAGGGTTAGGGTTGGGGTGGGCTTTGGGATTAGGGTTGGGGTTAGAGTTAGGGCTGCCCTGGGGGAGTGGGGGTTAGGGTTAGGCATGGGAAGCCTGGCTGCGGGACACCTGCAGCATGGTAAGTGGAATGCGTGGAGCAGATTCCCCTCACCTGCCAAGCGGCAGCGTCACCATCATGTCACAAGCAGCCAAATGTGGCTATAGGACAAGTAGGGTGGTGTGGGAAGCCTGGCTGCCTGCGGCATGGTACCAGTAAATCGGGTGTGGGGGGAAGATCCATCCCCCCTGCCTACATGCCAAGTCTTTTGTTAGCAGCACTGGCATGATACACCATGCGGCATTCTGCCGCGTGAGGCCTACCATTAAAGTGGCTGGCTGCAGAACAACTGGGGCAGCGTGGGAAGCCTGGCTGCCTGCAGCACAGTACCAGTAAGCAGGGCACGTGGGGCAGATCCATCCCACCTGCCCTCATGCCAAGCCTCTTGTTAGTAGTACTGGCATGATATACCATGTGGCATCCTGCTGTGCAAGGCCTACTGTTAAAGTGGCTGGCTGCAGAACAACTGGGGCAGAGTGGGAAGCCTGGCTGCCTGTGGCATGATACTGGTAAGCAGGGTGCATGGGGCAGATCCATCCCCCCCAGATGCCAAGCCTTGTGGCAGTGGCACTGGCAGCCCCCCCCCAACAGAATGGGCAGGCAGCCAGCTGGGCAGGCTCTTAAGTAGGGCTTATTTTGGGGATAGGGCTTATATTAGGCTCAACCCCAAAAATCAAGCTAGGTCTTATTTTCAGGGTATGTCTTATTTTGGGGGGAACACGGTACTTCAAACATAGTGTCTTATTTTGTCCTTAGCTTTTTTATAACCTCCCAGTAGCTTTTGATATTATAAATTGTGGTACGCTTCTGGATAGAATGTGGAGAGTGAGAGCCATGATGTTATAGTGGTTCTCTTTCTTTCTCCATTATCAGGAAATCAGAGGGTCATCCCAAAACATTAGTTTCAGACAAAGCCTCCAAGACTGCAAAATCTCAGGCAGCTCCCAAGAGAAATGCTGCCAACTTCTTGCTGATCAAGAGCATTTTGCAGTTGTGACTGAGGGACACAAAGCATGTCCTTCAGAAACTTAGTATGAACAGCTTCTAAAGTAGTTGGCTATGTTGTGATTCATTGATAATTTTGTCCGATACAAATTTATATAGACATACATTGTATTGCATAATGCAATATAGGTGGCCATATTCCTTTCATTGGCATTCTAGATTACTGCTCATCTGAATATTTTAATAGAACTTCCCTTGTGGAGGATTAGCTTTTTGCTTTGGTAGCAAATCAGTTAATACCGCCCTGAGTCCTACGGGAAAGGGCAGTATATAAATTAAATAAAATTCAAATTCAAATTCAAATATGAACTGTCATTTTCCCAGCAATTAGACACACAGGTTTATCAAAACAACCCACACTCACATTAGCCACTATCAAAGCAAGAGGTGCTTACTGAAATAGACACTTCTGTGAGGAAATACTATACATGTATATTCATTCCATTTCTTACAGACCCATAACTGAATGAGAGATTATGGAGGTACAAAGGCACTGAGTCAGTTTTAGATTGATATAATCCTTGTAGGCAGAAGGCTCCACAGACTATCAACAGGCTGATAAATAATTGAAGTTGGAACTAGCCTAAAACAGATGCAGCCTTTTCAACTGTAATAGCAATGGCAAGGATTTGTAATAAGAATGGTACATCTCTAAAGGACTGCTACTTGCTTTTTTTGACAGCTGGGGGTGGAAGATAGATTGCTAGATGGTTGTGAAATTATATTCCCTAATCAGAGTGGAGGGCTTTATTAGTCTTAAAATTGCTTGTTCAATAGCCATTTTCTTTTTCTTTTACAAAAAGCATCTATAATAAAATGAATTTGTTTATTAAATAACTCTTTAATTAGAGCTCATTTTTAAACATACCATGTTCCTAACATTTTCCCCTTGAAATTACTTAGATGAAAGCATTTGTTGGTTATAACTTTATTGACATTAGTAGCCAAAGCAGTTGTGCCAGTGTTGTTGAATATGTTGCTGTTTGAAACAATCTCTTCCCTTCCTCTGAGAAAAATAATAATTTATTCCTGTAAAATGTCATGTCCAAACACATAGCTCTCACTGTACAACTAAACTTACTTGAGAAATTCTGAAGTATTTAAAAATAAGATGAATCTTATAAAACTATAACAAGGGTATAATTTGCCATGTTATTTAATTTAATCTAATGTCTTAGATTTTCAAAAGTAAATAATGTTTAAGACTATGAAAATGGAGGCAAAACTTGCAGAGTTCAAATCTCAGAAGTCAAAGATGATGTCTGGCCTTCCTCCAGGTCAGAGTGGGTGAAGTTTCAATATTGTGCATAAGATCTGTGTTATGTATGGAGGCACCTGCATAGCAACAGCCACCAGGGGTCGTTGGCCTTAACGGTTTTGGCGGGAAACCCAGTTCGGCGGGAAAACTAGGGCCAACCCCATTGGCTGTCCGCTTACCTGGCTAGGTATTTAAGGAGGCCAGGTAACCCTCATCCCTCAGTTTGCTACCCCCCATCCAATAAAGAGCTGAACTCACACACCGGCTGGCGTCTCTTCCGTGCGTCGGACCCACTACACAACAGTGGCGACGAAGGTGGGATCGCTGCCGACAAGGATCTGAAGTCACCGGGGAGCGCTCCGTGAGCTGAAGGGAAAGGCATTTTCCTTCCTTCTCCCCCCCCCACAACCAGCCGACCGGACCAAGCCGGGCACCGCATCCGCAACCGAGACCGCACACCGCACCGTGACCGAGACCACACCAGCACCGTGATGGCAAGGGCCGGACAACCCCGTGAATTTGACACCTGCCGCCCCGAGACATGGGCCCGTTACCTGGCTCACGCCGAACTGTACATGCGGTTCAATCAGATCTCGGAGGACGGCACGAAGGCAGCCGCCCTGCTCTGTATTCGGGGACCAGCGCTCCTGGAAATCGCTGCGAACCTGTTTGCCCAGGAGGCCATCAACACTGTCACGTACTGGGACCTCGTGGCCCGACTCAACGCCCATTTCAAGCCCCGGCGCTCCAAAGTGGCCACGCGGTCACAATTCGAGAAGAGGGACCAGTGCCCCGACGAGACCGGTGCCGAGTTCCTCACCACCCTCCGAGAAGCCGCCATTGCCTGCAGGTTCTCGAGCTTGGAGGAGCGGCTGCGGGACCGGATGATTTGCGGCCTACACAACAGGTGGCTGCAAGAGCGCCTGTTCGAGAGAGAGGAGGTTTCGCTCCAGGAAGCCGAGGACGCCATCCTAGCCCATGAAGTGGCCTGCGGGGCCATCCAAGCATGCCAGGAAACCCGGACCGGCAGCTAGGTGGCCAGCATCCACCGGCAATTTGCCACGGAGGAGGACGACCAGAGCATCGACCTCCTCCAGCAGAAGACGTCAACCCGTGACCAGCGAGCCAGACACCCAGACAAGCCCAGACCTCCCAGCAACGCCGCTAACCCTCAGAAGTGTGCAGGGTGTGGTGGGAACCACGTGCTCAGCCTCTGTAAGTTCCGGTCCGCCACGTGTCGGGCCTGCAAGAAAACAGGCCACATAGCTGCGGTCTGTCGTAGTCGCCGACCCTGAGAGGAGATCCATGAGCTGCAACTGGAGGAATCACCGTTCGAAGGTACTGGGGCCCCGACCAAAACACGAATTGGCTATGTTGAGAGCCGGCTGGTCATTAACCACACGGGTAGCCGCCGGCTGCTCAAACCCAAAATTAGACTAACAATCCGCTTGCAAGGCATCCCTTGCAGCATGGAGCTTGACTCCAGATCAGCGGTCTCGATCATTTCGGATGAGACCCTTAACTACATAAATAGCTGGAGCAAGCAGCAGATCAAATTACGGGCCGTGGCGAGTCCCCTTCACGCTCAAACAAAAAATAAAGCACGAATTAGATAAGCTGGTGGCCCAGGGAATCTTAGATCCCGTAGATGGGGGGGAGTGGGAAACCCATATCGTTACCCCCCTTAAATCCAACGGGGAAAGAAGGATATGTGCCGACTACAAGTGCTTGGTGAACCGCGCCCTGAACCCGCATGCTTACCCAGTCCCCACGGTCAGCCACATTCTTGTTTCCCACCAAGGCGGTGCCATCTTTGCAAGGCTCGATCTTGCGCAGGCGTACCAGTAACTCACGGTTACTAGGGCAACAGCTGACATTCAAACCATAGTAACACACAGGGGGGCGTTCCGGGTAAATAGGCTGCAGTTTGGAGTTAGCGTTGATCCTGGCATTTTCCAGGAAGTTATGGAAAAGACACTCAAGGGCATTCCGGGAGTCTGCCTCTATTTCGATGACATCCTGATTGCAGGAGCGTCAGCAGAGGAACTAGCAGGTAGGCTCAGGGAGGAACTGTCCAGGCTACGCACAGCTGGACTCAAACTCAAGAGGGAGAAATGCAGCATAGGTGTTCCCTCCACAGAGTTCTTGGGGTTCAGAGTAGATGCCAGGGGAATCCACCCCACAGAGTCCAAGGTGAGGGCCATCAAACTAGCACCCACACCCAAGAACAAGGCAGAGCTACAGGCATTCCTGGGCCTGTTGAATTTCTACCATGCATTCCTCTCACACAAGGCAGCCATTGCAGAGCCACTCCACAGGCTGCTAGACAAGCAGGCAGCATGGGTCTGGACCGCCGCCCACAACCATAGCTTCAGGGCCTTGAAAGCACTACTGTCGGATAAGTCCACAGTAACCCATTTCATCGAGTCCAAGCTGATTTGCATCGCATGCGATGCATCCCCCTACGGTGTGGGCGCAGTACTCAGTCACCTTGAGCCCAATGGGCCGCAAGTTCCCATAGCCTATTATTCCAGGACACTGTCTGGAGCAGAAAGAAACTATGCCCAAATCGACAGAGAAGCCCTGGCAATCGTGGCAGGAATCAAAAAATTCCACGATTATCTATATGGCAGGGAGTTCACTGTCTTCACGGACCACAAACCACTCCTGGGCCTGTTCACAACGGACAGGCAGACTCCACAAATCCTGTCCCCCAGAATGCTCCGGTGGTCCATCATCCTTGCAGCCTACAATTGCAAGCTGGTGCATAAGCCAGGGAAGGAGATGGGCCACGCAGACGGTCTAAGTAGGCTACCCATAGACACCTCTGATCCAGACCCGGCCCCAGCCACACAGATCCTAGCACTGCAGGAGCTACCAGAGTGCCCAGTTCATGCCAAGGACATTGCCAGCCACACAGCCACAGACAACATCATGAGCAGGGTACACTCATGGGATTGCACAGGGTGGCAGGACAAGTCCCCGGGGCCTGAGTTCCAGGCCTATTTCACCAGGCGCAATGAGATCTCCATGCACAGGGGCTGCCTCCTCTGGGGGAGCAGGGTCATCATTCCCACCACAGTACGGGACAGGGTATTGGACTCCTTACACGAGGGACACCCGGGGGTGGTTAGAATGAAGGCTCTGGCCAGAAGCTACCTCTGGTGGCTAGGGCTGGACAAGGACATTGAGGAACAGGTCAAGGCCTGTTACACGTGCCAGAGATCCAGGCTGGAAATGCCACACGCACCCGTGCACAGGTGGGAGGCCACACACACACCCTGGTCCCGCATCCACATTGACTATGCGGGGCCATTCCAGGGTCAACTATTCTTAGTAGTGGTGGACAGCCACTCCAAGTGGTTGGAGGTAGTCCCAGTGCCCAACATGACCTCGGGGAGGACGATCCAGGTGCTCAGAGCTCTCTTTGCCACACACGGCCTCCCCGACGTAATTGTGTCTGACAACAGGCGCATCATTAGCGGGGACTGGCACCACAGACTGGCGAAATTCCTACTCGCCCAGCACACTACACCATGCGTTGCTACCGGGAAGAGCCCAGCAGAACTGCGATGGGGATGGCGTCTCATCACCAAGCTGGACCATTTACACCCAGACTGGGTAGCAGCCGAGACGGTCAGGCCACCACCACCACCACCACCACCATCATCATCATCATCATCATCATCATCGCCATCACCACCATCACACAGAGTTCTCAACGTGGGGGACCTTGTCTGGGCAAGAAACTACGGGGCAGGGCATCCATGGGTTCCAGGGACAGTGATTGAGATAACTGGACCCCTCTCCTACATCGTGGGGGTGGAGGGGGACAGACACATAAGGCGACACATCAACCAGCTCAGAGGAAGGGTCCCTGAGCGCACCACACATGCCCAACTGGAGAGCCACACCCCAGGAGAGGCCAGCCCAACCGGAAACAACACAGAGCAGGAACCAGAGGAGGGTGGCCTCCTGAACCCAGCTCTGTTCAACCCAGCACAGAGGCCCCAGCAACCAGCTGTCCAAGCCCAGGGCCAGGCCACACCCAGACGGTCCACCCGGCCCCACAGGACATCTGCCTACCTGTCGGACTATGTGCGCAAATAACCCCTACACAGTTGCATTGTTTTTTATTATTATTGACACACAGTGTATATAGTTATAGTTAGTTGCAAGTTGTTTCATTGTTATGTGGTTCCTCTCTAAGGGGGGAGGGGTGATGTATGCAGGCACCTGCATAGCAACAGCCCCCAGGGGGCATTGGCCTGAACGGTTTTGGCGGGAAACCCAGTTCGGCGGGAAACCTAGGGCCAACCCCATTGGCTGTCCGCTTACCTGGCTAGGTATTTAAGGAAGCCAGGTAACCCTCATCCCTCAGTTCGCTACCCCCCATCCAATAAAGAGCTGAACTCACACACCGGGTGGCATCTCTTCCTTGCGTCGGACCCACTACACAACAATCTGAGTATTCCCTTAAGCTTTTTATTCCCTTTTTATGCTTTTCTTATTTTAGAATCTTGGTTATCATTCCACAAAATTTCTATTTCTAGTTTGTTATTTTTATAGAATACCAATGGGTTCAAAGTAAGGAGCATGCAAAAACGTTAATGAAATATTTTATTTGTTTTTGACATTTCTAAACTGCTTTTCATAATAAAAAATAAATAAACCCAAAATGGGAAAATAAAGAATAGAAGAAATTACAATAGAAAGAATTTTGTATTTTTAACAATTATTTACAATAGCAGCCTTCAAAATATAAAACATAACTTGCCAATCTTCATAAACATCACAAAACAGAAATTGCAGAGCACAAATTAACTTGTCTCAAGACCAAACGTTTATAAGGCTGATTGCTTAATGCACCCAAACTAGGAGATAGTTCCATACACAGGATACATTAAGCTGAGGATAACCCAGAAAGTGCTCTAGTTAAATATCCAGATCCTTGGAATGCAGCTTTTTATGTCATCACTCTCATTGACAGTTTAATTGGATATAATCTGATGATTGATATTCCTTCTTAAACATGTCCCTCTGGTGAATATTTTGCATTATTTCTAGAATCATACAATCATAAAGCTGGAAGGGACCTTGGAGGTCTTCTAGTCCAATTCCCTGCTCAAATGGTTATTCAGTATATTCTTACAGGCCTGCAGTGATGGAGCATCCAACAACTCTGGGAGGCAATCTATGCCACTGATTAATTGTTGTCATTGTCAGGAAATTTCTCCTTAATTCTAGGTTGGCTCTCTTTAACAAGCTTCCACCTATTACTTGTTGTCCTGCTCTCAAGGTGTTTTGGAGAATAAGTCAACCCCTCTTCTCTGTTGCAGCCCCTCAAGTATTGGAAGGCAGCTATCATGTCATTCCCTAATCCTTATCTTCAATAGGCTAGATATATCTAGTTTCCTTAACCACTCATCATACAGTTTAGCCCCAGACTCCTTATCATCTTTGTTGTTCTTCTCTGCAGTCTTTCTAAGACCTCAGCATCTTTTCGATATTGTGGTCATCAGAAGTGGACATAGTGTTCCAAGTACGGCCTCACCAGTGCAGTATAAAGTGGTTCTATCATTTCTCATAATATTGATGTTAACCTTCTGTTGATGCAGTCCAGGATTGCATTGGCTTTTTTGACAGTTGCAGCACACTGCTGGGTCATATTTCAGTAGTGACTCAGTAGTACATCAAGATCCCTCTCACAGATACTACTGTTAAGCCAGGTGCCACCTATACTATACTTGTGCATTTGTTTTTCCTGATTAAATGCAGGATCTTAAGATCCTAAGTAAGATTTCTCATCATTGAACTGCATCTTCTTGGATAGGCCTAATGATCAAGTCTGTCAAGATCCTTCTATATCTTGAGTCTATCCTCCAAATCTAGCATTTCCCCCCAGCTTGGTGTCATCTATAAATTTGATGAGTTTTATCACTTCATCTAGATCAGGGGTGTCAAACTGATGGCCCACGGCCCAGATGCATTATGCTCAGGTGATGCCCACCCGAACTCTGCAAAGGCAAAAATGTCACAATATGTCATGATACATGACGCAATCGGGTTTGACACCCATGATCATTTATAAAGATACTGATAGATATTGGGCCCAAGGCAGAACCTGGGGTACACCATTATATGCTTCCCTCTATGTAAACATAGTTCCATTGAGGGCTACACACTGGGTGTGGTTGGTCAGGCAATTGTGAATCAATCTGGTGATAGTGCTGTCTATCCCACATTGTTCTATCTTATTAAGGAGAAGGCTGTGATCTACTTTATCATATGCCTAACTGAATTCCCAATATACTATTACACAGTATTTATCACATCCACTAATTTAGTCACTTTATCAAAAAAGACAATAAGGTGTGTCTGGCGTGATCTGCTTTTAACAAACTCATACTTTCTTTTAGTAATTCCCTTGTTTGTTTCTAGGTGCTCACAAATCTGTTAGTCAGTTATCTTTTCAAGGGTTTTCCCAGACACTGATGTTGGCTGGTTGCCTATAGTCTCCTGGATACATTTTTTCCCCTTTTTGTAGATAGGTACCACATCCTTTTTTTTCCAGTCTTTGGGTAATTCTCTTGGGCTAGAGGAGCTTTGAAAGATACGTTCAGTGATTCCAAGTTCACATCTACCAGCTACTTCAGAATCCTTGATGTAATCCATCTGGTCCAGGTGATTTATACTAGTCCAGGGTGTATAGGTATTCTCTTACTAATTCCTTGCTTATTTTGACTTGCATACCTGTTCTATTTCTCTTTGTTCTGCTTTCAATAGGCTGGACTGTTTCTTCCTTTTGTGTAAAGACAGATGCAAAGAAGGAATTAAACAGTTTTTTCTTCTCCCTGCTGCCTGTCACCTCCTTCCACCTGCTCCCATGAATAGATTTATCATTTCCTTGACTTTCCTCTTATTATTAACCTACTGTAAGAAAGGAGGGAGGTTTTTGTTGTTGTTTTTTGATATTATTTGCCAGTCTTAGCTCATTCTGGACCTTAGCTTTCCTCTTTGCAAATTCAGGCTATTTTCTAGTATTCTTTTTAGTTATGTGACCTTCTTTCCATTTTTTAATGCTTGTCCTTTTTGTCAGAGCTCTTTCTGCAAACATGCTGGTTTCATCTGGAGTCTCTTGTTTTTCTCTGTGGTATTGTTTTTGCTTGGGCCTTTATTATTTCATTTTTCAGAGTTTCCCAAACTTCTTGAATTGTTTTTCTTTTTAGGATTTCCATCCATGAAATCCTTCCTAATCTCTATCTGCATTTGTTGAAATCAGCTCTTTTAAAGTCTAAAATAGTAATCTGATTTTGTTCATTTACCTAAGTTTGCATTATGTTGAATTCTAGTATGACATAGTCACTCTTCTCAAAGAGGATGTTAAAGTTCCTATAACTTTTACTCCATGTACCCTTTCATCCTTCTTACTAAGGATTACTATAGCTGTGCCTATAATTCTGAAGATATATGTAACAATTCCCAATACAAAGTTAAGAAATCCCACCTCTAAAGCTATGCAAGCAATTACATTCTCCAATATATCTTCTTGGTGGGCTTTTCATGAAATGCCCAGCCAGCAGTCTTGGGAGCAGCTGATGACCTTGCTTCCCATGGGACAAAGATTATTTTGACTAGCGAAGCACCTTGCAATCCCCCCTTCCCTTTTCTATGTGTCAACTGAAAATGAATATGGAAAATGGCCACAGCTATGCTCATTTTCAAAGATGATATTAAACTTCCCACCCCAGAAACTATACAATCAACTACGTTTCCCAATAGAATAGTTTGGCGGGCTTTCTAACATTAGGCTCAAACCCCAGCCTAATGAACAGAAATGACCTTGGTTCCCATAGGACAGAGAATTGTTTAGACTAGCATAAAACTCCCCATTCCTCCCCCCCATTCTTGTGGCAACCAAAAATGAGCAAGATGGCTTCAGCCAGGTTCACTGCAGAGTTGATAACACCAGTGTAATGTGGCTTTTTATGTGTGCACCAGACCATCTGAAAAGTACTATCTGTTTTGAAAGTGCTTCTTGCTCCTCTGGTTGAGGGACACAAAACATGTGTCAGAGAAATTGGACTGATTATGTACCATCAAGTCAGTGTCAACTCCTATTGACCACATAAACAGATATTTTCCATAATGGTATGTTCCTAAGGTGGGCTTTCATATCTTCCAACAGTGCACCCATTGCCACCATAATTGAGTTATCCACCTTGCTGCTGGTCATCCTCCTCTCCTTCCTCCCACTTTTCCCAGGATTAAACTCTATTCAAAGAAATAGATCTTTGCATAATGTTTATGGAAAGTCTCAATGATCTAGCTCCGTGGTGGCGAACCTATGGCACATGTGCCACAGGTGGCATGCAGAGTCCTCTCTGTGGGCATGCATGCCATCACCCCAGTCCTAGGCCTTCAGCTGGGTTTTATAAAACCTTTTCATTTTTGGCCTCTGCTGCCGTCTGCAAAAAAAAAAGGTTCAATCAATCAATTTCAACTTCTCACGGGGAAAAAAATCTTGCAAAGTTGGAATTGATTGATTGAACTTTTTAGGCCCCCCTAGTCTGCCACTACCACTGCAGCTATACCCACCCAATGGGCCATGCCCACCCAATGGGCCATGCCCATCCAATGGGCCATGCCCACCCAGCACCCAACAATATATAAGTATGTTTTGGGCTGCAGTTTGGGCACTTGGTATCTAAAAGTTTCACCATCACTGCTCTAAACCTTTCACTTTTTCTTCAGATAATCTAACCAGTTTACACTTACTGCAGGTATAATCTATGCAGTCCTCAATAGACAGGAATACAAATGTGTAACAATGTTGTTAGTCCCTTCCCCATGACTTTGTTATTCTTCATGCAAAAATCAATACTATAGTCTTTGTCTTGTGGCAAAAGATAATTCAACAATTCTCAAAAAAGACCCTAGACAATCAGACTTTTAATATAATTTTTTCAATGCTAAGAATATCTTCCAATTCTGTAGCCTTCCTCTTGCAGCAGGATTTAAATCATCTGCTTGTAATTCTCAAAGAAGCCTTCTGATAAAATTTAGTCTTCAGTATCATTCTCCATACTGGTTCTGAAGAACATTTATCTTGGTCCTTTTTCCTTGTATCTGCATTTTCCCAGTACTTTTTATTTGCTGGTCAGGATTTTTTTTCTTTAAGATGATGAAATGGAAGAAAATATCTTGATAAGGCCAAAAATGGTTAAGTTTGGAAAAAGCAAGACTTTTATAATGATTTTCTTTACAGGCTGTACTGAAGGATTACTGCCCTCTGATATTTCGCAGAAACAACAGTGAGAGTTTAGCTCATAACCAAAGATTCTTGAGAACTGTGGTATCTATCACAATGTAGGTTGGTCTCTGGCCCACAGATTTTATTTGGCTGCTTTGTAAAGACTTGCTGTATAAAGCAACAGTTCTTGTTTATTCCTCATGGCAAAGGAAGACAGAAGAAGATGCAGTGATGGATTTTTTTGTAACTTTGAAAAGTAATAGAGTATTTCTTATTTGCTTGAAACATTTTTCATTCTAAAAAAGGGATCATTTCTTGAAACTTGCCTAACATAGCCCAACATAGCTGTCACAAGCTTGACATTCCTCAAACCTCAAAGTTAGTTTGAAAAATATTTATGAAAGTCTACATACAAAGGCAAAAAAAAAAATCCAAGCAGTTCCTGTGAGGAAAGGTTGAAGAACCATAAACTTACTTTCCATTTGAAACACCTGCTTGAACTAGTAGGTAAGAGTTAACATACAGTAAAAGTTCCTGCAAATAGAATTGTGTCACTCACAAACTCCAAAAAACCTAAATGTAACCTCTTAGCTTTTTAGACTAGTTTTGAGAATGTGAATAAGCATATTCAATTTATATTTATAATTTATAATTCAATTTATAATTTATTTCCTAATTAATGCTCTTACACAAATTCTTATGTAAGAGTCATTCTTGTCAACTAGGAATTCTATAACAAATTTGAAAAAAAGAGTAGAAATAAATGAATAATTTTCAAATTGGAGAGATGTTCTAAGTAAGCAGAATATCTGACATTTTCAAATTGCTGTAATTCCTAGTCTCAAAGTTCATGATATTTTCTAAAAGAGTATCTCCAGCTTCTTACTTCTCCATTAGTGTTATGAAATTGTTTTGTGATTTTTACTTGGCTGATTGGAAGCATTGTCCCCTACTGTTTTGTATGGTGCTAATAAAAATACCCCTCTATGTATGTCCCTGTGTGGATGGCTCCAGGCAGTCCCTGGTCTTTTTCTATAGGAAATCCCAAATGACTTTTCTATTATATCCTGAAAAAATCCCTAATAGAATATATTATTTTTATTTATTTTTTATTTGTCTAATAAGATCCAAATAAATCCTTCTGAGTTGTTCAATTTTGTGTTTCCATATGTACTATCCATCTTTTTTGTGACTGAGGAATTGTATGAACCCATATATACAAGTATTTGTTCATCTTTTGGTTTTATGTAATAAAGTTGGTTGATTAATTCAAATGAGGTTACTAAGGAATCAATATTAGGATCTGTCCTTTTTAATTTGTTTAAAACCAATCTGGGGTAAACATTTCCAAAGACCTTCAAAAAAAGTCAGAGCTTAAGAACCTTCCAGAACACTAATAGGAACATGGGTCAACCATACTACTAGGGTGCTGCCTTCTGATCTAGCTGTAGTTTCCACATGCCCTTCAGGGGCAATCAAATGTAGAGCAAGTTGCATGAACTAGCATGAGATGTCAAACAAAGGGAGTATAAGAATGGTCACAAGTGATGTACAAGATGAAACCATACAAAGGCTGTTCTGGCTGTAACTTCTACTTGCCCTTTAAGGAATATCTAGGAGAAATCCCAAATTATCCAGCCCATTCCAGATTTTCTGACAACCATACTATTACCACCCAACATTGCATCAGATTTAATCACATCTACTTTGGAGAGGACTTGTTTTTCTATTTCAGGTATGGGCAATTAATTTTTCAAGAGACCACATGAGAAATTGGGATTGTTGTTGAAGCCCACTATACACTGCCACTGCCCCATTTTCTGTCAATGCCACTCTGCCCTGACAGCAATGTTGGACCAATGCTTCATCCCCTGATGCTGATCTGAGTCAATCACTGTGACCAGAAGTTTATTCTTCTGAGCTTTTGGACTCCAGCTGGAGCCTATCCTCAGGGAGCTTCTCTCTACCAGAATGTGCACTTTGGGCTATTCTATATGTAGTATTTATGTGGTGTCTGGTTGTGTATGGCTTTTTTATTTGTTGATTGGAGTGTTGATCACTGGCTATTAAATTGTTGGCTTTGTTTCCTTATGCTGCCAAGTCCTTGGCTCCTAATTATCTGATAAACTGGTGGTAAATCAGAACACTTATTGACTGATAAGGGGCGCATTTCCCAGGCTTCAAATATTTCTCTATCTTTGTACCTGCTCAGCCAACATTCTTATGTGGTGTCTGGTTGTGTATGACTTTTTATTTGTTGACCAGCTTCTCCTAATAAAAGTTCCTTTTGGAAGAAACTGTTTTCACGAGTCCTGCTTTCTTAGGATGAGGTTTTGAAGTGGGCCCTGACATTAAACAGGATCTACAGTAATAGTCAGCCCGGAAGGAAAGCCCTTACCAGGGGACTTGGTAAATCATGTCAGACAATGGAATATATATAGAGGAACCTGTTGTGTGTGTGTGTGTGAGGGAAGCCTTCTGCCAAGCAGACCCTTGCAAATACTCCAGCTCTGGATCCTCAAGCTCTTTGGAAGAGGAGGTGGTGACAGAATGCCACCACAAACCTAGGTGGTTGATGGGCATTGGAAGGAAGGATGACTGGGAAAAGAAGGCCAGAAAGGTGATGCTCAGATGAGGCAGCCACCAGCCAGGCTGGAAGGAGGAGATGGAAAGGTCTCTCCATCTCAGTGAGGACGAGGAGAATCGTCCGGGGCACTCCAGCCAATTGCTGGAACAAGCAATTGGCATGATGAAAATAGTCCTTGACTCCATGAAGGAGTAGAACGCTGAATCCTACCAAGGTACCATCCGCCTGGGATCCAGCAGGAGAGCCAATGAGGGGGAAGCTGAACCCAAAGCTCCAGACCCATCTGATGGAGCCATCGAAACCGCCATGGTTGCCCCTGCTGCAGCCACCCCCATTGCATGAAAATGACAGACAGAGAAGGGAGATGACACAAATGGAAAAAGCATTGGCATCGCAGTGTACTGAGTTGTAGACCTCCATGATTCTGATGCTCCAGAGCTACTGAATTTCAATCAATTCTGGCACCATTTCAAAGACCCTATGGCTGACTGGAAAGCCTGGGAGTGGATAAAGACAGTGAAGCAAGGCAGGTGGCCAGTGGCAGAATACACCCAAGAATTTTGAACGCTGGTCAGCAAATTAAACTGGCCAGAGGACATCCTGCCCAGCCATTTCAAAGATGGATTGAACTATGACCACTACAATGTCTGCCTACCTTGGGGAGAGCCTCATCGGCTTCAAAGACTGGTACATCCTGGCCGAGGAAGCCGAGATCTATCTGGCTAAGAGGCAACACAGAGGAGGGTGATCATGGGGGTGATTGGGTGTTTCAAGTGTGGAAAAGAAGGGCACTGCACCGCCGAATGCCACTCTTGCACCCCAACTGAAAAATCAGACCGGACCCTGCTGGGAAGCCCAGAAACCCACCAACAAAGCCAAAGGAGACAGCCATGAAAGGCACAGAGACCATTGAGTTCCCCGCCTCAGCTCTGTGAGGAAAGGGAACTCTGGCCCACACTGGAGGAGCGTCCTACTCATCCGATGACAATTCCAAGGATGAACCCCTGGTAAGTGGACCCATTGTGCCCCTCACCAGGAGAGTAACATTTTTAGCCCTGGATATGCCTGAAGCCATGGAAGTCAGGGCATTAATTGATTCCCGCTACCTTATAAGCCCAACATTAGTGGGGAATCTAGGAATACCAGTGAGGAGGCTGAAGAAACTGATATTGTTCTGACAATTAGATGGGTCCATAGCAGGGGGGATGCCTGCCACCCTAGCAATGCTACCACTTCAACTCACCCTGGGGGAACCACATAGAGACTATAATGTTCGTGGTAAATCCTGGGCATGGCGTGGCTAGCCAAGTGGAACCAATGGGTAGCCTGGAGAATGGCAGAGCTTAGATTCCCAAAAGGGGAATCAACCAAGGCACCAGCCTAGCTCCCACCAATGGGGCCCCTGACCAAGAAACCTGCAATAGGGGGAGAGAAGGAACTACCCAAATACCAAAGTAGTATAGAGACCTGGCTGAAGTATTCAGCGAGGAAAGGTCTGATGAATTGTTGCCTCATCGGCCCACAAACTGTGCAATAGAAATCAGACCAGGCACGAAACTTCCCAAGCCTAGATTATACTCCATGAGCCCATAAGAATTGGAAGTAATGAAGAAATTCATAGTCAAAAATTTAGAAAGGGGTTTCATTCAGCTGACAAGACCAAAAATGTCTGCCCCTGTATTATTCTGAGAAAAGAAAGATGGAACTCTTTGCCTCTGCATGGATTATAGGGCTTTGAACACAATAAGCGAAAGCAATCTATACCCTCTCACCCTCATGAAAGACATGTTATCTCACCTTTTAAAGGGGAAGATTTTCACCAAACTGGACTTAAGGGAAGCTTACTAACAAATCAGAATTAAGGAAGGGGATGAGTGGAAAATCACCTTCAATTGTCCCTTGGCGTGTTACCAATTCCAGGTTCTACCTTTTGGGCTGCAGGGAGTTCCCACTGTATTTATGCAGCTGATAAATGACATGCTAAGGGAGCACCTGTACAAAGGCATACTCGTTTACCTGGATGACAGCCTTATATTGAAGGAGACCATGGACAAACATGTCAAACTGGTCAGAACAATCCTGAACAAATTATGGGCAGCTCACCTCTACGCAAAACTTTCTAAGTGTGAGTTTCATAAGGATAAAATAGATTATCTAGGATACCGCATATCCCCGGAGGGCATAGAAATGGACCATGAGCAAGTCCGAGCAGTGCTAGAATGGGCACTGCCCCACCCTAGGAAACAATCACAGAGCTTCCTGGGATTTGTCAACTTTTATCCCCTCCTTTGCCCAAATAGCTTTATCAATCACAAATTTACCGAAAACCAGAGGGGAGGGAAAACCCAAGCCAAGACAGCTGTTAAAATGGACAGAAGAATGCCAAGCCACATTCAAGAGGCTGAAAAAGCTGTTTTCTGTAGAACTAGTTCTAAGGCACCTGACACCCACAAACCCTTTGTAATTCAGGCAGATGCCAGCAACGTAGTAGTGGGGGCTGTACTATTGCAAGAGAATGACGATGGGGCATTACATCGAGAAAACTCACTGAAAAAGAACAGAGATGGGCAGTCTGAGAAAAGGAGGCATACAGAGTGCTATGGGTTCTCTTCACCTGGTGGCACTTTTTGTAGGGGAACAAAATTCCTTTCCAAGTGTGGACCAACCACAAGAACCTGGAAGCACTAAAAATGCCTAGGAAACTTACCCCTAAGCAAGCCCAGTGGTCACAACACTTCCACCATTTCAATTTCACACTGAAACACCTGCTGGGGCAGAAAAATTTCCTGGCAGATGCATTATCCAGAATGCCACAATATAATAGCACTCGGGCTAGTATAACAAAGCCGCTCATGCTGGAAACACAACTGGCAGCATGAGTAACTACGTGAGCACAAGCCAAGCTACAAAAACCATTAGCCAGCCAGGCAAGGATTGAATTTAGAAAAGCACTAGAAACTGACAAATGGTTCCTAAACCTGTGCACTATCACAGATGGTCTACCTTAGATAGGAGATAGGTTATACATACCTAAAAGTCAGAGACTGGCATTTATGCAACTTTGCCGCAATTATTATTATTATTATTATTATTATTATTATTATTATTATTATTATTATTATTATTATTATTATTATTATTATTATTATTATTATTATTTGTATATTCGCAGGCAATTTTGGGTTTGTGAAAACACTACACCTGGCTAAAAGGTAATTCTGGTGGCCATCAATAAAGAAGGACATTGAAAGCTACTTATCTAGCTGACCAATTTGTGCTTCAGCAAAAAGATTACAAGGGAAGTCACCTGGGTTGGTACAGCTGGTAGTAACCCCCTCGGCACCTGGGAAAGAGATCTCTATGGACTTCGTAGTGAAACTACCAGATAGCAACAGAAATATAGTCATCTGGGTCATAACAGACATATTTTCCAAACAAGTGTACTTTATCCCATGCTCAAAAATCCCTACATCAAAAACACTTGTGAAACTGTTTGTTCAACACATATATCGATTGCATGAAGCCGCACAGCACATTATATCAAATAGGTAAAGTTAAAGGTAAAGTTTCCCCTGCACATGCGTGCTAGTCGTTTCCGACTCTAGGGGCCGGTGCTCATCTCCGTTTCAAAGCCGAAGAGCCAGCGCTTGTCCGAGGACGTCTCCGTGGTCATGTGGCCGGCATGACTGGACGCCAAAGGCGCATGGAACGCTGTTACCTTCCCACCATAGTGGTCCCTATTTTTCTACTTGCATTTTTACGTGCTTTCGAACTGCTAGGTTGGCAGAAGCTGGGACGAGTAACAGGCACTCACTCTGTTACGCGGCACTCGGGATTCGACCCGCCAAACTGCCGACCTTCCGATCGACAAGCTCAGCGTCCTAACCCACTGAGCCACCGCGTCCCTTTCATTATATCAAATAGAGGAATGCAATTCACATTGGAGTTCTGGAAAGAATTACTGGCTCTGTTAGGGACCACCCAGGGACTGTCATCTAGTCATCATCTGCAAACAAATGGTGGGACTGAATGGTCAAACTCAGTACTAGAACAATATTTAAGATGCTTTATTAATTACCAGCAGACCAACTGGACTGACCTACTTCCATTCGCCAAAGTCGCTTACAATAATGCGATGCACTCCAGCATGGACTACACTCCATTCCAAGTAGCCACAGGACAAAGTTTTAACCCAATGTCAGAACTTTCCCCTGCAGAACCTGCCATCCCTTGGTTAAAGGAATGGATTGAACAATTAAAGAACACCCGGCCAGTTGTCAGGAAAGCCTTAGATGAGACTAGGCAAGCATATAAAATTCAAGTGGATAAAAAGAGGATCGAGCCAAAACCTTTTACTGTAGAGGAAAAGGTTTACCTATCCACCAAATACCTAAATTCCCTACAACCATCCAAGAAGCTGGGTCCCAAATTTATAAGACCATTTCCCATTGTTAGAATTATAAACCCAGTAACAGTGGAATTGGAACTCCCTAAATCCCTCAGGCAAATCCACCCAATTTTCTACTGCAGCCTTTTAAAATGCCAGCAACAGTCACCATTAAGGCCAGCTGCTACTCAACCCCCTCCTCCCATTATGGTAGAAGGGGAACAACATTTTGAAATTAAAGAAATCCTAGACTCCAGAAAATACCACCTTCCATCCTCCCAAAACAAGTGGGCCCACAAACGCCACATTAAAGGCCCTAAACTGCTTAAGAAATTTCACACTGGATACCTGAACAGACTGGATTAACTATATATATATATATAGTTAATCCAGTCTGTTCAGGTATCCAGTGTGAAATTTCTTAAGCAGTTTAGGGCCTTTAATGTGGCGTTTGTGGGCCCACAACATACATATATGTATGTATTTGTCTCTATTTCTCCACAGGTGGCTCTCTTTTTTTAAGGGAGGCAGGATGTCAGAACCCATATCCTAAGGGGGGGGGCTCTTTGTAACTTTAATTCTAACTCTAATCTTTCTACACTTCTGGGTTCTGCCATGCTCTGGGAGGGGAAGGGGGAAATGCTGTGGGCTATTTTTTTGTTTTCCTCTATCGCTACACTGTAACACTTTTGCTGTTTCCGCATACACGCTTTTTGAACTATCTTCCCCCTTGATGTCAGCTTGAAATGGGGGAGGAGAAAGGAATGCACCTCCAGCAACTGGTTTATTTCCACTTTAGGAAGGGAAGGTGCGAAGACAGAACAAAACATTACTGCAATCCTGAGATGGCCTAGCATTATCAGCTCTTTCCCACAACAGACTTAACACCTGGGGATTGGCCTATTTGAACTGACCAGATGAACTATTGAGGTGGGGTTTGCTTGAGACAATTTTAACCTATTGATCTAAGTGGGAAATCCACAGATCCTGTCTATTATGTCTGCTATCAGCTTCTTAAAAAAGTTCCTTTTGGAAGAAACTGCTTCCATGAGTCCTGCTTTCTTAGGATGAGGTTTTGAAATGGGCCCTGACACTGATTGATTGTTTTCACTATCAGGAAAATTCTCCTTAATTCTAGGTTGGATCTCTCTTTAATAATTTATTTATTTATTTATTTAATGGGACTTATATGCCGCCCTATCTCCCGAAGGACTCAGGGCGGCTAACAACATTAAAATACAAGTAAAATACAAATATTAAAAATTAAACTATATCTATAGCCCCAACTACAACCAATAAAACATTAAAACCATATTAAAAACCCTTATCATCAGTCCAGGTCAGCCTGTTGGAAAAGAAATGTCTTAAGGTCATGACGAAAGGACCAGAGGTCTGGGGTCATCCAGAGCTCCAGGGGAAGCTGATTGCATAGGGCAGGTGCCCCCACAGAGAAGGCCTTCCCCCTGAAGGTCACCTGCCGACATTGTCTGGCCGATGGCACCCTGAGGAGGCCCTCTCTGTGTGAGCGCACAGGGTGATGGGAAGTCGTTCCTGGCAGCAGACGGTCCTGCAGGTATCCTAGGCCTAAGCCATGTAGGGCTTTATAGGTAAGAACCAGCACCTTACATCTCACCCGGAGTGCAACCGGTAACCAAAGCAGCTCACACAGGAGGGGTGTAATATGGGAGTATCAGGATGCTCTCATCACAACCCACGCGGCCGCATTCTGCACCAGCTGAAGTCTTCAGGTGGTCTTCAAGGACAGCCCCATGTAGAGAGCATTGCAGTAATCAACATGGGAGGTAACGAGCGCATGAGTGACCATATGTAAAGTATCTTGGTCCAGTTAGGGGCGCAACTGGCACACCAGGTGAACCTGGGCAAATGCCCCCCTGGCCACGACTCCTATATGATCTTCTAAACTGAGTTGTGCATCCAGGAGGGCGCCTAAGTTGCGTACCCTATCAACGGGAGGTAACACCTCTTTCCCCATAACCAAAGATGGAAGTCTTGGTGGAGTAGTGGGCTAATGCCTCCTTAAGTAACACCAGCTGCCTGCAATTAGTGCATGTTCGAGTCCCACCAGGCTCAAGGTTTACTCAGCCTTCCATCCTTCCGAGGTAGGTAAAATGAGGACCCAGATTGTTAGGGGCAATAAGCTGACTTTGTAATAATGCCGCTTGGGGGGGGGAACAAAAGCCCTAATAAGCAGGCATATACATAGAATGAAGGCTATTGCTAAGCACATTGATTTGTGCTTTAGATTGTAAGCCACCCTGAGTCTTCGGGGAAGGGCAGGATATAAATGGGATTTATATATAATAAAGATTTCCCCCCATGTTTGGGGCCTAGCAAGGTAATCTAAATAGTTAACATTTGACATATATATATATATATATATATATATATATATATATATATATATATATATATATATATATATATATATATATATGTGTGTGTGTGTGTGTGTGTGTGTGTGTGTGTGTGTGTGTGTGTGTGTGTGTGTGTGTGTGTATGTTTTCTGAGGTTTTCGCAGGTGTTCGTATGTGGATCTTTGGTTATTCGGGTTTTTCCCCGCGTAGAACTAAAGGTGTAGGGGCGACGTTTCGACGGAATCCCATCCGTCATCATCAGGCTGGAGGCTTCTGCTTCCTTCTTCTGGGAGAAGCATGTGGCTGTTTGTTCCTCTTTTTAAAAGAGGAACAAACATATATATATATATGTCAAATGTTAACTATTTAGATTACCTTGCTAGGCCCCAAACATGGGGGGAAATCTTTATTTCCTGTTTTCAGCCTATCCTGAAGGCCATCGAACAGGCAGTAGTTACACCGGACAGCTCATATATTTGTGTAAATTACTAACAAAGAATTAAGGGAGACTGAAATGCATTTCTAACTTATTAGTTTTCATCAGTCAGCCATACCCTTCTGAGATTCGAACCTGGGCTGATTGCACATTAGGCAGTTGTTTTTACCTCTTGAGCCACAGGATCTCTCTCGCTTTTGTTAGCTTCTGCAAGGGGAGATATGTGTCAAATGTTAACTATTTAGATTACGTTGCTAGGCCCCAAACATATATATATATGTTTTCTGTGGTTTTCGCGGGTGTTTGTATGTGGATCTTTGGTCATTCGGGTTTTTTCCCGTGTAGAATTAAAGGTGTAGGAGCAACATTTCGATGGAATCCCATCCGTCATCCTCAGGCTGGTGGCTTCAGCTTCCTTCTTCTGGGAGAAGCATGTGGTGGTGGCTGTTTGTTCCTCTTTTTTAAACTGCCAGAGGGGGTGTGTTCTGTGGGTGGAGGTGTGCTCAGATTGGGTGGGGGATTAGGTGTGTTCTGATTGGGTGGGAGTGTGTTTTGAATGGTGGGTGTGTTCTGATTGGGTGGGGGTGTGTTTTGAGTGGATGGGCTGGTCTCAGCTGCCAGCCTTAGACCTGAGCTGGTGAGTTGTGCTGCTTTTGTTCGGCTTCGTGTTTGTGGTGGTGCCATGTTTTTATAGTGGGTGTCAGTTTGCTTATTGTGTGGTTTGGAGGGGTTTAAAGTGGCTGATGTTGCAGCTGTAGTTAGGTTTCTGTTTTGTGGTTGTGCGTTGTTATCATTGTGAGTTCGGATTTGCTTTTTGAATGGTTGTGTGGTGGTGATGTCATGTGATGTTATCATGAGTTTGGGTCTGGTATCATTCTTGGTGGTTGGGACTCGTCTGTCAATCAAGGCGGGTTTCCAAATGGCTGGTAGGCGAGAGGTGTCATCTCGTTTGTTCATGCTGTGGGGGCGTTTTTCTATCTCAATGGCTTCTCTGATTATTCTGTTGTTAAAATGTTCGATTTTGGCGATAGTTTTGGTTTTTTTAAAATCAATTTCATGTCCCGTGGCTTCAAAGTGTTGGACGAGGGATGAAGTTTGTTCTCCCTTTCTGAGTGAGTTTTTGTGCTCTTCAATGCGTGCACTTATTCTTCTGTTGGTCTGTCCGATGTATGTGGTGGGGCAGGTGGTGCATGGGATTTCGTATACTCCTTGGTTTTCTAACCCAATTATGTCTTTGGGGTTTCTTAGGATGGTGGATATTTTTCTGTCTGTGTAGAATGCTGTTTTGATGTTGTGTTTTTGGAGGATCTTGCTGATTTTGTCTGTGGTCCCTTTTAAGTATGGGAGGAGGGCTTTGCCATTTTCTTGTTCTCTGTCTTGGGTTTTTGTGGGTGTCTCTCTTCGGATTAAGTTGGTAATTGTGTTTCTTTGGAATCCATTGGCTGTTAGTACATTAGTGAGAGTGTGTAGTTCGGTTTTTAGGTGTTGTTCGTCAGCTAGGTGTTTTGTTCTGGAGATGAGTGTCTTGGCTACGGAGTTGATCTGTGCTTGGTGGTGGTGTGAGAGTGCGTTCAGATAGCGGTTTGTGTGTGTTTTTTTATGGTAGATAGTGTGTCCTAGGGAGCCGTTGGATTTCTTGTAGACTAAGACATCAAGGAAGGGAAGTTGATTGTTAGCTTCTGTTTCCATGGTGAATTGTATTTTGGGGTGTAGGCTATTGAGGTGTGTGAGGAAGTCATCCAGTTTTTCTTTGCCGTGTGGCCAGATTACGAAGGTGTCATCTACGTATCTGAGCCAGAGTTTGGGTTTGTGGTTGGATTTTTCTAGAGCAAGGGTTTCAAAGTGTTCCATGTAGAGGAAATATATATATATATATATATATATATATATATATATATATATATATATATATATATATATATATATATATATATATATATATATATATATATATATATATATATATATATATATATATATATATATATGTGTGTGTGTGTGTGTGTGTGTGTGTGTGTGTGTGTGTGTGTGTGTGTGTGTGTGTGTAAATTACTAACAAAGAATTAAGGGAGACTGAAATGCATTTCAAACGTATTAGTTTTCATCAGTCAGCCATACCCTTCTGAGATTCGAACCTCAGAAGGGTATGGCTGACTGATGAAAACTAATAAGTTTGAAATGCATTTCAGTCTCCCTTAATTCTTTGTTAGTAATTTACACAAATATATGAGCTGTCCGGTGTGACTACTGCCTGTTCGATGGCCTTCAAGATAGGCTGAAAACAGGAAATAAAGATTTCCCCCATGTTTGGGGCCTAGCAAGGTAATCTAAATAGTTAAGTATTTCACACACACACACACACACACACACACACACACACACACACAAACATATGTGTGGGGCCTAGCAAGGTAATCTAAATAGTTAACAAGTATTTGACACATATCTCCCCTTGCTTCTAAAGCTAACAAAGCGAGAGAGATCCTGTGACTCAAGAGGTAAAAACAACTGCCTAATGTGCAATCAGCCCAGGTTCGAATCTCAGAAGGGTATGGCTGACTGATGAAAACTAATAAGTTTGAAATGCATTTCAGTCTCCCTTAATTCTTTGTTAGTAATTTACATAAAATATATGAGCTGTCACCGGTGTGACTACTGCCTGTTCGATGGCCTTCAAGATAGGCTGAAACAGGAAATAAAGATTTGCCCCATGTTTGGGGCCTAGCAAGGTAATCTAAATAGTTAACAAGTATTTGACACATATCTCCCCTTGCTTCTAAAGCTAACAAAGCGAGAGAGATCCTGTGGCTCAAGAGGTAAAAACAACTGCCTAATGTGCAATCAGCCCAGGTTCGAATCTCAGAAGGGTATGGCTGACTGATGAAAACTAATAAATTTGAAATGCATTTCAGTCTCCCTTAATTCTTTGTTAGTAATTTACACACACACACACACACACACACACACACACACACACACACACACACACACACATATATATATATATATATATATATATATATATATATATATATATATATATATATATATATATATATATATATATGTTTTCGTAGATTCTCGCGGGTGTCTGTATGTGTAGATCTAGAGTCTCGGGTTTCTTCCCGCGTTCCTTTCATCTTCAGAAAGTTGTGGCGACGTTTCGACGAAATCCCATCCGTCATCATCAGGCCGGAGTGTTTCTCCTGCTGCTACCAGGAGCAATGCGTGGTCTGGCTGTTCCTTTCTTTCCAACTGCCGGTGGGGCTGTGTTCTGACTGGGAGGAGGCATGGCTGCTTTCTGATTGGGTGGGGGTATCCTCCGGCTGGGTGGAGGCGTGGTTGTCTTCTGATTGAGTGGAGGCGTGGCTGTCTTCTGATTGGGTGGATGCGTGGCTGTCCCCTGATTGGTTGGAGGCGTGGCCGTCCTCCGACTGGGTGGGGTGTGTTCCGAATGGGTGGGGTTCTTTGTTGTGTTGTAATATCCTGAGTGTTGTGATTCACAACACTCAGGATATTACAACACAACAAAGAACCCCACCCATTCGGAACACACCCCACCCAGTCGGAGGACGGCCACGCCTCCAACCAATCAGGGGACAGCCACGCATCCACCCAATCAGAAAGCAGCCACGCCTCCTCCCAGTCAGAACACAGCCCCACCGGCAGTTGGAAAGAAAGGAACAGCCAGACCACGCATTGCTCCTGGTAGCAGCAGGAGAAACACTCCGGCCTGATGATGACAGATGGGATTTCGTCGAAACGTCGCCACAACTTTCTGAAGATGAAAGGAACGCGGGAAGAAACCCGAGACTCTAGATCTACATATATATATATATATATATATATATATATATATATATATATATATATATATATATATATATATATACTGTATATATATATATATATGTGTGTGTGTGTGTGTGTGTGTATGTATATATATATATATGTCCAGATTCGTACCACTTCCAGGCAACGGAACATCATGTCGAGGGCATCACTGGATTGGTTCAGGGTAGAGATGAAAAGCTGGGTATCATCAGCATATTGATGATACCTTGCCCTAAAATCACGGATGATCTCACCCAGTGGCTTCATATATATGTTGAACAGGAGGGGAGAGAGGACTGACCCCTGGGGCACCCCACAATCAAGGGGCCTTGGGGTTGACCTCTGCCCCCCCTGCCAACACCATCTGTGAACGGCCCGAGAGGTAGGAGGAGAACCACCGTAGAATGTTGCCTACCATTGCCAACCCCCCGAGACATCGCAGCAGGATACCATGGTCGATGGTATCAAAAGCTGCTGAGAGATCTAATAGGACCAGGACAGAGGAATAACCCCTATCCCAGGCCCGCCAGCGATCATCCACCAGCGCGACCAATGCAGTTTCTGTGCTGTACCTGGGCCTGAAACCCAATTGGTACGCATCCAGATACTCAGTTTCCTCCAGGACCAGCGGAGCTGCCGTGCCACCACGCTCTCAACAACCTTCGCAAGAAAGCGAAGGTTGGAGGCAGGACAAAAATTATTCAAAATAGCTTGGTCCAAGGCAGGTTTCTTAAGGAGGGCCCTCACCACCGCCTCCTTCAAAGTGGCATGGAAGCACCCCTCACTCAAAGAAGCATTAATCACTGCCTGGAGCCAGCCTCGTGTGACCTCCTGAGCTGCATAAACCAGCCAGGAGGGACACGGGTCCAACAAACACATGGCGTCACTTAATCTACCCATGATCCTGTCCACTTCATCCGGAGTCACAGGGTCAAACTCCTCCCAAATAATGTCGGCCAGACCCGTCACTTCCCCCTCGTCAGATACTGCCCAGTCGGAGTCCATTCCAGTCCGGATCTGAGCGATTTTGTCCAGCAGATGCTGACTAAACTCCTCGGCCTGTCCTCACAAGGGATCCTCCCCTGTCCCCTGATTTAAAAGGGAAGGGGTCACCCTAAACAGGGTGGCTGGGCAATTATCTGCAGACGCAATGAGGGTGGTGAAGTAGGCACACTTCGCCACCTCCATTGCCACAAGGTAAGATCTGGTAAAAGATCTTAACTGTATTCGGTCAGTTTCGGACCAACTGGAACTCCAAATGCTCTCTAGACCCCTCCTCCGGTGCTTCATCTCCCGTAGGTCCATGGAAAACCAAGGGGCCAACCGGGACCTGCGCCGGATCAGAGGCTGCAAAGGCACAACGCAGTTGAGAGCTTCAGAAGCAGTCCGTTGCCAGGCGTCAACCAAGGTCTCGACCGGGCTGTGGGAAAGGGAGGCAGGAATCAATCCAAGCACTGTGTGAAACCTTTCCGGATCCATCAGGCGCCTGGGGCGGAACCACCTGGTCGGTTCCACCTCCCAGCAGCGGGAGGTGGCGTAATGGAGGCCCAGCTGCAAGAGATAATGATCTGTCCATGAAAGGGGTTGAATAGTTGGAGAGACCCCACCCATTAAGCCACTGCCCGGAGATAAAAATAAGGTCAGGCGTGTTTCCCCCCTCATGAGTGAGACCCTGAATAATCTGGGTCAGGTCCATGGTCAGGTTGAAATCCCCCAGAACCATAAGTCTGGGAAACTCAACCGCCAGCCTCGAGAGAGCATCGAGTAGCCCTGAAAGAGCCGTTGCCACGCAGCTGGGAGAAAGGTATGCGAGCAACAGGCCCAACTGACCTCCAGGGCCCCACCTCAGGAGCAGGGACTCACATCTGCCTATCCGAGGGGTAGTGTCCTCCTGCGGACAAAGGGCCTCCTTAATTACAACTGCCACCCCACCGCCCCTACCCTGAGCCCGAGGCTGGTGCAGCACACGGAAACCTGGTGGGCATAATTCAATCAGAGGGACTCCTCCCTCTGGGCCTAACCAAGTTTCCATAATGCATACGAGGTCTGCACCTTCCTCCTCAATCAGATCCCGGATGAGGGGAGCTTTATTCACCACAGACCTGGCATTCAAATAGATCAGCCTGAGCTCAGGTATCTGCCCTCCCCCACCCCCGGGAAAGCAGGTTGAAACCAGAGGGTCGGAGCGTGACACCACTCGAAGACAGTGGGGGCGCGAACCCACATTCCAATATGGCCCTCTGTTCATCCATCTGTCACCATTCCCAATCACCGTGGGGATCGCTCTCCCCACCCGGATCCCTTGGGCCCCATCACCCCCCCAGCCCCCTTACCGCCGTGACCATCAACCAACCTGGACTGGAGTAGGTCCGGCGAAACCCCCCCATCTTTCTGCCAGGCCTTACATTCCTCCCCCCTCTCTAACCCATTAAAAAGTTTAAAAAGAAAACCCCAAAGCCTCCTTTTTATGCCATGCTACCTCTCGGGGTCCCAATACCTGTCATTAAGGAACCGGCAGCATAGATTAGCGGGCCACACCAGGGAGAGAGGGGACTCCCTCAGGGCAAACAATTCACCCGCGGAATAAGCCATCAATGAAAATAAAAAGCAGGAAGGAACGGATCAGCAAGGACAAATGAAATAAATATTAATAATAAATCCACAAAGCTGGACAGTGACTCCCAGGCATGGTCGCCCTCTCACAGCGACCATGATCTTCCGGTTTCAGGGAGAACCACGGTCGCAGAGAGGAAAAGGTCCAATGACTGGGTGAAGCTAATAAAGTCAGTTTATTGGTGAGGGCATCCACAGCTCCGGCGATGGACAGGAGTAAACAAGTCTCGGGGTTCAGGTTCCGGGCCCAGCCAACAACAGCCAGGCCCCCTGCTGCCCAACATCACCGAGCCCCACCGCCAACACCTCCAAAGCCGCCGAAGATGTCAAATGGTGGCAACAAAATCCGGGCCAGTCATCCATCTCCATCTGTTCTGTACCAGCCTGCTACCGGCCCTGCAGAAAAGGCAGGGACAACCCCTTTTACAAGAAGGCAAGAGGCTGGAATTATGCCTGCCAAATTTATTGCTACAAAAACAAATAGAACAAGACACGAACCAAGAAACAGGAGCTTTTCAAGCGGTTGCCTTCAGCAAACCAGCCCTCCCACGCATTCCCCCTTAAATACAGTTCAGGGCGTGGCTTCTCTCTGCCTCCTTCTGAGAAGCCCCATTGCCTTCCTCTGTTTACTCCTGATTGACTGCCTCCTGCGTCGGGCGTCCTTGAACAGGGCCAGCTGTGGGTCATCTTCATCCATGCTGTCAGGCTCACACAGCTGGGTCTGTGTCGTGACCAGATGAGAGGGGCCTGGCTGAGGGCTCTCATCAAGCTGTCCAATCCCCTCAGCAAGCTCTTCAACACCCCCCTCCTCCTCCTCCTCTGAGTCGTCCGACCCAACTGCCGAACCCACAGGCTGACCCTGAATCACAACACCATCTCTCAAATATAAGTCACGACCAAAGAGGGGCTGTGGTAAGCCTCAGGGCACAGGTGTCATCATGGATGTCATCACGGAAGATGGAGGAGGCTCACCTCTGTTCTTCAATATGGTTCCCAAGGGGCCACTGCAGCCTCAGGTGGCCCAGGCATCGGGCACCAACAAACAGCTCCATAGGGCCCCTGCAGAAGAGGGAAGCCATCCGCCGTCTGGCTCATCACTCGACGCCACGAGCCACGGGCACGGCCTTGATGCCACAAGCCCCAGTTGTCTCAGGCCTCGGACGCCTCGAGTGCCTCGGCTTCCGAATCACTCTGCCTCCATCCTCTAGCGGCCTTGTTGGATGCCTCTACCCTCCAAAAACGGCCCCGAAAGGGCCTCCACGGAGGGGCAAGCTCGCTCTCAGCCCGTCGATTGGCTTGCCTCCACCCTCCAAGGAACTTCCCTTGAAGGGGAAACCTCACTGATCGAGCCATCAGTCGGGCACTCAGGTGACACAGGCCCCAGGCACCTCGCCGCCCAGGTCGCCCCGCCTCCATCCACCAGAGGCCTCAAAAGGGGTTGCCGCAGCCCTGGGGGCTCCCGCCACCCAGCAGAAGCTGCACGGCAGTCAACAGCCCCATCAATGTCCAAAAGGCCGAAGCTCACCCTCCTGCATCTGGCACTCAGCCACGGGCCGCAGCCATCTTCTTCGGAGGTAGAAAAAAAATAATGTTCCACCGATTGCTTTTTTGGACAATAGATTGACTCCCTTTTCTCTGTGAAGGCCCTCAAATATTGGAAGACTATCATGTCACCCCAGTCCTTCTGTTTGTTAAACTAAGGTAAAGGTAAAGGTAAAGGTTCCCCCGCACATGCGTGCTAGTCGTTTCCGACTCTAGGGGCCGGTGCTCATCTCCGTTTCAAAGCCGAAGAGCCAGCGCTTGTCCGAGGACGTCTCCGTGGTCATGTGGCCGGCATGACTAGACGCCAGAGGCGCACGGAACGCTGTTACCTTCCCACCGGAGTGGTCCCTATTTTTCTACTTGCATTTTTACGTGCTTTTGAACTGCTAGGTTGGCAGAAGCTGGGACAAGTAACAGGCGCTCACTCTGTTACGCGGCACTCGGGATTCGACCCGCCAAACTGTCGACCATCTGATCGACAAGCTCAGCGTCCTAACCCACTGAGCCACTAGACATACTAGACATACCTAATTCCCACAAATCCAGAACTTATAACCTCTGCTCAAAGAGCAGGTGGCAAACATGGCTAGGATGGTCTTTGCACAAATTCATCCTGTGCTCCAGTTATACCTGTTCCTGGACTGTGATGCTCTTTTCACAGAAATATATTAGAATAGAATAGGCTAGTCTAAAGAAAAGAAGAAATGGGGGAGACATGATAGGGCTGCCACAAACAAGAGGGGGTCACATTATTCACCAAAACACCAGAGGGCAGGACAAAAAACAATGGTTGGAAACTGATCAAGGACAGAACTGTGAGAGAGATCCTGGAGTACTTATGGACAATCAGTTAAATATGAGCCAGCAATGTGCTGCAGATGCCAAAAAAGCCAACACAGTGCTAGGCTGCATTAACAGAGGGATAGAATCAAGATCATGTGAAGTGTAACTACCACTTTACACTGCCTTGGTAAAGCCACACTTGGACATTAGTATCCAGTTTTGTCACAATGTAAAAAAGATGTTGAAACTCTAGAAAGAGTACAGAGAACACAACAAAGATGATTAGGGGACTGGAGGCTAAAACATACAAAGAACAGTTGCTGGAATTGGGTATGTCTAGTTTAATGAAGAAAATGATGAGGGGTAACATGATTGCAGTCTTCCAATATCTCAGGGGTTGCCACAAAGAAGAGGGAGTCAAGCTATTCTCCAAAGCAACTGAAGACAAGACAAGAAACAATGGATGGAAACTAACCAAGGAGAGAAGCAACCTAGAACTAAGGAGAAATTTCCTGACAGTTAGACCAGTTAACCAGTGGAACAACCTGCCTCCAGGTTGAGAATGCTTCAACACTGGAAGTTTTTAAGAAGAGACTGGACAACCATTTGTCTGAAATGGTATCAGATTTCTTGCCTGAGCGGTGGGTTGAACTAGATAACCTCCAAGGTCCCTTCCAACTTTATTATTATTATAATATAATAGAGATGGAAGGGACTTTGGAAGTCTTCTAATCCAGTCCCCTGATCAAGCAGGAGAACTTATACCATTTCAGACAAATGACTGTCTAGTCTCTTCTTAAAAACCTCCAATGATGGAGCACCCACAATTTCTGAAGGGAAACTGTTCCATTGGTTAATTGTCCTAACTGTTAGGAAGTTTCTCCTTAATTCCAGGTTGCTTCTCTCATTGGTCAGTTTCCAACCATTGTTTCTTGTCTTGCCCTGTGGTGCTTTGGAGAATAGTTTGAGGTCCTCTTTGTGGCAGCCCCTCAAATACTGGAATACTGCTGTCATGTTGCCCCAGTTTCTTTTTTTCTTTAAACTAGCCAAACTAGCCAAGTCCTGTAGTCGTTCTTCATATGTTTTAGTCTTCAGGCCTTTGATCATCTTAGTAGCTCTTCTCTGAACATTTTCCAAGATCTCAACATCTTTTTTGTAGTATGGTGACCAAAATTGGTTGCAGTATTCCAGGTGTGGTCTTACTAGGGTTTTATAAAGCAGTACTAATACTTCATATGATCTTGATTCTATGCCTCTGTTTATACAACCCAGGATTGTATTAGGTTTTTTGGCTGCTGCTGCACATTGCTGGCTCATAGTCAAGTGATCGTCCACTAGGACTCTAAGTCCCTCTCACAGTTACTGTTTTTGAGCCAGGTCTTGCCTATTCTGTATTTGTACCTTTGAATTTTCTTGTCTAAATGTAAAACTGCTTTTCTCTGTATTAAAATTCATTTTTGTTGGACAGGGTCCATTGTTCCAGTTTGTCAAGATTTTTTTGTATCCTGAGCTTGTCTTCTGGGATGTTGGCTATTCCTGCCAGTTTAGTGTCATCTGAAAATTTGATGAGATCCCCTTCCAGTCCCTCATCTAAGTCATTTATGAAGATATTGAAGAGTACTGGACCTAAGACAGAACCTTGTGGTATCCCACTGTTTACTTCCCTCCATGTAAATGAAGAAACCATTAAGGACTACTTGTTAAGTACAGCTTGTCAGCCAGTTACAAATCCATCTGGTGGTGATGCTGTCTATCATACATTTTTCTAGCTTATCAAGAAGTGGGTTGTGGTCTACTTTGCTGACGTCTAAATATACTATGTCCACAGCATTTCTCTGGTCTACTAATTTAATCACTTTGTCAAAGAATGAAATAAGATTGATTTGGCATGAACTGTTTTTAATAAACCTGTGCTGGCTACCAGTTCTAACTTTATTTGTTTCTAGATGTTTGCAGACCTTTTTTATTATTTTTTCCAATATCTTCCCAGGTATTGATGTGTGCCTGATTGGTCTGTAGTTCCTGAGTCTGGGTCCCCCCCCTTTTTTTGAAGATTGAAACCACATCAGCTTTTTTCAAATCCTCTGGTAATTCCCCAGTGCTCCAAGATTTTTTAACAATGTTTCTGAGATAACATCTGCCAGCTCCTTCAGAACTTCAGAACATCTTCAGGACTGGTATGACCTGGCCAGTGAAGTTGAGATTGATCTGACCACATTCCATAAGAGCACTAGTCACAAGATGCAGAATTCTTACATCCCTGGAAAAAGAGAAACGCCAAAGGCAGAAAAAGGAGGACTGAGCCCCCAATGTTGACCCAACCCCAGTAACACTCCACTTAGTGCTACCATTGTTTCAAAGCATACCACCAAGTGGCTGAGTGTTTAGCTTCTCAACTGGCAGCCAACCCTGCATGGAGTGTCAAGAAAAAAAGGGGGGCCCTAAACCAAAAGAAGGAGGGCAAAAAGGAGTGGAGGTCATAGAGTTCATCCCATCCTCCAGTAATGGAAAAAGAATGCTGACAAAAAGAGTACATCCTCGAGACCAATAGCAGAGGAGATGATGACAATTATCCCCATGATAATCAGGGTGAAAGTAATAGTGGCTTCCTCAGGATACCTTATTAGATGCTGGGTGCTCCAGATGTCTGGTCAGCCCTGGTAAGGTGGAAAAACTGGGGGCATGGCTTAGGGAACTAAAAACTCCCATAGCCTTCTCTCTGCTAGATAGAACTGTGGCAGGGGGGAGTCTGGCTACATTCTTAATGGAACCTGTATAACTAAAGATGGGGACCCACATAGAGACCATCAACTTCATCAAGAGCCCAGGTATGACTGAATCAATGGTGCTGGGACTCTCATAGCTAAAGAAGTGAAATCCCTCAGTAGAATGGGAGGGAAACCACTTGAAAATGCACAGCAATGTTAGATGTTTTTGTGCCAGCCATGGCAGTTCCCCAAAAAGGTCATCAGATGGGAGCAAAGAGGCATCTTTGCTCCCACTGGTGGGTCAGGGGTCCCCGGCCCCTGCAGCCCCATTGGAGAGAGTTAATTGGTAAGGGAGGGGCTGAAGACCCCCCCATAAAAACCTCTGCTCAGGGGCTGCTCTCTCTCTGTTCTCTTTGTTCTTTCTTCTGCTTGCTTGCTTGCTGATCCATGAGCTCAATCCAGGCATGGATGCCTCCATGCCAGGGAACTCTTTCTATTTACTTTATCGTTAAATAAAGCTTTGTCTGATTGCATCCCTGCGTGACGCCTTTTACTTGGAAGCACCTTAACGAACCATCAGTCTCGTGAGGCCATCTCACAAATTGGTAGCAGAGGATGGTTTAAGGCAATGCTTCCAAGTAAAAAGAGCAGCAGCTACAAGCAAGATGCCTGGAGGTTCCAGCAAGAACCCATTTGAAACGGATGGCAGGAGATCCCCGATTGTGACAAGGAGTCTACAATCAAGAACGGCAGGCCTGCATCCAGCCCCTGACGCAAGCTCCGCTCCAGGTGAGAGCACAGATGACCTCTACTTCCCCAGAGGACCCAGCGGAGTGCCAGGGACCCCTTCGCATGCCTCCCTACAGCTGCAAGCCTCAGAGGGAAGCATGGAAGGCTTACAGTCCACCCAAGACTGCCCAGATGCAGTGGAAGCAGCCCGGGCCCAAGACAAGTGCCGCATGGACCAGATGACTGAACGGGAATGCAGGGAGCTGCTCCGAATGCTCCTTGCAGCACAAAGGACGCCACAAGCCTCTCCACGAGGGATGCCAGCGCAGGGGGCCTCTGGACACTGGGTAAGTCCTTCCCCAGCGCCCACGAGGCCCCCTAACATGGCACCGGCCACCCTGAGGGACCCCGGGACCCCAGAGCCTTCGGCGGGAAACTTCCCGCCAAACTGTAATCTGCAACTTCCGGGGCCAACTGGAAGCAAGATGGCGGCTCCCAGGACACCCACGAGGCTTGATAGGCCTCAGCCAAGCCTCGAGGCCCAGCAATCGGTGGCATCCAGCCGAAGCGGCACGGAAACCACCCCGTCTTCCCCACCAGAAAGCCTCAAGGCCTATGATGGCCTCGAAGCCTGCCCAGCCGAGCCTACTGCAGCAGAGATTGGAGCAACTATCCGGACCCTGGTTGCGGCCCTGGAGGCCAAAACGACTGCAGCCTCAACATCGGGGGTAGCCAGCCTCCCTCGCTACCCCAGGAGTCTCCCGGAGGTGCTCCGGGACCCCCAATCCTCTCCCTGGGGCCTAAGTGCCAGTAGGGGTCCAACCTGGGGCCTCCCAGCTATGTCCTGCAACCCCAGAGGGCCCCCAGTGAACCCCCGGGCCCTCCAGCCTACTTTTCGCTGCCGCCCAGACGCCCTGCTTGCCAGATGGTCTTCGGGGGGCCTCCGGATGAGCCCCCCCTCCAACGCCATCTTCAGCTGCCTCCAGGGTCTTCAGGACCAGCGATGGGCTCCTCCGGGCAATCCAGGCAATCCGGGCAATCCATGTGCCATCCCGGCCCCATCCTGCAGCCTTTGCCCCCCGGTGAGTGTTCCAGTGCCGGGGGGGCTTCAGGAGGAATCTTCAGGGCTTCTGCGGCCTTCAGCCCCTCTTCAGGCCCAAATTCCGGCCTACAGGCCCAGGCATGGGCCTAGCCCAGAGACAGAAAGAGATACGTCTGCTGTCTCCGCCTCCCAGGCTCAAATGAATTCTGAGCATGCTCAGTCGGAGCCATCCAAAAATCAGAGAAAAATACCACCACCTGCCAGCAGAGGGATCCCTCTTCCATTCACCTCAATGGAAAGCTCTAAGATGTATAGACATGGACAAAGAGCTGGGGAAAACCTCTTTCATTCCCAGATTTCTTCATCTGCTTCTGCATTCTCAAATAAATTTGAAAGACTGCGCCTTGGGGGGGGGGAAATTTCAGCAGATGGAATAAAGAAGTGCAGATATGTCTATTAGAGATAGGGACTCTAGAGATGGTTCTGGACCCCCCACCTCTTCCCTGGGGACCCCAAGAAGAGTGGTATCATAGACAAGCATATACCACTCTACTGAGCTCACTGGATGGCAACTTGTACCCCAGCATTCCAGATGGGCTCACAGCTGGCAAAGTTTGGCGGTTATTATACAATTTATTCAACAGCGACAGCATCGGTTCGATCACAAGACTCACAACTGAGTTTTACACCACCAGGCTGAGCTTTGGGGCTAACATGGCTGAGCACCTGGGAAAATTGAAGGTGCTCAGGGCAGAACTGATGTTCAGAGACTACCTTGTACCTGAGGCGAACATGGTCGCCGTCATTCTGGCTTCCCTAGACAAAAATTGGAGCAGTTTCATTGTTTCACTGGAGGGGACAACGAAGGAAGTCATGACTCTGTCCTACCTCACAGGGAGGCTCATTGAGGAAGATAGGAGGCGAAGAGATGCAGGAGAATACGCCAGAGCCACCACCCAGCGAGCCAGCAGGAGGCACCACAACTCAGAGCAGGTTAACGCTCTACTTAAGTGTTTCATCTGTGGCTCTGAGGGGCATCTGAAGAAGGACTGCCCCCATCAACAACAAGGCCCCAGTCATGGTCCCAATCAAGGAAGGGGCAAGGGGCAAGGAAGGGGGCGTGGTGGGGGCAAAGGTAGTGCCAAGGGCAATTTTGTGCATACTTGTCCTCTCACCCCCACCACAAAGGCTGATAGCCCCACTGACTTATGGTTACTGGACTCTGGAGCTTCATCTCACATTACAATATGAAACAAGGGTTTAAAAGGTTAAAGAAAATTAACTCATCTGTCAAGGTGGCCAATGGTGATAAGGCTTTGGTTGTTGGGGAGGGCACTGTCTCTGTACCCGGACTAGGAAAAGTTGAAGGGGTACTGCATGCTCCCTCCATTGCCAACAATCTATTAAGCATTATCAAATTATGTGACGATGACAAGGTGGAAGTTTTATTTCGCAAAGGGGGAGGTCATGTCACCCGGAACCAGAGGGTCATTGGAAGTATTGCCATCATAAATGGTTTGCCATACTTCTCCCCTGAGAACCCAGCCACAGAGGACAGTCCACCGGGTGCCACCTCAGAAGGGGCCTGCGCACGGAAAGAGAGAAACCCCCCACAGCCAGCCCCAAGGCTGTCTAAGGAGCGCAAGGCCGAAGCGGTTGCACCCAAGCCACCTCAGCCAGCCCCACGGCTTTCCAAGGGCAGTTTGGACAAGAAACCCGAACCTCAGCAGGCACCTAAAGCACCGGTCAAGGCAACCAGAGCCAAGAGGGTGTCAGTGGGGAAGCCGCTCCACGATAAGTGTGCCTATCTCTTACACCGAAGATTAGGTCATGCGAGCTTCCCTGTGGTTAAAAAGATGGGAGAGTTTGCTGAGGGAGTCCAGCTCAAGGATTGTGAGGTGTTCCTGGACTGTGCCATCTGTAAGAGGGCAAAGAGGAAGGCTGCCCCCATCCCTAAGGTGTCACTGCGTAAGACCCAATACCCATACCAACTAGTACATATTGATTTGGTTGGGCCATTCACACCATCACTAGGGAAAAGACAGTATTTTCTCACTGCCGTTGACGATTTTTCACGGTACGGCCACGTGTATACCCTCACATAAAAATCCGAAGCCTTTGATGCCATAAAATCACTGTACAACTTTGTAGAGACCCAGTATAAGACCAAGATCGCACAACTGCAGAGCGACCACGGGGCAGAGTTCATGTCCCGAAAATTCCAGGACTGGGTAAGGCATAAGGGCATCCGCCATTTTCTTACAGCGCCCTTCACTCCTGCTCAGAATGGCGTACCAGAGAAAAGAAATGGAATCCTGCAAACTATGGTGCGTAGTCTGATTGCGGACGCTGGGGTCGCAGAATCATACTGGGCAGAGGCGGTGCACTATGCCAATTACATCTTAAACCACACCTGGAGCAGTGTTGTGGACCAGACCCCATATTTCCTGGTCCACGGTAGGAAACCAAGTCTTGGACACTTGCATGTGTTTGGCTCCTACGCTTGGGTGCACATCCCCAAGCAGCTGCGGAAGAAGGGGAGATCTGTCTCCCAGAGACTGAGGTTCTTGGGCTATGCTCCTGGCTGCAAGGCCTACCGTTTCCTGGGAGAAGGGGGCAGGACTGTGACTTCCCAATCTGCCTCCTTTGAAGAGGACTCCAATTGGACCCAAATTCACTCAAATGATCTGAGCCCATATGTCAACCGACCCAGCAAGGACACACCAACCACGACATCACCTGAGACGACCACATACCCTGCCACCGACGAAAGTGAGGAACAAGACGAAGATGTCATCCTACCTGGTTCAGATGGGGAGGATGAGACGTCCAGTCCCAAGGGGGAAGACACGCCGTCTTCACCCCCAGCAACGTCTCAAAGACCCATGATGCCCAGCACCTGGGACCGAGGGTCTACACGTCCCAATTATGAAATGCCGGAGGACGTGGAACCCGCAGAAGAAAAGGGCGGTGAGTGGCAGAAGGTCAGGAGGTCAAAGCGGTCCAACAAAGGGATCCCGCCAAAGAGAATCGACATTGGGCACATCACGTCTGTCAACAGCATTGTGGTCACCCCAAAACCCTTCTCAGACATCCAGGAGCTGCCCATCGAAGAACAGGAGAAATGGCAACTCGCAATGGAGCAGGAGATGGCGAGCCTGAAAAAGCTCAAGGTCTTCACCCCCCAGCAACCACCAAAGGAGAGGAAAGTCATTGGCACAAGGTGGGTTTTCAAGGCCAAACCACTTGCCAATGGCCTCTACCTGTATAAGGCCCGTTTGGTAGCTCAGGGGTTCGCCCAGCGCTACATGGAGTACTACATAGAGACCTACTCCCCAACCGTCCGGGCAGAGAGCATCAAGGCCGCCCTCGTAACTGCAGCCGCTCTGGGGGAGGAAGTCTTCCAATTCGACATCCAGATGGCTTACCTCCACGCCAACTTGGACCAGCAGATCTACGTGAGGGCCCCTCCTGGCTACCAGCAGGAAGGGGGAAATACATGGCTGCTCCGAAAAGGGTTATATGGCCTCAAGCAGTCGGGGAAACTATGGTACGACTGCCTTAGAAAAAGTTTAGAACGAGTTGGTTTCAGTGCATCCCATGCAGATGAATGTGTTTTCACACGCAACTCCAAGGGTACCACAGAACGGGTGTTAGTTTATGTGGATGACCTCCTATATGTAGGGCCTGACAAGGAAGGGTGTGATGAATTTGCCAAGGCCCTGGAAGAAAAGTTTACCCTGAAGTCTTTGGGGCAGGTTGACAGGTACTTGGGTGTGCACATCTTGGCCACTAAGGGGGGGGGGTTGCTCTATCTCAGAAAGAAAAGATTGAGGAGTTATTGGCCAAATGCAAAATGGCAGAATCTAACCCAACGCGTAGCCCGATACAAAGTGACTATTACAATCACACTCACAAGGACGGTCCTGAGTTCACAGATAATAAGCTTTACAGATCTGTGATCGGCTCCTTGCTATACATCAGCAATTGGAGCAGGCCTGACATAGCTTTAGCTGTGAATCTACTGTCCAGGCATGTGGAACACCCCAAAAAATTCCACTGGACTGCTGTTAAGAGGGTACTTAGGTACCTCAGGGGCACGACCGATGCTCTCCTTGTGCTGGAGCCAGAGAAGGGGAAGACAGCCCAGCTCTCCGCTTACTCGGATGCAGACTGGGTTGGTGACACTAAGAGTAGACAGAGCACCTTTGGTTTCCTCATATTGCTAAATGGCTGTCCTATCCATTGGCATGTTAGGCAGCAAAAATTTGTTTCTTGCTCCACGGCCGAGGCGGAATATGCCAGCCTGTCAGACACGGCCAATGATTTGATTTGGTTCGATGCTCTGATAACGAGCATCTGGGCACCTCCTCCTCTGCCCATCCAAATTCAAGAGGATAATACGGCTGCAATTGCAATCTCGGGGGCATATGCAGTGGGCTCTAGGTCCTGCCACATAGACATATGCTATAAAAATGTCAGGCAGCTTGCCAAAATGGGGTTTATACATGTTGAGCATTGTAATACAACTGACCAGATAGCTGACCTGTTCACCAAACCTGTTCCCATTGACCGGCACAACCTTCTGTGTAAGCGTTTGTGTTTGGTCTTCTGAACTTGTATATGCATGTCTATGACACCTGCTCGCCCCCTCACATACATTCACTGGTCCCTGTCATTGGCTGGCAAGAAGGGGAATTGTTAGATGTTTTTGTGCCAGCCATGGCAGTTCCCCAAAAAGGTCACTGCAGCCCCATTGGAGAGAGTTAATTGGTAAGGGAGGGGCTGAAGACCCCCCCATAAAAACCTCTGCTCAGGGGCTGCTCTCTCTCTCTGTTCTCTTTGTTCTTTCTTCTGCTTGCTTGCTTGCTGATCCATGAGCTCAATCCAGGCATGGATGCCTCCATGCCAGGGAACTCTTTCTATTTACTTTATCGTTAAATAAAGCTTTGTCTGATTGCATCCCTGCATGATGCCTTTTACTTGGAAGCACCTTAATGAACCATCGGTTTCGTGAGGCCATCTCACAAGAAAGCCCTCAGAACGGAAAGCCACAGAGAAAACAAAGTCAGGCCATGAACTGCAAATTAAGAAAGTTAAAGGGCAGTTTTGTTGATTCCCAAAGAATAGTGAGAGTTGGAGAAAATGTTTAGTGAGAAGGAGTCAGACATCCTCCCCCCTTATCATTCCACAGACTCTGTCATTGAAATAGTACCTGGGGCCAAGCTACCAAAGCCTAAGCTTTACTCAATGATGCCCAGGGAGTTAGAGAAACGTTAGACTTTTATTGATAAAAACCTGGCTAGGGGATTTATCTAACCAATGAAGTCACAAAGGGCAGCTACTGTGCTTTTCAGGGAGAAAAAGATGGATCCCTAAGGTTATGTGTGTATTATTCCAGGCTGAATGCCATTTGTATGGAGAATGTTTACCCCCTGTCTTTGATGAATGATATGTTGGACCACCTAGTGAGAAGGAAAATCTTTATGAAATTGATCTGAAGGAGGCTTATTACATAGTCCAAATAAGAAAGGGAGATGAATGGAAGATTGCTTTCAACTGCCCACTTGGCTGCTTCCAGTTCTGACTCCTCCTTTTTTGCTTACAGGGGCCCCTCACAGTATTCATGCAGCTGATAATTTAGGTGTTATGTGAGCATTTGTATAAGGCAGTGATGGCAAACCTTTTAGAGACCGAGTGCCCAAACTGCAACCCAAACCCCACTTTGGGTGCCAGGTGGGCATGGCCCAGTGGGTGGGCATGACCATTGGGTGGGCATGGCTGCAGTGGTCATGGCAGACTGGGTGGGCATGACCAGGGTGGGCATGGCCACCTTGATGTTGCTCATGGGGAGGGATGCCTGTGGGGGCCAGGAAGGGTTGGGGGAGATCCAGGGGGTCTCTGGTGGGTGGGACGGTGGGCAGGAGGCTTGTCCTGTGGGGTGAGGTAGGGCCAGGGTACAGGTGCCATTGCTGCAGTGCCAGGAAAGGCAGGGACTGGGGCGGCTGCTGCCTGACACCATCGGCCCCCGTACACAGTGAGTGCATGGTGGCCAACTGTGTCTGTCAGCAGCCACACCCTGCTGTCCCCTAAACTGGTGCAATCTGAGGCTCTGCAGCCTGCTGTGAATATCAGGCCATCCCTCCAGCAGCAGGCGGAGTAGGGGAGGGGGGATCTGGTATACCAGTTCCTTACCTCTGCCTGCCTTGTTACATGGCCTTATAGCAGCAGCATTGGGCGCAATGTGGAAGGAAGCAAATGGCCAGTTTCAATGGGATGTGGCTGTTTGCTGCCAGCCACAACCATTTGCTGCCTTATGTGTCACACCCAATACTAGTGCCATGACGCCGTAGAACAAACCGGGCAGAGGTAAGGAACCAGTATACCAGTTTCTTACCACTGCCCAGCTTGTTCCACAACCTCATGGCAGTGGCATTGTGCAGGAGGTGGCAAATGGCTGGTTTTGGCATGTGGGACTATCGGTAAAAAAAAAGTTCCATCAGACTATCTAACTTCTCGCGAGATCTCATGAGAAGTTAGAAAGTCTAATGAAACTTTTTTTTTTACCAATAGTCCCACAAACACGTGCTGAAGGCTGAGAAGTGAATGGAGAAACAGAATGCAGCTGAAAGGCAGGTTAGTAAAAAAAATGCTTGGGGGAGGTGAGGGCCTCTAGGCAGGGGCAGGCCTGGCAACCTTACCCTCCATGCCTTCGGCAGGTATGTAACAGGGGGAGGCAAACAATTGGTCTACTACCATACTAGTGCTGCCGTGTTGCTTCTCTACCCCATGCACAGTCCCTGCCCCACCCCTCACATGGACCACTCTGCTCCCACTGCTCCCCCCAACCCCACATGGCACCTTCTTTCCAGCTCCAATATGTCACTTCCTCTGCCGCTGTGTGGGACTAAAAATAAAGTTCAATCAATCAATTCCAACTTTGCGAGATCTTTTTTTTCCCCACAAGAAGTTGAAACTGATTGATTGATTGAACTTTTTTTTTGCACATGGTGGTGACAGCCTAAAGAAAAAAGGTTTTATAAAACCCAGCTTAAAAAGCCACTTGCCTGGGGAGATTTTGATGCAGGTTGCTCATGGTTGGGACTTAAGGCCTTGGACTGGGGCAACAGCACGCATGCCCACACGTGCCATAGGTTTGCCACCACGGGTATAAGGGATGATATTTTGTTCTACATAGAAACCATGGAAGAGCATATAAATCTAGTGCAAGCAGTGCTTGGAAAGCTTCATGCAGCACAGTTATATGCAAAGCTTTTCAAGTGCAAATTCCACAAGACTAAATTGGACTATCTGAAGTATCGAATCTCTCATGAAAGGGTAGAGATGGACCCAAACAAAATGTAAGCTTTGAATGGGAAGCACCTGACACATGGGAGGCACCTCACACATGAAAGCAACTGCAAATCTTCCTGGGGTTTGTAAACTTTTACAAACAGTTCATTCCAGCACTTGCCCAAATCGCCCTGCCCATCACAAACTTCTTGAAAATGAAAGGGGTGGGAGCAAGCCTAAGCCAAGCCAGCCACTGAAATGGGCAATGGAATTTCAGGCAGCTTTTGAAAAGCTGAAATGGCTTTTTGCAGCCAAACCCATGCTCAAGTACCCTAACTCTGATCAACTATTTGTCATCCAGGCAGATGTCAGTAATATAGCAGTGGGAGTGGTTCTCCTAGAAATGAACCAACAAGGAGCACTGAAGCCGTGCACTTACACTTCTTGAAAACTCTCTGATGCAGAGCACTGCTGGATGGTATGGGAGAAAGGATATACACAATGCAGTGGATGCTCCTCACCTGGAGGCAATTTTCTGATAGTAAATTTTATTGCCCTCTCCTATCACCAATATTCACCTTTTTTCCCCCTTGGGGAGTCTTGGATACTTTTCTTCCTGTCACAGGAATGCTGGATTGTGCCTCTTTTTTAGAAACTACTAATGAATGGTATTTTGTGAATGTCTGTATGTTTTCTTTCAGGAGGAGGCTATAAATGTGATTGTTCAGTTCCAGAGGAGCTTCACTGGGGTTGACTAGGGTAGATAGCAGGGGCTTTTCTTTTGGTTGTTTTCCCCCCCTAAGAGCAGTGCTTTTTTGTCATAGAATGCATGGAATGGCATTCCGGCACCTTTTTTTGAACGGAAGAACTGGTTCCTTCTAAGCTGCCAGTGTGAGTACAGGTAATCCCCAAACATTCACTTAATGCTCTCATTTTTTGGTTGTAGATGCCCCAGTTCACACAGTTCAGCTTCAGTCCTGGATCCATTGAGATTGGGCTCAAAGGAGAAAGCGATTTTGTGTTCTGTTTTGTCACAGACAGGACTTTGTTGGCAACCCAAGTTAACACTGGTATTCTTGAATTGTGAACTCTTAGGAATGTATCCCCTTCTTGTGTGTTGCAAACAGCCATTTCCAGTAGGGAAAACAGGACAAAGCAGAGTGGGAAAAAGTATTTTCCTTTGCTATATTTCCAGTCTGAATTAGACCATGGCAGGGTCTCTACAGGCGAGCTCTTTTAAGGATTATGTATTAATAGAAAAGCAACTAACTTACTTCTGTTCCTAAATGCTAAAGCTGTTGCACATAAAAAACAGAGGAGCTCTGATCAACTATCACAGCCACCATTTTAACAGTTTTGCTGTGCTGTTCTCTGTGGATGCCCCACTAAATGCAAGCATGGGTTTGTTCTCAGTCTTTTAAGTGGCCACAGACTACTAGCAAAAGTGGCATTTGATCACAAGGCAAGGAGGCATCGAGAAATGTTTCCCCTTTTGCATTGGGGCATCCAAAAAGGGACAAGAAAGGAGAAAGGGAAAGAGGAAAGACAAAGAAAAAGAAGGAAAGTGGGGAAGGAAGAAGAAGAAAAGGAGAATGAAGAGGGAAGGAAAAAGAAGAAAAGGGAGGAAGGAAGGAAGGAAGGAAGGAAGGAAGGAAGGAAGGAAGGAAGGAAGGAAGGAAGGAAGGAAGGAAGGAAGGAAGGAAGATTATAATGAGAATGAGGAAGGGTCTGAGGGAAGTCCTGTCTTAGCACTTGGCCATGAGCAGCCCTGCTGCCCTTTCACCATCCACTTGTCCCCTCCTCCTGATATGTCCTGGTGGTCTCCCATCCTATCCCTGAGGATGCTTTGGTTACAAAGCCAGGTCTCCTCAAGGGGAGAGGGAGTGGACCTCTCTCTGACCCACACATTTTGCCCTCCCACACACACTATGAGCAACGTGGCCAAGGAGAGTGAGCCAATCAGCAGCAGCTATGAGAAGGAGGTAAACACAGCCAGGTGCCCCCTTGAGAAAGGCTGGACTTGGTGCTTGCCCTCCACTGCCCAGGGCTCTGGGCAGCCTGCATCACTGGGGGTCCTCTGCATGGTCTGAGAGGAACAGCAAGGCTCTTCTGGTGAACAAGGGTATAGTGTTCGCCCTGGTCTTGCCTTCCTCAGCTGGAGGCAATGGATTCCCCCCAGTGCTCCCTGGGCCACCACAGGTACCCCCTGACACAAGTGACGTTGAGCTGGCCATGGCCACCTGCCCACGCCACCCCCACTATGACCACCCCAACCACACACCCCATCGCCCCAAGGTTAATCACAACCCTGATGTGTCCCTCAATGAAATCGAGTTTGACACCCTTGCTCTAAAGACTGATGAGTGATTTAGTCTTCATAAAGGGAAACTCTTGTTTAGCATAGATAAGGAAAATTTTTTAGCTGGATTAAAACCCTGAGGCTACTGTAGCTTGGGACTAGTCCCACTGCACCATGGAATGAAATCTGCATCAACTTCATTATGGAACTACAGGAAAGTTTGGGTAATACAGTCATATGGGTAATACACCTACTGCAGTGTCTTAGGGGGTTGGGAGTGGGAGGCACCGTTTTATGGTGGTTCTCCTCCTATCTCCTGGGCCGCTCGCAGTCGGTGTTGATGGGAGGGCAGAGATCCGCCCCGAGGCCTCTCGTTTGTGGAGTTCCTCAGGGGTCGGTTCTCTCTCCCTTCCTGTTCAACATCTATATGAAGCCGCTGGGCAAGATCATTCGTGATTTAGGGGTAGCATACTGATGATACCCAACTTTTTTTTCTCCACGCTGAACCAACCCAGTGATGCCCTCACCATGATGTCCCGCTACCTGGAGGCGGTCCGGGTTTGGATGGGGAGAAACAGGCTTCATCTCAATCCTGCCAAGACTGAGTGGCTGTGCATACCGGCATCTTGGGTTAACCAGACTATTCCATCTTTAACGATGGGGGGGTGAGATGTTACCCCCCATTGATAGGGCTCGCAACTTGGGCGTCCTCCTGGATTCACGGCTCAGTTTTGAAGATCACATAGGAGCTGTGACCAGGGGGGCTTTTGCCCAGGTTCGCCTGGTGCACCAGTTGTGACCCTACCTGGACCGAGATGCCCTATGCACAGTCACTCATGCGCTTGTGACCTCCCGTTTAGACTACTGCAATGCTCTCTACATGGGGCTGCCCTTGAGGACCACTCGGAGGCTTCAACTGGTGCAGAATGTGGCTGCGCGAGTTGTGATGGGGCTTCCCCGATACTCCCATGTAACACCTCTACTCCGCGAGCTGCATTGGCTTCCGGTTGCCCTCCGGGTGAGATTCAAGCTGCTGGTGATGACCTATAAAGCCATAAATGGCTTGGGTCTAGGATATCTGAGGGAACACCTGCTGCCGGCATCAAGTTCCCTTCGTCCTGTGCGCTCCCACAGGGAGGGCCTTCTCAGGGTACCGCCAGTAAAAGATTGCCAGCAGATAACACCCAGGGGGAGGGCCTTCTCTGTGGGTGCACCTGGCCTCTGGAACTAGCTGCCTGTGGAGCTTAGGACTGCCCCCGACCTTCGTTCATTTTGCCAGGACCTGAAGACCTGGCTCTTCGAGCTTTCCAGCCCAGGCTGAGAGTTTTAACTGGGGTTTTTATATTTCTTCAGGGATTTAATTTAATCTTTTAAAATTGTTTTTAATTTTTGTATCGTTGTTTTAAGTACCCTATAAACCGCCCTGAGTCCTACGGGAAAGGGCGGTATATAAATTCAATAAAATTCAAATTCAAAATATGGATCATAAAAGACCTGTTTTCTAAACTAGTCCACTTTGTGGCTTGCCCCAAGATACCCTCTGCCCAGAACCTCACCAAGCTGTTTGTACAACACGTGTTTAGGCTCCATTGGGTCCCAGAGAGGATAATTTCTGACTGAGGGTGCAATTCACTCTCAAATTATGGCAGGAGTTCCTAAAACTATTGGGGACCTCACAGGGCCTTAGCTATTCACACCTATCCCAAACTAATGGAGGCTATGAACATATAAATGGTGTGTTGGAACAATATCTAATTTTTTATAAAAATTACCAGTGGACAGAGCTGTTGCCATTTGCAGAAGTTACTTATAACAATTTTGTCCATAGTAGCATGGGCTTTGTGTCATTTCATGTAGCCACCAGCCTGGATTTTGCACCTATGCCAGAGCTTCCTCAAACAATCAGAAGAGAACTGGAAGAGACCTTGGAGGTCTCCTAGTCCAACCCCCTGCTCAAGTAAGAGACACTATACCAACATGCCTCTTTAGCTGACTGGGTGACAACTTTGCAAAATACCTGGCAAGTTGTCTGAAAGGCATTAGAAGAGGCAAAAATATGCTGATAAGAAGAGAGCCCCTCAAAAGGAATTTAAAGTGGGGGATAAAGTACACCTTTCCACTAAGTTCCTACAGTCCAGACAACTATGTAAAAAATTAGAACCGAAATAAATTGGACCTTTCCCCATCCTTGGGTTGAAATTGGCTGAAATTACAAAACAAACAAACAAAAAAACACCTTAAATGCAGCCATCTGTCTTCCATTGCAGCCTTTTGAAAATTGAAACAACATCACCCTTGCATCCTACAATGAAACCATCACCTCCTCCTATATTGATTGAGGGGGAAACAGCATTTAGAGGTCAAATAAATTCTAGATTCCCATATTCATAAGGACCTCTTGTTGCGGGTGAAGAAGAAGAGTGCAAAAGTTGGGTTGAAACTTAACATTAAGAAAACCAAGATCATGGAATCCTGCCCTCTCAATTCCTGGCGAATAGATGGGGAGGAAATGGAGGTAGTGACAGATTTTATTTTCCTGGGCTCCAAGATCACTGCAGATGGGGACTGTAGCCAAGAAATTAAAAGACAATTGCTCCTGGGGAGAAAAGCCATGGCAAATCTAGACAGTACACTAAAAAACAGAGACATCACCCTGTCAACAAAAGTGCATATAGTCAAGGCTATGGTCTTCCCAGTTGCAAGAGGCGGTGGTAAGGCCCCTCCTCAAGAAACCTGCTTTGGATCCAGCTATTTTAAATAACTTTCGTCCTGTCTCCAACCTTCGCTTTCTTGCGAAGGTTGTTGAGAGCGTGGTGGCATGGCAGCTCCCTTTGGTCCTGGAGGAAACTGAGTATCTGGATCCGTACCAATCGGGTTTCAGGCCCAGGTACAGCACGGAGATGGCATTGGTCGCACTGGTAGATGATCTCTGGTGGGCCCGAGATAGGGGTTATTCCTCTGTCCTGGTCCTATTAGATCTCTCAGCGGCTTTTGATACCATCAACCATAGTATCTTGCTGCGACGTCTTGAGGGGTTGGGAGTGGGAGGCACCATTTTACGGTGGTTCTCCTCCTACCTCTTGGGCCGTTCACAGATGGTGTTGGCAGGGGGGCAGAGGTCAGCCCCTAGGCCCCTTAGTTGTGGGGTGCCTCAGGGGTTGGTACTCTCACTCCTCCTGTTCAACATCTATATGAAGCTGCTGGGTGAGATCATCTGTGGTTTCGGGGTGAGGTATCATCAATATGCTGATGATACCCAGCTTTTCATCTCCACCCCGAACCAACCCAGTGATGCCCTCGACGTGATGTCCCATTGCCTGGAAGTGGTACAGATTTGGATGGGGAAGAACAGGCTCCGGCTGAACCAAGCCAAGACTGAGTGGCTTTACGTACCGGCATCTTGTTTAGTCCAAGAGGTTCCATCTTTGGTTATGGGAGGAGAGTTGTTACCTCCCGTTGATAGGGCACACAATTTAGGCATCCTCCTGGATTCACAACTCAGTTTTGAAGATCATATTGGAGTCGTGGCCAGGGGGGCATTTGCCCAGGTTCGCCTGGTGCACCAGTTGCGCCCCTATCTGGACCAAGATGCCCTACGTACGGTCACTCATGCACTCGTTACCTCCCGTATAGATTACTGCAATGCTGTGTACATGAGGCTGCCCTTGAAGACCACCCAGAGGCTTCAGCTGGTGCAGAATGCGGCTGCGTGGGTAGTGATGGGAGCATCCCGATACTCCCATATTACACCCCTCCTGCGTGAGCTGCATTGTTTACCAGTTGTCCTCCGGGTGAGATTTAAGGTGCTGGTACTTACCTTTAAAGCCCTACATGGCTTAGGCCTGGGATATTTGCAGGACCGTCTGCTGCTGGGAATGATCTCCCATTGCCCAGTACGCTCACACAGAGAGGGCCTCCTCAGGGTGCCATCGGCTAGACAATGTCAGCTGGTGACCCCCAGGGGGAGGGCCTTCTCTGTGGGAGCTCCAGCCCTATGGAACCAACTTCCCCTTGAGCTCTGGATGGCCCCGGATCTCCGGTCCTTTCGCCGCGGCCTTAAAACACTTCTTTTCAATCAGGCTGACCTGGACTGATGATAGGGATTTTAAAATGTTTTTTAATTTTTAACTACAATTTTAATTTATTCTATTGGGGCTGTTAATTTAATTCTTTTTTAAGGGCAATAGAAGAAGGGGACGACAGATAATGAGGTGGCTGGATGGAGTCACTGAAGCAGTAGGCATGAGCTTAAATGGACTCCAGAAGATGGTAGCGGACAGGAATGTCACTGCATGTTTTTTTTTTGTTTGCCAGAAAAGTTCACTTCTAACTGTACATTTCCCCTGCTTTTTCCAACTGTGGTGATAACTTATCTGGTAACCATAGTGAATCCCATATGACCAGTTATGTTATGGTTTCAGAAACGTTATTCGTGGCAAGTAACAAAAACACCTTTACCTTTGATTTGTAATGTTACACTTCCACCTGAGAAGTTTACACAGATCAAACATCTTCCTGAATCAGAGCAAGATAAATGGTTTGAGGCAATGCAGGCTGAAATGGACAGTCTAAAGAAACTTCAAGTGTTTACGCCTGCAAGCCCTCCAGCAAACAAGAAAGTTATTGGTACTCGATGGGTCTACAGGATTAAGAAGAAGCCAAATGGTGAGTCGTTGTACAAGGCCAGACTTGTAGCCCAGGGTTTTGCTCAACGCTATCCTGAGGACTACACAAATACTTATTCACCCACAGTGCGAACTGAAAGTGTGAAAATCGCCTTAGCCACTGCAACTATCCTTGGCCTAGAAGTTTTCCAGTTCGATGTTGAAACGGCTTATCTACACGCTGATCTTGATGAAGACATTTATGTCAAAGGTCCTCCAGGTTTCCTACAGCAAGAAGGGGATACCTGGTTTCTACACAAAAGTCTTTATGGTCTGAAACAGTCTGGTTTAATGTGGTACTTATGTCTTTCTGACAAACTAAATTCAATGGGCTTTATTAAGTCCGAAACAGATGAATGCGTGTTTACTAAAAGATCTGGTAATAGGTATGAGATAATCCTTGTTTATATCGATGATATTGTTTATATTGGTCCAAATAAGCAGATGAGTGAGGTTTTTGCTAAAGCTTTATAAAGGTTTTTCACATTGAAGTCTTTAGGATATATTAACACTTATTTAGGTGTTCAAGTTGTCAAAACTCAGAAGGGGTTTAGTCTCACACAAGAAGATAAGATTGAACAACTGTTACATCACTGCAACATGGAGGATGCTAAGCCTGTGAGTATACCCATGCAAACCGATTTTTACAATTTGGCACATGAACCAAGTCCTGAGTTCGAAGATCAAACACTATATCGCTCAGTCATTGGGTTGCTGTTGTATATTAGTAGTTGGACAAGACCTGACATTGCACTTAGTGTTAATTTCCTATCACGACACGTAGGCAAGGCAAAACAGTTTCATTGGACATGTGTTAAAAAGTTATTGAGGTATCTAAAACACACCAAAGACATGAAGTTATTGTTAGAACCCAAACATACTGACTATGCAGAGTTATGTTGTTATGCAGATTCAGATTGGGCGAGTGATAAGAAGTCACGGAAAAGTACTTCAGGTTACATGATGTTCTTAAATGGATGTCCTGTTTACTGGCATGCGTGTAAACAGAATTTTGTTTCTTGTTCCTCTACAGAAGCTGAGTATGCTTGTGTGTCTGATGCATGCAATTCTTTAACCTGGTTTGATGCTTTAGTCACAGATATCTGGACACATCCGATTCGACCGATCACTGTGATGGAAGATAATGAATCTGTGGTTTATATTTCTGAAACACGTTTTACAGGTTCAAGGTCCAGACACATTGACATCCGATATCAGAACATAAGACAACTGGTTAAACAAGGTTTTGTGACATTACAGTATGTGCCTACACGTGATCAAATTGCTGATATGCTGAACAAACCACTACCTACAGCCCAGCATGAGTATCTGCGTGAGAAGATGTGCCTTACTTGAGTCTTCACTTTGCTGACGAAAGAAGGGGAATGTCACTGCACATTTTTTTTGTTCGCCAGAAAAGTTCACTTCTAACTGTACATTTCCCCTGCTTTTTCCACCTGTGGTGATAACTTATCTGGTAACCATAGTGAATCCCATATGACCAGTTATGTTATGGTTTCAGACTGTTTAGTGCGCATGTCTAGAAAAAGTTCTCACAGTTATTCTTTATTGTCTTTCACTTTGCTGTTACTGTCTGTTACGTTAGGATGTAGTCAGCTAGCTCTCTTTATAATTAATTTGTAATTAAAAGGTATTTAGTAAGATTATGCATCGTGTTTTATTTCCTTCCTTCATGCACATCATGCATCCTCTGAAGCACGGTCCTTCGCCCTCTACTAAGGTGATTTATACCTTGACAAGGAAGGCCTGGAGGAATGTTGTCCATGGGGTCGTGATGGGTTGGACATGACTTCACAGCTAACAACACTCTAGTGAAAAGAATGTGAGTGACATGATAGCAGTGTTCCAATATTTGAGAGGCTGCCAAAGAAGAGAGTCAACCTATTTTCCAAAATACCAGAAGGCAAGATAAGAAGCAACTGATGGAAATTAATCAAGGAGAGAACCAGCCTAGAACTAAGGAGAATTTCCTGACAATGAGAACAATTAACCAATGTACTGGCTTCGTTTAAAAGTTGTGGGTGCTCCATCACTGTAGGCTTTTAAGAAGAGATTGGACAGCCTTTTATCTGGAATGCTATAGGATCTCCTGCTTGAGCAGGGGATTAAACTAGAAGACCTCCAAGGTTCCTTCCAATTCTATTTTTCTGTTATTTAGGGAATGAGATAAGGAATATCTCCAACTTATATTTATTTTAAATAAAATTCCTTGGTGAACTTCCTACCACTTTTTGGCTAGTTCCCACTATCAAAAGACTATGCCAGTGATTGGGTAGACATTTGATGAGTTCAGTCACAACAAGATTAGACAGATTGCCTCTACTTTGTTCAGCATGATTGCCAATAAGAATTACTTACTCATCACTATTTCCTCAAGAATTACCCATGCAAAAACTAAGCCATTGCATCTGGAAATATCCTTTGGGCTTCCATTTAAAAAGACAAATTTAACAGCAATGTATAATTTAACAGAATAACAGTTGGAAAAGACCTTGGAGGTCTACAGGAGACCTTTATCATTCCAGACAAGTGACTGTCCAGTCTCTTCTTAAATGCCTCCAGTGATAAAGCACCCACAACTTTTGAAGACAAGATAATCCACTGGTTAATTGTTCTCACTATCAGGAAATTCTTTTTCTTCTTCTTTGCACTAGACTAGACAAATCCAGTTCATATGTTTTAGCCTCCAGACCCCTAATCATCTTTGTTGTTCTTCTCTGAACTCTTTCCAAAGTCTCAACATCTTTTACAACTCTTTGGTGTACTTGTAACATTCCTTGTCCAATCTATTTTCTTTGGTATGTACAGTCTATCAGTATCACTGCATGGAAGAAGGCCATGATTTATTATCATTATTTTTCTGGTCTTCTTAATCAGGGCTTTTAGTTTTGCTTGAGTCCAGTCCACTATTCCAGCTGTGTATCTAATGACTGAAATTCTCCAGATGTAAATTGCTTTGAGAATATCTCTTCACTGAGTTTGGATTTCACAGAGAAGAAGATATATTCTGTCAGGACCCACCCCAAACCACGTCTTAGGAAGACAAAATTCTTGGAGTCAAATCTATTCCAAAAAGAATCTTTACTATGACATGCTTGGTTGTAGGAAATGAGACAGGACTTAATATTATTCCACGAAGTAAACCCTTATATAGAGTTATTTATTTATTTTAATTCCATTTATATCCCGCCCTTCTCCGAAGCAGTAGCCTTCATTCTATGTATATGCCTGCTTGTTAGGGCTTTCACACACACCCCCAAGCGGCATTATTAGAAAGTCAGCTTATTGCCCCCAACAATCTGGGTCCTCATTCCCGGTTTAACCCCCCTTAGCCCCATTTGGTCAGTCCCCCATCCTTTATCTCGTATCATCCCTCTCGTGGGAAGAAGGAACTTAGGACCTTTCATGTTTATTGCTTTCTTCCATGACACAAGCCAGATGCTAGCCCTCCCTTTTGTTTCCCCAGTTCAAAAGGCTTCTCTTTTCCTTTGAAATGCCTAATACCGGGTCAATACACATCCATTCTCTTCTCTTTGGGAGATGGCAGAATCCATGGAATAATGTTTTAAACATACATTTATGAATATGATATAAATGAATTCTGACATATTCAATATGTTGTTTTATTGTCCTATTATTTTTTTCTTTCCACAAAAACAAGTTTGTTGTTAAACTATTTCTCTTTTATTGTACTCTTTTTATTGCAATGGCCGATCAAAGACTGTAATAAAGATATTTGATTTGATCTTCTTTATTCTTATAAGGTAGTCACTTCTGATCTTCTATTTGACTTCAGTGTGCTTGATGTGGTTAGTTTGAAGGATGCCCAGATATTTGTAGTGATCATCTTCATCCAGATTCTTGATGTTATTTCCATAGGGCATCTTGATTCCTTCAGTTTTCACCATTTTTTTTCCTGTTGATGGTGAGGGTAGTACATTTGCAATATATTGCAAAATCAATTGCAATATATTGACTGTATATATGAAGAATGTTGAATAGTGATTCTATTTCACAGGTCATTTTTCCATACAGCTTCAGATTATCCATGTAAAAAATATGGGATAGCCTAGTAGATGTTTTTGAAGTTTGATAACCATGACCTAACTTGTTCAGTATAAATGTCAAAACCCAATTCAACCCACATCTTAAGAAAGAAGGACTCTTTGAACAAGGTTTTCCAAGTAGGAACTTTTACTAAGAAATAGGAGACAGCAGGCATAATAGACAGGATCTGAGAAATCCCTTTACAGATCAATATTTTTAAATGTCCCCAAGGAAGCCCCACCCCACAGTTCATTCGGTCAGTTCTGGATCTGCCAGATTCCAGGTGGTAAGTCTCTCATGGGAAGAGAAGAGACATCAGACATATATACCCTTATACCCTTATCAATATTATGTGATCTTTGTTTTTTCCTTAATAAATAAGCTAACCACCTACCTGGCTTATTAGCATTTTTAAAAGTATTATGTTTGGCATATCGTAAATTAGTTGCTACTTGATCTGCCATTAACATATCAAACTGTCCTCTTAGCAAATTAATTACTTCTTTCAACCTCTTATCAAATGGGTTCAAAATAAGAGCTTTCTCTTTCAACTTTATTTCCTCCTCTATTTCTTTATGCTTATATTCCAATCTATATCTTTGTTTATTATTCAAATATATTAACACTCCTCTCATATAAGCTTTACTTGCATCCCAGATCATTTCAATGGGAGTACCCTTATGAATATTCATAATAAAAAAATTTTGCATATGCTTTTTACATTCTACCACATTTTCTTCATATCTAAACAAATTTTCATTTAAACTCCATGATCTTCTATCCCCCTTGCCCTTATCCAATTCCATCCAAACTGGACTATGATCTGATAGAGTTCTTGGCATATCTTAATCTTCTTAATCCTAGAAAAGAAATCATTAGTAGTTAATACAAAATCAATCCTTGAAAAAGATTGATGTGTATCAGAAAAAAAAGTAAAATCCTTTTCTTCCAAATTTCGTTCTCTCCAGACATCTCTCAATTCCAAGTCATCTTCCAAGTAAAAAAATTTTTTTGGCAATCTAGCGTGGCTTGGAGTAATTTTAAAAGATCCTTTTTTATCTTTCTGAATATCCAACACTCCATTCCAATCTCCCATTAAAATACACAATTTATAATCCCATTGAATTATTTTGTTATGTAACAGTTTATAAAATTCTCCTTGCTGTTGATTAGGTGCATATACTCCAATTAGAAGTGTTTTCTTCCCTTCTATTAATAGTTCA